>NC_134240.1:4300710-5500710 GCF_965152275.1 Natator depressus | reverse complement strand
TTAATAGGGAACCAAGGCCCAGAGCGACTGAGTGACTTTTCCAAGGACATGCAGGAAGTCTGTGGCAGAGCAGGGAATTGAACGTGGGTCTCCTGACTCCCATGCTAGCACCCTAACCACTAGACAGTTCTTTCTGATATAATCTTCATATGGTATACTCTAAGGCCAGATCTATACCTATTCCAAACAAGACATTCAATCTTGGAAAGACAGGAACATATCTGGTATAACTAAGGCTACCGTTTTATCATGGAAGTTTTTAATAAATTTCACAGCGGAGGTGCAGATGAAAAGCATTAAATGAGTCAGGTATTAGTAGTGCTATGGTAAAAGAGTTCAGAATGTGAGAAGCCGCCAATAAGCAAGGACATTAGTAATGGAAGCTAATACATAAACTTTGTGCATTGATATTACAGGATTTTACATATACAGATACACAAACACTAATTGCTGTAGTAACTGAAACAGGGCAAATGTCAGCCTTAGCTTTGAATTAGTGTGTGTTCCCTTTTTTGTGTCACAGTCTTAGTTACTTAATATTTTGTATAATGCAGTGCTAAACCACAGATCTAAGCCCACTAACACAAAACATTTTTAACTGGGATCACATTCTCCAGTACAGTTTATATAAAAATATCAAGTCTAATCTGAGCATGTTTAATTAACAGACACAATCTAAATTTCAGATGATGAAAAACTTTCAGAAGCAGAGGAATCCCAAGAAACTCACATGGAAGCAGAGACTAAACAGTAGACCGATTTTGGACATACCCAAGAATTTCCACAGCTCTTGAACTTTTTTTAAGAAATAAAACCTTGCTGCCACTTCTGTGAATTTGTATGAATACTATTTTTTTTAATACAAAAATACTTGTTAGTGCTACAGTAAAACAGTTACTGATCCGTAAAAAGCCTTCACAGACAAAGCGTGGACAGGCACTGTATTTGGTTTAATACAAAAAGCTTTATATTTTGTGAACTAGGAAAATATTTTAGGCTTTTAAGTTGCAGAGTGTGAAATGTTTCTGTACGGTAATCAGCTAAGATGATAACACAATGTTGGCAATAAAACGTGTTTACAAATAATTTTCTCTTCTTTTTTTTTCTTTTCTTTTTAAGACCTAGATTTAGCAGTAAAGTATTAAGGCCCTGATCTTGCATTGAGCTCACCAGTCAATATTCCTGTGCCTGCATGCAGTCACAGTCATGCCAGTAGCCTCTACCCATATGCAGGCGTCCACACTAGTGGATCGAGATGCAGGTTTGGAATCTAAGTGTGGACCAAATGGTTTACTTGTAGTTTTCCAGGGTAGCAGCTATGTGTAGTATATTTTAGAATCCGCCAATGAAAGTTAGTAATTACTCCTTCGTTTCAAATACACTATAAACTTTAAGAATCATCTCACATTAGTATATGAAAGTTGGCGCACCAACAGCTTTAAATCACTAACATCTTAAGGTGTGTCTATACAGCAGTTTACTGTGCAGCGAGCGGGAGTGTAAACAGACAGCCTGTCATGCTCTAACTGGCCACGTGGACCCTGCTACCACACACTTAAAAGGTCCCTGGTGCACTTTGATCTGCTCGACTTTGAAATGGAAGTAGATCAAAGCACACTGGGGACCTTTTAGTGCACAGCAGCAGGGTCCACATGGCCAGTTAGTGCACAGCAGGCTCATAGTGTAGATTTACACCCCAATTTGCTGCAAACTAGCTGTCCATATAGACAAGCCTTTATTGTAGTACGACTATTTATTGGTATTATAGTAGTGCCTAGGAGCCAGGTGTCCAGGCCCCATGGTGCTATGCTGCCACAACGTAAACACAACCAAATTACAACCAAAACCCACAGTGCTTACGGGCTAAGGCCTGGTCTACACTGGGGGGGGAATCGATCTAAGATACGCAACTTCAGCTACGAGAATAGCATAGCTGAAGTCGACGTATCTTAGATAGACTTAGAATCACTTACTTGGTGTCCTCGCGGCGCGGGATCGACGGCCACCGCTCCCACGTTGATTCCGCTTCCGCCTCTCGCCCTGGCGGAGTTCCGGAGTCGACAGCAGAGCGATCGAGGATCAATTTATCGCGTCTACACTTGACGTGATAAATTGATCCCCGATAGATCGATCACTACCCGCCAATCCGGGTAGTGTAGATGTGGCCTAAGTAACCTGCTTCATTTAATTGAAATGTTTGATTACCACAGTTAAGGATGGAGAGGATCTAATACAATTAGCATTCAGAGTCGGTCCTGCTTTAACTATATCAACAGTAATTGAAAGTTTACTGACTTTAAAAAAATCTATAATATACAGTACATAACCTCAGTTATTTGTAATATAATATAAAATCCAATATATTAGCTGACATGGAAATCAGTCAGTCAATTACAAGTGTTTCCACTCATTCTCTCCTTGCAGAAATTAAATTTATCTTTATCAATGAGTATTCTAGGAGAACCTTATCAAATGCGGCGTTAATGAACCTGACTCTTCCTCCTGAGTTAGTATACAGCTAACATCCCAGTATAGCATTTGAGGGTTCTATTTTATAGGCTGTCTTGATCTTGTGTGATTGCTGAAGGGGTCATGGCACTTTTTTCAAGAGTAAAAGTGTTAACCGTGGTGTCGTGGCCAAATTCCAACCTTTGTAACGACATTCTGCTCGTTTAGTTTTCTTCTGTAGCTTGTAGGATAAAATATTTGATTTCTGTCCAAAACCATTACATAATGTTAATTACCATGTAACATTCTGTTTCCAGCTGCTTTTTAGAAGTTACTAATGTAAAACATATACAGTAGAACTTTAACTTGCAATATTGACTGGATTACCTATTGTTGATTACTAGTCAGAACAAATTACTCTTTCAGGTAGTGTCTCTTTTTAAAAAAAAAAAATTGCATCTGACTTGGTTTTGTTCTTTAATTTGCAAAATTCAGTATAATTCAGTTATTGTTCCCTCACAGTATATGAATTAGTAAGTATTCTGTAGCATATTGTGAAAGAGCAACAAAGGTTAGTAATAAACTTCACTTCTCCGACTGATTTTTGAAACACTTCAATCTCTCTGGTCACTCGATTACAGACCTAAAAGTCGCAATTCTTCAACAAAAAAACTTCAAAACCAGACTCCAATGAGAGACTGCTGATTTGGAATTAATTTGCAAACTGGACACTATTAAATTAGGCTTGAATAAAGACTGGGCATGGATGTGTCATTAGACAAAGTAAAACTATTTCCCCATGTTTATTCACCCCCCAACCGCCGCCCACTGTTCCTCACACGTTCTTGTCAACTGCTGGAAATGGCGCACCTTGATTATCACTACAAAAGTTTTTTTTTCTCTCCTGCTGGTAATAGCTCAACTTACCTGATCACTCTGGTTACAGTGTGTATGATAACATCCATTGTTTCATGTTCTCTGTGTATATAAAATCTCCCCCCTGTATTTTCCACTGCATGCATCTGATGAAGTGAGCTGTAGCTCATGAAAGCTTATGCCCAAATAAATTTGTTAGTCTCTAAGGTGCCACAAGTCCTCCTTTAATATTGAAATAGTTACCTTCCAAGAAAATCAGGAGTCCCTATTTAAGTCATCTGCAAAAGGTTGGTGGGGATAAAGAGCCACCATGTTATAACTGGATTTAGTTAGGGAGAGTTAGTGTCACAGTTAAGATAACCAACTGATTGCTACATTTATTGTGGTTTCAAATAGTACTGTGTTAAAGTATACTAGGGAACTTTTAGTGTGCAACAGCAGCGTCCACACAGGCCCGTTAGTACACAACACATCAGTGTGCACTAGAATTTACACCACTCCAGTGCAAACTACCACACCGTGTAGACAAACCTTAAACCGACTTCGGTGGCATCAGTTTTTTAGCAACACATTCCAGTTCCAGTCTGCCATTAATATCCTGGGACTATGTAGTTGAGACCCCCTTATTCTTCTGATTGAATTCCTCCTCCTGTGAACGGTTTAAGCACAGATGGCAGATACTGTCCATTGCGATGTTGCTTACCTGAGTGGCTTCCACATGTACAAATATAAATTGCACTTGGGATCCCAGCTACACACTATACTACAATTTTTCTAAATGGAGATTATTCCTCCCATTCTAGCCTGCTTTTTGTGCCGCTCTCTCTGAGCTGGTAGACTGTGTGCTGCCATGATACTACGTCCCAGTTCCACCATCACATGGACATTGAATACCAAACAGAGGAGACACCAGCACAACGATTTTTAGAAGGGATAAAGCTGATATTTCCTACAGTAGGCGGGGTTTGTTTTTAAATTAAAAAATAAGTTATTGTATTCTACTGCAAACTGCATAGGGCGCAATTTGAATATAAGGCCTCGATAGGGAACATGGGCAGAATTTTTAACTTGGAAAGAAGAACAAGCATGTGATGTAACTTCATGCACGGACAGAATAAGCGGTCATGGTGACACCAGTGTCAAGTGATACTGTCTCTGCCCCTTTATGAATCTATGACAACTTGAAGCTACATCTAAGAAAATTGCAAAAACATAGGCTTAAGATACGTGGCGTAGCACTAGAGAGATTACTAATTATTTTTATTACAGATACCTGCATTTGAAGCTTTCCAGCTGTCACACCTGAATGGTACTGCACCTTCTGCTCATTCTTCTTCTTTTTGAGGCCTAGAAAGTTTCTCCTCTTTTTTGACAAATAAGGAACCTGAAAACAAAAAGTGTATTCAGACAAGGCTAGCTAGTGTGGCTTTGGGAGGTATAAAAATAATTATTTTTGTTTTATGGAATCTGTAATTTGTATTTCTTATAACCTGGGAAATACCCAATATGTTAAAAATCATTAGACACCGAATATGCAGCATTGAGAGAAAGCAAGTCACCAATAGAAAAATATGTTCTTATCCCTCCCTCATCTTCCTATTTTCAAGCATTTGTTCTTGGTTTACCTTGACCTGCCACTGCTGAAACTCTGATTCATAATTTAGGACTAAATCATGCTATAACCTTGAAGCAGCTGGCACAAGGAGATGGGATACTCGCAGTCTTCCGCTGCTTTACCTCCATGGCACCTTGCATGTACGGTGGGGTATCTCAAACCAGCCTACCGCAAAGCACTTCTGGGTATTGTTTACTACTCCTCTCCAATGAAGTAATTGAGACATGTTCAGTTGCTGTTCATAACGTGGCACGTACACATGATCTTGCCTAGGGGCTAAACATACCCCTTATCTCCAGCTAAGCCCCTTGCAGTCTATGGTCTATGCAGGTAGGTACATTAGTTGGGCTGCCATGGCAGTGTGCTATGCCAGCATCCCACTTGACTATTTGAGCAGGAGTTTAAAGGTCCTTATACCATTTCCATCGACTCACTGTGTTTGGCAGTCTTAGGTGGTAGTAACTGTCCTTTTTGGAGAAGAGAGAGGAGGTTAGTTGAGATGGGCTAGAAAACAAAAACAAGACAAGCACTCAAAAGGGGAAAGAAAAGAACAGCAAAGATAGAAAATGGAACTTCGGTCTCTGGTTTTGGCTCTCACTGTTGGAAAAACACCGGCATAGCACAGGCTCTTATCAGCCACTCTGAGACCTGACAAACTGGTAACAGCAGTGGGCTGTTTAAGGCATTGCTTTTAGCTGCTTCCTTCTGGTCACAGGCTTACAGCAGTGTTGCAAAATATGCAGTCTTAGGTGGCTACGCCAGAATCTTATTAAACAGAAGACAAAAGGAGAGATATTGGAAAGAAATGAAGTAAGGTGGGGAAGGAAAAAGGATACACCGAAGGGGGCAGGGAAAGAGATGAAGTCTCATATTTCAGGTGGTGTTTTGGAATTTAGTCTATGCTGGTGGAGATAGCAGTATCATCTGGGTCTCTCTCTCTGGTCCAGTCTGGTCAGGGCATCTCTCATGATTAGGACAAAGACGGTCCAGGATCCCAGGAGACAATGGGGATGGCAGCCAGGATGGTGAAGCTCGCTCCTTCCCCTTCTTTAGTCTTTCAGTCAGCCAGTGTTGAGGGAGCCAGCTTTTCCCCAAAGTCTCTTTTTGAGGACCCCAAAAGGGGGGTGATGGGAATAGCCCATCTCCTCATTATTTTGGCCCAGTTTCCAACACACCAATTTTAGTTAGCTGATTTCTGATTCCATGCTTTTCTTGTTTACCAAGCATGGTTTTAAATTCAGTCATCAAGTTACATCAGTAGGCCTTTTTGTTTGGACTAATTCAAATCTCTCTTGCATTTGCTTATTTTCCCCATCAATATTTGTTGTTATCAGTTACTGTGACATTTTATAAACTTTCATTCACTTCTTACAGTTGAGCTCACAATTAGGGTAAGCTTATAGGCCCAATTATCACAACAGGCCCCTAGTCTATTCTTCTCCCAGGGACCTTGCTACTCTCTCGCTCACACAATTTCCCCTTTTGGAGCTGTTCCACTTTGTATAAGTAAATATTCATCTGGCCACAGAGAGAGTTTAAATGGAATTTTTGTTTTCTGGCCAGCCCTAATCATTGGCAACCCAGGGAAGATCAATGCTATCCAAGTGCAGGGCTATCATTAGGGGTAACCAGTAGGTGGCACTGATCTCCACTCATTCCCCACAGCTAGAGCTTGTGAAATGAAAGCAGTTTTTCCTGGAACATTTCACACTCTCTCTGTATGTTTCCCAAAGGAACCATGTTTAAATTTATTTATTTGTAAGCATTTTTGTCAAAAGTGTTTCGTTTTTGAAGTTTTTCCATGTTTGATTTTCCCATTCCCACCCTCCTCCACTTTCATTTTTCCACTGAAGAAAAAAATGGAAGATTTTGAAAAAGTGTTTTTTGTGAAAAATTCAGATTTTGAAGAGACCCTTTTCTGACAAAGCTATTTGGCCCCATTTGTGGCCTCCTCCAGCCCAGCCAGGGGCATTCAGAATCCCTGCTCCTCTGCCTCTAGTCCAGGGGTTCTCAAACTGTGGGTCGTGACCCCTCAGGGGTGGCGAGGTTATTACGTGGCAGGTCGCAAGCTGTCAGCCTCCACCCCAAACCTTGCTTCGCCTCCAGCATTTATAATAGTGCTAAATGTAAAAACAGTGTTTTTAATTTGGGGGGGGGATTGCCCCCAGAGGCTTGCTGTGTGAAAGGGGTCACCAATGCAAAAGTTTGAGAACCCCTGCCCTAGTCTTCTGTGCGGCTGCCTCCACCCCACTGCAGCAGGGTGCTCTCTGCCTCCCACCCCCGCTGGCTGACTGCTTGCTGCCAGGACTCCCCTTGCTGGTCAAGATATGAAGAAGGATCTCATGGGTGGCTGAGCAGAACAGACAGGGTCTTCCCATGTGGGAGCTCAGAAGGGGAGCTTACAGGGGCAGGGAATTGGATTAGGAAAATATTCTGGGTCTGAGCCTCCAATCAGGCAAATCTCCCATTGACTTCAATGGGGCCTGAGCACACAATTTAATAAAAGCCGTTTATTTGAGTTGTCTGACCATCGTCAAAATGCTACCTTTTGGAATTCAGATGTCAGAGATGTCACTGACCAGTGTCTCATGGTTTGTCTTGCTCTCACAACCGTGGTTTCCCCAGTTATCCTCTCTGCTTGTTCCTCCATGACATTCACATCTAGCTGGATGGTTGCTTTGAAAGAAAAAGAGATGGAGAGAGTTTAGAAACATCACAGTGCAGTTTCTGAGCTAGAGACGGACAGCTGGAAGCTCAGCCAACATAAAGTAATTTGTGTTTTTTATATCCTCCTCTTCCCTTGTTTCAGTTCTTCCTGTGCTCTGACACACACACACTGGAAACCTGGAGGCTGGCAGTACTAATGCTGGACAAGCTCAGTGAAACCTTTCATTACTTACTAATCCCTTCCAGGGACAGTGCTGGTGACCGACCTCCTCTATCTTCTGCTCTCGTTCCAGTAGCCAAACTCACTCACGTCCCAGTGCTAACATCAGGAGCTTCTTGATAGAAACTGACTCTGTGTGTTATTTTCAGAAGGTGTGTCACACATGTTACCTGTCAGCTCTGTGTTCTTGGGGAACTAGGGCGCAGTATCCAGCCTGTCAGACTCACAAAGGACACGCCCCCTCCCCCCCAGCCTCTCGTTGAATCAAAACTGATCAGAAGAAAGGCTTACAAAAAGCAATGGAAAGGCCGTGGGAGTCACACGTAAACCCCTTCAGACAAGGGTGACAGGGTTAAGGCAATTCCCCTAGCCTCATTTGCATCGAACATGGGCCAGGGAAGCATCTCCATTAGCATACAGAATGGAAAACAGAGATTCAAAGGCAAGAACCGCACTGAACTCTGGGACCAGAAAAGCAGGGAAGCACTGCATGATGGGGGATCTCTGCTCCAGATGTTAATGAACCTACGCCTGCACACACCCAGCTCAGTGGTTATCAGACCAATTCTAGCAATAAATCCTTTAATGGTATCCAAAACACTGAAGCTGCCTGATTGCATTGTGAGCCCCCTGGAAGGAACACCGCCCATAGCCAGGAATGATCCGTTCCTATTGTCTAGCCTGAACAAAACAACTTGGGTATATTCCCTTGAGCCATCAGTTTACCCATAAACAAATCTAGTGTTCTCCCTTGAACCATTGTTGTTTCCCTACAAAAACCCCTACCCATGCTCAAGTAAGTGTTCTGATGCCTGGATCCAAAATCTGCATCAGTTCCATTGGGACTTCATCTTCTCCTGACTGACTGTGCTGGGGACTCTGCCTGTCTCCAGCACTCCAGACCTTCAGCCACCATCACCACCTGGGAACCCGACCAGTTCAAGCTTCACGGAGTGGTGAGAACTCATCCCTCTCTCTCTCTCTCTCTCTGTTTTTCCCCCCTACTCTAGGTATAGCTTTCTAACCCTGACTTGTGTGATCAGTTATAGTTTTCTAAACTGACTTTGGTAATCATATGTAAGCTAGATTTAATATTGTAACTGTTTTGTTTGTTTGGCTCTCCTTGTATGGTTATTACCTGGCAATAAATAACTTTTATGGTTAAGCTGGTTGCTTCCCTCTCTCTCTCTCTCTTTTGTGTTTTTGGCTTCCCCATTTGCTCTAACTAAGCTAAAGATCCCTGTAGTGCCCAAAAATCTGGTGGGGTTTGCTCATCAAGTCGGTTACTACCAGAACAATTGTAATGTGAAAGTGGGGATAAGGATGTGCTGAACCTGGGACATATGAGGGTGACAGCCTGGAAGTGCTGTTCAACCCAGCCTGCTGAGTCCAGGGGCATACAAGGGGTCAGCTTGGGAGTGCTGATTGACCCGGTCCACTCAGATGCGCTCTGTTAATGTGTATGTGTGTGTTCATCTGATTCTGGGGGTGGAGGACCCCAGCCCTGGGGAACCTAGGTCCTGCAGGATAGCTCCATTGGGAGGGAACTTGCAGCAGGGAGAAGTAGAGCTCCGTATGAGAACACAAGTGACACAAGCAGTACATTGATAGAATTACAGAACCCCCACCCCCACCCCCGATTAGTAACCCTGATAAATGAGCATACCCCACAGTAAACCTGGTAACATATAGGACTAGGTTCAGGATTTACAGCTCCAGCCTACAATGCTATAAACGGAGCAAATTCAGACTATTTATGAACCTCAGACACGTCAGGTAGCAAGCATGTTCTCTTTTGGTATTCTCAGCAGGAAGACAGGTCGCTCAATGCAAGGTAATTGCCGGAAGCTTGAATGCCTCTATAAATGGCTGATTTTTGCAGTAAAACGGGATTCGTTTAAAAGGAAATAACTTCAGCAGGAAAACGTCATTTAAAAAGCTACTAGGTTCAGACTGTTTGTCATAAAGATTCCTGGAGCTTTCCCCAAACCCCCTCTTTTGGCCTTCAAACAACATCCCCCCCCCCCCGCCCCCGCCCCACATCACCACCAGAAGCAAGATCCCTGCAGACCCGGACACACCAACGCAAAGCAGCAGCAGACCCTGCCAGAACAGATGCAAAACCTGCAGACATATCTCCACTACTGTGATGATCAATAGCCCCCACATCACCAGTGGAGCAGTCCTGATATTTTAAATGCAGGTATTCTGCCCCTTATAGGCATGGGAACTATGGGTGTAGGGGGTGCTGCAGCACCCCCAGGTTTTACACAGGGCTCTGCTCCCTCCACCCGCCTGGGACTCTGCACCTACCCGCAGCTGTGGCCCCAGCCTTGGTCCTCTCTCCCCTGTCCATGTCCCCCACTCCCGGAGCCGCGGTCCTGCTCCCGGCCCCACACAGACAGGGGTAAGGGGGGGCACGAGGTAAAAAGGGGGCTTTGCAGTTTCGCTGGCTTTCAGCACCCCAACTATAAAATATGTTTCAGCACCACTGGTGTCCCTGCTGCTGTGGCCCAGCATGTATGGAGCGTGCAAGGTCATGCTGTGTGGAGGAAGCCATTTTGAGAATAAAATGGCTTCCTCCCTGAGGCATCCTCCCCGGTATGCCGTTCCAGCATGACCCAGTTCCACTACAGTACAACACACCTTTCAAGATCCATGGCTCCTACACACGCCTATCACAACCACCTGTGGTGTACCTCATCCAGTGCCCTAAATGCCCCAACAACTATGGGGGCGATACCAGACAAGCTGAACGAACTCGCATGGAAAAGCGATAAAAGACAAAAAAACACCATATCACCCATGGGCAAAGACTTTCCACAAAGCGAGCACTCCATCTCTGACCTATCAGTCCTCGGCCTCAGAAAATCTGCAGCTCGCCCCCTTCAAAAGGCAAGCTTTGGAACACAGGGCTCGTCTACACGATCACTTACTTTGGTGTAACTTACGTTACTCAAGGGCGTAAATAATCCATACCCCTGAGCGATGTAAGTTACACCGACCTAAGTGCTGGTATGGCCAGCACTATATCGGCGGGAGAGCATCTCTCACCAAAACAGCTCCCGGTGCTGGCGGAGGTGGAGTGATTGAGTTGACGGGAGAGCTCTCCCCCGTCGCCTTAGAGCGCCTTCACCAGAGGCGTTACAGCTGCATTGGTGCTGCTGTAATGCTTCTAGGGTAGACTAGCCCTGCAATTCACACCTGCTAATCACCAAAAATCAGACTCAGTAGGGACATTGGCTTCATGTCTCATTGCAACACTCTCATACACCTGCCTGCTAATTCTCAATGGCCAGTCACCTCAAACCCCTTTTGCAGCCAACTTTTTTTGCCCACTCCCTTTCAAGTAGCCTCCTACAACATGGGTCACCGCTAACGCTTAACAATCTGTCCCCACTTGTATTTGGCTCAAATGCTGATTTCCTTCCCGAGACCTGAAGAGTTCTGTGTAGCTCAAACATTTGTACCTTCAACCAACAGCAGAAAGCCCAATAAGAGAGATTACCCCTCCTACCTTGTCTGTCTCATATGCTGGGCCCAACATGGCAAACATCTACATTAGACATCAAGTCAATTCAGAAACAGAAAAGATCATCGAATCATAGAATATCAAGGTTGGAAGGGACCTCAGGAGGTCATCTAATCCAACCCTCTGCTCAAAGCAGGAGATCTTATTAACATAATCCAGCCTGTCTCCTCTAAATGCAAAGGAGAGTTCCTATCTAGATGACAGGCCATTAACTCCTCTTTTAACTCCTATTTTAACATATTAACTCCTCTTTTCCTAATTTTTTTTCTTAAGATCAGAAATTTGGGGTAATCTGTGGCAGATGCTGGGGACTGACAAGGAACAATGTAGCTGCAGCTGGGCCAATCTGCTATGGAGAAGTATGTGCAATTGTGTACTAGCTGGAGGGGGGCTTAATAGGTGTGTCTGCGGGGAGCTGCTCAGCTCAGAAGACCTGGTTCTGCTACAGAGAAGCTTGCAGCTCAGCGGAAGCACTGCCATAGTTAAAAGCACAGAATCAGGTGACAAGATCACCGAGGGCCAAACCGGGCCTGGTGAGGGTGCTTTGCACAGCACCCTTAAAGCTGGCCCTGAGCCTGGCCAAAGCACTGTGCTCTCTGGGGTTTCCCAGGTGCTGCAACAGGCCCCTTGGGGACACAAGTTTAGGGCCACACATTTAAAAATCAGGTTCCCCTCGCTTTGTCACTAGAATGCCTCAGGACAGCTAAAACCAAGTTGTATTTTTTAAAATCAGATTCATGTTATCATTTATGCATCACTAACACCTTTACCACCACCACTATCACCACTCCTCTTCTTTTTGCAAGAAAGGCTTAGGCGCCTACCTTCTGGAGAGGAGTCCCAGCTGTGAGTCCCGAGTGCAGAGAGGCACCTCCCTCCAGTCCACAGTCAAGCTCCTAAGTCCCTTTGAGGGGCAGGGTTTAGCCTCACACCCTCTCCTTGGCATTTCCTGTTGGCTAATTTAGGCTCCTCCCTGCTGAGCATGCTGGCTGCACCTAACTCTCCCCATGCATTGTATAGGGAGCCTGGGTACCTAGCTCAGGGCTGTAGATTCCATGAGGCAGCAGGACACCTAGAAGTTAGGTATTGCAATGCTTAGTCTAAGTCCCATGTGTGGCTCTAGTGCTAAGTGCCATGGTCACTTTGAAAAGAGAACTCCTACACCTTTGAAAGTTTTATTCAGAGCCTACCTTATGGGTACAAAACCACCTGGCAGTGTCCCTTGAAACTCATACTGATGGATCCTACAGTTGATCTCATCCCCAAACCCAAGGTTTGTCGAGTTGTAGTTATTAACAGCATAACATGGTTTGTTTTACAGAATCACCTCTAGAAACGAAGGATGAATTGTAGACCAGCCCTGCTGATTTCTTGGAATGAAAGTGTGCTATTAGTCAGCGACTACACTTTATTCAGCAAAGTTGCCATGCAGTATCAAACAGCATATCTGATGGAAGCCTGCAAGATCTTGCACCAGTTCTGTAGTGTACATAAGAAGGACCATTGGTCTGACCTAGTATGGTCAGTCTAGCCCAGTATCCTGTCATCCAGCAGTGGCTAGTGTCAGATGCGTCAGAGGGAGTGAACAGAACAGGGCAATTATTGAGTGATCCATCCCCGGTCATCCAGTCCCAGCATCTGGCAGTCAGAGGCTTAGGGACACCCAAAGCATGGGGTAGCCCCCTCTGAAAACCCTGCACCATTTTTCAGAGAAACAGTACCAAAACTTTGATCTAAAGTGTGCACATGTAAACATTAAACTCAGAACTTCTACTATATTTTAATACAGTTAACAAATCTGAAGATTTCTGAGGCTTCTGAAAGGTCCGTATTTGTTTCAGAGCCATGTTAGCTCTCATGAACGAGTCCTGTATTTCTTGGACACACTCAGAAGACCTGGTTCTGCTACAGAGAAGAAAATCCATCTCTGAGGTTAATGAGGGGGTGGAATTGAGGCACAGAGACTGCAGGGCAGGGCCGTCATCATGTAGCTTGAGTTTTTTAACGTGTTCTTCAATAGGACAGAAGCATTTTTCCCATTGTTGTCTTCATGTGCATCATAAAACCTTTTTTCTCATTTTCACAGATTTCAAGACAACCTGAGTCACTTCCACTGGAGGAGTCATCTTTTTTGGTATCAAGAGATTTCGTTTCAGTAAGAGTAGACACAGCTCTGTACCACCTGAGACAAAGAAAAATTATTAGTAATCACATGCAGTAAATACAGAATTCAAATACCTTGCGTCTGACACAAAGGGTTTTTTTAAAGTCCTATGAGGAGTCCGGTGGCACCTTAAAGACTAAGAGGTGGGTTTTTTACCCACAAAAGCTTATGCCCAAATAAATCTGTTAGTCTTTAAGGTGCCACTGGACTCCTCGTTGTTTTTGTGGATACAGACTAACATGGCTAGCCCCTGATACTTTAAAGTCCTATGTCTAACATTGGGCCTAACCCTTACAAGAGCTGAGCATCTACACAACCCATTAATGGGTGACATGCTGGCCCCCTTGAAATTACTGGGACAGCCACTAAACTTCAATGGGCTTTTTGCTCATTTTCTCCTGTTATGGCCTATTGAAAATGTAATGACCATAGAGAAGTTTTAAATTACTAAAAGGTGGGAAGAAAATAAATGTTCACCTCTGACATCCCCACAAATACTAATATACCAGAAACCCAGCACGTTGTATTTCAATCCAGCACCATTTTTTTCTTCTGTGAAATACGGTGAACACAGAAAAGGAGTTTTTAAAGTGAGGCGATGTTTTGAAAGTTGGTCGGAAGTTCACTTCTGAAAAGTTTTCTAACATTTTTCACACAGAATCTCTCCGGGCTAGCAAAATGCCAACATTTCTCTTTTGTTTGGTTGATCTGCTGCCAAGGAGATTAATTGCCTTTTAGTACTTTGGGTGTGGGAGTTGGGGAAGCACTTAAGCATGTACTTAAGCAGTGACTTCAATGGAATTTAAGTGCTTTGTTGAATCAGAGCCCTACTGGGGAAGATATAACTATATATGAAGTGGTTTGTAAAAACCCCACACTAAGGAAAGCAAGAACCGGGCTCACTAGGAGCTAGCAGAACGCTGAGGAAGAGGGAAGTACTTGCCCATACCATGCAGTCAGGAAGCAAGAACTAGGAAACTACTTAAAAAAAGATTCATAACGCCATGTCTACATGAGGACACTTGAGAAATCTGAATTAACTTTTTAAGTGGATTAGTTAAACTGCACTAAACCCCTGTGTGAGCACTTCCAGATAGAATTAAACTTGCTTTATTTGGTTTTAACTGAATTAAGGCCACTTCAATTCTGAATAAGTATCCACACAGGGATTTAATGCAGTTCATTGATCCACTCTAAATTCACACCTTTAGTTAATTCAGATTAATTTTACCAGAGATTCCTTAAGTCCCTTGTCTACATGGGAAAGTTATACTGGAATAAAAGGGGCTTATATCTGTATAAGAGTGGCTTTTTAGCTGGTTCAGTTTATGCCATTTGGCAAGGTGTTTGAGCTAAACCAAAAACCAGACTCAGAATGTCCAAATGGGGGTTTACACTGGTATATAGCAATTTAAATTCACACCTTAACTTAGACCTTGTCTATAAAGGAAAGCTCTTTTGGGGCGTATAAACTAAGGCCAGGGCTGGCTCTAGGTTTTTTGCCGCCCCAAGCAAAAAATT
Source organism: Natator depressus (assembly GCF_965152275.1). Classification (NCBI taxonomy): domain Eukaryota; kingdom Metazoa; phylum Chordata; order Testudines; family Cheloniidae; genus Natator; species Natator depressus. Next base: position 5,485,667 of record NC_134240.1, on the reverse strand, counting down.
TGCTGTCCCAAGCTCCAAAAGCGCCCCTGGGATTGTGCCGCCCCATACACGTGTTTGCTTTGCTGGTGCCTAGAGCCGGTGCTGGCTAAGGCTGTTTGTTTCCTTTCCTGCTGACTCAACCTTAGGCAATGTGTTTCTTGCTGAGTTTGGGCCAGGCTGAAGCAAATGCTTGACCTGGCTGCACATTCAGAAGTATTTCCTCAAGGCTCTACACAGAGGTACGTTCACCTCACCAGGGCAGAATGCAGTATCGTGTTGCTTTCTCTCCCCACCGCCCCCTTTCCATTACCTGACAGCCTGGGCCACAATACTCTTAGTCATTCTGATGTTCATTTACATTTCCAAAAAAAAAAAAAAAAAAAGAATGATAGGGGCAGAGTGAAGGTTGAGGAGCTGGTGCTAGTCAGATGGGAGGGGAAAGGTTTAAATGCAGTGGGAACTGGCTAGGTCTTTTACCTGTTTATTACCAGGCATTTTAATGACTAGGGGGGTTGGAAGATGGATAATTTTTGTGGGTTTTTTTAAAAAGTAATGTTGGGAGCTAGCTGAACTCCACTGATGCACACGCTCAGCACGAACTCTTTTGTAGCGAAGTTGCTTCTCTGTGAATTTAGAGAAGTCCTGGTAGTCGCTTAAACCTCACCTCGGCCACGGTGGCTACAAATATCTTAGTAGTGGTCAGGCAGCTGGCGAGCGCTGAGACCGCAGCTTCTGATGCTGGCCAGGGTTGTCTCATTGTCTTCCCCACGTCCACCCCGCCTGTCTGATGTAGCCAATGGTTGTCTCCTGTCTTCTCCTTAGGTTGTAAGCGCTCTGCGGCAGTGACCATCTTTCTATTCCACATCTGTACAGGGGTTTCCGTCCGTGCCCGAGTTTAAGTACTACCACAATACAAATAAAAAGTAATCATGCCACAAAAAAATTCTGTATTGATTGCAATAGGACAGTAAATACATACAGTGTTTAATGAGCGATGAATTATTGGTTGTTACATGTGAGTAATCACAACATCTCCCCTACCTTTGTCTGTGGCATTGAATATTTTTAAGTTATACCTTAAAAATAATAAAACATATTTTGATCATCCCAGTCCTTATGCTTATGACGTGGAGACAAAAATATCTAATCCCAACTCAATATGTAAGTTTATTATTAAGTCTAAAACCCATTCAGGCAGGAAGCAAAGAGATCTGTGTTGTTTGAATTAAAGCATTCCAGATAACATCTGCAATTTTGTACGAGCTAGATTTTCTCCAATTACCTTGTATGCATTCTCAATGCCTTAACTCAGTGGGGATTTTCCATTTGTTTTAAAGCATGAGCTGAAAATTGTATAATGACTTTCTCCCTTTAAAGACCAATGCATCAAACATACTATGCCCTGTTTCAAAGTATTATAGCCATCCTCTTGTGTTTTACCAGATCACAATTTATAGCTGTATTGAAGTCATCAGTATTACTTACTTTTCAATCCCATTTTTCTTTTCGATTTGCTGTATTTTATCATTGTGTGCCCCTTTTCTGTAGTTCCTAAAAGAGTCGGAAACATGCATTTGCCTATGGTGCATAGTTAGTTCACTGCAAGCTAATTGACTAGTTTAGATTCTCAGCATCCTAATAGTGACACTTTTAGACTGTCCAATCAATTTGCAGATGTTGAAGTGGGTGCTTCTGTCTCAGACCTGCTTTTAGCCAAGTTTCAGGAATTTCATCTCCGTTCACTTGCACGTATTAGGTTCATCGCTACGAGAAATGTCCTGCTTGAGGTAACTTAGGGGTGATAATAAAGACGTTTGTCAGAGCTATGGGAAATGCCATGATGTGCAGCTAAACATTTTGTGGTGAATTCCTTACCCAGCAAGTGAACAAAACTTTAGGAGGACAGCAATTTCTCCCCCTGATGATTTACACCCAGGGCAGCTAGCCTGAGCTGTTGCTTGCCACGGTCCATGCTACCATGACTCCATTCCTATTTTTAGTGAGCTAGCTCAATGAGAACTAGTGTGGGTGTGCTACTCGAGATAGGAATCACATCCCTAGCTACAAGCATAGACAGAACCTGACACACCCCTCCCACCACCCCTCATCCTGGGACTTAAGAGGGGCTCTTCCAAAGAGAAAGCCTGCCTAGGGTTTCACAGATTTTACCAAAGTAATAGCTAAGATACCCAGAAAGTCTTCACCCCTATGGCTGCACAGCAGCCGGGAGGTGTGATCTCCAGCCTGGGTAGACAGACTCATACTAGCATGTGGACTAGCAGCATGGACGCTGCTGCACGGGCAGCATCTTAGGCTAGCCGCCAAGCTTGAACCCAGGGGCCGAGCAGCTAGTTCTAGCTTCACCTGGGCAAGTCTCTCTACCTGCTTTGGGAATCAGACCTCCCATCTTGGATCTTGAGAAGTACACAAAGCCCAGACCTGTTTGGTGCAGCCAGGAGAGAGAGTGTCTGACCTTGTACCACAGAAAAACATTCAGAAGGGAAAAAAGGGACATAGATCTCTTCTTCAGTCAAGATGTTGGGCAGGAAGGGATGGCCTCTGGATGCTATAGGCCTCTTCCAAAAGATTAGCTCCCTTCTGGAGGGAAAGCTGAGAACCCTCAGACCCCCCTTCAAGATTTCGAGAGTGTGGAGAGAGAAGGTGGAGACGGGGGTTGTTTCAGAGAGAGAGAACCAAGGATCCAGTCAAGGTGCCCCTGGAGGGACAGAGCTGGGTCCAAGACCAGAGCCTGCAGATATTGCTAGTAGACCATTAGGAATCAACATTAGTCAATTAGCTGAAAACAAAGTAGCCAGGAGGGAAAGCACCTCTCAGGTGATTGGAGCGGGGCCTCAATACCTCTGCAAAGCGACCTTCACTAAAGCCACCTTTCTGAGACTCACACAGCCTGGAGGGCCCGATCCTATTGCTGCAGCCCCACTAAAGCCAATGAGCTGACCAGTTTTGCCATTTCTCAAGGGTCGAATGCAAATATCCCAGGACTCAGGATAAAAATCCTGAGGGCTGGCAACATTACACAATGCTGATTTACACCAACTAAGGATCTGGACCTCGGTTTTCAACAATGCTCTATGAACCTTGCAGTTTGGTTTCCTGGGGCAGGAAGTTCACAAGCATCTGCTGGAAGATTTATTTCCAGTAAAAAATATTTTAAGAGAAGAATAACAAAATTAAACATCCAGAGGGAAGAAATTGCGATGTCTCTGGTATGTGCCCTACTGCTCCCCCCCAAAAAACATACCCCCGCCGCTATCTAGCAAGCTGTACACCTCCCTCCTGAAGAAGTCTAAAATAAAGTTGATGGGACATTAGGCTCGCTGGTGAAAAGAATAGCTGATGTGGGGAGCAAGGAGCGTTTTTAGCCATACGTGTTTAGCTACCTACTCTGCGTCTACACATGCCGCATGTATCGAGCCACAAACACAAGATCAGTCAGAGCAGAAGCTGAACGTGAATATTTCACACAACTCAAAAACAGAGTAACTGGCCAAAGCCCTGGCGTAACAATTACCATCAAGTTTCAGAGCCGTGTTAGTCTGTATTCGCAAAAAGAAAAGGAGTACTTGTGGCACCTTAGAGACTAACCAATTTATTTAAACATAAGCTTTCATGAGCTTCGTCAATGGTCTCTGGTTTAGGAGTAAGCATGCATTGGCACATCAATGCCAGCAGATGGCAGCAGAGGTTAACGACATTTTTCCATTGTTGCAGGCTGTTCCCCGGTGTTTTCTTTTAACACATATATGATTGTTAATATTCATGAATATTTAGTTTTATTACAGTTCAGTCCTGCCCATTACCCGCTACATATTTAATTTGAATCGTACACAAGTCCTGTATTCTGATTCTGTTTTTCCTAGCTTTTCTGCTTTCCTTTAGGGAAAATGCATAATGCATGTTCTTCTGACCAGCAGTTGGTGTTGTGCTGGCTTTTAGTGGGAATAAAAGGCAGAACAGTTTAAGAATTATAGTGATAGCTGACTTTTCCGGGACACTTTACTTACATCCACGACTCGTCCCTTTGAAGTCAATGGAACTGTTTTCCAGCAAAGGGTTACGTTTATCTGCACAGGATCACACCCTTTATACCTACAAAGAGCTTTGCTGAAGTGCAGTAGCTACAGCTGAGGTAGAGCTGCATGACAATGGAGATATTGTCCTTTTTGCCCTAAGTCAAATTTTTACAGTTATGAAAATACTACAAGTTCTTTAACATCCCCACAGAGCGGACAGGATCTAGGTTCTCCTCTGAAAGCTCCACCCACAGAAAACTGTGGATTTGAGGAGTGTTTCCATGATAAGACCTTTGTTAGTCTGTAAAGCCCCGAGCATGCTGTGAACACAACACAAATGTTAAGTAAGAATAACCCTCATAGCTAGATGAAAAGGGCTGATTCACCTTACTGGCAGGCATAGCTATTTCCAAGGAGACAGTTTAAGATCAGAAGGTGAAGTACCTGATGTAGATGGAGTTTGGACTTGCTAAGGGCCTAGTTTTGCCATCACTTAAGCACATGCATAACTTTGCTCATGAGTAGTCCCATGTGGGAGAGGGCGTGGAATAAAAACTGTGCCATTTGTGGCTGGCATCCTTTCAGTTTGGGACCACTTCAATACAGGCTTTGCAATGCAATGTTAACAGCACCTGGCTGAGAGATGCTGAACTAGTTAAATTGAATGAGAGCTCTGCGATATTTTTAATAGAAACGATACAGAGACAGCAGGGATATACATTTAAAAATTGTTCTTGTATTTAGGAAAAATATTTATGCCTTGCCAATTTGTAATCAGGATAATGTAAAATTTATCTCTGTGGGAAAAGGATCAGGCCTTAAAGAATAAAATTTCAGTTGTTTAACACTATAGTGTTACATCATAGGTACATAGGAAATAACACACTGTACTTTATGCAACGAATTAGCGTCATTAGCACACTCTTTTGGCACAAGACATAGCATATAAGTTATCAACTAGCAGGTCAAGTTGTTTGCTAACGACTTTTCAATGTCTCTTACATAAAATGTGCTATTTAACTTAAATCTCATTTTACACTAAATCAAGTGCAATTAATCTGTTGCGTTTAAGCTGCTGTGTAGAATTTTGTGTCAGCAAGTATTCCAAGTCAAATATTTTCCTGTAATATTGTATTTCACAAAAAACCACAAAACCAACCCCCCCCATCCAACACCCACAAACAAAGCAGTGTAAACTTGTAATCACTAACTACTTTATTTATGTAGCAAGTGTAGCTGACAACTGTACACAGAGCACCTGGAAACAATGTTGTCCAGATCAACATTTCCTTCTAATATTGTGGAATTGTTATGTTCACTTTTGATTGACTTTCCATCCGGTAAGTGACTTTCCATACGGTAAACTGAAATACACATATAGTCAACCCAATCAGTGGGAAACATTTAGAATTATGTTTCACATGCATCTTCGGTTGGACACCCCTCCACGTCAGTATCGAGATGTTTTGATTCACGTGCAATGAATCTGATTAAACCGATTTAATGTGAAATAGAATTGATCTAAGAATATTAATTAATGAAAAGTTACTTTGGTAAATTTTTACGATTAAAAACATTCAAAGCAGAAAACCTTTGCTAGTATGAATATGCATGTCAGGGGATATCTTAAAGTGGCTACAAGAATAAGATACTTCTAGATTTCAGGAGTGTTGACTAGACAATCCTCTCAAGAGAGCTAATTCTTTTATTTACTTTTGTAAATCACAGATAGGCTGAAGTCTCTGGAATTAAGAAAAATACTTGGGTATTTCTTCAGTTTCCTAATTCTCAAACTACGGCCCTTTGCAGCAGGCCTCACTTGAGCAAATTCCCCAGCTGTGGGACTAAATAAGGAAGGTCTCCAGGATTAACATCCTAAAGTAGAGTGATGTGCTATTCAATGTGAACATCAGAGTCTGGGCCAGCATGAACACCACAGGAAACTATGGAAAAACCAAACAAAAGCCAAATAAAATAAAATGCATCATGAATGATTTCATAGAATACAAAATCGTGCATTGGTACAGTCCACTCTGACTAACTGCTGAAAGTGTGGCTTAAGTACTGCCAATTTGCAAAGAAGGATGGCAACAAAAGAGAAGCAATGGACCTGTTTGTGATCCTATACACTTGTATATGGTGAGTGTGTTAGAAAAATCTGGTCTTAGCAGAGCTACTAATGACAAACAAGCCCTGTAATACAGAGCAGTTGTGTACAGTATATTTGTTACAATAGAGCTGTGGGTTTCGGGATTTTTAAAATTATTTTTTGGACCTTTAATTAAGATTCAAGGAGATGCTGTAAAAGACAGCTAAAGCATTATTTGGCTAAGTAGGTGGGCTTGTGAATTTAAATCATGCATAAGTTCTTTGTGCTGATTTTCCCCTCCGCCTCCTGAGCCAGCAAATTTTATCTGCTTTGTTTTCATAAGCACAAAACAATGACAAAGGACCTGATTCTCTGCTCACTTACATCAGGGCAAGTCAGAAAAAGCCCATGTAATTTCACTGGCTTCAACATAGTAAACAGTTAGTGTAAACGAGAGGAGAGTCAGACCCCACAACTCAAACTCCAGATGCAAGAAGGTACACAGAGAAATTTGCAGAACTTTAGAAAGCAGCCAGCAGTTCTAAAGTGCAAGAACTGGCTTGAAAAATCCAATGTATATACTAATGTATAGGGCATGAACTAAAAGAAGTCCCAGTCCATACCAAGTGACATGTACCCATTACATAATCCACACCCTCAGGGTTTGTTATTGTGTTCTTTAAGGTTACTTTTATAACAACAATAATGACCTCAGCCCAGACAAATCCACAAAGACAAATGGCCAACTGCAATTAATGAGCTAAGATAGATCATCAGCTCCTCTCAGGCCATGTCTATACTACAAAATTACGTGCACCAAACTTACATTGGCATTCAGCCACCACAGTTATTAAATCGCTTGTGTCTTTGCACACTTGACTCTTTGTGTCAGCCGTGTGTGTCCTCACCAGGAACGCTTGTACCGATTGTGTTGTCAGTAGTGGGGTCTTGTGGGACAGCTCCTGAAAGCCAGTTACCGTGAAAGTAAACAATGCAGTGTCTACACAAATACTGCATTGACCTGTAACTCTAAGCTGCTCAGGGAGGCGATGTTATTAGGTCAGCGTAGAGAGAAGCTTATGTTGGTGGGAGCCAAATTTAAGTGAAGACGCTTTCACAACTAGGCTGACCAAACCGTGTAGTGTAGACCAGGCCGCAGTCAGTGATTAATTCCCAGAAAGTACTGCTTCCTCCTGCAAAACCCTGGGACATATTCTCAGCTTGATCTTCAGGGACATCAGTCTGCAATTCTCACATGATTAAGGGCCTTCTAGCAATGAAGGCACATGAGTAAGACGCAGTTTTCACTTCACACCACTCCCCTGTGCTCTCTCCATTTCCTGTGGCCTTGTCTACAATAGAAACTAGTACCTCTCAAAGACTATACTGCTATAGTTGTTTTATAGTGACTCATGCACGGGAAGGGGAATAAGCGAGATGGTACCCAGCACCCAGAGGTGAACGTAAGCCGGTACGCCCCGGTATGGCATACTGGCAAGAGCCGGTGCACCGTACTGGGGCAGCCCGGCTTCCCCAGGGGGCAGTTTAAAGGGCCTGGGGCTCCCAGCAGTGGCTGGGGTAGCGGCTGCAGGGCTCTGGCAGCTATTTAAAGGGCCTGGGGCTCCCCTGCTTCTACCGCCCGGGCCCTTTAAATAGCCACTGGAGCCCCGCTGCCGCTACTCCAGGGCTCCCACGGCTATTTAAAGGACTGGGGCGGTAGAAGCAGGGGAGCCGCAGGCCCTTTAAATAGCCCCTGGAGCCCTGGGGTAGCGGGGACTCCAGGGGCTATTTAAAGGGCTGGGATCCAGCTGCCTCTGCGGCCCCGGTCCTTTAAACAGCCGCTGGAGCCCCGCCGCTTCCCCAGGGTTCCGGCGGCTATTTAAAGGGCCAGGGCAGTAGAAGAGGGGAGCCCCGGGCCCTTTAAATAGCCCCCGGAGCCCCGGGCTGCTGCTGCTACCCCGGTGGGGGGGGCACTTACCTTACAGGGTGGGCTGGCTCTGACCCCCAACCCCACCCCTTCCGCCCTTGGCCCCGCCCCTTCCGGGGGCCAGAGCTGGCCCCAGCGTACCGGTAAGTCACTCGACTTACTTTCACCCCTGCCAGCACCTTTTTGTCAGTAAAACTGTGCCCACACCTAGAGCTGTACGGTGTACCTGTACGGTGTACCTGTACCAGGAAAACAGGCACATCCCTAACTGAAATTATTTCAGTACAAAAACTGTGTGCAGACCTGATCCAAGGCTGCAAGCAAGCAAGGTTAACAATGTTTTAAAATTCTATTCACCTGTATTTTAAGACTCCTCGGTACTACAGAAACCAGCCTGTTGGGTGAATCTGAAACTGATTTACTGCATATACAATAATCACGGCGAATGGCATGCAGTAAACATCTTGTCAGAAGTGTTTTTGGTGAGAACTGATGGACTGAATTAAACAGGAGACAAAACTAGTCATTGAGGCTGAACCTAGCAGGAAAGGATAACACTGATGTATGGGGGTTGCATAAACATCTAGCAAAGAGGAAACCAGGAGCAGATTTACCAGGAAACAAACTATGTGGTGGCATGGGGCCCCCAACAACAGGGTCCCCCCAAAATGCAGGACAAATCTTATCTGACAACCTGCCCCTGAGCCCCGGCCAGCGGCTCATCAGGGCTCAGGCAGGCTGTCTGCATGCTGTGGCTGGTGGCCCCACGCCGCTCCCAGAAGCAGCTGGCTGCTGGCACGTCTCTGTGTGCCCCTGGCGGGGGCGGAGGGAGATGGCTCCGCGCACTGCCCCTGCCCTGGGCAGCGCACAGAGACCTGCTCCCCCCTCACCCCGAGGGGCGTGCAGAGACGTGCCAGCAGCAGGGCTAAGGAGGCTCCCTGCCCGCTCTGCCTCCCTCGCTCTGCACCGCGTCGCTCCCAGAAGCGTCCGGTATGTCCCTGTGGCCCCTGAGGGTGTGTGTGTCTTCATGCGCTGCCCCCACCCTGAGCACCGACTCTGTAGCTCCCATTGGCTGGGAACTGCGGCCAATGAGAGCTGGGGGGAGCGGCGCCTCGGGAGACCCCGTGACCTCCCCTGCCTAGGAGCCACTGCCGGAGGGGTGTATGTGCCAGTAGCTTTGGAAGCCGCACCACCCAAGGTACGAACCGCCCCCCAACCCTGTCCCACACCCCAACCCCCTGCCCCAGCCCAGAGCCCACACCCCACATCCAAACTCTCTCCCAGAGCCCAACCCCTGCACCCCCTCCTCCACCCCAACCCCCTGCCCTGCACCTATCAGAATGAATACAAAAACACTCATCTTTTGATGTCATGTTTCCTTTATCATGGCGGTAGCCACTAACACCCTGTGACATCAGTGATGATGTATGAACGCACCAAATGGTCCTATTAAATATACGTTGTTGGGAGAAACTGAGTAGATTTTATATAAATCAATTCCACAGAGAAAATAGAGCCAAAGAAAGTGAGCAAATAACCCCTGTAACTATTTATCTTGACATTTCAAGATGTGTTAGAAAGTTAATTTACCTTCCTATTTTTGTGTCATCCTATCATTATCCATTGTTAAGTTTCCTTCCTTTGCTTGTTTGCTTTACAATTACTCATCCAATTGAGGAGGGGGAATCGGGCAGCCAGTCAAGCGAGAGAATAGCAATTTCACAGAGAAACAACAGTAACGGACTGAAATGAACTGATTATATAGATACATCAATGTAAATGAGACAAGAGACAGTCCGGTTATATAATCTTCAAATTGCTACCTGTCTGTTGCTCTGATTGCAATTAGCCACGTTAGTTGTACTGAGAATACAGAACAAGAAAATGAACTGAAGAGACCCATTTTGGATCCAACCCTGTTCCTATTAATTTCAATGGCAAAACTTTCATTGGCTTAAAAAGGAGCAGGTCCTCTGTGTTTACTCTAGTACAGTAGACTGCATTGGCTGTGGACTGAAACAAAATAAAAGGTGAAGGAAAGCTCTTACTCTTCTGTATACAGAATTTCAAAATATATTTCCCTGTGTTTCCTGTAAAGTTAAGTAGAAATGCAGGAGGTCAAGATTTTAAAGATGTACTCATACCGCAAAATACATTACTTGATTTCAACTTTCTTATATTGTACCTGTTCTCTCTTGGCCAGTTAATCACTCGAGCTGGATTTTGAAACAATTGCCCTTTATCTTTCACCAGTATTAGAAGTGACTACTCAGGGAAGTTCAGCTTCTTGGACAATCTTTGTTCAGATTGTCAAAGTCAACCTGACCAAAGTATGAAGAATTTACATGTAACATTCAATAGGCGTGTATAACGTGGTTGCAATGCGCTTGATTCTGATCTCACATTTGTGAGAATCAGGAACAACACTATTCAAATCAATGATGCGCAATGGTATGAGAAGAGAATCAGGCTCTCAGAGTTCAACAATAATTTGTTTGGAATAAGCAAACACACAGCAAGTTTGTTCCTTACCTGAAAGCTGGTGTTCTGCAAAGGACTCCCCCAATCAGGAACACTGGGCTACTCCATTGCTTTCCTTTGACCCAGGTAATTCATCCAATCAGTTCTTCTGAAGTTTTGGCACCCAGCATCACCATAGCCTTGATCATACTTCCCTATCCTTTAGATGGCAAAGTTGGAGGTGTCTTTCTCATAGGGAAAGTGTGTATGTGGGGGGATGATTCAGATGCTTAGTTGGTTAGATGCTTGCTGTTATCTCCTGGCTTAGCTCCACAGTCTACATTTGGATCTATGCAGACTCTGGAATGAATGCTGGAGCTGACAAGAGACCTTGTGTTGGCCCCAGTATGAAGATGAAGGCTAAGAAGAGTAAAGGTTTCAGTACAGCACTAGGGAACTTATTTTATTCCTGATGGCTTTAACTAGGGCACTCCTGTAGATTGTCTCTCTCTCTTCCTCCCTCCACTGGTGGGAGGAAGCAAGATGGCATGACTTAGTCTGGAAGTCAGTTTCTCAGTGTCCCGCAACGTGCAAGGTTATTACTCAGGGGACAAGATGCTGCATTCACTTTGGTTTCTTGCATCACACAAAACTTGGCATCACCCATAGGGTCTGAGAAATTCAGATTCTTGATGTGACTCTTTGGGCATATTCCCTTGCATGTCCTTGGCAAGCCAAACACCTAGGGCAGTGCAATTATGGCTGTTGCAGAGCTATATGCCATGTGTTTCAACACAAGCTGATGGCTCCTTGAACAATTGGCTCCACATTGCACTCATGCGTCTAAGGGATATTGTCCCTTAGAAGAAGTGGCTCCTGACCAGTCCCAGGGAGCATGCCCCATAGTCTTGGGACTAATCAGGTCATTCTCATCAATCGCTGATGGTCTCTTTAATATCAAGATCAATTTGAACACTGTCTCCCTCTACCTCCAAGGAGCTGGAGAAACCCCTGGTCCTTCTCTAGGGGCCATGGCCAACTGCTGGGAAGAACAGAGGGCAAGTGACTTTTTCCAGTAGAGATTAATCTCTTACATGGGAGTGCTCTGTGGAAGTGCTGTACGCAAGGAAATGGGTGGGGAGAGAGGGGAAACAGGAGAGAGATGCTGGTACAGGAAATGGGACCACGCAGTGACCACGCAACAGCTTGCCTGGGGGGACATCTTGATGCAAACTCCTTTCTTTCCCTGTGAGCCTCGACCAAGAGCTGTGTCCATGAGGAGGAGTCAGGCTAGACAGCTAGAAGGGGCTGGGAACCCCTCACATGTTTACCTCGGTGTCACCTGGATGCTGGTTTTACTTCACACCAAGTGCCTGGCCAGAGAAGCCCAATGACTTTTTGGAATCAAGATGGGCAGAAAATGCTGGTAGATGACAGCAGATTTAGCTGGGGCTGGTCCTGCCTTGAGCAGGGGGTTGGACTAGATGACCTCCTGTGGTCTCTTCCAACCCTAATCTTCTATGATTCTGTTTTGTTGGTTTTGCCAGCTGGGCCCTTACCTCTTCTCCTTTGGGCCTTCAGAACAGCTACAGCTCTGAAACAAGGCCCTGCAGTGGGCAAGCCAGGTGGAGGTACAGCTCTGACTGCTGGAAGGAAATGCTGATAGGGTCCTAGGCCACAGATGGACCCACCTGTTAGCCAGACTGCGGGAGCCCTGTGCACAGTTACCATGCTATCCCTCCTCAGCTGATGGCGATTGGTACAGCTGGTTCAGTTAGGCTATGACAGGTTGCGCCAGCTGAAGATTAGCTCATTTATATTCGAAGTAAACCCAATAGCCATACAAGTCTCTGGGCTGGTATTGCAATAGCTGGATAGGCTTTCTGACAACAGGCACTGAAAGATGCTATTGAATCTAGCCCCGTCCATCTCACTTCAGTTAGCCCATTGGCTGGACCCTGTCACACTGATTTCCATTAGGCCATTCTACATCTCTCTTTGGAACCCACGCGTTCTACTGTCCACTGCTGACCTGGCCAGTCCCTTCTGCACCCATGTTACCATCGCAGGATCACATGCTCCATTCTGGCAGCTCTTCCCTTGCTCCTTGATGCTACTCCTCGGAGAAGCCCCAGACCAAAGATCCTCTCTACTCCCTCAACCCTCCCCAAGTCATGACCACCTCCATCCACACTTCCCCCCACATGCAGCTCCCTGCTGGCACACTAACTACCCGTCACGCAGAGGTACTACATGAATCTTAGTGATGGAGTAATTTTTATGAAGCAATGCTGCTAGATCTATAGAGAAAGTATCGTCTGTTTGTGCAGTAAGTGCACCTTATTAAAAATGGATCCTATGGATAGCTCATAGCACTTTCATCTACTCTGTGTTTAAATATACACTAAGAGCCTGATCCTGCCATCAATCCACCTTCAGTGCTCCCATAGTCCTGAGCAGGAATTGCAACCGGGCACACTGGCAAGGATTTCAAGCGTTGCTGCGTAGGCCTGGCAAGGGAATCCACAGATGATTCTATAGTATGGTTGCACAATGGTGCACGGCTGATGTTACAGTCTCTGCTCTTCCCATGCCTCCCTGTTTGCAAGTGACATACAGTGGGCCCTGACTATCCTCCTGGAGGCCTTTCTCAGCTAGAAAGAATCACCCTGAAGCACTCCAGGAATTCAGAGAGGATGTGACACTGAATTCTCAACTGTGCCCAGGTCATTTTTTACTGCAGTTGCTGAAGGTGGTATTGCAGAGGATCTCCTTGTCACTAGCCTCTTTTCCTATCACCACCAAGGAGCCAGAAGCAGCTGCTTTAAAGATAATTTACAGTAACTGTTTTGAATGAAAAATTAAAATACACTGAAAGTGACGTTACTTTAATGGGGTTGTAGTTACAAAAGTTTGCTCCTGCAGTGAAGTATTTGTTAAGAAATAGACCTGTGGTGGATAATGTCCTACTAGAGCTGATATTTTAAAAATAAGGATCATCAATGCTTACCTCTTTTATAGCACTTATCAGTAGATTGCACTATACAGAGGATGTCAATATAATCAACCCCACTTTACAGATGGGGAAACTGAGGCTCAGGGAGGGCAAAAGTGACTTGTTCAAGGTCATCCATCCGATCTGGAAGAACTGAGAAAGATCCAAGGTCTTCAGAGTCCTAGTCTAGTGCTCTGACCACTAGGACACACAGCCTCCAAAGCATCCAAGTAATAGGGGCCAAATCTTGCAAGCAACCATCTCCCCACTCCCTGTGAGACTAGGGGCAAGGACTGTAGGATTTAACCCAACAAGTTTAGGGTTCTGCCCTCCCCTTAATTTAGACAAAGTGATAGAGAGATTAAAGAAAATCCTTCTAGCAGTTTTGCAATTTCCCCACAGGATAATGGAAGATGGATAGAATGTCGAATGAAAGAGAGAAACCCAGCACCCAGCTACCCCTCTGATACCAGCACTTATGTCAGCTTAACTCCACCGATGTCCACAGAGCCATCCTCACTGCCAGTGGTGTGAGAAGAGAAGACGGGCCTTAACGTTTCTTGGGTCAGATCCTTGGCTGGCATCAACCCACTTCGGTGGAGCTATGCCAATTTGAACAAGATGGGCATCTGACCATGCAGTTTCTTTCTTACTGAGAGAGATGTCGTATTTGACCAGAACCGTGCATTGTTTTAAGCACTGTGCATTTCTCTGGCAGGTAGACTGACAGGGCATGAAATGATCACAGTCTTATTGAGAATATTTTTCTCTGGTATCTCCAAACGAAACAATTAGTCATGTTCTTCATCAGAAGGCTAAACAACGATAGTGAATGGTACTGTAGCAATGCCTATAATTAAGGAATTGTTTGCATTTTAATTATTAACGGCTATCTTCAGATGTTGATAATCAGCTATAAAACGAACATTAAAACAAGTTTGGCAGTTTCTGAGCTATGGAATAGTTAAAGTTTAATTTTTCATAGAATCACAGAAATGTAGGGAATGGACCTCAAGGGATTGTCTAGTGCTGGCCCCTGCTCTGAGGCAGGATTAAGTATTATTCTTGACATGGGGTTCTCAAACTGGGAGTTGGGACCCCTCAGGGGGTCGCAAGGATATTACATGGGGGGTCGCGAGCTGTCAGCGTCCACCCCAAACCTCGTTTTGCCTCCAGCATTTATAATGGTGTTAAATATATAAAAAAGGGTTTTTAATTTATAAGTGGGGGGGGTCGCTCTCAGAGGCTTGCTATGTGAAAGGGGTCACCAGCAGAAAAGTTTGAGAACCACTGTTCTAGACCATCCCTGACAGTTGTTTGTCTAACTTGTTCTTTAAAACCTCCCCAGGTAATTTGTTCCAGTGCTTATCTACAGTTAGGTAGTTTTTCCTCATGTCTGACCTAAATCTCCCTTACTACAATTTTGCATATATGCGCATGCTCATGGCTTGTGCCTTGCTTTTTTATAAACTTTGGAGAAATTTAAACTAACCTCATCAGTTAAGCGTTTGGATGGAGCATTAGTCTGAGGCATAATGATTCAGAACAGTGTATGTTTAAGTTTGCATGACTCCCTTGGAAGGAAGGTGAGCCCAATGCCGCTCTCAGTTACAACGGTGCAAGTGTGAGGAGAATTGGTGCCAGTGCAAATCAGAGCTGATGCCAAATACAAGAGTTTGAAAATTATCTCAGTGTAAACCTGTGGTCCCTCAAACTGTGAGGCACACCCCACTAGGGAGGCATGGGGGAATGTTTTGGGGGGGCATGTCAGGGTCCGGGCCAACCCCCACGGCAGGCAGAAAGGGAGCACCACCCAGCCCCACTCTGCTTCCAGCTCTTCTCTGGCCCTACTCCCAACTGTGGCCTTGTTCCTGGCTCTGTCTCCTGACCGTGGTTCCGGTGGGGGCCACAAACAGAGGTAAGGGAGGGCACAACGTAAAAAGTTAGGGACCACTGGTGTAAACTCCAAAACAGCAAGAAATTCAGCTAAGACGGAAAGCTGCCCTGACTTTATGGGATGAATTTTGCTCTGACTGTGGGCACAGGGTAGCACAAAATCTGACCCTACAGTCTTCATCTATGGAAGTAATGCAGGAGAAAGTAAACAAATAAAAGGGATGATCTAAAGCAGAAAATCCATGCTAATACTATGGCCTTCCAGCTCGATTACAGTTGGCTAGGTTTCATTCTGAGCATATCTGAACACAGGGCCACATTCTGCAATCTGTTACTCAGGTGAGTAGCCCAAAAGAAATCCTTCACAGTCAAAGGTTGCAGGATTGGGCCCATAGGCCAATTACAAGTTAGAATAATATAAAAGTTATCTCATCCACAAGGTGGCATACAAGTTCATAATATACATTAATCAACAATAGCTAAAAAGCTGTAGTTAAAGTTCTCGATAGAGCCTCAAATGGTAATAGTGAATACTTAATGCTTCTTTAGCATTTTACATCTTCAAAGCTCTGAGCAAACTTAATTCAGGTAATATCTAGACCACTCAAGTCCCATAAATAAGATGTGACAAGTAACAGTGGAGATTTTGTGTAGTTAGTTACTACCTGAGATCTGAATCGGATGCAATGTATTCAACGTTTTATTGTTGTTTAAAAACTAAAACAGTAAAAACTTTTGCTAATTCAATTATTCACTTTCTAACACAGAATCCATACAGCTTGTCACAAATAACTAGTATCATATAACTTTTAAATCTGAACATTCGCAGAATCAAAACTGTTGAATGACAAGCGTAAGAAAAGAAAGAATATTGTTTTTTTAAGATGCAGCTCTGCAGAGATTAAATCACTCTGGAATATTTGTTTGCATGAGTATTTACATCCTCTAGGCATACTCTGTGCAATGCTGCTAAGTATGCAAGGCGAAACAGCTAAGACCAAAGAACTGACCTGCCTTTATAGTCAATGACAGAGGACATTACTTACTCTCAAAGCAAGGTTTTATTTTAGCCTCATTTCCAGCAAGTCTGCTTGGGGTAGACCAGTGGTTCTCAACCTGTGGCCCACGGGCTGTTTGCGGCCCAATCAGCACAGAGCTGCAGCCCGTGTGACATCCTGAGGGCCATACAGATAGCGTTGAATGCGGCCCACATAACACACTGTAGACCATATATGCAGCCCACAATGGCAAATAGGTTGAGAGCCACTGGGGTAGACACTGCATAGGTAGTTCTGTCCCTTTAAGAGGACAAGTCAAGCCTCCTTAGCGTCAGTCTAGGTTAAAAAGAAACAAAAATTGGTTGAGGCCCTGTATGAAAGGAGAGGCCAACACCTCTTTGGCTCAGTTGCAAATCAAGCCAGATGTGACCAGAGACTGGGACAAAGGGCTATTCGTTTGCACTGAAGGCTGCAGGAAGATCATTTGCATTGTAAACCACAGGAGACTGCAAAATTAACATGGTTTCAGCTCCCTGGTGGACACAGCCCAGGTGGGCTTCCTGACTTTGAAGACAGAGATAAGCTTTGGGGATAGAGGAACTGCTGAAAGACTTGGGGGGAATCCATCACCTGAGAGAACATAGAAGCCAGCGCTTTGTACCCATGAAAGATGGGTCCTCCTAAAACCAGGCTGGAGAAAGCTGACAACGTGGTGTGAGTAAGAAATTGTTAGGCAATGCCGTATCTTGTTAGAATTACATTTAAGACACTTGAAAGCGTGTTATTTTTGTTTTGTTGGTAACCCTTTCACAACTCTTACTCTTGACTGAACTCAAGTAAAGCTATGTTCTTTGTTAATAAACTTATTCTTGGTTTTATTACAAACCACCTCACTGCAGTGTATTCAGGTGGGGCGTATGACCCCAGCTGAGCTAACAAACTGTTGTGTGTACTGGCTCTTGGAGTACCTCAGCGAGTGTCCAGCCAGAGGGACTGGACACTGCAGGGGAGATTATTTGGGGGAGACTCAGGACTGGAAGGGTTGTTGGGGTCACCCTGCCAGGAGTAACCGGGCTGGCGGAAGCCAGGGTGAGACCATTGTGTTGTGAGCAGGCTGCTGGGGTCAGGATTCTAAAGCAAAGCTGCACAACATGGAGGTAGGACAGGTGGCGAGAGAACCGCTTCCAGGTGTGGGTGAACCCCCCAAAGCATCCGACGCTGATTAGGGCTGGCTGAAAAGCGAGGATTCCGTTTCATGGAAAATGTCGAGGCTTCACCATTGGTTTTAGATCAGTATGAAAATGAGACACTGAAATTTTTCATGAAAAACATGAGACAGACTGTCTATCCTAAAAGAGCCAATAGCTCTGTGCTTAGAGCACTCACCCAGGAGCCCCAGGTTCAAGTCCTGGCTCTCAGCCTGGCAGAGCACATCCAGAAATTCCATCCTGGACCTGAGAAAGTTTTAAGGAAATTGATAGATTTCTGTGAAGAGTTTGGTGTTTTCCAGCAAAAAACAGTCAGATATATTCCTGACTAGCTCTGGTTTCAATCCAGCAAGACACCTTTAAAGCAAGGAGCAATCCCACTGGACTTTACCATATTAGGTATTTAGTGCTGCCCAAATTTAAATAGGAGTTCCCAGGACTAGCTGGCTTCATTCACCCCACTCTGGGTTTGTGCACTGGTCAGAGACTCCTCTCCCTCCAAACGTGGGGAGAATTCTAGACAGGCCAAAGGCTTGTCTCAAAGCTTTTGTTCCATGGAAGCTAAGTAAGGGCAGGGAAAAGGATGCTAAATTCCCATTAGAAATTATTGGGGAATGGGCTCCCAAATACACTAGATGCCTTTGAAAAAAATCTCTCTCTCAGCTCTTAGGTGATAATACGCTGGGTTTCATATCTACCATTGTGCATGTACCCAATACTTTCCCCAAAATAAGTTATATTATTTCTGCAAGGAGATCAAGGAACAGACATGGAAGAATCTATTGTTATTGTCAGCTGCCTGCTGCGTCAGACACAGAGGAAGACAGGTTTACTGCTCCAAGGAGTTTAACATCTATACAGACTATTCTTCCTGCTGAACATGAGCATAGGGGCCGAAATGGTCATGTGGACTGAAGGGCTATACTAGGAATGGGTTTACAATCTTATTACCCTGCATCTGGCCTGGGGGGAAACAGATCTTCAGCTTTGAGTGTACTGATTCCTGAACAATATACTGGGGGAGGAGGGGAATCACTGACTGTCACCCTAGGTCGCATTTTCCAGTCCTCACGTGGGCAACCCCACTGTGGAGTTCAGGGAGAGTATTGCCTGGGAACAGCCTCTAGGATGAGATGGGTAAGGCCCCACTTCCAGGCATTGTTGATGATCAAAGGATGGCTAAGCCAGTTCAGTAGTGATTGCAAGCCACTTAAGATCACTCGTTAATCTTGTGAACATTCATTCAGATAGCTTCTTAAGCAATTCAGCTGCCTGACAGCCTTTACATTGCCTAGCAACCATGCCAGCCACACTGCAGATGTCAGAACCTGGTAACTACCAGCAAAATTGTTTGTATAAGAAGATAAAAAATAAGGAAAAAGCTGTGGCTATAAACTCAAGTTCTCACCTCATGTTTTAGAGACAGTGTCTGGCATTTTAAAGGTGGATAAAATGATTGCAGGAGAGGTACCCAAGAGTATCTGTTAACAGATCCGCACAGGTAAACTATTGTTCCAACATAAAGCTCTGTTGACTTAAAGGAGACCCCCTCCCCCCCGCTTAAAACAAGGGATTCCCCATGCAGAGATGATTACAGGAACAAGACCTTCAGTTTTAGTGGGTCTTTTATTTTGTTTGTTTGGTGGCCAAAGAAAACCTTTGTCAAAACCCAGTTGTTCACTCAGCTCTAGCTTTTAGCCACTGCCATAGGTTCAGATAGCTTGTCCTCACCCGTAAGTCTTTACAGGAATGACTCAGCCAGTATTTCCGATCTAGCCTTCTACTGCACCTAGTCACTTCCACTCCTCTAACGACTCCAGCCTAGATGCCCCCTTTGTCATCTTCTCTCACTCCTGTCTCGGTGCCTTCCTCCATTCATGGAATTCCCATCTCATGTCATGTTCCCAGATTCAGTCAAGTCCCTCCTGAAGACTCTTCCTTCCCAACATCAACCGGAACAGCTAACTCCCTCCTCTGGGTTTCCCAGAGTTGGCTCATTTCAAGTTTTGTACAGCATCAAGATCTTGCCGAGGTTTATTAAACAGCAGCAGCAACTGGTTCACTATGATTGCTGAAACAAAGTCTCTCAAGGTTGCCAAATTTGCCAGTCTCATGGGGTCAGATTTTCAAAGAAATTTAAGCACCCAAAGATGAGCTTAACATAAGAACGGCCTTACTGGGTCAGATCAATGGTTAATCTAGCCCAGTATCCCATCTTCCAACAGTGGCTGATGCCAGATGCTTCAGAGGGAATGAACAGAACAAGGTAATTAGTGAGTGAGCCATGTCCTGGCATCCAATCCCAGCTTCTAGCAGTCAGAGGTTTAGGGACACCCAGAGCATGGGGTTGTATCCCTGACCATCTTGGCTAAGAGCTATAGATAACCCTATCCTCCATGAGTTTATCCAGTCCTTTTTTGAACCCAGTTATACTTTGGGCTACACAACATCCCGTGAAACAAGTTCCACTGGTTGACTGTGCGTTGTGTAAAGAAATGCTTCCTTTGTGTATTTTTTAAACTGCTGTCTATACATTTCATTGAGTGACCCCTGGTTCTTGTGTTACGTGAAGGGGTAAATAACACTTCCCTAGTCACTGTCTCCACACCACTCAAGATTCCATAGACCTCTGTCATATCCCCCTTACTCGTCTCTTTTCTAAGATGACCAGTCCCAGTCTTCTTAATCTCTCCTCATATGGAAGCAGATTAGGCACCTAAATCCCTGCTTAGGCACTCTTGAAAATCCCACTAGGTGCCTATCTCTATCTTTTAGGTGCCTAAACACCTTTGAACATTTGGCCATAGTAATCACTGTGTATATGCATGTTCCTCAGGGCAGGGACTGGCTTTTTGTTCTACATTTGAATGGTGCCTAGCACAATGGGTTTCTGGTCTGTGACTGCAGCTCCTAAGTGCTATGATGATACAAATAAATAATGCTTTAAAAAATAAAGCAATAGGCCAATTTGCAATACCCTTCCTCACACAAATAGGACCTTTATTCATGGGCTGGCCCATTGATTTCAGTAGGAGTACTGCTGGTATAAAAGTACTCTTCAATATATGTGAGGATATCACAGTCTGGCCCTCATTTTAAGCCTTAGGAGTACCTTTATTTACTTCTACAGTATGATGCCTATGCCTTTATCAAACTTCAGAATATCAGCTGGGATTTCTTACATAAGAACGGCCATACTGGGTCAGACCAAGGGTCCATCTAGCCCAGTTTCCTGTCTTCCAACAGTGGCCAGTGCCAGGTGCCCCAGAAGGAATGAACAGAACAGGTAATCATCAAGTGATCCATCCCCTGTCGCTCATTCCCAGCTTCTGGCAAACAGAGGCTAGGGACACCATTCCTGCCCATCCTGGCTAATAGCCATTGATGGACCTATCCTCCATGAATTTATCTAGTTCTTTTTTGAACCCTGTTATGGTCTTGGCCTTCACAACATCCTCTGGCAAGGAGTTCCACAGGTTGAATGTGCATTGTGTGAAGAAATACTTCCTTTTGTTTGTTTTAAACCTGCTGCCTATTAATTTCAATCTTGCACTAGAATATACAAATGTTTCACACAGGGCTACGTTACAGTGCTCATTACTGAACAAGTACCCTGATATTAATTCTGACATAATTAATTGTAACAATTTTATACAGGCATGTGTAAAACAGATTGCACTGCCTAATTTTGTTGGTATTTACAGTGCTTTTGTGAGGATAACTGCCATTAAAATCTATACATTTTTAAATTCAGTTTGCTCACTAGAATGTTCTAAGAGACATTTCTGCCAAGTCTCCTCTTAAACAGACATAATCCTAGTCCATATGAAGAGGTCAGTAAAGGGTGGGAGAAAGGACATTAGACCAGAATCTCAGCTAGTGCAAAGTGGCGTGGCTCCACCGGAATCGTTAGAACTATGCCGATTTATACCCACTCAGAGTAGCCCCGCTACAGAAAATGGAACTGAACTATTCAATCGAGCAGCAAGGTGGCAGAATCCAGCCCACAGCAACTAAATACAAAGCTCTCACTATGGGACGGTGACATTTTGACTGGTCCCAGCAATTTCCCTCACCCATCCCAAGCCTATTCCTTCCCCCCCCCAAGGAATTTTATGGGAAGGCAGAATTTCACTGCACTAACCCAGGCATCTGGAAGTATTTCACTTCATTTCCAGTTAAGTTACTGGGGTGGGGGGGGAGATCTGTCAGTAGATTGGTTTAACAGAACCAGCCACTCATGGACTAAATATTAAGACAGGTCCACCTTATGGGCACCCATTTTGGTTTTGCTTATAGGGGTGTGTCCCCTGGGGAGGTTAGCAGTGGCACCGGCACCCACAGCAGAACCCATCACTAGAAGACGCTGAACACTCGCAGTGGGAGCCGAGAAGGCACCCCACAGGCGCACAGAATTGGGCCCAAAGGTTTATTCCCCCCGCCCCAGGTGGGCACTTATACAGTGCATCCTGGTCGTAAGCCAATCAGCTGCTATCCAGTTTAACTAACCGGACACAATAACCACCAATATGATTTCTCACCGTCTGGAGCACTGGACTGGGATTCAGAAGACCTGGGTTCTATTCCCGGCTTAGCCACAGACTTTGGGCAATGTCACTTCATGGCCCCGCGCCTCCTTTGCCCCAGCCGTAAAGAATGGGCACAACAATACCGACCTCCTATGTAACGCATTTTGAGATCTACTGGTAAGAACTAATTATTAATACCCAAGGAAAACGGGACTTTCTATTTCTGCTTAGATCACGCGGTCCAGAATCTGATCCCCTTAGGCACAATGAGTAGTGCCTTGCCCCATGAGTAGTTGCACAGAAGTTAGTAGGATTGTTTTTGCAGCAAAGCACAAGTAAGGAAGGATTGAACAATCCTCTCCTGGATGAGTCAGAGTTAACCACTCGTTTCTTATTACCGTACACAGCCAAGGGATTTTACACAAATCATTTCACAACACCAAATCGCTACACCAGATTTAGTTTTTCATATTATTGGAACTTCGACTGTTTTTAGTGAAGAATTTGCTTGCAGCTTAGAAACAGGTTCAGTGACCCTGATAACAAGATACATGCTTTTAAAGGTTAAATTTTATTAAATAATATATCTTGCTATTTAACTGTCTGGCACTTTAACTTTAAAAAAAAATTTTTTTTTAGACATTAAGGGAAGCCTGCGTATGCACACAGGAGTGTTTGTAATGCCTGTCTCTCCCCTAATTGTCTAGTACCACAGCAGAGATTTTACCAATGGGCCAAGAGTTTACTAGTGAGCAGGACAGTGGGGTGGGAGGAAGTTTTGTTTCATGGTCTCTGTGTGTATATAATGTCTTCTGCAGTTTCCACGATATGCTATGCATCCGATGAAGTGAGCTGTAGCTCACGAAAGCTCATGCTCAAATAAACTGGTTAGTCTCTAAGGTGCCACAAGTCCTCCTTTTCTTTTTTCTTTTTACGAATACAGACTAACACGGCTGTTACTCTGAAACTAGTGAGGATACTGAGGCAATTTCTACAACAGCACCTTTTGATCTGGATTGAAGAAAGAGAGAGAGAGGTAAGTGGAACTATGCTAGGTACAATATTGCTGGCCAAAGCTTCCTTCTCATTCAGGAAAATGTCCACTGAAAGACCCAAATCCTGAGACTTTCAGTCTGTGTTTATCATCTTTTCTAAAATGCCTTTATGGAGACACACTGTGGTACTGGTACCAGAGAGCCTTGCAGTGGACTGTGGAACGTTCGTACATTCTGATGCAGGTGCGCCCAGCGTAGGGCAGACAGTAGCAGAGAAATAATTTGGCTGGATGCCTCCCACAAAGCAGCTTCATACGGCGCATCTGTGGCTCAGGCCCAGAGCTTTCCTGACCCACTCCATGGGTCAGTCGACTGCACAGCCAGTTCATTCAGGGCTAAGGGGATCACTCCTACACAGATATGGCCCCTTGTCTGGCCCTACATACATGTAATATACAAACTATAAACACCCTTCCCCCATTTTTATGTTATGCACAGATGGGGACAGACCTTTAACAGTTTAGAAACAGGATCATCCTTGCCTCACATGTATGTCATCTACTGAGTGATAAACCACCAGATTAAAGCTCAAGGCTTTTTTGTGGCAAGTTTTAAAGTGTAGTCCTCATATAACAAGACTATGAGACTTTGTTCCGTCTTCCCAGCTATGATCTGGAATTTATTTAAGCTGTGCTACCATGGACTCTTTGTTTTGGGAAACAATACCCCTCCCTGTCACAGAAGGGCTTCACATTAAGTGGAGAATCTCTATAACCAGAGGGGTAATTTGCACATTGCAATGCATGAATGGATTCAGGACCTCCATTCTGCTTCACTCTAGGTGCTTCTTGGGGGGAAGGGATAGCTCAGTGGTTTGCACATTGGCCTGCTAAACCCAGGGTTGTGAGTTCAATCCTTGAGGGGGCCATTTAGGAATCTGGGCCAAAAATTGGGGATTGGTCCTGCTTTGAGCAGGGGGTTGGACTAGATGAGGTCCCTTCCAACCCTGATATTCTATGATACCACAAGATATTAAAGAGGTTAAATGTTATAAATATGCTGTCACCAGAAGAGGTTCAATATTGAGTTATACATTAAGGGTGCCAACACTGATTGAAAAAGTTAAAGATTCCTTCTATTGTTATTGGTTATTTCCTATATTTTGAGATCACAAATGTCCATGGATTGATCGATTTTAAAGGATATAAGGGACAAATGTGACTGCATAACTGAGGCCATAGAATTTCACCCAGGAATTCCTGCACTGAGCACAATAGCTTGTGGTTGAATTGGAGCATATATTTTAGAGAGACATCTCTCAACTATCCTGGGACCAACACAGTCACCAACACTGCATATTTTAGAGACATCAAGTCTTGATTGAAAGACTCCAAGTGAGGGACTGGTAAACTGTTCTACAAGTTAATTATCCTCCCTAAGACAAATGTTTATTACTTCCAGTTTTGTTTTTTAAAGTGCAGCTTTCACCCACTGGTTCTGGCTATGCTTTGCCTCCGAGGCTGAAATTGACTTGCAGTCAATCTGTGGCTTGCAGTAGAGATCTCATAGGACAGTAAGCAAAGTCTGCATCATGAAGACGACTCCCTTGGTTATATCCAGGGTAGAGCTGGTCAGGAAATTGAAAAATGCTGATTTGTCAAAACCAAAACTGTTTTTGCAAAACAGGGTCCATTTCAATGAGTCTCCCAACATGAAAAAAGTATCAAAATTGTTTGGAATGATTCATTTTGACATTTTCAATATAAAAAACCACTGGTTTAGAGTGACTTTTTATTTTGAAATTTAAGCTAGTTACTGAACAAAAGGTGAAAGAAAAAAGGTCAAAATCAAAACAGAATGTTTCAAAATGATCAGAATTAAGTTTTTTTGATTGACCTGAACTGAGAAAAAGTTTCCATGAAAGATTTTGCAAAAATTTCAGCTCTTCATCTCAGATTGGGACAGCCAAAATTTTCAACCTCAAAAATATTTGTGTGATGGGAAAACCATTTCCCACCCAGCTGTAGTGGCTTGGCAGCACAAAATGGCCATAATGGATGGCAGCAATCCAGCCTCTATTTTGGTAGAATTTGGACTTCAAACCTAGCAGAGATTAAAAATACTCAGACGAAATTCTTCCCAGTGCCTGAAATATTTCTATACTCAGTTTATACCTAATGAAAGCATCCACTCCAAGGATAAGACAGTTACCTTTTCCATAACTGGTGTTCTTTGAGATGTGTTGCTCGTCTCCATTCCATATTAGGTGTGTGTGTGCTCGCCACTTGCACCCGTGCCGGAAGTTTTTCCCTCAGCAGTATCCGTAGAGGATCGGCTCTGGTGCCCCCTGGAGTGACGCCACAGGACGCGGTGTAAGGGGCATCACTGGCTTCTCCCAGCCTCAGTTCCTTCTTGCCTCCAGTGACGGTGCTGGAACATCTGCTGCTTCAGCGAGCATTGATTCCTTCCCTGGTCTTGCACATTTTGAAATCCTGTAAAATAGTTATGTATAGTTAGTAATTTTCTTAGTTACTCTTAGCAGTAGTTCTCAGACTCTTCGTTAGTCCCGAACGGGACCCCGCCGGGGGTCGGGGCGTGTCCCGGTCCTCAGGCTTGAAGCCTTGTGATCGCTGCAAACGGTCTAGGCCCATCAGTGATCCACATACCAGCTGCCTAAGGTGCTTAGGCGAGGGGCACATAAGTGACAAGTGCCGGATCTTCAAGTCCTTCAAACCTAGGATGAAGAAGGAGCGCGATATCCATCTAGGAGCGCTCCTAACGGAGTCGGCACTCACTCCCGCATCGGAGCAGCCGTGTTGTTTTGAGCAACAATAAATCTGCATATGTTAATAATACCACACCCAAAATAGAACAGCAGCTCCCCTAAGAGGTGTGTCACACTAACCTACTGTGCTGACCATGAAACCTGGGGGGCTCACATGTACTTCCTGTGTAGCTAGTCAAGTGGGTAGGAACACTAATGAGTTCATCAGGTAAACGTTGTTTGTCATTTTATTTTTGATATTAAATTAGGAATGTTACTATTTTCCCCTGAATAGCGTTTGATAAAATTTGGCCAAAATCTACCCTTTTGTTGCTCTTGGAAAGACTGGGTTATTTTACATCCTCATAATCCGTGTTGGGCATTTGCTCCACACCACAGATGCACCAGATATCACAGACAATGAACCTGGTTCTCCCCTTAGGCACACTGGTGTAAGGTCCTAACACTGCACCGGGGGGTGCAGGAAGGGGCAGTGCTGAACTGGGACAACGGGGCTAGATGCTACACCATTTAAGACAATGGGCATTTTAACGGTAGCTTCAGTGGGCTCAGGTTTGAACCCAAACCCCATAACGCCTATGAATGAAGCGCTTACACTGATCTAAAACTGGTGTCAATGAGATCAAAATGAGTCTTTTTCATAACCCGACTCATCACTTGCTTTACTGTGTTTTCATAGAACCATGAAACTATCTCAATTGAGCTTTGCCAAGAAATACCTACTAGGTATTAAATTCAACAAGCCGGATTCTGAGTTGCTGTAAGTCACCAGAGCTCCACTGATGACAGCAGAAAGACATCAGTTTACTTCAGTTGAGAATCTGGCCCCATATCTGTTGAACGGATGGTGACATATTAGCATTTACATAGCTGATGGGCATTAACGGAGGATAATTACAGCTATGGCTAGAATACCCATTTCTTTGACATTTTAATGGCTTCTCTTTAATTAGCTATAGGGGCACTGAGGTTACTGCAAATAGTTCAGTTGTTGCTGAGCTGAAATGTCACAACCAGGATGTCTCCCCAGATGTGCTTCACTGTCAGCCCAACAGCGGGCCAGTCGGTGCTGGGAAACTCTTTGAACGGGTCCCAGGGGCTGAAAATTCCGGTTGGGTGAGTAGTTTTATGAGCAATGCAAGAGACATGAAGTAAGTGGCGATGGGGCACAAACCTCACGTGTGCCCCCTTGCAGCACCTGTGAATACTCTATCTCAGTTCCTGCCCCACAGCCCCTCATCCTATGGCCTATCCGGCCATAATGTCAGCTTAGCCCTCTGGCCAGGTGACCTCAATGCATCCAGCCCCTGCCAGGCTAAAGGAGTCCTCCAAACACCAAGACTCAAAAGGTGTGCAGCAAAGGAATCTTCCGTCCAGCCAGGCTATACCTCCAGTCCCTGTTCCTGTAAGTAGCTGCCAGCCCTTATGGCCTGGCTCTGCACCCTGCAGACGGCCCGTTCAGGTCCAGTCACAATCTTCCTGGCTCAAGCCTACCTTTCAGCAACCAGGTCTCTTTGGCCTCAGTCCCCAGCCAGTTCCCTGCTTCCCAGCAAGCACCCTTCCCCTTCCCAGTCTCAACTGCTGAACTTCCCTCTTTTTAAGACCAAACCCAACACAGGTGCAATGGGTGTGGTAACCTCAGCCCAAGTCTGGACTTCAACCCTTTCTAGTCCAGGATGTGTCTCCCCCAGTCACATAAGGATACAGCTGGTAGCCATCCCCCAAAGGAGACAGAACTAAAGCTCAGACAGGTCTGGGTGAATGGGCTGGTACCTCTCAGACATCATGGGGACAAAATTTGGCACTGGGACTACCTTTTAATGAAAGGAGTAGAAGGAGCAAGAGAAAGTCTATAGGGAGTTGCATGGCCCAGTCACGTGAGGCTAGTTCCCTGGGAGAGGACGGCGTGGGCGGGGGGTTCTGCCATCCCTAAAACCTGGCTCGGGACTCTCATCAGCTCAAGATACTTTTTTTGTGATTTGTTTTCACTGAATGAGTTCACAAAATTTTTACTCTCATCAGCGGAAACAAGCTCTGGCTAACTGGAGTCAGTCGGAAAAACATTGATAGAACAGTTTTCTGTTGTAAAATGCAGTTCCATCGAAGCTGAAGTGCTTCACAAAAATCACATTAATTTCACTGACATTGTGTTTTAGAAACAAAAAGGGGGGGAAAGTTGAAACGCCCCATTGCAACATTTTCAGAGCCTCAGGGTCTGATTTTTTCTTTCCAAATGGGTTTTGTTTCGAAGGTTTTTTTAAAGTTTGTATCATAATAAAATAAAAATGCTAAATTGAAATGAGTTGTTTTGATTTTCATCATTGTTATTGTCAAAATAAAAAACCACTGAACTGATCTGAAATGAAATTGTTAGAAATTTTCTATCATTGAGAATTTTGAAACTTTTGGGTTTCATTCTAAACTGGAACAAAACTGTATTTCAAGCTCTCAAAATACTCTAAGAAACAGAAATTTCTGAAAAGATTGTATTTTTTTAAAAGTAAGAATACACAATTGCCTTGTATAGTGTCTAGATAACTGTATAATTTTTAACAATTTATAATGATCTCAAATATTGAAAGTAATTTTCTCTGATGGAGTTTGACAGCGTTGTGGATCCAGAGTTGGCAAAAGCTTTTGAGCGAAAGAAATTCTTTAAATTGCAAATAATTTTTCAGAAGAGCAGATTTAAAACACAAACTAAAGTTCCTTCACATTGTGCTGTAAATCACAAGGGAAACATAATTCATTTACAATAGCTTTCAGCTAGAAAACTTGGCAGTCTTTCAGCAAGTTTCATAATTGCTCTATTTTAAACTTCATCTTGAAGATACTCAAGATAGCTTTTAGTTTTATTGAAAGGTTAATTTCACACCTACAGAAAAATATCTGCTTTCCACTCAATTAAACGGAGTGTTAAGTGTGAAAATTACATGTTCTCTTCACATGAATGTGCAACGTTTGTTGCATTTTTAACCCTCGTTGCTTTTTAGACTTCCATAGCAGAACTGAGGAAGAGTAGGCAGTACAGTAGTATTGCCTTCTTCTTACCGTTATTGGCAACAAAGCTTGTTGCTCATACCTTGCCATGAGAGAATGTTCCCGTACAGTTTAATATTATTCCTTGATGGGAACTACAAGACGGTGTCAGTGCATGATAATTACAGCACTGACACCGCAGAGTTGTGGGCCTTAGTAACAGGCCGATGAAAAGTCCAAAATACGAAGTGATGCTCATGTGAATCCAAGTGGTACAAAGAGGGAATGTGAATCCAGATTAGAACAGAGTAGGCATGAGCAATTTCCCAAAATACCAGTACTAGCTGGCAATCGCTTTGGAGTTCACATCCTTTGGCAGTGTGAGGTATCAGAATGGATAAGGGCTCAGTGGGAATGAGGACTTACCGACCCGCTCATCCAAGCGGTTGTCTCTCCGGGTCAGATCTAGGCACACTGAGATGTGGAGTTTTTAATCTGCTGCTGCTCATACCACACTAGTGGCACCTGCAGCCATACATGTTACATGCGTGCCATTGGCAGGAGCAGGGCTGTCCAGAGGGGCGGGGAAGGGAGGGCAAAGGGGCAGGCTCCTCATCTGAGAGAACTCTCAAACTGAGTGGCACTGTAACCCTGTGTGTCGGGTCACAAGACCAGACAGTGCAATTCGGTCAGGCAGCCCCTCGGTCACAGCCGGGGCAAACACGAGTGGTGCCATGCTAAGTGAAAGGGATTCAGTTGTGCATGCCATGTGAAAAATGTCCAAGAGCACCCTGGTACTATGCAATCCCTGTCATGTGGATTTCCGTTAGCAAACCTGTGAAGCCAGCACTTCCATAAGAATTAATGGAAGGAGTTGGTGTTCCGGATGTTCTGCTACGTCTGAGGCAGGATTTTCCAACCCGTGTCAGAGCAAGAGAGTGTGCGTCGGTGCATAGCTTTCTCCACGTGTCTACACAACCTCGGGTGTGTGGCAAAGATGCAGTCTTGCATCTTTCTGTCAGGTTATCGACTGAGTATTAGGACTTGCTGCTCCACATGTTGGAATCAAGATTTGTCAAGAAGAAGTGTTCACCAACCAAGACAACACCGACTTGCTTCTAAGGAAGCAAGAGAATTTCATCCCTGCCTTCCTGGACTATGGGGTTGAACATCTCCCGGCAGAAGTCCATGGTCCAGAACCTCAGAGCTGGACCACTGTGATGGGGTCCACTCATTGAAGGTTTGGCACCTCCTCCTGATCGTTCTGGCAAATAGCTTGGCAGATCAATGCCCTCCCCCATGGTCACCCCCCATCAGTTTCTTCTCTGCAGCTCCTCTCTCATTCCAGGAACCAGTGTCCTCTTCGTGACTCAGCCCTCTGGCCAGTCACTGCTGTGGTTTCCCCTTCCAGGGGAGAGTGTATTAAGGTTCCTGCTCTTCAGCAGTCTCAGGCAGTCCTCTGGGTTTGCCAGTCTCTTACTTTCCTCCTCCAGAGAGTTACTTTAGGCGACTCATCTCTGTAGCCCTCCAAACACTCCTCCCTTCTTCCAGGGCGTGACTGCAGACTTCTTCCTGCCCCCTCCTCTGCTTCCAATTTCCTGGCTTTTGTGGAAGCCCTGTCTGTCCCTCACAGGTGAGCTTCTCTCTAATCAGCTGCCTTCAGCCTAAAGCTCCCCCTGTTTGCAGCCTACTTAGCTCTTTCAGGGCTAGTGTGGGGAGCACACCCCATCACAGCCACCGGAACCCCTGGTGCAGGTGAGGTCAAAATACTGGTGGGGAGCAAGAGCGTAGATGAGTTCATCTATCTAGGCTGCAAGCAAAGTTCAAAGAGTTGCAGCAAACGAGATAAGTCTCGTTGCCTCCTGTATGAAGTTCATGGACATAAGAACATTTTGTGCTGAGATGAGTTTGGATTTATCAAATTTGCGAACTACCTGCTATATGGGTCAGAAAACTGGACCTTCTTACAAGCAGACATGGAATGCCTTTAGCTACTCCAAATGCACAGTCAGAGCCAAATCTTGAGCATAAAAGTGCATTTAAGTTTGATCTTTATTCAGGGATTGTAGTATTTCAACCACAATACCATCCTGCCCAGCTGCTTTACCTCACTTTGTACTTTTTAGCACTCTTTCTAGTTCCCAAAGTGTAATATGTGGTGATTTTCATTCTCTTCCAATTTTTCAGGATAATCGAAAAGTTCCTTCACTCAGTCTATCCATCTTTCCAGGATGCTGTTTGGATTTGTCACCTGAATGGCTAGAAGATGCAATGAAATTGAAGAATTTGAAGTCAGACAGAACCACAAAGAGATTAATTGCACCATAAAAAGAACCATGGGACAAATAAAGAAGTCAAGAAAAAGAATTAGCTGTACTAAAACTGACGATGGCAGAGAAGAGGCTGGGTGGCAGAAAATGAGCCAGGAAAGTGAAAGGGTTAGAAACCAAGGAGAGATGAAGAGCAGAGACCTAAGCGCCAGAGGTCTGGGGGAAAGAGAGAAGGGGTGGGCAACTCAATAAAAAACCGTAATGGTAAAGAACCAGGGACTAGTGTGGAAGGGAAATGAGAAGGCGCAAATGCTAAAAGCAAGGTGGGCTAAGATGGCAGACATGGATGGGTGGCTGGAGAAAGGGAAAGAAGTAGCAGCTGGTTAGATGAAGCGAATCACTGAGTAGCCAACTAGCAAGAGGTTAACAGCCAGCCACTGAATTAAACAACAGCCTCCTTGGTTCCACTGGAAGAGGACTATGGCTTGCCTTGGTGTGGCTGGTAGCAGAGGGATGATTTAATTGATTTTATTTTGCTTACTGGTAAAACCAATAGCCAGGTGAGTCAGGATGGGAGCAAGGGAGGTCTGGGGGGCAGGTCTTCTGTGGGCAGGAAGGAGGAGGTGTTTACATATACAATGAAGGATCACTGTATCACAAGGGATGGGAAGGGGACATTCTGTGCCATGTGCCTACACGGCTGGGGTGAGTTATGGATGTTGTTTCTTTGGGGGTTGGCAAAAACTCCCCATGTGGCTGGTACTATTTTCAAGTTACTTTGGAAATAGTCTGTGCTTATGCTATAAAAGAACAGTTTAGACACACTTGTGAGTTTGTACTGATATTGGTGGGATTGCACTAATGTGAAATCATGTGTGAGGTTAGAATGAGGCCCATTCTGTCTACTGTATTTTGTGATTCTTGAGCACAAGAAGCCTTCCTGAAGCACTGGGCTGCCCAACAGAAATGTTTCAGCTCTAAACTACCCAAATCCTTCCCCTTGTTCAAAAATCAACAACCTCTTTCCTCAAATACAGACACTGCACCATTGGGGCTGCTACAGTTTTTGTTTCAAACTTTGCTGGGATTATGTTAACGTGTCATGTTCAAACCGCTGCCGCTCTTTTTGTCACGGGTCCATAAAAGTGAAGTCTGGACAGAGTTATTTTCATGAAGAATTGATCCAGCTTTGCTATCTGGTGAAAACTGCTGCATAACTTTACCATGTGTTAGTGCAAAAATAATTCATCCTGTAATGCACAGATAAGTACCTGTTGTCTAGTTTGAGAGCCGACATTCAATCTAAAAATGCTTTGCGTTCCAGTATTAATCACCCTGCCTCATGCAGTCCTGCGGGGACAAAGAAAATCAACAGCAGACAAGTTACTTTCAGGGACATGACAACAGCCAAATGAGAGCTGTAGTTTATAGGCAGAACTCGCATTCTTTTCAGAACAGATTACTGCTTCAGTGTGGACAGGCAAGGATTTGATCCAGAATAGATACAAGACAAGTACAGACAGACTGGCTCAATGATTTTAGGAGATAGTTTGACTCTTCTCCAATGACAAGGAGACAACTCATTCAGAGCTGCCTTTATTCTAGTCACCACAGAACCAGCACACAGATTTTTATTTCCCTTTCACTCTGCGTTGCACTTGAAGGACCAGAGTTGGGGGAGGAACTCGGTAAAAACCGATCGTGGTAAACCGTGCATTGGGAGAGAAGCATCACCTCAAAGCAAATTCAAGGAAACTCTGTGCCTCGTGTTCTGGTGCACAGAGGGACAGTGCAGAAATGGCACATCCTTTGGGACGGCACAGCCTGCCACCTAGCCATCTAAGGTACTTCTGTAGTCACCATTGTCATAGACTGAGAGTACCTCATGACCGTCAGAACGCCGCCGTGAGATAGCACTACCCGGTTATCTATTTTAGTGATATAGAAGCCCAGAGAGACAAAGGCCCAGCTCCACAAAGATCTGAACTTTCCTGCTAATAAATGGAACGTCAGAGCTTTCAGCTTGGAAAAGAGACAACTAAGGGGGGCTATGACAGAGGTCTATGAAATCATGACTGGTGTTATTTACTCCTTCTCCTAGCACAAGAACTAAGGGCTACCAGGTTTAGGCAGCAGGTTTAAAACAAACAAAAGGAAGTATTTTTTCCACACAACGCACAGTCAACCTGTGGAACTCCTTGCCAGAGAATGTTGGGAAGGCCAAGACTAGATAAATTCATGGAGGATAGGTCCATCAATGGCTATTAGCCAGGATGGGCAGGAATGGTGTTCCTAGCCTCTGTTTGCCAGAAGCTGGGAATGGATCACTGGATGATTACCTGTTCTGTTAATTCCCTCTGGGACACCTGGCATTGGCCATTGTTGGAAGACAAGATACAGGGCTAGATGGACCTTTGGTCTGACCCACTATGGCCATTCCTATTGTAGCTTAAATATCTTTGTGTGTCCCAGGGTCACACTGGAAGTCTGATACGGCAGGGAATTGAACCTGGGTCTCCCAGGTCACGGACTGTTGGCTTCGCTACTGCACCATCCTTCTGTGGGAGTAGTAGGAACTAGAGTCCCTCTTCCTTCAGGTGATGTGCTCCCCAGGATTGCCCACAGGAAGCTGTCTCAGTGAATTCTGGGACTGTCATTGTGAAAGGCCAGGTGTTGGTTGGTTTTGCAATGAAATTATACTACGGTCACAGTTTTGATGTAAAACTAGGTGGGACATGGTAGTTTGCTTAGAGATTTTGGGTTCAGCTTCCCCTGAAACTAGTGGCCAGGAGTTTGTGAACCCCTGTGGTTAGAAAGCAAAGGAAATGTTTGCATGAACTCTTGAGATGTGAAACCACCAGTTTGGTACATCAAGTACCAATGCCTAGTCCTGTCTTAACCACTAGGAAAAAATCCACCCCCCTCCAAAATTCCCCCATAATAAAAAGAAATCCTACATTATTCCAGCTGGTGTCAACTCCCTATCAACCTGGTTTATCACAAACATTTTAATATATTTTGGATGCATTAACAACTCAGAATGTGATCTGTGAACTGAAATATACATTTAGTTGTTTTGGAGCATCTACACTGCAAGGCATGTATTGTAATGCATAGTGAACCAGAGTTACAGAGCAATGATGCTGTTGGGATTCCCTCCAAGACCTTTTCCATTCAGCTTATCCAGAACACCTTGTTCAGTTTTGGGAGAACACTTCATCCAGTTCTCTGGGATCCAAAACACTTAAGTTTGACTTTGGATTTTGTCAATCAGATTCCTTTATTTGGAATACAGCAAAGCTACGCTGAGTTGATCAGACTCAAGCGTAGGGGGTGGGTATAGGCCGTACTGCACATCCAAAATCAAGACCACCTCTTCCTTTATAGACATTTACACCACACATTTTTGGCTTGGCTTGGTTACTTTGCAGGAACCAATCCCTGGACAGCATGCTCGGTCCATGTGCTGTTCACCCCGAACCTGATCTTTACATTCCAGGTTTATCTTGTTCATAGGCCCAAGCATCAAGGTGTTGCTGCTTATCTTAGCTAGCCCAGGCATCCTGACTCCAGCCTACTGTTTGTCAAGCCGCTGTTTGCAACTTAGCCTTCCATTCACCTTCCCAGTTCTGCCCACTAAGCAATGAGGCAAGTTACTGATGTCAAGCCAGGCCTACAGGTGTGCAATAAGACTTCAGGATGAAATAGCATCCTTGCAACTGACATGTACGCCAGGCCCAGGAAAGAATAAACTGGATGCTAGCAGAATAAGCCTCAACCTTTTCCTCATCTGCTGTGGGACAGGGACCACAGAACTGCATGAATGTAACTTATTACTGTGAAAAGAGGAGCAGCCCATTCCCCCTGCTCCCCACTCTTCTTTTCCAGTTTTGTGGCTCAGTGGGTAACAGTGAACCGAGGGAGTTGGAGCCATGGCTGATGCTTCGAGGAGCTCCTTGCGGCTGTTTGTCAGGTCAGACACAATATGAGCTGATCTACAGCTCACTTGGTATTTCAGAACGCGGGGGGGTTGTTGTGTCTCAGGTTATGGGGACCATTTAATTAATACTTGCCGACACGGGATTAATGTAATAAAAGGAACAGGTTTACTGATTAGAAGTTACAAGCCTGACGGTGTGTACTCATCTATCCCAGCATGCAGTGATGCTGCACCAAACCAGTGATAGAATGTGCGGGGACAGGCAGATATTCCAGATGCAGGTCCCCAAGCCACCTTCTCCCCTTAACTGGTTTCCATCTCTCTTTTGGAGGGGGCGGAGTGAGGCTTTTCAGGGTCTTCTGTGCTTGGATGGAGTTCTGCTGATAGTAGTGATCACTACTCCAATCTGTATATGTGCCATCTTCAAGTAATGAACGTTACCCAATAGGGCCCCAGCTCTGCACCAGTGACGACAATGGAAGCTTTACCACGGTCTTCAACGGGAGCAAGATCAGGACATTACTGCCTATCCTGAGTCCAGGGACTACTGGCAATACCATGGTAAAGTTAATGACTGGAAACGGCAAAACTCTAAGTAGTTTTTGATATCCGAGTTGCCTCAGTTTCCCCACACACTTATGGCTAGTCTGCACTACACAGGCTCTGCCGATGCAGCCATATCAGCAGAGCGCCCTAGTGCTGAGGCCGTGTATGCCAACAGGAGACTTTCTGAGGGTGTCATAACACCACCTCCCTGTTATTAACTACAATAACTAAGCTGACGGAAGCACTGCAGGCTTTGCCAACATAGCTCTGTTGGCTAGGGGTGTGGGTTTTTCCACACTTCTGACTGACACAGTGATGCTGCCAAGATTTGCAGACCTTGGAATAGGAAACAACTGTGGTTTCTTAGGGCTCGTCTACACTAGAAGCATTGTGCCACTGTAGCGTGTCTGGGGAAGTGGCGGCCAGCACGTCCCTTGGCCCGCGCTACTTCCCGCAGCCCCCATTGGCCTGGAGCAGCGAACCGCGGCAGTGGGAGCCGCGATTGGCCGAACCTGCGGACGTGGCATGTAAACAAACTGGCCCGGCCCGCCGGGGGCTTACCCTGGCGGGCCACATGCCAAAGGTTGCCGATCCCTGCTTTATGCCAATGGGAGAGAGCTCTCCCATTGGCGTAATAAAACCCCTTCCGTGAGTGCCGGTAGCTATGTCGGAGGGAGAAGCTCTCCCACCGACATAGTGCATATGGTTTATTCACACCCCTAAGCAACATAAGCTGTAGTGTAGACATAGCTTAGATCCCCCCATCTGGAAACAGCTGGCAAATGTATCTTATAAGAGCAACTACTTACCGCCTGTGTGAAAATAAGCTTCCTCTCTGAGAGCTATCAGCACTGCAAGGCTCCTAGCAGAGACAGAGACTGAGCTCTGCAGTTGTGCTTTTGGACAGCTGCCTGAGTGCTGAATAAAGGCTCCTGTAATTTGGCTGAGTTAATAAAAAGTTGAGGAAAGTTAAATCATCTCTCCAGGGTGTTCTTGCAGGAGACAAACACAACAGGGTACCCCTGTGAATGTCGCAGGTGAAGCGCCATTACTCATCTAAGAGGCAGATAACCTTTACATTGCAGTCTGGCATTCAGTCACTGACATTTTAGAATCATTGATACTTTCGACTTTTCACTGTGCATTAGCACACTATTCTCCCCGTTTGGTGATATTCTAATTAAGAAAACTGCGACAAGCCACTAATGATGGCCATCACACATTTCAAATCAATCCTGTTCCTCCTGTCAGCATGCAGTGTTGCAGCTTACGCATTGTGGAAAGAGCCCTGAGCCAGAGAAAGATACACTGTAGACTCCACTGACCTCCTGTCATTAAGCACAGCTAAAGTTTGCAGCAAAAACAATCAGAAATTCATTTGCCGTCAGCCTCGTTTCAGAGCCTTTAGATTCTGATGTGGTTCAATGGAGTCCCCCTCATCTGGTTTACCCCTAGCGATCAAGCATATAGCCACTGTGGAATCTACCGCTCCCATTTCTCAAAAAAAATGTTACCTGCTATAGAAATTATTGTAAAAGTCTTTGGTACCAGGATGACATTTTGTGCCACAGATTTTTTGGCCTTTGGGTAACTAAGGACAAACCTTGTTGGTATTTGTACAGGTTTCAGAGTTGAAACCTCTACATCACAGCATCGCCTATTTCAGCTAATCGGGCAGGGAGCTGCTGAACTCCCCCAGGGAAAGAACAACCAGATTGGAGAGACTTTATCATTGGAAACAAAATGGAGGAATTAACAATCATCGGGTGGAAACCTGCCTGAATAAGCCCAGATGTAGTATTGCTGAGGGATCGCAGTTGGGGGAAATGATATATTATATCATCTGTGGACTTTATAAGCTCCTGAAAGCCATAAATGTTGGTGTCAATATAACAGGCTGGAGACACATGCCCAGAAGTTTTTACGTCCATATTCGTAGCCTGTTTTTCCCCTAAATGTAAACTTTAATGTACGATTGTTGGTTGGCCATTGTTGGTTGGTCCTGCTTTGAGCAGGGGGTTGGACTAGATTACCTTCTGAGGTCCCTTACAACCCTGATAGTCTATGATTCTATGATAAAGAGGCTGAGCAAAGTGGCTGTACTAAGCTGGAGGGAGCAACTCTCACTTTTGACAGCCGATGTTTCAACCTTTATGCTGCATTAATACCCGTGACAACGTGGCTGTCAGGGCCTGAGACAGTTTTGTTGGCTAAAACTCATTAAACAGGATCTGGTGATTTCAGTGTCTCCAAATCAGAGGCCTCATACCCAACTCCACAGCATCACCTCCGTGGCCCAGAATGAACTAGTGTTGATAGTTGGGAGGCGATGGGTTCCCCACTAACCGAGGCTCGCATATGCCCCTGTCTCATGTGGAAGACCTCCATGAGAGGAAGGATGGTCTGGTCCCTGCCCCTTCACAATCTGTGTGACTGTGGGCATGTCACTTGGACTGTCTCTGCCTCAGTTCCCCATCTATAAAATGGGTACAACAACACTGCCCTAGTTCACAGGGGAGAGGATAAATACATTGAAGATTGTGAAGTGCTCAGATAATGAGAGCTACATAAGTACTTAAGACAGAGGGACACATAGGCAAGAGGAATGGTAGCACATGGTGGCTCATTCCTTCCTTTCCATGCTGGGTAGGGGAGACACACAATACAGCTGGGCTACAGCAAAACTGTAATGCCCACAATACTTAATTTACAAAGATCGCATGTCGCCTGGCCTCAAGCCACTGCAGCTAAAAAAAACCACCCCATAGTTTCTGAAGTTCAAACAACTTTTTAAAGCTAAATGTTTATTACACTTGATTTCATATTATACAAGAAGTGCAAGCTCCGAATGGCTGTGGGCAGTGCAGCATTGAAACTGGCATCTGCAGCGTCAAGAGAAGAGAGAAGCGTCAGCTTGTAGCATCAAAAGTATAATTCACAGATATCTAGCTAAGTAGTAGATAGTCACACCAGGGAGTTAAGCTTTTAGCCGTGCAAGGCCTGTGAATTATAGCTTTTTGCAGTCAGTAAATCTACGATGAAGATTCATGTTGTCTACAGAACATGCATGGTGCACAAAGGCAAATCATAAACTATAACTATATGATCCATGGGCTCATTCATTTTTCTTCAATCCTTGAACGGGTTACAACGAACACTGAAGAAAAGAACGATAAACCACCAGCATGCAAGTCACCTCTGTATAAGGCAATCACCGCTGACAATGTTACTTTTGGGACAAACGTCAACACTTTTTGGCTTAGTTGCCATGACACGGACTCAAGCGACTCTACAATATGGTTTGGGATAGTATCTGGTAAAGGCTTTTGTATTTGCTGCAGCTGGAGCTCAGCTACTGATTGCTTCTAAAGGAAGCATTTATACCTCTTCTATTTCAAATGGTAATGTTCATGTGGCCTTTCAGAAAATCAACACACTGAAGGTTAGTCCATATTAATAGTGCTAGTTCATTTGCTCTGTATTATCTGTATTTATTGATCATGTGCCCTTTGCCAAGCATCTGAGGGCTTGGGCATGGTTTATACACATAGTGAACGTTAATCAGTTCCCAAAAGAATGCCTTCAACAGGCAGCATTTGGAGATATTAGGGAGGGCACCTTGTAGCATTCATGATATCTTCCCCAAACCAATGTTCAGTGCAAAAGAAAAGGCATGGCCCAGTCTAATGGCAACATGTGTTGCCAACTAGCACAAGTCTGAAGTACTAAACACACATCCCACAACCCAAACACATTCCTGGAGGGCCCCATCTCAGTAACATAGGTAGGAAAACCCTTCCCAGACACCTTCCATCACACAGCTGGAGGTACAGTCTCTGCAGGCTCCCCTTTTCCTTTATGGGTTTCAAGTGATGCCAAGGAGTCTTTCCATGCACTTTTCTGGAAAAATTCCTGAGTTCTGCATGCAACACATAAATGCTTCTGCTTCCTCCACAAGCTTCAAGGAGAGTCAGAAAACAGGCAAAGGAGACGCACGTTAAACCTACCAATGATGATTTTATCATCGACTCCATCCTGTATGATGGACGTTGGCTTCACTCACACCTTTTTTTGTCATTGACCCCCGTGCAAAGGGGATGTAAAATGCTACGGCAGTAGAATGGTAGCACCGGGCACCCACTGCACAGTGGCTTTAGTGCCTTGCCAAGGTGCTGGGCAATGGAGAATCAGACTCTCTCTCTTTACTTAACAATCTTTAGAAGTGTGTTTCCATCCTGCATATTCAGCAAATGAGTTTTCAGATTTAGAGACTGAACAGAATGTTTTAGGCTTACAGGACATTATGGACTTCAGGCTGCAGAAGACATCATAAAATATGTCACAATATGGTGAGGAAAATTAAAGTTCTGGAGAGATTAATTTTTTTTCCTTTTAGGCAAAACAACAATCATTTTGCCTTTGTCCCAGCCTGGGGTTCCAACACACCAAAACTAATTGGGAAAAACACTTACCTCTGAAGCTGAGCCTGAATTTTAGGAGTGCTATCGCCTTGTGGTTAACAGTGTTGATGACAACCTGTACCACAGGACGGCTGTCCGGCCCATGACAGGGACTGTCGTTATGGTCAGACACCTGATTAGAACTAATACACTGCCTCTACGAAGAACAAGTTTTGAAGTAAGTGCAGCTGACACTTCATTGTAGTACAGTAGCAACACTGGGCTTCGGAAGGATTTGAAAGAAAAATGACATTACCAAGGGGCAAATTGTTTGATGGGCTAAACATTCTTAGGGCACGTCTACATGGACCTGCAATCACAAAGGTGTGATTTTTAAGCACGCTAACTGATCCCTGGGACCCAGCCGGGGCACTTTAACATAGCTCTGTTTCAAACAGTGCTACATTAAAGAGTGCTAGGAAACTTTTAGCGAACACCAACAGGGTCTACACAGACCAATTAGTGCAAACCATGGTAGAGCACTTACAAATCACAGCCCTGTAGTGTGCATTGTTCGTCTGTGTAGACAAGCCCTTTAGTCCCAAGTTATCAGACAGGGTACATCATGGAGCAGAACAAGTGCCATAGCAAAGGGCCATTCTATGATGACTTCAGGAAGAGAGATGGAGTCACAGATTTAAAAAGGCTGCATACGGTAAACTTAATTATTTGTATTCTGGTATTGCAGAGTGGCCTCGGCTCCACTGTGCTCGGCAAACCACACACACACACGCTTCTTGCCTAGAGGAGTTTATAGTCTAAGTAAAAGAAAGTCTTTGTTGAAGATACTAGAGACCACAGAGAGTTAAATCCAACCTTATGTATTGGATCGGCACAAGGCCTAGGCATATGAGGGGCTTACATGGGTCTTTGGAGGTGCACAGACCTTGCAATTAATTGGCACAGGGGGTGCATTGCATGCACCAAACTTATTCGCTGCTCTGGATGTTTGATGCCCCAGGTACCACAGTGAGAGGTTGTGATGGGGTATGTACAGGGTGTTCCACTCACTGCTGGGCTTGCGCCTCCTTCTGATCACTCTGGGGATTAGCTCTCGAGGCCGACACCCCTGTCCACAGTTTGCATGCCATCACTCCAGCTCTGGTCTGCAGCTTCTCTTGCTCCAGGATCCTCAGCGTCTCCTTCGTGACTTAGCCCTCCAGCTAGGTCACTCAGTGTTCCCCCTCCTGGAGTACAGTCCATCACCAGTCTTAGGCAGTCCTCCCATTCACTTCCATGCCCTCAGTGGCTGGTAGGGGGACCTGGGCCCAACCTCTACTCTGGGTTCCAGTCCAGGGACCCTCAACCCAGCAGTTCTGGGTTTTCATCTCTCAGCCCTCACTGCTCCTTCCCCGGCCTGCTACCTACACTTTTGTTTCTTCTCCTGTCATGGGGGTGTACCAGCTCAAACCTTCCTCCCTCTTCCCTGCCTTCCTGCAGCCTTTCCCAGCAGCCTCTGTCTGTTGCCAGCTACCTGGCTTTATATAGGCCCCACCTGTTTCTGTACAAGTGAGCCTGTTCCTCTAACTAGGGCTTCTTCTCAGCCTTGAATCTACTAAGTGAATTGGCCCATGTGGCCTCCATTAACCCCATCACACCCACACACAGGGCCTGAAGGGTTAATATGGGCCTGAGGGACCAGTTAGAGTACCAGACTGCACCTGGAGGGAGAGCCAAGCCTAAGTGAACAAGAAGCCCAGCTGAGCAGGAGTAGGCTGGATTATAAAGTCAAGAAGTTTTTAGCAAAAAGGGGCTCCAGGAAGAGCCTTTGCAGTCAATCTGTGAGAGCAGAGAGAAGGGGAGGTGTCAACCCAAGAGGAAATTATCCCTGGAAGAAGGATCAACCCCAGAGGAGTTGTGGGGAAAGGAAGCCTGAGAGGATTAGGTAGGAAAAGCCCAGGGAAACAGCAGCAAGGGGTAGGACCACTGTTCCCTCTACGCTGTACAAGTGTGCGCACGCACACAGATCCTAAACCCCGCGCACACGGCAAAACACTGCGTGCACAAACATTTGCACAGAAG
Organism: Natator depressus; assembly: GCF_965152275.1. NCBI lineage: Eukaryota > Metazoa > Chordata > Testudines > Cheloniidae > Natator > Natator depressus. Next base: position 5,443,555 of record NC_134240.1, on the reverse strand, counting down.
AAATTTTTTGCACACACGGCCTGTCAAAAATTAGAGGGAACATTGGGCAGGACTGCTACGTGTTCTTGACTGCCCTCTATTAACTATTTACATAAAACATTAATTAATGCTAGGAGGTTGTCTAGATATCCACACACCTCTCTCATGTATCGATCACTCCTGTACACATTACATTTAACACCATCCTGGGGCACTGGTTCAATAAGAACTCAGAGGGAAAAGTGGCACCTGCGGAAAGACCAATGCCATGTATTGCAGTCTCCCCTTGGAGGTCTATTGCAAGAACTGATCAGGCCTGAGTCACGTTAGCTGATGCGGGTTCTGAAGGGCATTCAGCCCAAGGTGACATGGCTGCAGGCACACTGAAGTAGAATCATGGCAAAGATTTACAGCAATCAAGCCATCTTCAAAGTCTGGATTATTCATACTTCGTGAATTGGCTACCCCTCCAACGTGATCAGATCAAAAATAAAGATCTGAAATCAAGTCTGGGTGTTGTGGGGTGAAGTCTGTCATGTCTATGAAAAAGATTTCTATGGATGATTTCTCTAGGTACGATTATTTACTATAGTTGGATATGTTGTACTGCACGGTTTACATTAGAGACCTGCTCAGACTGAGCAGGGAGAATTTGACTGGACACTGACGAGACTAGTCACTGAGCATCACCTCCAAGTAGTAACTGGCTGTTCAGAATTCTCAGTTTGTAACATATTTTTATTCACCACAAAAAAGTTATACACCTTTACCCACTGTGCATGTAGATTTATCTTTAAATGCTAAATTCATTTTATGGACAGCCAGTCATTTGCTGACAATATATCTTTTCAGATAATAGGAACACAGCAATACTGCTGCCCTGTTGAAGCAAATCTTTCTAGAAATGCAATTGTCTTTGGATGACTGAATCTCAGTTTACACTATTAAAGAACATTCTGATAAATAGTTTAAAAAGAAAAATTGACATTTTCATTGCGTTCTTAATAGAGCAGCATCATCACCACTGATACACATTCCTAGAGGTACCTCAGGAAGCTGTCCCGTGTAGTAACCAAAAGAGACTTCATTTCTAGATACACAGTAAATAAAAACGAACACATTTCATGTTCATTCAACACTGAACACTAGTCCAAAGACAACACTCCATTTCCACTGAGTGCAAGAAACGAGATGGTAGATGGTCTGCAAAGGAACTCAGCATCCAAATAAGAGAAACTCAGCATTTTATTCAGCCCTAGATCTGGTATTTTAAATTTGCCAACCGCAGATTTCTTTAAGGGAATACTGGGCTCTCGGGGCAAGCAAGTCACACAAAAGGAGATTCTAGCTCAGAGCCATTTTTAGTTTCAGACCCAAGGACTACAGGCTTGACCCAAACAAAGATACTTTTATAACAACATAGGACGCGATTTTAGGGTATGTTGCAGGTCACACAATTCAGTAAGAAATCTTCTCTGATGTAACATCAGTCAAAGAGTGTTAGGCTGGACGCTGAGTTAACTATTCATGCTGCCTCTGGAGCAGTCTGGGAAGGAGACGGACTTGTGGGTAAAATCTTCCTGCTGCTCTGAGGAGGGGGTTTCTGCCTGGCACAACATATGACTGACGTGCTGGCCCAGTGTGTTGGGGAAGGTAGAGCCGAGGCTCCGCCCCTTTTACCCACCTACTCAAAGTGGTGGTGGGAGAACACAGTTCCTCTGCAGAGCCATCTTCCTCTCCCACAGGTATATATATTACAACACATGAAAAGATGGGAGTTACCTTACCTAGTGGGGGGGGGGAGGTCAGTGTAACGAGGCCAAATCAAACAGGGTGGATGTAGCCTATTCCCAACAGTTGACAAGAAGGGGCAAATGTCAACAGAGGGAAAATTACTTTTTTTAGTGCTAACGAGGGTGGATGTGGCCCATTCCCAACAGTTGACGAGAAGGTGTCAACAGAGGGAAATTTACTTTTTGTATTGACCCAGCCACTCCCAGTCTTTATTCAGGCCTAATTTGGTGGTGTCAAGTTTGCAAATTAATCCCAGTTCTGCAGTGTCTCGTTGAAGTCTGGTTTTGAAGTTTTTTTTGTTGAAGAATGGCCACTTTTAAGGCTGTTATTGAGTGTCCAGGGAGATTGAAGTGCTCTCCTATGGAAATGTGGCTGCCATTCAACCAAACCACAGAGCACACAAGTTTCCCGAAGCATTCCGGAAACAGAGCATTCAGCCACACAGGGAGAAGCCAGCTTTATTTTTAACATTGGTTTTGCAAGTGTAAAGAACTGATTAGTGCACATCTACCGCTGCCTTCTACTGGATGGATTCAGAACTGCTCTACTGTGTGTCACAGCCCTTAAGTTAACACCAAGTCAAACTCCTTTCATTCAAGCAACAGACCTATGCTTCCAGAGCAGTTGTCTTCTCTGAAGTGATGTGCAACATAGTGACAACCCAGAAGTCCAAGAACACTATTTTTTTTGTTAATTCTTACAGCAATAGTGTAATGGTTGCATTGTGTCCACCATAGACAAAAAAATATATATTTTCATTTTTAGATGCCAGATATTCATCATGCACCAGGAAAGTGCAAACCTGCCCTGGAGTGGCACAGATCCACCCCTTGCCCCAGGCTGCTTGCATACTGCACTAGAACGTGGGATGGTGTAGTCATGTCTCCCCCTACAGCCAGCCAGCTTGGCTATGTGGTGTGGAGAGGTTTGGGGGCCCGACCCTTCTTCTAATTCCTCCATTCAGCGTGGCATAGACCCATAGGGTACCAGGAGTGAACAGTCCCTATGCTCAGAGACAGTGATTGTGCATGGCCCTGGCACAGATGGGTGAGGGGCAGCAAAAAAAGTAACTGCCATCCTCCTCAACAGAGCTGCAATTCAGTCCACGGCTAATACCTGCTGATCATTTTCAGTTTCATAGGTATCTTGAATAGTCCGTGCTAGCCTGCAGAGATTCAGTGATGGGAAGAGGCCTGTAAGATTTACATTAATGATCAGCAAACTAAAGGGTTCCTGCATGTGCCTTAGCTACCGAATTGCCATTTAGTATGTCAGTCCATAAACTAAAGTGGCCCCCAGCAAGGCTCAAACACATCTAGTTGCAAGAAGCCATTAGATATACAGCGTGACTTTATTTTGAATAGGTTTACACAATTGTCGGACAAGACGACACAGTCAGTGGCACAAAGACATTGTACTCCGAATACATTAAAGACCTTTGGCCACTAAATCGGCACGGCTGCAGCACAATGAGGAACTGTTCGGCTTTACGCCAGCTGAGGACCTGGCCCGTTCAGGCAGAGGGAAGTTCCGTGGTAAGCTGCACTGAAGATGGGCTTTGTGAAGGGATAGAGGGTTGATGGTACATAGAGGAGCTATAGAAAAAGGCTACTCTAAAGAGCAGGTGCTGGGAAACAGTTGCATAGCTTTGAGCTATTCTAGAACGGTTAATACAGCGTCCCCCCTACATATGGGAGGCAAGATCTGCAGTGGGGATGGCTCTCACCACAAGATCTGTGAGACTGCGAGAGAATGGACTCAGAAGAAGAGGGCCAGTCTTGATGCGCTATTCGCTGTATCTTAAAGGAGGATACCCAGCAATGTTTCACAGATACGAAGCACAAGAAGAGCAAGAGGCATTGCAGTCAAGACTGACATTCTTCCCCAAACCACTTCCCCCTGACGTTCCCCTTTAACAACAAGCTCTAACAGTCCTGTACACCAAGGGCTGCTATGTGCTTTCCCATTGCCTGGAAACCCTGGATGTCAAAGCTGATCCCTCCCAGAATGCACCTCACCGGTGATTCACTAACTCTCCCTTCCTGGCTCAGTGCTCCAGGTCCTCTCTTTAGCCTCCCCTACCCACTTGTCTAGAGCTATCACAAAACCCCATTCTTTTCCACTGGGAAAAAATAGAAGGAAGAATTTTATTACAACATTTTTCATTTAAAATTTTCATTTTGATTTTTGAAAACTAACCTATTTTGGGGCTTGAGTTTTAGTTACTAGATTTTTCCCTCCCCTCTACTTTTGGCCCCAAGTTCAGTAAAATGAATGAAGGCCAGGGTAAGGTAGGTTCTTCACTTTTTCCACCCTCTTGAACTTCTCCAACTCGGATAAAGTTACGGAGCAGCAAAAGGAAAACAAAATATTGTGGTTCTGCAACTCTGGAACCTGCCCACAGTTCGTTCAGAGGGCCAAAAAAGGAGAGAAAAGGGAAAAAATCCCAAATATTGATTTTCTTTTTTTTTTTTTGGTTTTCAAAAACTGAAGTTTGAATTTCAATTCAAAAATTCCCACTGAAAAAAAAAAATCAAGAAGTGCCATTTTTCCCATTAAAATTTTCCTGATCAATGAAACCCCATTTGTTGGCATGAAAACTTGTTGACTGAAAATTTTCAGCCACCTGTTCACTTGACCATTCCACTCAAGTCCATCCCCTTGTGATGGTGGACAAGAGTGTTGAGGCTGTGAGCCAATGAGAAGGCTCTGATGTGAAAACATGCTAACATGGGGATGTCAAGCTACCATGTGAACCCTTCCTTTGACCAGAGCAATGACGCCTCCCCAGACCAGGCAGTCTACCATATTCTGACTGGCATAAGAATCTAAAGCACTCATTTTTGGGTCTCTTTTTATTTTAACAGATTTTATTTTTATTTTAATACAAATCCCAGACCCCTCCCTGAAGAATCATTAGCTAATGGCTAACAGAGAGCTTATTTTGGAGATGCATTTTTCTGCTCACTTTAGCATATGTCAGATGGGTTTGCTGGCAAATATTTGGCTCTCACAGTGCACACCTGTTACAGGTAGTCTCTTGGGAAGAACTAGATCATTTTTCTGATGCAGTTAAAATTCAGCTGCTTATTACAGACAAAATGGCAAAACAGCAAAACTAATTTCCAAAAAGGAACACTGCTGTTTTTATATAGAAAAGAAACATCTTTCTCTTATAATAAATTCATTATATTAAAGTAGGAGATATTGTGAATGCTGGATAGGATGGAGAAATCATTCAAAAGGCACCTGCGTGGGTTGGAAATGCCAATTTTTTAGTGAGGTTTGTTTTGCAACTTTCTGGTACCAGCTGAGGGTACAGAAATACTAAGATCTGAGCAAAGCTGATCTTATGGCATTTCCAGCTGTACCAACAACATCTAGCGCTAGAAGTCTCACGAGAGAAGCAATTCTTCAAAGATTTCCAGGCTAGAGCTGGAGAACAAAGAAGTTTGGATAGGATCATAGAATATTAGGGTTGGAAGAGACCTCAGGAGGTCATCTAGTCCAATCCCCTGCTCAAAGCAGGGCCACCACCAACTAAATCATCTCAGCCAAGACTTTGTCAAGCCAAAAACCTTTAAGGATGAAAATTCCACCATCTCCCTAGATAACCCATTCCAGTGCTTCACCACACTCCTAGTGAAATAGTGTTTCCTAATATCCAACCTAGACCGCCCCCACTATATCTTGAGACCATTGCTTCTTGTTCTGTCATCTGCCACCACTGAGAAGATGACATTAAGCACAACAACACAGAACGTATGGACTGTTGGAGAACTTGTGTGACATTAGTCAGAGACTACTAAGCCATCCCTGGGAGTAAATGGGCCACTTCCACTGTTCAAAAGGACTCATGAAACCTAGTCTACTCACCAGCCGCTGCACACAGAACCCAAAGGTAGCTGTCTGTTGGCCTTCAGAGCACAGTGTGCAGTCAAACTTTGTTAGACAAATTTTGTCATGGCCATGCAACGAATCATGGAGACAGACAATAACACTCCCTTAGCTACAACAGGTCACTGATCTACCCATATGGTGAGAATGTGCGTGTGTTGCTTTTAAATTAGCATAAAGAACCCAGATGTTATAGATTATGGTGATGGATGCCACAGATATTTGAAAAATAAAACCAGCTCAGCTTATTTAAACATTTAGCCCACTGATACAGACCCTGTTTTATTATTTAAACCAACAGATTAAATATTTTAATTCATGTGAAAGTCCTCATTCAAATCTTGGCAGGAATCTCATGTTTCAATGTAGGGAGCACAAAAATCAATCCAGCAGAAACATATTCCCTGCTCATTCAGCAGAACAAGGGCATTTTTACTCTCTCCAGCATCCTTTCAGCAGAGTCCTCTCTTTTAATTTTAAATTCTCATTGCACAGTGGAAGGCAAGTGAGGAGGGCACAAGACAGTCTTAAATTGGACATTGGTTTGGATGTGTGTTTTCCTTATGCAAAACCGTTCAGATGGGCACAGCTCCTCAGCTGGCGTAAATTGATGTCAGTGAAGCTGTGCTGATTTGCTGAGGAACTGGCCCTTTTTTTTTTTTTTTAAGCACTGTGGATCAGATTCTCCATTTTGAGCCACTGGAAATGTGGAACAGAGCAGCAGTGAGTCGAGTCCGGTGTTCCATCGTGTCCCAATAGTCCTGCATTGCTGCGTCTTCACCTACTTTGTATGATCATTAAATGATGCGTTTGGTTCCTTTTGTTTTGATGAAAACTTGTTGGACAAACGTCCCACATCCTTCTCAGAACCCATCAACTCTTCTACATATCCAGATTTCACTAGTTGGAACACTTGGGAGCCGAACGCCTGCCTTTCATTTTCCACTGGAATTTACGAAGGGAAAGCCTGGCACATCTTGCTGTAAAGCAATAACATTAGCCCATGTGATACAGCAGAGATTATTTTAAGGTTTTGCTGTGACTTCATTTTGCTAATTCTAAGTTAAAGAAAACTAGACCTGAATCCAAAATGCTGCATTGCTTCAGACACATCAAATCACTCCAGAAATGCTAAAAAATGTATCAAAAGGACGTCAGTGTGTTTTTCTAAAAGCACCGACTCCTATTCTTTTGGCTCCAATTTTTCAAGAGTCTAATTATTGTGAGTGCATCCTTTTGCACGCTGCCTATGGAAGACACAGCAATAGTGATGTACAGATTGTCCTCATGTGCCTCCAATACATTGGTGGTGCCAATGGAGTTCCTCTCCATCTTGTAGTCCCTGGGGAGCAGTGGCCCCTTTGTGTCCAGGCTGAAAGTCCTTGGGGACTTCAACGTTCCTGCAGTCAATGACTCTTCTAAGTTAGCCCAAGAACCAGGTAGTTTCTGTCTCAACAGGTAAAGTTGGCACAGTCTGGGTCCTGTCCTGGGCATGGAAAATAGGGATAACATTGTTATCATGCTCAGAGTGTCATCTCCTTTGGTTTGAGGTCAGCCAGGCCCACCTTTGGTCCTGTTAGGCAGACCACCCATTTTATTGGTTCACCCTTTTATTCTGTCCAGAGCTATCAATACAATATCTCTTAAACATACACAAACTCTTCCTAAGCAATGAAATCCTGGTCCTGTTGACTTCAAAACTCCCATTGTTTTCACTGAGGCCAGGATTTCACCCAAGGTGGGTGACCCATGACAGGTGAACAACGAAGGAAGGAATCTAAGGATCCAGTGACAGACATTGTGGGCTGAACTTGCCTTCATAGTGTTTAGAATTTTGGAAGATTTATGCCGGATATTCTAGGGGCCAACAGGGCAAAGCAGCCTTAACGGGCCCCGTTTGTGTGGCTGGCCGCCTCACTTCTGGTCTGATTTCACTCTCAGTTACACCAGCGTAAGCCAGGAGTAGAGCCGCTGAATTCAGCAGGAAGCAAAGATGGATAAAAGCAGTTTGGATACACAGAAGAAGCCAAGGATTTAAAAAAAGAAAAGGAGTACTTGTGGCACCTTAGAGACTAACAAATTTATTTGAGCATAAGCTTTCTGAATGCATCCGATGAAGTGAGCTGTAGCTCACGAAAGCTTATACTCAAATAAATTTGTTAGTCTCTAAGGTGCCACAAGTCCTCCTTTTCTTTTTGCGAATACAGACTAACACGGCTGCTACTCTGAAACCAAGGATTTAAAATAACCCATAGACAAAATTTTAAAAAACCCATAATCTGCAAATGGTACAAAAAAAAAAGCCTCCCCGAACTAAATGGGCCGATAATCACATCCACACCTTCCCTTCCCATCACTTCCTCGATCCCTCCAACCTGATTTCATTATCTGCCACACCAATGTCACCGAGAGCAGAACTTGGCCCGAGTGGTAGTCTCTGTGCTGTGCACAACTTAGATACTCACGTGGCCCTCCTCATCACAGCGTCTGAGCACCTCACAGTCAATAATTCAAAGCAATGAACAGATCAAGCCCCAGATTTTGCTCTGTGCAAATACCATAAGAGCTGGACTCCGCTGGGGCCATGCAGAAGCCCAGGATGTAGCCCATGAGAGCTGGGAACAAAACATTCTCAACTAAGGGGTTCTGGCAATGGAACAGCCTTCCAGAGGAGATCGGATGAACCCAGCATTACAAAGCCTTCCTCCTTGAGAGAGCCTTTCCACCATAAGTGACCCACACAATTCAAGCACTGCCTTTATTCCCAGCCCCCAAACAACCTACTCCAAGCAGAGTTCTCACACTGTGAAGGAAGAAACGCCAGAGATGCCATTAAATCCACTTGGAACTTTGCTATTGATTTTACATGGAAGGGACTCAGACACCACGGGACGTAATCTCCATAGCACCTGTGTGAAGCAGGGAAGTATTATACCTGTATACAGATGGGGAACAGAGAGAGGCACAGGGCAGATTAAGTGGCTTGCCCAAGGACACAGACGAAGTCTGTGACTGAGATGGGAATTCAGCTAGGTCTTTGGGGCCTAAGTGCTCTATCCTCTAGGCCAGCCTTCTAATTCATGCTGGTGGTCCACTGCCTGACCTGGCTTCCTATTTGAGGTATAACTCAGGGTATTGGTTTAGATCCAAATAGTTTCCATTATGGATACTTAGCTTATGTCTACATTGCACACTAAGCCCAGGCTCTGACTTGGGCTCAAACCTAAGCCCTGCTTCAATCAAACTCAAATCAGTTTGACTTGGACCAGTAAGCAGTCAGGTCCTAGGTCCCTGCTGGAGGGGGAGGAAAGTGAGTCAGAGCCAAACTTCTACTGTGACTCGGGTCTAAGCTCCGTCATTTTGTAGTATGGACGCAGCTCTAGCCGCAGACCCAAATCAGAAGTTCTGCACAGTGCAGTTATGGATGCAAAAGCATGGCCGTAAGACCTGGGTCCAGCAATTGTAAACCCAGGTTTATAATGCAGTGTGGATGCTCAAGCGTGGGCTTGAAAACAGTGAGTCCACAAGTCCATGTCTCACAAAACGGAGTTGACCATGCTGTTGGGATTCTCTCTGGCACCTTTTCCATTAGGCTCATCCAAAACAACTTCATTCAGTTCTGGGAGAACACTTCATCCAGTGCTCTGGGATTCAAAACACTCAGGTCGACTCTGGATTTCGTCACTCCGGTTCCTTTATACTGCATACAGCACAGCTGCGCTGAGTTGATCAGACTCAAGCAGAGGGGGTGGGTATAAAACATGCCAACATCCAGTTACAGACCACACCTTCCTTTCTAGACATTTACACATTACATTGTATTGGCTATATATTATTCCACACATTTTTGACTTGGCTTGGTCACTTTGCAGGAGCCAATCCCTGGAGAGCATGCTGTGTCCATGTTCTGTTCACCGGGAACCTGATCTTTACATTCCAGGCTTATCTTGTCCGTAGTCACTAGCATCAAGATGTTGCTGCTTATCTTAGCTAGCCCAGGCATCCTGACTCCAGCGTACTGTCTGTCAAGCCGCTGTTTGCAACTTAGCCTTCCATTCACCTTCCTCCCCACTAAGAAATGAGGCAAGTTACTTACGTCAAGCCAGGCCTACAAATGCAATGCAGACACAACTTGGGGCCTGATTTTCAGACATGTTGGCCACCCACAACTCCAACTACAGTCATGGGAATTGCAGGTGCTCGACACCGCTGAAAAAATCCCAAATCAAATCCCTTAAAGACTGCCTCATCTCCTTGCACTATTACCTGGCTGCTGTGGCTCTCCAATGGACAGGTCAGTGGACCAACAGTCGTTAGGCTTGTCCATTGGAGAGCAGAGGGTTTTTACTGAAGGGACCTTGAGTCTAGAACTCCTCCCTCCCCTTCATGTCCAACAGAATCCAAATTTGCTGAACTTCAGGGCATGTGACAAAGACTCTCTCTTGAAGTTGCGTATAAGTCAGTGGGTAAGAAATATTTTAATTCCATTGGCATTGCTTCAGGTATTACAAATACTTAAGGGTTATTTTTAGAAAAATTAAGGAAAAAAACCACACGGTGGTAAATTTCAACCATTCTATCCCACACGCGAAGCTGAAACATTTCTCGTCAGTGTGCATTCAACATTAGCTTAGGGTGCTTGTTAAAATTTCTATTTTGTTTGGCCTTGCTGCTGGCAATTATGTATGCAAATTGCATCTCACTTTGGATTCTGTATTCAGCTTAGCCCACTCCAAATGCTAAAGAGTCAAAAAAACAAAAACAAACCCCCACAGAATGCAATCAGGAGATTAGCCAATATAGGCACAGTTTAAAGCTTTTTCCTCCAAGGAATTCGCTAGTAATTTTAGATTATGTGCTGCGCTGAGCCACACATTCCAAAAAGGAACGTTTAGAGAAATAAGTAAAGGCAAATTCATTGGGACAGTCCAGGCTTGGGAGAACACATCAGATGATAAACTTAGAGAGCCATTGTTGATACTAGACTAATGCTAAATATGACATGATCTGCTTATTAATGTCAAGTTTTATATAGAAACTGTTCTTCCTTAATGAATATGCTATTTTTTTGCCAGAGGGAAATGAATGATCTCATCCATATAATTCAGTTGTATATGGAATGAGGTATTAATATTAGAAATTGCTATGTTGAACATTGTATGATCTGTTTTTAATTTGAGTTCTTTATTACAGTTTGTTCTTGCTGCCTAATGAAGTGTGTCAGTGAAAGAATCAGACCATTTCTTCCAGCATGAGATGAGTTGAATATGTAGGAAATTTCTTGTAGAACTAACCATTTTACTATTTCTTTCTTTAATTAGACTAAAGTCTATGAAATTATTACTGCAGAGGACAGATCCTTAGCCACAGTAAATAGTCTCAGCTTCAACTGACCTAAGGACTCAGATCCAGCCAAAGATCTGCTCCCAGACCTGGTTACATACCTTGAATGTATGCTAACATTTCCAGTTGCACACAGAGTTAAAACATGTTATACAGGGACTGTTTCTGCAATCTGTATTAATGTGTGTAGTCCCAATGAGATTCCTCATTCTTTCATTCATAGATTCCCAGGCCAGAAAGGATCACTGTGATAATCTAGTCTGACCTCCTGAGGCCAGAGAACTTCCCCAAAATAATCGCTAGAGCAGATCTTTTAGAAAAACAGCCAATCTTGATTTAAAAACTGCCAGTGACGGAGAATCCAGCACGACGTTTGGTAAGCCACTCCAATTATTAACAACTCTCACTGTTAAAAGTTTATGCGTTATTTCCATTCTAAATTTGCCTAACTTCAACTTCCAGCCATTGGATCATGTTACATCTTGCAGGAGGCAAGACTACAGAATCCAGCCCTTAATGTAGCAGATACATACTAATTCAGTTGACTCTGGGGTCAAGCAAATGATCTGCTGGGTTTGGAAAATGAATCAGTCCATGCAGAATTTAATGTAACAGCCTGTGTGTTGAGGGTGAGCCCCAGAGACCCAGCCCTAACTCTTCGCTTATTAAAAAAAACAAAACAAAAAACCCAAACCAAACCAGCTTGACGTTTTCAGTGGTGGAATGAGGATTCCCCCCCAGCTTCTCTCGTTTTGTCAGTTTCCTCCTCTCCCTCTTTGGATACTGCTAATCCTTGGACTGTTTAATGCTGCCATGCAACAGCACAGCAGTCCCAAACTTTTGAAGGTTGCGCCCCCCGTTATCCCTGTCTGCACCCCCAAACCCCCCAGAGCCGGGTCACAGCTGGGGGATGGATCTGGGCCCAGGAGCAGGGCTGCAGCCAGGGGCCAAGGCTGGGGTGGGAGTGGAGATGTAGACGGGCGGCGGGGGGGGCCGGCAGCCGGGCCCACGGCCAGGTACGGCTCCACTCCTGGCCCCACCCCCAGCCTCAGACCTGGGCCAGGAACAGAGCCGTGGCCAGGGGCCGAGGCTGGGGATGGGGCCAGGCATGGGGCTGGGAGCAGGACCGGAACAGAGCTGGGGGCGGGGAGGGGCTGGGTGTGCTCCCTCCCCGCACCCCATGGGGGCTGGCCTGGGCCCCATCATGCTCCCCGGACGTTCCTCTGTGCCGCCCTAGGGGTTGCGCCCCACGGTTTGGGACAAGAGGGTTGCACTCTGAGGACATGTTGCTGCTGATGTACACTTACTGGACTCTCCACCTCAGCCTCTCCTCCCTCGCTTTTTCTTTTTGCAGGGGTGGGCAGGAGTAAATAGAGCAACCACAAGATTATCCATTATCAAAAACGATAGAGAAACAGTGCATGCCACAGAGACCACGGCCAGGCCTCATCGTGCTAGGCCTTGCCCACAACCTCGGTCCTTGCCCCTGATTTAACGATCTAATCCGATGAGGCAAACAAAGGGTGGGAAGGGCAAACACTGGCACTGAGCTGAAGTGACGTGCCCCCAAAGGGTGACACAATCGGTGTGCACCCAGCTCACCTGAGTCCTTTGCCAGCGTCCTCAGCAAGGTACAACACCGACGATTATAGGCTCGAGAACTCTCCGTGTCTCTGTCACAGGAGAGCAAGGCGGTCTCTCCGTCCATGTTGGTTTCAGATGGTTGGCCCAGCCACCAGCAGGCATAGTGAATCTCTAGCACTTGGTGCATCTCTGCCATTTTGTTTCCTAAGCTGGAGTAGCCACACGGGCTTTAGCATTTTACCAGGGCAAAGAGCTGTCCCAACTCTGGCGGGCACTCCATGACGGACAGTGTATTTCGCAAGCCCTGGGGCGTTTAATCCCCAGACAAGCCATCCAGAAAATATACAGTAAAGTACGTTTTGCAACAATGACCATTAACCACGACACTTGTTCTCTATTGATCCAACCACCCATGTGGCAGGAGGCCAGCTGGCCCCTGCGTGTTGTCAGCGGGTTAGCTAGGATGTCAGAGTGCAGCACGGTTTGAGTTTGTAAATTTAAGCCGAAGTTTGGACTCCGATCCTGCAAGCTGCTCTGCACAAGCAGGCTTCTGTACCCACCAGGAGCCCCACTGACATCAAGGGGGGCCCACCCACTCTGACTGGGGGGAGGGGTTAAACACAAATATACCGGAAGAGACTTACTAGCCTCTAGTCTGAAGGCTCCTGAACGCCCAATGATTTCTGCAGGCAGAACCACCACCAGATCAGGCCCTTGTGCTCCTCCAGACACAAAGACCAAGCAGTTGCTCACAGCTAGGAGTTAGATGAAGAGAACAATAAAATGGAGACAGCATGGGAGTGAAGTCCCTCGGACACCATGTGCATCGCCATAGAGCTCAGAGACATAATGGCCACGTGACTGCCCAGGAGCGCGCCAAGAAACACGTAGAGGCAGAACCTCAGACGTCCGTAGCTATGAGCAGCACTGTGAACATTTAACAGATGCCGCCCTCAAGTGAGGGCCCACAGCAGATCTGGGGGTGCAATGAGTGGGGATGCCAAGTGAACAAACTCTCTCCCACCATTGTCCCCCCGCCCCCGTTAATCCTTCTTAATGGAGACGGTTGTGGCCCTTCTTGTGTAGCTCTGGAACTGGATTGCCGCTTCCTGAGTGTCCCCTTGTGGGGAGAGTTCCCTCAGGAGCAGCCTCCCTCTCTTCTGCCCCTTCAGGACCCCTGAAGCGGGGTCAGGGGCTTGCCCCACTCTGCGCGGCTTCTGGAAGCAGCAGCATGTCCCCCCTCTGGCTCCTACACGTAGGGGCAGCCAAGGGGCTCTGCACACTGCCCCCGGCCCAACCACCGCCCGCACAGTTCCCATGGGCCTGGAACCATGGCCGATGGGAGCTGCAGGGGCGGTGCCTGTAGACGGGGCAGTGTGCAGAGCTGTCTGCCTGCGCCTCCCAGTAGGAGCTGGAGGGGGGGTCGTGCTGCTGCTTCCAGGAGCTGCTTGAGGTAAGCGCCGCCTGGAGCCTTCCCCCCAACCTCCTGCCCCAGCCCTGATCCCCCTCCTGCCCTCCAACCCCCTCGATCCCAGCCCGGAGCACCCTCCTGCACCCCAAACCCCTCATCCCCAGCCCCACCCCAGAGCCTGCAACCCAGCCGGAGCCCTCCCCCACTCCTCCACCCCAACCCCCCTGCCCCAGCCCGGAGCCCCCTCCCGCACCCTGAACTCCTCATTTCTGGCCCCACCCCAGAGCCCGCATCCCCCCATCCCCCACACCCCAACCCCAATTTCATGAGGATTCATGGCCAGCCATACAATTTCCATGTCTAGATCTGGCCCTCAAGCCAAAAAGCTTGCCTGCCCCTGCTCTAAAGTATAATACTTTGGAAATAGTGTAATTTCAGCACAAAATAGTAAGCTCATAAGACAATGCATTACTCATGTTGCCCTCTGAGCTGTTCAGATGCTCTTGAACAGGGTCCCTAAAATGAAGCCAGGGTTTAAATGCTGCCCACTTTGCTCGAAAGTGTGAGCCGTAGCTGCACTGTCATCCTGCCTTGAGGCAGGAGATGGCCAGCTGTAATCATTCTGTTGGATTCATGCAGCAAGAAATGCACCTCGCAAGAAGACACAAAGGTAAGCCGTTATGGCGGGGGGGAGGGGGCGTGTGTGTTGTTTCCCTTTTGAAAAGAGCAAAGCGTACATTTGCAGCCCAAGTGGCTTATTTTAGGTTAAAGAAAATAACAAAGAACTAATTTAAAAAGAGGGAGCAAGCAGAAGGTCTGTCTCAGTCAAGACGATTCCCTAACCTCCCGAGCAGGCAGACTTAAAAGTGCAGTGCCCAGCATAGAGAATCAGAGCAACACAGGCCAGAGCGCACACTGAATGTTTGCTAAAACATTTGTGCAAAATTATCTGCATCTTGAATTCAGACCCTGGGCTCCTGGCAAGAAGTTCAACTCAGAACAGAATGGGCAGGTATCACCTGCTGACTCCACGGGGGCCAGCATAAAATGTGTCGTCCGCTATGCAAAAGAGCCTGCTCTGATTAGAGATGGGCCCAAACTGGATTTTCAAAGCCCTCCTCGTTCCTGGGGGTTTGGGTCAGCTCATTACAGAGCTGAGGCCAGCTGTGCAGTGTGTGTTCAGATCTGCACTGAGATTCCACGCGCGCACGCGCACACACACACACACACACACCTGGCCAAACGGTGAGTGAATTTCATATCTGGGGGAGGAAGGGTTGGCTAGCCTTGATGGGCGTGGCCTCGTTGGTAGCCTCAGGAGAGAAGCTGAATAGGCATGGAGGCCGTGCCACCCTCTCGCACTCGAAGGGATGTGATCCCTCCAGATAAGGCAAGAGGCACGTTGACTGGGCAGTTTGAGGGACGCCTGCCTTTCTGGGCACAGAGGACTTTACTCCCAAAATGACTGATGAGCATAAGAGAAGGAGTCCAGAGGGTGCAACATAATCAAGTCAAGCAGTCAATGCATAAGCCCTGGCCCTGCAATGGACTTTGAACAGGCAGCCCGCTGTGCTCACATGGACCCCCACTGATGTCAGGGGGACTCCATGCAGTTGCACGATCCACCTGCACCAAGCTCATGGCAGGCTCGGGGTCCACAGTCCTTATCTCCACTCTTACACCCAGGCCATTGCAGTACAACTTCCTGGTGTAAGTGATGTCTTGCCTCTCTGCAAAATGATAACACTTTAATAGGGTTGCCAGGCATCTGGTTTTCGACCATAACACCTGGTCGAAAAGGGACCCTGGTGGCTCCAGTTGGCACCACCGACCAGGCCGTTAACAGTCTGGTCGGCGACGCAGTGCGGCTCCCGAAAGTGGCTGCGAGGTCCCTGTGGCCCCTAGGTGCATGGGTGGCCAGGGAGGCTCCATACACCATCCCCGTTCGAGTGCCAGCTCCACAGCTCCCACTGGCCGGGAACCGGGACCAATGGGAGCTGCGGGAGCGGCGCTTGTGGGTGCTAGGGTAGCACACGGAGCCTCCCTGGCCACCCATGTGCCTAGGGGCTGCAGAGACCTGGTGGCCACTTCCTGGGAGCCGCGGTAAGTGCCACCGGAACCCCTCACCCCTCCTGCACCTCAACCCCCTGCCCCAGCCGGAGTCCCCTCCTGCACCCCAAACCCCTCATCCCTGGCCCCACCCCAGAGCCTGCACCCCCAGCCGTAGCCCTCACCCACCTCCCACACCCCAACCCCCTGCCCCAGCCTGGAGTCCCCCCCCACACCCAACTCACACCCCAACCCCCTGCCCCAGTCCTGAGCCCCCTCCTGCACCCCAAACCCCATCATCCCCAGCCCCACCCAAGAGGCCATATCCCCAGCTGGAGCCCTCACCCCCCCGCCTGCACTCCAACCCCCTACCCCCTCCCAGAGTCCCCTCCTCCACCCAAACTCCCTCCCGGAGCCAGCACCCTGCACCCGCTCACAAATCCCAACCCCCTGCCCCAGCCTGGAGTCCCCTCCTGTACCCTAAACCCTTCATCCGCGACCCCACCCCAGAGCCCGCACCCCCAGCTGTCTTAGCTCTGTTGACTTCCACAGAGCTATGACAATTTGCACCAGCTGAGGATCTGCCCCATTGAGTGAAATCCTGACCCCCCACAGACATCAAATTCCCATTCACTTTGATAGGGCCAGGACTACTTGAATCTCAGGGAAAGAACTTCTGCTGTTTGGGTAAAATAAGACGTTGGCTTTACAAAATCTCCCCAAAGATGAGCCCCATTTGAAAAGTCCTGCCTAAGGAATGCAGTTGACTGTGTCACGGTGAGCTTCTAGAGCTGAAGAATTAAACTCAGGTAAAAGCTTCTCCGGTAACCACCCGGAGATATGCTAAAAATAAGCTGAGTTTTCCCTTGTGGCCACTGAAACACCTGGGCATTTTTTTAGCTACACTCAGTGACCGGCACCCTGAGTCCTTTGGCATATGGAATGCGAACAGAGAACTATTGAGAAGCGTTCGTCGGAGAAAGATGTCAGACAAGAAGTGCCTGCTGCATAATGCACAGCTTGCTGCACGCTCGCGCCTGCATTTCTCTGGCTGAGTTCCGGGGAGAAAATGGAAATTCTATTTTCCTGGCAGCCAGCTGAACACATGAAGTCTGTACTGTCACCGGGATTAGCGGCTGCGGCTGTTACAGACTTAGCAATTTACAGCATCTCAGAAACCAGCTTGGTAATGAGGAGGGTGACAATAGATGTCGCTCCATTGATCAAATATTTGTAAGTGGAAGATGAAGAGTCCTAACATAAACATAAGCCGAGTCCTAACATAAACCTCTACTTTGAAAGTGCAAATAATTGCAGGTATAATTCAGACTTCTCAGGGCAGTACTTAGAATCAGATCCAACTCCCACTGACATCAGTGCAAAGACTCCCGTTGGCTTCCTTGGGAACTGGATCAACCCCTTTAACCTTCCGATGTCCTAAATTGTGGCTGCAGTTATTTACATCAGCAAAGTGCAGTTGCAAAAAAAACCAGGTCAGGTTTTAAACATCTGCTCTGAATGCTGCATGAGCTTCTTTTTACCCGAGTAGATCTGGAGGGATTCTATATTGATGTGCTAGTGATGTAAGCAGAAGAAGCTGTAAGTTACATCCACTTAGACCCTCTCTAGATTCCCTAGCACTTACTTGGGTTTACTTAGTTTAGAATAAATGTATGGGCTCTAATCCTCTGCCATGTGAAATCAATGGCAAGACTCCTATTGTCTTCAATAGGATCAAGACCAGATCTTAAATGAAACATGACAGGAGCCTTTTAAGCAAGATAAGCTTTTAAGCAGCCTCCCGAGGATCCAGCTTCATGCATTGTGTGTGTCAGGTCAGGCATCTAAGCTGTCAGACTGGAGCACTCTGGGCAACCACAAAAAGTCCAAGTTCACACAAGAACACCCTCTGTAGCAAAGCTGCATAGCTGCCCACAGCCATAACTGTACTAGGAGTGCTTGCTCTTATGGCCAGTGGGCACCACATACGAATGGCCATAGTGAATCAGACCAATGGTCCATCTAGCCCAGAATCCTGTGTCCAACAGCAGCGAGTACCAGGACTTCAGGGGACATGTACTGAACAAGGCAGCTGGAGAGATCCACCACTATCTTTCCCTTCTACGTTCTGGCAGTCAGAAGTTCAAGGTCACCCTGAGCATAGGGTTTCATCTCTGACAACCTTAGCTAATAGCCAGTGATGGACCTATCCACCATGAACGTACCTAATTCTTTTTTGAACCCACTTATACGTTTGGCCTGCACAACATCCCCTGGCAATGAGTTTGACAGGTTAATTGTGTGTTGTGTGAAGAAATACTTCCTCTTGTTTCTATTAAACCCTCTGCCCTAAATCTAGTTCCTAAAACCTTATTCCCCCCCCCTCCTACTTCCCCCCCCCCCCGTTAGAACCAAAGGTCAACAATGAATGGGCTATTTTTTTCTCTTTTTCTGCTTAACAAAAGCAAGAATAGGGTGAGGCTAAATCGTTATCTCTTGTCTCTTCCAGACCTGGAAAGAGAAAATTAGGAGGTTGTAATGGCTTTGTTGGCTCTGTCACCAGAGTGCTCTTTTAAGGATGTGTCAAGATCTTGTAGAGAAATCTCTTTTGTTTCCAATTCCTCCCTTAGAAACTTTCCCCATGTAAAAATTGAAAAATTGACCATAGAACTGGAGTTTGGACGTGTTTTCTGTACCCTACCGTACCGGGCTGTTTAAAAAGCTGTGGATTTTCTATGGTGTGTGGGAGAGTGGGTGTTTTAATAGGCTCTATATTGAGTGTGAACTAGAGCCTCAGTTGGTATGACTCAGCACAGAAACATCCTTATGTTGAGGATCTGGCCCTAATTAAGCACAGAGCTGGGTGGTTGGTGTCAGTTTCAATAGACAACCTTTTAAAGAAGCCCTCTCCCACCCACTTGTTGGGCAGTTGTTAGCATGGTCATTTTCAGATCATAAAGCAACCGATTTAAACTCAGGTTTCGGAGTAGCAGCCGTGTTAGTCTGTATCCGCAAAAAGAACAGGAGTACTTGTGGCACCTTAGAGACTAACAAATTTATTTGAGCATAAGCTTTCGTGAGCTACAGCTCACTTCATCGGACGCATGCAGTGGAAAATACAGTAGGGAGATTTTATATACACAAAGAGCATGAAACAATGGGTGTTTTTAATTACTTTGAAAAAAAGTTCACAGAAAACATCATTTTCTCTCGTTACAGTGTGTATGGTAACACCCATTGTTTCATGTTCTCTGTGTATATAAAACCTCCCTACTGTATTTTCCACTGCATGCGTCCAATGAAGTGAGCTGTAGCTCACGAAAGCTTATGCTCAAATAAATTTGTTAGTCTCTAAGGTGCAACAAGTACTCCTGTTCTTTTTGATTTAAACTCAGTTATCATTCTTGAGCACATGATAACTGAGATGAGACGGAGCATGCCGTGGAGAGTCAGGTTATCTGGGGTCCATTTAGAACATTATCTCTGTCTCATGGTGCACAATGGAATAGGTCACCTGACCTCTCCATGGGCTATTTTTTCCCCAGTGAAGATAAGAACGGCCATACTGGGCCACACCAATGCTACATCTAGCCCAGTGTCCTGTCTGCCATCGGGCCAATGCTGGATGCTTCAGAGGGAATGAACAGAGCAGGACAGTTATCAAGTGATTCATCCCCTGTCATCCTGGAAGGTTTAGGGACACCCAGGGCATGGGGTTGCACCCCTGAATGTCTTGGCTAAGAGCTGTTGATGGACCTATCCTCCATGAACGTATCTAGTTCTTTTCTGAACCCGGTTGCTGGCCTTCACAACATCCCCTGGCAACAAGTTCCACTGGATTGACTGTGTGTTGTGGGAAAAAGTATTTCCTGGTGTTTGTTTTAAACCTACTGTCTGTTAATGTCATTGGGTGACCCCTGGTGGTTGTGTTATGTGAAGGGGTAAATAACGCTTCCTTATTCTCTTTCTCCACACCGTCATATCCCCCCCATTAGTTTCTTTTCTAAGCCAAATAGTCCCGGTCTTTTTAATCTCTCCTCACGTGAAAGCTGTTCCATATCCCTCATCATTTCTGTTGCCCTCTATACCTTTTCCTATTCTAATATATGTATTTGAGATGGGGCAACCAGAACTGTACACAGTATTCAAGATCCAGGGGTATGATGGATTTACACAGTGGCATTATGAGATTTTCTGTTTTATTATCTACCCCTTTCCTAATGGTTCCTAACATTGTTTGCTTTGTTCACTGCCGCTGCACAGTGCGTGGATGTTTTCAGAGAACTATCTACAATGATTCCAAGATCTATTTCTTGAGTGGATAGTGCAGGCCCATTAATTCCAAGCCCTTTGATGGAACGTGCTATTTAAAAGTGCTAAGATTTAGTCATTATTATTATTATTACATACATGATCAAATGGAAATTCCTTCTAGGCTTTTAGGAGTGGAAGGTTCTACCATGTGTTAGTTGTAGAGATAGTTGGAAAATGATGTTTTCTGTGAACATTTTTTCAAAGTAATTAAAAAACGCTGAGGAAAATTCTCAAGGAAATTTTCCATTTTTTAAACAAAAAAATAGAAAATGGATTGTTTTCCCAAATCTGAAAAAAATATTTGTAGATATTAGTACATGCAAATATTTGCCATTTATCCCTGTTTTCCCACTTCCCTTATGTACACAGCTCTTCCTTTCAGTCTCTGCTGGGAGGACAGCTCATTTCGTGGTTCTGACATTTCTGATCTCCTGCAGGAGGTCTGACATCAGAGCGAGGCTGAGGAGCAAGATCATGAAATCTTCAAAATCAATTTTGTTGTCTTTATCCTCGTCCAGGGCAGAAATGATTTCCTGGTATTTTGGTTTGCTTTCTTGGCCCTGTGGAGAATTTTAATAAAAAAGTTTTTAACACAAAATTCCTTTTTTCCAGCATCTTCTTGAAAATAGTAAAACATTTATGTAAATGTTGATACATTTTCCTGCCTTTCTATCCATCCATCCATCCAGGTTCTTATAATCATGCCTGTCATTGCAATTTCTGCATGTCTCACAGGAAATTAATACATTCTAAGGCCAGAAGGGACCATTGTGAACATCTAGTCTGGCCTCCAGGGTAACACCGGCCACAGAACTTTCCTTAATGAATTTCTGTATAAACTACAGCAGATCTTTTAGAAAAACATCCAATCTTGATATTAAAATTTCCACTGATGCAGAATCCACGACAAAACTTGAGAAGTTGTCCAGTGGTTAATTACACTTGTTGTGAATAATTTGCACCTTATTTCTAGTCTAAATTTGTCTAGCTTTTAACAACAAACCACTGGAGCTTCTTATACCTTTAAGAAAAGGAGGACTTGTGGCACCTTAGAGACTAACCAATTTATTTGAGCATAAGCTTTCGTGAGCTACAGCTCACTTCATCGGATGCATACTGTGGAAAATACAGAAGGTATTTTTATACACACAAACCATGAAAAAATGGGTGTTTATCACAACAAAAGGTTTTCGCTCCCCCCACCCTACTCTCTGCTGGTAATAGCTTATCTAAAGTGATCATTCTCCTTACAATGTGTATGATAATCAAGGTGGGCCATTTCCAGCACAAATCCAGGGTTTAACAAGAACATCTGAGGAACAGTGTGGGGGGAGGGGGAAATAATAAACAAGAGGAAATAGGTTACTTTTTATAATGAATCAGCCATTCCCAGTCTCTAGTCAAACCTAAATTAATTGTATCCAATTTGCAAATTAATTCCAATTCAGCAGTCTCTCGTTGGAGTCTGTTTTCGAAGTTTTTTTGTTGAAGGATAGTCACTTTGAGATCAGAAATCAAGTGACCAGAGAGATTGAAGTGTTCTCCGACTGGTTTATGAATGTTATAATTCTTGACATCTGATTTGTATACCTTTGTCTGCCAGATGGACAGACCTGTATTGCCAAATTTCTGTTTTCCATATAGGTACTTACAAACTGTAATCAAGTCACACCGTAACCTTTTTCTTTGATAAGCTAAATAGTTGGAGCTCCATCAGTCTTTCCTGATCTCCGTGGGACCTCACTTGAAATAGACCCCCTCAGTCATTCCCTATTACAATTAAATGTTGAGGCATATCAGTTACCCAGTTTTCAATGCATTTAATGTGTCCCATGTTGACTTTGTATTATTCTAGTTCACTAATCAAAATGTTGTGTGGTATCAAGTCAAATGCCTTACAGAAAACTACGTACAGTAAAAACTGTTATCCAGCACTCTACCAAGCGGAAAGCTCTATAAACTGGCATTTTTGATCTTCAATGAAAGTCCGATTTATAGTCCCGTTGGTGTGAGGCCGGCAGGCTCCCTACCTGGCTCCGTGTGGCTCCCCGCAAATGGCAACATGTCCCTGCTGCTCCTAGGTGGAGGCGTGGCTAGGCAGCTCTGCACACTGCCCCTAGCCCAAGTGCCAGCTCCACAGCTCCCATTGGCTGGGAACCGTGCCCAATGGGAGCTGCTGGGGCAGTGCCTTCGGGAGGAGGACAGCGACAAGTCTCTGTTTGCGGGGAGCTGCCCAAGGTGAGCGCCACCTGGATCTGGCACCACGAAACCCCTCCCGCACCCCAACCCTGTGCCCTCTCCCGCACCCAAACTCCTGCCCAGAGCTCATGCCCCACACTCCCTCCCGCACTCCAACCCCCAGCCCTGAGCCCCCTCCCACACCCAAACTCTCTCCCTCTTAGTTAACTGGAATTTTTTACTTGCCTGCACCCCGACTCCCCCAGCATGCCAGATACCAAAGCTGTTACTGTATATTACATCAAAGCTATTACTTTTATCAACCAAACTTGTAATCCAAAGAAGATATCAAGTTAGACTGATAGGGTCTATTTTTCATAAACCTGGCATTCATTATACTATTCTCTTTTAGTTCTTTATTAATCAAGTCCTGTATCAGCCTTTTCATCATTTTGGCCAGGATTGATGTCAGACTGACAAGTCTTTTTACCCTTTTTAACTATTGGCACATTCGCTTTCTTCTGGTCCTCTAGGACGCCCCCATTGTCCATTGAAAAATTCACGTTAAAAGTCCAAAGAGCTCTGTGGCCAGCTCTTTTAAAAGTCTGGGATGCAAATTAACTGGATCTGCTCATTTAAACATTTCTGACTTTAGTAGCTGCTCATATTCCTGACTTACTATTTTCCATCATCATCATCATAGGATATGAATACATAAACGGCCTATTTCTAAATATAGGACAGAAATATTTATTGAACACTTCTGCCTCTTCTGCATTATTATTGACAATTCTACTATTTCTATCTAATTATGTACCACTACCATTGTTAGGATTCTTTTGTTCCTAATATACTTAAAATATTCCTTTTTTTGTCCTTAACTTTGCTGGCCAGGAGTGCTGGGGAAAATCCAATCTTTATTTCTTAAGCGTGGATAATTCATAAGTAGCGCATGTTAGAGCAGCCAACAGGCTGCTCGAAACTGTGCCCAGTGCTGGCGCCAGATGAAGAATCAAGAAGCTTTATCTGGCCCTCCAACAGCCTCCCCTCTCTTCTGCACCCAATGGAAGCTGTGTGCATCATGGAATCCGGCCCTATGTATTTAGAACCCATATGAAATAATATATTCTTCCCTTATTTCAACCTCCACTGAGTTCCTTTCCTCCTCTCATACTGTGTTTTTATTCCAGACAGAGCTAGGAAGGTTGGGATGACAAGATCCCCCGTAGAGCTGTCACTGACACTCTCAAAAAGAGGTGCTGATAACATGGTGCTTTCAACTCTCCGTCTCCTAGAGAGATCATTTATGCCTCTGCAATTTATCTGGCGTCAGCTGCCCTGGGGGTCTAAGTCTGATTCTCATGTCATGTGTTTATGATGTAATGGCAGATGCAGCATTAAACGTGTGTGCATTTCTGCCTGCCACAAATACCCAGTATCCAGTCTTTGTTTGAGCCCTTGTAATTGTGCTACATTCCAGATGGAAATGCAGGCAGATACTTTAACCGTGGTTTCTCAATTTCTTGCCCTGTGTTGCACATGGAGGTGGCCAGGAATACAGACAAGGAATCCATCAAGAATGTATTTACATAGTCATTAAAATCTCACTGGGGATTTGCAAGGCGACAATATGCATGTTGTATCTGCAGCCTCCAAAATGCCTTCCCAGGCTGAGGAATAATTTGTTTGGTCGTTCGGTGAAAGGCAGACACGGGGCAAAGGGTTCGCCCGGAAAGGAGATTGGCAGTTGGATAGTTCAGTTTGTCCAATGCATGTTTCATGCCTCCAAGTATGCAAGTCGGCTGCGATTGCACGAACAGTGCACAATGAAAACATCTTGACCGGCAATGACAAAAGGGGCTGACCTGTCCTCGAGGTGAACATGCACAGGGCTGGGCTCTGGACACCCGCTCGACATGCTCTTCTTACCTGTATGAAATTCATAAACTGGGTTTGCAGCAGGGTTTTGGTTTCAGCTTTGTTGAGTTTGCCATCGGGGTCAGCAGAGTTGTTGTAAACCAAGGCCGCGGTAGCAAATGCTTTCTCCAGGTCTGAGCCTTTCCCGAGAGCTATGGGAAGACGACGACACATACAAAGGTTTGCAATATTATTGAAAATCTTGTGCTAGAAACAGCCCTAGCGTCAGGAATGAGAGCCTGCAGCGGTGCCTGCCCAATCACAAGTGCTGCTGGGCCACAGCTGAACAGTGCGCACCTCTGTAGATTCTCTGCCTTCCTGTGCTTGCCTTACTCCAAGCTCTGCTTCTGCCCTGCACCCAGCCTTGTTCCACTCCTGTCCCTGCCTTGCTCCTGCCTTCCCTGACTCCCGGTAATCTGGTTCTGACCCTCGCCTCTGATTCCTGGCTCCAGCTCTGTCTCAACTCTGTCTCTGTCTGGCTCTGGGCTCTGGCATTTGGACTGACTCTGGTTCTGACCCTTGGCCCTGGTTCCTGGTTCTGACCAGCAGGCCTGACTCCGGCTCTGACTTGGTCTCCTGACCCTCAGCTGGTGTAAATCAGTGTAGCTCCATGAAAGTTAATAAACCTCTGACAATTTGTACAACCTGAGGATCTGGCCCAGAATTTATTACAAGCGAGGTACCAACATGCACTATGCCCTGCCAAAATTTCAATGCACCGTACCACTAAGATTTTATGCTATGAATAAATATAAAACAAAAGCACTAAAAAAAGTGAGCCAGGTATAACCAGTGCTGTGGGTCTAGGTCACTGGGTCTGTTAGTTCAAAAGCTGCGGCAGACTTAAACTTAAATGTGGTCCAGCCACTGGCGGGGGTGGGATGGGAGGACATAGAGAGCCACTCAGTGTAGCGGGGTTACACAGGCATAGCACTAAATATGTAGGGCTGGATTCTCTTATGTTATACCTAGGGCCAGTGACAATTTTTCCAATGAAACTGTTTTTTGATGGAAAATTGAGTTTTTGACCAAACAGAATTTTCCGTGGAAGGTGTCTGCTTTCTGCAGGAAATCTTGATTTTTTTCCATTGAAGAACTGAATATCTTTTGACTAAAAATGTAAATATTATGATTCTGAAATGCTGCTATGATGCCTCATGGAAGTTGTGGTCAGGTGCCTTTTGCTCCCTGTCTCCTCTATGGGGCATGCTCCCCAGTTGGACTTCATCTCCCAGGATGCACTGTAGCCATGCAACAGCCACAATGTACCGCCTCCCTCCCCCAATGTGGGGCATCATGGGAGATGTAGTCTGAGGAGGGATCCCAGTCTCCAGAGGAGAATGGGCGCATGAGGTGCCCAAACTCCAACTCCAGTGAGGCCCCAGGGTGGCATTTCAGAATTGAAATATTTGGTCTTAGCCAAAATATTTTGACAGAGGATTTTTCACCAAAAACTCAAAATTCATCATGGTAAAAAGCCCGTTTTCTGACCTGTCGTTTCCCACCTGCCCCTCACTCTGCCCCTCCGTCTGGGTTTTGTCCCAGTTCTGCAGAGCAGGGACTAGCTCTTCCGGTGAGTCTGTGCAAAGCACGTTGTAGATGCCACTGTAATACAGACGTACAGGCAGGGCGAAATTCACCCCTGCGCCGAGAGCCAGCACATGGCCTGTGCTTCACTTACACTCTCCTTGTAAAACTTAAGTGGTGCCGGGGTCTAAGCTGGCCCCCTACCCTGGGGCAAATGCTGCCCACTGCTGGGCAGTATTGTGTAGGGACGGGCAGAGAATGCAGTGGAAACATTCAGGCAGAGGAGGTGTAACTTCTAAGCATGGGGTAAATCCTGGGAACTACTGAGTGTATTCAACTCCCAGCTAGATCAATGGGCTAAATCCCAAAGACCTGGGTCCACCTTGAGGGCCCGATCATGCCCCAGAGATGTGGGCAGACCTTGGCTCCCCATTTCTAAAGTAGAGCCCGTGACCTCAAGAGGCAGAAGCTCTGCTTCTCCTGTCCCCTGAGGTGGGCTCCCTATAGGTTTGCAGGAGGGAAGGGGCAAGCCGGAGGCAGGACAAGGTGCGAGATGCAGTCGTCCCCCGCCCCATGTTCCCTGAGCCTGGGCAGATCCCCCCTGGAAGCATAACACAGTCTGGGGTTAATTACATTTCCATGCCCCCATCACTCTGCAATGGAGATCCCTCTAAAAGGGGCGTCCCGTTCTGCTGTCTGCAAAAGCCCCAGCAGTGAAGGGCAGAGGACTCACTCACAACCCTTCCAATTCTATTTGCCATTGGCTGTGGCCTGAGCAGTGGGATTTTGGGGTCGCCACTAAATTTCCTGCTGTTGCTGTTTTTTGTCTTGAAAATCAGAACCCAAAAGGATTAAGGAACCATGTGGAGTCGGTCTCCTTACCTTTCACAGAAGCCAGCTGCTTGGATATAGGTAGGCTGGTAACAAGAGGGAAGAAATGCTGTTACACTGGTGAACCTTGTGTGACTAGTTCCTTCATAAACTGACTCATTTCTACTCATTTTATTCCATTCCACAGACTATATCATAGGGCTCCTCAAAGAGGAATGAGTTTCCTCCATAGTGGAAAGATCAATATTCTTACAAACTACTATCACAAAATAATCCAACAACAATGGACTTTTTCTGATTCTCAGACTCAGCTTCTGGCCCATCATTTGTATGAAATATGAAATAAGTGGAACAAACTGTAACACAGTGGCTCTCCACTTTTTCAGACGACTGTACCCTTTCAGGAGTCTGATTTGTCTTGCGTATCCCCAAGTTCCACCTGACTTAAAACCCACCTGCTTACAAAATCAGACATAAAAATACAAAAGTGCCACAGCCCACTAGTGCTGAAAAATTGCTTATTCTCCTTTTTACCATATAATTATAAAATACATCAAGTGGAATATAAATATTGTACTTAGATTTCAGTGTATAGAGAGCAGTATAAACGAGTCATTGTCTGTATGAAATTTTAGTTTGTACTGACTTCGCTAGTGCTTTGTAGATAGCCCTGTTGTAAAACTAGGCAAATCTCTAGAGGAGTTGATGGACCCGGTGGAAGACCTCTGCGTACCCCCGGGGGACACGTACCCTGGTTGAGAACCACTGGATGCTCATTTTCATTTTCAAAGCATGAAAGTACGACAGCAATTGTAAATGTTCAGACTTGGTTTGGAGTGCACCCTGGAGAAATACAGCAGGTCTATGCACTTTCCACTCTGTACCATTCCCACTTCTGGAGCGCAGCATATGTGGTTTTTATTTTTACCAGAAGTCATTTTGGTGAGAAGGGCTCTTCCTACGTTCTATTAAAATTTAAAGCATGATTACTTTCGCTAAAGTGCTGGAAACTAATTATAGATGAGCCATCATGCTGTGGAATCCATCTCTTGTGATGGATATAGACAAATCTGTCTGCATAATGAACTTTAAGACAAATGTCAGATTATTAAAGAACAAAATTTTCACTTACCGTTTGGGCATGTTTGCGGTAGCTGAAGTTGTTTTCTGGGTTGGAGCAGCACCGGGTTGATTTATGGAATATAGTTTTGAGTTCTGAGTGCTAGCATTACAGCCACACATCCTTCACAATAGCCGTGTTGTTTATGATCTCTAAGCAACTCAAGTAATTGCAAACAGATGAATCCAAACTCCCTGCTGTGAAAGGGAAAGAGCACACAGCCTGGCTTCAGCATGCCCCATCAATAATGTAAATCCACTTGGTGAACACTGAGCTAGCTAAATAAATCAGTCTGGAGCAGCCTGTTTGAGACAATGGAGAGGTATCGGAAAGTAGAAGTTGCTGTTTATTTTATATAAGACTAAGAGGAAGGGAACTGGATTCAATGGGGGCCTGAACCATGGGAATCTTCCCATTGACTTTAAAGGCCTTTGACGCATTCTTTTGGTACTGACTACATCAGTATGAACTACATACCCTTTTAGTTTGCGCCAGCAGGCTCTATATGGGGGAGTAAGAGCGCTCTGTAATGCATAACCCCCGTAGCTCAGTCAGCAGCACTGTGTGGGCAAGCCGTAAGTGTTCAATGCCAGGCTTCAATTAGACCAGCTTAGCAGGAGTTAAACTATCCTGCTTTGTCTACACTGGAGATTTATCGTGTGTTAGCTAACATCTTGTAATAACATACTTTTAAATCCTAGCCAAGACAAGGCCACAGACTTTTCTGCAGCAGGTCTAATGTAAAGGTGCCTTTAGAACACTTGTGGCAAATTTGTGTGTAGACGCTTGTCATGCCAAGGACTAGTCATGCTGTTCAGCGCACACACACTCTCCAGGAATGATCAGGCTCCGAGCTCGCCTCCTTCTTCAGGAAAAACTTTCAAAGTGAGCTGAAACTAACTGAGCAGCAAGCTCTCCCGAGCGATCCTGCATGACAGACACCATGTCAATGGTCACTGTGCTAGCATGAAAAGGAACGAACTTGGCAGTTGTCAGCACACCTACCATCTACTCAACCTCCTTTTGACATCCTGAGTGCAGGTTTGATGGCATCGATTTACCACAAAGTGGTCCCTTCTCACATACCTGCCACTGAAACTTGTCCCTGAAGTCCTCTTGTTCTCCAGAATAAATGGCGCCAGACTGGTTTAGCCTTTTAAAGTAACAGTATTCATGTGAATGCAGTGCTTTGTGTTCTCAAGGTGCTGGGCAAACGTTAACTGGTCAACGCTAACCACACCTGCGAGGCAAGTAACCAGGAATCGTGGGCTTGATTCTCTGCTGCCTGCAGCAGACCCTGAGCTCAGCACACAGCAGGAGGACCAACATGGAACCGGTTCTGATGTCTGGGTTCTCTGGCCCAGCGCAGGTGAGAGCATCCTGGGGGCTGCTCCAACTTGTGCCAGCTGATAACAGTAGCTAAGGGAGCGTGCACCCCCTGAACACAGCTGGAGGGCAGCACGTTCCAGCCACGCCTCCTCCCCATTTCCTGAGATGCCCCCTGTGGTAGAGACTGTGAGACAAGTGGAGTAGATGCTGTTAATTCTCCATCTGTGCCCACTAGGGTCTCCCCCACACTAAGGGCACCCCCAGCAGGGGAATTAGGGCCAGATTCTGTCCCTTTGTGTACAGGAGACAGAAGAGGTCAGAGAACCTCTTTCATTACCTCCATTTCCCAAACAAGGAAACAAAGCCACAGCACTGGGTCAGCTGCACTTCTTGTGGACACTGGATAATTTTCCTAGTGTGGACAAGGCTGGGGAGGTTAAGTAACTTTTCCAAGGTCACACAGTGAATCATTGTCATACACGGGATTAGACCACCTCCTAGGCCAGTGGTTGTACCCTAGAGCATGCGGCCTTTCTAATAATTTTTTCCACACTGTGTTAGGAGGAGGTGTTCTGTCTTTTCTTAGGCTTCTTGCAAAATAGCATCTAAGAGTAATCCTGTGTTTCATTTAGACTGTAGCGAATGGTCTCCGCTTCCAAAAATCACAGAGCCACATGACAGCTCAATCCCCACTCTCAGAACGCCTCTTAACTCCGTTGTGTCTCAGCATGACTGCTGATATTTGAAAATACACTGGCACACATTGCACGTTTCTTGTCAAAGTTCTCCAAAAATTGCTTTGAGCATGGCTCTGTCTGCTTTACCTGTGAGCCTATAGGCTTATACCTGAAAGTCCTATAGGTCCCTTCCCCCTCTAAGATTGGACAGTGAATAGGATGGCTTCAACAATTTCCAACTCACTTTTCCTGCTAAGGGGTAAAATACCAATGACAAAACTACCCAGAATGAGACTTTATGGAACAGGACAGTCAAAGGAGACTGCAACAGATGGCCGAGAGAATTAAAATGTTTTCCTCATTCAGAAGAAACTAAATTACTGAAGCATAATGACTAAGGATGTTCACCACCTTACTGTTCTTGGATTTTAAGTATCTTAAAAAGCCTGGGAAAAGAGAACCCCTAATTTTCCATCTAAGAGTGTCATTACTCAGACAACTCTGAGCCTCTCTTGAAAGGTTTAAGCTGTCTTAGCTCTCCAGTGCATTCTTCGGGGTTGGCTCATGAATAAAACAGAGCCGTAATTGCAGTGACGCAGCCAAAACGCACATAATCAACGCTCGTTATCCCATCAATTAACACACTAAAATTAAACAAGAGTTAGGGTTTAGTAATCTGCCATCAGTTAAAAAACAAAACAAAAAAGCAAAAGACCTTTCTTGTGGTGAAGCAATAATTTGCTTTTTCATCTCCAGGACCATAAAACAAGGCATCAAATGTTTTACAGCTTGGTTAATGTGCAAGAAGTTAAGAACATTTTGGTCTTAGAGTCCAGGGCAAAAATATGGATGGAAACGGGAAACTTGATGCGCGTATCTCAGCTGCAACAAGCGTCTGGAGAGCAAAGGCAGCCCTCTGCATGCTTGCTTTTTGTAATCTGTAGATTTGACTATGCATACCTCGAGGACCCTCATTTGTACTACCCTGGCTCCCCAATCCTCAGGATGATCTGAACTCCAGCAGTGACAGTGAGTAACTTCCCTGTTGGGTGAGAAATGAGTTGAAACAGACATGGGATACGTTATCCGGGATACGTTATCCAGGTAGAATGTATCAACAAGCATTGGCAACCCGAGTTGAAGTGGGATATAAAGGGCGAGCCCCTGCCTGCAGGTGAATTTCACCCCAAATGTGCAACAGCAGACCCCCCAGAACACAACTCCGATATGCACCACTTCTTGCTACTCATTCCCTGACCTGCATGGCTTCAAGACAGGTTTTTCACGACCTCTACTTGTCATCTTTGCACATGCTAATGGACTGTTCCCGTATGCTGATCATCCACGGACATGTGCTCCCAATGTACCCAGCACAAACCAGGCCCCATGCAAACCAAAAAAAAAAAAAAAAGCATGTAGACAGAGATGACTGGTTCATTCCCACAGTAACTCCTGTGATTCTCCTGCTACCTCTCCTGCTTACTCACCTTCCTCTGCCTCAGAGCAAGCAGGGCCCACGTGTGCAGTGTCAAAACACTGCTTGCTACGTCCCCGGTGCCCCAAACCCTAGACTAATTCACCCACTGATCTCTGTTTGCCCCCATATTCACAGCCCCTCTCAAATTCAGGTAAAGTGTGTGGGGGGGGGCGGTTGTGCACCCAACCACAGCGGCTGCCTCATTTGGCCTGGGAGGGCTGGCATAGCAGTTAATGGAGGGCTTCTCCACCCCCTGACATAGGCCAGTCAACGCCGCACTGGCTTGAACGTGACCAAATCGGCCCTATATCAATCTGACAATGGATGGTGTGCCACCAACCTCTGAGCTCACCTTCCCCACCGTTTTCCCCATCTCTTCTACCATGCTGTCTCTAGAGGCAGCCAATGCTGGTCAAAGGAAGATGAAAAATCTCTATAGTGTAGCAACCATGCCATGTTGTATTTGGGTGAAAAATCCATGCCTGCATGCCGCAAGCAATCAATTCATACTCTGCAGCATGAGATTTAATTACTCTTAGCTTGCACAGAGTAGCTGCAAATGTTGTTAGGGCTCATGGCACTTTCCACCTCTATTTAAAATTCAGCCAGAAGTAGTTGACATTTTGTAAACACATAATTGAAATACACAGATAAACAACCAAAAGAGGACAACTCTGTGACCCGGGCATGAACTAAAAGGTTTCTTCCATCTATCATGTCTGTGATTCTGTGTTAAGGATATATATGCAAACTTAAATATTGAAGAGAAAACACAAATGATTTTTTAAATACTCAGATTTCACAATATTAAGCAACTTTCTGTTGGTGAAGTATTTTGTTCAGGCTTTAAACCCAGATATACACACACATGGCATGTAAGAATATACTTGTGTATATACACACATTATTCTGTTTTACACAGCTATCTTGATTTCTAGCTATACTGTAATGTGCAAATCATTCATTATTATTGACTGGACAAGTTTTAGCAGATTTCACATGCCCACAATAATGTACGCACAAACACATGACTGCATAAATTATTCATGCAATCATTTAAATTAATTGCAGCTGCAAAAGACCAGGCTATGAAGTTTCTTCTTGGCATTCTCCCAGAGGTGTTTCCTTTTTTATACACTAAAGAATTCCGAATCTTCATGTTGGGCTACATTTCTAATACAATATGTACCATGTCATGAGAGTCCTGGATTCTATGGCGATGAACTCAACAATACCTATAAACATGTGTGGGCTTGCCCAGGTTTGGGAGGGAGTATGTTTTGAGTAAAGACTAACAGCTTAGTAGATATCATTACAGCTACCGCTAAAATTTAAAGCCCAAACAAGAATAATGGATTTGGCAGGGCTTCCCTTTTCCTAATGCCTTCAGACTTTCTAGCCCTGACATCTCTTCAATCAAAACATAGTTGTGTAGGCTTATGGGAGCAGAAATGCTGCTAAATTGCAGCCAAGAAGGTAATATATTAGGTTTTTTTGGTAAGGGGAATTTCATTCTCATTGAGATCTTATCTTAATATGAATGAATGAATTCTATTAGTATGGATTATTATAAAATGTACCATTGTTAAGAGTAGTTTGATTTTAATAATAATTGTTGTGGCTATTTAAAATAATCTTCCTTCCTTTCACTACTAAAATAAATACAAGGATATAACATTATTTGCTTAGGTCATCTCTTGGGTTGACACTTGTAAATACTTATTTACAGGTGCCAAAGTTGATGTCTCTTATGTAGGTCCAAATCTTCTTGAAGTTTGTGTAGTTTTCTAGATAGGGTGGCCAGGTGTCCAGTTTTCAACCGGAACACCAGTTCGAAAAGGGACCCTGACGGATCAAGTCATCACTGATGACTGCGTCATTAAAAGTCCAGTTGGCATGAGGCTGGCTCTGTGCAGCTCCCTGGAAACGACGACATATCCCTGCGGCCCCTAGGCAGAGGTATTGCCAGGGGGCTCTGCATGCTGCCCCCGCCCTGAGCACCAGCTCCGCAGCTCTCATTGCATGGGAATTCCCCACTACATGCCAACCCCCTGCCCCAGCCTGGAGCACCCTCCCACACCCTGACCCCCTCATTTCTGGCCCCAGAGCATGCACCCCCAACCAGAGCCCTCACTTCCTCCCACACCCCAACTCCCTGTCCCAGCCCGGTGAAAATGAGTGAGTCGGTGAGGGTGGGGGGAGAGCAAGCGACAGAGGGAGGTGGGATGGAGTGAGTGGGGGTGGAACCTCAGAGAAGGGGCGGAGCAGGGGCAGGCCTTGCGGAAGGGGTGGGGCAGGGAATGGGGCAAGGGTGTTCGGTTTTGTGTGATTATAAAGTTGCAACCCTATTTCTATAGCATTCTTTTTATACATTTACCAAACATTTCATCAACAGATTTTTTTTTAAATGGAATTTAAAAAAAAATTCTGGTGGAAACTGTTTTGATAAAACAAAATTCTCCTGCAAGGTTTGCAACCCAAGTATTGCAGACAAAGCATGAGAAGCTGAAAGTGATATTGACCAGAGCAGGTACACTTAATGTTTCTACTACTCTACACTTTGAAATACATTATATATCCTTAAAATGGGAAAACCATTAGAAGTAGATCTTTAAGTGCACCCATTATATAAAAACTGGTCCACTTATCCCAATGGTCCAGCATATGTCTTTAATCCCTTCACCAGTGTGTACATCTCCCTCTCCCCTTTGGTGAACGGAATCAGACCTGCTAAATTATTTGTGAATTTTCTCGTGTTCTGTTTGCTGGCCTAAAAAAGAGGACACAGGATCCAATTCTGCGAGCACTAATGGTGATTTGCCTTTAGCTCATGTGGTTGAGCCCTATGTTACTAGAACAAACAATCCAGAGTCCTATCCCCAGTCTGCATACATGTAATTTAGCTGATGACCGTTGCACCTATATGTACATAGCCACAGCTTGTTACACGCCGAGTGGCAGCAATTCACTAAAGTCTGTATCCACTGACTTTCTGGTTTCCCCTGGAATCAAGCACAGGACAACTGGAGTCAGAGCTTTGGTCCGGTATAGTCTGAGCCATGGCTTTGGGGATCCATTCTTGGCTGGAAGCTGCATCTGTTCTGGATTTTTAACACGCGTTCGATCAGCACGTGCTAGTTAATTTCAAAGGGACTCTACGCGTGTGGGAAATTCTCACTGACATCAATGAATGCTATTCAGCAGGAGAATGGAAACCCTTTTAATAACCAGATCCTGCAAACACATACATAACTTTGCACGTGAGTGGTCCTACTGAATTCAAGGGGACTATCAATCTATAAGTAGGTTGGGGACTGAATTTTTTTTTTTTTTTTTTTTTTACAATATTGATAAATGCTATCAACGTTTATTTAAGTTTTTATTTTATCAATTTAAATTTTCAATTGCGGGAAATTATGGTGCAGGGCGTCAGACAATTATTTAATGACAACAGACACTGAGATTCAAAAAGTTAAATCTTTATAATGGTTAAAACCCAACGCATCAACTTCACATTTCAAAACATCCATAGTAAATATCTTAAAATCAGACTCTGGGAAGTTCTCAAGCTGCATTTTTCATACTTGGCCTATCCAGAAATTTTGATGACCAATGGCAATATTTAGTCATTAGTTTGTGTGTGGGTAGGGTGAAACTGATGTTTACCAACATTTACTGATAGGCTAGGCTTGGAAGGACTCTACTTATGCATTGCCCTTAAATTGTTAAAGGGCTTGTATGACGGAGCATATTATAGAAATGCTGTTGGCATTGTAATATTTTCCCGTCTAGGAAGCTGTTTAAATGGAATGTTGGGAGAGGTTTCAGGTTGGACTGCTACGCAAAGGAAAGTCACTTCATTTTTAAAAACAAATGGATTATGAGCATCCTGACAGAAGGAGGGCAAAGTTGCTGGGAGACATAGGGTACAAAAATACTCACAGGACAATCATTTTCCAGTAAGTGGTTTATTTCTCACGGTACTGTTTTGGGCCACTCCGCCCCTGTGTTCTGTGTTCCTCACCCCAAACAAACCAAAGTGGCAGCTCAGGAACATTTGCCTTTCGGCTGCCATTGCTCTTTTCTAGCTCATCGCTGAAGGCTTCATCCTGCTCCTACTTGCAAAACTCCCAGAATCAGGGTCTGACTCCTTCCTTTGCAGGGCACTCATTCACCTTCACTACCAGAGCCTGGATAATAATGATCAAAGGATCATGACTGTATTAATGTAGTTGTGTGCAGTGGGCTGAGGAAGTGGTTTATGAGTTCGTTTTGGGAACAGCAAGTGCATTGTTGAAAGCTTTGCCATTTACTTCCATCCATCATGAACAGACACATTATATATCTCCATTGCAATGATCACACTTCTGCATAAACCATCTTCCCTTCTGATTGAAACACACCCCTCCTGAAGTCAAGCAACTCAGACTTGGCAGTCAAATTCTGGAGGATGGCGTCGTGGTGAGCATGCGTCTCCCTGAGAAGTGATAACGTCTTCTGTGGGCTAAACTACTCATTTGATGCTCTTTGGTTCTCTTCTATAATCTGGTTAACTCCAGGTCTTCCACATTCGTTCCACGTTCCAGAAACAGGACTTTCAAGCTTGTTCTCACTTCCCAAGCATAACAGTGCTCTAGTATTTACCTTGTCTGAAAGTATTCTGATGGTCTTTGTGATGGGGACCACTTCGCCAAATGGAAATACAAATGACTGCACCACCTGGGACACCAGTAGGGCTGTGCATCAGGAATCAGACCTGTTTGGGATTAGTGGAGAATCCCACCGTGTATCAGTTGAGCACCTTTGCCCACACAATCCTCCCTGAATTCGCTCTTCAGAAATATGTACGTGTAGTTCTGAGAGTGGAATTTAGCTCTGTGGTCATTAATGATTCAATTATTAATGAAGCCCACTGCAGAAGACAAAGCAGGTGAAATGTCATTCTGAAAAGCTATTAGAATCAGTCTCTGTCTGCGGGGAAAAGTCATTTCTCATTTCAAGTCCAGACACCTTTCAGAATACGGCATATCACTTTGGACCAAATTCTGCTCTGTAACCCATGGTTGTAGAGGGCTCTGACCCATGGAGCCGGTGTAGAATCCTAATGAATTCAGGCACCAAACTCGCTTAGACTCATTTGAAAATATCGGGTGTAAGGCGTAAATGCACACACCACTCTTTGGTACAATTTTTCAGCCACATAATTCACCTGTTAAAACCCCACCCCCAAAGCATTTTATTAAAGGAAATTTGGGAGAAAAAAATCTCTTTACTGGAAATACATCACTGAACTGGTTCTTAGGCATGTGCCAGTAGCCATCAGAAGAGCGAATTCCTGTTAAAGAAAAAGACACACAAGGGTGAAAATGTAAATAAAGAAAATGGCAGTGAACGGCAATGACAAGTATTCCCCATACCACTAAAACTTAATGCTGATGCACTGAAAACGTTACATTAGATATATAGTTCAGATAAGGAATGATGTGTCAAGCTGCTGTCGATATTAATCTTGAAATGTAGTTTATTCCTGATGTTGGAAGGATTCCAGAAGGAAAAAGCTACAGTGTTTCCTCAAAGGAAGGAATAAAATATATGTTAGGGGAACGTATAAGTTAAGGAGCACATCCGTTCCAGAGAGAGAGTTTTGAATCAATCTGGTTTAAAAGAAGTAGACTGAAGGACTTAAAGGTTTATGACACAGTGGACTATAGAACCACTAAATAGGTATACAATGAAAGGGAAATATTTGAGATAGGCATGAAACAGACTAAGAGGACTATTATTATTTGAGGTGTTTTTTAAAATCTCTATTAACAACTGTGGTGCTCTGGAGATACTGCATGTGGCAGAATAAAGACAGATGCATGCAACGGCTTCTTTCATCAATACATCAGACACTTTGCCAGGCATAAATACAGAGCTAGATCTCAGCTTTAAACAACTCTTTTTAATTCATAGGATATGCAAATTGGGAATAATTAGGCTACTTGGGTCAAACGCTCACGAGATGAATCCATCCACTGAACTTCAGCATCTCCTTGCGTCTCGCTTGTTACCCAACCTTTATGATTTATCACAGGCCAACTCAGTGCCAAGCAGGAGACAAGATATAACCACTGATCTGCAGAGATTTATGGGAATAAAAAAAATATCCAACTAGGCTTATGGGCTGCCCTGTGAATGCAGGAGACATAGTTGCCCTCCTGGTTTTTGTACTGCTCCGGGAAGTAAATTCCTTGTCTCTGCTCGGTTCTCAATATACTATAGGAGGCGGGGGGTAGAGTCAAGGCTCTGCTCCCTCCTCCCTCCAGATTAACCGTGCTAGAGAGGGGAATGTAGTACTTTTGCACAGCCTGCTGCCCCTGGCCAGAAGCAGTGGTACAATGTACCCGACCACAGAGTGTGTCCCTAAATGGCAGCAAAAGGCCACTGGAGCCTTGTTCTTCCTTTGCTTAGCTTTACAGCTGGTGGACAATACAAATATTGGAGAATTTGCATGGGAAAGACAGGCCTTGTTCAGACAGGGATTTTAGCCACCCGGGTTCAATGGAGTTACTGTGAATTTATACCCATCACGACGAAGAGCAAAAAACTCAGGCCTTATACATAGATCCCAGGGCCAAAAGAGACCATTGTGATCATCTAGTCTGACCACTTGTGTAACACAGGCCAGGGAACTGCCCCAAAGTCATTCCTAGAGCAGATTGTTTAGAAAAACATCCCATCTTGATTTAAAAATCGTCAGTGATGGAGAATCCAGACCTTGGGTAGTTGTTCCAGTTGTTAATTACTCTCACTGCCTTATTTCCAGTCCGAATTGTCTAGCTTTACCTTCCAGCCACTGGACTTCATTAGACCTCTCTCTCTAGATTGAAGAGCCCATTAGGAAATATTTGTTTCCCATGTAGATACTTACAAGACTTGATCACAGTCTATATGTTATTTCTCTAGAACTCCTGCGCTGCACCTCCTGCTTCTCCAGTGTTAAGCCAGGCCTGCCCTAGAAGTCTGTGCTGAAATCCCACTGCAGACAGAGCCCCAGGAATCCTCACCCAGTGTGGGAGGGAATCAGCAATCTCTGTGTCTCTGCTCCCCATGCTCCAGGCCCCACAGCTCCCTCTGTCTATGAGGGCTGGAAATAGGGCCAGCCCAGGGTGAGGCAGGGGAGATGCCCATCGCTACCCAGGTGGAGGGCTAACGCACCCAGGGGTTACTTTCTGCAGCTCTCATTTTGCTGGGATAACCTGCCGTTTAAGCGGATGTGTGGTGGGGGGAGGGGAGCAGCTCTGGAAGGCAGGGAGCTGGGCAAGGCTGCAGGGAACCCCGGGGCAAGCATGGAGGCACACACGTGGCCTTGGGCTTTGAGACACAAGCACTGCCTGCTACTTGGAGGGAAAAGGAGTGTGTGGGGAGGGAAGGGGATAAAAGCCTCCACAGTGTGTATACCTAATAATACAAACATGTCTAACAGCTAGGATAGCGGAGAAATGGGCAACAAAGAGAAACACACAGGAAGGATTATAAATGAGCAGGAAGGACTGCCCTGAACATCAAGGGACATGTATGCTTCAAGGCTGACCTAGTTATTTAACTAATTAGCAGATACACCCACTAATAACGCAGTGGGAAAGAAATCCGTCTGCCAGCAGCGTGCACACAGGACTTCGAAGAGGAAGCTGGAGTTTACAGAGCCATTTATTTGCCTTACATTAGGAAACACCAAACTCAGTGTTTTTTCTCCTCATGCTCCCCTGGGATGTAACTGGCCCTGTACCGTGACTTTAACACAAAGGGAACGTTCCTGCATATTCTCCAGCTGTAACAGATACAAATGCATGCATGGATTTTTGTTTTCATTTTTGCGGTTGCTATATTATATTCATCAGAGAAGTTAGAGAGGGAAAAAACTTATTGGACCTTGCAACCCACACGCCTGTCCATGAAACTATAGTCCCCAGGCAGAGGATGTATCAGATACCAATCAGCTCATTATGGCTAAACACTACTAAAGAGCCTGTATATCCTACTCCTTCCTTGAATATATTACTGTATAAGTTCTTTTTTGAGCATGGATATGTTGCTTGGTTCTATTACTAAGTCATTCCCTCAGTTCTGTTTTTCAGATGAAAATGTTTGCTTAAACTTGAAACTTAATAATATAATAATTACGCCTAGCTCTTACATAGTACTTTCATCCACAGCTCTCAAAGCATGTAACAAAGGTCAGTATTATCCCTATTTCACAGATGGAGGAACTGAAGCACAGAGAGGGGAAAGTGCCTTTCTCAAGGCCACTTCTCAGACTAGGGGCAGAGCTGGGAACAGATCTCTCGAATCCCAGGCCAGTGCTCTAGCCACTAAGCAATGCTGCCTCCCATTTGCATAGGCAAATAACATAAGAATGGCCATACTGGGTCAGACCAAAGGTCCATCTAGTCCAGTATCCAGTCTTCTGACAGTGGCCAATGCCAGGTGCCCCAGAGGGAATGAACAGAACAGGTAATCATCAAGAGATCCATTCCCTGTCGCCCATTCCCAGCTTCTGGCAAACAGAGGCTGGGGGCACCATCCCTGCCCATCCTGGCTAATAGCCATTGATGGATCTGTCGTCCATGAACTTATCTAGCTCTTTTTGAACCCTGTTATAGACTTGGCCTTCACAACATCCTCTGGCAAGGAGTTCCATAGGTTGACTGCATTGTATGAAAAAATACTTCCTTTTGTTTGTTTTAAACCTGCTGCCTATTAATTTCATTTGGTGACCCCTAGGTCTTGTGTTATGAGAAGGCGTAAATAACACTTCCTTATTTATTTTCTCCACACTAGTCATGATTTTATAGACCTCTATCATGTCCCCCTTAGTCGTCTCTTTTCCAAGCTGAAAAGTCCCAGTCTTATTAATTTCCCCTCATCTGGCAGCCGTTCCATACCCCTCATCATTTTGGTTGCCCTTTTCTGAACCTTCTCCAATTCCAATATGTCTGTTTTACATTTAAGGGAGCTCAGGACAGAAAGTCACAAGTGTCTAGAGACAGTCTCTCCCCCAGTTCAAGAAACTGGGGGGCACCAAACTAAAGGGGCAAAGCTAGAAGATAAGGATTACCCCCCCCACACACACACACTCCAGTTTTTTGTTTTGTTCTGGACAATTAAACAACACAGTACTGATTTATTAATACTTGGAGAGAGAGAGACACACACACACAGAAATTGGATTGTATACGTTAAAATTGGGTATTTTTATGTTGTGACACTGACTTACCAGAAATGAATCATGTCTCCAAATGTATGTCCGTACAATCCTTGTAAAAATCTTGGAAAATACTCAAAATGAGAATTATAAGGTCAAAACACAGTAGTTAAAATATTATCAACTTTTTGGTTTAGTGCAGGCTTATTTTACATTGTTATAATACCACCATACTCTTCAAATGTACATTGTATGCATTAACTTTATTAGGGTCAAATAGATATCACAATATAGATCCATCCACTGAGTAGCCATAAATTGGTTACAACAATCATATAAGACTATGCTGTTTTATGCTTTTAACATTACAGCTCATACAATATTATAGACGGATACACTTTTATTTAGAAATGCAGATGACCAGTTTCGATTATGATGCTGAGTTTCAGGCTTCAAACTGAGTAAGAAAAGAGAGTTTAGGGTGACCCTTTTGGCAACACAGAATCCCATGTACTGTAAGAAGCAAAGTCCAAATCTTCAGTGAAGTGATGCCAATTTACACCTGCTAGGAATCTGACCTCTATATATTTTAAGATGAGGTTTTTTAGATTTTGCCAGTTTCCTAACATTTACTGATAGCACCAAAACCATTATTCAAAACCAGCATTCACCATAATGATGGAACAGAAGTGTCATTTAATGATTTTCAAATGGCATAGATAGAAATATTTCCATCCAGAATAAAGGAATAATTACGCTTTGTAATGCTGACTAACAATGATCTATGTCCTTGCCATGTTTTGTTAAATTAAGTACATGACACATGGCATATTTTTCACATGGTTTTGGTTACTGATATCTGCACCTCTGTTATCCTAATTAAATAAATACCTTTGTAAACATATAACACAGTTACTTGGTCCTTAGTTTTCACAGCTCACGTTAAAATTTTCACAAAACATCAATAGAAATAGTGATTTATAGAATGAATACTTAGCTTAGTTAACTGGAATAAACATTGGTCAGGTACCATTTATGCTACTGAATGCTCTCTCAAGGAAAAACATTTTAGTTACAAAGCATTCAGAACTTGGGTAAGCCATATACCCAATTCTGCAAAATATATAAAATATACATACATTTTCTTAAACATACATTTAACAAAAAAAGGAGTGGCAGAAATTGAAAAGTTCCATATACAGGGTCCAAAACATTCTGTTGGTGTGAAACTGCTTATCCATGCACTAAGTCACACAGGAACTGGTTAATCAAAATAATAATTAAAAAAATTCCTCTGGAAAAAAATATACTAAAAACAAACGCTCTAAAGTATCACAAACAGGCAGTCTTGAAAATTTAGGAGTAATGTTACATGCATCATGATATACTGAATAATCTTTAGAAATCAGAATAAAACACTTCTGTTTCTCACCAAAATGCAGAAGAAAAATTCTATTCTACTTCATTATGTTATGCATATTACACAATACAGACTTGAGGCTACAAAATGCTTTTACCATTTTAGTACACATACAAACTACCATAAAGTTATCTATACAATACATACAACAATACTTCAGTTCACCACCTGTGATGAATACATCATCATCAGTTGTCTAGTGACAAAAATAACAAACTAGCCACCACCATCTGCTTCAATAGGTACCATTAGATCTTTGATTTACATTACATACTCTCTTGGAGTATTAATTTATTTAAACTTTCTTTACAAATCTGGTGCCACTGAAACCTAGTGTTGTTACACTGTCTACATATAAGGGGAGTAGGAATGCAAATTCTGTGAATGCTAAATTTGATTGGCAAATGAGGTGGGCCCACTCTGACTATAGCTCTGTTGCTGGCCATATTCACCCACCTGGCCATAGTTGGCTTGTTGGCCAAAGCCTGCAGGTTGGTTATATCCTCCAGTTGGACCATAGTTGTCTTGATTATAACCACCTTGGTTATACCTGCTTGATTGTTTCTCCATGGTGTCTGGAGGGTGCCTCTGGCCCGAGGAATGCCACCCAGTCTCCTTAAAAACAAACCAAATATTTCCTGCCCAGAGAATAAAGTTCAAGAATCCAAAGACCTAAACAAGAACCAAAGCAATTCATTAGTACAAAGGCATGATTTTTGTGGCCCAGTATATATGTAATGTTCAGCTTTATCTAATACACTTCTTTTAATGAAATGAGCAAAGGCAATTTAAAGACAACCCTTCCCAAAAGGCTCAGGAAGCTACATGCTCAGCTGTGAAACAAGGGTTCATTCCTACCCCAAAATAGTCAAGGACAGAGGCTGCAAAGCCCATCGTTTTGCCCAGGTAGCTAAACCAGTTGGGGCTTGATGGGGATGGTGGTTTATAGGGGATGGGAGTTGGGAGGGAAAGCCTTGCCTATTTTGTTGAGTTGGTGGTTGAAGGTTTTGCTGTTGTCTTTGTAATATTAATTAGTGTTAGAGGCACTCGCAATTTGCTGAAACTTAAACTTTGTATGGGAACGGGCCAGTCTGACAAATTTCAATTTTTTTTTTATTTGTCAAAATGTTTTCCCCCCACCCCCCACCCGCCCTCGCCCTTTTCTAAATGAACAGTCCTGCTTCTCGCTTTGAAATGACTTGGTTTAGGAATTCAAAGTAAAAATTAAAGCCAAAATCAAAACAAAATTTCAATTGACCCAACCTGAATAGAGAAAAAAATGTCTAAATTGTGAACATTTTGCCAGGACAGGAAGACCATTTTCCTCCCAGCTCTACGTAAGACAAAGACAGAGTGTTTCTTTTTCAACACGTGATGGTAGATTGAAGCTGAAAGCAAACAGACCCTTCATGGCCCCCAGGAAAGGCAGTGCAAGCGTGCACCATACTAATTCTGGATTTTGTGTCTCATCCCGATGTTGCCGCTGCAGCCACCTTTGCTGGGCTCTGATGTTCCACCTGCAGAGCTCATCGCTGCTGAAGAAAACGCCTTTGCAGGAGAAGGCAATACACAAGCAGATACTGAATACCTGGTGGGGTGTATGGAAGGGTGCTCTTAT
Organism: Natator depressus; assembly: GCF_965152275.1. Lineage (NCBI taxonomy): Eukaryota > Metazoa > Chordata > Testudines > Cheloniidae > Natator > Natator depressus. The sequence continues at coordinate 5,399,900 of NC_134240.1, read as the reverse complement.
GGACGGTCTGGCTTAGATCCTGGATGCATGGGGATGAGCATCCAGATGGATAGATAAGCAAAAGCTGGAGTGTCAAAGGAAGGGAAATGGCTTGTTGGCGGCTCAAAATTTAGCTAAGCATTGGAACCTTGGTCTGGAAGATCTTTGGTGCAGGGACCATATCTACCTCGGTATGGCATAAATATTCCGCACATTAGAGCACCACACATGTGGGAGACACATTCATAAAATCACACTTATTTTATAGGTGTATTCCCAATGTTCACTTCCAAAGCGAGCTGACTGTTGAATGAAACTACCTGTAAGTCAGTCTATAATTTTTCTCCATGGTAACTATCTCAGTGAGGCAGCATTTTCAGTCAAATCACTGGCAACATTTTAGGAACTTCCAAAGAAGCCAGTGGACCTACATTGATTTATACCAGCGGAGGATGTGGCCCAATCTGTATGTCTGGAGAGCTGAAAATAGGTGCACACACTTTCATTGCCCGACAGTAAAAAAAATAAACAGATCTACTTACAACCGAAGTATTTAAGCTTGACATAACAGGGCTGCGCACAGGCATGCATTTGTTAGACTGCTGTTTGCAAGCCGACATCAGTAATAGCACTTCGTCTGGATCAGTAGCAATCTTTACATCAGACAGTCCCTTGGCCCAAGCAGACGAACCCACCAGCCACAAGAAGGAGAAGACCACTGTCACGATGAAGTCCTGTAAAACCAGATGAGACAAAAGCATTAGATAGATGGGTCAACTGGGCAGCGAAGCATCAGAGGAAATGTATCAACAAATCAAACTTCAGATTATAGGACAGAAAGAGAGCTTTGTATTTCCTGGAAATAATATGGTGATCTTAACCCACAGACAGAATTTTCAAAAGTGCTCATTGCCCCCAATTAGGTAGAGACTTTCAGTCCCTGGAAAAATCATGGAGCAGGTCCTCAAGGAATCAATTTTGAAGTATTTAGAGGAGAGGAAAGTGATCAGGAACAGTCAGCATGGATTCACCAAGGGCAGGTCATGCCTGACTAGCCTAATTGCCTTATATGATGAGATAACTGGATCTGTGGATGAGGGGAAAGCAGTGGACATGTTATTCCTTGACTTTAGCAAAGCTTTTGATCCGGTCTCCCACAGTATTCTTGCCAGCAAGTTAAAGAAGTATGGGCTGGATAAATGGATGATAAGGTGGATAGAAAGCTGGCTAGATCATCAGGCTCAACAGGTAGTGATCAATGGCTCCATGTCTAGTTGGAAGCCGGTATCAAGCGGAGTGCCCCAAGGGTCAGTCCTGGGACCGATTTTGTTCAATATCTTCATTAATGATCTGGAGGATGGCGTGGACTGCACCCTCAGCAAGGTTGCAGATGACACTAAACTGGGAAGAGTGGTAGATAGGCTGGAGGGTAGCGATAAGATACAGAGGGACCTAGACAAATTAGAAGATTAGGCCAAAAGAAATCTGATGAGGTTCAACAAGGACAAGTGCAGAGTGCTGCACTTAGGATGGAAGAATCCCATGCACTGCTACAGACTAGGGACTGAGTGGCTAGTCAGCAGTTCTGCAGAAAAGGACCTAGGGGTTACAGTGGATGAGAAGCTGGATATGCGTGTACAGTGTGCCCTTGTTGCCAAGAAGGCCAATGGCATTTTAGGCTGTATAAGAAGGAGCATTGACAACAGATCGAGGGACATGATCGTTCCCCTCGATTTGGCATTGGTGAGGCCTCATCTGGAGTACTGTGTCCAGTTTTGGGCCCCACACTACAAGAAGGATGTGGAAAAATTGGAAAGAGTCCAGCGGAGGGCAACAAAAATGATTAGGGGGCTGGAGCACATGATTTATGAGGAGAGGCTGAGGGAACTGGCATTATTTAGTCTGCAGAAGAGAAGAATGAGGGGGGATTTGATAGCTGCTTTCAACTACCTGAAAGGGGGTTCCAAAGAGGATGGCTCTAGACTGTTCTCAGTGGTAGCAGATGACAGAACGAGGAGTAATGGTCTCAAGTTGCAGTGGGGGAGGTTTAGGTTGGATATTAGGAAAACCTTTTTCACTAAGAGGGTGGTGAAGCACTGGAATGCGTTACCTAGGGAGGTGGTGGAATCTCCTTCCTTAGAGGTTTTTAAGGTCAGGCTTGACAAAGCCCTGGCTGGGATGATTTAGTGGCGGATTGGTCCTGCTTTGAGCAGAGGGTTGGACTAGATGACCTCCTGAGGTCCCTTCCAACCCTGATATTCTATGATTCTATGAAATGAGCACAGATCCAATTTAAGTTTCTAAGTAAGTGGCCAGATTTTCAGAAGAATCTATCCAGCCTGCTGGATGCTGAACTATCTTGAAAATCTGTCCCTCAGCGTCACAACGCAGGCTGCTGGGTGGTGAGTGAATTTGTAAATCTGGCCCTGATTTAGATGTAAGAGCTGAACTCTCAGTCTGGCCATACAAGCAGTTCCACAAAATGCTTCTTCATTTTAGCTCAGTTACCATATGCTGTGTGCTTAGGGGTTCCTTTGCAAAATGCTGTCACTGTGCATCAGTGTTTCAGCTGAGCGCCCTCTGAAGCTGACTAGCCCTTCACTACTAGGAACAGCAAACCAACCAAGCAAAAACATTCCAAGGGCTTGATTCTGCAAGGTACCAAGCACCATTACCTACTTCCTGTCAATGTGAGGCCACAAGAGAATGAACTTCAGGGCTTCATGAGTCTCACTAATGACCGAAACTGCATTTATTCTGAACTGCTTTGCCTGTTTTCTGTTACAGACATGCCTATACACATACACACACTCTCACTTTTTATAGGAACAAGTGACCAAACTCTATTGCTACTGTGTGGGTCTCGGGAGGAAAAAAAAAGTGTTATTTTTCAAGCTTTTTATGTCCTGCTAAAACTAAGGAGCCATTCTACTGTCACTGTTCATCCCATCTGTCAGTCTGCAGCAGATGGTTGACGTGTTGCGAGTCTAACGCACAACTCATTACATGATTGTGTCTCGGTATCCCACCATCTCCCATGCAGGCTGCTTTCCCTCTCTTGCCCTTTCGCCTCCCCCCAGCCTTAACATATAAGGGAGGTATGACTGGAAGTGAAAGAACGCAATACAAAGTGCAGTATGGTGGGCTGACATGCAAAGCATAAGTGATTTTTAAATTTAGAGGAGGGTCACCTCCTCAGTTGCGCCCCCACTCCTCCCCCCCTTGTCCTTTTGATGCTGGAAGCCACTCAAATCCCTAAGCTTACAAGAAATAATGAGGAAGCTATTTCTTCACCCTCACAAACAGGATTAAATTTACTGCACCTCAATAGAATGCCAAAAGCTAGCTACATTTTTTAATGGCAAACCTTCCTGACACACAGGACTGCAGCAGCTAAATGGCCACGCTACAATGCTTTGATTTACACTGACCTTGCTTCTTGCTACCAAGATGAATTCTCTTGACGCTTGTGTTACGGAATTGATGACAAATATATCAACACCCAGGGGCTTCATGGTGGGTAAAAATGCTGGGCCTGAGAGCAATTCATTTATTCTCAAGCAAAAGATGTTATTCTTTGAAGCTTAAGCAGTTAAAAAAACCCACGCTCTAGCTCCTATGGGTATGGTTTAAAGGCAAACATCTTCCTGAAAAATCGTAACTGGGGCTGAAACTGGTGAGATAATTGCTAAATTGACATTTAGTACAACTTGCATTTTATTTACTGAGGTCCACTCTTACAGGGCCTGGTATGTAATCTAATTGCACACCAAAATTGCACATAAAATGTCACATGGGGTTCCAATCCAAGCCTTTTTTATTAAGCATAATTTGTTTTTCTTAATTCTGCCAGAATTTTAATACCTTGGAAATTAAATCAAGCCGAGGAAGTCAAGGGTTTTTTTAAATAACATTGGGTAGAAATTTGAGGCGGGTAGAAGCAAATTGAGTGAAACTAACTTGATAATGAAGATTAAGCTTACTAAGAAAGGAAAGCTTAACAACTGGCAAAGCACTTCATGCAGGTGCCTCCAGCCAGAGACTTTTCAGAGCTAATGTAGTGTTCACTATCAATCAGGTGCGTTGGCTAATCCCTTTCCTTTCTCTAGCGTCATTTGGAACAAGAGCGGACAACACAGTCAGCTGAAATGTGCTGGATCCCTGAGCTGCAGTTTGTCGAATCCTGTGCGATTGTTCTGCAGCGGCACAGATGCTTTGGATTGGGAATGTATTAACACAAACAGGTTTTAAGCTGGTGCAGGCTAACCGTGATTTGGTCAAACGTCACTCTATAGCAGGTGGTACAAATGGCAAGGCAGTCCGAGGTTGTAAAATGAGACCCCGATCTAGGGAGAGGGATACAGAAAAATGCCGCTCCAAACTGGGGCGCAGAGCATGGGGAGAAAACGTACAGGAGGGCAGGCACAACGTGTGTCCAGCCAGAAGGAGAATGTCAGAAGGTGGGGCTCTGGGAACCAGGGTGCTGAGTAAAAACCATTGCCCCATTCTAAATACCAGAGAAGGTGAGTCATGCCTGAAGCCAAACAGATTGTCTACATTGCAGGCCAAGAGGGTAATACAATTTGTGTTTTAATTGACACCTTTAGCAGGCCACAGAAGAGAGGCAGGTCCCAGCGTCCCTGGAGACCAGGATGCAAGGTCCCAAGACTTTGAAGACATGACTAGCTGGGTAGAAGGGAACTGTGTAAGTAGAACAACCTTATGTCTACCAAAGGTTTGTCAGTCTGGGCTGACCTTCGTGGTTTTGGCTAGAACCTGAACCCACTCTGATTTCAAGTGGGTTTGGGCTTCTGGCTGAATGTTTGCACAGCTCCAGGAGGAGCAGAGCTACAAGATAACAACCTGCTGAAAATAAGAGAGAATTTCAAGCTAAGTTATTCTCGAGTTTAATGCTTAGCATGAGGATTTCTCCTTGGTAGTTAAAGCCTGAGTTTCTGCATTCTAAAACAAATCTTACATTTTGAATGTTTAATATCCCCTGAGCAATTTTTTTCTTTGGAACAAAATAAGCGTTTTTAGTAGCTAGCCCTCAACGATGTCTATGGATCACTCCAACGTGTATTGTTGCATGGTTACCGTTCACTCGTCATTGCAAAGTTTCTCTCTCAAATCTCAGCTCACACACTTGGCTGTTTTCCAGCAGGTGCCTTTGGGAAAGAGGCAAGGGCTGCACAGTCAGGGAAAGCAGAAATCTTGAATTAAAATATACTGTGCAGATCCAAGAGGGTAATGTTAAGAATTGCATTTAATATTCATAGCACAATAGTTTGTTGTCTGGTTTTGAGTTTGGCAAAAAAATTCCTAATTGGAGCACTTTTATGACATTTTATTTTTTTTCAATGAAATTTTACATGATTTATCTTTTCTATCATGACTGAGAAACATTTTTTGGTGTCAAACTTGTGCCGCATTACTGTTTTTCAAATTTCAAGTTGCACTCGTTGTTGTGATTGATCACATTAGTCTCATAGTATTGGTTTTGGGTCCCTTGCTGTCTAAATTGAGCTCAGGTGGCTAAGAGGGTTAGGAGAAGTTACTGTGAATGAATTTCTCAGAGGAAGTATCTGAATTTGGTGAGCTCTGAGTCAGTCAACAACAACAGAAGCTCTCCCGTTGGTCTTCCCACCCCCCGTCCCAGCCCAAAATAGCCAAAGATCGCTACCATAGCACTTCCTTGTGAAATTTGGAAAATGCAAAATTTCAACTTGAAACTGGAACTTACTAGAACCATTTCAGAGAGAGAGAGAGATGCAAAAACCACACAAATTGAACCGACAAAAAACTGTGGAACATCCTCCACCCATTGTACCAGCCCTAGCAAGTTTGTCTAAGTTTTATGTGCAATTCAGTACCTGCTCATTACATGCATTTAACTCTCCTTTATCCATCTCACAAAGAAAAACCTATCACTCTTAACTGCAAAGAGACAGTAACTCTCCCTTGTTTTCAAGAAAAGCTTTTAGATTCTCTGTAGCATTTCCATTCATTAGTGCCCACTCCACAGATGTCTTGGTTTGACAAAATATATGTAAATATTTACAATATATCAGGGAGCACCTGTTTAAGTTGAAGATGCTAAATTCCATTTGCTCCCTGTTAATCTACTGACATGCAACTTGCATGCACACACACAGGACCACATCTTTAGCGGGTGCCAATCAGCATGGCTCTATTGAAGCTACACCAATTCATACTAGTTGTAGATCTCTCCCAGGTGCTCCAATCTGTTTACAATCATGCCACATAGACTATGCTTCACCAGGACAAACAGCAATTGATGCTCAATCTTTGTAGCCTTAATCCTTTCCGTGTGGATGGATCTCACTATCGTGTTAGCACACATGGTGCAAACAGCCCTCCAGCTCCTGTCCCACAGTGCAATGATCAGTGTGGAGATGGCCTGATTCCTAGGACGCCTCAATGAAAACTCAGCCTCTGTTTATTGGTTAATGGTGTGGAAGTTTGTTGCCAGCATGTACTAGAGGATAAAACCTTAAAATGAGCTGTCATAGGAGTGACTATGGCATTCACCCCACTGCCCTCAAAATACAAGAACAAGAGCATCTCTCAAACCAATGGCAGTCAAATTCACAAACGCTACTTTGCCATGAGTGTTGCCACCTTCCACACTTCAGTGTTGCGGGAGGTCACCAAGTCTGATGGCATCGAGGGCATTGATGAACAGCAGCAACATTTGTACCTATGTATGTTAAGATAGGCACAATCACATAGCAGACTTTAGAGCATATGCATAAGCATGGTCACACTGGGTCCATCTAGCCCAGTATCCTGTCTGCCGACAGTGGCCAGTGCCAGGTGCCCCAGAGGGAATGAACAGAACAGGTAATGATTAAGTGATCCATCCCCTGTTGCCCATTCCCTGCTTTTGGCAAATAGAGGCTAGGGACACCATCCCTGCCCATCCCGGCTAATCGCCATTGATGGACCTATCCTCCATGAACTTATCTAGTTCTTTTTTTGAACCCTGTTATAGACTTGGCCTTCACAACATCCTCTGGCAAGGATTGCCTTTCCATTCATTTCCAGAATACACACGTTCCTTCAGCCATACAAAGTGCCCCTTGTCTGGAGACAAAGTCAGCTCTATATTAGCATGTTCCAGTTTGGGGTGTAAACGTTCTCCTTTGGTACAATGGGGACAATAGTATTACCCTTCTCCCAGCCTATTTCTTGTGTATTTAGACTGTAAATTCTTCAGGGCTTGGGCGATTTCTTATGAAATAAAAGTGTAGGACAACGGGGCCCTGATCTTGGTATCATGGTTGGGGCCTCTGGGCACTGCTGTAATTCAAATGAATGAAAAATAACAATGCCTACCAGCACTTTCCTTTGAGGTGCTCCCCTGTACAAAAGATTTGACTCAGCTCTAAATTATAGCTTCCTTGCGGACACTTGGAAACCAGGCTTCCCTTGGGTGTAGATTCTTGCTTAAAGTTCTAGGACTGCATATGAGGTTTTTCTGTATTTATCAGAATGTCAGACTATTACTTGGATTTGAAAATTCGTATTTACTAACCAATTGTCCTTAGAATGGATGTTCCGCACTCTCTCTCATTGTTCTTAGATTCAATAAGGAAGCACAATTTCAACCTCTACTGAAAGGTTTGCAATGTGCAAGGTAACACAATCCATTTTTCAGACTACTTTTTGAAAAACGGTAACAAACTATTCGGAAAATAAATGTACAGCCCCCTACTGCATGCGATCACATTCCTTAATGCCAAAAGTCACAGCTACACATGTCTTCACCTTCCCTTCTGTTAACCTTTAAAAGAAGCCTGTAAGCCTTTTTTTTTTTTTAAATTTCAGGTAGTACATTGGCTACCTGTTTTTCCTCCTGTCATATAATATTGTTCTGAAAATACTTCCTGGATTGGTGAATTCCCCCCACATAAATCTGACCATGCTGGAGAGACATCTAGATCTGGCATAAGGTTTTCTACGAGATTCATATGCCTAGGGATAAGGAAAGGCTTGGAGCGGATTTCACAGAGTCTGAAAAACGATTTCCCCCTCAGTCAAAATTGATGCCTGTCTATCAGCAAATTCTCAGGATGAGGAAGCCCCTGAACCAGAGTATAAAGTTAAAGGAAAAGAAGTCCAGAGAGCTGGCTGTATCCTTTTTGCCTTTTCACTGATGGAGCTTGCTAGCAGCCTGCCATATTCTGGTATGGAAACTCGCAAAGTTCTGAGGGATCAGTGAAGAGGAAAATGAAGACTTTCCAGACTCTGCCTTTGGCCTGCAAGATGGGCAATTGTCTGTTCTTTCTCTTGCCCCTGCCCAAAGTAAATCTGCATTTTACTTGTTTTAAGCTATGGGTAACTGAAGCTTGGACAAGAGTGTAACTTCTTTGAATAGTAAAATAAAATAATACTTCAGGTGTGATGATTTAGCTCTGTGATGATAAACCATGATAGTTTGGAACATTAAGAATCTGACAGATACAGTTGGAACCTTCTTGGTTCGAAGAGACGACGCACATTCTATTCTAATAAAGCACGCAGTAAAACAGTCTTGTGTTTTAAAAAGGAAATGACAAATGCGGATTGGAAATGTCACGTTGAAATGCACAGACTCCTTAAGTTGCTTGGTAGCTTTCATTTTTGTTTTAATTGTAAAGAGGCGATCATTGTTCTGTGTATTTGTTTTCTTCTCTGGATGTTTATGGGAATTCTTACTGATTTCTAAACTACAAAAGGAGGACAAAGTTTAAAAATATGCAGCAGAGGATACCTTGTGAGGAAGAGAAAAATAGACAGTATTGTTTTAAATGTACATATTTGTAATTGTTACATACTATATGTAGAATACCAAATAACCTCCTGTTTGTTTTAATTATTCACTGAATTCCAGAGACTAAGGAAAGACCTCATCCTTTTGCATTTGGAAACTTACATCCACTAATTTTTATGTGTATTATCAATGGGATGTATCCACTGATCACTTTGCATGTGAGAAGTCTCTCTTCAGTTTTGTAATCATTTTCATAGCCTGCATCAGTATCAGTTTTCTAATGCTCTTAGTAATTTGTGCAGTGATTGTAATTGATTTGAATATTAAAGTTACATTCAAGGACAATTACATGTATGTGATTTTTTAGGATGACCTATAACTCTCCCCCAGAAAACAGTAAAAGCAGATGAAGATACAATGTAATATAGCTGTCACATTACATATTCTAAGTGGTGTACACATGGAGAAGCTTGTGAAGAAAAACAAGATGATGGAGTGATATCTACTGACTGATGCAGATTATGAATGTCCCCCAAACAGTTTCCCATTCAGGACTTGATGGAAATATTCCATTGCCTACCCCACATTCCCAAAAGCTTTGTATGGCTTAATTGGATTGGTTCCTATCTGCTTGTCAATGACTGAGAGTATATAGTTTTTCAGTACATTATTGAAATAGATGAGACTGGAATGCATTACGATTATCCAGCCTGATTCTGATCTCAGACCAGTGTATATCAGGAGCGACTCCCTGCAAGATAATAGAGTCACTCCACTGTAATGTGCTCAGAAACAGAGCCATCAGTCTCAGATTAGATACCTGCCCTGAGTAATGGATGTCTCAGAAAATTACTTTTTTTTTTTTTTGGTAAATCTCAGAATGAGACTCTATGCCCATTAGAGTCCAGGTCACCTGTGTAATTAATTCCTTTAAAAATATTCCTGGCTGTTGAATACTAATCCGTCACTCAAATAGCTTTTCCTTTATATTTGTTCCCCTACTTTTTCATTCCTTGAGATGGACCCAGACTTATATTTAGAATGTGCGTGTTATTTAGGATTTTGAAAGAAAACGAAGTTCATCTGCAGAGTCAAATGTGACTGATGCTTATAATTAATTATTAACAAACAGCTCAGTACATACTGTGCATACTTATTACATCCAAAAAACTATGTTAAAAGAACATTGCGGTTGCAAAGTCAAGCACCCAAAAGTCAGGAAATGCCAGAATTAAGACTGCTCTTGTCCCCTCTGCCCTGTCTTCTGCTCCCTTTACTCCTGTCCCCCAGTCATGGCTCTCTTTCCAAACCCCACTCCCTCTCCCCTTCCTCTTTTTCTCCCATCTGCATTTGAGTCAGGTAGCTCCCGCCTTCTCTGCCACACTGTCTGGGTGGGGGCCTGCACTGAGAGAAAGGAGAGACAGGCTCCCTGCTTTCAGGTCCTGTGCCTGGTACCACAGAGGCCAGCAGTCAGAGGAAACAATTACAAGGAAAATCCAGCGCAGCCTTGGGCTAGAGCCTGCTCAATTGCTCTGTGAGGATAAGCCCAAGCTCAGTGTGGTCAGCATGCAGGAGCTGAGGGGGGACAGAGCATACTTAGTGCAGAAGGAATCTATATAAGATTCTAGGATTGTCACCGGGTGTCACTCTGAAGCCCAGAATGTCTGTTGAGTCTGTGTGAAGCGATGGAAAGCACTACAAGCTTAGCTGAGAACAATTTTGCCTAGGTTATCACCAACTTGAATCATCCCAGGGACTGGCAGTCTGTTACTCTCCCATTTTAAGTTCTCAGGCATTTTGCCTTTACAAACTACACGTGTACATTGTACAGCTACAGTAAGGTATGTATCTATTCTATGCCACAAGTCTTAGACCACTCAGAGATAACTCCACCAATCACAAACCCTTACTCCACAGCAAGCAACAATTTCATTGGCTGCATGAAGGAAACTGCACAGATGGTGGATTACTTTGTGCCTCTGTGTGACACAGCACAGGCTTTCAGACACTGGCACAAGTCCATGTAGACAATTTCAGACAATTTAGCTGTCAATCAGTAACAAGTCTCTACTGAGTAGGTGCAAACTGAGATTTTTCAGAGGCTTATAACTTGGTCCAATGTGGGCATATCTTCAAAGCAGTGACAAAAAGCACAACCCTGACCCCAGGCAGTGCTAGAGCATCTCAACGAAATGGCTGTACGAATGTTTTTAACATGGAAAAACAATGTATTTTTCCAAAACATTGTTCTCAGAAGCAATTGAACCGGTAGTGTTGAAACTTTTCAAAAAAGTTCAACCTTAGGCAGATGCCTTGCATGGAAAATTTCAACCTAAATGGTTAAAATTTGGTAGAGTAATAAGTCACTGAAAACAGGGGCTTATAATGGAAACTTTACTGATAGGCATCACTACCTGCATTGTCTTTAACATTATCAACAGACTGGTGGCAGAGGGAACTGAAATCTTCCGTTATTGGAAATATTTAATCCCAATAATGCTTGATTTCTTACTGTTCTGTCCTTTTCAAGAAAATATAAGCTTCAATTAAAGTGATGTTTATTGAGAACCTTAACACACAAATAGTATAAATTATTTGTACAAATATACACATCTAATGATTTCTGGGTTGTCACGGTAATAAAGATTGCTTTTTCATACTATTTAAAACCTTTAATTACCAAAATATATGCTATGTAATTTTCTTGTTCCTGCAAGGAATTAAAATATTTAATTTGTTCTATTGATACTATACTTTACTTTAAATTAGGCTCAATGCGATTTGATTCATTGGCAGTGCTCCTATTGTCTATTTCAGGGTTTCTGTCCTTTTTTTAAAATTTCAAGTGACACAGCTTTTTCCCCATTTTTCCTATAGAATTTATTTTAAAACCCTGAAAAAAGAAAAAAGCAGCTCCCTGAAGCGTGAAGTTTAAAGGCGGCAGTAATCACAGAATGAACAAATGTCAATTCAAGAGTGAGAGTGAAGTTTAAAAGGGGTGGGGTTTTTTGTTCAAGGTCAGTCTGGGATCAGGGACAAGAACAAAGGTGAAGACTGAAATCATGATCATCTTCTACCTGCAGGAGCAGGAAAAAATGCATTATAGAAATGGCACTAGGAGTGCCTGTCCCCGGTGATTAGAGGAAATAACTGACAATTGCTCTATGTATCTCTAGTGATGTGAACAGGAGGCCTCTTAGATTGCTTCAACGCTGCTCAGAACATTCTAGAGTTGTAGAATAATGGTCTTTGGGAGGATCAGCATCTCAGGGATCAAAGGTAGCCATACATCTGGATAGATCTTCCTGGATACTACATTCCACTGCAACATCAACCTGCAACTGAAAGGTGTGTTACAGGCTTTTCACTGCCAATATTTCACCGTTATATGGGCTACATGGACTTGTGCCATAAAGGATACTGGTTTGCACTTTTAATTTTCATACTGGGAAGTAAACTCAAGTGATATAGGCCCTTGAATGAGGTCTGGCTATGCCTGCTTTTTCTTCCTTTGTAGGTTCTGCCTCTTGGGCTCTCTGTTTTGATGATATTTTGCCATTGCACAGAGCAGGGATTTTAATGTCTTCCCTCCACTTGTCTTCCTATGTCTGCCTTCTTTTGGAACCAGTAGATGGTTAGGGGGAGCAGCTAGGCCTGAAGGTGAAAAGAACGGAGACTAACTGGCCACCTGATTGCTGACGTTCTTTTGCTTCTTTGTGCCTTACCACTCCACTAACTGCTTCAGGTAGAGACGTTTTAAATTACTGTGTCTCAAAATCACTTCTCTTTTCCACTGGGCTTAGTGACTGAGGCATTACTCCCATTTTCTCCCTCTCACTTGGAGAGGTGGCAGATTCTCCACAATTGACTAGGAGATGTGTTTCTGGCTGAAATGGGAAGGGCAGGGTTACTCGGTGTTGATTTGTGCCACCCATGTTATCTCTGTAATAGAGATTGGTCTCTCCAACCTGAAGAGAAGATTAAGAACTAGTTTGTTTTCTTTGAGGAAACCTCTTCAAGAATTCTCTGTTGCCAGCATCCAAACACTCCCAATCAATCTCATTACATGTACAAATTATTAATTTTATTAATTTATATATATTATGGTAGTGCCTAGGAACTCTGGTCTTGGATCAGAGCCCATTGTGCTAGGCGCTGCACAAACACAAAACATAAAGACAGTCTATGCCCCAAGGAGCTGGACAGATGGATAGAGACAGGCAGGGAAGTACAAGTACTCAATGAGATAACCAAGAGGGTCAATAATTGTCAGCATAATTTTGTAATGGTTACTATGCTCCCGACCATGCTGTGTAAATGGACAGGCCAGTTAAAAGTTGCATTTAATGATATTTCCAAGAGAAAAAATCTCAGCAAGTTACTATAACTTCTCTGAAATTTTCATGTGTATTCATTATTAAGATACCCAGCAAGATGTGATGCTCCAATGACACTTCATAACAATATTCAGCACCAACAGCTGGTTACATCTTTAAAACACCATGCAAATGGACGGCTTAATATTTAGAACACCCATATGAGTAATGTAAATTATCCTTGTTTTACAGATGGAAAAACTGTGAACAACAACATTAGCCACAGAAGCCTATTAAATTTAACCCCTGGACTCCATTACAATTGGTTAAATAGAACACAGTGAATTAATACTAAACTGTTACCCGTGACTGCATCACGGATTTTGAATGAATTTTGGAAGCAATATGGCAGTGATATTCTTAACAGTAAAATATCATGCAAAAACAAACTTGGTATTCTGAGATGGTATTCTGAGATTTTAGTATGATTTTTCCACTCTCCTTGTTGTAAGTTATTTTCTGTAGTGATTGGAGTTGGTCAAAAAATGTGAATTATTTTCCACAACAAAATTGAAACCAAAATTTTTCATTTTGTTCAGATTTTTTCCTGTGGAATATTCAGATTTTCTGATTAAGCAACTTGAAATAAAAAAGTACTTAATTCAAATAAAATCAAATGGAATCGAAGCAAAAAATGTTTGGATTTCACTTTTTTTTAGGGATTTCCCCTCCTTCTCCCTCACCTTTTCCAGTAAATATTTTGCCCTCCAGTGTGAAAAGAGGAAAAGGAGAGACAAAAACCCCAAACCCAAAACACTTGCATTTTTATTTCATTAGATGGGAATTGAAACTAATATTTTTTTATTTTAAAACAATTTGTCAAAATGTTGGAAATTCTGAATGTTGCAAAAAAGTTGAATAGCTCAAAATAGACATATTTTTTTTTAAGAAAAATTTTTCAGCCAGCACTAAAAAGACATTAATGCTACCTTCCCATTTTTCTTCTTTCATTACTTTTATTCTAGATATTTCCTTTAATAGGTACATCCGTTCTATATTGGTAATTTATAGTATTTTGCTTTTATTTACCTTGTGTTTTTATTATGCATGTAAAACTATGAGTCATTGTAGAAACAGTTCTGAACCAAATAGCCTGGATCCCTCCCCCCGCCAGCCTCAATGAACTTTAGGGCATTTGAAATCCAGAGCTAAATTTTTTCCCTTAAGCTCCTCTCTAATTTAATTGTTCTCCGTAGCCTTATGTTTCACAACTCACCCTAGTATGTCCTTTTTCTCCTCTACCATCTTTGGAGGGAAGACTTCTATATGTTAATAAGGAGACAAGACACAAGTGGGTTCCCATAAAAGCTTGCACATTCACAGAACCAATTAAAAGCGAGTGTAGCGTGAGGCTCAAATATGCAGAGATTATCTGAATAAACAGACCAAAGGGCATCTCACGATTCACGATGCATTCAAGTGCGAATGGAACCCAGGAAGAAAAGGACCCTAAAAGACTGATTTATTATAAAGTGGTTATTTAATAGCCATTGATTTTTATTCTGACCTCACAAGAATCAGTCTTTGTAGAGAAACAACCACAGCTATGGTGCACTGAAGCAGCAGCTACAAAATCCTGTTAGCTTAAATAGGGGGATAAACTAAGACCCAGTATGGAACTGTGCATCTGAGTATGGGGAACTCAGCATGGAGGACAGTGTGATGCTGCAGAACCAGCCCCAGAAACATTCCACAAATGATGTGACAAAACCCCATCCCAGGGAGCAAAATATTTCTAGCTGACTACACAGTAGCTTAGGCCCCTGTCGCATTCTCAACACATCTACAGCAGATAATGGTCTAAAATTTAGATGTGGATGTAGCTGCTAAATCATCAAACAAGCTGTCTTCAGGGTTAAACTTGGATTCCAAGGCATCATTTTAGTGGCCTGTTAGGGTCACTCTAAGATCTGTATTGCTCCTAGAGATTTATTTTCTCCCTCTGCTTTTCCACCTGCCTACTTCTTCCTGGCCTCAGCAGTCTCTCCTTCCCAGACCATCCATTCACCACTACCCCACATTCCACCAGTAGCTTCACCACTATCCTGAAAACACTTACAACACAATTGAAAAGTCTCATTGAAGTCAACGGGCATAATGTACCACACATACTCACAGGATTGAGACCAAATTATATTTATATGGGCCATGTGTTTCCATCATCCCTATTCTCATGGTCCCAAATGATTAAATCAACATTAAAGTATCAGAGTCAAGAGCTGCACAAGGAAGTGGGACACTCATCAATTCTCCAACAAGACAACAAACACAAGCACCAAAAATCTAACAGGAAAAAGACAGATTTCAGGACACTGAAAATTTCCACTTACAATTAGAGGCCCCCTGTTGTTTTCACGATATTTGTTCTGGAAGAAAATGTAAACAACAGTGGCTGCCAAGGAATAGAGGAAAGCAAAGACCGCGATAGTGACGAAGAATTCTGCAGAAGAAGAGAAGTCCCCTATTAGCGAGAGCGTTTCTCGTCGTTTGCCTTCGCAGGTGGGAGCATCAAAATTCACCTGATGCAACCTAAAAAATCCAAGACAGGAGAGGTGAATTGAAAAGGCCTAGGCATTTGTTACCTACTAGTGACATGGTTACATCCGAGCTGTATTTTTGTTGCTTTAAATGCTGACATCTATAGGTCTCAACCCTATAAACACTTGTGTGTGTAAGCAGTCCCGTTGATTGGAGTTCAATGGAGCTTTTCACACACTTAAGGTTACTCATATGTGAACATAAGAATGGCCATATTGGGTCAGACCCAAGGTCCATCCAGCCCAGTATCCTGTCTGCCGACAGTGGCCAACGTTAGGTGCCCCAGAGGGAGTGAACTTAATAGGTAATGATCTAGTGATCTCTCTCCTGCCATCCATCTCCACCCTCTGGCAAACAGAGGCTACGGACACCATTCCTAGGGACACCATATGTGCAAGCGTTTGCAGGATTGGGAACGTAATCACATAAATTAAAGCCTTTAAATCAACTGCATCATAAACAAATATTAGCTTTAAGTAAGAACATTTCAACATTTTTGCACAAACATCTGAGATAATGGTGAAGTCCTATAGGGAAAAGTAAAATTTACTCTTGTTCATCTAAGCAATAAAACCCAGATTTTTCACTTTTGCAATTATTACGGAGAGGAAACATTACAAAACCAGGTGACTCTTGATTTCTTGAGAACAATTAATTCAGCACAAAAATTGCTTGCAATCTAATCCAGAATGAAAGACAAAGACCGTGCAGTTTGCTGGTTTAATAAATCATTAAAGCAAGCTCAGGTCTTGAGTTCAGCTCTGTAAATTGCATAGTGGATCTTTCACTCATGACTGTGTGATATGTGGCACTTTAACATAAAAGGCTTTTAAAATGTGGACACCATTCCTAGGGACACCATATGCAGCAGAAAATCTGTGTGTGTGAGAGAGTGCACGAACCAGTCACTACTGACTCAGCTCTAAATTGCACCAGCATTTCCCATGCAGAGATTGTCCCCTCTGTTCAACCAACACCAACTGCCTCGAATCATGCCATGGAAAGATGTTTGCAAGCCCAGGAAGAAGCACATTGTGAGCCAACACTCCCCCTGGATAACAGTGGGGTTCTGTTATCCACCACTGGCATGAACTGAGGTTAAGTTTGGGACTGTGTGTGGGGGGGGTTATTTTTAATATTACTGCTTCCCAACAAAGGCCAGTTAAAAGATCTCCCCACGGTTTGGGAAGCCAATCAATCTCCCCTCGCCATTCCGCTCCAAAATCATCTGTGTCACAGCCGATCTGGAACGCTGAAAAGTGTCAACTGGCACTCAACTCCGAACACTTACGTAGCTGTAGCACTATTCCCATCACCGCCCCGTGGCAAGGACTCAGGCACCAAGTATTTGAAGAGATTCCATTAAGCAGAAAATCCAGTCCTTGATGCCGCTGTGCAGGGGCAGCTCTGACTGGCTGACAGGGGCTGTACTGAATGTCAGACAGACTTCTAGCTTTCCCAGCCTGCCTCAGGAAAGCCAAAGAGCCCCCTTTCTTGCAGCATGAAAAGGTGACCCTATGATATGATATACTCCAGAACACTCTCCCCCAAAGAACTCCACACATAGGGCTAGCCCATAGCAAAGAAGAAACAGATTAACGAGGCACTATGGTGTGAGTAGCTCATGGAATGGAATGTAGCCCAATGTAAAGAGAAATGGTAGGAGATGCCTTGAAATGGTCCCAGACTGCAAGTCACCACAACAACAACTGGGTTTAGACAGAAACCTAATCCCGTTAACTCCGTGTCTTATAGTAACTTGGAAATCAAACAGCATTAGAATGCAGGAACAGAGCACCAGGCAGAAGTAGTGCTGCACGAAGAGCTGGCACAACCATGTCTGAATGCCCTAGTCTGTTACATAGGAAGGGGGTTCTGGGGTAATAGATATTGGGCGGTTAGGAAAGCTAATCTAATGAACACAACCGAAGAGCAGATTAAGGAGGGCACGACAGAGGTGCAGATACAATTCTGAGGGTCTAGGAAAGGTGGAGGGGACAGAGCTATTACAGAGGTACCAGCAATTTCCAAAAGTGGTTATGATCTGACGCTAAGAAAGGGCTGAGCCTCTGGGAGACATTCCTTAGCATAGCGGGTAATTAATGTGTGGAACTGAGTGCCAAAGGTAACAGCAGTCCTGAATATATTTCTAACTAAAGAGAATTAGGCCCTTAGAGGAAAACAAGGTATCCAAAGTAGAACTCTCACACGGCAGATTAATGGACATTAGTGGATTGCATGGCTTTTTCCTCTTGTAAGCCAAACGAAACCTAACTACATGCACAGAAGGAACACTCTCATTGGCTGATGCATAAAGATATTTACTTGCTGCAGACATATTCTTCACTGAGCTCCTGCTGCTATAACCTTGGTATGGCTAAAATAATTCATTTGTCTCCTTAGATTGCAGCATTCTGGAGATGTACAGTAACAGACGCTCTTGTCCCCCATCAGCCAACAAAGTCTGATTAAAACTGAATATATGAGAGAGATACTGAACATATTCAGACAGTTTTCTGACTTGCTTTTAAAGCTTCCTGTCTCTATTATGCAAACATTTTTCATCAAGGCTTATGGTCTTCCCCTGGAAAAATAAAATATCTCCTAGTGCCTGTCTCTGGGATTTTGCAAGTCCTGGAGACAAAAGGTTTTGTTTTTTTTAAAACATAACCAGGGTTAGAATGTTCCAAAGGTGGCCTGGCCATGCACAGAAAAATAATCTCCAGCCAGCAACCAGCAATAAACACGTCCCTTGCACACCTTTGCTTATGTACCGTACCTATCCAGAAGGCACACTGGAAATAAAGACTTGATTCAAAGCCTATTCGAATCAACAGGAATCTTTGCATTGATCTCAGTGGGCTCTGGATCAGCTATTAAGCATGACCATCCTCTCATTCCACAAGCAGGGTACATTTGTTAAACGTGCTAGGCTGACATTCTTAGAGGGGAAATCCTTTATTTATCCATAGAACAGGAACAGCACAGTAGCTGCTCTCCAAGCTTCCTTGATGGTATTTTGCCAATGTATCTTAATTGTGATCTACCCAGGGGAACCACTACTAGGAATAGTTCAGTCTCCAATGCCCATTTGGTCCTCAGCCCCTCTGACCCTGACAGCAAAGTTGCCAGTTATTTATCTAAGCTCAGTTTCCTGAATGCTTGTCTAGGACTTTATGGGTCTGAAATACTGCAGGAAATATTGTTATATCTCAAATATGACTCTGAAGCAACTGTGGTGATGTTTTAATGGCAACCACTGAGGGAGTTTGATGCATATATTTACCAGCTGGGCAGAGCGAAGACTTTGTCCTCTAATGGTGAAGAATGAAATTATTAAGAGACTGGCTTTGCTCTGAGGATCGGAGCCATCTGGGCAGTTTTTATGCTAACACCTGTTAAACAGACTTGCAAAGACACAAGACCATGACTTGTAAATTTCACTTCAGCCCCAGCATTAGCTTTTTAAGCATTATGGAACTGTGCTTTATTAAACCATGAAGAAAAAGAAAGAATAAAGAGGTAATATTAGCAGTCTGCTGACATTTTATCATTTTAAAATATGTATCCAGTTCTTTCTTTCCCTCTTGCAGTGCTGAAATAACATTTTGAGGCAATTAACCTGGGTAGCAAACAGCTGACCAAAGGTAAAGTAACTAAAGGACATGATTCTCACCACATTTAAGGGTCAGTCCTGCAAAGTTTCCTCCAGTGCATCTCAAGCTGGGTGCCTGATCCTCAGCTGGTGCGAATCAATTTCACGTCATTGAAGTCTGACGATCTGGCCCTGAGTCTCTCAAAATGATTTTTGCAAGCCTGATGGGATTTTTGAAAACTAATTGATATCATTTCTCTTTTATACCCTCCATTAACCCTTACTGTGTCCTTTGATCTGACCCATGATAGGCCTGAAGTTTTTGTTTTAAATTTCTAATCCCTGCATCTCTCTGGCAGTACCTTCCTGGCCAAGTGTCTTACAGAGATAATGGATACACTGTGATCACACCAGCCTTCTTTCATTACCTTATTTTTACTCATGAGCTTCTATGTTTAGATTTTCCAAGCCCCTAAGAGAGCCTGCAGTAATTGGTGCCACTTGTGGCCACTTAACCTCAGCCCAAACCTCAGCCCAAACAAGCAATCTATAGATCAGCTGTGCAGAAGGGCTCAAAAATAGGCCATGACTCAGCCCTAGCAGGAGGAAGATAGATAATCCTCACATACAGGTGGTTAGGCAGGATTATTACCATTGCAGGATTTGTTCTGGATGTTCAAAATAAAAAAAAAATAGTCCTACAAAAAATGGAAACTAGGTCAAATTACAAAGTATGAATATAAACAATTAACACAAGTATGTAGGGACAAAATTAGAAAGGCCACGGCACAAACTAGATCAAACTATCTAAAGATATAAAGGGTAACAAGTAAACATTCTACAAATACATTAGAAGCAAGAGGAAGACCAAGGACGGGGCAGGCCCGTTACTCAATAAGGGGGGGAAACAACAACAGAAAATGTGGAAATGGCAGAGGTGCTTAATGACTTCATTTCGGTTTTCACCAAGAAGGTTGGTAGTGACTGGACGTCTAACGTAGTTCATGCCAGTGAAAATGAGGTAGGATCAGAAGAGGCTAAAATAGGGAAAGGACAAGTTAAAAATTACTTGGACAAGTTAGGGCCTGATGAAATGCATCCTGAAATACTCAAGGAGCTGACTGAGGAGATATCTGAGCCATTAGCTATTATCTTTGAAAAGTCATGGAAGACGGGAGAGATTCCAGAAGACTGGAAAGGGGCAAATATAGTGCCAATCTATAAAAAGGGAAATAAGGACAACCCAGGGAATTAGACCAGTCAGCTTAACTTCTGTACCCAGAAAGATAATGGCGCAAATAATTAAGCAATCAATTTGCAAACATCTAGAAGATAATAAGCTGATAAGTAACAGTCAGCATGGATTTGTCAAAAATAAATCATGTCAAACCAACCTGATAGCTTTCTTTGACAGGGTAACAAGCCTTGTGGATAAGGGGGAAGTGGTAGACGTGGTATATCTTGATTTTAGTAAAGCTTTTGATACTGTCCTGCTTGACCATCTCATAAACAAACTAGGGAAATGCAACCTAGATGGAGCTACTATAAGGTGGGTGCATAACTGGCTGGAAAACCATTCCCAGAGAGTAGTTATCAGTGGTTCACAGTCATGCTGGAAGGGTATAACGATTGGGGTCCCGGAGGCATCGGTTCTGGGTCTGGTTCAGTTCAATATCTTCATCAATGATTTAGATAATGGCATAGAGAGTACACTTATAAAGTTTGAGGACAATACCAAGCTGGGAGGGGTCGTGAGTGCCTTGGAGGATAGGATTAAAATGCAAAATGATCTGGACAAACTGGAGAAATAGTCTGAAGTAAATAGGATGAAATTCAATAAGGACAAATGCAAAGTACTCCACTTAGGATGGAACGATCAGCTGCACACATACAAAATACGAAATGACTGCCTAGGAAAGAGTACTGCAGAAAGGGATCTGGGGGTCATAGTGGACCACAAGCTAAATATAAGTCAACAGTGTAACACTTGCAAAAAAAGCAATCATCATTCTGGAATGTATTAACAGGAGTGTTGTAAGCAAGGCACGAGAAGTAATTCTTCCACTCTATTCTGCTCTGATTAGGCCTCAACTGAAGTATTGTGTCCAGTTCTGGGCACCACATTTCAGGAAGGATGTGGACAAATTCGAGAGAGTCCAGAGAAGAGCAACAAAAATGACTGAAGGTCTAGAAAACATGACCTATGAGGGGAGATTGAAAAAATTGGGTTTGTTTAGTCTGGAGAAGAGAAGACTGAGAGGGGACATGATCACAGTTTTCAAGTATGTAAAAGATTGTTACAAGGAGGAGGAAGAAAAAAAATTGTTTTTCTTAAACTCTGAGGATAGGACAAGAAGCAATGGGCTTAAATTGAAGCCAGGAAGGTTTAGGTTGGACATTAGGAAAAACTTCCTGTCAGGGTGGTTAAGCACTGGAATTGCCTAGGGAGGTTGTGGAATCTCCATCACTGGAGATTTTTAAGAGCAGGTTAAACAAACACCTGTCAGGAATGGTCTAGATAATTAGTCCTGCCATGAGTGCAGGGCACTGGTCTAGATGACCTCTTGAGGTCCCTCCCAGTTCTATGATTCTATTATTCTATACTTGTTAAATTGGAACAGGGCCCAGGTGAAAAATGAAGAGTTGGGGTTATCAACTAAGATCACCCTCTACCCACCCCTTAATGATATTTTCTTGTGTTAGGCTGGGAGCTCTAAACTCTTCTCTAATGTCCTACCACTGCTGGATGCCTGATTCAGCTTTTCTGGGGATAACATTGCTTCTCAGTGACTTACAAAGACATTTTGTCCATCTCTTCCTTTTGCTTTTGCTGCATCTCTGCCTGCCCTTCTGTTTTCTATTCATCCCCCGTTGCTTCTGATCTCCGGTCTCTCTACCCAGCCCACCTCTCCCTCTTCTCATCAGTCTTCTCCCCCAGTTCTTCCTCCACTCAACCTCCCCTTTCTGCTTTTTCTAACAATGCACCTTACCCTCTCTTGTAACTCTCTTGTCCCCATCTCCTAAGTCTAAGGAGCAGCTCACTAACAGCACCACCAACATTCAGTGCTACCTGTCCTAGTAAGTCAATGTGCCAAGGCCACAAAGTCAAGTTCAACCTGGCATGAGTTTTACTTGCAGACATTAGTATAAGCAGCTGTGAACTG
This sequence comes from Natator depressus, assembly GCF_965152275.1. NCBI lineage: Eukaryota > Metazoa > Chordata > Testudines > Cheloniidae > Natator > Natator depressus. Next base: position 5,377,472 of record NC_134240.1, on the reverse strand, counting down.
CCTTCTTTTCTTCTATGACATACTTGTGTTTGTTGACTGCTGCTAAATATGTGTCCGACAGGGAAAACATCACTGCATGTGACTTGTTGCTCACACACCTATAGAACAACACTGGATGGGGAAAGGAGGTGGCTGAGAGAGGCTGTAGGGGAAAAGAATGGCGCAGTAACATTTCTCCTTTTCTCTTTCTATCCTTGGAGTCCTTAATTTCTGTAATTTATTTCTTCTTTCTGCTCCAGCAGCGCTAGCAAAGTCCAGTGAAACACTCGGCACACATCAAACTCAATGAAGGCAGAGATGCCAATAAAAGACATCCCCCAGTTCTGTCTTGCGAAGTCCCAGCAACCTCCCAATAAATTCCTTCCACCCAACGTTGCAAATTCACGTGAGCAATTGTTTTTAGGCAGAGGATGGGTCTGAACTGAAACGCCAGATCCAAACACCCCTAAACGTTGGTGAAGTTCCGATTCGTACCTGGACTTAGCATCCAGGCTCCATTTCTAAATGCGCTGAACTGAAAGCCCAGCTCCAACCACTCCTGAAACTTTGGGGCTTGGACCCATCTTTCTTTCCAGCTGATGCTAAGTGTCCTCCCCTGTAGTTCCTATGCAGGAAAATCTCCAGCTGTCTTCAATAGTTTTGCCCAGAGGATGAGGCCCATAAGTGTGCCGTGTGGAGTAAGAGAACCAGAAAAAACCCAGGTTCAAAGCCTGCCTGTGATGAAGCAATGACAAATTTCAGACGGTTGATCCTGACACCACACCGACCTGGCTCGTTCACAGTTTAATCGCTTTGTCACTGTTCAGCGCCACAATCCATCTTTTATTTCATTTTAAACTTCATGACAATTTTAGGTTCACCTCTCGTGTGTGCACGTGGGCCAGTTCTCTCCCTTTCAGACAGAGAGCTCTCCAGCATCAGAATGAACAGGAGAAGACTGCAATTTGAAAGTATTCACAGCCCTGACAACTATTCTTTGCAGCGTCTTGCTCTCTCATTAAACTCAGCCCCGCATAAAAACAGGTACGCCGCACTGCTTGGTGAGTTTGTCAGGCACATTGCTGATCTGTGTTAGCAAGACAGATTCGCACTGATTGCTGGGTAGCTCAAGTAAAAATTACTCTCCACTTCAAAAATAAAAGCTCTTCATTGGGAAAAAGTGATTCACTAAAGATGACAGAAATTTCCTTTCCCCCCGCAAAGAAGAATGGATACTCTTCAGGGTAGGGACTGTCTGTATCTTGTCTCTCTCACAGCACCAAACACATTGTTGGTGTTTAATAAATAAGCATTAATAATGATTAATGAGAACCTGACTTTATATCCTGTAAAATGCATAGCAGAGTGAGATTAACCTTATGGTTTATTGTTATCACAGCATAGCACCCCCAAGAACATCAAGTAACTGAATCATAGAATATCAGGGTTGGAAGGGACCTCAGGAGGTCATCTAGTCCAACCCCCTGCTCAGACTGGTCTCTCTTGACCACTACAAGCCAAGGTTTCTCTTTCTGATTTCTTTTACATGAGTGTAAATTTGTAATAAGCCCACTGACGGCAATACAGGTGCGCTGGTGTAAACCTTGGGTGAGATCAGACACTCAGACCCTACGTTTTATATCCTTTTTCCCCTTCAGCTTTGCAAACTAAGTTGTCATGAGAAATGTGATGACAAGACAGCTATAATGTCCAGCTTGAAAATATCATAAAGGGGCCCCTTGGGTATTTTGGATTCTGCCTTGTGCTGCAATAGTAAAGCACTGCTGTCTTTCCAGACACTCACTATATGTCCCTAGGAAACTAGAGTTTGGAGGTAGGAGCACAGAATAAGGGTTATCACTCCTGCATACAGTTTGTGGGATGCTTGTGAGATCTGTCCATTTGAATGCCCCTCTTTCAAGCTACCTTTGCATTGTGAGGTTTCAAGACACCTTCAGTGGGGAAACTGGCAGCATCAAAGGGATCCCATTCCTTATTTAGTTGGCGGCTGTTTTAAGGTGAGTTGTCCCCTGCTCATGAATGAGCATCTCTTTGACATTCACTCTTACTTATCCCCTCTTATAACCAATAAACCTCACATGGGAGCTGATTCAGGAAACATCCTTGTTCAGCTAAGCATCTAACCATGGGCTTAACTTTGATGTTGAAGGCACTGCAGCATGTGGTTAAAGTTAAGCATGTGTTTAGGGGGGGTTGCCGAATAGAGAAGAATCTTAAGTGCTTTCCTGAGTCAGGGCAATGATCTGTTCCTAGTAAAAAGAAAAAATATGAACTTTTTTCTGCCTGGGAAATTCTGAATTAGGGGTATTTTCTCCATTTCATTACTGGAAATGAGCAGAAAAACAGACACTTCAATACAGACATCTTGATGCCACTATATACTTTGGTAAGTTGTCCTATTTTCTTAAAATAACAGCTTACAAACTGGCCAACACACAATGCATGACATCCATACACACAATGTGACACCCTGTCAAAGGGAGTGCCTGCTCTGTAGCGCCTCCTGCTGAGCCAGTGTGGTGCTGTACATACTTCCTTCCTCAGTGTCCCTTCCCAGGAAGCCAACCATTCCACTTGAGGTACTTTGGATGCTTGATTCAATCGTATCCTCCTTGTTTATTACAAAACCTCCTACAAAAAAAAAAGGCCATAACAAAGAGTCTCAAATAACAAAAGGTACTTCTGGCTTTCAGGGTTCCTTCCACGCCAGCTCTCTAAGCTCTGTTTCCAGTCCGTTGTCTCTGCCTTTAAGTCTCTCCTCATGGCAGAAGCCCAAGCTCTCCTCCCGGAGCTGAGAGGCAATTTATCTCGCTCCGCTAGCCCCACATAGTGCTCAGGCTCAGAAAGGTTGGCAGCCTTCCACTGCTGGTGTCTGCTCCCTGCTAACACAGGTGCTGCAGGAGCCTTCTTACTCCCGTCAGTGTCTGCAGGCATCGGCCCTGCTATAAAGGAGGAGGCAGGATTTATATTGGATTCTTTTCCCAGCTCATTCCTTATTAGCTGAGTGAGAAGAGAGCCCTGCACCACTCCCGCTGCAAGGCTCCCGGGCCCAGGCCCTGGTGATTCCTTCTGAATGCCAGGTCTTCCCGGACTCCTTTCCATATTTCCTCAGGCTGTGTGTAGCAGACCACCCAAACTCTTGGAAGCGCCATGCCATGTGTAAGACTGACCAGTAGGCTGTACTGCTCTTAAGGGGCAGACTACCCCATCACACACCCACCCATTGTTCTTGCTCTGGTCCAAAAATCCCCATGGAAAAACAATGTTAAATTTTCTTCCTCGCGTTTGTGCTTTATTTCCTCCCCATTGTTTGTTGCTATCTGCTACACCCATTGTCAGTTTTCTTTGCCATTTTAAAAACAGAAGGAAGTATTAACAGCAATGCGACCAGACCAACCACCAGAAAAAGAGAGAGAGTTCTGGAAACGAGTTATTGCAGTAGCAATTCTTGTAGGAACGTGTGGTGAGATCAGAGGTGGAAGTAAGCCGGTACGCCCCAGTACGGCGTACCGGTAAGAGCCAGTGCGCCGTACCAGGACCAGCTTTCAGAGAGGGCAATTTAAAGCCCTGGGGTAGCAGCGGCAGCAGGGCTGCGGTGGGGATTTAAAGAGCCCTTGAGCCCCAGCCACTGCTACCCCTCCCCCGGGGCGGTAGCGGCGGCTGGAGCCCCGGGGCCCTTTAAATCCCTGATGGAGCCCGGCCACCGCGACCCCAGGCTCAGGCAGCAGGGCTCCGGCAGCTGCTACCACAGCGGAGCCCCAGGCCCTTTAAAGCTGTGCCAGAGCCCAGAGCCCCGGGGTAGCGGTGGCAGCCGGGAGCCCCCAGGGCTCCTCAGTGATTTAAAGGGCCCGGGGCTCCCAGCCACCATAACCACAGCTGGAGCCCTGGCCCTTTAAATCAAGATTTAAAGGACCTGGGGATTTAAGGCCTTGCCTTTTCCGGTTGAGGCCACGCCCCCTGCTCAGGACTCTGGCTTACCAGTAAGTCCTCTAACTTACTTTCACCCCTGGGTGAGATGTTTCCTTTAGGCTGGTAATCTCTCAAAAGGGGAGGTGCTCTTCTGAAATACAAAAGTCATCTCCTGAAATGAATAGAATCCATACAGCTCCCAGTCCCTGGTGAGATAAGAGACCAAAAAAAAAAACCCAACACATTTTTTAATGGTCTACATTTTTCTAGTGAACAAAGGAACAAAGTAAAGAAACTTCTTTTAGATACATTAGGAAATAATTAAGTTCTCAGCACTTCCTCCTGAGCATGCTGATTTGTTCTGCAGACAATGGACTTCAGCCATTCTTTCTCTGAGAAATTGTGCAGATGGAGGAGCAGTGCATCTTACAAAGGTGCTGACTATTAAATCTTTCATCAACTCCATTTGAAGAACATTTACAGAAGTGGGCATATGCTGACCTTACATCTGTTAGCCATTCCTCTAATGGACTAAATCATGTTCCCAGAAACAGCTTCTTATATATACACCACTTTGATGAAGGAAAAATACTTTAAAAGTGCTCCAAGATCCTTAGCTAGAAGGGCAGATCTGTCTGGGAAGGAATGGTCTCCACTCTTCTGAAATCCCCAAGAATTTATTCTTTTCCATAGCCAACATCTTCTGAAGCACCAATGTTTCCCACAGCATGGTTCTTCAAAGGGAAAGCAAAGGAGAGTATGTTCTTAACCAAGCAGGAAAGTATGTTCTTCCAGTAACATCAGAAAGGCCATCTGATAGCAGCAAGCCAAGAAGCAGGTTCTATTATAGTAATAAGGAGGGTAGATGGAGCCAACTAGCAGCCACTGATAAGAGGTGAGGTCAATCAGCACTGTAGCTTATTTGTGATTATTATCTGGAGTTTTTATTAACCCTGTTGGTTCCTGCAATTAGCCAGATTAGGCTCAGGTTTGCTCTTTTGTGGAAGAGTAACATTTGAACAGCAATGAAGCGGAGAGCTTTTGTTCGCTATGATTGGAATCCCTAGCATACACCTCACTCCTGTTCTAAAGTTTAGCCTTTGAAGAGGGATTCCTTACAATGCAGGAAATCTTTAATTGCAGAACTGAAGCAATAATAAGAGCTTCCAGAAGGTACTCTTAAATAATGTGGATACTTGCATATGGAGCTTTACTACGAAGTGTGGACTATTCCATTGTTCCTACCATTCTGTGTCCACTTCCCACCAATTCTAACCTTTATCCAGTGACTTCCACTCACACCACTTACTTCTCAGGATCAAGAAGCTGTCAGGTAGGATCTATTTTCAAAGAAAGATGATATCTTAATACTGCATTTGATCTTTTCAAAGTCTTTCAGAGTTAAAGTTCTCTTTGCCCTTTCAGGGTCAAATATCTACAGTATAAGATGGAGCAGAGGATTCTGTGAAGGTGTGGTGTGGTTAAGCAGACAGATGGAAGATAAAAGGCCAGGGCAAGGGTATTTGGCTTTGTGCGAGTAGAAAGCTGGCAAACCTAATCTAACTTATGCCATATACACATCACTGCTAAAACTGGCCCAATGCCTTTTGTGAATACAGGACAGAAAAAATCAAGTGTCACTTAAGAACTTGATCCAGTTGCTACAGATTTGGCCCCTTGTATTTTTTTAAACTGTTCACTGTCAAGAGATGTTCACTTTTAAAATCCTTTCATAACTTTTACTAAGGTCTTCCCAGGGTTACGCAAAATCACAAGCAGCCCTGCTTCAGACATCAGCTTCACTACATGCCCGATCCTGAAAATACTTGCACATATGCATCACACACCTGCTGAAATGTTTGTAGAGCCAGGCCCTTACATCGATCCTAAAAATCTCATTCTTATTACAGCTGGCTTTAGGGATTTAAAAGGGTTCCACTTCCCTAGAATGCTGTCAGAAAGCACCTATTGGTGTAATTCCACAGCAGACACTATATAAAAAAATGTAATATGCCACTGGCAATTTATCTGGAAAAGCTTTACTAAAAGTGTATTCTCTGTTGGGTTATTTCTAGTCATAATACTGGAAAATATTTTCCTCTCTCACATGTTTTCAGTTTCCTGACTCGTTAGTTTCCCGGCCCTTGCTCATGGCAATTGTGCAAAATTTGATCAATGCAATTTTTGTTGAAGTTCTGTTTTTAATGAGACAATCTGCTATTCACATGTTCTGTGCTGTATATGCCACTGTGGGATAAATGGGTTATTTCCGTATAAAGTCAATGATTAAGCAGTGGGCGGACGGTGACTGCTGCTTATGACACTAAACACCATTGTTTCACTGCTGCCATGTCCTCTACCCCGTCCCCTCTGCTTTCTCCACCTCTTGTCTCTCACCTTATGCTAAGCTTTTGGAGGCAAAAACCGTGCTAGTTCAGTGGGGCCTCAATCACTGACTGGGACCTGTGGGTGCCACTGCTACGCAAAACAACAACAACTACAATCAATTCTAATTGCATGCAAGGAAACAATTTATTTCTACCAGTCTACAAAAGCCTTTAGTCACTGTTGGTATTTTTGCAGTATCTCAGTCCCATCGGAAATAGAGCCTGAAACAAAATAAAAGGCAACAAGGGTTCTGTTTTGCTCCTTGTACAGTCATTTACAATGGGGCAAAGAGGGTATAAAACTCTAGCCAGTCAAAGTTCTCCTCTCACTTCCAGGGGCAGCGGCACCATATATACACTCTGCACACACTTTGCACAGATGTGTATTACTAGTGTGTGGGGGTGTGTGTGTGGAGAATCAGGCTTTCTGTAGCGTACAGGAACAAGGACAGGGAATCAAGGACTATCACAAACCCTCACCACTTTCCACTCCAAGTGCAAGGCATATTTCCACTAAACCCTACCAAAACAAGACACTCCACTCCACACGCTTCTCCCTCTGGGAAGAGGATAAGTGTGTGAGCCCTTGAGTGGTGCTCACTGTGATCTGTGTTTTAGAAGCCATCAGAAACTGGGCAGGACTGCAGCGTGTATGTACCTACTCCTTCCATGTCTGTGGTGTTCGTAGTCCACTGCTGACAATGATGACGATATTGTCGCAGTTCTCATCTCTGGCTGTGCATATGACTCTGAAGTCCGAACCCTGATGTGCAGAGTCGGCCACACTGAGGCCAAGGGAAGTCTGTATCCAGGATGTTTGATGATGCAGCTCTGTGGCATGCAGCCTGGAGATGATTTTGTCAATCCCTCTCAAACCTGTTACATGCTGATCTTGTCAGAGAGCAACACTAAGTCCTGTTCTGAGCCATTTGCTCAAGTTCTATGGGACTGATGCAAGCCCAATGGAGACTGCTCTTCAGATTATCTTTGAAGCGCTTATGCGGACGACCCTTCTTTCTTTTGCCCTGACTCTGCTCCTCATACAGGATCTGTTTTGAGAGGCGGTGGTCTTCCATTCTGATGACATGTTCGGTCCACCTCAGTTGCGCTCTCCGTAGCATTTCCTCAATGCTGGTTGTGTTTGCTCTCTCAAGGATCTTAATATTGGTCATTGTGTCCTGCCAGTGAAAGCTCATTAGCGAGCAGAGGGAGCGTATATGAAATTGCTACGGCTGTTTAATGTGACGTGTATAGCGAGTCCACGTCTCAGATCCATACGGGAGAAATGTTAGAATCACTGCACTATAGATCCTCAATTTGGTGGAGAGAATGTTGTGTTGGTTAAGGACTTTTGTTTGGAGTCGGCCTGGCTTTACTAATTCTGAAGGAAATTTCCTTACCAAGGGAACTGTCATTCAAGATGATGCTGCCCAAATACTTGAACTGATCCTCATTTTTCAGCTGTGTACCTTGGATGAAGATGGCCGGCACTGGGGCATTGGAATGAGGTGCTGGATGGAACAAGACCTCTGTCTTCCCGAGGCTGATGGTGAGGCCAAAGAGCTGGGATGCTTCAGAAAAATCTATCAACAATGACCTGAAGGTCGTCATGTCTATGGGCCATCAAGGTGCAGCCATCTGCAAAAAGTGCCTCAACGAGATGTCTCTCCAGCGTCTTGGTCTTAGCATTGAGTCTTTGAAGGTCAAAGAGGGAGCCATGGAGTCGGTAGCAGACGTATATCCCCTGATCCAAGTCCCTTGTGGCTGAGGACACAGGCAAAGAACATGTTGAACAGTACTGGAGCAAATACGCAGCTTTGCTTCACTCCATTTGAACACGTCGGGAAAGTCACCACTGGCAAGCACTTGCACTGTCTTGTGGTCCTGGAACAGGTGGATGATTTGTAGGAACCTTCTTGGGCAGCCCAGTTTATGTAAAATAGCCCATAGACCCTCTCCATTGACCGTATCAAAAGCTTTGGTCAAATCAATGAAAACTACATAGAGGTCCATTTTCTACTCTAAACATTTTCCCTTACAACAAAGATCATGTCCATAGTGCTGCGACCTGGTCTGAATCCACACTGCGCTTTTGGTAGAGTCTCCTCAGATATGTTTGCAATGAGTCTGTTCAGTAGGATGCAAGCTAGTATTTTCCCTGCTGCACAGAGGAGAGCAAAGCCTCTGTAATTTCCGCAGTCAGCTTTGCTGCCTTTGTTTTTGAAGTGATACAATAATAGCATCTTTGAAGTCTTGTGGCATTTCTTTTTCCTTCCAAATGCTACTCAAGATGTCATGAAACACCTCAGTAGCCTTTGGGCCTGCTACTTTATATAATTCTGCTAGAATACCATCCTTTCTGGATGTTGATGGCTTTTATAACTTCCACAACTGATGGAGGGAGGTTGAGATCCTCTTTGATGGGTTTCCGTGTGAGTATATATTTAGCAAATACATTTCATGGCATATGGCTGTCCTATAGTCCCCTGGCTGAGTATGGCATTACGGGTACTTCCTGCCTCAGTGTCCTTCCCTGAGGTGGGTCTCCACAGCTCTGCACACACCAGTTTGTGCTGCAGGTGTGGATTAGCCCCCAAGTCAACTCACAAACAAAACTTGACCCCTTCTGGAGTAGCAGAAGTCCAACTAAACATCCAGACAAACAAAAAGGTTCTTCTGCCCGTCAGGGGCTTCTCTGCAGCTTGCCCTCTGGGCCCTATTCCCAGTCCCTTTCTGGGCTACCTGCGAGAGTCTTTCTGGCTCTGGGAGAGAGCACTGGGCCCCCAGGTTGGTTCCCCGGTGTACCATTCTGAGCCCCTGCTGGGCTGTGTTCTTTGCATCCTTTGCTGTTCCAATATAGAGCACTGGGTCCTGAGGCCGGTTCCCATGGAATACTTTTCTGCAGACCCTGGCTCAGGGCTTTCCACAGAAACCAGCCAGCCATTGGTGGTTCCACTCCTCAGACCGATCTTTCTCAACCATTTTATAAGGCCCAAATGTCCATTAAGCTGTCACCTGGTCCTCCTTAGACTCACCCCCTCAGGCTGGGAAGCAACTAATTAATTACAGCACAGGTATAGCTGGCCCCATCACCCCGTAAAGGGACCGTCACCATGTGACACTTGCTTATTTGGGATCCAACTTTGCCCATTTGGTTGCCACATATTATGTTTGTTACCTAAAGAGCAACACACACAATATCCCCGATGCTTAAGATCAGCCATATAAGCACCTCGTGGAATTTGTAACATTACTTTGTTCTCTATTAAATGAGGGCCAGGTCCTCACGCAAGGCCAATGCATGCTCACCAGACCTGAGTGCAATGCACAGATGCCTTTAACTCTCTTCAATGCTCCCCTGATCCTTGAGCCACTCTGTGCAAGGACTCTCCTCTGGTGCAAATTACAGGAGCTTGAAGGCCGCTCTAACTTGTGCCTCCAGCGACAGTCCCAAGGGGCCAATCCAGCTCCTGGAATTGGCAGTTCTCGGCCACCTCAGCCACCCAGCTGCAGGGAAGGGAATGGTGCAGTCTGTTCTATGGTAACTGTGGATCCCTTTATGCAAGCACAATCCTACTGTGGTCAGATCAGCCTCAATAGGACAGAGCGGTTCAGGACTTTGAGTGTAAATTCACAGAGCACTCTCTCACAGACGTCAAGGAGGAAGAAAAACACTGGCTATGTTTTCATGTCTGTCCCCCCTCCCGATCTCAACGTCTATATTATCTCAAAATCTAGCACTCATGCCCAAAGCAAAACACCACCAGTTGTTATGCGTGGCCTCGGCAAGATTGAGCTTCATGGTGGTCGACCCAGCAGAGCAAAACCCAATCCCCAGATTATCCCAATTTTATTATGGTGACAGTCATGAGGTGGCATAGAGACAGTCAAGTTCTTTTTCTTAGCGTGTGGGCCGTATGCTGCCCTTGAAGACAGTACCTGCTGTGTCACTGTTCATTTTGTTATACATATTTTGTGGGAGGAACTGTTGCAAAGAGCACGGGAGTTTGCTCTCTGCATTCATCTCTGCTTCTGAAGAACCAGGTTTTGGCGTCTGGGCTGAGATTTCTGAACGAGGAGTTTGCCTACATGCTGTTAGACCCCCTCTGCATATAGCATAACTCCGATAATTTACATTAAGAAAATATCCAGACTTCGCATCACTGATTTCACCTTACAGGTCATCTCTGAGTGCCTCACACACGTTAATGAATTTATCCTATAAATACCCCTGTGAGGTAGTTTTTTTTACAAATGGGGAACTTTGGCACAGAGACTCTACGGCCCAAATTTTTAAACATATTTAGGCATTGCTGGGCTCAGCATTACAATGCTTATATGATTTAAATGCCTCAATCTCCTTTTCAAAAGGGATTTAGGCACTTAGGACCCAAAATCCCATTGATGGATGATGGGATTAGGTACCGAAGTGCCTAAGACCCTTTTGAAAAGGAGATTGAGGTTTCTAAATCAGTTAGTTGTTGCAGTGCTGGGTGTAGCAACACCTAAATACTTCTAAAAATCTGGGCCTAAGTGATTTATGAGGTACACAGGAAGACTGTAGCAGAGCCAGGAGTTTAACTCACGTCTCCCAAATCCCAGTCCCGCGATTTAGCACAAGACCAGTTTTCCTCTGTCCTGACAGGTGAAGTTGGTTCCAACTAAAAAATAATCAGAGGTCCAGTACCACCAAAACCAACCAACCAACCAATCAAAAAACCTTTGCCAAACAGCAAATGCTACAACTGTAGGGAAAATAAATGACCAGGCTTTGAAAAGGACACTGCAGAGAATGATGAATATACAAAGGAAGCCATCAGAAAAGCAGTTGAGTCAAACATTCTGTTTCTTTGGGGGGAGGGGGTGGTCAACATCTTGTACAATAAATCACACTTCAAGTTTGCAGCGAGTCCAGCCAACACTTTGAGCACCGCTGCTTTCACTCACAAGGCTTTGCACCACCTGAGTCTCACCTTATGATTCAGATTTGAATAAGCCAAAAAAAAACCAACAAACCCCCATTGAAGTGAAACTCAGCCCTAACCACTGTGGTTTTCCTGGTGCTCAGCCAGAACCATGTTTCCACTCAAAATCCTTTGCCAGAACCTATGGGAAAAAGGAGGAGTTCACTTGGAATTGGGCCTAGATTTAGAAAACAGAAATCTTAGCACCAAGAGGAGCTCAGATGAGCTTGAGATTAATTAAAACACAGCAACGGTCTATCCTGAAACGTTGTATTTTAAATGCAATTAAAAAAACAACAACGTAAGTTCCTGAGAACTTTAACCAATTAGTTTTATACCCCTGCACAAGTTTACAAGAATCCCAATAAAAGTTAATTTTGTTCCCAGCAAACTTTCATATTTCTTCTTAGGGAAGAGATGAGCAGGGTGAGCATAGGACACTGTCGATGCCAAAGACAGGAATTTTTTGGTCTTTTGTTTTGTCTACAGGTAGCACATGGATAAATTGCAGTCAGAATAGTTGAACACAAGCACTGCTGGAAGAAGGCATCAAGGCTCAGATCCTCAAAGGTATTTAGGCACTTAGCACCTATTACACCAAAGGGAGTTAGACACTTAAATACCTTTAAGGGTCTGGCCTGAAATGCCACAACAATTACCTAGGAATCCAGGAGCAGTACTAGATTTCATAAAAGAATGTGGCCATATTAGCAAAGATCATACATACACTCCCAGTAATCTGTTAACTGTGGATAGAAATATTGATATATTTCACTAAACCATAGGCAAATAAGTTCAAGCCTGAGCCATGGGTAACAGCAGAACAGACCAAAAAAATCTTGTGAAAGCTTTCCAAATGGGTCCATACTCTTCTAGATTTGGAATCGGTATTCTAGAGAAGCACTGTGAACACATACTTTGAAGGAAGATGGAAAAGGGGGAGAATTTGTTCAATTACTCACTACATTGACACTACATAATCTCAATGGGAATTCAGTCAAATCCCAACCAAAGTAAAGGAGGCAGGAATGTTTTCTGCATTGGCTGCCTATGTTCTGGCATTGAAGTCAGGGCTTGAAATGTTCAAAAATATTCTAGAAAAGAGTAGTATTACAAAGTGTAAAAAAATCTGCAAGCAAAGTAACTTTGAAAAAAAGTCTTGTTTCAGAAAAAAATTCCGTGTGGCAGGCATAGATAAAACCCCACGACATGTAGAATGCCACAGAGACCCTGCATGAATATATATTAAAATGGAAATGGGGAAAGAGCTGAATACATTAATAAATCCAAGGATTACTTACACTTTAAGAATCAACTATATGTAAAGCCTTAGTGAAGGCTCCTCTGGCCCCAAAACAGCGTAAAGAAGCATAAAATACCATGTCAATTAAGAGAAAGAAGACAGTGTGGAACAATAGTGTCCCAATTAATCAAAAATGCAATTGCTGCGGGTACAACAGAGGAGCCTACAATTTAGTGCTGATTTAAGAATCCAAATGTTCCTTCCTTTGCCACAAAACAGTACCTGTAGAATGTTGCTACCACTCTCCTTCCCATTCACTTCAGAGTCAGTTATGTGTTAAAGGAGTCTCCTGAGCGTGTATGTGTAACACCAACAGACCCTGGTCATCCACGGGCAGGATCGAACCTGGGACCACTGGAGCTTAGTGCATGAGCCTCTACTGCATGAGCTAAAAGCCATATGGCTGGTGGGCCGTACCGGGTCTCTTGGTGTTACAAGTGGGGGCTCATGCGGGATTTCAACTGGGAAGTCTCTGAAGCTTGGGACATGCTTCCTCAGCTAGAGGAAGTATGTAACCCAAACACATCCTGGCTGTGGTGTTCTGTCCAATCTAGTGGCACCCAGACCACTTGGAGAGAGAGATTAATGAATCTGCTTTACAGCCTTAGTTAACAAGTAGAGGTTAATGTATTAAGCTCCAGAGGTCCCAGGTTCGATCCTGCCTGCCGACAACCGGGGTCTGTCGGTGTTACATATGTACATCAAGTGATACTCTTCACTGGGCTAGGGAGACTGCTCTTCAAATTCAGTAGCAAGACAATTACTGATGAGCCTTAGAGATCTGTAAAGCATGGACAGCCCTTTACTAAGGCTCCAATTCAGCAAAGCACTCCACATACATGCTTAGCTCTTAAGCATGTGCTTAACTTGAAACTACCCTGATGTTCAAGTACTCCTCAGCCTCCAGTAGTTTAAACATCCCCTTTCCCAGAGCTCCAACCTTGTCATTGCACTGAGTTTATGGCTGACCTCTTCAGGGAAACTTGACAGTGAAAGCAAAGAGACACATGGGCTTTGTAAGGCTTCCCCAAAACCAATCACTCTCTACTTGACATATCACAAGATATATGCAGATCTAGACCGAACAATAAGCCAGCCATATGCATTTGCCTGCCTCAGTTTCCTCACCACTCTGGAGTGTTCTTTGGGTTGAAGTCAGAGTCCCCAAGAAGTCCAGGATCCCCTCTCCTGTGCATGGCTTCTCCTCCAAATCATGGAGTCTCCCTCTCTCCTGGGCAGCCAGTCTTCTCCCTCCACACCTGGTCCTGCAGTTCAAAAGGGCCCGTCTGCTATAACAGTACGGCCCTCTCTTCCTCCTTCCTGGCCAAGCTTCCTATGTCTGCAAGTCCCGCAGAGCCTCTCTGCTCTGAACCCCTTCCCCTTCCAGCTAATTGGGTTGGACTGGTTTCTCTGGGCTTCAGCCACAAATTTTCCAGAGCGGCTTCCACCATCAAGCTTTAACGCCACTCCAATTTCCCTGGTCTGGGAGACACACTCTACAGTCTTGACAGCAAATGGTGGTTTCCACACACATTGAGGCATTCAATGATACAGCTATTGGACAGCCAACAGAATTTATACATTGTATATACACAGATTCCACAAATCATCACAGTCAAAAACAAAGGGCCAGACTCTCAACTGGTGGAAATCCGTGTAGCCTCATTGAAGTTGATGAACGTTGACATTGACTTCAAGAGTGCTATGTTGACTTACACGAGTTGCGAATCTGACCACCAGGTTGTTGTTAAAGGCTGCAACCACACATGGAAAAACAAATCAGTACTTTTCAATGCCCTATTAAAAAAAATAAAACCTTTCCCTCTTTCCAATAATACCATACATAACCAAAGTATGTGACTCAGAATGAAATGAAAAGAAGCATAAACTAATACTTATGTCTTCTTGTGGGAAAACCAAGATACTGAAGACTCAAGTTGGCTTTGTATTATTAGGCTACATTAAAACGAATAGGGAATTGTTAAAATGTCACAATTAGAGCAGCATGAACCCAGAAGAATTCTCCTCCTGAGCTTGGCACAGTGGGATGCCACATTATGGTCTTTATTCACTTCACTTCCAGTTTGTACTACAGCTATTAAAAAAAAGGCCTGGTTAGGCAAATCTATCTATCTACAGAGGGCCAAAATTAGGCATAAAAGGCATTGCTGAGAGCAGGATATGAAGCTGCATGGTGGATGAAGATGATAAAAGCAGTGACCTATTCCTAAGTGCCTATACTAACTGTATATAATTATGCAATAGAGCTCAAGATCTCCAGCTTTACTGATCTATTATTGAACACAAAGCCTTAAAGGATTGGATATTAACCCTGTCACGTCAATGTGCATAGTTCAGAGGTGATAGGTAAGGAGATCACACCTTGGTAAGCAGGTTTAAAGGAGACTTTTACAGATTGATAGAGGCTAGAAGGAACCATTATGATCTAGTCTGACCTCCAGCATAGCGCAGGCTAGAGCGCTTCATCCAGTGAAGTTCCTACATCCAGCCCAATAACTTGTGTTTGTGCTACAGCATATCTTTTAAAAAGAGATCCCACCTTCATTTAAAGACTGCAAGTGACAGAGAATCCACCACGTCCTTTGGTAAGTTGCTTTACTGGTTAATTACCCTCCCTGTTAAAAATAATGCAACTTATTTCTGTTCTAAAAAAGAAAAGGAGTACTTGTGGCACCTTAGAGACTAACCAATTTATTTGAGCATAAGCTTTTGTGAGCTACAGCTCACTTCATCGGATGCATACTGTGGAAAGTGTAGAAGATCTTTTTATACACACAAAGCATGAAAAAATACCTTGAGGCTTGTCTAGACGAGGACAATTTGCACAGGTGTAACACGACACCTACTGTAGACCCATTGCACCGGTCAACTACTGGGGTAAGCCACACCAATGGAAGCCCCATCGTACACTGGCACTGCTATCCCAGTGCAAGCCCCCTCATCCCCCTACCCCTGCCATCCCTCAAACACAGGGCCTGAGCACAAAAGGCCTGATTCTCCCCTGCCTTGTACAATCACTTAAACCTGTGCAAAGTGAGTAAATCACCATTCTGATTTGGTATAATGACTGCACAAAGTGCCAGGCAAATGAGAATGAAACTCAAAGGAAGCAGGAAGATTGTGAGTCAAAGCAGTGGGTGGCCTATTTGAACATACACGGCTAGTTTTTCTGCTGCTACAACTCTCTCTTATGGTCCTTCATCCTGTAAATTACACCAGTTAGACATGGCTTCCCTAACATTCACTTACTGGTCTGTAACTTACACGTTCTGTCTTTCACTATTACTAATTGACACCACTCACACTAGGATACCTGCTTATATCATTGCTCACAGAAGGAGATACCACCATGATACAAGAAGCAATGCTGATCATGTCCAAAGGAGGTAGAGTTACTGCAGCCTTTAAGTTTGCCAACAGTCAGAAAAATACATTTTTTAAGCAGAGGCGGAAATCCCCTTAACAGAAATGTGCTCTATTAAATCCCAGTACAGTGGCTAAATCTACTCCCATATGGGTCATACAATGAAAGTATTTTACTAATAAATGGAAGGTCTATTTTATAGAGATGTAGGGGGAAATATTTCCCTAAGCCCTCTTCTTCTTTCACCATTATCCTGCATGCTTCTTGCTGGTAGAATTTAGTCACTTAAAAAAGTCAACTTCCTCTTTGCTTATTAATAGATCTAAGAAAATAATTGAATTTTATGAAAAAAACCCAACATTTTGTTTTGAAAAAAAAATTTCAAAGTGAAACGCTGCAACAGTTTGTTTTCAAAATACCAGAACAAAATCTCTAGACATTTCCAAATTCTTTTTTCCTGCTGAAATTGTTTGCCAAATTCAGCCCAAACTCACACACAGTTTCAGTGTGCCCCCCAAAATGTGTTTTATGATTAATTGACTATTTGCTGAAAATTTTCACCCAACTCTATATATTAATCATCATCTCCCTCATCTCCAGCCATTACATTACCATTATGGCTAACAGCTCCTTTTCTCTGACTACTGCCCTGTTCTCTACACTCTGCCACTATCCATCCCTTCCCCCAACCCTAATTCCCAAATCTACACTGCTCAGCAAAGTGGTTGAAGAAACAGCCCTTTCTCACCGCTCCAGTTACCACGACAAACCACTCCCCTCTTTGGAGTCATGGCGGGTGCAGCATTTGGTTTCCTCAGCCTTTTCATCGGAGTCATCTTATTTCTACCCTCAGCCCTAACTACCCTTTAATGTTGAGGAGGCTCGGCTGTACATCGGGATATACTTTAACCTCTTGAATAACCGTTCACATTCACCCAAACTGCTCATCTTGGCCAAGCAAACCTCTGGCTTCATCTCAGATACCTTCAGCTAAATGCCTCAAAGGCAGAACTGCTTCTTATCAGCAAGAGGAACATCTTCAAACACTACAAAATCTTCGCTGATTCCACCCTCGCTTGCCTCCACTGCTTTAATTTATTCACTGGGCAATGGGCCAGGTCCTGGCCCATGCTATGGCTGCTCCTTTCTGCTACTTCAGCAATGCCACAAAACTGCCTCATGCAGGCAGCTTAGGATTCCCCAGTGTGGAATGGCCGGTGTTGAGCAAAGTGGATTCTCTGTTACCCCCCTGCAAACCAGTTCTCCCAGATCTGTCTCTGCATAAAGGTTTTGCACTTGTTTCATTCATTTGTCATGGCTCTAAATTGAGGCAGACAAGGTGGGGGAGGTAATATCTTTTATTGGACCAGCTTCTGTTGGTGAGAGAGACAAGCTTTCTAGCTCCACAGAGCTCTTCAAAGAGACCAGCAGAAGTTGATCCAATAAAAGATATGACCTCACCCACATTGTTTCTCTCATATCCTGGGACCGACACAGCTACAACTACACTGCAAACATGCTTCTGAAGTGACATTTCTGCAACTATTCTCTCGATGGCCATGATCATACACTCAGAAATAATTCTCTGCAAAGAGAGACCGCTCTTAATTTTAAAAATAATAATTTAGTCGGTCAAATACATCAAGACCTTTATGCAGGTCTTCTAGATGCCCATAGATTAGCAGAACAAATGATCCCCTAACAATCTGTCAAATTCAAAAGCATCAATAAAAAAGCCAACAAAACTTTTATAAAAGGGATTTGATTTGGAAGAAGAGAAACCTAAAAACAAAATGGTTCATTTTGGGACAGAAACAGGCTTTTTGAAAAGAAGACTGTTTAAAAATGCATTGGTTAGCCACAGTTTCCCTGATGATAATCTGTGGCTTCTGATCTGGCAATCAGGCCTGGGTTCCGTATTTCAATAGAAATACTAGTCCAGCCGTTATGTGCCGACAAGTTTTAACTTTAAGCAAGCAAACAAGCAAACTTTAAGGGTGCTCAGCAGGAATTTTTTATTCAAATGAGATACTCAGAAAGAATGAATGAAAAAGTCCAGTCAGACAGAGCTTTCTGTTCTTTGACTTCATAAACTGACACAGGATTATTTGGAGAGGCACTGAATATTTCACTGAAAAGATTTTAAAGCATGAGGACCAGGGCCAGCTCTAGGTTTTTTGCCAGCCCTAGGCTCCCCCCCCCCGCACCTCCCTGCTGCCCCAGCCCTGGGCTCTCCCCCCAACACCCGCACCCCTTGCCGCCCCAGCTCTGGGTTCCCCCACTTCCTCCCCACCAGTGCCCCGCCCCACTGCTGCCCCAGCCCTGGGTCACTGGTAATTCGCTCCCAGGGCGGGTCATCAGCATCCTGCACATGACACTAGCAGGGGCGGAGGCTGCATCCCCCCCTACTCCTTCCCAGCACCCGGGGGGCCCTGACTCCGCCCGCTCCCCCCTCACCTCTAGCCGGTCCGGCTCTGGCAGGGTAGGGGTAAGCAGCGGGGCTCCCGGGCCGCACCTCAGCCCAGGGTCCCTCCAGCTGGGGCTCCTGCCTCCAGGACTGGCTGGGAATCGGGAGGGCAGAGCTGGGGGACCGCCCCAGCAGGGGGCTGAGAAGCCGGGGCAGGGCAGCCCCAGAGGAAGCATCCGGCGTGGAGCGGAGCCCCGGAGAGCGGGATGCGGGCCCCACACGGCCATGCCCCGGGCACCAGTCCCCTCTATGGCCCCGCTGCTGCTCCTGGCTGCCCTGTCACAGCCCCGGGCGGCTCAGGCCGCTTCGCCCAGCCCTGGCGGGGGCGGCCGCCCTGCAGCACCTGCAGGCGGCTCCGTGCACCCCACAGGGGTGGCTCCCAGCCCGAGCGTCCCGCACTCCACGTGCTGGAGCCCGCCGGATGGCTCGGCCGCGGCCGGCGGCGCAAATCACAGAGGCCCCAAGGCGCCCGCCGCGAATGACGCACTGCTGCTGCTGGACCCCAGTCCCGGGGCCAGCTTTAGCCACCCGCTGTGGCTCTTCCACCTGGACTTTGGCGTCAGTTTGGGGGCCGGGACAGCATCTACTTGGGTAAGCGCCCACAGGGCCAGCCCCCAAGCCAAATAAATGAATGAATAAATAAATAAATAAAAGGGTGGCCCGAATGCCGCCCCTGCAAATGTGCCGCCCCAAGTACCCACTTACTTTGCTGGTGCCTCGAGTCGGCCCTGATGAGGACAAACATTAATGCTTGTTTTGTTCACTGCTGTGATGCATAGAAATGGTAATGGAAAAAAAACATCACATTCCCCTTTCATCAGCTTCCCGGGCCTTCCACAACAGCTGGGTGACAATCAACATCTCCATCTCTCTAGTAAGTATGGCCCAACCCTGCTAGCATTTATGCACATGCTGAGCTTTAACCTTGACTTCAGTGGGGCTACGTGGATCAGCGTTCTCGTCGCACTCCCCGTCAGTACCTGGCCTGGCCCAGGGAAGCGAATGATCCAATCAGCGGACTAAATCCGGTGATGAATCCTGATCACGTGCCACCTGAGGTACGTCGCGCATATGCTAAGACGACGACTCGTGTTGTAATTTAAGCATGTGCTCTTCTGGGCCAATATTTTCAAAACCTTGCAGGATCGAATCCATAGTGCAACCAGCAGGTGCTAAAATAAATGTCTGTACACTACTTAACTCGAGGGTGTCCCTGGATTACAAGGGTTGGGCTACTGCAATCCCATAGTTGAAAATGAAGGAGTTTATAGGTCCAGGATCTGACTCAATAGTTAACAGGCAGTACCTTTAAATTATCATATTGAAACGTATCCTCCCTCCTTCTTAGGAAGGAGCACTCACAAGGATGATTTGTAATATGTTTCATTACATAACACATTATACTCCTCTCCTGCTTTTCCTTTGTGCCTTCTGATAAACAGTGGGTTTTTTTTTCCTATTTCAAAGTTTTATTTTAAACACAAACTAGGAAAGGGTAAAAGACACTTCCTCTATCAGTGCAGCTAATACTGGGGGCTGGAGAGAGCTTTTCAGATAAACAGGATTTAAATTAAAAAAGCCTTAGCCCACGGAGCAGCAGCTTCCTCAGAAGAGCAGCAGATGGGGTGAGGGTGGGCTCCTGAGAGGAGCAGAGGTGGGTGTCATAACAGGGAGGTAGGAAGGAGAGGCAGCCATATTTGTTGTGCACACAGGAATGTGGAGTTTTGGTTCACTAGCCAATCATTTTGCATGAAACAGCTATGCAGTTATTATGCACATTTCTGCACTCTGATTGGCTAATGACCCTTAGCCAGCCAGAGCACAGAGATTTGCATATTATATGTTTATTGAGATATAACCACAGTCGTTATTCAGGTCAGTTCCCCATCAGCCACAGTGCTGGGATTTGCATACATGAGAGATAATCATACTGTTGTGGGTTATTAACCCCTAGCATCCCTGTACGCCGATTGGCTGAGTTAATGCCATTTTAGTACAATATACATTATTGCATTGCATTTTTGCTATGAGAAAAGTTTTATTAAATCAGCAGCTGAGAAAGCCTGATCATTTCAATGCGACTTTGCCACTTACAAGAAAAAACACATTAAATACATTTTGTTATGTGGACAATTATGAAGTAACAGTGTTCAGCACAAAGGTAGTAATTCAGAAATATGTTATGTAGGTGACGATGGGTGTAGCAACTTTGAAGGGGCTTCATCTGTACATTGATCAAATGCACTCTAAAACCATGAACGCCAGTAGTAAATATCTGCCTATCAGGGCTTATTATTCAAACACCAGATTTCAAAGTGACACTGATGAATAGCAAAATGCATTACAAAATGTAGTTGGAATCTGTAAAATATAATGTAAAAACAGGATTAAAAATGGCAACCTTGGCAAGTTCTTAGCTGCAGAGAAATAGTGCTTCCAGGCACCAGGATAATTGGGTAAATTAAAACCAGAATGATAATCAGCTGCTTAGACTAGCAGGAATAATTCTGAGTAGGTGGTTTGTAAATACCAGGGAGGAGGTCCTGCTAGGGATGTCAAAACGATAAGAATCTGTACTGAAGTTTACCTAGTTCTAGTTATAACTATACAGTACTATTGCACCTTGTGTGACATGGCATTGTATGCAAATTCTTCTTCAGAAATGAGTTTGTAAATCTCTTGAAATGCACAGACGTGAACCTCTGGTAATTCAGGTGCGAAGTAGATGCACTGTTAATGTAGTTTCTATATTTCATTTCCTGGTTTGAAAATTAGACTCCAACAAATTCGTTTTTTGTAATACCTAACATGGCGAACAGAAATCAAAGAGTAACTTCCTATCTGCATGTTGATAGGATCCCCAATTCACTGCATGACTCTAAACAGCTACAGAGTCTGCCAAGGAGTCAAAGAGGGGAAGTAGTCTTCAGTTACTCCATGGGAGGAAGGAGTTTGGCCAGTGAACTGGGGACAGAAGATAGAGAAGGGAGAAGGAAAGAGACTAGGGAAATAGTGACAGGGTCTGGGAGCAAGCAGACTGTAGTTGTTGGACATCGGGTCCCTGGGCTGGAACCCAGATTAGTGGGTTGGCCTGGGTTCCCCTACCAGCTGCTGGGAAAGTGGCACAGGAGTGGAAGACTGTCTGGATTGGCATGCGGACAGCTGAGCCGGCAGGACTTTGAAACCCTGGAACGGGAGGACTACACAGTGACATGGCTAGAGGGACGAGTCATGAAGAGGATGCACTACAAGTCCTGGAGAGCAAGGAGGAACGTGGTGGGACCAACCATCAGAAGGGGATTGTCAGACCTGATTGGAGCTAATCCCCAGGCGACAAGCCCTGGGTTTGCAGTAGTTCTGCCTGGGTTCCATATTTATTCCTAAACTTCCTACTCACTGGAGGGGAGTGGTTCAGAGGCAGAAAAGGGAGTTGGACGCACAATTTCCAGTGCATTTGGGTACCCAACTCTCTTTTGTTTCTCTGAAAATCTTCTGAACCTGCTCTAGTGTGAGCATGCTGGGTAAAATTTTCAAAAGTATCTAAGTGGCTTAAGAGCCAAAATCTCATCCAAAGGGCCTAAGGGCCAGCCTTTAAAAAGGCCACTAAAGATGTAGTGAGGCACCTCGTAGGTGGTTTTGAACATCCCACTAGGCATCTATCTGCATATTTAGGCACCAAAGGCAGATTTTTAAGGGTATTTAGCCCTAGCTGCACTAAACATTGCAACACCAGCTGATTTAGGAGACAAAGATTCATTATCAAAAGTGATTTAGGCACTTATTCTAAATCCCATAAACTGGCAATGGGATTTTGGCTCCTAGTGCCTAAATCCCTGAAGAAATGAGATTTAGGCTTCTAAATCAGCTAGGTGTTATCATGCTGAGCACAGCACCCTTAGTGCCTAAATCACTTCTGAAAATCAGACAGGCCCCTAAATCACTTGGGAACTTTTGGAAATATTATCCTCTTATCAACTTCAAACCACTTTAATACGTTTACAAAACTTGTTACGCTCCTTTCTTTGAAATCTCATCTTTTCTGATGAGAAGCTGGCCAGCAGACGCCCGCAAAGCCAGATCGTGCTTGCCTTTCTTGGGCAATGAGTCTCAATTTTTGTTTGTTTAAAGCTGTTCACATTTACCCCTTAAAAACTCAACAGCCTAGGCCTGGTTGCTGTAACTTCTGAGAACAAGAGTGAAAAATCCTGCAATAGGAAGGAAAGCATCTGCTGAACCCTCTGCATGCTTGTATCGCTTCGAGTTAAGTTGCAAGGCAGATTTTTAAAACGACAGCTCTCCCTTATTCAAATGTTCCAGTGCTACAGTTGACAGCCATGACAGTTATAAGCACAGCCAGGATCTGTGCGGCTTCTCTCATTTCTGACTTTCACCCACACCTCCTTCAGTTGTCGGCCAATGATCAGAAATCAGAAGGCAGCTTGATAAAAACTGCTGTGTGAATATAGACTTATTCAGTCATGGACACACAAGGGAACAAACAGTGGAAAATTCACCCTGCTTGCACAAAGCCCACATTCTTTGGGGTGCAGGTTAGGGATCCTGAAATAAGATCTGAGTGGGTGGACACCTACTGAGTCCCATAGAAGTTAGTGGTCAGAATTCTGCCTGTGTAGATCAAATTGCAAAATCAGGTTTGCAAGAGAATGGAAGAAAGAGCCATGAAAATAAAGGAGAGCTCAGGAAGCAGATCGCTTGCCGTTGCTTCAAGAGTTGCATTAGCCATCTTGACAGCCTGTACAAAGGCACTTTATCTCATCGCTTGACATGAGCGTTAAAGAGAAAGGAGAAAGGAAACGCTTGTGAATAACAGGCATAATAGGAAAGACTAGTTAAGTGAAACATAACTGACTTCCAGTGGAAGCACAGGGACAGATTTTCAAAGTTAGTAGCTGAGACTGTGTGCATATATTTCTGAGTACCTAATTTATGTATGCAAATACTTGATCTTTGCACACAAGTGTCTCGTCTGCAAAAACACTTTGAGTATCTTCAGTATCTGTCCTAAGATTCTCCTTCGATAAATGACATCTCCCTTCTGATGTGGACCTACATACTTGTAAGTCCTATAATTTAAATAATTCTGTTAGATTTCCTTGCTACAGTGGCATCCTATTGACAAGTTGTCCTTCATATTTGTTAGAAAGGTACAATTACTCAGTAGTTATTTGCAAATTAATTGCCATTTCCTAATGAACAATAATACAGTATACCTGGTTGTTTTCTTCCCAAAGCAATACTCTACATTCCACTTATAGTGCCAATCGATACTTAATTACCATTTAGTGTTAACTTTTAAAATAAAATAATGTTTTATAATAATCTAAATTAAAAGCGCTTTACTATGGTTACTTCTATAATAAATGCTGGTGAAATGACCTATTTGAAAGCGAATCACATTATAAACTCACATAACTCAATTTTCAGAGCTCATCTCATGCATACTAAAAAGATGTTAAAGGCTGTGCAGAACAGTAAAAGAAAAAAACCCATTTGTATAAAGGAAATACGATTCTTTGGAGTAATATAAATATACCATAAATTAACAGCAATTCAAGAAATCACCAACAGCGTGCATAGTTTGGAAGATGTTATATCTCAGTTAGTGCTGTAAAGGTGAACCCATTATTTCTGGTCTATGCATAATGAAATCCTAAGCAAAACAGCATGTGATTTCTAAAGCAATATAACAATTTCCGATCAGGTCGTGGTGTACTTAATTTGAGACTGGGCCACACATTCTTCATTGTTCTTGTCATCTCAAGATTTCTTGAAGAGTATAGTCGTCTAGAAATGCAGTACAGGTTCCTAGAGTGGCCCTCAGTCATATTTTAAAATTGATGTTGGGGGCGTCATGTTCACTCAAAGTTGTACAGAATTAGAATGCTTAGCAGCATGTGCATTTTTTCAATTTTAAACTTTTTTTTGCCCCACTCTGTCTTTCTTGTGTTTAGAGTTTGCAGTGTTATTGTAGCTATGTTGGTTCCAGGATATAAGAGAAAGAAGGTGAGTGAGATATTTTATTGGACCAATTTCTGTTGGTGGCAAAGGCAGAGACAAGCTTTCAAGCTACACAAAGCCCTTCTTCAGCTCAGTGTAGCTCAAAAGCTTGTCTCTGTCTCTTCCATCCATGCAAGTTGGTCCAATAAAAATATTATCTCACCCACCTTCTTCCTCTTATATTTAGGGTAAGATTTTTAAAAGTATCTAAGTGATTAGGGAGCCTAAATCTCATTTTCAAAAGGGATTTAGAGCCAGATTTTAGATGCCGAAAGATGCAGATAGATGCCTAGTGGGATTTTCAGAAGCACCCAAACACCTAACTTCCATTAGAATAACCTGTTCAAGTGCTTTTGAAAATTGCATTTAGGCACCTTTAATACCTTTGAAAATCTGGCCCTTATGAGCTTAAGTCCCATTGATTTTTCAGTGAGTCTTAAGCTCTTAAGTCGCTTTTTAAAATGGGACAGGCTTCTATGTCACTTAAGTGCTTCTGAAAATGCTACCCTTATTATCCAAAACTTTCTGAAAGAGGTACCCAATCCAAAGCCTGTAATCAATGAGAGTCTTCCCACTGTTGACAGTGGGATTCAGATCAGGCCCCAGGTGAGCTGCATCCCTGAATATGAACGGTCAAGAACCAAAATGGATTACCTGAAAGGATAGGCAAAGGCTATGTCAATGCTGAGGTCGCTCTCTGACTTGTTTGCACAGTCCACGCTGAGCCGCAGGCCTCCAGAATAACCACCGCATGTTGCAAATGCAAAGATTGCAAAAAGCTGTCAAAAACAAATGACATTTTCATTTTACTTCAGCGACAAGAACAACTGTATCTATACAGCGGTTTTCTTGACTGAGTCAGAGGTCGCTGCCCAAGAAACTCTCTCAGATTATCAATAAGGCAGAGTGGTCAAGAACATCTGGGTTTTAATACAAACAGACTGGTTATTCTGAATAGTAATAGGAAGTGAATTCCATAATTAAGAGGCATAATTATAAGCTTCTCTTGCTCTCAGTGCCAAAAATTACAACCAGGCAATTTAGACCTTAGTTTAGACTAAGAACATATGGAGATAGAATGAAGATTGACCAAGTACAATGGACCATTTTAAACTTTAAATATAAATAAAATCACTGCAAAATGTTCTAAGGAGCCAGTATAGGGATTTCGAAGGAGTGACACAAAGACAGACACATGGTTCATGTAGATATATTGACACAACATGCAAAATATGTTATCACATTATCCTTCATTAGTTTTTAATGAAGCTACATATGACTTTGAATAAAAGACTAACATGATTTATTAGTTTTTGGAATCATTATTGTAATCTTAGATAGATGAGCAGATGCAATAAATCAATACTAGAGTAAAAGGGAAGCAAAGCAAGTTACAGAATAAATTCAACAGTCCAACGAGGCCTGGGCAAAAAGTAAGGTGGTTCAAATCCAGGTTCAATTTCATCTTAATTCCCAAAGACGCGTGCATACTTGTATGGCGGAGGTGGCAGTGCTATTGTTTTTTCTTTTTTGCTCCATCTCTGTTTTAAATCTAGGAGGACAAGGCTGGCATTGGTTTTGCAATTGTCCATTTAGGATGCTTTGCAAAAACACCACTTGACATGGACATGGGTCAGGCACTTGATTCTATTTTTGTCCCTTCTATAAAAATAAATAAATAAATAAAAATCACACTCTGAGCCAGATTTTGCTCTGACTGACACCAGTATAAATCTGGAGTAATTCCACTCATTTTAATGGAGTTACTCCAGATCTACACTAGTGTAAAAGAGTGGAATTTGGCTGCCTAGATTATGTCACGTTCATATTAACAATGAAATAAACGATGGGTCAGTGACGAAGGAGGAATACAAGCATAGCACACACATGTCACGTAAACCAGAGCCTGTCCTGAAGCACTGAAAAGACAGATGTGGGCAGCAACAGGAAAAGTAAATTTGAGGCAGAATGAAAGAACGACGACTGCATTAAAGACAGAGAGACAGGAAACAGAAAACTAGAGCGTACTGTAACCCCATCCAAGGCACAAGACCCTAATAAGTGCTATCAATAACAGCTGTATACCTTCACCCCACCAACCACTCCAATTCATGGCACAATCACAGCCAAACTGGGAGTTGAATTATCCTACTCTGTCTTCAGGTTTCCTTAATATACTTGTATATTTTTGCCACCTGTTGCCAGATAACCGTTCCTGAGCATTTGGAACGGAAAAAGCTTTTTGCTGGCACAAGATGATTTGCTGGGGGTGACTCAAAACAAAGCCAAGCCACAGCGTTTGTACAGGCAATTGAGATTGTATGGGAAGGAAGCACTCACCACAAGAGGAACAGTAAGTGGAGAGGAACAAAGCTGAAGTACGAGGTCAGTGATAATTGGAGAGACTGGCTGCTAGACAGGTGAACATTCTGGCCTTTTCCCACGTAAGTAATATTTTGTGCTCAATGGCATGGAAGATATGTAGGGCCAAATCCTAGGTCTTTGCAATGTGGCAGTAAGAGCAAGGTAACTCCTTGCAGTCAGAAGTGTCAGACCTACACTGGACGGACAGATGGACTGACTAACACAACTGTAGGAAATTTAGGGGTGGGATGGCAGATGGGGATCCTGACCCATTCCCCCAGCAGCCCTCTATGGATCTTGCTTCCCCCTCTCTTTTCTCCCCTGAAGCCATGCTACGCCATTCTAGGGCAGCTGTGTCACTCCTGCAGGAGGAAAGAGGAGGGTGGGCACTGGGACCCCAATCTAATAAAAACAAAATGAGCAATGGCACTTAGGTGTGGCTGGGGGAGGGGCCTGCAGAGGGCTTGCAAACTTCTGCTCGTTCCCCGCCCTCATCACCATGGAGATGGGGTAGACTCCAGTTCCATTTTGGAGATCCCTGTTAGGAACAACGCAGTCACTTCAGTCCCTCCAAATGATTGACAGGACCTGACCCCTCACGTTCCCCTGAAGTTATGTGTGTGACATGTGGGCCCTGCATCCGTGGAGTCAGCCCAGCCCATGTAGAACCAGGCCTACAGGAGGGAGAGGGACAAGACTGCCTAGCCACAGGCCCCAAGTAGAAGTGGGGGAGGAATGGGTACACTATCAGGGCCCAGTCCAAAGGGGGCAGCTAGCCAGAGGGCCACAAGCCCATCACCATGAGAAAAAAAACCCAGGCCAAATTGTGGCCATTTGGTTTGATTCAATGTTATTTATATAATCTGAGTATGTTTTCATCAAGGACAGGTCCATCAATGGCTATTAGCCAAGATGGTCAGGGACACAACTCTATGCTCTGGGTGTCCCTAGCCTCTGACTGCCAGAAGCTGGGAATGGGCAACAGGGGAGGGGTCACTCAATAATTGCCCTGATCTGGTCATTCCCTCTGGGGCACCTGGCACTGGCTGCTGTCTGAAGACAGGATACTGGGCTAGATGGACCACTGGTCTGATCCAGCCTGGCCGTTCTTATGTTCTATCTCTGTGGGATAGGGCCAGTGTTATGAGTTTGCCCTGAGCCCGGCATAATGAGTCTGGCCTCCCAACAAACCTAGTGTGAAGGCTTACCGCTCTTAAAGTGAGAGCTCTCTGGGGCGGAGACTTTGTATTGTTCATTTGCACAGTACAATGGAGCCCTGATTGTAGTCTTTAGGAGCTATCCTAATAGAAATAGTAAATAAGGCATGACTCCTCACATGGCAGCGTCTGTACAACACACTTCTACTTAAATCCTAGTGGGATTTCAGTCAGCGATGGGTGGGAGCTGAAAGGAAAATCTATAAGGGGCAATGATAATTAAAATCCAGAGAAAGAGTTTAAAGCCAAATCAAAACACAAAAATCCCCAGCTATAGCAGGTGGCAGTCCAGTAAATTTGCAATGACCGTTGTTAAAATGGAGTCCCAATAGTGAAGGGGGTTGAGACATTCTCTTCATGCCAGTGTGATAGCCACCATCTTGGCCATCACAACGGGCCTCCAGAACTAAAACCACACGCTGCTGTAGCTTGAGTTAAAGAGCCAGGGCTCCCTAGCTGGGCCTGTATCAGGCTCCTATTTTTTGTGGACAAGGCACAGCGGGGAACCCATAACACTCACTCATAGGTATCCCAATGCTAGCATACACTATGTTCTTCTGTTTCCCCACAGCATTATTAAGTACTTTTTACATGCCAGCAGTGTCCTTGGCCCTGCCTGTACAAGACAAAAAGGACAGACAGGCCCTACTCAAAAAGCTTGAGATCAGTGGGAGTTAAGTGCCTAGGCACTTTTGAAAATCCCACTAAACATCTACTTACATCTTCAGGCACCGGAATTTAAAAATCTGGCCTCTGGCTCCTCTGTCTTAGCACCCATCTGTAAAAGGGGGATAATGGCATTTCCCTGCCTTACAGGGTTGCGGTGAGGATAAATACATTAAAAAGATTATGGGACATTCAGACACTAAGCTAATGGGACCATATAAGTACTGTAGATAAGAAGATAATTCTAAAACAATATTATTAATTCACTTACTTTTGGGCAGAGTCTTTAGAAATTTATCTCTGCTATGATGCCCACAGAACCCTGCCATCTGACCGCAGATAGGCTAGTGATGAACAACTACTGTTTACCGTACCACATTAGCATATTCCACCATTACCTTGCCATCCCCTCCTGCAGTTCTCTTACCCGATCTCTGATGCACTATTATAAATGTTTTGGGGCAGGAACAGTCTTTTTTGTTAAAGGCCTGTAAAGCACCTCGTATAATGGAGCCCTGATACAGGCCTCCAGCTGCCACTGTGTTCTGAATAATGAACAACAGTAATAGAAAGGCGTAATACAACATTTATTCAATCACTTTTTAAATGTCAGGTTGGCTAAAAACCTAAGTGGGTAAAAGCTGAGATTTGCTGTGTATTAGCCTGTTAAATATTTATCTCGAAACTATAAATTTTGCTACCGTAACTCGAATAATAGGCCTTGATAGTAAATGAGGTCAAACATTTCCTTTGTAAAGAGGAGTTATTCTGCACTTGGAACTAATTGAATTCCATACAGAATAGCAATGGAAATTGGGATTAATCATTCTGTTTTAATTTGTAAGGCAAAGTCAGAAAACAATACATTTAAGAAGAACGGGAAATACCGGAGCTGAGCAGCTTTCTGGCCTAATTAATGGAGTTGTAAATGCAACTATTTTGCAGATATGCAGGGGGCCACAAAGATTAATAGACCCTAATAAATAAAGAGGGAGCTAAAGGAGTGCAGGAAGAGATAGCCCTGCTCTGAATACACAGTAGCATCTCCTCCATTTCCCTGGCAGCTGGGCTGCTCTGTATTTGGGGCACAGAGTTCAAAGAAATGAACACATTGAAGGTATATCTGTTTTGCTAAAGCTTTATCAGATAGTATACATTTATGCCATTTAAACTCAAGGAGCCCCTTTTACTCAAGGGGTGACTTGAGGACAATCTATAAGTATCTACAGGGGGAGCAAATATTTAATAATGGGCTCTTCAGTATAACAGACAAAAGGTCTAACACAATCCAATGGCTGGAAGTTCAAGCTAGACATATTCAGACTGGAAATAAGGTGTACATATTTAACAGGGAGAGTAATTAACCATGACCAAGATCACTGACCATTTTTAAATCATGATTGGATGTTTTTCTAAAAGATCTGCTCTAGGAATCATTTTGGGGAAGTTCTGTGGCTTGTGTTCTACAGGAGATCAGACTAGATGGTCACATCCTGGTTCTTTCTGTCCTTGGGATCTATGAAACTATAAATCTCTTCATAAAGAATTTGCCACCCACAACCACAGTTATTACTACTCAGGAGGGAGCAGTAACCTTCCTTTTCCTCTACGCTGTCTCCTCTCCTCTCCTGTTTTGATGCCTTCTCTTCAGTGGCAGAGTTTGTGTAGGCTACCCCTGAATTTGTGCAGCCTCTTTAAATTCCTTATCCATCTATGGTTCAAGCCTAAGAACGCTGCAGGCTAGTTCCCATGCCTGCCTGTCACATCCAGCAGCCTTCTGGGCTTGATCAGAAGCCTGGGGGAGGATATGGACATGGGCTCCCGGCCACAGGTGAAAAGACGGCTGAATAGGGCTCTGCATGTCTGACTTTACAGAAGGCTCAGCAAAAGCTGGGACTTGCCCTGACACTTCCTATTGCTTTGTCTCTTGATGTGCGGGGGTCGTCTATAGCTAACACCTTGAACTCATAGAAGCTAACAAAAGCACAGCTGGTCTGGCGGCAGCAGCAGGAAATATACAAACAGCACCTTTTGGGAGACGCTCTACATGTCACATGGCAGACGGGAAGAACAGAGGCTCTCAACAATGGATATTTCACCCTGGGTTTCATGACAAACTTGTAAGCATTGTTTTCTTTTTGTTCAAACGCTTCTTTGTCCCTTTTTGCTTTCACTGCTTTCTGCTGTCAGCTGAGTATATCATGTATTAAACCAAGATTTACCCATCAGGTTTTGCCTGCTCTGTAATTTTGCAAGCATACTGTACTTTTATTATAGGTAGATTTGTGTAAATTGCAGCTGTAAACCCAGCAATGGGAACTTGATGGACCAGATTCAATAAAAACGCCATCTGGAAAATAATTTTATTGAACCTGGCCCCTCTGACATAGAAAAGTTTATTGGCAAAAGTCATGTTTCGTTATGCTCCTATTTACTTCCTACCCATAAATCCACACGTACCAATATTCCCATCTGTGCTATGCATGCATGCCATATTTCCTCTTGAAATTAAATACATCTTCTTCCGACCTGCAATGAGCAACTATGGACTAGACTGTGTCCTTAGGCTCAGCCTTGAGCAAGAAGCAATGGGGAAGCAGCACTGCTCCAGGAGGAATAATGACTCAGAGGGTCACACACCATGCAATCATGAAGTACAAAGGGGGTGGCTTACTGCTCAGTTTGTGCCCACTCAGCCTAGCGACTGATGCATGGGAGAGATGAGGCTCCACCGATTTCTGGCAGCTCTCCACCGCCTCCCCAGTTGCTACGTGTGAAGGAGCAGCTACAAAGCTGCACCACACAGGACCCGGCCTGTGGCCACACAAGTGGGGAGGTCATTGCCGTACGTTTCCTGATTAGCCATACTAGGGAGAGTCACACTCTCTTATGTCAAAAAGAAAAGGAGTACTTGTGGCACCTTAGAGACTAACCAATTTATTTAAGCATAAGCTTTCGTGAGCTACAGCTCACTTCATAGCTCCCTGTGGCTGAAGAAGCCATAAGCAGCAGGAGTAGGTGAACAGCTGCCCTGCGTCAAAAATGTTCCCTTCTCGGGACAGCACAAGCGAGCAATAGCTGTCCTTGAGAGGGCCTGAGCATCAGACTGAGTGGGAGCCTGGCCTCGTTCAGCCATGCTGTCACTGCTGGGGAGGAGGCCAGAGCACCGTTGACTGAATGGGAGACTGTGTACATAGAGTGTGTCCTAGAGTTTAAGGCCCACAGGGGCCACCAGATCACCAAGTTTGACCTCCACTATCTCACAGGCCACCAAACACCACCCAGCACCCATGCACCAAGCTCAGCAACCTGAATTAGACTAAAGCCCTCAGGAAACTCGGTTATTGCATGCCACAGAGAGCATGGCCTACATGGGTGGTATTTCCCACACTTCTCAGTGTCTGAGAGTATAATATGCCATGCCACGCACCACTAGCCCACTTATTCCAAGGGGAAATTATTTGTATTACAGTCACATTCATGAACTCTAAATGAGATCAGGGCCTTACTGTGCAAGGCACTGCACATACACACAGTGAAAGAGAGTCCCTGCCCCAAAACACTTACACTCTAAATAGATGGGGGGGAGAAAGGAAGGATTATTATTCCCATTTCACAGATGGAGAACCGAGGCACAGAAAGATTAAGTGATTTGCCCAAGGTCATGCAGGAAGTCTGTGGCAGAACTACGACTGAAACTGGAGCTGCTGAATCCCAGTTCTTAACCACAAGACCATGCTTCTTGCCTCTTTCAAAAGGCAGCACATCTCGGATGCTTAGAACATGTTCTTCTATGAGTCTCCCCTTCTCTTTGTTTTGTCACCCCCCCACACTCCTTCCACAATCTGAGACCTTCACCTGTGTAAACTCCATTGTAAAAATCTCCAGGTAGTGACTATCGTATGTTATCCCTGGAAAGTGTTATAACACTATGTAAAACGAATAATTATGTGGTGCCTAGTGAATAGTCTGTAATGCACAATACACTTCCAGCACTCATTTTACTCCATCTTTTAAAGATCCATTTGTTACTAATTGCTGTGGGGGAAAAGCCACACAACAGACCATTGACTTCTCACAGTCATATTAGGCCAAGCATAGGAGATGCCAGGATTCAATAGCTGATTTACTTGGATCAATTGGAAGCACTTAGAATTTTCTTCTATTCTGAGATCAGAATAGAACCATATCTTCAACAGGAGGACAATCCAGCCTCTCATTTTGCTCCTGCAATCCACTGCACTCGGGTTTACATAATACTCAGAAATATTATTTGCCAGTGCAATGACAGACACCAGGTGGCGATCAGTCTGATGTGGGGACACAAATATTTGTAGTCACCAATCAGTTAAACGTTCTGAAAGTTCAGAATTTCAAATATTTGATTCACAGCAAGAGAGGGCAGATATTGAAAATGTAGGTCTGAAGTCCTACCAGTATGTAAAAAAGTTAGCATTTTCCTATCACTCGCCCCCCGCCCCAACACCCAACCTTCACTCATCCTGCCATCCCATGTTTAAAAAAAGAGGGGTGGGGGGGATATATTACCCTCTTTCCAAAAAAAAGTCTTCAAGGTCTGCTGCATTATGAGAGCTTTTTTTCAATCAAACGATTAGAAGATGTAAAAATTTCTGATGTTTCTCAAGTTAAAAGGCTTATGTAGAGCACGTGGCAGCTAAAACATCCTATTATGAAGCTAACTGCCATTTAAAAATTGATGAAACATTTATATAAACCACTGGCTTTTTGCACACATAGGTTTCTTTTATGCAAGAGTCCGTGTGATAGCTCTAACTTTGACTGGTCTTATCAGTTCTGTGAGGTGCAACATCTAATGATGGAGCCCTACCCACATGAAATGTGAAAAGGAAAGCAGGTCTCTGTATACACCCAAATCCTCCCAAGTGGAAAGGTAAGGTTCCAGCTTTATCTGCTAATCTTGGCTTCCTGCTCTCCCAGAAAAGCTAAAACTCTCATATTTGACCTTAAAGTTGTTCAGCTTCATCTAGACTAGAGGAATGGCTCCCTGGCGTCTTCATTCAGTGCCTCCTTCATTAGACAGCATGTTCCTAGGCCACCTTTCTTTCCCAACTGTTCAGTTGATCATAACTTGCCTCTCAGGCTGTGGATTCCTACTCTGAGGAGCTCTGCTAACATCAGGGGTTCATGGACCACTGTCTGAGAACCCTAATCTGAACTGGATGAGGTCCACACCAAGCTATGCCAACAGGTACTTACTTCTTCAGTGTTTGAAATTAAATGAAAACCAAAGATTACAAGCAATGCAATAACAGTCATGAGAACCATCAAGAGCTGCTTCCCTCGCCCCCACGCACACACACTCTGATCACACTGGTGCAGCTTTGGCACCACTTTCACCATAACAAGACTGGCCTTTAAAACTTGCACTTTGTGCTAAAGGAGCTAAAATTGAATGAAACCCCTTCCACCAGATGACTCCCTTTCCCTTAAAACTGGAAAGCAAAAGGGGCCATGACCATTTTTAATAGCAACATATTAAATATTTGCACCTTTTCATTAACGATTTTTATCTATTTAAAGTGTTTTACAACAAACACACTTTCTGGCATGATGATCAAACAAATATTCCCTTTTCCCAGTTCTCTATAATAAAGAGATTACAAAATTTTTGGCAAATTTTGTACTGCCTAACACCTTCCAATAGGGCTACATGAGAATAAGTCAGAAGAGTATATCGCTCAAAAAGTTTCCCTTTGTGCATTGGAAACACTTAGCTCTACCGTGTGGCTTTCAGAGGACACAGTATAACTCACAGTGTATCTTGATTAAGTTAGGATTTGTTTAAAGTAAATATAAAGACAATTCAACTAAAGATAGTAATGGGAAGATTCAACAGCACGGCGCAAATATATGGTGAAACATTTAAACATCCCAAAACGTCACTGATGAAAGATTAAAGAGTGCCTTCTGATCTAAATCTCTGCCTGTTCCTTTTTTAAACGCTGGCACTTTTCCCATGCCAATCCGAGATGTGCACTTCCTGGAATCACTTATCCCACAAGCAGGGCAGATGATCAGATTATTGACTTTGGGATTCCTAATTATATAAGCTTGACTGGTTGATAAATTAGAGCTAGCTAACATGATCACATTTGCACAGTGCTGGGAGGGGGATGATTGGTAAGAATTATCTTCCTCCCACTGTTATCCACATAGATTGCTGAGATTATTTCCCACTAGGATAAAAATTAAGAGTTACAGGAACCGTCAACTAAATGCCTGGATTTAGCATCCCATCTTTAAACAAACAGCAACATTATGGACAAAAATTGTTTTGGTGAAAGCATTGGTCTGAGTACCTCTCATTAATGGGAATTTGCAATATCAGGGGCTTCATAAATCTAAAACAATTGTTTTATTTCATTATTTCATAATGATCAATTTCAGAGTTTCGAGGACACTCCTCTGAAAATGCTGGTGTTGCCCATTGTTAGAGAGAGGATACCGGACTAGATTGTCCAGTTAGCTGATCACATCTGGCAATTCTTATATTTCTATGATCATTCTATTGCATGAACTGCATTAAAACAACTATAGTAAGCCACTCTAGAACATATGTTAGGTTACATTTGAAGTAAAAGGCCAAGACTTTCCAAAAGTGAGAAACCCAACCTCTGAAAAAAATCAAGCATCCAGAAATGGAGGCACCAGAAATCAGTCATTTTCCGATAATTTTGGGCAAATGCTTTAGAACAGAAGCGCTTTCTAGAGAGTAGAACATTCTCCTGTAGACCCAGGAATCTCAGTAACTACACACGCTAACCCAGGGTTAGATAAGCAAGGTAATGTTTCAACAGGGTACATTTAAACAGATTCTGATTCTCACACTAACAAGTTACATTGCACTCACGCTGAGGCCCCTCTACATTTCTAGGGCGTGTTAAAGTGGCCTTAGCAAAAATGGGACTCGAGTACATAATTCCAAGATAATGATATGGGGCCAGATCCTGAGTGCTGAGTGTCCTCAGCTCCCATTAGATACCAGTCTCAGGTCAATGGGAATCTCAAAGGAGATGCTCAGCAACTTACACATCAGGTCCATACTGGGCTGGATTGTCTTCTATACCTGTTAGCTTGGTGTGAGTTCTACTCTAGTGGAACATCTCCTCAACTCAACTCCTTTTGTGCTCCAAGAGCTGACTCCATTGCACGTTCTTCCCCCTCTGCCTGGGGCCCAACTGAGGTTCCCCACCTGTAAGGGAGCAGCGCTGTGAGCAACCAGGATCCGAGCAGGGTAGCAAAACCCTGCCAGCCTATTGAATACAATACAGCTTGGAGCTGTACTAACTAGGTTACATCTACCCTTGGAGCTAGGGGTGGGATTCCCTGCTCGCATGGCCATACCCGCACTAGTTCTCATTGAACTAGTGCACTAAATAGAGGAGTGCAGCCGCGGTAGCTTGCCAAGACCAGCCATTGCAGGTAGAAGCCTGCCTGGACCCCATGACTACATACTCGGGGCGGCTAGCTCATGCCACGGCTCATTGCTGTCTGTACTTATACTATTTTTAGCAAGCTAGAACAAGTATGTCTACATGGGTTGGGACTCACACCCTAGCTTCAAGTGAACATGTAGCCCATGTCCTTGGTCCTCTCCCTAGCTGGGGGACCTAGCAAATAGAAGCCATGACCTCTAGGGGGCAGTGGAGCTGTTCAACAGGGCAGAGGCCCTTCCTTCTAGGTACCCCACAAAGCTGGGAGAACTTGCCAGCTGCAAACTCTGCTGATCATTCTATGGTCATTGTCAAAGGCCCCTTACGTCAAAACAGTGACTCATGTTTCATGCCCAGAGAGGGGAGAAAAGTGCCCACTTATTCATCCATGCAGGTTACCTGTATTGCAGGTGGCAGTGTAGGGGACAGCATAATTTCTGCAGGGCGATTTCTCTCTCTCCCACATAGTAAAGCCTTAACCCCTTCCTCCTTCCCTCAACACACAGGCCAGCACTACTAAGTCAGCACAGATGTATTAGGATGGGTGCAGATTACATCCCCATTGAGGCGAGGGACCATTTTGTGATCTTAATGCACCCCCAGTGCAGGGAACCACAATACTGTCTCTGAGCTAACTACGTGCTACTCCTTACTCCAGCCTTCAGTGCTGTAAATTTTAAAATGAAAAAATATTTAATTTGGTTCTTAATGGAAGGATGATGGGACTGAAGTTGGTGATGGTCTAAGTGAGGAAAGATGTTACAATAATTTAGCATTACTATACTTTAATCCCAAGAAGAGAATTTTCTCTTTTGCTTTGAAGAAAATCATCTTTCCTAACCATCTTTCATTGATTATTCTAAAAAACCCATTTACCTCCCCCACAGAATGATATACTAGTCCTATCTCATTATACTTTAATAGAATAAAACCCAGCTGTACACTAGAAGATTAGATATGCAGTCTTTGAGGTAAAGAATACTGTTCCTTCAGACGGCCAGACAGAAGTCTCTGTACCGCTTTTCCTATTAAGTTCAAAATGTAATGTAAGCTAATGAGATACATTTCATCATTCTGTATTTGATAGACCAGCCATAAAATTGAATGTTAATGCTAAAGTGGCAGTATACACAGAAGAGTTAATATGCAGACAATAAAGGCATACTTAGAACATATCCTAAGAACATCTTAGTCTTACGGAAATTAAACAAACATAAAACAAACATAAAACAAACCTAGTTAAATTACACAATATGTATAAAACAATAAGCTGTTTCAGTCCTTTCCCTAACATATATAAAATGCTCACATTACCCGAAGACTTGTACAAGCTCGTGCTCCATTTTCTTCCCTTTCCTGCACTAGTGGCTTTCTACCCAGACACCAACACACAGTCTTCCAAAAACCCCAGATCTATTGACACACATTGTAGATATATTTAGGAGTACAGGAGATAACTACCATATATACAGGTTTTAGAGTAGCAGCCGGGTTAGTCTGTAAACGCAAAAAGAAAAGGAGGAGTACTTGTGGCACCTTAGAGACTAACCAATTTATCTGAGCATAAGCTTTCGTGAGCTACAGCTCACTTCATCGGATACATTTTGCATCCAATAAAGTGAGCTGTAGCTCATGAACAGCTTATGCTCAAATAAATTGGTTAGTCTCTAAGGTGCCACAAGTACTCCTCCTTTTCTTTTTACCATATACAGTGATTCCATTGGTAACTATGCTGGGGTATTCCACAATGGGTTGGAATTGAAGTGTTCAAAGAATGAAGTTCATTCTTTTTCAAGACATGAAGCACGGTAGAAGTTACAGCTCTTCCCATGCAATCACGACAAGCACCTCCTTGTGTACTGCTCTTTTAAAAAGATGAAAGCAAGGGTTAAACACTGTAGATTTGCACAGTTAGCTGCTGAATACCTGAGGTCTCGATGCACACCAGGAACAGGAACGCTTCGGTGGAGCAATAAAATTATTCTGGAAGCTGAAAACTTTTCCAAGCGCTAGTGCCAGACCAGTGACCCAAAAGAAAAAAAATAATGTACGTTGCTGGAGTCTGTGTTAGGGCTAAGTCTGAAATATTGCACCTTCTATCCCACCAAACCTGCTGCAATGTGGCCATTTCGGGTGGGTTGGGGGTCAGTGAAGCCCCCAAGTAGCAAGATTTTTCCATTTGCAGTTACTTCTGGCCTTCTGATGAATGGCTGCTGCATTCTGCCTGTGCATTCGCTATTTTAAACTGTCCAAGTAGGCATCCAAAAGGCCTCTGAATTGGTAGCACCATCCTTCTGCTTGTACATTAGCCTGAGCACGAGATATTAGCCTCCCATGCAGCAAATGCAAAGGGAAAGATCGTCTCCTAGGCCACTCCCAGCCAGACACAAACCTCCTGGAGCCCTCCTGGACCAGAACTGCAAATGGAAATCTGCATGGGATCCAAGTTACTTCTAGTGTGCAGTGTTTTCTCCTTCTGGGGTGTTCGTAGGGATCTCACATTATGGTAGAATTGAATCCACCGCTTGTCAAACTCCCTGGGTGCTTTGGAATGAAAAGTACAATAGAAAGGTAAAATATCATGATTGTGGATGGCTAGCACAATGCTAAGGGCTGAATAAAAACCAAATATATCCATGTCCTTCTTGCATAAATCCAAATCCCGTGGATGGCAGCTGGATGTGACAGCAGTTTGTAAATATCTGAAAGTTGTAAACGTTGGAGAGGCATAAAGCACTGTTCAGGATGCCACAAGAAAGGATGAGGAATAATGGTATCAAATTGCTCACAAACCTTATCTGGCAATGTAGAATGGAATAAAATATTTTCTTGTTATTATCTTAAGAATGTGACTACGTCTACCAAGAACAATTCTGGAAACTCCATTACTGGGAACGGACACAAAATAGGCTAACTAAGGCACTAGGTGAATATCCAGGAAGGAGAGCACTAAATACTGTTAGACTCACTACAGGCCCTGTCAGCTTTTTCCAATATCTAGAGCCAGGTTTCCAAAACATGGTTGCAGCAGTTGCACCTGCGGAAATGAGTGCATGCCAGTTCCATGCACCAAACCCTACATTTTTGTGCACAAACTGGCATCTGCACTTGAAGATAGGGAGTTATGCAGGTACTTCCCAGTTTGGGCATCTGATCAGTGTGGGGGGTTGAGAGCACAGCTGCTCTACCAAGCTTTGGGAATACAGCAACAATGTGGGTTTCATTAGTGTTATACAGCTGTGCTTTTGGAAAGTTCGGTAGGCATTTCCAGCCAGATAATGTCCCCAGGGAATGGAAACTGATGGGTGCTAGAATACTTCATTATCTATTTTTCTTTGTTCTCTCCATTAGCTTCTTTTCATCTTGCCCAGCATTATCTTGTAGTTTTGTTAAAATTTGATACCAGCAAATGTACAGAACAGAAATGATGGGCAGTGTAACATTAACTAGAAAATGCGACCCTACTAATCTCTGATGGCTATAAGACATAGCGTGGGTGAAAGAAAGAAAAAAACTCCCAGAGTCCCAATGGACTAAAAAGTTATGATTACAGGAAAGGCCACTGTCCTTCAATCACAGTGCATTATTTATGATCTAATTATTGCTTATTGGCAACCTTAAATTATACTTCAGCAAAGATATTTCTGGATGAGTGAGAGGGAATTAACCTCATTATTGTCCTGTCAGACCACCATGGCAGGGCATATTAGAAGCCATTAATATCTTCCCTTTAGCTGTTAGCATTACTGAGTCGGACAGCTTAGTGGCTTGGTGTTGTTTACTTTTTTCCATTTTCCCCCATTTATCAAGAAATGTATCGTTTGACATTTTTTCCTTTTATCAAGAAAGCTTACGACAATGTATGTAGATTACATATATGGGGTCAAGGAATCTAGAACTAGATTAAAATGCAGAACATGATCTCTGCGTAAATAGCTTTGTGTTAATAAAATGGTACTGTAGGTACAGCCCCTTTCATCTGAAGATCTCAAAATGCTCTACAATCATTAAAACAATTGGACTTCCAAATAGCCCTATGACATATCTGCCAAGATTCATAGATTCCAAGGTGAGAAGGGACAATTGTGATCATCTAGCGTGACCTCCAGTGTATCACAGGCCAGAAAACTTCCTCAAATTAATTCCTAGAACTTTTAGAAAAGCATCCAACCTCGATTTAAAATATGTTGTGACAAGGTTCCTCCTTTGCCTTGGTGGGTCCTGCGCTTATTGGCGGATTTGCTCACCTCAGAGATTCACGGCAGTCCTCAGTTTGGCCACTTTTGCTAGTGGCTCAAACCTGCCGTTCACTCAGCTAACCTCATCACTGGCCAGCCTGGGAAAAGGGAAGGAGAACAATCTCCGCAGTCTCTGCTGATACACCATGTGGGTCAGGGAACAGCCCAGAGACCTTCCCCTCTGGGGGAACCCACAGTTCAGGTCAACTCCTCCTGTGTCTGACCAGGAATTGGGAGGTTTGGGGGGAACCCGGGCCCGCCCTCTACTCCGGGTTCCAGCCCAGGCCCCTGTGGACTGCAGCTGTCTAGAGTGCTTCCTGGAACAGCTGTGCGACAGCTACAACTCCCTGGGCTACTTCCCCATGGTCTCCTCCCAACACCTTCTTTATCCTCACCATAGGACCTTCCTCCTGGTGTCTGATAATGCTTGTACTCCTCAGTCCTCCAGTAGTACGCCATCTCACTCTCAGCTCCTAGTGCCTCTAGCTCCTTGCACGCACGCCACAAACTGAAGTGAGGTCCTTTTTAAATTCAGATACCCTGATTAGCCAGCCTGCCTTAATTGATTCTAGCAGCTTCTTAATTGGCTCCAGGTGTCCTAATTAGCCTACCTGCCTGAATTTGTTCCAGCAAGTCCCTTCTTGTTCTGGAACTGCCCCTGTTACCTTACCCAGGGAAAATGGACCTGATTAATCTGGGGCTAATATATCTGCCTTCTAACACTCTCCTGTAGCCATCTGGCCTGACCCTGTCACATAGGTCAGTGATGGAAAATCCACCCTGATCTTTGGTCAATTGTTCCTACAGTTAATTACTCTCACAGTTAGAAATTTACACCGGGTTTCCAGTCTGAATTTGCCAAGTGATACTCATCCTCCAGTGACAGACCGGAGTCCCCAACTCTGGCAATGTTTTCATGAGTCTTACGATAGCTGCAGGGCTGACTGAGTAAAGGTATGCATGTTAACAGGGTCTGCTGGGGCACTGCTGAAAGAGGGCAGAGTTAAGGTTGCCTGTGCAATCTTAAATCTCATTTCCTGGTTTTCAGAAGTTTGAGTTTTATTCTACAAGAGGACAACATAGCACCAAAGCAATCTTAACCCTGCGTTCATGGAGTGTTTTGCCATCTTGCCACCCCCTAATTATCCCTCCCCTCCCAGAAAGCATTCACATGTCTAATTCCACACCCCCACCCCAAAAGGACTCTGGGGGGTGCAGGCAGATTGGGGTGCCCTGGCAGAGCTGTGGGATACTCTGCACCTCCCTCATCTGAGCACCCAACCTGTCCCTTACCACCCATCCCAACTACCTTCCTCACCTCACTGCACTCTGTAATGGCATGGCACCCACCTCTCATGAGTGCCCCCTTCTGGTCGGGTGTGTCTGCACTTCTCTCAGTTTATCGTGACTCATTCTGACAGTTTCTAGGGACTCAGCCCTCCCGCCAAGTCACTCACAGTCTGTACAGAACATAATTCAAAACAGACCCCTTTCAGGGTATTAGTCCAACAATGTCTTTAAGTGCTCCTTGCCCTGGTAGGGGGCCATGCGGTAAGGGGCCAGGCCCCTAGGGCTTCCTCCCTGGAGACTCTTCATCAACTCTGGTCTGTTCTGGGTCCATCTGGGCTTCTTATCAGTTCAGATTCCCTTCTGCAGGTTTATCACTGTCCAGTTGTGGGTCACTTCCCCAGTAGCTTATGGGGGTAAGCAGGTCCGCCCACTACTCTGGGTCCCAGCCCAGGGACACTAACAGTAGCAGTACCTGCTCCCTTTAACTAAAGTGCTTTCAGTTTCCCCTGGACCACTTCCCCACAGCCCCAGCCTTCACCAGTGTTTCACCCTTACCTCGGGGCTCTTCTGTTTCAGGCCCAGAAGCTAGCCAGGAGCTCT
This sequence comes from Natator depressus, assembly GCF_965152275.1. Lineage (NCBI taxonomy): Eukaryota > Metazoa > Chordata > Testudines > Cheloniidae > Natator > Natator depressus. Next base: position 5,335,189 of record NC_134240.1, on the reverse strand, counting down.
CTCTCACTCCCCTGGTCCTTGCCAGCACTGAGCTGTCCATGGTTCTGCAGTTCCCTTTGGCCAGCCAGGAGCACCAACTGCACTCCTTACTGAGTCTGGTCTGCACTGCGGCTCCTTTTGTTAAGGCCCGGCTTGACAAAGCCCCAGCTGGGATGATTTAGTTGGGGTTGGTCCTGCTTTGAGCAGGGGGTTGGAGTAGATGACCTCCTGAGGTCTCTTCCAACTCTAATCTTCTATTATTCTATTATTCCTTTTATATTAACCTGCAACCCTCTGATTGGTTAGTCCCTTGCAGCACCCCCAGATTGGCTGCTTCCTGGGCAGTCTCTCTAGGTAGCCTGAAGGACTTAGCGTCACTGCTCCTTTCCTGGGATGGGTCTGGCAGGACCCTGAAGCCTCCAGCAGGAGGCCTCTGAGCCTAGTGCACTCCTCATACAACCCACATCCTTCTCCCTATGTTCCCCCACTGCTCCACCACCTATTACTCCTCTCTTCCCAGGAAGCATTCACATGACTAGTTCCCCCCCCCAAATACTTTGATTATATCCCCCCCCAACCTAAAATTGCCACCCATAACTCACAAATTGTAGCAACTTCCAGTTACTCAGTTCAAAACACCTTTTGTCTTGTCAGGTGGGGACTTACGATTAACTTGCCCGTAGGCTATGTCCACACTTAAGATGCTATAGCAGTACAGCTGCACCGCTGTAGCACTTCAGTGTAGCCTCTCGCTACAAGGACAGGAGGGGTTCTCCCATTGCCAAAGTTAATCCATCCCCTCAAGAGGCAGTGGCTAGCTCATTCTTCCATCAATTGATTCGTCCATCAATCTAGTGCTGTCTACACCAGGGATTAGGCTGGCACAACTATGTCTCTAAAGGGTGTGGATTTTGGGTGTAGCTACGCTGATGTAAATTTCCAAAATAGAACACCCTTTAGATGTTAACGGGAGGGTGAGTTTACAACAATCAAGTGGTCTGTGATTCATCCAGTCATTGGTACCTCTCTTTTAACAGTATAAGGGCTGGTCTGCACTAGAAAATTAGATGAACCCAGCTATGATGCTCAGGGGTGTGAAAAATCCACACCCCTGAGAGACATAGCAATATAGATCTAACTCCCCCCAGTGAGACAGCACTAGGATACCAAAATAATTCTTCTGTCAACCTAGCTACCCTCTCCTGGGGAGGTGGATTAACTACAGCGACGGGAGAAACCCGCTCATTGTTTGCAGTGAGTGCCTACATTGACGTGCTACAATGACACAGGTTGCAGCCTTTTAGGGTAGACAGTCTCAGGCAGCAGAAGTAAACTGGGGGGGCTCTATAACTCAGAAATCCTGGGTCAAATGACCCACATTTGGACCATTAACACTACCCCATACCTCCATGACATACTCCAAATTTCAAAGCAATCCAATTAACCGTTCAGATTTTAGAGCACTTAAGAGTCAAGCTTTAGTTTAAAGCATATAAAATGGGAGGAATGGAAGCCCTCTCGCCAATTCTCTGTATTGGCAAATACACAGTGTAAAAAGGTACAGTTTGTTAAATGTAGTGTTCAGTTTGGGTTCCCCAAAGATTTAGTGAGTCCATCCACTACCTTGGGTAAAACTCAGTCTCAAACCAGTTTGTCCCACAGCTCATAAGTAGTTTGATCTCTAGCTCAATGGGGGAGGGGAAGACCACTAGAACCATTTTTTAAAAAATCGTTATCTCCAGAACCCTTCAGTCAAATGACTCCAAATTTGGGTCACTAACCCTACCCTGAGTCTTCCTGAGGCACACCAAAATTTCAAAGAACTCCAACTAAGAATGTTGATTTTATTAGAGGACTTATAAAGGTTGACCTTAAGCAGATGTCGTGATGCAACCCTAACTACTCCCACACCACTATAATTATAGCGGTTCTCCAGCAGATGATTATGATCAGCTGAATTCCACCCTAAGGCTGAATAACATGAGAAGCATGGGACTGCCCTGACTGTCTGAGACCAGACTGGGAACAGTCAATGAAGTTATTTCAAGTGTCCAAGGGCAGTGAGGGAGTAACAGAATACTCTTCTTGCCTGAACTGATAGCCAAGTTCATTGCTCCTCAAGGACAATGTGCTGCCAACAATGGATATCCCATTGATGTCAGCGGATATCGTATGTGCGGAAAAAGGATATGATTGCAAATGAATAAATATCCTGAAGCAAACCCCAAGTACAAAGCCAAATAAGCAGATGCCTCCATTATTTGGAGGACTTCTATTTTCAAATAAGGGTTAAGAATTTCAAACGGCAGGACCAAGTGCTCCCCCACACAGTGACCACAATGGGTCTAACTCACTGACCCCTTTTCCGGCACCCTAGATCTTTGTGAGAAGGGTTTCATCACTCCCCGATGTCCCTTCAGCTCTCTACAGAAGAACACCTCTCAGGACAAAATGTTCCTCTCCAATCCGAAATTCAACTCAAAACTATGCCTGCCGCGCAGACCACCCTCATGAATGGATCTCCCCATGTGGCTGGTTTGAATGGTGCTCACTGTAAGGTTATCGCCACCATGCCCATTATTAAGCCAGAGAGGTTAAATCTAGAGGGGTGCAAAACATCCAACTTGAACCTTGCATTCACTCAAGATCAGCTTGATTCCAAGTGAGACCGCAGCTCAGCAGTGCACCAGGCCTGGGAGCATCTCAGCAAATCTGCATATGTCTTTGTTCTGTCTGTTCTAAGGCTGGCTGCTCACGGGCAGCGACATGGCAGAGTCCAGAAAGTTGCCTGGGATATGGCCATTTCCCTTAACTCTGGAGAGTTGATCCTGGCCCCAGGTAGTCTGGGGGGCAAGGTGGAAGCCATGTGACCGTCTCGGTCACAGAAAGGCTAGGTGTAGCTGATCTCTCTGATCCAGTTGAAAATAAGGAAGTGAACAGGTTAAACCAGAATGGGTAGATTATCCCACTGACAGGAATGGCTGCGTGTGCTGGTGAAGGACGCAGAGAGAGGGGGAAAGGGCAAAGAGCGAAGTGCTATTTTGTTTTTTGCCTTTGGCAAAATCTCCGCAACCAGCTCAATCAAAATGGAAACAATTTTGCAGGGCACAGGCCGCGCACAGAAACTCAGCAGCAGAGCTTGGCATGTGTGTCTACCCGTGGCCTGGTATTATTAACTCCATCGATTAGTGGACATACGTATACCACGGAGAGCGCTCTGGGGGGTGTCCATTCTGCACCGGCATTCCCATGACATAAGGAGCACCTCTCCGTTCTGACTCTAGAACATGGCACTTGTCCTGCCCCGCCAGGTCAGCTGAGCCGCAGGGTCAATATTCACAACAGCCCTGTGCTGGATGCAGGGAAGGACAGAACTGAAACCTGCTAATAAAATACAGGCACCTGAAGCCACTCACAACAACATTAACACGCTATAAAGGCTTGGATTCTCCTCTGTATCCATACTGTGCTTAGCACAGAACAAACCCTGCACCATGGAAACTCCCTGCTGGCCAGCAATGGCCCGAGCTGTGCAAAGTGACAATCTGGGCCTAAGTCTTTTAAAACCTTCCTCAAGAGGTTGCCCAAAGTGGGGATCAAAGGCTCCCTCTCTCTGCAGCACACAGGACCAAAGCCAAGAGCGGGTGGCAGGGTGCTGGTGTCCTACACAGTCATTGCAGGGATAGTGACTAGCCCCACAACAGCAATCTGGGTATGCTTGCAATACCCTTGTATTCCACCTGCTGCACATTGGTCATGACACAGAAGTATCTAGCGCATGCAGGTTGCATGATTTCTTCCCCTCCCCTGACACGGAGAATCATCAGTAGAACGTGTTAAGCACGTTCATGGAATGTGACTCCAGCCCTCCCATCATGCTGGCACCAAGCACAGGAGTGCCAGAGTTTGGGAATGTTCTCTAGGTTTTACAGGCAAAGCTTCCCTCACTCCTGGCTTTGTATACCCATAAAACAGAGCAACTGGGAGGTGAAGCTTGAGGCTTGAGACAGCAACTCAGTGCACCATTATTAATACCTTCAATTAGGGGAACCTATTTCAGCCATATCTCATTGCTCTTATCATTTTTGAAGCCCCAAAAGCACTGATTTCCGGCAATGATTTCCAGAGGTTAATTCTGCATATGTGAAAAGAACCCTTCCCTTTTAGCAGTTTTCACAGAGTTTAAGGTCAGAAGGGACCACCAGATCATCTGTCTGACCTCCTGTATATCACAGGCCATTGAATTTCACTCATTTACTCCAATATTGAGCCCAATAACTTGAGTTTTGGCTAAAGCACATCTTCCCGGAAGGCATCTGGTCTTGATCTGAAGATATCAAGAGACGGAGAATCCACCAATTCCCGTGGTAGTTAAAATTTTGTGCCTTATTTCAAATTTATATTTGTCTGGCTTTTTTTTTTTTATTTTGCCACCTTTCCATTTCATTGACTGTCCCCTTGTTCTTGGGTGAAGAGAGAGAGTCTTGAGCTACTTCCTTTAAACCATTCAGCATTCTGTATATTTTTATCATGGCCCCTTTGGGGGTCATGGATCAGTGTTCACATTGCACTCTTTGTCGGTACCTGGCCCAGCCCAGGGATGCTAATGATCTAACCAGCAGACCAAATTCAGTGATGAGAATATGTTTCAAGCAAAGAAAATTTTGCAAAATTAAAACTTTTTTCCTCCTGTATATCTCAGCCCCTCCTTCATCCACTCCGCAAAGAGATTTTCATTCTTTTCACTCTAGTATTGCCTTGTAAAGCTCAAAACTTGACTAATTTTTAAGCAGAATGATACTAAGAATAATGGGGTTCTTAAAAATTGGAAAAGTTCCTTTTATCCCTTGCTTTTGAGGCATTATATACTGCCTGCTTACGTCACCCCTATATCCTCCACAGCTTCATCCTCACGACTTTTCTCCTAACACGTCTTCTTGGGCTCTTTCTCTTTCCACAGATTTTTATTCAGGTTTAATATTTAAAGTCGGGGGAGGAAGAAAAATCCTGCAGCTACAGTAGCTTGTGAACACAGGAAATATGGCAAACCTCCCACCCTCACTTGAATTCTCCCTAATTCTATTATCATTTTTACTTTCTGTTTTGAAATATTTGCAATCTCAAATAATCAGACTTCCTTTTATTTATTTTTACTGCTAACAGTCGTGCATTTTCTTTGCTGCTTCCCGATATGCTTCAACTCTTGCCAGATATGGGAAAGAGCAAGAACTTGTTTAAAACCAATAATGCGTCAATATGGGCTTCTCTGCAATTGAGCATGCTGTAAATTCAGAAACAGAGAAGAGCTAATTACAGTGGTTCTCACTAAGAGAAGATGATAGCCAGTGAGACACTTATTAGCACTTATTATTTGCCTTATGGTACCATCTAGAGGCCCTGATCAGGGACCCATTGTTCTAGGCACTGTACATACTAAAAGATATTACTATGAAATTGAGCCATTTTAAGTGAAATGTGCAAATACGTGGTTTTTCTTCCATCAGTTTCTGGTTTGTTAATGCCACAACAGGAAGCTGAGTTATCTATCTAAGGCGGAGTACCTAGCCTGATGGTCCCACGGTCAGGAAGCACAGAGAGGGTTAAAGCCACCTAGCTGGACTGGGTGCATAAAAGCCAGAACCCCAGGATCTGGGCACAAAATGTATATACTGACAGTATCATTCAACACTCAGGCGAAACTCCCATTGATGCTAACAAGGATCTTTCCTACACACCAACTCTACGCAAGTGTGATCACCTTTTTACCCTAATCTTCCAACTCCCTCGTATGAAATCAGTCAGTTAATGAGTTGTTGGTGCCCAGATGTTAAAGGCTTGTGAGTGTATTGCAGTGCATCAGCTATGTTTATGCCAAAGTGCTTGGGAAGGTTATTGACAGTTGTGTTCATTTTAAAATTAACTCACCCGATAATATACCAAGTTTCAACGATGTCTCAGGCCTTCGACAAAACTGGGAAGTTGAACGTGATGAGAGGGGAACACAGAAGGGAGAGGACTTTTATAGCACCCTGAAATCTCTGTGGGCCCAATCCTGCACTCCCACTTATTGAAGTCAAGAGGAGTTCAGGAGGGACTTAAGGACTGAATTCCACCCCATGGGACGCGCACTGTCCACCTTTGCAAATGAAGGTCAAGTGGGTGTTAGAAAGAAAATTGAAACAAAACGTGAAAACAATGTACAAAAATAAGGAAGTATTGAACAGTTTCACTAGTCTAGGTGGGTAAGTGTATACACACCATGTGTGTGTATATCATACACACAATACAGGGGAGCTCCTGCAGGGCCAATGCTACTCCACCTCACACCAACATATGGGGCAGGAGATAGTTGCCACCGTCTTCCCCAGGCTGTCTATAGAGTGTGTGTGTCGTGTATGGCTGGGGTGAGAATGCACATGATGGGGTGTTGCCAGATAAACGTTTTATCTGCATGCTTCCTTGACAGCTGCATTACTCAGGATTAATGGAGCCAGGAGTGAGTTATGCTCCTGATCCCATACAGGAGCCCATGAAACCTTAATTGCACACAACATTTATTATTTGTGTTGTGGAAGCAATTAGAGGGCCCCGTCAGAGATCGGGGCCCTGTTGTGCTGGGTGCCGAACAAACATACAAATGTCCCAACCTGAGGTCCCAGTCCAAGGCCTTGATCCTGTAATAAGAACTCCATGGGGGCACAGGGTCTGTTCATGTCGAATCCATGCAGGATTGGGGCCTAAGGGCCCAATCCTCCAAACACTTATGCACGTAAATAACTTACTCAATACAGAAATACTACCAATTTCAATGGGACTAATGCACAAGAGGCACATCACTCACCTACCTAAATGTTTCCAGGATAAGGCCCTGCCTGCTGTGTATGCCTCATATTGTAGGCAACAATTATCTGAGGAATTGTAGAGTTGAATGTTTTGCTATTGGTATTGTTTGCATCTCACCAGGCTCCTTTAGTTACCATGCAGTCGGCTGGACAGGCATCAGGGGAACAGAAAAAACCTAACTAAAACTTTAGAAACCTCCACAAATTGCCCAAATACTTCCCCTCCTCCCCCATGCAATCAGCGAGAGAAAGCGTGACTCTCACAATCCCAATGGCATAAACTTCACATTTATATTTTGGATGAACTGAAGTATTGAGCTGTTAAGATGGCCCTGATCTAGGACTGAATCCTGATCTGCACTTCAGCTCAGGGGAATTTTGGGGGAAAGAAAGTAATATTTTTCCTGGCAGCTACTAAAAACCACTTAGAAGTTTGAAAAATGAGAAGCATTCACAGTGGGGATAGATTAGCGGGAAGCAGACCCAGCCCCCCCCAACTGTTTGCCAGTAAATAAAGATGAAGCACTGTCAGAGATTACAGTGGCAAGAGTGAAATGTGCTGGACCACACAGATAAATTAAAGGCTGAGCAACAAGTCACTAGCACTGGATATTATATATCCAAGAGCACCGAAGGAAGGGAAGAGCAAAGCGGCTGAGCCGTTAGCAAAACTATACAATCTCATTAAAATCAGCTACTGTGCTGGAAGAATGGATACACACACATATGGTTATGTATGCACACCCATCATTATACATATATGTCTATATAGCCATATCTCTCTCTATAATGCTACAGATCGCCAGAAGCATGTGTGAGCAAGTACATGATGGTGTGGAGTGCTATACAGGTTTTAAAGGATGAATTTGGGATGGTAAAGAATGTGGTGACTGACCAAGCCATGAGCGAGCTGTGCAAGCCGTCTGAAAGCGGGCCAATAATACCTCTATAGGACTCCACTCCTTCATTATTCAGGATATGCCACATATCTTATAGAAACACTCATTTAGCACGGCTTCACAGACTTAAAAAACGATGCGTTGGACCACGTCTTTTGAACCCCAGCCCTTGGAAACCCAGGTGGCTTAGTAGCCAGCTGTAAAGGGCTCAGTGAGAGCCATGAAAACCAACCCAGAGAGCTTTTCTGTACATAAATTCTCGTGACTTTCACTTGATAGAGTAGCCAGTGGCTGAATAGGAATTAATTATCTTTTGACCCCTATATATATCCCTGGAGGACAGGGCTGCACAGAATTCGTGGAGCTTACTCTAATGCTACCCCTGCTACTGCTGTTCTTGGTACAGAGATCCTCAGAGAACAGGGCTCTCGATCGGGTGTGTTTCCTGAGCCTTATATTCAAAGTAAAGGATAAGCCGAGAACCCCCACTGTGATTAGATATTAGACATTTGATCCTAAGCTCTAGATATCCTTGCTTCTGAGGGTATTCAAAGTGCCAACCATGTCTGATGTTTCACATCACCAAGACTTTTCCCCCCGATTGCCACCCAATGTCCTCTTTGAATATTACCTTTTTGGTTCACCTGGCTTTCTGCAGCTTGTACATGATTTGTGCTACTGACCCTTCCCTAGCAGAAGAAACATAACAATTCTGAAAAAAGTGACGGGATATTTATTTTGATATACACCATCTTCTACAACCTTAAGAAATGAGTCTTCTTGTACAGAAAGAGTGCAGTTATAGGAAAACGGGCAGCAGGTATAAAATACACAGTATTTATAAATTGCTAACAGGCTAAATATTCAAAAGTGACTAAGAATGGTATACATTGGATCATTTTCAAAAGGAATCAAATCTGATTGGGTTTGCCCAGCTTTTGCTTGTATTTTTCAGTGTCCTATACACGACATCATTTCTCTTGTTAAATGTAAAGGAATGTGTCCTTACAATTGCATTATTCCAAATCAATAGCAAACCCTACAGCTCTGAGTACAAGTGGCACAGTGGCAACCTTCGGGAATGAATATTGATTTCTGCGTATACAGGGGAAGAAGGAATGAGTAACAAATTCATCCTGAAAAACGTTTAAATAGCTTCAAAAGCAGATTCTGAGATTGCAAAGCATTTATTGCCTAATTGAATTTCTTTTCTGAAAGAGCTCACCTGAGACTAATAGACACAGTATCTTAAACTTTCACTAGAAATATATAACCTCACCTATGATTATCTGACATCCTATCAAACTCTGCTTTCATTTCCATTACCAGAATCCCTCCCTATGACTGATATCATGATAGTAATGAACTTATACCAGAACTAATATTTTGATATTACAAACATGTATTTCTTCATACATGTTCTTATGACAGCAATCAATCTGTAGCTGTATAACAATTATCAGGACTTTTTCAAGACTTTTGGGATACTAAGCATCAAATGAAGAATGACTCATATTTAGCTAATTCTAATATGAAGGAGTCATGGGACCAATGCATGAATTAATTTAATGCTACAAATTCAGACGTTTACCATGCAACCTCATCAATCCAATAATGGTGAACATTTTTTTATCTTGCTTAGGTACATGGGCATCATCACTGTTTTTATTGCCCCATCCAAGTACATGGCACTTTACAGACAAATAAAAAGGCAATGTCTTCTTATTTACAGGTGAGCAAGGAGGTATATGAATAAGACAGAATGCTAAGGAATGAGGCAATCATTGCTATTCACAAGCTGGAGCCGGGAAAGCAACAGTATACCAACTTGTGTAATGACCTTACACTCTGCAAGAAGAAAGCTGTCTGGCTATTTCCTTTAAAGATTACCTTAGTTTTCATTAAGACATTTGTAAAATCAGCAACACCTCCTTGCTAATCAACAATATTTTTCTTACATATCCATAAAAGTACAGTCTGGTATTCACATACTTCAGTTCAATCAGTATTAACCAGTTCCTAATGGTTTAAAAAAATAACCCCCAAAAAACCCCTCAAGCACAGCTGCACTATTTTTTAAAGACTCTTCGATTTGAAATGCCAAAAGTAAAATGCTCAATCACAATCCCTTCCCTATTACAACCTCACTCCCCCTACGTTATAATGAAGTGCAGAATAAGTTTTCCAACATAGTTTTCCCCACTATGAGAAGCAAAATATAAAATGGAAATATCTTCATGTACATGAATTTCAGGAGAAACACAGATCAGTGGGGGTCAGAATGTGAATGAAAAGAAACCAAACCTGATATAACTGGAGATTTCAAAATCATCTAACCACCCCCCCAAAAACAGTACAGTTACACACACACACATTTATATAAACTTACCGGAGCAAATATCACCATACACATTTACAAAAGGATTTATAATCCAACTTCCCTCTCCTGAAATAAAGCAAAGGTTGTCTCATACTAAAAATAAAGGCTCCCAAAAAGCTTCTCAGTAGAGAGAGCACCAGCTCCTTGTCTCTCTTTTTATGAAGCAAATAAGGAGAGCAAGAAAATCAATGCTGAGAGAAAGTGAGATGATATACCAATCAGGCAGCAGCCTCAACCTTATTTGCAGAGGGATGGCAAAATGGTCATATTATTAGACAATGACTACACACAGGCTAAGTAAAGAAATTGAATACTTTCCCCTTGGTGGGAAGAAGAATGCTTTGTTGTGGTGTAGTTACCACTATGGTGTGCTATAAAATGTAGCTCATTACTCACCATAGTAAATGCAGGATTGCTTTTTTTTTTTTTTTTTTTATGAACATGGTATAGGAAAGAAGCTCTCTCTCTTCTCTACTGGGTTTGTGCTAAGACTAAAGGTTGATTCAGATCAATGATATTTTAAAAAGAGCACTTGGTAGGAGTCATGATGTTGTTAATGGGGCACTTTGGATATTTACTGTATCTAGACAGATCTATATTCTGTCGATCTGCACAGATTCTCGCGTACATTAAATACATAGAGGAGCCCAGTCGTGAAAGTGCTGAGCACCTCCAATCCTCCTGGGCTTTAATGGGTGTTGAGGTTGTCCAGTACGTTATAGGGTTGATAGAACTTATTTTTTCTTGACAGCTTCTCTTTGGTATAAGAAAAGTAGGAAAAAGTTCTATTCAATTCATTGTCCAAAACCTGAAATATTAATCCCGTACCTGTGCCGACCAGATAAAGGGGGAAAGACAGCAAGATTGTCTATTAATTACATCTGACAAACACAGAGACCAGCTCACAGATTGGATACATGGGATTTTTATAGCACTTCCATGGAATTCTCTTGGAAAGAGGAACACAATGTACATCTACACTGCAATAAAATACCTATGACAGAACTGCGGCTGGCACGGGTCAGCTGACTCGAGCTCGGGCTGTGGAGCTGAAAATTGCAGTGTAGACATTTGGGCTTGGGCAGAAGCCCAGGGTCCCAAACCCTGCAATGAGGGTGGGTCTGAGGGCCCAGGCTCCAGCCAAGCCCGAACATCTACGCTGCTATTTTTAGCCCTGCAGCCTGAGCCATGAGCCTGAGTCAATTGACCCAGGCTCTGAGACCCGGTGCCACACGTTTTATTGCAATGTAGCCGTACCCATAGTTCCCCATGCCTTGCAGGACCGGGCTCTGTCCCTCCACAGCTCACCATTCTTTGGCCTAAACATCAATTCCTCACATTTGTTCCCTCTCCGCAGTTAAACAAGGGGCAAAAGGAAAACCAGCCCATAGCAGTGGAGCTTGCTACACTGAGCATTTTATTTTATCCCTTGCTGGTTAACCTTTGACAGGGTAAGTATAAAGCGCCCGTGTATCTTGTCTTTTTGGGCAAAGGACTTGGTTCAGTGCTTAGTCTGTGGGGGTGATTCTTCAACCGTTCACCTTGTATTGTCATTTCTACCAGTGGATAGTGGGTGTAAAGTGCTCCCAGATCACAACAGTGGCATTTTGCACCGACTCCAATACTGAACGGCCCTTTCTGCATGCTTCTCCTCCATCTCGCACAGGGCCTACCACCCCCTGAACCTTCGTATCTGAAGTCTTCACTGTACACTGCAATAAACATACGCTGACACACACTCCTGTGACTTTACAGAAAAACAAGGCAAATTAATACAAGAAAACACACTCTTTTATTCGAGGACAAGAGATGCATAGTTATATTTCACATAGAGATGTCAACTGTGTGACGACAAGTCTGCAAAGCTAGATTGAAACCCATTTGCTTTCAAAAGCTGGACAGGAGAAAGTTCCAGCACAGGGGAGGCACTGGGCTAGATTCTGTTGTGTGACACCAGTACAACTCGACTACTGACGACACTGAGAGCAGAATTTGAGCTACCATACTTTGGCCATTGATTTTACATCAGCATAACCCCACTAACTTCCCAGGGTGGGTTTGGATTTACACTGGTAGGAATGAGAAGAGAAGCAGGCCTTCTCTTTATTGGGACATTCTAGAGGACAAAAATGAAGGAGGTTGCCCTAGTTGGATGATTAGATTTAAGCTACTCCAGCCATGCACTCTCTCACAGGCCTGATCTTAAGTCAACCCCAAACACAGTGGATACCCAAAAGTTTGTTGTAAGGTAGGTATTTTGCCTACCAGACCCTTCCATGTGAGTGATGCTGCAGTCTGTGATGTTGCCCTTTCGGCGAGCATGGCCCATGAAGGTACAGCGCTTCCAGGTTGGCCAATGACATTATTATTTATGGGAAATAGAGTGTGCAGAGAGTTCTCTTGCGAGAGACTTTACAATGCAGCTCCAGTGCTTGGTGTATTTAAAAGGTAAGTGAAGTATTTGACCAATGAGATGTAGGGTGGTAATTGGAGCCCCAGGCATCCAGATAAAACAGCAATCTCAACTCCTGTGATCTGCAGCACTTGGGAGCACTCAAATTCCACTGCATCTTCAATCAGCACACTGAACAGCTTTCTAATCTGGAGCAATGGATTACATACTGAGTGAATACAGGTTTTGACAAGGACCTAAACAGTGCAAATGCAGAAAGTGCATTCTTACTTAACTAGACAAGTGATCATTTTAGGACATGAAAGTAGTGGGTGTTGGGGAACAATTCTTTCCTTTCCCCTCCACCCATAGGAGTTTGGGGCTTTATCACTTCTCTGTGTTTCAGAGATGGCAAGGCAGGAAAGAGAGAGGGAAGCAGAAATTCTATATGACCCACTTTGTATGAACGTAACCACATTGAGGCGTAGTGCCAATGCACTGTATCAACTAACGAACGCGCACAGGACAATACATAAATGGCATCGTATATGGCATTCAAGATGGACTGAAAATGAAGCAGCTTCCCTGCAATATGAACAGCACAGTAATAAAGTGCAACACAGGGATATTCAATACAATGTGAAAAGATGACCCAGGAATACATAAAAGTTACCATCCAAAATCCCCACTGTAACTGAACGGGGAATAATCCATGTCCTTCCATTACTGTTTATGAAGCTCTCTGCCACTCCGCCTCATACACAGTTCTTCAAGGCTTAATTGAACTCCCAGCTGAGATCTCTTGCTTGTGCATGCTCTTTTCCACGATGATCATGAACAACTGAGTTTTCTTGCTAGTATGAAAACTGGTTGCATTTTAAAATGCTTTGGTACATCTTACAGCTAGACTCCTGTTGCTTCATGGAAAGGCATAAGAAACCTCATAGTGGACCGTTATGGAATGAGCTGTTTCTAGGGAAAGGCCTTCCAGCCCCTGCCAGTTAGTGGTTGGCATTGTATTCCTTCTCAATATCCCATTGAAGACTAACTCAGCTGGAAATATTGTGAGAATGCTCCTCTTTACACGACTTCTCCAGACAGAGCTGTCCCGCCCATATAACAGACTGGGGCAACTGCCCTGGGCCCCGTGCTTTGGGGGCCCCCCACACTTTTGGGGGGGAATGCCACGGGGAGGCCAGGGCGGCCCAGGAGGCTAGCCGGGGGGGACCTGGTGCAGGCAGCAAGGGTCGGGTCTGCACCCCGAACTCACCGGCCTGGGCATTTATTTCTTGTCCGCAGCCCCCTGGGCTCGGGCTCAGTCTCTGCGGCTACAGCAGCAAGCAAGCTGGCCCCAGCCCACTCCTGCTCCACTGGCTCCCGGCGTTGCCTGACACCGCAGAGTCCTAGCACCCCCCAACCACTAGTGCCAGGGCAGGCTGACCCTGACCCTGCCCTTCCACCTCAGACAGACCCTTCCCTTTTCCGGAAGGACCCTCTACCAGCACAGGGGGCCCCCTCGCCCCTAGCACAGGTGAGTGCCAGCCATCATCTCCTCCATCATCCCTCGCCCATCGCCCCGCACTGGTGTCCCTCCAGTGCCCCACACCTCCCGCTTCCACTGCCCTTTCTCCTCTATCCAGGCACTGGGTGGGGTCCTTCAATGCCACCTTCAGGCCAGCACCAGCTCTTATCACCCCCCTGCCTCAGGGTCCTCCTTGCCTTTCAGTTCTCCAGCCTTGTGGTCCCCCTTCCCGCAGTACCAAGACCTGGGGTCCCACAACTCTGTTCTCTCCACCACCCACCAGGACTAGGGTCATCCATCTGCTTTTCTGCCTCCTAGCCCCCTCCCATCCACCAGAGAAAATAGATCTTAGATCCCCTCCTCCATGCTGGAGGGTCCTGGTTCTCCAGCATTAGGGCACATATAGGCTCTCCAAGAGCCACCCAGTTCCAGAGACATGCACTCTCAGTGTTGCAAATGTGTAATTACAGTTTTAAAAAATCCACGGAGGGTAGCGAGACCATGGGTACCTGGGAAGTGAGTTTGCTGCAAGGAAGTCCAGGAAGGTGGATTTGAGAATGCAAGCGGTGCGACACTAATTGTGATTGGTGAGGGTTTTTTTTAATTATATGAACTTCATTTTAATTATAAAAAAGAACTACAATATAACAACATTATAATTATACAGCTGGGCGCTATCAATATTTAACCTGCGGCCAGCAGCTGCCCTTGAAGTTCACTGTAACCAGATTTCACCTGTATAAAAATGTTAAGGGGAGCCCCATACAGGCTGATTTGCTCCTGGCCCTGCACCCCACCCTAGGGACAGCCCTGTCTCCAGATAATGTTATGTTCAGGACAGATGCCCCAGAAAACAAACACACACACACATATACTGTTAAGGAGGCATTTTACAATGGCTTCCTCTTGCCCAATTTTAAGTTAAACTCTGGAAAAAAACCATGAAATTCCATTACATTTGAAACTTCAAGCCTGAAAAAGCTCAGACCCATTCTTGTAATATGATCCCAACTCAGTGTCAGTTTTCCCTGGGGTGAGAGGTTCCCCCGCTCTAGGTTGTTTCACAAGATACAGATCAGCATTACACAGGGAAATTCTTGGAGGAGAAAGTTTATTTGGACTGTAAGTTCCTTATTTAGACCACAATGCTTCCAGGGAATCTGCTAGCACGGACCCCAGCATCCAAGCAGAGTCTCACTGAAGCTCCCATTTCAGGACGGGGAGCCTTTGGTTGTAGGTTCCTTGGGTCAGTTACCATAAACCTAAAAATGCTCCTCTTAAAGTCACTGGGAGCTTTGTCACTGATTTCAATGCAACTGGGATAACACCCCTTGCCTCGTTCCTGGCCTGTGTAGTACCTAGCACATTGTAGATGCTTGGCTATTACGACAAACTATCACACAATCTCCTTGACTTTCTGGACCCTTTAGGGTACTTCTATACTGCAAAAAAACCAAAACCAAACTAAACCCCAGAAGTGAGCCGCGGAGCCTGGACCTTCAGATCTGGGCTTCAGCTATGGTGCTAAAGATAGCCAGGTAGCTGTTCCAGCTCAGGCTCTGAAGTCCAGTGAGGGGGGGAGGGTTCAGAGCCCAAGCTGAAACAGCAGTAAGGCAATTTTTAGCAGGGTAACGCAAGCCCCGCAAACTCCAGCTTGTAGACTCAAGCACCGAGACTCATTGCCACAGCTTTGGTTTTGCTGTTTAATTTTTAATTTTTTTTTAAACAGCCTAGACATACCCTAAGAGTCTGGACACCAAAAATCCTACCAAAAGGACTGGGTGGTAGAAGGAGGAATTGCTCTGAGGGTAGGTGAACGCAGCAGTTCATTGTGGTTACAAAGAGGACTCGGGGGGGGGGGGTAGGGGGGGAAGGGGGACAGACATTTATTTAGAGGTTTGCCCCCTTGATCCAGAGCTAGGGGCAGGAAAGTGAATTAAAATCAAAGTGCATTGAAAAGGACCTACTTGGATTTAATGGACGCAAAGGGGGTTAAAATCAAATCTCTCATCTGCACCATCCAAACCATTTACTGTGGCCCAAAAATGGTATATTCTTGCCAACCAATATAAAAAAGCAGCTGTGAATGTATACCGGCATGTACCCTTCCCCATACCTCTGATTCAGAGCGACTCCAGAGTGACTTGCGGATTTAGGATTAAAACACCGATTTAAAGTTGAAACCTGAAGTTTATGACATGGAAAAGAAATATACATATAGAGAGAGTCGTGCTACATTGTCACACTCATGGATACCACTGAACCTGGGAGCATGAATCTTGATCAGAATATTGGCTGCATGTGTCAAAGATCCCATCAGGAACCACTCAAAAGGAGACCTGGCAGTTAATCCCGTCAGCATCCTATTGCAATGTCAAGTACCAAAAAATCATTAATCACACCTTGTTCTTTTGTGTTATTCAGCAAAGAGGGAAAAAATACTTTCTGCCTCAAACCAGCCATCTTATCATGAGCTTTAAATCTTGACTGCAAGCCTTCTTCCGGTCCCTTCCCTTTATGCTGCTTAGAGCTTTGAATTTATAAGCTGTTGAAATTGTGCTGGTTCATCAAGTTCTGCTCTAAATTCCAAACTACGGAATTGTTAAAATAATTCATAGTTTTAACGCTGCTACTGGTACAACAGAGAATTTAATGTCGAGACACAAAATACTAAGAGAGAACCCTTAAGTAACAAGGAGAGCAGCCAAAGTACAGGCAGCCATCGGGACAGAAAAACCACAGGAAGAGGAGATGCCCACACAGCTGTAGACTGCATATTCGTCAGTGCAAACACCACAACACTCAATCTCCGCAAGAAAGCGGCAGTTGTTTGGGTGGGGTTATAAAGGTAAGGCAGCAGCCCTAGCGCCATTGCAGATATTCCTGGGGATGACAATGCTGGACTGGTATGAGTCCAACTTCTCTTGGGCTGACGTTTATACCAGTGTAAACCATCCTCACTGCTGGTATCTTGGTGGACAATCTCAGGGAAGAGGTCAAGGAGTGACCTGGCATTGAGGCTTCACTGGGCTTAATGAAGAAGCAATGGTGTGGAGCGCAGCCCTTGTCTTGTCTCCTAAAAGCAGAGGAAGAGCTCCCATTTCTCTGCCTTGCTGAGGGGAGGTGCATTCCCCAACTGCTCCCCCCCCCGCTCAGATGGCGTGCTGAGAACATCTTCATCCATGGTTCAAGTAGCTGGAGACTGGACCTCCGCTTACAGGGAGCGCCTCCAGGATCAGAGAAGAGGCCCATTCATGGGCAAGCTCAACAACACCCGTGCCGCCTGCATCTACTCATGCTGTTCTGTGCAGACTGCAGTCGAAAGAGCTGTCCATCGGGTACCTTTCCACTGCACTAAATTCACTGCCCCTCTAAACAGGGAAAAAATCATCCCGTTCCATTAGTGCACTGAATTTAATTGACTTGGCATATTTGCAAGTAAGGGAGACAATTTGTGGCCTACAAATTCTTGAACAGAGGACAGGATTGAGTGGGAACGGGTGTGCTAACTCCTGGCCAAAAAAAAAGTGTATGTAGGAGGATTTTTGAGGAGTTCCAGAAAATAGGATTTAGGAGCATGGCTAATCTCTCCACTTATTTTAATGGACTTGGAATTATTTTTGTGGCACGTACCCATCAAAATCTAGCAGATAATCAGCATAAATAGATTTGAAAACCTACCCATGTCAATCTGAACATCCACTGTATTTCTGAAGTTCAAAACAGTGCCACCGACACCTCATTATTATGGTTTTGCTCCAAAATTTTGCCTAGCCCGTTCCCATAATTAAGTCCCTTCTCTGTATTTCTTAAACTTTTGGCATTTTAAAAAACAACTTAGAGGCCAAACAAGCAGAGGGCGGATGAAAACCATGTGGAATAAGAATTAATCAGAGCCATTTCTATTGTATTTTCCTGAAGGTATTTAAAAGTAAAAAATTATTTAATTTAATTATTTAAATACCGAATTACTGTCAACTGTACTTTAAGTTTTCAGCGATGTAGCCAGCAGAAAGCTGTTATTAAAACTACTGTATAATTGCCTCCTTTACTCTCCTTCCCACATGAGCAGCATTATTTTACTCACAGCCAAAATCTCACAGTATTGGCTTCATAACAGAGCCTGTCAATCAGATGCCACCAGATGATACCAGAAAAAGAAAAAAACCTAGCAAGAAGCTGTGTCTCTTCTCCCCTCTCCCCCCATGCTATTGGGGCTCAGCCTCGCCTTTTATACACCCACTAGCACCCCAGCTCAGCAATGCTCTTCCAACTGGGCTGAAGTCCCACGGACTCCAGCTGGACTTCATTTCACGCACGGGCTTTGCTGAATCGGGGCATAAGAAAAAAAATTGGTGTTATTCCCCCACGATTAGTGTAGTATCTCATGCACAAACCCATGCTTAGGCATCTGAATCCAAATAATGGGCCTGAAATCCATGGGACCTGTGTGCGCTCAGCGTCCCCGGAAACCAGGCCACTTATTAGGTGCCTTCATGGTGTGTTAGCTCTTTACACGTTCCAGTTTGAAAGTTGTGGCCCTTGTTCAGAGTCATGCCTGCTTCTTAACTATTAAGCCAGCCTTTCTCCCCCTGCTAAATCTCAGGCCTACAGCTCTCATCCAGCCAGTAGGTTTTGCTGCTGGAAGCCAGGAAGTCTTACTTCCCCTGTGGACAATATTATATATCCTTCACCCCGACCCTGACCCTTCATTTCTTGCATGCCCAAAACTCCCCCTGCAAAACAGGTGAGAGAGATTGGGCTGGGCTCCGGCTCCCCAGAGAGATACCACAGCATTCTACCTGAGTGACCCCAGTGTGCCAGCTACAGCAGAAGGCAGCTTTTGGAGTTATTACGCACTGGAAAATCAGAGTCATCTCCATTCACTGGGGTGATAGGAGAGCACAGAGGGTCGGAGTCTATAACCAAATCCACATCTTCCATCCGATGCTGCTTTTATCTGCTCTGCCTCTCAGCTATGCCATCAGGTAATCTGACTGAGTCTGTGTTCCAATTGCCTGCACACTGCTTCGATTAAGACAACAACCCTGTACCGGTGTTGCTCTCTGGTGGACACAGAAGGAAATTACTAATAAATCATGAATGAGGAAGAGAAGGCAGAATCTCCGGCAGATGGGCACCACCTGCTGTGACAGCACGTGGAGTCAAGGAGCAGGGCGGAAGGTCAAAGGCCTGAGCTCGAGAGAGACACTGGCATAGCCAGTGCACACATCGCTTCATGAATCTGGAAGGCTCGTAGCAACAGAGGGAGAACTAGGACATGATCATAGTCTGCTTTATACGTGGGAGCCACAGCAGGCAAAAGGCAGACCTGGCCCGGGCCACCAGGCATTTATCCAGTCAGTGTCCCAGGTGAGGGGGCCAGTTTATCAACCCTTGTGTGAGATCAGGACAAGCTGAAAGAGAGCAGTTCACTGTGTCAAGCCAGCGTCCCTCAGATAGGGCAGATAAGAATAATGAGCTCCACACATCCCCGACCTCCAACATGGGGAGAGGAGAGGCATATTCCCCGACCCCTGGTGGAGGTTCAAAGAAAGGAGATCTGCACTCTTCCACTGGCAGGGCAGGAAAAGAGGAACTGGGAGCTTCCCCATCCCCGTTAAAAGGAGCCCTTGTTCTTTGTGTGGGTGATGGACGGTTGAATGAACAACGGTCACCTGGCCTGGAGCCTGGCTGCTGCTGTTTTGGAGCCCCCTAGTGGCCGGTGCACTGGAGCAACTGCCCTGCAGAGATCCTACATCTGGAAGATGGCAGTGCTATGCAGTCAAATGAACAGCTTTGAATGACGGGTGGAACCGGGACAGAGGTTAAGTCACTTTGATTTTGCTTACTCTGGGTGGGACAGGAGTGACAGAGCCCATCCCCGCAAAGAAATGAGGCATCTTGTACCAATTTGCGGGGGCAAGATTTAGAAAAACTTCACCCAGCTTGTTAAAAAGTTTAAGCCAAAGCCCCTTCTGCTGAGTGACCAGCTCCTGAACGGCCACACCACAATGGGGCACATGCCTTGGCAGCATTAAAGGAGCACCTGATTCATAAGTGAGACTGAGCTATTCTAAAGGACGCTTGGTTAGGCTCCCATCATGCAAAGTGTTCTCAAGACACTTAACTTTATGTACTGCAAGTAGCCTCAGGGTAGCCACCAGCATGACTCACAGTGTACAAAGTTAAACACGCACTGGTTTGCACACACACAAGGCTTGGAGCCTTACTCACCTTTGGTTTCGCTCCCATATTACACACATGCTGTTTTCAGCTCTTTTTCTTTCACTGGGTTATTTTTTCCCCTTCCCAGTCCCCACAACTTCTTATTTTATCCTTTGCTAGAAGAATTCCGCTCTCCATGTCAGTCTGATGTCCGCGGGACAAGCAGAGGACTCCATGCTGCCCTCGGGTACACCCAGGCAATTCACAATGGCTACAACTGGGACTGCACAGCTGGAATTAGTCTCAATACCGTGGACACGTACAGTCAGTGGACCTTTCCCTCCAGCGGCCAAGTGCCCTGTGCATATGCACATAGCTGAAACGAGGCCTGCGGCAATTGCCTGCTAGATCCTTGAAAACTCTTAGTGAATTAAGTTTAAATCTCTTTGGAGTCCATTGTATTAAACGCAAAGGTTCTGTGTTATTGGGGGCCTGGATTGCATGTCACTTCGGGGGAGGATAGGATGTGAACCCTGGGAAGTGTTATTAACATCAAAGGACTGCACTGAACAATGGGCCAGACAAGAATGGACTTTTGGGACAAATAGTGTCACATTGTTTGCTTGAGGAATCTTTATGGGGAGGTGAATGCAAATTACCCACCTCCGGTTATGCAAAAACCCAGCTTTGGAAGCTACGCCCTGAGGAGAGGGACACTGGCCACTGATTACCTGTTCCTGGAGTCTGAAGATCAAAGGCCCAAATTGTATAAAGGAAAGACTGAATATTCATGGGCGTGCTAGTTCTGGGCTAAGGCTGTTGTGAACTGGTCAACACTCTGTGGGATTTGAAGGACTGTGTCCTAGCAGAGCCCTGGTGAAGCTGGTGGCGATCTCTGGTAAGATTATTAGCACGTGTAGTTTCTTTTGTGTTGTTTTATATGTTTTCTCGGTAATGCTTTCACCTTAAGAATAAATGCGCTTGCTTCAGAAGGCAATCACAGCTGTTGGCAACCACAGCTATTCACAGCCTTCAGCGAGAAAGCAAAACACAGGCAGTTTGGCTTGCTGGGGAATAACAGAGTGTGGGCAGGGAACTGTGCAGCCTGGAAAGACCCCGGTGAGGAGGGAGAGAGAGACAGATCTCAGCCCAACAGAAGTGACAGCTGAGAAGCCTGGTGTGGGTGCCCTTGAGGGACCACAGAGGAGGAATACCAATGCAGTTGCCCTGACCTGTGACAGGGCAGCCCATGGACAGATGCTCCACCAGCTGAACCAAACAAGAGGACCCATCGGGATTGAGCCAACAGGGCCTGCAGGCTCGTCTTCGCTGGGGCTATATCTCGCCTAGAGACAGTGAGCCCTCGCACCATCTGTCTCTGGGGAAGGGTGAGAGAGCCTCCTGCCTCCCCCCTGCTCAGGACAGCAGGGTAGGAAGCTGTGATCTCTGGTCTAACAGAATGTCACTCATGGGGCCGGCCCAAAGCTTTTGACAGATAGGATTTTATCACAGACCCTAATGGTGCGGATTAACTAACCCACAGGTTAAGGCCTAAATATGTCCTTACACAACAGATGAAGCTCCCTACCAGGACAGGGGCTCTCAACCTCCACCCCAAGAAAACCCAAAATGGTTTAAAAGGGCGTTTAACCCTTGCAGGCTGCATTAGGATCAGGATCCTTGCCCTGTCCCCACTCCCTGTTTCCAGACACCTGCAGCATTTCAAGCACTAACCTCAGAGAGAGTTACTTACAGGTTCCTCGGGAAGGACCGGCTGCTGAGCGTCAGGACGGAGCCGAAACACGCAGCAAGTCTGCGGGAAGAGCACCGCATGCTTCTCTGCCTGTATGGGTTTTCTGTAAAGGTAAGTTTGGGGGTATTTAAACTTCAGCGCTTCATCACGTAACTAACAAAACGAACATTAACGGACGTGGCCCAGGGATCCTGCTCACCAGGAGTTCAAAGCCTCACACCTACCTTTCCAAACAACTTGGGCATTGAGCTGCCCGGGGCAGGCCCAGCCGTACCACCTGGCCTCGGCCCACTGACACCACCGCTATTCTGGAACGGGGAAGGAAGGAGGAGGGTTGCCGCGGAGACAAGCAGCAGTCACTGGCTGAGAGACACAGGGACGTTCTTTGGTCATTTGTGAGGATCCTCTGATTCTCTCCTAGGTCAGAGTGTCGGATGGGGAGAAGAGGAGGAGAGAATTGTTGGGGTGGAAAGGGAAAACTGGAGCAGCCAGGGCACCTGGATGGCAACAAGAGGATGAATGGGAGTGGCTGGGCTGTAAAAACTAGCCAACAAAACCCAAGTAATGCTCGAGGATTTGGACCAGCCTTTTCTAAAGGGGTCACTGCTGCTGCATGCTCCATTTTTGCCCAGGCTAACTCTCAAGTTGGACACACAACCACATCTGTGGCCACTTTGGAAAACGGTGGCCTTAAGGTATGAACTGCCTATGCCTTGGGGCTGGAAGTTCAAAGTGGTGAGCACTTCCTGAGAGTTCCTGATTCCCCCCACCTCCCACAGGCCTTGGGGTTTGCACGGTGTCCATGCAGATGGAAAACTCATCTTCATGTTCCTCTGTGGAGTACCTAGGGTGCTTGTCTGCTATCTAGGTAAGAAATAAAAGTCCCCAGCTACCCCTTGGTGCTCTTCCTGTTGTGGCATCATGTGTTTCAGGAACTCCCTGGCATTCAGCAGCAGATCCTTAAAGAGGAGCCTGAAAAGGGAAAAAACAGTATCTGTAACCACCAGAATAATCAAAGTCACTCTAACCAGAGGCATCAACTCCGTGGGTGCTCTAGGGCTGGAGCACCCATAGGAAAAAATAGTGGGTGCTCAGCACCCAACCGCGGCCCCTCCAATGAGCTCCTCCCCTCCCCCAGTGTCTCCCACCTGCTAGTGATCAGCTGTTCAGAGGCATGCAGGAGGTGCTGCGGGGGATGGGGGGGAGGAGAGGGGCAGGAAGAGGCTGGGATGGGTGAGGCCTTGGTGAAAGGGGTGGAATGGGGCAACGCCTGGGGCAGAGCAGGGGGAGTGGGATTGAGCACCCCTGGCGAAATTAGAAAGTCAGCGCCTCTGATCCTAACCCTTCAAACTTCTTTGTAAGGGCTTGAGCTTGTGTGAAAGTTTGGGTTGGATCTGACTTTACCTATCCCAAGAATTAAGTCTTGCAAATGAAACGGTGAAAATGTAAAGGCCTATTGTTTCAATCAGAGAGACAAGGTGGGGGAGGTAATATCTTTTATTAGACCAGCTTCTGTCAATGAGAGAGACAAAAAAGCTTGTCTCCCCAACAGAAGCTGGTCCAATAAAAGATATTACGTCCCCCACCTTGTTTCTCTAATGTCCTGGGACCGACACGGTTACAACACTGCATGCAACCGTGTAAGATATCTTTCAGTTTAAATATTCAATGAAAAACAGTTCACGTTAAGATTAAATCTGGTTAGAGCCGGGATTATGAACATGAAAGCAAACCATTTCTCTTGCCACATGCTTTTCATTCAACCTTTCAGAAGCAATAAAAGAAGCCATCTAAGAGACTGTCGTCTTTCCTGGATGTAAGGAATTAGGAAATGTTGTATTTGCAGCTGGGTGGGAAACCTTTACCATTGAGCACCCTAGAGAAACTGAGTTCTTGCCTGAAGGAGGAAGGGAAGTAGGCGTGAGGTGATGGCTAGGACATTCAGCGAAAGGCTAGATCTTCCTAGGAAGCAGGCAGACGGGAGTGTGGCATTGAAAAGCCATGACAGACCTGAGGAGGGTACAGGACCTGGACACAGCAAGGAGTTCGATGTCTATTTCAATTCTATGCACGACATCACTGCCCTATATATTGTACTATCATGAAATGCAAGGGCGTGTGTTAATCTCATAGGGCGGAATCCCGTACAGTGCTGATGTATGAGAAATCCAACCATCTCCCGGGGACAAAACAATGTAAACGATGTAAACAATGCTTGTTTAAATGTAACCTGGTCAAAAGGAAAGGAAGGATCTACCTGGTCACCAACAGCATAAGCCTCTCAAGTAGTATCAACAGTCGGATCAGATGCAGGAGACCTGTATGTCCCCTGTGAATGAAGGGAAACGACGTATTTTTTTTATGTTTGTGAGTTAGCGATGGTCCAAGTTCTTAAGGGAGAACATTTCCTGGAGGGTCTTTTTCCTATTAAACAGTGGGTTTGTCCAAGTTCAACCATTGTAGATTTTCAATGCAAATAATTTCATTGCTGTTAGACCTGTGCACATGTCAGTAGGTATAATGTTCAAGAGTTTCCTGTTATTTCATGAAGATAGGGACCCTGAGAAAATTCACAATACAGTACTGGGATTATAGGGACCACCACATTCCAAGAATCCCTGAGGAAAGATTTTATACTGTGAAAGGACATACAATACATTAGATCTGAGCAAATCATTTACAGTACAATAACATAATCAACAAATTGTTCTTTTCTGCATGTGACTTGCCAGTGATTTTTGTGATTTCTTATGCAAAATTATTCTGCAAATAATTCTTGGCCTAGAGATTACTTGGGAGCTGTTTATTCAGATTATATGATAAACAACACCTCCCACTTTTCAGCTATGTTTGATTAGACATCCAGGTTGTATGGTATTGATTCTGTTCCCTGATTGTATAAGCGTAACTGTTAGTCCTGGTCTACACTTAAAAATTAGATTGACCTAGCTACATCACTCAGGGCTGTGAAAGATTTCACACCTTGGAGTGTCATAGTTAAATCAACCCAATCCTCATGTAAATGTGGCTAGGTTGATGGAAGAATTCTTCTGTCAAGCTAGTTACCGCCTCTTGGAGAAATGGAAAAACCCCTACCCCTTCCGTCAATGTCAGAAGTGTCTAACTGCAGTGCTGTAACCGTGCCAGCATAAACATGGCCTTAGAATCTGGTTTAGGGTGTGAAATATAAAATTCCCTTTCTGCTAATATTATCTCAGACTCACTCAAAATTCTGTTTCATGAAAATTTCTGGCAATGAATGTAAAAACCAACACCAAATGCACCTGAAAACAAACAAAGCAAGTTCAAAGTGGTTTTGAAAGGAAAGATGGGCTTGTGTGCACCACATCTATCTGTGCCTCACTTTCCCACTGGTAAACAAGGGATAACAATCCTTATTCTCACCAACTTTTGCCTGTCTATATTTTGAGGCTGGGACTGCCTCTTACTGTATCTCTGTGCAATGCCCAGCATGATGGGCCCTTGATTTTGGTAGGGGTCTCTTAGTGCTACCGGAATGTGGACAATAATGTTCTTTGATTGAATATTTGCAAACAGTTTCACTCAGCTCTTCAAGATATACAGAATCCACACAGGTTATTTTTTAGGCTGTGTAAACTTTGACAAGATTTTGTGTGGTTCATGTTAAAGCCTATAGTTTGCTTTTCTCCCAGACAAAAGAGTTTGTACATACAGCACTAAAGAGTTTCTCTTTGTCCTCTCTGCCCTTCTGCTGTTGGAGGAGCAGCCCAGTACTTCCCCCCTGGCTAGGAGCAGAATATATCGTTTGTTCAGAGACTGCTATTTATACTGCTGTATTGCTTGACCTAGAGGCATCTACTCTTAGTGGAGAACTGTTGAGGTCATCAAAGGCATCCTCTCCATGTCTGTTCTCCACTGCTCCAGAGAACTCCCCTAATGAAGTCTTCTGCGTCGTACTCAGATACATATTATCACTGCAAACAGGATGGACAAAAAGTGTTTGGGGTTTTTTTTTTAAAGAACTGTATTATTAATTTTATTAACCCAGCTAATAAAGTTGCCAATGACAAAATATCCAGAACTAGAAAGGAAATTCTGGGGCTGTTAATGCTTGTTTAAATTGAATATTTAGTTGGAGAAGTGTATCTTGAGTGTTAGCTCCAGGAGAGCTCTGCTGGATTCTGTAAGCCTTGGGAAATGAAGTGTTCATTTCCACACGATGTCTGGTTTTAAAGTACTGACCTGCTCTGAAGATTGACTATGTAAACTGCCATCCTTTTACTCACTAGACTGTTCCCTGGGCATCTTCAGAGTCAGTGGAGTTACTTTACTAAGGGCCCAATCTTACAAACACTTAGGTGCGTGAATGACTTTACTTGGGCAAGTAGTACTGTTGAAGTCAGCGCAACTGGTCATCCGAGTAAAGATAGACATGTACAAGTTTACAGAATTAGGTCCTAAAATTAAAGTTTTATTCCCACCAGGACTATAGAACAGAGAACAACCTGGATCCTTTTCTGTTTTGTGTGTTATTCACGGAAGAGTTAATCAAGTACCAAGTGCAGAATCTTTAATGTTGTTGAGCATGAGCCAGAAAGACTGAAGCTGGGCTCTTTCAGATCCCAGGCTGAAAGTTCGCAGGGCTGGAAATTGGAAGGCTACTTTTCACTTGTTAACCGAGCATGTGAGATCTGGAAGTCGTGAAGACACAATGGTCATGGATCCTCCAGTGCTGTTTTTTTCTACACCCTTCCATGAGACATCGGGCGATAACTAAGGAATGGAGTAAAGCAGAACATATTGCACCAATGCCAAAGCATTTTCCCCTACTTTCTCCAATATGCAGCTATTCTTGCAGCTACTCAGTAATTACAATGAGCCACTTTTGCAGTTCTTTGTATCCCAGTGTAGCTTTGCTTCACTATAATTTCTTTAGTAAAAAAAGAGTACCTTCCTTTTCCCCTGAAAGCGATTAGCATGTCATTCACATAAGTCTTTGGATGTAAATCGAGCTATTCCCACCAGCTACTCAAAAAGTGCATAATCACTATAATTACTGCTGGCATCTAATTAACATTCAACTTCCTCTCTACAGCAACTACAGCTGGACAACCCATTTATTTCAGGCTAAAACTAATAGTCTCTATTATTTCTCACCACACTTAGCAGCCCACCTGTGTCCAACTTAGCATAAGTTTTAACTTGGCAAGTGACAAAGACAATGATGTGGAATGAGTCCACCCACCCCCCCTTAAGTGCTATACGATTTCCGACTGAAACGGATTATACAACAAATGTGAGTACTGATATCAATTTCCACTAATTATACAGCTGCTTGTTATATTAGTTCCCTTGACCATGCCTCTGAGAAAGTAAACAGATGTGCTTACACTGAATTGCCCACTGCCTTCTTCAATATTCAAGGCTTGATTCAGTAGACTGAAAAATACTGCCTTCCGAGCTGCAGAGTGCTGAGCACAGGGGCGAATACATCCAGAAGGAAGGTCAGTCTAGCTTGGAAGACAACAGGGGCGGTGAGGGGGGAACAGACGAGCACTGTACTGGGAGTAGCAACACTGCACATGGAAGGAGAAGAGAATGTAAATATGTCTAACCGCTTCGCATTCTAAACACATTCATTTAGCACTGCACAATTGCAGCTGGGCAGGAATTCCAAATGCTGGAGTAATTCCCCCGCATGTCTCGCTAAGGGTCTGTCTACACTGCAATTAAACACCCACGGCGGACCCATGCCAGCTGAGTCAGGCTCGTAGGGTTCAGGCTAATGGGCTGTTTAACTGCAGTGTAGATGCTCGCCTGAGCTCTGGGACCCTCCTATCTCGCAGGGTCCTAGACCCTGGGCTCCAGTCTGAGCCTGAACATCTACACCGCAATTACACAGCCCCTTAGCCCAAGCCCAGGGAGCCTGAGTGAGCTGGCACAGGCCAGCTGCAGGTTTTTAACTGCAGTGTAGACGTACCCTAAGAAAAGATACAGACTGAGCCAGGTCTGGCCCCTGCCTTTGTTTTCATTATACTGAGAACTCCCCTAAATCAATGGACTCCTGGAGGCAGAGGGACTCCACTAATGTCTGCCTCATTTTTAGAGCAAGGGCAGGAATGAACCTGTCAAGATGGAAGTTCTCTTTCACCTAATAATAATGACACCCATTGGACTTACATGGTCAGTAGCATGTCCACAACCCCTCCCATGGCCTGTAGCAGGAGCGGGTTGGTTAGCTGCCTGGGACTGAGGTCTTTTTCTTCCAACTGCACGTAGCTCTTATGGGCAAGGCCTTTTGAACACAGGCTTTGTTTATGGGATGAGGATTTGGGTCTTTGCGACATCGGTGCATACTGAACTGCAAAGATGGAGCCACGAACAAGGACATGGACTGTGCCTGGGTGGTACCTGTATGTAAAATGGACCAGCAAACATTCATTTGTTTTCTGCTTACAAGGTGTATCTCTGGTACTAGTGGAAAAGATAGCTCAAAGGGTCCGCGCGTTGGGGAACTGTTGGGTCCTGCCTGTTTTGATTGCATTAATAAACCCAGTTGGAGGTTAGAGGATTGTAGCATGATTTGGTAGTATTTAAAGGGTCCCAAATACTCTGATAAGACTCACAATGTTTTACTGGGGTCAGAGAACAGGCATTACTGTGCTTATGTGGATCATCCAACTGGTGGAAAGGGAGGTAGGAAGAGGTGACAAACTGGGGAGACATGTAGGAGCAAAGTGGAAGAAACAAAACCCAATTCCCTTTCCAGCCTCCAGCTAGAATGTGGCAGCTCTGCACGTAGGATCTACTCAAGCTGGGCTAGATCCCTGGATGCAGGGCTCCAGTGACATCGACGAGGCTATGCCAACATCTACCAGCTAAGGATCTGGCCTACTCCACTTGCCTATTTTTACCTGCCATCAAGCACAAGAAACCAGGTCTTCCTTCCCACTCCCAGGTCCAACCCCCAGTAGAGACTCCCATAATGCCGTTGATTGCCATGAGCTGGTGTGCATCTTTGAATGGAAAAGGCAGAAGGCCAGTCACCACATCTCCTTGCTGTCTGCACTTGGAATGCCCTTGTGTGCTCTGCTGCAGAACATCCTCACAACAAAGAGCCTGCCTGTATCCAGAGTGCATGTGATGGGGGTGCAGGGAGAGGAGAGCTGTTGCGGAGACCTGTGAGTCAAAACTAAATGATTCTGGCCAATGCATAAGGACAACAGGACTCATGGGCAACACAACAAATAACCCAGTAAAATTAGTCACTCTCTCCAAGAGCCAAGCAGGGTAGCAATACAACTCCACTGGCACTTCCTACATCAGTTAGCACCCTGTTGGATATGGAAACTCACTACTTCTTGGTTTGTCTCACTCCACTGAACTTGGACCCTTACCACTCTGACTTTCCAGCTCCAGACAGTGGCAGCTACTATTTTATTCACTGCTTTAGGACGGTGCATTTGGGCCACAAGTCCCATTGCTTTTGTTCACGTTCTTCCACAAGCTCTTATTTATCCTGCAAAGAATTATCTATGAACTAGGGATGAACTAGCACAGTAACTGAAAGGCTGATGCAGATTGCTCATTGTCTTGGCCTCATAAATGACTCCCTGAGACATTAAAAAAAAATCTTCGGAAAAACCAACGAAATACTAGAACTTGTGCACCCCCCTAGAGTGGTTACTGCAGTAAAAGCAAAGGACTGTACTCGGGGACCTCCAACGTTAAAACAGCTTTCACTGGCTGGTCTGTTCATTCCAACAAATATACCAGACTTTTCTGGCTACCCAGGATGAAACTGGGATGTTTCTACTGGGATATTTCCACCGAAGACCACAACAATTTACAATAGGTCAGTACACTGGGCCCCCTGCTCTAGTCATCAGAGCAAGAGACTGGATATCAGGACTCCTGGATTCTATTCCCAATTCTGCCTCTAACTCTCAGCGTGATCTTGAGTAAATCACCTAACCTCCCTCTGTGTCTCAGTTTCCCCAAATGTAAAAAGGGTACACTGTGCAGAACAGTTGACAGGTAATGTGCTTGAAAATAACTGGATGACAGAAGCAATTGTAAAGACCCCATGAACAGATTCAGCAGCAGTAGCTGAATCTGGACCCTTCAGCGTAGACCTGTTCTGTTTGAGTTAGCTTCATTAGCCAGTGGGACTAATTACCACAGGGCTGACCAGCCATTAGAGGTTGATGCCACGCATATTGTCAGTATGTTAATACTTTACACTATTGGTTATCAATATTGTGAGTGGGCAAGAACAAAGTGGAAGGAATTGACACAGTTATACAGCATCTGGGATACAAAACCTGGCTATTTTTAATAGTCTGGCAGCTTCACTCTGCACAAGCATCACTCATACAAGCAATAAGTCGAGCTGACAACTCCTCCCCATCTTTGCACATGGGGCAGATGCAAAGCTCTTGAATGATGAGGACAGCATATGAGATGAAGATGCTTTTCTTCACCATCAAGCCCCTCTCTTTATTCATATCAGCTCGGGGCAGCCCTTATCGTGAGACGTGGCTGGGGTTTACAGATAAGACAGAACATAGAGGCTTGCCTTCTGAGCAGAGTGGGACAACGTGAATCCTGGACCCCTGTGTTGCATGCCACCCGCTGGCTCTGGCTACACACTTGATATGAGGTTGTGTTCAAGGTGCTAAGAGAAATCTTCATGGTCCAGGGCCCCTTTTCCCTTCTGTCCCGTCTCCACCCTCATTTCCTGATGGGACATGGTGGTCGTCAGAAGCTGGAGCCCAGCTTTCCTGGGTCAGAAAAGGTAATTTAAATTGCAGGTTCCAGCACTTGCTCCTTCTGTCAGAGCCTGAATCTGGTAAGCCGCAGGTCATGCTCCAAGGCTTTTGACTAATCCAACTTTCTTTCACTAGACACTTTGGAGGAGGCAAGTTGCTATGACGAGTGGAACACTGGACGCGAGTTTGTTGTGCTGTGTTTTAAGAGGGTTGCACAGTGTTTTATCACTATTGTGGCAGGCCCTACAGGACATAATACAATGCAGTCTATTTTCTTTCATGAGAATTGGTTGTAATTAATCTAAGGTAAAAATCACAATTTCAAGTGGAGCCCAAACTCCCTGTTTCCCTGGCACTGCCCGAGTAAACAGGAGAGAGTCACACAACTCATGGCCAGCAGTCTCTGCTCAGACCCGCAGGATCCCAAATACTCAGGGTGCTGGGGATCAGGATTGGGGAGCATTTAAAAGATTCTGTTACCAGAAATGATTATGGAGGAAGAGAAATAGCTAGACAGAAACCCTGATGGTATTCTAAAGATAGCACTAGTTTTAGGAGTAGAAAAGTTTTCTGGGTCAGATTGCAAAAGAGGCTAGTGTGGTTAAGAAGAGTTGTTTAAGCCATTGCAGCTCAGTGCCTCAGTTTCCCTATCCGCAAAAGCGGGGAGGATAACCCTTCCTTTCTCTCACCCTTTTTCTGTCTTGTCTACCTAACTCGCAAGCTGTTCGGGACTGACATTTTTTTCCTGGTGTGTGTGTACACCTAACACAACGGAGTCACTGTTATTATTCATTTATATTACTATAGCACCTAAGATCTCCAGTCATGGAGCAGGACCCGGTCTCAATTGGTGCTTCGAGGTATTACTGTAATATAGGGAATTAACACAGACTGCCTCGCTCAGCAGGTGAAGGACACATACAATAGGAAGCCTTTTCCCTTCCATCGTGCTCTTTAAGAAGGAGGAGTCCACGTTTGGGCAATTCAGCTAGCCAGAGGCGAAGCAGGAGGGCGTGCTGAACATGGAGGCTCGAGACAGCTAGCCAAGCCGGTACTGCACTACCTGTGCTTGTCGCTAAACATCTCACCAGCTGCAAAAGTTCATTTGCAAATGGACAAATGTGCCACGTAGATTTCTTCACTTCTAAACAGACACTCAGCCCCACGGGGGGCTCTCCCCTCCTGGGGAGTCCATGGAACTCCCATTAGCTACAATGGGAGTCATGCGGGCAGATCTGATGGGATAATGGAACCCTTCTTGACCTGGACTGACTGCAGTTTACAAACCTTGCAGGTTTCTGCTTCTGATGTTTAGTTCCTCATCTGTCATTACGCACAAAAGCCCGGGCTCCTGCTGCTAGCGGGAGTGTAACATTTTTATTGCAACTTCGTGACATCTTTCTTCTTCAGCATCATTCAGCAGTTTGGGGTCAGATCTGCAGCTGACGGAGCTGTGCTAATCTGGCCCCCTCCTCAGTTTCAAATCCCATTCCTACCGTTCAAAACTCCCTTATTGTCTTCCCCGTGCAGACAGTGTGCTTTATCTTATTAGGTTATTGTGTAAGTCTGGCTAACGATGAGGATTAGAGGAAAGACGACTCATGTAGAAAAGTAACTGTCCCAGAATCAATCGGACTCCTTCAGAAACAACATACTGCACTGTGCAATAAACACTTGGCCCCACATAGCTTGGTATGATGGTTCTTTGCGACAATCCCTTCTGAGAGAGAGAAAAGAAGAGGGTTACAAAGCCTAACTCAGAGCATAGCACATTAGCAGTTTGTGCCAGAGTGTTTGAGCAGTGGATTTTCCATGCTGGATAAAAACTCATCAGCTTTAATGCGTGATTACAGTGGAGGAAACTAACGAATCGTTCTTCATATTGTGCTTCAGCTCTCGCTCATTTTTGCCCCTCGCACAACTAGTTCATCCCACATTTCTTCGCTTTTCCTCCGGCCAAAAAGGAATTTTTTTTTTGCAGAATATGTTAATTATTATTATAATCCCTACATAAGCTGCCTCAACAAGAAACTACCCAATTAATGAATGCTAGGTTGAGTGAGGTTTCGAGACAGCACTCTTCCTTTATCTAGTTATACCCACTTAAAAAAATGTCAGGTAATTGTATTTATCTGACTATTTTCATTTCCCCACATCCTTTGGCTGTTGCTTGTGTTTTTAGCCTGTACTCTCTCTGGGGCAAAGCCTGTCCCATGCTATGGGCTAATGTGCAATTCTTACGTTGCTGAGCCGCAATGACGTCAATGGGACCGCTTGCGTGACAATAAATCCTAGATTTATAAAAAGAAAAGGAGGACGTGTGGCACCTTAGAGACTAACCAATTTATCTGAGCATAAGCTGTAGCTCAAATAAATTTGTTAGTCCTTTTCTTTTTGCGAATACAGACTAACACGGCTGCTACTCTGAAACCTAGATTTTTAAAAGGTATTTCGGCACTGCTGGGCTCAAAGCTGCAACACCTACCTGATTTAAGAGCCTAAGTCTCATTTTAAAAAAAGATTTAGGCACTTAGGAGCCTAAATCCCAATGACAAAGTGCCTAAATTTTGAAAATGAGACAGACGCTGGCATTGAGTGCAGCAGCGGCTAAATACCTTTAAAAATCTGGGCCAAACTGCTTGCCTACATGTGCAGTGTAGTCCTATGTGATTTACAGTATCTAGCACAATGGGACATTTGGGAGCATCAGGTGCCACTGCATCAGGATCAGGGCATCATTCTGCTGGACGCTGTAAAAATGTAGGACTAGATTGCAGAACAGTGATACATAATATAGAGCCCTTGGCATGGCACTTCAGAGAAATGTCGAGGAGCTTCTAGTCTAACTCAGACCTAGCCCTGCATGCTCTTCAGGGCCTGGGATGGAGTCATCCTGTGTGTTTGGAGTGCAACATGATGGGTGCTACCAGACTACGAAGAATAGATAATTAGCAAGGGATGACAGTCGACTAATGACCAGGAGAGTAGAAAAGTCGAGAGTCCCACAATCGTGAGATCCTGTGTCCATCTTTTAGTTATTTCTTGAGAAGACGCAGTTTAGGTCAGCCCTAGGCCAAGGAAGTGGGTCTAGAGGAGAGGGCAGAAGGAGGAGACCACTCACATGGCACAAAGGTCCCTGGGGGATATTCCCGGCATAGGGGAGCTGCACAGGAGATGGTACAGCATGGCACGTGGCAGGAGTCGTTCAGGGAAGCAACAAGTAAAAGCATAGGGCGCCTAAACCAATGCCCACTGAAATCAACAGAAAGACTCCCACTGACTTCAACTGGGATTAGATCAGGCCCTGAAAGATGGAGACACCTGCCCTCACAGGAGCATCAAATGAAGTGCTCTGCAAACTCAGATCCAACTGTCCTGGTCATCGTCTCATTTCAGATTCCTGGCTCATAGCTTGGAAAGGCTTCCCCTAGTGATACAGCTACCATGGCGGGTTTCATGCACTCTCTGGTCTACCGTGAAAATCCCTGGATTGAAAACTGTTTGCTCACATGTGTCAATGGGATAGGGAACTAGGGACCAAACTCAGTTGTGACATGAGTCAACATTTCCCAAATGGTGGGTGCGGACCCACCAGTGGGGTCATGAGAAGATTCTAGATGGGTCACGGGGCTCTAGGCAAACAAACACTTCTCTGAGTGGCAGTGCAACCCATGTGCCGGGTTCAGAAGAGCCACTAGTTGGTTGCCTTACTAAAAAAGTTTAGAACCACTGATGTAAGTGGATGTAGTTCCCCTTCATTGCTACGTTTGTCTTCCATGGAAGACAAGTTGCACCTGTTTAGTCCTGGGCTATATTTAGTCCCATGGTCCACTGGTCAGCGCCTTTCCCTTACCTATTCTTGATTTAATGCAATAGCAATAGCTGCATGAAGCTTCTGCTGTGGCCCAGGGGGGCAGACACTTTCCGAGCATCTGGTTCTTAGAAACCCCAAAACTCACAGCAAAACTGAGCTAAAGCCATCAAGCACATGACTAGGTTCTCTCTTGCTCTCATAAATCAGAACGGGTTTGCTTTGCACATGGCTTTGGTTCACCTTTTTTGCAAACAAAAACAAGTTAGTCAACTTTTTTGCAAACAAATCTCGTGTAAGTTTTAGGTTTATAACTAAAATTGTAAACAAATGAGTGAATTTTTTATGAAGTGTGGCACAAGGGCCCACCCTTCCACACTGGTTGGCAGAACATTAAGGCTGATGTCACATCTAGTTCCAAACTACTGCACTGAGATTAGATTCATTTATTTTACCAGCTGGTAGATTACTCTGACTGCTGTAACAGCTGTCGAGGTTACATGTCACTTGGGGTTGGGCCATCGTAACAGGCCAATGGAGAAAATGCATAAAAAGTTACATGAGGCCAGCAAAGTCATCTCATCATTTAGAAGAGAACTCATTTCATCACTGGAGCTGGTAAATCTCTCTCGCTCTAAAAAAAAAATATCAAGGCTAAGAAAACAATGAGTCTCAGATGATGGAGGGGTGTATGGGTAAGTAATAAATGTAAAAATAATCCCAATATGTTATCACCTGCCAAAGATTAATTCTAACCAAAGTAGAAATCATAATGCTAATATTCAGTGTATAACAATTTAACAAAGATAAGGCCTAAACAACATAAAGAATGTAACAAACCAACAAAACCAACAGCATTAAATACCAAGTTTTCAGCTGGTCCCAAACTGCCCTACATATTTGAACACACAACAATTCATAGGCACAACCCAAAAGAACATGAAAACTCTGCTCTTGGGTACTTGGATGAACACATCAGGTAGCCATGTGCCTAAATACTTACTTTTCACATGCAAATTCCCATTAGAAATCACAAATGCAAGATCTGTATGGGGAACTTTTGAGCACAGAGTTTAGAAGCCCCAGCTGAACATCTGCATTTTAAAATTGAGATGGACACTTCATTCTTAAACTACCCTGACGGCCTAGGTGCTGAAGTATGTTGCAGGGTGGTATGTAATGCAACTTTAAAATCACCAACTGTCTGAATGCCTATGAAGTCTCCAGGCATACCAAGGGTGCTGGTGGGTGAAGTTAAGACTAGACTAGTGCTAGGAAGAATGAGGAGGAGTGGGGGCAAAAAAAGTCCTTTAGTCACTAACGCATACAGAAATAACTGAATATGCATAAGGAGCAGGTCTAGGATGTAAGAAGTGACTTTCAGAGTCACTTTTCAGAGAACTGTTTTCATTCCTGCACTTCCTGATCTTCCAATATATTTCGTTTTATGTTCTGCAAATGAAATGCCCCATTTCCATAGAGAATGAGAAGGTATTTCCAAACATTTAGTTTTCCAACTAATAAATAAAGGTAAAGTCACATCTCAAACATCTTTTATAACAGCTATAATGGCTTGTTGATTGTTTTTTGCCAGACAATGACTTTAAACATGGTCTAGTAAAGACCTTTAAAGTTTCCAACTTCTTAGGCTTCTACTGTTACACAATATCCTGCAACTGCCTTGTCATGTTCTCATTTACAACTTTTTCCCTATTTTCATTTTTTATTTGATATCAGAGAAAGCTAAAATGAGGCATTAGATCAAAGGAAGTGATTTCATTGGAGATGATAGGTTTTGCATAGCTCTCCAAAGTTCTACCGTTGCCTGAAGATATTTTACTGTAGGAAAGATCTTTAATTTTCCAGGCTGTCAGTTTCACTTACAACTGATAATTATAGTTGTAAGAAGGACTTTCAGGTAAGAACCAGAAATGACTTTCCAGCATAAAACTTAGTTGCATCAACTTAGTGTTGTGCATCAGAGAATTCAAGGGAGTTTGAGGCCTGTTTGGAGCCAGCCATTGCACTTGGAATGGATGACACTTATACCATAGTTCAGAGTAGTTGATACTGAAAGTATACCTTTCTGTACCAACAAAAAAAAGTTTTTAGCAAAAAGGACAATGGAAAAATCTTGGCAATGCTGAACATTTCATTCAGTCACATAGTTCACATTCATTTAGTCTTTTCTTTAAATGCTCTTATTATGCTTTTAAGTACAAATCACTGGCTCAGAACATAACTCAGTCACACAAGAAATTTATAACATCATAAAGTTTGATAATATATTATAATAGTAGAAGGCTATTGTGATGGGGCATCTGCCCCACGCTGGGCTCTAAGGGGTTAAGAGAAGCACCTAGGGAGGATGTGCACAAGGCAGCCAATCAGAGAAGGGCTGAGAGGGGCAGCCAATCAGGGCCCAGCAGGCCCATATAAGAAGAGCTGCAGGGCAAAGCAGCTTGAGTAGGTGCCTAGAGCTTGAGGAGGGAAGCTCAGGCTCCTAGCAGGAGGAAGGAGTGCCAGCACCCTGGACAGCACAGTGCTGCCAGCAAGGACCAGGGAAGCTAGGGAGAGCTCATTGCTAGCTGCTAAAACTGGCAGGCTGAAGCCCTGAGGTAAGGCCAAAGAAGGTGCTGGGGGCCGTGGGGAAGTGGCCCGGGGAAATGAATGGAGGATTCGGAGGGGACGTAGCAAATGGCAGCCATCTCCAGGGTTCCTGGGCTGGGACCTAGAGTAGTGGGCAGCCCCCCTGCCCATGCCACTGAGGAAGTGGCCAAACAATGGGCTGCAGTTGCCACTGGGGGAAGTGACTGGATGGTGGAGTGCAGGTCCTGGGATGCAGAAGTGATGGCAGTGAGACTAGCAGCGCTAATCCCCGGGACAGCCAGCAGGAGGCACTGCAGTGGTGAGTTGCTCCCTGTCACAGTTATCAAGCTGCAGTACTAGATGTTCTCACAAGAGATGGGCTCAAGTGAAAAAAATCCGGATCCATATTTTGGCTCCTGTAGCAGATTCCCTCCCACCCGCACCCTCCCACTCCATTATAGAAGTAGCAGCTGCTCATGATATTCTGATACAGTTCCAGATTCCAAAGGTCACCCCCTTCCCAGTTCAGGGGAGTTTGATTCTAGAGTTTGGTTTCAGCCATCTCTAGCATTAATAGTATTGCACTCCAAATAGTAGGTCAAATTCACTCAGATGCAGGTCTACACAACACTTAAGCCCTAGTGACTTAAATGAATCTTGCTAGACAACAAGGGGTGCAAAGGCCTTTGCTGCCTTCTGCACATAAAGGGTGAATTTCACCCTTATGAACAAAAGGAGTTAACATAAAAACCAAGTGTCATATTATGTCTTCATTACGACATACAGCAAGTCTTGGGTGATGGGGGAAGAACAGACCAGCAATTACGAGACATATGATAAGAACTGGCCGACTCGCAATATACACGATACTTTAAAATTAGATGCAGAAGTTTTTCTACTTAAACATAAAATGGAAACAAAAAGGATATTCAGTGAGTAACATTTTCAACACATGTATAAGAGCTTCAGGCCATTTAATATTGCACAGCAAGTTCCCACATTAACACTGCACAGGATAGGGGGAAACTGGAGCACAAAATAGCAGTTCACATAAAAAGCCTGTTACATGAAGAATTCAGATTCCATCCACAGGCACTATAACACCCTCAGTAATTCTTTAGTCATTTAGCCTGTGGGAATTCTCTGACTCATTTCTTCCAGTTCCTGCTTTGATTTTCTTTGGAGAGTTGTTATCCTGAAAGGGCAAAGTTTAGTTGTTGTAACCAATCCGAGCTTGGACTAGCGTAGTGATGCTTCAGCAAGTTCAGCAAAGACTTTTTTAAAAATAAGATTCTGTTCTTTCATTTTGAGTTACGACTCTCAAAGCTCAGACAGGAAAATAGCTTTAAAAACTCTCGTATTTGAGGTTCCCCTCTCAAGTTCTGTTTTGGATACATTTTGTTTCAGTCATAGGTCAGGAATCTTCACTTCTGC
Organism: Natator depressus; assembly: GCF_965152275.1. Classification (NCBI taxonomy): domain Eukaryota; kingdom Metazoa; phylum Chordata; order Testudines; family Cheloniidae; genus Natator; species Natator depressus. The sequence continues at coordinate 5,296,667 of NC_134240.1, read as the reverse complement.
CAGGAAGGCTCTCTACACCCACTCAAAGGGAGAGGTAATTCTACCACTCGTACGACTGTGTCTTCCATAAATGGAACGGCAGAGTCCTCTTTATCGAGCGAGATTCATCCAGAAATCTCACATTCCAACAGCATAAAATCATAGAAATGTAGGATTGGAAGGGACCTCGATAGGTCGTCTGCCAGTCCCTCAGAGACTTTCGAACATTTCAACCCTCCTTGCAAGACTGGAATACCTTTTACCTCTAACTGCTCTTCCACACTACCGGTTATGCTGTAACTTGTATGTTCTAACTTGTTTCACTAGCCGCATCACACGTTGCTCAGAGTATCTCCTTGACATGCTGCTGTGTTCGCTCTCCCCCGCAACGCCGCAAACTTTAGCTCAGAGCTTGAACAATTAAATTGTGTGCAACCTATTTTATCAGGGAGGGATTTCAACCATTTCTCTAATGGCATCGGCTAGGTCTAGCATTACAGATGGGACACGCTGTGGCCAATGAAGGAACAAAATGGTGCTTTCAGCCTGGCCTGAATTCTTTGATCAGTGGATTTTTTTAGGTCTGCTTCACTCATCTTAAGCTTAGTATTTAGGCGTTTCCAGTAGCAGTTACAGTATGTTATCATCATTTCTTCATTTGGTATTATAAACATAGAACAAAGCAGGATCTTCTCCAAAGACCTGGCCCTCCCAGTATTGGGGAACACCCTGCAGCCTCATCCTTAACCACCTCACCCACTCTATTTCAGGGGTTAAACAGTTTTAAAATAATTACAGCTAGAATTTTCCAAAGTGCCTAAGTGATCTAGGAACGTAAGCCCTATTTTCAAAAGTGACCAAAGGCCAAAGGAGCTAGTGAAAGCCAATGGGAGTTAGGTTCCTACATGCCACATCACTTTTAATGGAATGGAAAGTAGGTGTTTTTTGAAAACGTTACCATAAGGGTGAAATTCACCCCTGTGCAGAGAGCTAGCCTGAGACTTAAGCACCAATTAACTTTTATTTAAGCTCTAAAGATAGACCTCAAGTGATGTCTAGTCCTTGGGCTGTTTTTGGTGAAAGAAATCCTGTGAACAGAACAGAGATAAAAGAGCCGTAAGCCAGTTAAATGGCGTGGTAATATCAGTTATGCTCTGCTCTGGCCAGTGCAGGAAGGAGGAGCAGAAACACTGGAAACAGGACACCTGCTGGCCTGGACAGATTTCCATATGAGGATCAAGCTGTAGAGACCACTTTGCTGCTCCTCTGAGCAGCAGGGAAGCCCATCCCCACTTAGCACTAGCTACAGGGCACAGTATACATGCTGGGTGAGGGGACGGACTTGTCATCCAATCCACAGGCTGTCCCATCTTGGGGATATGCTGCGCAAGAGGACATTAACCAATCGCTAGGCAGTTTCTTGACTTACGGCAAGATCCTCCCGTACGGCACGAATATGGGGATGCGGTTCCCTGCTACCGCCCCTCCTCTTTGGCACATCAGCACAGGGGAGGAGAGAGCACACGGCCTGTCTATAGAATGCTGGGTATGTCTGAGTTGGAGCGTCAGGTTCCTACACATTGGGTTTGATCCTGTACCAATGAAGTCAATGGGAGCTTTATATCCTGGCAACACTTGGGGTCCTAAACCAAGATCAGGGCTCCATTGTGCTAGGTACTGTTGTGACATACCAGGATGCAACCCATACGAGAGGGGGGCTGTGTCACCCCTGCCGTACAACCTTGGGTGCCTCGCTGGAGCAGCTCCCACCTGGGCTGCTCACAAACAGCCTTACAGCAAGCAAGCCACACCGATGCGTGTCTGGGTAGCTGCAGCCTGCACCCTGGCTCTCTCCTTTAAGGGAATAATATGCCAGTTTATTACCTTAAATAGAGTTACCCAGACACATTGGATTAGATAAAACAGTAAAACAAGTTTAACTACAAAGGTAGATTTTAAGCGAGTATAATGAGACTTAAGAGTCATAAATGGTCATAAGAAAATAAAGAAAAATGTTTATTAGTATTTACTTAAGAAACTAGCTTAGTTGCAAAGCAAAATCACCACATGCTCCAGCAGATTACTGGCCAAACTTTCAGGTCAGGACCCCTCCCCCAGAATCCAAGGGCTGGTTCCTTTAGTTTTCTCAGGTGTGGAGAATGAGGTGGGCAGGGAGAGAACAGGGGGAGGGGGCGGCTTGGTTTCTCCCTCCTTTTTATAGTTTGTTCCTCTCTTGAAAAAATTTCCGGCGGAGACCCAGGAGACAGTCTCTGTAGAAGGATATTCCCTGCTGGGTTTTTTTTCTCCTCAGCTGTTTGAACTTCCTTCACATACAGTGTTGCAACACATTACCAGGACAATACTGAAAAAGCAAATGATGAGTTTTCAAATGATACAAGGCATCTTCTGCAGTGTAGTTGTTGCCATAGCAGTCCCAGGATATTAGAGAGACAAGGTGAGTGAGGAAATATTAGACCAACTTCTGACCAATAAAGTATTATCACCTACCTTTGTACAAAGATCATTACAATAGCCTGCAGGATGTGAACACAGGAGTGTATTTCCTCACAACTGTAGAGAAAGTCCCTGCCCTAAAGAGCTTACAATCTAAATAGACAAGACAAAGCGTAGAAGAAAAGGAGGATTTATCGTCCCCCATTTTACAGAAGGGGAACTGAGGCAAGGAGAGAAGTAGTTACTTGCCCAAGAATTGTACCCAGATGTCCTAAGTGCAAGCTCAGTACCTTAACTGCAAAACCATCCTTCCTTCAGGAGAGAGAGCCACAGAAGGATAACAGCTCCAGCAAAGAGATTGAGGACAAAATTAAACCCAGCAAGTTTTAAAACTGCTTTCAAATATTTGTGGTATCCACTAATGCATGTTGATGTGAATCTTGCCTGATTTGTTGCCGTGATGCTATACAGATAAACAAACATCACCTCCTTTCAAGGTCTGCAAAGGTGTGGAGAGTGGTACGGACTGCAATTTCTCTGTAGCTTTGTGCAAACTACAGTACCAAATAGCAATTTCATACAGTCTCCCTGAATGGAAAACCAGAATGATGGTTAGGGAACTTTTCAGCAAACTCCTTTGAACAAGAAACTATTTTTTTTGCATTCAAGGATTACAGAGGAATTGGCAGCACTGCTATTATAGATCAAGTTACAGCAATATCTCACGTTTGTGCTGTGAAAGTTGAGCGTTCCTTTTCTGTATCGTCTGCAAACTCCTATACCAAAGAATTGCAGTAACCGTTGCAGTTGTGTTGTTAAGTAGTTATGGTTTTAACTGAAAGTTAAAATGTACTATACGTGTACATGGTGTATTGTTAATTATGTCCAGACTTGGCAGAATTTGATTTTTTTACAATATAATTTCAATGGATATCAGTTTATTTTTGAGCATTTCCCCCCCCCCATTTTTATCAATTTACATTTTCCCAGTTGAGCAACGTTCTGGTGGGGCAAACAATCTTTTAATGACAATAGATGCTGAGATTCAAAAAGTTAAAACTTTATAACTGTTAACACAAATGCTCAGCATCACATGTCAAAATACACAAAGTAAATGTCCTTAAATCAAACTCCAATATATACATGTAGCATTTTTCTTACTTTGCCTATCAGTACATTTTGATTATCAGTGGAAATATTTGTGTTGGTTTGTGTGTATCCAGTGAAATCAAACATTTACTGATAATCTAATCCTTCCAAGCCTAATGACATCTGGCACATTATGGAGAAATGTTTAAAACCCTCTATATGTAGAGGACTTCAACCCAACCCTGATGGGACCCGATTACAAGTGTCAAGTCTGGGTGGGGTAGGATAGGAAAACAACCAGATCCACTCGGGCTTGGGCCGGCTCTCCTCCTGTCCTTGGGGCTGGCACTAAGACTGTATGCCCTGCTCCTGCCAGCTGCTGCCACTCTGTGCTGTGTGTGCGCACGCACTGAGGTGAGTTGCAACCCCTCCACCCTGGAGCACACACAGCACAGCAGGGGGCGGTAGCGACCAGAAACAGGGCACACAGCCACTGATGCTCGCAGTCGCTGCAATGCCAACCCCATGGGCAGGAGATGGCAGTGCTGACTCAGGTCAGGGTTTGGTTGGAAAATCCTCTCAAGCTTGGGTCTGGGTGGGTCAGGTCTAATAATTAGGCCAGGCAGACCTCTATTTTTAAGTGAAAATCCTACATGCTTCATAATGTAATATTAAAATAAACTAAATGGAAACAAATGTTTTCAGTCTTGGCCTGCAAGCAAACCTCATGAACCACAAGAAAGCAGAGAAAACTACTGAGGATTTGATGGACAGAATCAAGCAACTCCTTGGTTGGCCTTGTACTTCTCTAAATGAAGGTCAAGAAAACAACAACAGACACCAGAAATCTTTCATTAATTATAAGTCAGGTTGTAAGGAAATACGTCATGTGTATTGGCTTTAAAAAAAAATCAAGATTAAAACTACCCCAGTTTTGACAAGAGTACCTACAATAGCTAACAAGACCACATGAATACATACATAGTAAATGCCAGAAACTACGTGAATTGGCCACATTATTGTAGTTTATCATTCTCTGAAGCTCATAGGGGAATTTTCAAAGCATCAAGTGGGAAATTGCAAGTGTCCTGTTAATGTCAGCTGGATTTCAGGGTAGACCTCCCCAAGGTGCCACTTTGATAGCCCACCAGTCAAATGCTGTTAGCACAACACCACACATTTTATGTGGCTCTTACCATTAAATGGTTTTAAGAGGCTCCGAAAATTGTGTTTTGAGGGTTTTTCTGGTAAGCCAGGAGTTAATAGCTGCACATAACGGCACACAACAACATTTCTGATTCAGAAAATGTGAAGATACCTGCATACACTGCATCCGAAAGGCATCCATGACCTCTGCTGGAATGTGGGGAAACTGCAACTTTAAAATGAAAAAAAAAAATTTCGCCACAACCGATTAAAACACACGGCAGTTACTTTTGAAAGTCATTCAATCTAGATTTTTTTTGGAAGAGTTACAGTGCCAGAGTGCAATGAAGTGAAGGTAGATTATTATTTGTGTTATTGTAGTGTGAAGGAGCCCAGTCATGGACCAGGATTCTACTGTGCTAGGCACTGTACAAACAAAGAACTAAAAGGTCCCAAAGAGCTTACAATTTAAGTATGAGACAAAAGATGGATACAGACAGATGAGGGAGTACACGGAAACAAACAATGAGACAATATTGGTCTCCACAGTAGACAGTGGACTCTGCACACCAGCAACTGAACACTCATGGAGTTTTTTTGTAGCCTTCACCGCAAAGGAGCCAAACTCAATGTAAACGTACAAAATTCACAACATTACATTCATAGAATCATAGAATCATAGAATATCAGGGTTGGAAGGGACCCCAGAAGGTCATCTAGTCCAACCCCCTGCTCGAAGCAGGACCAATTCCCAGTTAAATCATCCCAGCCAGGGCTTTGTCAAGCCTGACCTTAAAAACCTCTAAGGAAGGAGATTCTACCACCTCCCTAGGTAACGCATTCCAGTGTTTCACCACCCTCTTAGTGAAAAAGTTTTTCCTAATATCCAACCTAAACCTCCCCCATTGCAACTTGAGACCATTACTCCTCGTTCTGTCATCTGCTACCATTGAGAACAGTCTAGAGCCATCCTCTTTGGAACCCCCTTTCAGGTAGTTGAAAGCAGCTATCAAATCCCCCCTCATTCTTCTCTTCCGCAGACTAAACAATCCCAGCTCCCTCAGCCTCTCTTCATAAGTCATGTGCTCTAGACCCCTAATCATTTTTGTTGCCCTTCGCTGGACTCTCTCCAATTTATCCACATCCTTCTTGTAGTGTGGGGCCCAAAACTGGACACAGTACTCCAGATGAGGCCTCACCAGTGTCGAATAGAGGGGAACGATCACATCCCTCGATCTGCTCGCTATGCCCCTACTTATACATCCCAAAATGCCATTGGCCTTCTTGGCAACAAGGGCACACTGTTGACTCATATCCAGCTTCTCGTCCACTGTCACCCCTAGGTCCTTTTCCGCAGAACTGCTGCCTAGCCATTCGGTCCCTAGTCTGTAGCGGTGCATTCAACATGGGATGTGCTTAGGTGTAAGGGACAAAAATGATACTGCAGCCAGAGAAGTTAAAATAAATCTTCAGAGTAGGGCTGGATTAAAGTTTTCCATCAAATGTCCTTTTTTAGAAACATCAATTTGGGATTTTGCTGGAATGAACTTTCTGAAGAATTTTTTTAAAACACAAAAAACTGAAAATGCTCAAAACAAACCGGTTTGGGCAAAACCCAAAGTAGTTTGATTGCGGTGCTTCATGCTGCCATTTCCTCCATGGGAGAGCTCTTTGGCCAGACTATATCTCCTGCCATGTGCCACTCCCTCTCTCCAAGAGAGATACAGTCCAGCCAGAGATACTGGCCTGTCGAGAATGACAGCTGGAGACATCCCAGGGAGCACTGCAGCAGCACTTCCAAATCAAAATATTTAGGATTTTGACCCAAAAAATTGGATATTTGAATAAGAAATCCACATTTTAAAGACAGCTGTACCCCAAGCTACAGTTCAGTTTGAGACACTTTCTTCAGTGCTGGCTTTAAGCCACTGGGAATTCAACATAAGAGCAAAGCAACTCAGAACACTTGGTAAAAGACAACACGAGAGACCATAGGCACCGACTTCATCTGTTCCCAGGGGATGCTCGACCCCCACTCTGCCCCAGGCTTCACCCCCACTCCGCTCCATCCCTCAAGCCCCTTCTTCCCACCCCCGCTCCTTCCCAGGCCCCGCCCCCAATCCACCCCTCCCCCCAAATCCCCATCCCACCCTGCATCTTCCCGCCCCCATTCTTCCCCCTCCCCCCCAGCACGCTGCGGAACAGCTGATAGCAGCAGGTGGGAGGTGCCGGGAAGGAGCTGATCGGCAGTGAATCTGGAGCGTACTTAGAATGTCAATGAAAACTGGAGAACAGCCCGTGCTTTCATATACTCTTCATGTTGTGTATTATTCTTCACTTAATTCTTGCACTTCATAATGAAAAAATAAAACCTGGCTTGGCTTCGTGACCTCGCTGATGTTGTGATGTGTTCCCTGCTGTTTGGGACAGCCTCACTGAAAGGGGGGGTTGCAGACTTCACATGCTTAGGATTAGACTGTCACAGGTGCTCGGCCCCTACACCCAGGGCCTGATTTTCAGAAGAACTCAGCTGCCATTTAGGCACCTAAAAGGCAGCCCAATTTTGGAAGCTGCTGAGTGCTGAATTCTTTAGAAAGAGCAAGTAGGGCCACAGAGCCCTTCTGAAAATTCCAGCCTCAGTGTCTGGGATCAGCTTATAAGCACCTCACTGCCAGAGTATATAAAATAGAGATATCTGATGACCTCCGAGAAGTCTGACCATGTGTGTGGCATGATGCAGCGATGGCTATATACAGAAGAGAGGGAATTTAAAGAGCCCTGCTTAAAGCACCTCCATCTAGTCATGGCTTAGGACCAGAAGAGTTTTGGCATGGACAGACACCTCCAGCAGAGCTGACTGTAAGCAGAGCAAAAAGATAGAGAGCAAAGCTATTGGAAAGTTTCTTACCTTCATATATTTCTTCTCTGATATATAAAACAAGGCTATTCACCAATCCTCCATCCACCGTATGTGTCCTCCCGCAGGCCACCATGGGAAGGGCTGAGACACTCATCACATTTTCATAACGGATCAACCCTTTATTGTCTATCATGAATTATTCTATATGTCCAGCAACTGATTTGGGTAAACAATCAATTTGACCAACAAATTCCAAGTCTTTCTGTTCACAAACAGGATTGTGACCTTCTCCAATATACTCACCATTCTAAATTACTGGCAGAATGAGTCCAGCAAGTTATACTTGGCCAGTCACCTGTTCATGAGCATTACATTGAGAACATTTAATATTCCAAATCTGGGCTGCTTTGGTTGGACATAAGGTCTCCACTACATTTCTCTTCCCTAATTCATTTTCTAAAAGCACAAAATTAAGACTTAAGCTTCTGTGGGAACACTCCAAACATATGATACACAGTCCTGTGGAATACTGGGGTAGGTTATCACCTCAGCACAGGGGGGTTTTTTTTGTTTAAAGTTACCTGTACCAATCGTCTTCTGTCAGAGTAGGTCAGGCTCTCTTCCTTGTATTCCTTGAGATTGTCATGTTGAGCCTCATTATACTAATATTCTGTTTGAGTTGCTGAGATTCCTCAGTGTCTCACATACGCTCCTGGATGTGCAGTAAGGCCTCATGTGTACTAGTATTACGTTTGCACCCATTGGCTCCCAACGAGATCGGGGTCCCATTGTGCTAGATGCTGGACAGAGAAAATCCCAGTGCTGACAGGGTTACATCCCAAGTAGGAGATTTACTTGTTATCAGCACTCAGTGATGCAACATGAAACTGCTCAGAATGGCTTATCCATTTTGGCCACGCTAATTTACCAGCACAGAGAAACTTTTGGGAAGAGTTACAGGGAAAGTTAGCTCCACTGCTCTTCAAAAGAAATCTCTGTTCCTTTACAAGCGCTTTGTTTTAAAGTTTTTTTCTTCCCAGTCTGTTCCTTTAATGCAGCTTGGTGGGGAGCTTGGGGAATAGATGAGCGAGACAAGGGGGGGAAGAATTGATGGCTCTCTCTCATGGGTGCTGCAATAGGAAAATGCAGCAAATGTGGGGAGTTTCCTCCCTTCTTCACACCTTCAATGTACCCCATGGGCTATGGCGTTGGTACACAGAATGAGATTTGTCCAATAGCAAAGCCCATTTTTCAGAGACATCTTCACTATAAGCATCATTTGCAACATGCACCTTGCAATGCATTGAAAGAAAGTGGGGTATTTTTGCACTGTATTAAAAGCCATTAAAACATCAACATTACTTCACAGCATGCAGGAGTATCTCCTAGCCTGCGTATAGGGAAAACCAGAGGTTCTCAGATGCTACTGTCTGTAAGTGCAGAGGACAGGAATCTGATTTTGTAATGGGGTCATTTCACTTCACACCATGTTGAGTTTCCCCATATTCAAGTTCATTGTAAGTGGGGTTTTATTCACTGATTGATGCAAACAAATGCTGCTTTGGTTACATCCTCGGTCAGCTCTTTTATGATAAGAGGCTCACATTCACAATGCAGTCAGTTCATCCCATTGATGACATCAAACTTATTTAGGAAAAAAAAACATATTCCAAACTGAGACTTACATTATTCATATGTTCCTTCACTGTTTAAAGTGACTGCAAATGAAGCCAGAGCAAACACAATGTCAGAGAAACAGATAAACCTCCTAATGGCTGACATCTGCAAAACACCCCTCAAATTAAGACTTTGAGTTTGGATCCATCTACATCATGGCAAAGTATGCAATTATGACTCAGCTGATTTCAGCACCAGCCTAAAGCACATGGTTTTCAGAAGCGAAGGTTTCTTTCTTTGGAAGCTTTCCAGGGTCCTGATTCTCCATTACAGACATCTGTAACAAATTAAACTGTGCATTTGTTATTCCCAAGCACTAAGAATAATGTCCTCTGTCTGACTAAACAAATCTCACTATTACTTAAGAGACACGACAGAATAAATATTACATATCCAAACTCCACATCCTAGCACCGATACCCATCCAGTTCCTTAGGAGTGCAGAGTTTGCTGAGATCTCAGCTTCCACTTAGCCCTTCCTCCCCCACCCGCCACCCCCAAAAATGGATAGATTTTCAAAAAAGTCCAGCACATTGTTACAATGGAAGCTGAATGCTTTAAAAATGTGGCCCTGTTTTCTGGGTGCCAAATATTTGAAATTCTGGTCCTTGGAGACTGATTCAGGCCTCAGATTTGTAATATTTTCTATATATCTTTCAAATCTACAGTTATGGACAACAGTAGGCTTTGCATGATGGATGTCTATACCGCAGGTTAGAACATGCTCTTAGCAGTTTGCAATTGCTTTAAAGAGATGTTGCACAGATAATACTGATAGCTCAGTTATTTTCAGGTAATATACGATGATCTGTTAGTATGTGCAGTCCAGCATAGAGAATGCATATACTTTTTAATGTGGCTAATAACTCAGTTTATGAGCAGATAAACATAATCCATCATTCACTGTAAGTTTATCTACCCTCTGCAGGGCTGGGATCGGAACCTACAGCTATTGGGGAATGGAGGGGGGCAATTGAAAAAATTGCTAAACACACTCTCCGTGTCAGAGAGCAGCCACGCCATAAAAGCATGCTGCAAGCAGTCCTCCCCTCCACCGGAACTTGGCAGAAAACTCCCCAACACCCTTTTCGTACTCACTTTGGGTGCATATCTCAATTAATCAGTTTACCAGCAGGAGCAATGGTGGAAACAGCAAATATTAACTGAAAAGTGTAGATAGCAAGTTTCAGACTCCGAATCGCTAGTATGTGCAGATGCCTGATCCCTTAGGAGTTGTGCAGCCCTCGGCTACTAGTGCATGCCTGCCCCAGCCTGCTCCCAAGCGGCAGTAGTGACCCAGGAAATTTCCGAGAAGAAATAACCCATTACCAAGAAAAGCCTGCCACCAAGAGCTGCTGCTCCCCAGTTCTGGCCCTATGCTTCCCCAGAGCCACAGAGCCCCAAAATCAAAGGATTTGGAGTGATGAGAAGACACTGCTTGCTCCCTTCCACCTGTTCATGGCTGTGTCTGCCACACTTTGGATTTCTCCCCACCACGTACAGGAGCGGAGCAGGAGGCCCTACAAATGGGCATTATTGGTCATTATTATTATTTGTATTGTGGCAAGGCTTGCAGGCACCTATCAGGATCAGGGCCTCCTTACGCTAGGTGCTGCACAAGTGCAGGAAGAGACTTGGGCTGAAGTTCTTACAATCTAATCCAATTATGTCTACATTCTGTTGTCACTTACATTGATCATGCGTGTCATGGACATTACCATTTTAGGAGATTAGTGGGACACTGGCAACAAAGAGTCACTTTTAGTTGTAAGTTACCGGCATTTTAAGAAAGGGAAATGGGAATGTCAGCCCATCTCCAATGCAATTGAAATGTACTGTTGCCATTTCCATCTGCATTCCATTAAAAACCAGTTCATACTGAAACAAGGCACATGGTCAGAATTTTAACAGCGACCCTCGAGTATTTCACGAAAAAATGCACTACCTGAGTTCAGCACTTTAATGCTGTTGAAGTGTGCAGTGTGGAAATATAACCTTCATACCTAAGAAACCATGAACAAAATGAGGGGTTAGCTCAGCGTTCCCCTTCTGAGTCCCCTCCCTCAACAAACACTTTTAGCATCAACTGAGTCAGTTAAACTTGGGGGTTGTCCCAAAGAATCATCTCACTAACCTTCCCCCGAGCTCTATGGGCAGCTCTGGGATAGTGGATGGACAGGAATTGTTTATATTGGGGTGAATGGTTGATTGGGCAACTTGTTTTTCAACAGGCCTGTTCAAAAGTGCTAAAAAACTGTCCTCATCTGGCTGTTCAGTAGGGGACCAAAAATATTCTGCAGATAGGCATGTGGCGATTGTATTGGCCTTTAAAAAAAGATTCTGTACAAGCAGGGTGGGTTTGATTACTGACAGCATAAAAATCCCCAGGACACTTTTTATCGGCATATGAATACTAAGGGTATGTCTTCACTACCCGCCGGATGGGCGGGCAGCGATCGATCCAGCGGGGATCGATTTATCGCGTCTAGTCCAGAGGCGATAAATCGAGCCCCGAGCGCTCTGCCATCGACTCCTGTACTCCAGCGCCGCGAGAGGTGGAGTCGGAGTCGACGGGGGAGCGGCACCAGTCGACTCACCGTAGTGAAGACACCGCGGTGAGTAGGTCTAAGTACGTCGACTTCAGCTGAAGTTATTCACGTAGCTGAAGTTGCGTAACTTAGATCGATCCCCCCCTAGGGTAGACCAGGGCTAAGACAACTCAAATTCAAGGCCTACTCTTCTTGACTGTCTCTTTTCACCTCCAGGCAGCTACAAACATCTGTAGACTCCCCACTCCCTTCCCAATTTTCTTTCCTTTGTGGCTGGAAAATGTAAGCATCTTAAAAAGGTTACATAAGGCAGTAAATATTCATTATACAAACATTTGCTTTTGCATGTTTTTTTACATAAATACAAAATGTTTATAGACACGATTTTCACATTGAATGTTCTTAACTACCGAGTGCTAGTCTCATTAGCATAATGCAGCTACGCTGTGCATGTGCAATACAGATCAATCCACTTTACACATCAGAGTCTGATCGGGTGAATTTCATCTCTGGACAGTGGACTACCATAAAGCCTATGGACCATTTAAATCCCGCTTAGGTCCTACTGGAAGACCTGTGGACCCAAGTGGGACAGGATGGGGCCCCATCTACATAGGGCTGAATTTCATCACAGTGCATGCATGCTGAACGCGAATGGTTATACGCGCCTTAAAAACAGACTTGATTGTAAAGGGAATCCAATTGTCGGTCAATAGTTTTGAGGCATTCAGACACCTCAGCAGGCCCTATACACGGGTGTGAATAGCACAAAATTAGATTTTTTTCCATTCTTTGTGTGTACTCCCCACAAAAATACAAGCAACTGAATTTTACCAATAAAAAAGTGTCTGTACGTCCACAATCAAATACACACAGATAAATACAGAATGTTAATGTTCTGCCACGAAGTACTTCAACCCAGTTCTCTCCATTCATTGGTGGGTGGGTGGGTCCGTTGTGTGTGTAGGAGTTTGTGAGCAGCCCCACATGAACAGGGTGTGTGAGGGTCTGGGGGGGAAAAAGGGGAGACATTGGAAACATTCTCCCAGTGAGTAATTTGTTTCAAATTATGCACTCAGCTCTAACCTCTGCATAGGTTGTGTTTTTATAGCCTCATTATTAAACCCCTCTCTCTTATGTCTATTTAGGATGACCAGATACCAAGTGTGAAAAATCAGGACACTTTTTGGGGGGAGGGGGATAGCTGTGTCTCTAAGACAAAGCCCCTAATATCAGGACATCTAGTCACCCTACATAAGCATAGCCGGGGGGAGGGGGGAAGTCTCCCATATATTCGATCCAGGCTTTTTTCAAAATCTGACATTAACGTCTTCCTATTGAGATATCAGAGACCTCAGGGCCCTGTCACTGCTTTTGGTATCAGTTTGCAGAGACATAGCTACAGAGCCATTGTATTCGGGCACAAGGACACTCCCTGAGGGGTTAGGCACTGACAAGTGTAGAAGATATTAGTGGATGAGCATGCTATTATTTTTAAGAGACCTAGTACCCCAATATCTCCCCCATTAGAATTCATAATTCACCACTGAGATAAATATAAATGTGATTTATCGAAGCCAGTATACCTCTGGTGTTTACATATCTGAGGTTAGACTCAGCAGTTTGTAATTCTTCCTCACATGTCTTCTTTTACAGGAAAGACACTCAATGAGCAACTGGACCACTCATCTGAATTCAAACAGCTAGGAACATGCATGGGCAATCTCAGATACATAATCTTTCCTATGCACACAGTACAAATAATCATGCAGAAGTCAATATTCTGTTACTGCTACCTACCATTACCTAGCTCTCAAATCACACCAGGTTTTGCTTCTGCAAAACCCTTGACATAAATATCGTTTACTTCATTTTATCCTCACCAGTAAACAATAATACATTTTGTGGAAGTGAACGCAAAGGGATCCATTCGTGAAACTGGGTCAACCAAAAAGTATACATGTTTTTCTGAAAGATAACTACTACAGGGCATTATATAGTCTACCACCAGGTGTCACCAAATTCTTGCATAATATTGATCAAGTTTTAGGAGCCATTATGTCAGGTTCTTATTTGCCACACGTACAAATAGCAAGCAATAAAAAAAAAACTTATCTAATTTAAGAAATTGTTGGGGTTTATTTTAAATATTTTTCATTATTTGAGTGTCCAGAAAGCTACTTTATTGGCTGTTTATTTTTGTTCATGCCCCATTACTCTGATTTTTCACCATTTATAGAAGGAATAAAAGAACCAATCCATTTGTTTTAGTTACCTGCCAGGGGACTGAGGAAGCTCAGCTAATTGTTGGAACGCACTATGTCACAGGTTCTAAGTAAGCGCAATGGAAAACAGAGCCCAAGTTTCATGGTTCTGACTGGAGTTAGTGTCCCCAAAGTTCCCCCACGCACTCATCGTCTATTTCAAAGTATTTTTTGTTATTGTCAAGGCACGCCCTCCCCCCATGATGTTAACACACTAACCTCTTTCTTCAACCATACTTGTTATCTGGCTTGCCTCAAAACCCTCCTGTGAGGTGGGCAAGTATTATTAGCCCTGCTTTACAAGGGGAAACTGAGGCAGAGAGGTTACAGTTCAGATTTCCAAAGGGCCTCATTTTGGTGCCCACTTTTAGAAGATTTTCAGAGGTGCAGAACACCTACAGCCCCAGTTGTGAAAGTTGAGTCCTAAGTGCCTAAAGCCAGGCATAGCACCCTCACCCACAAAGTTAAGGGACACTTCAGAAAAATTTGGTGTTAAGTGACCAACTGTCCTCAAATCTACACTGTGTGTGTGGTCATTGCTACTTCCAGTACAAACCAAGCTTCAAACACAAAGAGCCAAAACAGCAACAGATGGGATCGCTGAATACAGGAAAAGCAATGACCGGAAAAGAAAAAGTATCTTTTGGCTATTCTTCTCTATTAGTCCACAGGTGACCTTTCTAAAAACCAAGCCACATCATCAACTGAAGAGAAGGTATTATTAGCCTCATGGGTAACCTGCAAAGATGGCAGTAGCAGAGGAGGTAAAATTTTCCAGTCTGTACTAGCACAGGGAGAAAAAACGAAGGGGTGTCATATATGAAAGAGGCCCCATGGCACTAATTCTGGGCATGCTGCCATAGCACTAACTGCCTAAAGAGACAGCCACACGGAGACTATTTTGAAGATGATCAGTGAGGAAACATTTTTTCAGTATCCTGGGCTCTGTCTTGTCAGATGAAAGATGCTCCCTGTAGGGGCTCAGAACTATTTGTTTGTTCAGTTCCGATCTAGGCTGCCATGGATAAAAAAATTTTATCTGGGGCTGTAACTTCTTTCCTGGTCAATAATCCCTAGGTTCCCTTGCTGAAGGGAGTGAAATTTTGCAGAACAGCTTGTGCTAGGACAAACCTGGGACACTGGAATATGCTAATGTTTTTCCTCCCAGAAGCAGGGTTTTTTTTCTTTGAATAGAAATCCTGTCAGCCTCAAAGAAAGGAGGCTTGTCACTCATCTCTTGAGCGGAAGTAAATTTCTTTCTGTGGCTAATACTGCATTGCTGGTGAAAGGCACTGGTAAGGTCAGGAGCAGTTCTGCCCACACCACTTTAGAAGACACGCCCATGGAGACTAGAAAGTTTTGCAGACCTCACACACAGATGGTGAATCACTGAAACAGATATGAAACCACAAATAACCTAACTATGGGTCACTGCCTACAGAAATGCTTCCCTTCTGAAGGGCAACCTTGACCAACTTTCCCAAGCCCTCTGTGACAAGCTTAAACTAAGTTCTACACCAAGAGCCTTGAAAATTTCTGTAATAGCTGCATGTACATATAAAATCTTCTCAGGATTTTTGATGAATTAAATATGGAAATGAGTAATTCAATCTGTTCAAGCAATGAAAACTTGCTCTGTATTCATTATGAAGATGTTATGCAGGCGCAAAATGTGAAACACACTATCGGCATTTGCAATACATTCTAGCTGCGTTGTAGAAAACGTTTGGGGGGCGGGGGCGGGTACCTGGAGGCTCGGGTTCCTGAACACCAGATCTTCCGAGAGCCAGAAAGCCATAGATGGTGGTTTGTGATTGTAGGAGACGCGCTTTGGCGGAATGGTAACAGTGGTATGGATATCAATGTAATGATACAGATATCAACGTTTTCAGTTAATCTATCATTAGGTTTGAGTGTGTGCGTTCAGACAAAAGTGTGCAGTTACACTTGTTTCAGTCTACCTACCGACTCGGGAATGTACTTAAGCTACTTTTACACTTGGAAGATTCTCACACAAACCCATAAAGGGCTAGAAACATTTATTGTGATGAAAAGTGAGACTGCTGCACCAATTCTGTAGCAAGACGCGGATTCCACAGCAAACACCACTCCCCTGGTGCCAGGGACGAGTTGGCACCCTGACTTTGGCTATGTCAACACGTGTTACAGGATTGGGGCCTTTGTGCATACTAAACATATAAATTATTAAACAATCTGATCTGAGCAAACTTCTCCAGATTCACATCTCAGCTTGCGCTACATGCATAAAACCAGGAAACAGGCATTTCATCTCAACTGGGGCCTCTCGATCCTACTGTAATTCAAATATAGATCATAGACTCATAGAAGATTAGGGTTGGAAGAGACCTCAGGAGGTCATTTAGTCCAACCCCCTGCTCAAAGCAGGACCAACCCCAACTAAATCATCCCAGCCAGGGCTTTGTCAAGCCAGGCCTTAAAAACCTCTAAGGATGGAGATTCCACCACCTCTCTAGGTAACCCATTCCTATCAACTCCTAAATCATATTGTGTTTTATTGGTGCTGTGTTATGTCAAGCCGAGCACAGTGATAATATGCCCCTAAATCAAACAGCATTACAATGTTATTGTGTCAATCTAACATATGACAATTAAGCAGCTTTCATATGTTAACAGTTTGGAATCAGATTAATGTTGTATGAGGCTAATAGCGTTGACTCTGATTAATCCAGATCAATTGCTCAGCTCCATTACTTCAGATTTGTTTTTAATTTGATCCATAGCTAGTGAGTGGAACATCCCACACTCCTAGACTAGGTACTCACGAACGCTTTCAAATACTCAGGCTTGTGGATAAGTTGAGCACAGCTTAACCAGCCTGACTATACAATGCAAAACTAAACCCTCTAATCCTGTATGATGAGATTTTCATGCTGTATTACTGCAGGGGACGCCACAAGAAGAGAAGCTGCATCCGTGCAGCAGGGTCCTGAAGCACTTTTCCACACGTGAAAACACCAGCAATTCTTAAATGGCTTAACACACTGAGGAACATTTTTAAACCATGCACCCAAATGACATCTGCAAAATACACGTCAGACTGTACACGAAGCCACTGTTGGGCATGTTTGCACAAGTGCATGCTTCCAACTGGATGAATAACACCTCTTGCCCATTACCTGGTGCCTGCGTTGCCCTGTGATTTTGAACGTCTGGCCTTGTGTACCCCACATCAATAGAGTGTTGTATGGCAAGACTTATACACGCACATCTCCTAACAAAGCTTAAAAATCAGCTCAAAACACAGGGTTTTCATAACACTGAGGTCTTTGAACTGGGTGATTATAGTTTCTCTTTATCTCCAGTCTCCACAATGTATCTTCCAGCTGGAAGCTGTAGGCTTACCCTTAAGGGTACAGCACACATGGGGAAACAAAGACTCTTATCTTGTTACTGAACTGAGCTGGGATTTAATGTAGCCAGTAGTTAGCAAAGTCCAAGTTGTTCACATTCTATCGAAGTCAGCCTGGCAGCCCTAGAACAAATCCACAATGGAGCAATGGGGCTCCAGGGGGCAATTCCATACAGGCTTTGAAACCCAAAGCTGAAATTTTTAAGTTTGGGTGCCTATGCCTGGTCATCTGAAGCCATGTAAAAAGTCAATGGGTGCTCAGCGTCTCTCAGAGTCAGTCAGCCCACTTTTACGGATGTGATTAAATATGGGGTACACACCCCGGTCTGAAAATTAGGCCACATACACTACATATAACTATACTGAACAATACCGTGTTTTGCAATGTTAAACAGGAGCATTATTGTAAAACTGCAGAAGATATTTGACATAAAGGGCTGGGGGAGATAAAAAACACCAAGCTTTATATCAATGGCAATATTGCCTGCAGAAAGGACTACAGAGCTTGGAAGAAGAAAGTGTGGTCCGAGCTCAGAACAGGCTGGATCAGCTGCCATCTCACAGCACTGTAACTGGGGTAAAAACACAGGCCTATGATTAGGGGTGAGGTCTCCAATAGTAGATGGCCCACAGGAGAGAATCTGCAACAAAAGTTTCAAAGTCAGCTAAAGGAGTTAAGGGCCTAACTCCCCCAGTCTTTCAGGGAGAGCCGGCCACCAAACTCCCAGAGATGTTTTTAAAAATGCCTCCCTGGGGGTTTGCCAGATTACATCCAACACACCTTTCCCTTCTTGCTTAGGCTGCTAATTTAGATATCTTGGCAGCAGTTTGAATGCATAGGTCCCTTTGGAGTCAACACCGTTGACTGAGCAGACTGGTTAAGCAATGTGATCTGGATCCCTTCCCCGAAGGCAATTCCTATCCGTGCCAAAAAGCTGCTCTAAGTTTTCGAATGGTCTAGGCATCCTAAGTCTGCGCCTAAACTGTATTGGTTGGGGAAAGCATTATTACTATGACCTGAAATGATGTATCTTAGTAGGGCATTAGCTATTCACAAAGCTTCACTGTAAAGGGCAGAGATGTCAAAACATATTAATGTTTCTGAGCATTACAGATCAAAATGCTGAATAATTTGCTGCAAAAGGCAGCCCTAGGAGTTATTTACCAACCGTAACTCCAATAGGATTCTCTGTTGAAATGCTAGACATTCAGGAATTGTGCTACGCCTGCCTAGTTTAAAAACCCAACAACAGGGGGTGTTCCTACTAAAACCCCCATTCTGGCCCACCTTTACAGTACAGAGTAAAAAAAAATCTTGAATTTAAATTGATCCAGTCACCATTATTACTAACATTAGGACAAAGGCCTGGCACCACACAACTTGATTGCTTTCTGCAAAGCTTCTGATTTGTTCTGCTTAAATTTTGACGTAGAAAAATGCCCGGGCAGGACCATGAGATCAGCATTCACTACTCAGAAACACAGGGCGGAATTGTCAAAAGCATTTTTTGCTTCAAAGTCACTTGAGCGCTTTTAAAAAGCTGCCGCATAGTTGAAAGACAGGAGGTAAATCAGACTAAGAGCGTCCACACTTTTTGCCCCAGATGACGTTAACTTTTTAAGCAAATTCAACTGGTGTAGCTCTGAATATGAACAAAGCCCAATGTTATTTTCTTAAGCCAAACCTTCATTCAGTCAGGATGAATAAACCGGGGCTAGTTTGGATTTCCACTTTCTGACTAGTTACATGTTTTGCTACTTATAAGACACTCTGCTACTAAGAAATGCCCATTTATCAGGGTTTGCTGGAATAGTTTAATTCATCGCAGGCTTTTGGAGACCAATTTAGGGGTTCAGAATTCCGAACACCCTAGTCACATGACATTCTGCCATACAGCTGCTATTTATGGTGAACTGGTATCCTCAGTACTGCACCGGGTCTTGAGCTAAGACAGCATAAATCCATTTCCACTCCGCTGATGGGGCCGGGGGAACAAAACCTCTGCTCAGAAACATTGCAAGCAAAAAGTCATGCAATGAACTGCCCGTGATAAAATGACATGGAGCTGATGGATTTTTAAGGCTGCTAGTAAAGTTAAATCAAAAAATATTTTTAAAAATGTTGGATGCTGGTGTCTTTTCAAAGGATGCAGCTCAGTAAATAAAAACAGTCCCATTTACCTGCTTTCTACGTAGAGCAAGCTAATTATTTTTGTTAAGCTTCAGTAATACATAGACCAGGATTTGAAATGTAAATGATACAGCATGTTATGTTAAAGAGAAATTAAATCTCAGGCACTGTACAAGCCCATCTTAACATTAGATCTGATGGAGTAAAACACAGAAGAAACAAGCCATAAATCTCTTCATTTCTGCCGGTATTTACAATGGTCAATAGCAAATGACATGAAAGCCACACTCACAGAAACTTCCCTTCAAGAGCAGATTCAGTGGCATTTTATTAACATGGATTTGCTGTACAATTTAAAACCAAACACGAGACACATAAGTAACAGCTGTGCTGATCAGTACAGCAACCTATCCACGTTTACATGGATTCGGATAGCTTAAGACAGTGTCCTCTAAAGGCTAAAGGTATGATTTTGGCACAGAAACTTAGTAAACTTCATGACATTGGGAGGGAAATAAAAGGCATGGAAAAGTCACCTGGGGGAGGGAGGAGGTTGAAAAGCGAGCCTGCCACACACTCCCCTGTCCCCCAAAGGGTCATGCCCAGCTCCCTGCTGAAGGTGTCGCAATCTGGAGCGCAGGGTCACAGCAGAGGTGTAGACGCACCAAACCTGAGTGGCATGCACCGTGTTACATGCACCATGTTACAACGCCCCTCAGTTTGCGGGGGCCTAATCAAATGTGGCTTTTTACAGCCATTTCCAAGATTTTCCCAATTTTATTCTCATTCATGATTTCTGTGAGCACCGTGACAGAGTCGTGGCTCTACTAATTGCTACTCACACCACCTGATTTATGAACATTCAGTTACAAAACTAACATTATAATCATGCTATATAGGGGTGGTTTACTATGAAAGACAGTGGGGAACCTGAGGGGCTATTTATGAACTGGGAACATTCACTACCTAAAGTGGGATTTTTAAAAGCATCCACCGAACTCTGCTTCCATTATTATTATTAGCCCAGACATGTTTCAACCTCTCCCTATTCTGGGCTCAACTTGCGACCCTTTATATTTGGGAACAGGCATGCAGGGAAGGGAAGGGAAGGAAAGGGAAGGAAAGGTTCCATAGTGAGACACTGCTTCCCATAGTTTTCATAGTAATATTAGGATACAATTGTGCCATAATCATAATCTATTTGATGCAAGATGGGTCATGTGAGGTATCATTGGACAGGTTATGATTTACTGAATATGTTTATCCTATTTGCATGCGTCTATCATTGTTGTATCTAAAGTTAGAAATATTGACAAGAAATCTGTACTACAGAAGTGTTTGCACCTGGGGAATGCCCACCAGACAGAATGCAATCAGGCTAGGAACAAGTCAATGGACCATTAGGGAGAACAATAGGTCTCTGAAGATGCTAATCTCCAATCTTCCTGGGACACTACAAACAACCTCTGACTCATGGCTACTTTGACATTGCAGGATCATGTGATCAAGTCACTGGTCCTCTATCATGGAGTCCAGTACCAGGTATTTTTCTACTGAGAGTCGGGGGGTGAAAGGGGGGGGGGAGAACCACCCTGGAAAACAAAGGGTTCCCGCCCTATGTAAAATCTATTTAAGGCAGGGGAAGGACATAATCAGGGGTCATTCTTCACTGAATCCCCACCCAGGATGACTGCTGTGAACATCTAAGAAACCAAGACCAACGGGGGTAGAAGGACTGAGCCCAGGCTGGGAAGGTATCTGGCCTGTGAAAGAAATACCTGGAGTTTTAAGCTGCAAGTAAGAGAAACTTGCCTTCAAGAACCTCTGCAATCTGCCTAAAACATCATTTAGGGTGAGAAATTACTACTTGTAACCAGTTTCTGTAGTATTTTAAGATTACATTGTGTTTTTGTTTTATTTACTGGGTAATCTGCTTTGATCTGTTTGCTAACACTTATAATCACTTAAAATCTATCTTTGGTAGTTAATAAACTTGCTTTTGTTTTCTCTAAAACCAGTTTGTGGAATTCATAACTGGGAGGCAAAAAGCTGTGCATATCTTACACAAGAACAGCCCTACTAGGTCAGACCAAAGGTCCATCCAGCCCAGTAACCTGTCTTCCTACAGTGGCCAATGCCAGGTGCCCCAGAGGGAATGAACAAAATACGTAATCATCAAGCAATCCATCCCCTGTTGCCCATTCCCAGCTTCTGGCAAACCGAGGCTAGGGACACCATCCCTGTTCATCCTGGCTAATAGCCATTGATGGACTTATCCTGCATGAATTTATCTAGTTCTTTTTTGAACCCTGTTATAGTCTTGGCCTTCACAACATCCTCTGGCAAGGAGTTCTACAGGTTGACTGTGCATTGTGTGAAAAAAAATACTTCCTTTTGTTTGTTTTAAATTAGTTGACTATTCCCCCACATTAATGGAGGGAACAAATTTTATGAGCCTACTCTGTACAGTTCTCTGTGCCATGCAAAATACAATACAATTTTGGGTTTGCACTCCAGAGGGGCTGTGCATTTGAGTTCTTTAGCTGAGCTTTCCCATGCAGCGCTGATCTCAGCATCTGTGTGAAATTGCAGCTGGGTGTGTCCCTACCTGTGTGTGTGCTGGAAGGAGGCTTGAGAGCCTGTCACAGCAGCACAGTGTAAAGGGAACCCAGGCTGGTGGCTCATGCGAGCTCAGTGGGACCCCAGTTCCAAGTGGCATCCCGGGGGGAACCCATCACACATAGTTTCTCTGAACCATTTTTTGATTTTGTCTTTATGTGATTCCATAGTTCTTTGCTGTTAAGCAGATCAAACCATATTTTCCACTGAGATTGTGACAATAGTGTCAGCAGCCTGTAATCTGTCAAGACCCTCAAACTTCCTTCAAGTTGCTTTTGTAAATTTAGTGCCTCACTGCAGTCTCTTTTTGTGTAAAACACATGCTATGTTTTGATCAGTCCTCCTCATGCTTCGTGCAAATTTAAACATTCTTATGCTAATTGGATGCAGATGTGGAGAGACAATTTCCTGAGCATTCTACCAAGTGTTACTGCAACGCTAGGCCCTCAATCCTCCTTCCATCAACCAAATAAGAGGCTGATTGACGGTTGGCCATGGAAGAATTTTTTTTAAACTTCCACAATAGGCTGTAGGGCTGTATTAGGCAATTTCTTTCTCAATATTGTTTAAATAGTGCTGAACAGCCACACCTAGGACCTTTAGAATTATTGCACCTGAGAAGTTCTCATCTTCCATGGTTTATTTTTTTGTCTGAGGAAATGGAGGAAATTTTTTTACAGTCTCTAATCTTGGACAGCATCATCAGAAGTTGTATGCAATATTCAGACAGCTCATCAATAGCATTCAGTTACAATTCATGTTTCTCTGGCCACATTCAAGTCATTTCTTATCTTCTTTTAGTTGTTCCTTCAATTTTTCAGCTATTGCTTCACATGGTCTTCATACTCAATCTAGTAGTGGACCTGCAAGTGTAAATCTGTCTGGAGAAATATGTTGAGGACAAAAGGTGTTTTGTTGATTTCTTTACAGTGTTCATGCTGTGCTGGACTGAAAGCCACATGGATAGTGTAAGACACATGAAAAGAGAATCCAGAGCTCTAATGTCAACAACTTTCAAATGAATGTTAACTTCATGTAAATATTGTTAAGTTTAAAGAAGATGGAAAAAATGGTCTGGGATTCCTTCCCCTTTAAAGATGGAACAAAGGATTCTTCTTCTAAAAACCCTTGCTATTCGACCACGAGGCAGGCTCACGAGTGAGCAGAAAACAGATTTCCACCATTGATTTTTCCATCAACAGAGAGCACAAGCACAATGATGCCTTTCATTCGACTCTACTAAGTAAAGCTTAGTTGTTCCTCCTGATCATAGGGAGAAAGAAAGTTCAGACAGTCAGGGATAAGGGAAATACCATCCAACTTGCTTTACATTCTCTGTTCCGACTAGCCTGGCTCAAACTTGAAATGCACTGCAGCCCCCAAAGTTCAGAGGCTGAGTAAGAGTTCAAACACCCGCCTGCATTCTCACCAGTGCAGCACAAACTCAGACTCTTGCATTTATATTTGAACTTGAAGGTTTCGTAATTACCCTGAAATACTTACATAAGTGTTGCTAGCATTTGGGTAATGCTAGGGGACTGCCATCACAATAGCACAAGAAAAATCTGTAACCAAACATTTACCTGTACTGTAGTTCACATCAGGAACCTTAGCTGGAGTCAGGAGACATAGGCCTTATTCTCAGCTCTCTCCTACATTAACTGTGTAAGTCAAAATCTCTGTGCCTCAATTTCACCATTTGTGAAATAGGAATAATAGGGACCTATTCTGTGAAGTTTATTTTGTTTGCAAAGTGCTTCAAACTTCTTGGATGGAAGGTGCTAAAAGAACTGCAAAATATTAATATTAGCCCTTACTGCAGAATTCTCATCTGCAGCTTACTTACAAATGAAGAATTTGCAGCCTGTTTTGATACCTGTACTTTTTGAATGTTGAGAACATTCAACTAGCTCTACTATACAACAACTGCACTGGCTGGTCTGTGGTACCCAGGACATTAATACTTAAAAAAAAAAAAAAAGGCAAAATAAATAATTTCCTTGCAAATGTTGCAAGCCTGAGTCAGCACTCTTATCGTGACTGTATAAGATTAACCAAAGCTCTGAATGTTATAGGCTAGCCTCTCACATGCAACAGGAATGTTTTCTAGGAGACAGCAAGTATGGCCATAAATCTGTATCGTATAATTTGATTCATAATCCAATAATACAGAGAGGTGTTAGAGTTATTGACAATTCAATCCTTTTGACATTTTTGTAATTCACTTCACAAATAAATACAAATACATTATAAAATAAACGTTCAACTCTGAGAAAAGCCACAGTTAATTGCTCTCACTAACCCCAGCTGGAGGCATTACATTGCCTCAAATACAATGTTTATCTTCAGGTTTCTAAATTATTCAAGCTTACTACTGTTTTTCTGATGCCTCAGCATGGTATTTATTTTCAGAATTAGCAGTTTCTTTTCTTAGTTACCTGCAGTTGTCTTCTAGCACTGATCCTCTTGTACGTTGCGGAGAGTAATGGGAGCCAAGGTAGGCAACAGGCATGATTTATTATTTGTATTAAAGGAGCAGCTAGAAGCCCATACTGAGACTTGGGTCTCATTGTGCTGGGCACTATACTGTTACCCACTTATAGCACCCCGCCTATACCTTATCAAGGGCTCAAGGCGTGACCCATCAATTTAGGCACCCCACCCTTTCCCTTCCAAGGCCTCAGGGTGTAAGGCACCCATCCTTACCTAGGGGGCTCAGGAAGAAACCTGGTCAATTTAAGTACCTGCCTTTTCCCTTGGGGCTCAGGGCTCTGTGGATCTGCAGAAGTTGTTCTCTAAACATCTATTTATTAGCAACACACACAGAATACGGCTACCAAGCCAATCTCTTGTGCTCACCACTCCCACCATATAGACAAATTTCACCCGCTGGCCAGTCAGGATCCACTCATCTGGGGGTTCCCGGTAACGCCTCTGCCCATCCCAGTCGTGCAGAGGGGTCAGAGTTCCAGCAGCTTGATGTTGAACTGTAGTCCAGAAACAGTTCCCACCGAGCATTGTTTTTCATTTACATTAGACAGGTAAAACTAGCTCCCTCCTTAAATTTACTAAAACTATCACATGATCCCACACTCCTAAATAACCAAAAATGTAACCAATTACGCACTGGCATGTATGTGTCCTCCTTCCTGCCCAAGTTCTTTACATTTTATTGTTCATGCCCAAACTGTAACTTAATTGGGACCTTCTCTATTTGTGCAGATCATCAGCATAAAACACTGGTCAGAGCTTATCTTACCATTTGTTGAGTCTCTTTCTGTATCCTCCCTAATTTCCCCGCATCTTTACCACCTGGGTGGCTATAACTCTCGTTAGGGACACTCCTGAGGTGGGGGTGCTTTATCAGCAGCAAAACATTCCTTTTTTCAATTTTAGTGGTGAACTCCCTGAGTTTCACCCAAGGCTGGTATAATGCACACAGGGGAGAGCTTGATCAGGTCTCAGGCCTACAATCAAACATATGGTAAGAGACAGCTCCCGTCCTGAACGTCTACACTGATGAGACAGAGGGTGGGAAGGGAACCAGAGGTAGAGAGTTGAAGTGACCTTCCCTTGGTCACTCATCTGGGCAACAGCAGAGCTGGGTATTGTGTTTCCAGTCTCATGTCCTATCTACTAGTCAATGCCACCAACCCACTTCCATGTGCACAGAAGAGAGCTTGATAAGGTGTTTGAATATTCTCCTGACCAAGGCCTGCTGGCAGAAGTGAAACTAAGGGCTTTGTACAGAGCTCTCGCTCTCTCTCTCTCTCTCTCTCTCTCAAGCATCACAAACAATCAAACAGGTAATCTACTTACCCTCAGTGAGGATGGGACCGACACATTATTGCAATGGCTCTCCCCCTCCCCCTCCCCCCCGCATCCACACTAGCTGACAAAGCCAGGTTAGAAAACTCTGTCTGGAACCATATTTAAGTAGAGCCGACATGCTTGTCTATAAATAGGTAAAAGGCCCAACGTGGACAGGACTGACAATCCAGCCAGCGCACAAGGGCAAACTTTTACCTTTAAGAAAAGGGCCAGAGTAGGGAATATCCAGAGAGCAGGCAGGAACCTTGGTTGCTTTTCCAGCTCAAAGTACCCTACATAGTAAGCTGAATGGTCTTCAATTTAGCTGTCTTGGAAGAGAAATGGATGAACTGAGCTACTGAGATCTGAACCAGTTTCTAGAAAGTCAAATTTTCCCATATGCTGTGATTAGCCACTAAGCCATCCCAACACATTATTGTAGGTCCGCTATATTTCATTGAGAAAAATGTGGTCCTAATTAGGAAGCGCTCTGTGTTTACTCTCTCTAGCTGGTTGCCACGGATTCTTCTTGTGGTTCACGCTATTTGCCTATACTTTAGCCACTGGTTGAACCTCTTAGATCTTAAATCCAGTTCTGAACTATTTATCAGCATTCAGGTTCCTCCCACTTAACTCCTTAGCTGTTAAATAACTGGTTGGTAGTTAAATTGCTACAGTAGCAACCTCATCCTGTCTTAAAACCCATCAACCCGCTGTCTCAAATGCTATTCAGATTTTATTCCTCTTCCAATATAAAGGTATTTTCATTGAATGCTGTGGAACGATCTGGTGGAATCTTTTAACAGCACAACACTAACCCAGCACTTCCACTGGCATTGAGAGTTTATTAAAATGTAACCCAATAACTGATGGAAACATCTTACAGAAAAAGTTAGACAAAGAGCTACCCAGCCTTATAAAAATACCCAGGGTCTGAAGGCAGTTTTAAATCCAGATCAGAAGTTTCCCGCAGATTGGGAGAGTTTATATTTTTGCTTCACTCCTGACATTCAAGGTGGTTGGGCTTATCAGAGTTGTAGAGATTGCCCCAGGGAAGGTGGTGACTATAGGCAGCCATGAGATACCTAGAGTAGTATTGCATTGTTCCCAATTTTCAGACGTAAGTATGCCTTAACTGGTAGCTGTCTCCCTGGCTGCTCAGCCCAAGGTCAGAAGTCACAGGGATACCTTTCCTGGGGGAGGGTGTGACAGAATGTACCTGTGTGTTCACATTAATGGACACACCCTACTGTCATAATTTTTGTATGGAATATGCCTTGTAAGGTATCATTTTAGAACTCAATTTGCTGATCAGTATTGTCCTGGTAAAATGTGTGACAACTTTGTATGTGAAGTTATAAGATTCCCCTATAGAATGTTAACACCACATGTTCCAAATCCTACAGCCTCATCCAAACAAAAGTTGACAAATAGTTCTGTCCTAAACAAAAGAATATGTGCTCTGCTTAATTTGCATTTAAATGGTAAACAGAGTCATCATTCAGGAAGGGAAAACAAAGGAAGTTCAAACAGGTGAAAAAAACCAGCAGAGACTATCTTTCCACATAGACTCTCTCTCCTGGGTCTCAGCTGGAAGTGTTTTTCAAGAGGGTAACTGAAGTTATAAAAAGGAGGGGAAAAACACCCTAAGGCACTCACGCTCCCTACCCCTCTCCCCGCCACCCATTGCATTCATTGCACCTGAAGCAGCCATTGGACTCTGGGGAAGGAGTCCTAACCTAACAAGTGGTCAGTCAGACTGCTGACAGCATATGGTGAGAAAACTTTGCTTTGAATCCAATCTAGTTTGTTAAGTTAGGCACCAGTCAGCATTTTATCTTTCTTTTTCTTGCAACTATTTCTGACTTTTACACCTCACTGCTTGTACTTGCTTCAAATCACTTTGTAGTTAATATACTTGTTTTACTGTTTGATCTAATCCAGTGTGTTCAGGTTGAAGTGTCTGGGTACCTCCATTTGGGGTAACAAGTTGTGTGCATATTATTCCTTTAAAGGAATAAGGGACTTAACCTATTTGTACTGTCCAGCAGAGGGCTGGGCTGTACAAGACCTACTGTTCTGGGGGAAGAGCTGGGACTGGGAGTGTGTTGGGGACACCCTGCTGCATAACCCAGGCTGGTAAGAGCCAAGGTGCACTGCCGGCTGGAGGCTACAGCAGCAAGGCATTGTAAAAAGCACCCGAGTTACAGGGCATGGGTGACAGCTACTCACCATGGCACAATCCAGACCAGTATGTTTCAGAGGGGTCTTTCAACAGCTCCAGCTCTTTCCTGTGAGATGGAAGTTGTTGGTTCTCTTCCTCAGGTGACAAACATATGTCCAGATCCTGAGCTGTGTGGTTAAAACACCTTTGTACCCAGAGTGACCAGATAACAAGTGTGAAAAAGGGGATAATAGGCTCCTACATAAGACAAAGCCCTGAAAATATCAGGACTGTCCCTATAACATCAGGACATCTGGTGACCCCATTTGAACCTCCCTTCCCTCACCCCAGTCTTGGGCCCTCCTGGCAAAAGTCCAGCTCAGTGCCAAACCATATTAGTGCAATAGTATTTTGGCTCTGCCCCAATTCTTTCCTACATTTCCTCAGAGTACATCTACAGGGAACCACGACCCTATTTGCTAGCAGAATAAGGAGGAGCGTTTTTGCAAAAACACAGACATTTGAATTTGTAATTTGTAATAAGCAGCTGTATCTTTTGCTGTAAAAGCTACAAGGAGTATAGGGCCATCATGTTTTAATCTATGTTCCTTTCTTCCAGGTGTCCGTTTTTACTACTTCATAGCTGTTAAAGAAATACAAGGATTCCAAGTTCAATTTTAAACTTCTACGTAACCTTGGCGATGCTGTTAGCCTAAGGAAAGGCGACACTTGACTCCCATCCGTGCAATTCATTTCGGCACTGCAGAATCAACATTCTGCCAACCAATTTTATAATGTATCACAGCATTTGAAACAGTTAGTCACACCTACAATCAAAAGAGCAAGGTTTTGCAACACAGTATTTAGTAAAGATGTCTGTCTTAAGTCAAACTAGCAGCCATATTTTATTTGAAAAGCATGTAAACAAATCTGGTACATTCATTATAAAAAAAAAAACAAAAAAAAACCTGTGTACCTAGCATGTTCATCACATTTAATATATTTCATCTCTCCGCCCCCATGCTCCATGGAGACAAGTTAATCACAGCTAACCATCTGGTAATCTTCAGCCCAGTCTGCTACAGAATGCTAGGTAGCAGCTGTAGTCAGAGCTATGTCTTCCATTCACACTAAATAGAAGGCAGGAACAGCTGCTTGGCCAGCATTTTTCAGTGAGGGCTCTCTCTCTTTTTAGTATTCCTGGCTTCTCTTTCCCTTCAGCTCTAGATTCTTGTTAATGAGATTTCACATTGTCACTTTTAATCCCCGCCACCACACACACGCACACACACACACAAAAACCTCAACAACAAATAATTAGTGAAGCCAGAAATGCTGTTTCCAATTGCCAGATGTTTATATATGTATCTGCTTTGAGCAGCCTCTTTGAGGGCAGGGACTATGTCCATCTCTATATGTATTGTGTGCCTAGAATAATGGGGCCTCGATCCCTGCCTGGGACCTCTAGGAGCTACAGCAACACAAATATCAGCAAGCACACAGTCATCTTACCTATATGACTGCATTGTCTTCCTGCCTGTACAGGATTGTAGAATGCCCACTCAGTCTCAAGGGGTATCAGAGTTTCAGGGACTATAATGTTAAAGTAGGGATTTTTTAAAAATGGGCACAATAATTTCTCAGTAAACCATACAACCAGGTTTTCCTACAGATTTTTGTTTTGTGTCAGATGCAAAGTACCACAGCATGAGTTTTCCCTCTCCCTGCGGACTGTGGCAAAGGGCATATGTCAAAGAGCCTCTTATCGCCCGGAGACTGGGTTAATTCACACCTGCTTATGTTTTTCAGATTGAGGCAGTTTCTGAAAAACTTACTTTTTCCTCCATTTGAATTCTTCTAGGACTGTTCAGCTTAGGAAAGAGGAGACAGCTAAGGGGCATAGGATAGAGGTCTATAAAGTCATGAATGGCGTGGAGAAAATGAATAGGGAAGTGTTATTTACCTCTACTTGACATACAACAAGAACTAGAGGTGACATGATGAAATTAATGGACAGCATGTTAAAAACACACACACACACACACAGAAGTACTTCTTCACACAACACACAGTCAACCCATGGAACTTGTTGCCCTGGAATGTAGCAAAGGCTGAAAGTATAAATGGGTTCAACTAAGAATTACATGAGTTCATGCAGGATAGGTCCATCAATAGCTGTTAGCCAAGATGGTCAGGGGTGCAACTCCATGCTCTGCAATCCCCAAGCCTCTGACTGCTAGAAGCTGGGACTGGATGACAAGGATGTATCACTTGATACATTGCCCTTTTCTGTTGATTCCTTCTGAAGCATCTGGCATTGGCCACTGTCAGAAGACAGGATACTGGGCTAGATGGACCATTGGTCTGATCCAGTATGTCTGTTCTTATATTCTTCTCCTTCAACATACTTCTGCTTGCACACAAAATAGACGAGCAACTGATAGAAGGAGCTCCCAATTCCATAACAACTGATCATCCTTCCTTAGAGGCAAAAGTACCAGCATCAGCACTGCTCCAATCCCAGCAGCTCCTGGTTCATAAAGCAGGTTGAGCCTCCGGAGCCAAGTTCACTCACGTGACAGCTACCTGCCAAACGGACTTTTTTTGTACTATAGACATATACATCCACACACACACACAGGCAGTGAGTAAAGTAGGTAACTTCACTTTATGGCACACTACAGTGGCAGCCGTTAAAAAGTCAACATTTACCGAACATTACCACGCCATTATTACAGATCTGTCTTTAAGAAAAGAGGAAAAAACGGTGGCAATCTAAGATACCATTATATAGTCGATACTATCAAAAGCTGGCTTTTTAAAAACAACAACCACTCCATGCCCTACTCTAGGATCCTGTTGTCTAGTAGTGGGTATTAAATTAATCCATATTTTGTATGTGGCACTCTTAAATCATATTCTCTTTATGTGGCCTTTTCCAATATTTAACCAAGAACCTTCTTCAGCTGAAGCGATACGCTACTTTTGTAAGGCTGTTCAGAATGCTATATGCAAGAAAATCCCCAGATGCATCTATCCACATACTGAGTAAAAGAATCTGGCATTTTAAACCTATTAATCGGGAAGCATTATATATATATAGTGGGTGCTGCATAGTGAAATGGACATCAGCCTGCTAACATTGACAACATAGAAGACTCATATTTGACTCCTGAAAGCAAAAAATGCCCAAAATCCAGCATGATCAAATGTTATAATTATTAATTATATAGTTGCAGGGAGGTAAAGTATTGTCTGTGCAGATCAGTAATTTTTCCATAATGGAAAGATGAGAATATTTTCAGTACAGAACAATGTCAAGAAAGGTTTAAATAATCCTGCATTTCTAAGCTACCAAGAATTTACCATTTAACTTCCAAGAGTTTGCCATGAGCCCCCCAAAAAAATTAGATGACAGGTTAGCATTTAATCTAGCATAGAAGAAAACACAAAATATGTCAGAGTGGATTTTTTTTAAAGATTCAAAATGGTATAGAAACGTGTATAACAAAACAGCTCTAGGACAATCAATGCCGTCAAAATGATATAGTTCTTTTCTGCTTTGTATTATGTATATACATGCATAAAAGTGTAACAAACATGCTACTTTTAAGACCTTTTAGATGAGGGAGCAATGCAATTTTAATTGTAACCTCTAAATGAATACCAATTTCCCCTGATCCCTGTAGCATCCAATGATGGCTAGAGAATCTGTTATTTTTTCTTCAGCAAATTAGAGAATAAAATATGTGTCCACTTGAATCCATCTTTGGACCCTGGATACAACATTTGATTTCAATGCAATGGAAATGCATTGAAATCAATTGCAATTTAAGCCCATTGCAATTTAAGCCCATTGCAGCAAGGGAGGTTTAGGTTGGACATTAGGAAAAACTTCCTGTCAGGGTGGTTAAACACTGGAACAAATTGCCTAGGGAGGTTGTGGAATCTTCATCATTGGAGATTTTTAAGAGCCCGTTAGACAAACACCTGTCAGGGATGGTCTAAATAATTAGTCCTGCCACAAGTGCAGGGGACTGGACTAGATGACCTCTCAAGGTCCCTTCCAGTTCTGTGATTCTCTGAGGGCAAACGAGGGTGAAAGGTGATAAGCATAGATGATCAATTTCATAAACACGGAAAATGCTTTAAAACAGATTTCTGCCCCCGAAGTAATGATAGGATAGATTCTGCCACCGTCACACTGAATAATACTTCATTCCCATTGAATGACATGGGACAAATTGCAGACTTAGGGTACTCACTCAATCAATAAGGGACTCACGAACAGGCCCTATATGGGGAGCTTATTCTGTCTGCAGTTCAGTACTAGATTCTGCAAAATTTAGTTGAAGCATTCTTTGAGTGCATTGTTTTTTCCTGCAGTCCATCAAAACAACAACAACCTACCCATTAAAAATATACAACACTGAACAACAACAACATTCAGGGCTTGAGGAGCTAATCCGGTTTTATGCTGTGTTACAAGTAAAAGTAACCCAGTTAATCCATACATTATACGAATGGCCCTTGGCTCTCAAGACATCTGCCCTTTTCCAGATCTTCCAACCGCCTAAGAACTTGGGTGTTCTATGGTTCAGTGCATAACATCATATATGTTACACCACCCTTCTATGCCGAAGCTGCACATGAATGATTTTGATCCAAGCTACTATGAACCAAAACAATGGCACTAAACTTTTATTCTACTGAAGCTAAGAGATTCTTTCCAATCATCCAGCCCCTATAAACTTGTGGGTGCAAAAGCTAAGCCTTAGAGCCAAAACCGTCAAACATTATCCAAAGAAATAGTTATTGTACTACTCTAATCATTGGTTGCTATTTACAGAAGAAGTAAAAGAGAGACTACAAAGAACAAACTTCTCTGCAGCTCTTTCACTACAGCACTCCACACAGCCTTGTGCCCAGAGCCAAAAGGACAGTCTCTCTTCTGATAAGGAAATGTTTCCCAGAATCTTTACTTGTGTTCCAACACAAAGATTCAAGTTGTGTTACATTTAAAACACGGACAGTGACCTACAAGACCCTGTTATATTTAGCAAAACTTTATTTCGCTTTAAAACCTTTATGCCAGGTGAAATCCATTATTTTGCAAAGCATTGAATTCAGCGTAGACTATGACAGATGTACATATCAGGCATTATGTGCACAGAAGTGAGCACACATCAGCACATGCACTTGTCAAAATGGGAGCCTGGTCTCAAATAAAAAGCAAAATTTCCAATATGCAAACTCATGAGTCCCAAAGTGTGTATGACAAAACCTAAGTGATTAATATTTCAGCTCTCGTTTTGTCACCAAACACCTAGTCGTTTGGCTAAAAACCTTACCTACCAAATGCTAGGATGGTAGATATTTATAGTAATGAGTCAAGGGGAGTTTTGCAGAATTTGGTCCAAAATAAGGAGTTCACTTAGCTGGAAACCTAAATGAATAAGTAACAGCTTAACTTCTATACATGTCCCACTAAACAATACTGTCAGCCAACTCAAAACCTACCAGATGTGATGCAGTGTGATGTTTTTTGTACCCTAGTTGCTCATTATGAAACATGCCAAATAAATAACTGCAGCATCCTTATTTGATTAAGGAAAGTGAATGTGTTACAAGACTCAAAATACAATTTGTGCCTGGCTTTCATATACATTCTTAATCAGTTTGTGAATCACAAGTCACAATTTGCTTAAAATTACACCTTTTCTACTAATTTGCTATGATTAAGAGAGCATTTATGCTTTTTATGTCCCTTAATTTTGGTGCTATATATTTTTAGGATTGTATATGCGTCTATCATAGAGTGTAGAAGAAAGGTGGTAATCTATTTTTTTTCCTTTGCCCAATACAAAGTTAAATATCTCGACCAAATCTGTGTGTCCTGGCTTGTAGTCGCTGCACACACCCATGATATGGACTCTCCCTTGCGCTGAAGATTCAACAACACAGAATCAGGAGCAGACACAGGCATTTTGCCAGCCAGAGCAGAAAGATGTTTTTGGCACCTCCAAGAGCAGTTGAGAAAAAAAAAATTGGCTAAGTGGTACAGTGACCCTGGAATTTGGCGCCAGGGCAACCACCCTACTTACCTGCCCCTAGAACGAGCCCTGCA
The DNA here is from genome assembly GCF_965152275.1 of Natator depressus. NCBI lineage: Eukaryota > Metazoa > Chordata > Testudines > Cheloniidae > Natator > Natator depressus. The sequence goes on along the minus strand of NC_134240.1, from coordinate 5,262,407 downwards.
CAGGACTCTGAAGGATGGATCAATTCCTGGTTAACTTGAAAGGTTGCACGGGGCTGCGGTTGGGAAGAAAGAGCTGGGACACCCCTACAATCACTCAGTCCATCAGATGCTAAAGAAAATGTCACCTGCAGGAAACTCCTGCTTGCCCAATCCCATACAACGCCAAAAACTCTCTATCACCCAATGGATACGTTTCTGTCCTGCTTGTATCTGCCTCTTCCTGAACATTAAGCTACACAGGGGGCTACTATTCCACTGTAGACATGCTAAGCTGTCACCTAGACTAGGAAAAGGTTTAGGCTCCTAAAGTCTCATTAATGAGTTACCCAATTGCTAATTCAAAGGTTAGTGGCTCCTAGCACTGAAGTAGTAAAAACCACACACACACACACCCCTCCCTTCCCCCCCACCCCAACCTCAGGGCCTGATGTTGCAAAACTCCCAAACATGCACATCCTGTATATGACCCCATGGCAGTCATGAGCAGAAATCGAACCCAGGACCTCTCTTGCTACAGTCATGAGCTACAGGCCTGATCCAAATCTCAGGGCAACGGAAAGAATTCATTGGCACAGTTCATTATCAGATCAGGATCACTCTCCAACTGATTCAAGCTTTGGATCATGGTATTGCCAGTCCACTGCTCCTGAAGACTTGCTACAGAGCACAACGCCTTTTCAAATGGCTTCCAGACCCACCACAGTGGGCTTCATTATATTCAGCATCTGAAGCAGAAAATATTTACGGAGATATTTTAACTCCTCAGGCCAGTCACTTACATTTGCTGAATTAGACGTTACAACTGCATTTGCGGGAGCAACTGAGGAACAGTAGTGAACAAAAACCTTGTTTTAAATAGGTCACGCCTATAAAATATTTTATAATTACACCCAACAGATATGCTTGCACGTCCAATGAGTAATACAGGTTACTTGCAATGAGAGCACCTGAATCTGCTTAATCAAAGCTTACTTTGTCCCAGCAAAGGCTAATTGGCTCCCATAATGCATCATCTAGCAGAAACTAACATTACCGCAGGCTTCACCAACAATTAGTTGGCAGAAAATCCCAATTTATTCTGGTAACAGAGGTTTTACCTCAGGGTTTTCTTTGGCCACATAATCAGGCGATTCATCAGTAGCCCATCCCATGCCCTCCAGTTACTGTCGCCACAGATAAGAAGATGGATAGCCAAAGGGGACATGAACGGACCATAATTTGAGGAATGCTTTTTTGGAACTGAATGATACAGAATGAGTTTTATGGGTTGTTTTATTTTTGAGATAAAGTATAAAATAGCAACTAATTAATAAACTGCCGTGAGTAATGCAATCCCAATAATGCAAAATAATTGATGGAAACAAGCACTCCCCCTTAGCTAGCTATCACTCTGTTTTGCAAAACTCAAGGCCAATTTCCCCATTGTAACCCAAGAGAAGAGCCCTTCCTTATCTGGGCTTCATGTTTTATCTGATGCATTTATTATATACTAAGCAGTGGGCTTTCAGCAAAGGTGTGGCCCAACCCTGCAGCTCATAGATGCAAGCTGCATCCATAAAAGGTGCTCACATTTTTAGGTAATGACACATACAAACGTTAAGTGGTGACGACATCTGATTTTGCATGCGTACTCAGGTAGACCTTCACTCAGTGACCTGCGAGCACAAAAAAATGCAAGTCCGGTTTGTCTCTGGAAAAGGAACTCTGACATTTTGAAACGCTCCCTTAAATTCTGTCAGTAAGCGACCAACCTTGAATTGTACATTTTGGCAGTTGAAAGACCAAAATGTAGCTTTAAGGCCTGATCCAAAACGCAGTTCAAAACAATAAAAAGACTTCAGTGGGACTTGGATCCGCTCCTTAAAGCAGGTGTTCGAATTTGAATATCTGAATGTAATTTACATAGAGCAATACAATACAGCAGTATATTAACTAATGATCAGCCAGTAATGAACATAATATTAAAAATGAATTACAGAGGGTAATTGGTGATATAAGAAATTAATCTAACTGGGCTGGGAGAACTCTGAAAATGAAAAGGCCACAAGTTTTTCCCGGTGCTTCCACAAATCCCCTTCTGTCAATATTCTAATAGAAAAGGGCGACTAGCTGGAAAGTGTATGGAAACGACAGAGTATTTGTGGGAAGAGAATTCTGAATTTAAGGGCAATGATTTGTGCCGAATCATAGAAAGATGGCTATTCTCAACCTGCGTCATCTGGGACGTGAAAACCCCGCCCCGTTTTCTTGGTTTTTCTTCCTGTGAGGACAGGATGAGTGAACAAACATGTGACAGATGTCTAGTCACCATGCTTAATGTGCTAAAGGAAGGTGCCCACATACTACACTGATGAGTGCGGTATAAGAACCTATATGAAAAAGAATATTATAAAGGTGACACTGGGCCCCAGCACCCATGTACTGTGCCTCCCTGTATTCCATGTGCACAAAGGGACTCGGACCTAAGCCTCCAGGTGCTACACCAAAACAATTAGCCACAGTTCTGAAGTAAATGCTGCTAGAAGGCCCTGCTTCAGCAAGGTACTTAGGAACATCTGTACCTTTAAGCACATAGGTTCAGGGCTCTCCTGGGAACTGCAGCAGGGAAAGGAGCAGAACGTGGGGCCACCAGGCGGCCCCATGCTGGCAGCTGTATCACCCCTAGCCCTGTCCTCTGGTGCAGCTGGTTGCTGTACAGGTGGAGGAGACCAGGCGTGGAAGGGCTGGGATAGTACAGCAGCCACACCAGGAGGACAGATGGAGCCCGGCTCCCAGTAAGGGGAGTGAATCATGGGGAGGGGATGCGAGGAGAGCATGAGGGTCCTGGGCTGGGGTGGGGAGGACTCACACGGAGGGTCACGTGAGGAGGTCACATGGCCCCGGTGGGGGAAGGGCGGGGGGGGCAGCACACCAGTCATAAATGGATTCCACTTGCACCACTGGATATGCACATGCTTAAGGTTCACACGAAGTTAAGCTTCTCACTGAACTGGTGCCTCAGGTTCCTTGAGGACTCCGTGGTGATTGAGTGAGAAGGGCTGGACATCACACTATCATGATATAAAAGCAATTTAATGTTTTTCTATGTGCCATACAAATGGACTCCCAAAGAACTGATGCTGACCTCATTTATACAGATGAGAGCCCTGGAGGACCCATGTCCTCTGGTCATCCACAGAAGGTGCAGTGCAGGTCTCCCCAGACTGGCCCATTTATTGCTCTTTTTGAATTCTTTGTATTGCAGTAGTGCCATCAGAGTCACACTGAGCTAAAGACCTGCCCCAGAGAGCTTACAATCTAAACAGACAACACAAACAATGGGAGGGAAACTGAGGCACAAAGAAGCAAAGTGACTTGCCCAAGATCACCCAACAGGCTGGTGGCAGAGCCAGAAAGAGAACCCACCTTCTGCATATCTGTCCTGTCCTACATCCACTAGACCACAGCCCCTTCAGGCCTACATGCAGGGAACGGCCTCCAGCAGTCAGCAAAACGCTATCTCATTACCAGTTCTTGGAGCCATCAACATTTGTGGCTCAAGGTTTCCAACTACAAAACCAAGATGAAGTGGTTAAAAATAAATGAAAGTCTATTTTTGTGCGACAAAAGACCAGCTAAGTAAGAGTCCACTCTCTGCCTATAAATCCACAAATATGCCAGACCTGTGTGATTAAGACCATATGTTTGCTAGATGATAAGCCTTTCATTTTTTCTAGTAGACATTGGAAATAAAGCACAGGAAGATTAATCCTCCTGGGAGAAGAGAGAGACTGACTAATTTCTCTGCATTTAGATGTAATAATTGAGCAGACTGATTCTTCCACTTTGTTCCTTACCATTATAATGAAATAATTAAGAAAAGTTCAAAAAAATACTTAAAAAAGCTAATTTTGCATTGTTTCATCAAATATGTTCCAGCTGAAACCCAGAAAGAGTTTTAAGCTGCAAACATATACACACGCACGCACCGTTTTTCATATTTATCTAATTCATCAGAGAGGAACTTCCGGCTGTAAGAAGCTGGCACTGCTTCCACTTCATCCTCTGCCAATCACAATTTTTAAAAGCAACATACATGAGAAGTATTTGGTGGGCCTGGTATATTAATTCCTTTATTATGCTTTCATGTCAGGCGTGCTTCAAAGGGCGATTGTGAGAGATGAAGGCCTCTAAAAGTTAAGAACGAGTCAGGCACAATTGTAATTCACGTCACGTTGCACAGGCTTTTAGGCATCCAAAAGGCCACGCAGGAAAAATATTTGTGAGATGAGGCGTTATTTCTGATTAAGAGCCTCCCATTTAGAATTCATGGATGATATTGCAGTAACAGTACTAAACTCTATTCTAGAGCATCGTGAAAGGGCAGCCATGGTCTGCGTCCTTTTATATAGGAAGACGACCAAAGGTTTCAATAAAAGTATAAAATTGTACATGAAGGGCCCAGTCCCATTTCTGGATCTGCCCAGCCAGGACTGTACTCCCAAGCAGAGTTCCACTGAGGCCAATGAGACTCCTCACAGCTGCAGAGGTCTGCCCAAATGGAACAGATTAGAGAATCAGGGCCTGAATGTAGCCATCTTGGCTGACATATCAGGGATCGCCAGTGCTCAAAGCATGAGCTGCTACAGCTTGAGCAAAAGAGCCATATCCTCCGCAGCTCAGACACAGAGAGGGACCTGTAACACACCCGCTCACCAGTGAGTTACATATGCTTAGAATCGATAGGTTACCCTGCATTATGAGCAATGTGGAGATCTCTCAGCAGCCACAGCATAATATTTAATTGTTTTAGGGGGTGACTGAAGACATGAAAAGTGTGGGCAAAATTCTCTCTCAGAAAAACCTTTTAGTCATTTAAAATTGAAGAGCATTCCCTAATGGGATTTTATTAATATGCATCCGATGAAATGGGCTGTAGCCCACGAAAGCTTATGCTCAAATAAATTTTTTGTTAGTCTCTAAGGTGCCACAAGTACTCCTGTTAATTCTCCAGTTTATCACAATGCTCTGATCTCTGCAGCATGGGCCAGATTTAAATAATTTTTAGCACTTATGTATCAAATGTCCTTTTTAAAATATTAATCTTGTATAAACACAGGGAAACTGTGATGCTTATACATTTTAATGTGCACTTGCTTTAAAAATTAGAAGATGAATGTAAGTTTTCATCATTCAGCCTCGCTGACCCAAAAGCATAATTTTCTACCTGCTGAGAGGCAAAGGAGATAAGAACCCAAAGCAAACAGCAAGAAAACATTGCAAAAATTATAAACACTACATACAATCCATTTCTTTAGCAGATTGTTCCATGATTCTGCATTTGTGAGAAACAATTTACAGCACCAGATTCATGAAATGTATGGGTGTTTAGGTCTAAAATGAGGCATATCCTTTCTACAAAGAGGACCACTTGCTACAGATTGCAATCAGTGGAGCACCTGGACACACACACACAACTAAATTTTAGCCTTCAGTGAATTTCTTTTCTTTTACAGAGGAAAATTGGTCCATTACCATTTATTTATTTCTACATAGTCTATTAACTAGTGACATTTAGCAGTCATATGTTAGATCTCATGGTGTATCTGACAATAGGGACTGACATTTATGATTAAATACTTCAAACTGAAACCTTAGATGTGTCTACCTCTTGGGAGGAACAGACATCTGAGGAATGAATGTCTGTGATCTTCATATTCTCCTTAGAATGAAAGGGATATGGAGTTGGTCTGTATGAGTCACATGCACACTTTTCACTTGCAATATTTTTAAATCCTGAGATTTAGCATTGATCTAAGTCCAGAAAGCATGCGGCCCTCCCATCTTACCAAGAGACTACAGTATACTATCGTCTTTTGATATGACCCTGCAATTTAAAGGAGCAACAGATGGGTAATGCCATTCCTCAAAATTTACTCAGGGAGGTGGAGGGGCAATTCTAGGTATTTATAAAAGGAAATAAGATTGATAAACACCTACCATATCCCCTTATTACATAGTTGCAGAAGTGTGGGAAAGTGAAAATTTAGCAGGTTTACGCAAATAGACTATATAGGCACCTTCCCCAGGAAAATAAATTGTATGTTTCAAGCAACAAAACACTAGAGAATGTCCTATAAAAACAAACGGCAATCAAAATTAAAATCCTATCTTTTCAGAAATTCAGAAGTAGAACTGGGCAACACTTGTCAGGCAGATATTTTTCATTGAAGAATACCAATTCAGGTGGATGGAAATATTTGCTAATTTGTGGCAAATCTGCCAAATTGTTACCGGAGGTGTTAGAAAAAATTGAGACATTTCATAAGTTTGTGTCAAATTCTAGATCAATTTTAATTTTTAAAAAAAGTTAAAACAAAAACTAAACATATTGGATTGAACAAAGCTTCTCGGTCAACCCCAAATTCGTTTGATTTTTCACTTGACCTACCTACCACAAAGTCAGTTATTTGCACAGCTCTGTTCACTCCTAACAGAATTATGCATTTTAACAAGAACAAGCAATTTGAAAAGATGCTGTCAAGGTTGTTGGGCCATAGACTTAATGCATCTTGACAGCAGCCACTGTCTGGACTGTAACCCTGTGTTTCGTCCTGCAACCAGTCCATTCCGAAGTTTATTAGCCAGCCTGTGTGTCAGCTTAACAAACAAAGCCTGCATGTGTGTCATGGGCAACAATTGGCCAACACAGTATGGACTGAATGAAGGACCTCCAGTGCCAAAAGCAGAGGTCGCTACAGCTTGACCTCGGGTGCCAGGCACTGTAGCTGGTCTCCAACATGCTCTGTGGATTAGGCAGAGTAAAGGAGATGCAACAAATGCTGACCAGTGGGTTAGCCAGGTACCACATTCACTCTTCTCTCATCAACTACCAAACACGTACTGGCAATTTATTGTTGATGAGCCTTATCACTCTCCCATGGTTGTGGATAGGGAACAAAATTGCATTGGGACAGCAGTACAGAGGGGGGAAATAACTGCATGTAACACCTCCTCAGAGCTTACCTGCTTCCTACCCCTCCATACCTCTAACACAACACGGCCACTATGTAACACAAAGGGTGGTGGGGATGCCCTGAGCGCTGGGGGGGGGAGGGAAACAGCAGCCACTAAGCAGCATGCTCCCTTCCCATATCTTAAGACATAATACAAAAACTAGGCAGGAGTATACTCTCCCTCTGCAGCTTCCACGCCATTGGACAGGGCATGAGTGCTGGGCAAGGATGGGGACTGGGCCAGTGCCATCCTGGCAAGAGAAACAGTCTTGCCATTGCTGGGTGCTGGGGAGGAGCACAGATGGGCTTATTGTCTTTCTGGATCTGCCAATTTTAGCCTTGTAAACACAAAAGGGAGAGTTTCTTTGATTACTTTCTGCCTTTGATTTCAAAAGGCAAATTAAGGGTGATTGATCAGTTATGAGAGGGCAAATTCTGACAGCTCCCTGGGTTACAAGGCCCTGAGCCAGCTCCTTTTAAGTCAGTGGGGGCTGGATGGACCCCGGGAATGCTAGAATTCCCTATGAAAGTTACTTGGGTTTGAAAGCACAGACCCGTAGCCCCAGAAGCCTCCAGACTGAGCTGACCTAAATTAGCAGAGAACTGCAGCACCACCCTTAGCCAGCACCGAATTGGATTATTTTAGTTCATTTTCCCATCCAGCCAAATTACGTAATAAAAAGGTCCTTCGAAAGCCTCTTTCCACAGTCTGGTATTTATTTCCTTCAGCGCTTCAGCCCAATGAGGCCCCTCAGCAAACAGCATGAGAACACACTTGCCATAAAAAAACCTCTCCAGCTCCGAAGAAAAAGGAAACACCCCCGCTCGCTGTTTTCCTTGTGATAACCAAGAGCTGTGCAAGATGCAAAATGTAAATCAGTTTCCATTTGGACATTCCTATCTGTTTCCCCTCAGCAGCTTTCAGGAGAGTGGTCTTGAAATTACACAGCTGTAGGATTTTTCTTCCCAGCTTTCAACACACAGGCATCATAGAGACCATTAGCAATTTACAGCTTGAAGAGCACATCCTACAACCTTCACATGCCACGCTTGGAGTCAGCTCGGACATTAAGGTTACTCTATGTTGCATTATACAGTGGCAAATTAAGCATCCACAGAACCGGAAGCATACGACTGTAGCAGGAGGAAAAGCTGCTTCGGGGAAGGCACTAGCCCGATGTTTCACCAAACGGCTGAATTAGGTGCTTCAGATGGGCTAAGCACTTTGCTTCACCAGCTCCCCCCAAATGGCCAGTCTCTGGGACAAGTGCAGTTGGGTGCCACACCACCAGCCCACAGCTGGGAAGCCCGAGAAATACCAGCACCTGAGAGAGTCCCACCGTGGACAGACTCAAGTAGCCAAGAGGCTGCAGCTGACAAACACAAGTGCAGTGAAATCTGTACAAAGCGCTACCCTTACTAGGGCAAGCTTCTGTCTTGAGACCACCTGTAGTGGGTAGGTAGGAGGGAGGGAGAGAGCCTCACCCAACCCCACCCCAATTTGGGCAGCTTACAGAATCCTTCCCCAGGTCGTGGCACACCAGGGATTCTCCAAACACGTCCCCCTCCCCCAACCTGGGAAAGGGAGAATCAGAGTAAAAGAAAAAGACAAAGGTGGTCAGCCTGTCGGTCAGCCTTTTTGTCACCCCTTCAGGGTTTGGCTTATCTGCAGGCTGATCAGAGTTAGGGTCTGCCTCCCGCCCCTCCTTTATACCCAGTCCATACAATCTCATGGGCAGCAGGGTCTGCAAATGTCTCTCTCTTCACTGAGCTGTCCCTGAAGCCAGCAGTCTTCCCCTCACTCACCAGTCTTCCTGCAGCAGGCCTTCCCCTTTTAAGCCTCCTCTCTCCAGGCGGCGCAAGCCTTACAGGTGTGTCTTGTTAGTGATGGCTGAACCCATGAAAACTCGTTAGCCTGCTCTCTACTATTGTGTGTGCCCCCTCACACCTCCGCAAGGTATCTCGAAGTGTACAAAGCACATTTCCACTCTCTGTTATCCTTTGATGTTATTCCTATAAGTGGTCACTAAACAGAAATTTCACTGTGGCTTAAGCCAATTTGCTGTGCAAAGCTCCCAAGTAATGTTAACCACAGACACATCTGGCAAGTGATTTGCATCCACCCTCCCACTCTAAAAACAGAGCTATCACAGGGTGTCAGTGTGTTTCAACAGCCATTAGTTTCAGAGTTAGCAATAGCTGTCAATGTAGGGTGAATGTAGACAGCCATCCTCTGATCTCTCTCGTCTCTTTCCGACGACATGCTAGTCTCTCAGGGAGGAGCTGTAGGAGATATCTTACTTGCTTGACTCTCTCCTGGTGTTATATACACCGTGTACACAACCATTGCTTCTGTGGTCAAACTTTCACTACCTTGTTTTCTGAAAAAACAATGCAGCCAATTGGATATGATGTGCTAAAATTCTAGAAAAAGTTATTTGCTAGCTGTAGATCTAAATGTAACAAAGAGTAAGGAACAGTCTCAAAATGGAAGGGGACTAAAGAACTGAAGAGATAACAGGGGTTTTTATCTTTGAGGCCATATGTACTTTTCAGAAACACCATTCCCAAGTAACATACCGGCATGCCTGTGTCTAGCAAATATAGTTCTAGAACAATACTATGATGCCTTTAATGCTTCTCCTCTGCACATCGTCATACAAATTTGTAACAGTAAATGGAATCTAACATTGAGCTAGAACTGGATTGCTATCTGCTACTTAGCCAATATTTATAACACACATACGCGTAACTGCTGTCAAAGTGTGTATCAATGTTAAATAAATGGCACTGTTAGAGAAACAATGACAGATGTAATGATGCTGAAGAGTGTAATCTATTCTAATTTATGATAATTTATTTCCTTCATCTGGAGCCCTATTCAGCAGAGAAGGTCGAAAACATCCCGAAGTGCTTGGTGGATGTGAAAATCGCTAGAATCTCTTTCAAACGAAGCAGACTGCTCTTATGCCCAAAGCAGAACCAAAGATTTAGAGTAGCTGGTCTGGGGGGTTTCCCAGTTGTTTACTTAGAGAATGCTGGACAATAGAGCAAAGGATTGTGTAGGTTTACCCACATTTCTTTTGCTTGCCTTTAATTTCATCATACTTTGTGCTGGTAAAGCCTGCGGAGGCTTTCTGGGACTTTAATGCTCTCTGGGACAGAGCCCTCGTAAGCTTCTAAGGCGCAATTTCCAGAAGAGTAAAGCAAGTGTAAATGGAAGTATTCTTTCTGCGACTGAGCTAATTCTGGCATCAGTGCTAAGTGATAGCGCATCTGGGGGAACCACCAAGAGGTTTTTAGCATGTTTTAAGCACCTTAACTTGTGTAAGATGGTAAACTCCCTGACCACTTGGACTTAGATGCTTAATTCTAAGTGTTGATTAACAAAGCCTAAATATACAATAAGATCAGAGCCTAAAGAGAGTCCAACTCCAGCCTTGCCATGGACTCAGCTGTTTTGCGTATGAGCAATATGAGGAAACAGACCAGGAGCCCACTGTGTTAGGTGCTGTGCAGTCAGTGTAGCAGCTCTGTGCCCCCTCCCCCTCAATCCCTGCTTGGCTCTAGAAGGCATGGCCGAAGCAGCTCTGCACTCTAGCAACCCCTAGCTACTGGAACGGCCCTTTGCGGGCTGTGGCAGCCTGCACAACTTAGAGCTGCCCTCAGGCTACCCCTAAGTTGCTAACCAGAGCTGGTCTGGCACATCAAGGACCATTTTCATGTCAGTTCTGATGGTCAGATATAGGAGTGATGAGAAGGTTCCGTCACAGGCCATCTTCTGTTGTGTAACAAGCTATAACTTACCTATCTTTATCTAACTCCTTCCCAGATACTAATACACCTTATTATGATTTGTTGCTACCTTGAGACTATCAGAATATTCTTTTATGTCAAGCAACATATCAATGGACTCTTGCAGCTTTTAGTTCTGCTTCCAAATCAGATGAACGTGTTATTGGATACTATACAATATTTTATTGCTGCTAATAGAAAGTACTATTTAAAAACATGTAACACACCAGGGAGCTTATATAAAGTTACTGACCTGTGGCCATAAAATAAATTAAATGCAATTCAGAATTATATCATGTGTTTTGCTTTACCTATTAGCAGTGAAGGTATATGGTCCTCCTGCCCTACATCAGAGTAGCACTGGAGAATATGACAACTGAAGTTACACACCTGCTGGACTAGGATATGTTACCGTCTCTTTAGTTTCATCCCTCATACAGCAGAACCTCAGAATTATGAACACCAGAGTTACAAACTGACCTGTCAACCACACACCTCATTTGGAACCAGAAGTATGCAATCAAGAAGCAGCAGAGACAAAAAAAAAAAAAAAGAAAGAAAGCAAATACAGTACAGTACTGTGTTAAACGTAAACTACTAAAAAAATAAAAGGAAAATTAAAAAAAAAAAGACTGGACAAGGTAAGGAAACTTTCTGTGCTTGTTTCATTTAAATTAAGATGGTTAGAAGCAGCATTTTTCTTCTTCATAGTGAAGTTTCAAAGCTGTATTAATTCAATGTTGTAAACATTTGAAAGAACAACCAGAACGTTTTGTTCAGAGTTACAAACATTTCAGTTATGAACAAGCTCCATTCTGCAGGTGTTCCTCACTCGGAGGTTCTACTGTACTATGTTTTATTAACATAATGACTGGACTCAGGGTGAAATTCACCAAGGTTGCAGAAGGCAACATAAGGACTGCCATCATATTTAAGCCCTGTATATGGGCCTGCACAATCCCTACATACTGTAGAAAGTTATCATCCTCTCATAGATCCTGGCAGAAGGCTGAGATGGAAGGAAGTCAAGGGACAGGCCACAACATTCACATTTACCCAGCTCCAATAGCTCCAACACCAGATCCCACCGATGCAGATGGATGATGGTTTGACAGAAATGGTAGCAACTGGGGAATGTGTAAATCTTGTTCAACAGCCGACGGTTATGAGGGCAGAAAACCCCACTGTCCCTGCCCCTCCCTTCTCCATCCGCAAAGAGCCGGAGTACCCAGGTATCTGTAAGAGGAGTGAATTTCACCCTAAATTCATTTGACTTTTATCTTCATTCTAACATACAGCAGCACTGACTATGGCGTGCAGCTTTGTAACAAAAGCTTCAGACTTCCAAGGCTGCCATCCCTCACAATTCTATCCTGAGTCACACAATGGCTGGCATTTTTCTTAATGCCTCAGCTCTTGGAGGCATATTATTAGATGAGAATTCCAGCTCTCTTTTACATGCATGCTCTTCCAGCCCTCATGGCTGAGAAGGAAAGCTTGGAAACAGAACCCAAACACACTCTGAAGAGTCAAACCTGAAGGCAAATAAAGAGAATGCAAAATGGATTTTTTGTTTTTAATCTCAAGATTTTAATGCCAGTCTCATGGTTTTTAACTATTGGGGTTGGTCACACTGGACTTCCCCTCAATCTTTGTGCCCTCTTTCGTAAAGCTGGTGACAGTTGGGCTGTGGGAGACAGGACACAGCACACACAAGAAAGATCACATGAGACAAATTAACCACCGGAACAATTTACCAAGGGCCCTGGTGGATTCTCCATCACTGACAATTTTTAAATCAAGACCGTATGTTTTGCTAAAATATCTGCCCTAGGAATTATGTTGGGGAAGTTCTGTGATCTATGTTCTACATGATCACAATGGTGTCTTCTGGCCTTGTAATCTATGAATATTGCGTGGGCAACTGCATGATATGAGGATTCTCCAGATTCTACTGTCCTGCTTTTTGTAACTCCACTGTGTGTAGCATGGTTAAAAATAATAATAATAAAAAAATCAACAAATATCCCATGCAGTTTCCCCAGTGAGGCGTATGCTTGTCCTTAGAACAGGCACTAGTGGACTGCAGACACGGGGCTCAATTACATAACATCTCTGTGACTTTCTCTGAAGCAGCAGGATTCTTGTTATGAGCTTTCCCCGCATATGTTGGCACGCCCTGAAGCCAGCATCGATTGTCTTTCAGGGCTAGACCAATCTGAAAACACAGATTCTGTGCTGGACCTGGTGCTCTTATTGTAGAGCAAACTGCCATGAATGAGAGCAGTGGGAACATAGAAAACCCAGTGAACTGAGGTAGCAAGCCAGGTAGTACCTACCACAAGCAATTCCCTTCTATTGACTTTGAATTATGCTGGTTCCATAATGCTCTGAAAAGCACCTGCTCTGACCATGTAAAGGTTGGGCACATGTTACAGTCAAAGATCTAAAGCATCTGAATGCAATTCATTCTCCTCTATAGGCAGGTGTCCCTAATCAGACAACATCTCCCATGATGCAACATGGTCAGGGATTCCCATGATATACCACCTCCCCTCTCCAAGAAGGGAAACCATCGTGCATCATGGGAGATGTAGTCCAACCAGGGAGCCTACAGAGAACGGGAGCATGACACACTCAAACTATGAGTCCCACCGCAGCAGCATTCCCAAAGTAAAATATTTCAGTTTTGGCTGAAATATTGTGTTCCAGTGGAAATATTCTGGTACTCAAATTTTGACCAAAAAACTGACATTTTCCATAGACAAATCTAGACAAAAAATTAATTATTTTTCAGTTTGCTTAAAATTTTCCGGGTGGGGGAAGGGAGGGAAAAAACATTTACCAACATCCCTTTTTAATCCAGCTGGAGCCTTCATGCCACTGTGTCTAGTCCCCTAAAAGCCAGTTACAGGCCATATCACCCCACCCTACCCTACCCCACTCCTAAGAACTTTTTCTTTCAGTTTCCACATTCCCCGTTCCCCTGCCTCTCTCAAACCACAGCCACTTGCAAACCCAGCTCATGGAAACGGGGAAACCCATTATAATACAGTTCTTTGCTATTAAAGTTTAACACATTGCTGGAGGGCTTATTTCTCTTCCTTTATTTGCAAAGGCTGCTCGTCAATGGAGCTGAGGATGCAGGGTACTAACTCGTCACTTGGTGAATTTAGCCGTTTTCTGCCCATGTGCACATTATCTACAAACAGATTGAGGTTTTTACTAATTGGCTCACAGTTTGAAGTAGCCATGTTCATTTTTCTGTGCGAACAAATTCCAGCCTGTGGAATACCCTCAAACTGTCCACTGAGAGTATTCAATAGACAAGCTGGTCATCAAAGTCACATGGTGTTGTTTCTGTCCCTCACTTGGATGACCTACATTTATAAATTGCTTCCACTGGAAATGAATTTTGTTTCACAGATAAGCCAATCTCGGCTCTGGGCCTGAAATCTTTTCACAAAAAATCGTATAAACTGAACTTCTTCTTTCAGCAACACTCATAAAAACAGGACCAAATGTGGTCAAAGTGAATGTCTACTAAGGCCTTGTCTACACTACACAATTTTGTCAACAAGTCAGCTTTCATTGACAAAACAGTAGAGGTGTACACACTGAAATGCAGAGCCATGAAATTGACAAGAAAGCCATCTGCTGGCTCCCCAGCCAGGTTCCCGGCTTGGGCTGGTGCCCAGACTCCCTGCTCCCCGGTGGGAACCATGCTGCCCCCTGGGGTCCCGGCTCCCCGCTCCAGGCTGGGAGCATGGCAGCCAACCAGACTCTGGGCACGGATCTCTGTGCCGGAGACAAGAAGCCCCAGGCAGCTTCCCACTCCCCCACTGCCAGCTGGGAGCAGGAAGGCGAGAAGCCATGGGGGGGGCAGCTGGGCTGCTGGTGGGGAGCTGCGTTGAACTGAGGGGACTCCAAGTCCCCCCCACTGCCCTCTTCATTTGGTGGAAGCACTCCTGGTGAGGACACACACCACCGACAGGAGGGTAGTGTGGACATCAGCCACTGCAGTAATTAATGCGGTCGCTGTAAGTCGACCTAACATAGGTCGATTTAAGACTGTAGTGTAGAAATAGCCGTAGAAGTCTCCAAAACATTCATGAATAGTTTCTCTGTATGCACCTATCTCTAGTCATCAGTTTGAAAGGTCATTTTGTGCTACATTCAATGCTTGGCAGAGTGTATCTTCTGCACCTTAAGAACCATTCACACTCAAATGCATCCCCGCTTCTTTTTGCGAGATTAGCATAAAATACTGTTCTAACACACTAAGTGACACTGCATGTATCAGCTCGCTGAGATCAAAGAGACACAGCAGCAAAGAATTTAATTAAAATGTTAAAATTAAGCAGGAAGGCGCCTATTGTTTAATCTGTTAGCAGGCATCTTATTTGAAAGTGGGATCGAAATTCGAGTCATATGCTCTTGCCCTCCTTGTAGATGATAATCATGAGGGTTTTGCTGGATTTATCAGAAGCTGGATTTAAAAAACACACATTTGCCTTTGATTTTGGAGGGATATATTCAAATTACAGGCCCCAAATACTGATTGTGGAAACTGCCTAATTTTAAAACACTTTTCATTCATTAATAAATATTTATATGGTAGCAGCAGCCAAAGCCTCCAAGGAAGATCAAGGTCCCATTGTACAGGGTGCTGTACAAACACAGAAGCAGTCCCTGATGCAGAGCGTTTGCCATCTCAAACATGAGGCTGTGACCCTACTGAATCTAACTCTCCCCCACAATCTGAGGTGTAGTTCCCTCAGGATTGTACCCCCCCCAATCTGTCGTTGACATGAACATCCTCCCCTGGTGGTTCTGTACAGTCCAAACTTCTAACCACATACCACTCTTGCTCTGGGCTGGAGTGTGGTGGTTGAATACCCGTTCAGATTCAACACTAATTCACTGCCAGAGTAAACATGTGATTTTTTTTCTTTTAATCTCTACCTAAACACCCAGCTAAATGCAGGAAGCGTTATCCCTCAAGGCAGGATATTTCTCTCCTTTTGCCCAACACAGAAGATGTGTCCTCAGCTGGATAATTCCTCATGACCCGGGGCCCCATCCTACTAGAATCAAAGGACTCACTGGTTTGGGGGTGAGCTTCATTGTGGGCACCCACTCAGCACTCAAAGAACTGCCTAGAGCCTTCCACGAACAAGACCCCACTACAGACTGTGCATGTGTGGGGTCAAGGTTCCCTTCACAAGTTGCTCTTGCTTAGAGAATGGGGGGGGGCAGGTGGGAGGTCAAGGCTCCCTTCACAAGTCGCTCTTGCTTGCACCCCGGATGAGTTTATGCCAGCTGTCGGAATGCGAAACCATTTCTTCACTTAGACGTTTGAATGACCGTGGTCAAATCACTTTCACACATTACAGCCCCGGCCCTGCACAGCCATTACTGTCACATCAGAGCCTTATCCAGAATTTTGTACCACCCTACGTCCAGTGCAGAGTTTCATTAAAGTGAACACTAAAACAAAGGCAAAAGAACAACAGGAACCATTGTGCTGCTGGTGAAGAGGAGAATAAATCCTGGTGGAGAGTTATATGGATTTATGGTGGACGCAAACTACATCTAATGGCTTTAACTGGCTGAAGATGAACTACAAAGCTAAAAAAAATAAAAATGTGTTTGTGCTCTTGTGTTTATTAATGATGCAGGGTCCACTAGACACTTCCCTACTCTGCCAGTGACCTACTGTGTGATCTTGGGCTAGTCACTTGTGTCTCTATCATTCAGTTTCCCCAGCTGCATAATGGGGACAATAGAGAGATAAGGTGGGGGAGGTAATATATTTTACTGGACCAACTTCTCTTGGGGAGACAAGTTTTCGAGCTTACAAACAGCTCTTCTTCAGACAAGCTCAAAAGCTTGTGTCTCTCACCAACAGAAGTTGATCTAGTAAAAGATATCACCTCACCCACCTTGTCTAGTATCCTGGGACCAATATGGCTACCACAGCACAGCAGACAACAACGGGGATAATGCTACCTTCTGCCCTTTGTGAAGCGTTTTAAAAATCTAAGGATGAATAAAGCACTATATAAAAGCCCTTGTAACCAACACGTCAAAGTGAGTCACATCCCCCTTCAGTGCCCAACACACAGATGATGCGTGTGTTATAACCCCCACATACAGAGCCTGCTTCTGACACTCTAGCTGTAGAGGCTGATGCGTGTTGCTGCAGAGGGCCCTGGGTCAATCCCTGGGCATGGATAACAAGGCGTCTGTCACGCACAAACTTCAACTTTTTTATTTCATAATTTTATTTTCTCCATTTTTTTAATATTAAAAACATTGAACCTTGATTTCCATGTTTTATTTTTGCAAGAGGATGCTTTGGCAGTAGGAGGGACTAGGACAACATAAAGTAACTTCTCCAGACTGACAGGGGAGGTTAAACCAGCACCTTCAGTACCAGAAGCATGAGCCTCTACCACTTGAGCTAAAGAACAAACTCCCTGCAGTAGAAGCACGAGCAGACTCATAGACCTCTGCTGTGAACTAGCCAATATAGTGGACAGAAAGAAACCCACATTCTTTTAGTGCAACACCACAATATGACACCACAGACTGAAGCCTGAGCCACAATTTTCCCAGTCCTCCTCTGAGAGCAGGGAAGACTGTTTGGAGCCCATTGTTTTGAATGTGTATTTTAATTAGAAACCTCATCGCCTCCAATTCCCAAACAGTTGGGAGAAAAACTCTCTCTGAAAGACTCAGAATCCCGCAGGCTCATTTGGGGGCTGAGAGCAGTGGCTCCTTCAGTTTCAATCCAGACAGATAAAACCATCCCACTCCATTTCTTCTGTGCTCTAGTGAAAACAAGGAAGTCGGGACTTAATATTGCAGCTATTTCTAAGGCTAAACACAAGGAGAAAATAAACTTTGGAACAAAACGTTTGAGTCCAACTTTATGCACTGTAAAGGAGCGGAAAAGGGCACGCTAAAAATGTTCATTTGCCGTTGACCTTTCAGCCAAGGAGCTTTAAACCTGTCACACGCAGGGGAGAAAAAAAGCATAATATTTAGTGCCTGCTGCTAGAACAGAAGCTGCTTCTGACCATCCGACTTTTATTCCACGCCCCACGCTCCATTACTACTGACAAATGTCAGACCAGGAGGGGCTGGGCTCTGAGTCCAGCGTTCCTGGAAACACTACGTTTGTTGGCCGTATAGGAACGTAAAGCACAAGGTGTTTCTTTGAGTATTACAACTTGGACTCTGAGCACAACTTGGACTCTGAGCATGTGCATCATTAGCAGGGACAATAATAGGTGCCATGTGTCAGCCATGAGCCATCTACAATCACAAGAAAATAACAGCAGTGAAGACTGCCTTATTGGTTTTTCAGGAGGCATAACACAAGCTAATTAACTCGTGGACTGGCAAGGAAGATTAATACACTTCTATGCTATTTATTTTGAGTTCCAGCGAGCTACATACTATGGGCCTTGATTCCGTCAGGGGAACATCTGGATGCAGATTCCCCAAAGCCCACCTCAAGCCAGGAATGCAGTGGCTCAGGTTGCTCACCCCTCTCTCTCTCCAGGCATTACGAGAATGCACAATAAAGAGAGACACCTGAATAGAGGTCAATAGTTAGGCAATAGATAAGGTGCCAGCAGAAGGCACTCAAGAACATCGAGTGCACAGCCTTTTACATATAGCTGTTAATACCTGGCTCAAAGCTGACTGAGCCCGGAAAGGAAGAGACAAGGTGAAGGCGTCTGGCAAATCTTCTGATACAGCATGTTTCCCAACTAGCTTTCCACAGTACACGGCAAATCCTGCTGCATCCCAGTTCAGAGATGCTGCTCCCATGAACTCTCCTACATCCAGGGTGTGACTCAGGAACTACATGCTTGCCTAACTCCTTACGGCCATAAAAAGAGATGGAAACAATCAATATGTAACAAACACATACAGCCAAATCCCACTCAGATATCCAATTGCTGCACAGCAGTATAAGAAGATCTGAGCTTCAGTTTATAATTTCAAACCACAAAAACAGTAGATTTGCATCATCCAAGGAATTTCACATTAAGGCAAAGCATTAACATTAGCAGAAAAGGAGGCTAAAACGCCACTAGAATATAACCAATATTTTTTTTAAAAATTCAAAACTCCACTGGAGTGCCACTGTAGATCTTCCTCTCAGGTGTAAAAGATCTCAAGGATTTTAGACAGGATTCCTCTCTTGGTGAAATTCTGGGGGAATTTTCTCCCTCAATACTTTGCTTTCATGTATTTCTAAAGGAATATTCTACTTGAGCGTCTGGAGCGCTTTCTGGTATTTCTCATGGAATAAAGATCGAGTTGACAGGCCAGCAGTGTCGCAATGCAATCAGATCCGATTTATTTCTAACGTTGGTTCTGGATGCATACACTTCCTGTCTTCTGAAACGGCCTGAACCTAACGAGAGCTTTATGTTCCACAGATTTCTGCTCCCGCATCTTGGTCTAATGCTCCAGGTTAAATACCATGTCATTCAAGAGATATGGGGCCTGATTCCCCTTTCACATACACTTAGGGTGACCAGATGTCCCTTTTTTAAAGGGACAGTCCCGTTTTGGGGGACTTTTTGTTATATAGGCACCTGTTACTCCCCACCCGCTGTCCCGTTTTTTCACAGTTGCTATCTGGTCACCTTACATACACTGGACATTACACCACTGACTTACACCTGAATAGCATAAGCACCGTCTCACGTACTTGGTGGACTTGCTAGACTTCAGTTTGTTTAATATGGTACCTAGGACAGCACGGACTCTGAAGGATGTAAGCATGCAACTATTTAACTCTGTCTTGGAAAGCTACGCGCATTAGTGCGCATGGACCGCCAAGCACATGCTCAAGCTGGGCTTTGCACATGCACCTGTAATCCATGTGCCTAATAGGGAGAATTGTCTCTAAGAGACCCATTGTGGGGAGGTAGGAGTGAGTTGCGTCTGGGTCATTGTTGCTAGGCAGATTTAGCACTCCACATCCAGAAGCTTCTGGATTTGGGTGTGGTAGTTTTGGGTCTGCTCCAATAGGTTCGCTGGTGCCGGGGTCAGACTCTGTGAGAGCAAACAGCCAGGGCAGCTGCTTTGCAGAAGGCCATGTGTCCTGTGTGAGTTGGAAGAAGCTGAGCCCAGGAGCAGGAAGCAGGCTGTTGTCCCTAACCCTGAAGCATTTTGCGGCAGGGTTTTCTTTAAATCTATACACTTAACTGAGCGGTTGGTTAATCCATCAGCTGACTGGCTAGCAGTGATTTCAGCAGAGGAAGAGTCTGCCTGGATTCCATGAAGATTCCTACAAGCAAGTGGAGGGAAGATGGTGTTTTAGACTCAGCAGACTGTACAGATTTGGTGGCCAAAGACTCTAACTGAGACTTAGATGAATTAGCCCTAAGCTTTTGGGAACTCTCCGTTTCTTCTCACTGTGTTTCTGTGGGGACTGAACTGTTCAGATTTTAATTTGTTTTCTTTCTTTATGTTTATGTATAACTGTGAAGATAATGTGTGTGGATTATAAAATAGCTATGTTATGCTGTGAAAATTAGATTATTAATTTGTTTATCATAAGACTTTATAAAGTTATTTAATTGAATTCATTTCTTTAGTTCCTTTTGGGACTTGAATGTGGGGAGACTGACCCTGTGCAATCCTTGCTGAAAATCCTTAAGAGCCTGAACTCTGGGTCTCCAGCTACTTTTCTATGGGAGTTGGGGGTTTTAGGCATCGGCGAAGGGCGATGAAGCAAACTCTAGCCCACCCAAAGGTTACTAGCTAGGATTAGGAAAGTAATGCATGCACACAAATCAGACACTCGGTTGTGCATGCACAGTTACGCATGATCTGCTAACGAAGAAACAGCTAACGAAGAAATAAATAGTTCTTTATTTATACTGTGTGGTACTTCTTTGGGAAAACTTCCTTAGGTGAATGTATCCTATTGCCAAACTTATTACAATACAATATTTTGCATCACAATTAGAGCCACTGAAAAATCCATAATTATAGATGCACTCTAAGCACCTGCTCAAAGGGGACGGGGGGAAGGTTCCAGTCATTCTGATTAAGAAAGTAAAATCTTCTAAATGTGAAAAAGCTTCTTCTGATGAAATGGTGCCCAAAACAGCCATAAGAGTAAATAATGTAGAGTAAATGAAGCAACAATTTACAGTTTGCCAAAGTTCAGCACTCTGCCAAATAAAACCACGCTGTCACGACCTTAGCAACTACGTCACGTTTTGCAGTACATACGCCATTCTTAACAAGACACCTTAGAAGCAGCACATCCACACAGCATGTTGTGTGATCTTTTGTACTTTTTACAGTAATTTTAGAGACACTATCGGAAGATTAAAATATATGAGTTATATGCACCCTTGTTTCGAAGTTATGTGACTGACCAAACAGAAAGGTGGCTATGCGCTATTTTATGTATTGTTTTACAGTCCTGTTACGATGTTTAACGGCCTCTGATACAAAAGGGGAAAGACTGAATTTGCATGTGTGTGGAACTGAATGTTAGCATACCCACAGTACTGTACCTGGGACAGTATCACGTGCTTTCTGTACCACCCCGTGATTGCTTCAGCAAAAAGGGACTAGAGAGTTCCTTTCTCTAGGACAGATGTACATACAGAGGCTGGGGGAATTGATACCTTCTCTTTGGATTGCTAGGCGACTCACTACACAAAAAACGTTAACGTAACCAGAGTTACCACGGCCTTCAAGTCAGGGATCCAGAACTCAGGTTTCAAATCGTAACAGTAGCAGCTTGCTCACTGAGCGAAGCTTCTCTGGCGTCCCAGGCTTCCCCAGCCCTTTGTGCAGGATCTGCACCCACAGATTTCAATTTGTAAGGCTTTTTACCCAGTGGCTGAAATCATGCAGACGTCAATGTATAGGAAAGAAATGGCTGAAGCATCTCCCCGATACAAATTGGCAAGAATACTTCTGATGCACATTACTGTAGTGTGTCTAATGACACAGTTCTCCGCCCCCATGCCTCTTCATTGAAAGTCAAATCATTTTTGCTCTTCCCTTCACAGACTCTTGACTTGCATATATAATAAACATTTAGCATTAATCAGTCTCTCTCCCCAGCCCCTATTTTGAGTGCTTAGAACGTTCACACACACATGGTGATAATACCAGCTTTTCTTCCGTCACAAAGAAGCCTCACCAAAAACCGATCTCACCCGTTTCAATGACAAATGCCTACCAAAGCAAACAGGGACCACATAACTCCAAAGAGTTTCCTATTTTGTGCAGCAGTGTTTCATGGCTCTGTGGTTATGGCACTTACTGAGATGTGGGAGACTCAGATGAGTGTTACAACCCTCTGCCCCAAATACACTTCATCCTGGACCTGAGAAACCTTCTTAATGGAAGATTCATCAAACCTGATATGCCCCCTCAAAAAATTCATAACCAGCTCTATTTATAAAGTTATTAGGAGTCACAGGGGGCATTATTATAGATGATCTGGTTAGTTCTGTCATTAAAGGCAGGGAGTTAGCTATTCAAATAAATGCTTATTATCAGCTGCAATGCATTTCGTTTTAGATGCAGAGCATATCACCGGTAAAGGATGATCTTTCCTAGTCTTTATTTGATTATTTCCTTACATATGGTTGCTGCCTACAGGTTATATCCACAAAAGGAAAAAGGAATGTAGCTAACTCTAGCAGACTGTTTGTCTCGGTCCTCCCATTATACGTTTTTCTGTTGGATGCTGAGAGTCATATTTTGACTCTCTGATGAACACTATCAAAAACAGTTCCAAAGACTTCGTATTTCAAGACAGAAAGCAGTAAACAACTGTGCTCTCCATTGATGAAAGCACTTTAAGTTCCCATTTCAAGACAGATGAAATAATATAGCAAATACTGAAGGGAAAAGGCATCTGTATCCAGACAATTTTAATTTTAGTCTCTAAGGTGCTACAAATACTCCTCGTTGTTTTTAATTTTAAAGTTACTGAAGGAATTAAATCAATACTGATCCCACTGTCTCTTGTCAGCCATACTTTTGTGTTTAATTTAATTAATTGATTAAATGCTAAAAGACAACCACTCAGACCAGAAATCACATACCTCCAATTTATGTTCAAGTCATCAAAAAAAAAAAAATTTGAAATCGATAAAACCTATTTTGTCCAGACTCACTTTGTAACACTAACTATCAGATGAGAAAAAAATAGCACAGCTCTTATTGGCAAGATCTGAGTGAAGTCCAACTTCTTCCCTTCAAGTTAATACACAGAGTTAGACTACATTAACATGTGCAGTACTGCCAGCCCCACACATTCAAACATTGTGAGATTATCATAGAAAAGAGATTATATCACTAATGGATTTGCAGTTCTTTTATTTGTCTTCCAGTGTTTGAACCTTGAGAGTTTGCATCTTCAAGTTTTTCTCTGCCACCATGAAGGCTAGAAATGTACTATTTTTTAAAGTGAAAGCTGAGAGTCTCATGTAATCACATGACTCCAGGCGCTGAGGCTTTAAGAAAAGCAGTAAATATCCAGAGAGTTGACAACCCTGCATGTGTTCTTAATTGCTTTTTCCTCCTTTACCCCAATCCTATCTATGGACTGTAACAACAACTTGTTCCATCTTGTCTTAAATTAGATTATGAGCTCTTCATGGTATAGGTCAGGGGTTCTCAAACTGGGGTCGGGGTCGCGAGGTTATTACATGGGGGGTCACAAGCTGTCAGCCTCCACCCCAAACCCCACTTTGCCTCCAGCATTTATAATGGAGTTAAATATATAAAAATTTGTTTTTAATTTATAAGGGAGGTTGCACTCAGAGGCTTGCTATGTGAAAGGGGTCACCAGTACAAAAGTTTGAGAACCACTGGTATAGGTGGTCTTTTAATGTACTTTGACACCACCTAGCATAATAGGGTCCCGATTTTAAATGGAGAACCCGGCTACCCGGCCCCTCTCAAATAATAAAAATAATACATGTGGAAGAGTTTCTACCCGCAGGCCACTGGGATCCTGGTTTGAGCTTCGGGTGAAGCTGTATGCAAGAGTTACAGTGCCAATTATCAGGACTAAGTCTGTTCTTAGGGCCTGGTGCCACAAGGGGCTGAGTCCGTGGTTCAAGACATTCAATATGCTTAAAACCTATTGAAGTTAATGGGATTTGAGGTTTCTCTCACCTTTAACGGTATATATAAAGCTTCTGTAAAATAGCTAACGATTTTAAAGAGTGTTTCCATAGCAAAGGGTGAC
Organism: Natator depressus; assembly: GCF_965152275.1. Taxonomy (NCBI): domain Eukaryota; kingdom Metazoa; phylum Chordata; order Testudines; family Cheloniidae; genus Natator; species Natator depressus. The sequence goes on along the minus strand of NC_134240.1, from coordinate 5,238,353 downwards.
AGTGCTGTCTAAATAGCAACAGCAGGTGGCTACTAGAACAATCGGGCTCAGTTCACAGCTCTACCAGTGACTCACCGTGTGACCTTTGTCAAGTCATTTAAGCACGCTATGAGAGAACCCTTAGTACATTTTTTAATGCTTTACAGTCAACATGACATTATGCCATGCTGCCTATAAGCAATCAACCAGGTAATGATGCTTAGTCAGAGCGACTCATGTGACACTTACATAATTATATTAAAGTACTGTACATGGTTTCATAGTCACTTTTAAAACGGAACAATGTAACACTGGCAAACCAGGTGCCAGCTTATGCCAAGGTCCCTGTGCCTCACCTGGATACTGACAAACACATAGCTGGAATGAGTCTGGCTCACCCAGGTATAGGTATTGTTAAAACAGGTACTAGAATTATAAAAATGTGCTCATTGTTTAGACTTGATTGAATGTTTGTAAATTGCTGCCTACATTAATCTCACTTATGACATCTGTATCCCACGTTACAAGGTAATAGCTGAGCATTTGCATTGTCAGCCTCCGTGACTGGGCAAATCACTAGACCACAAAGGGGTATGAATGAGTGTGAAATGCTGGCTTCCAACAGAAGGCATTAAGTCCTGCCCGACAAGAAGACCCATCAACACCAGACAAACTATTGCCGAATATCAGAGGACAAAAAACTTTGCTGATTGTTCTTTCTCCCTGAGTGCGCCCCCCCCCATGAAGAGGAGAGATGCAAGTGGATTCTTCCCATCCGCTAAGTTTGCAGCGCAAAACCGAAGGAGGGAAGGAATAAAAAGCCCTAACAAGGAGGAACTGTACCTCTATACTGCATGGACTCTCAAGGGCAAGATTTTCTAGGCCTAAACACGAGATCCTCAGTGTTAAGCCTGGGGTAGCCCTAGGACATAGAGTTTGCTTATTATACAAGCTTCTATTACCTTTTGAAACTTAAAACTGTAACTCATTTGTGTGTGCATGTTTACCTGCTTTAACCTTTAAAAAATTCTTACTTCCTTTTCCTAGTTAAGGGATCTTTAGATAGATTATGATAGGATTTGCTACAAGCATCATCTTTGGTGTGAGGTCTAAGGAGCAACTGACCTCGGTAAGTGACTGGTCCTTTGGGACTGGGAGCACCCTGAATAGTATCGTGACTTTTGGTGAAAGGGACCAGCTCTCAGAGAGACAAGCTTATCTGGGTAGCAAGATAGACCGGAGTACCCCGGAGACTGTCTGTGACTCCACATTAAGGCTGTTATAGTGTGTGAGAGATTTACACTTGATAATTGGTTGGTGAAATCTAAGTGTAGAACTCACAACCAGTTTAGTGTTTGCACCCTGCTTATTACTCATGCTTTTGAGCCACTAAAGGACAGCCTGACACATGTTCTATTGCATCCCTCTCCCTGACCCTGCCTGTGTCAGATCTGTGGGGAAGGGGCCACAGCTTCACAACCTTTAGTCAGGGCCTAATTCATAACAGAGTATCTGGCTGCTAGTGTAGTGTAAGCATCACCAGGCAGACAACAAGGCTACGTTAAAACCTCTGCTCTAAATGCATGAGGGTCAAATATCCCTCTTCTGGCCCTAACTAGGGATGGATTTAGGGGCAGACGACTGCTATTTTTGTTGTGAGCGACAAAAGGGAAAACAGAATGTTTGAAATAACATGTTTCCGGTATTCCATATGCGGATTCGTTTGTCACTAACCTCCTAGAATGTTCTGGACCTTTATAGAACCTTGTGAAACCTTCCAGACTTTGAGAACTACATTTTCCCTGAGTCTCCAATGTTGTCAGCCAGGCCCTCCCGGGTATTTAAGGCAAATGGCGTCACCAATCAGTCAGTGAGATATAAGAACGAAGTGATGTGAGAGCCCAGCTGCGATATTATGAACCTTGTTTTATTGTGTAATTGTGAAAGTCTACTTGTGTTTTAAGACTTGAAGAGTGTGAGTAGCTACTAATAAAGGACATATTTAATGAGATGCCAGAGATCTCTATCGAGCCCCTATCTATGCAACACTATAAAAGAAATACCGTTACTTCTTGGCATGAATAAATACAGATTAACAGATCCTAGCATGCAAATGTATGGTCTTATATGACAGTGATAAATCATACATGTAAAAATCATGCAAAGTCATGAAATGGGCTACAAATGCAATAAAAAGATAAGGTATTCAGAAGGTTAACAAATGGGCGGTGGGGGGCTGAAGATGCTCCTCACTTGGTATGCCATTTGGCCTGGCCCCAACCCTGGCAAATCCCTGCATCCATGTGTAGCCCTGCTGACCTCAACAATTCTGTGCTGTGGTTCATCTGACAGTTCCCATTACAGGCCCTCCATTTGTAAGTTCCCCATTTGCACAGATCAGGTGGTTGGATATCTTCCTTATTGGAGGGCAGAAATCAAACTCGCATAGGGAAATGTAAAGGAGGGCTTGAGGCTCCTTTAAAAACTATGGGTCTGTAATACAGTCTGTAGAATAACTTGCTATCCAGAAATGTCTTAATTAAAACAGATGCTAACCTTTACCTCATGACCCAAAGTATCCGGGATGACATATTTTTCTAGGCCCATCTCTCCTGATGGCTTTTCAGGACACACTTGGTAGCATTCAGCTCCGATGTCCTTTCATATATCAAGCAAAACAATCTGACTAAAACACTCTATGGGTCAGCTGACTAACCACATTGAGCAGGGCTTAAATTCTCAGAGTATTTCCTCCCCTCCCCCCCGCATTCCTCCTGCCTCCAGCATGCTATAAAACTCCACAGGGGTTGAAAATATTTACCGGCACTCCGCTCTGGACAGCTTCAGCTGAATTTACGTCTTGTCACTGAGACAAAAGCAAGGCTGTTGCTACCAGTCTGTCAAGAGCTTTAACTTTGTATCATAGATCTATGTAATGTTTGCAAGGCATAATCAAAAGACTACAGAGTCAAGGCAAATGTGACTTGTGACAGACTGATAGAAGCAGCCTTGCCCTGGCTCTGCATGCTGACCAATCAGCTGACCAATGGAGTGCTGAAGATGACTTAGGAATTGGAATGCACAATTCCCACTAGAAATTGGGCAAGTTGGATGTCCAATTGCCCTGTACAGCTTTGCAAATCTCAGCCACATATAATAAAGATGCTCATATATAATGATTATCTAAAGTCATAAATCCTGTACTTCATTTTAAAGATCTCAGGTTCACTAAGCATTTTAATGTCCAAATGCCAATTGTCTCATCCAAAACACCTAGTGATCATTTTTCAGAACATTACAGTGCGGGCAGATTAAAATACCCATTCTGATTTACATTGCAGGGTTTTCTGTCACTAATTAACAGGCTGTAAAAATACCAATTAATTAACCATCGATGTAACCCTACCAGTAACAATGTTGGGAGGTGGGTTTACACGCTGAGCACTTTTGAAAATCTGGCCTTATGATTTGTCCTTTAGTGTAAATGACTTAGTCCCTCCCTGGTAAAAACAGCACCTGCTTACTCTAGGGGAGTATCGACACTAGGCTTTTTCTGTCAAAAATGGCCCCACTGTTGCCACCATATGAGTGTAGAAAGGGCTCCAGGTAGCCAGGTGCTGTCTATATCCTGTTCAGATCAGGAAGGTACTTAGCACCTTCTCTACATTAGGGCTCTTACTGGGGAAGCTGAACTGGTGAGAAAACTCAGAAATAAGCCTAGTGTAGACAAGGCTAACATGACACTTGATTCTCCAGACTTGAGTTTATGACGTCAGCTTTAAAAACAACAATATAAATGTGAAAAGAAAAGGAGTACTTGTGGCACCTTAGAGACTAACAAATTTATTTGAGCCCAAGGCAATCATAGCACCCTGGGCTCCTAAACCTGCAGCAATTTCACTGTTTGGGTGTAGATATTAAAAATGATACTTTGACTCATACTGTTTTTTATAGATAGAATTATAAAAAAGTCAAGAAGTTACTTCACGTTTGAGGGTGAACTTTTGCATGCGCTGTAGCAAATGACAGAGAAAAAGCAGAAATCTGTCAAGACTTGGCTAACATTAAGAAGTACTTTGGAAAAACCTTGTATTTACAAATAATTCTGCCTACAATAATGCCATATATTTTTGTTTCAGAGTAACAGCCGTGTTAGTCTGTATTCGTAAAAAGAAAAAAGAAAAGGAGTACTTGTGGCACCTTAGAGACTAACCAGTTTATTTGAGCATGAGCTTTCGTGAGCTACAGCTCACTTCATCGGATGCATAGCATATATTTTTGTGTATATACACATGCACCATATATATGGGTGTGAGCATATATGTGTCTATATCTATATCGAGAGAAAATTCTGCTTTTCCTTGCCTCCTAACTTGTTTGTTGTTGGCAGAAACACATGTGCGAGAGCCATTTCTCAGCTGACTGGCAATGCTCTGTTTGTGACATCGCAACTGGCTGCTGAGGCTTGCAATGAGAGAAATAAGCAGCAGAAACAGATGAATCCTTAAGAAACAAATATCCTCTTTTCATGCAAATGTTTCTAACAACAACAAACAAGGGAAGAAAAGACAACAGACAGAACTGCTTTTAGAGAAGTCTTTCCAACATTTTGACATTGGCTCAAAAAAGTGAAATATATAAAATCCAGACAGTGCAACTCTTAATTGTCTTACTACACAAAGAATTATATATCTGTCAATGTTATATGTTATAATGTTACTGTTCTGTACCGGCCGTAATATCCACCTCCATTGCTTAATAGTTAAAGTCTCTTGCAAACCTCTTTTCTCATCTTTCTTTTATTGGACCTAAATCAATTTAGTCTCTAAATCCCCTGAATCCATAATTTTGCTTGAAATGAGATTACAAAGCAGCTGATGATGTACATGAGAAATATAAATAAAAATATATTACACACAGACTTGCATCGCTATCCAGAGAAATCAGCCCTTTTTAAAATGCTTCCTTTTACAACATTATCTCTTTAGATGTTTGGTGCTGATCAAACGATGATACTGGAAAACAGAGAGAAACCACACATCAGTACACTTTAGATAAGTTTCTCCTGCATCAGTCTGCTACTGCTTTTCAAGGTCTGTGTCCTCCTCTTAGAAAAGGCTGACATGTAAGCTGAATTTTGCCCAGCTGTGTGGTGTTTTTTTGATATGGACATAGTTTCACGGTTGTGACTCTAAACCCATTCCACCAGTGACCTAGATTTATAAATATTTGTGCTTACTTCTCCCGTGGTGATGGGGCTGTAGGTTTGCTAGCCCTTCCAAAAGCTCTGTGGCAATCAGTATTTATAATAAATATAGTTACTGATTATCATGAATTTAGCCTATAAACTGTTCTCTCTAGGGGCCTAACTGACAGGAATGAAAGGCTGTGACTGCAAAATGTGAGACTGGACTACATTTAAAATGTGCTCATCTGAACTTTGGACTGCTGTATCTGGCACAGTAAAACAGAGAGGCCTGTTTCTAAATATCAAGGGTGTTTAATTCCCTCTGTCTGCCGTAAGATCAAGACAAAGTCATCTCAGTAAATAAACGTAACACCTTGTGTTTCTACAGCACTGTCCATGCTGAAGGATTCCCAAAGCTCTTTATGAACAGATAGACAGGATTGACTTCCTATTTCAGCGTGTTATTCTTTTCTTTATCATCTTTGTTGTAATAATCAAACCCCTTCCCCAGAATGCAGACGCTTCTGAGATGAAACATGGCAGCTGCTCAATATCCCACAGTAACACCACACGATCAGTAAGAGCAGGAAGCGAAGAACACCATTTCTCCACAGAAAAATTATATGCACAAATACAATTTCTGGCTCGAGTGGGACATATTTAGGCAGAAGGGGTGGGGGGAAAGGGAGTTTGGTACTTTTTTTTGCTTCTTTATGATATATAAAGAGCTTTTCCCCACCTCGGTATGTTTCCTACTACTTTTTCACTTTAGAAACTGAAACCTCGTCTCTCCTGGAACACTCCTTCTGGCTGGAAAACTAGTGGGATTATGACATCACAAAAGAGGAACAAATGACAGGAGGAGTGATTTGCTAGTCAGGCTGCTTAAAATTTCTATTTTCAGAATATTTCTTTAAATAAACACACACCTACTTGGCTAATCTGAGCAACATTTTGGGAGAAAAGGATGTTTGTGGTTAAGATTCCCAGTGCCTGTTCAATTCAATGGTGAGAAAGCTCAGCGCACACAAAGATATCTGATTCAGCAAAATCAGGAAAGAACAGACTTGACATTTCTTAATATTGCTAAGGTTAAAAAAAACAACACAGTCAGGAAAAAGCTATGAGTTTTGTGGTTGCTGAAAAAAAGTTTAGGCCTACTTTACACGTCATAAAGGAGCAAAAAGGCGGCATCAGAAAATTCTTTAAATTTTCTTTTGAAATCTTTAAAAAAATACTTTAAAGTTCAATGTATTACATTACAATTTCACTATCAAATCTCCAACACACAACACTGGATAGGCCTCCTTATAGTTTAGGACTATAAAGTCCTGAAAAACTCATCACTACCAACATGAGCAGCTTTGATGAATTCCACTGTGGTCAGCACTTTTTGCATAAAACAAAAATCACTCACACGCCATTCAACATCCAAAATGAAACAGCTGTAAATCCAGCAATTAGCGCTGTACTTTGACTGTTCTGATCAAGTGCCGCTGTGGAATTTGAGAGCTGCCACAGAATCTGCAGGAGTGCTTGGTTTTAAAATTAAAGTACTTAACAAATGAATGTTCAGAAGAGGTGGGGAATGAAGGAGAGTGCAGACGCACTAGGAGAGCAGGGAGAAAGGACTGCAAGGGGAGATGAAGAGAGGAGCGAAAAGATTGCAGGGGGGGAAGGCAAACTGGGAAAAGCAGAAAAACGGATCATATGAAAGGTATTTAAAATCATCCACACTCTTTTAAACATCAGATACTGAACAGCACTTTTACTTTCACATACATCTATTTAGAATGAACAATTATTTCCCAACCCCTCTGACATGTTAGCAAAAGATTACAGTTTGCCCACTCTCTCAACGCATAAAGCTCCCTTTAATCCAGTGTACTTCAATGGAGTCAAGAGATGTCTCTCTATAACACTCATATGCTGGCAAGAACACAGGATACTGGGCAAAGAGTTCCACACCCTTGTTTTGCATGTCACCCGTGACCACAAGAGCTTGCTGTCATATGTTAGTACTGGCTGGTTTGCCCTAGAGAATGAAGTCCACTCTTTAGTCATAGCACAAATTCAGCACTGAGAGCAGCAGTGCAGGCTTCCACTCACTGCCCGAAGAACCTAATGGATGGAGAGGAACCATCTCGTGAAACTGGGAGGCCCAGTTTCTAGACCGAGTTGGTCCTTGCTTGGGATCTGTACTGAGACCGCCAAGAAAGGGGGGCAAGTTTTATCATGTGGACACTTGTCCATAAGGAACTGGACTAAGAGCCCCAACTCATTTCCCACAGGCCTCCAGACAGCCATCAGAGGAGGGTCATTTTGGTCAATAGCACAAGGGAAGCTGTAAGTTGTACGCATAGCTTAGATACCAATGTTTCCAGTTCACAACTACAGTAAGCTTTTAAAATAAGTCGCAATGATTGAAAGCACCAAAAGCTTCCCATTGTTTATCCCCTGGCTGGCCTAAATTATCCATATAAAAAATGGGGTCAGGAGTGACATTATAACAGGGACACACAACCGTCCATTACATTTAATACCCATTCGGCAAGAGAAAACACCCTCTCCTTAAAAATTTCACAGGTGCCCAGGCCCTGCTATCAAACTGATGCAGGCAGGACTCCCTGACCCTGCCATACAAAACCTGATGTTCCAAGTCCCCCAGAATCCAGAAGCACTAATGCTTAGCATGGCTGTTACAGACACATACATACAAGAGCAGAGCGCCTCTTGAGAATCATTGCAGAGAATAGGAGGACTTGTGGCACCTTAGAGACTAACCAATTTATTTGAGCATGAGCTTTCGTGAGCTACAGCTCACTTCATTGGATGCATACTGTGGAAATTGCAGAATACATTATTATATACACAGACACCATGAAACAATTGCAGAGAATGTCCCCAAGCAGCACAGAGCAATATGAATACATATTCTTACAGCACATTGAAATGCTGGGCTCAGAAACACTATGTCGAATTTGCAATTTGAATATAAAAATGCATGAAACAGCAAAATATACCTCTTCAAAGGAGATCAATATATCCCACTACATGTTAATCTACACACACATGTATAACACACAAACATACATGTATCTGACATTTACCAGCCACTCAGCGTTAGGCGAATGTGATTAATCCTACATGACATGCTCTGAACTTTCCCTTCAGACAGCCTCTCCTCCTCCTTCAGACCTACTGGCAGTGGGTGTCATTTGACCTGCAGATTTCACTCTGAATAACGATCAGAGAAACAGTGGCCACTAACCCATTATTTGCCTCCTTTGCAGCTCAGCCCAGAGACAAATTTGCTAAATGTACAGTAAAGATTTTTTTTAATGGAGAATGGAAAAAAACAACACAATTCTCCCTCCCCTTCTATTTGTGTGCAAGGATCTGGGGGGGCAGGGAAGGGGACGACAGCCAAAGAGCAGAGCCAAACGGGAGGGTGCTAGAATCCAAAGAACTTTGCAGCTAGGGTGACGGGGGAAGCTAGCTGGGATGGTGGGAGCTACCCCAGCCCAGCCCCTATTTCCTTTCCCCCTTGCTGTCTCCCCCTCACTTCCAAGTCTCCTTTGTCCATCGCTACCCGTTTCCTGAGCTCGCTGCGAGGGGGAACATGTGCACGCAGCCGCCTGTTCTGTGTTTACACTTTTGGAAAGTCTCTGCCTCCACACTCCCACTCCAGCACGGCTGGAGGAGGCGATCCAGGCTGTGCCCCCCCAGAGACAGAAGGGCTTCGGCGCATACACACCGAGCACTGCGCCTTCAACATGGCCAGGAGTCCACCAGGAACTGGAAGAACACAACAGCACTCGGCGTGCCAGGGTCGGAGCTAGCTGATGAGCACCAAGCCCACCACCAAGGCACGTCTCTCCCTCCCCAAGCCCCGGGGAAACGGGGAGACTGCGCGGCAGGGGCTTCTCCAGCAGGGGACCGGCCCCCAGCACACGAACCGGCACCAGCGCCGGCAAACGCCTCGCCCGCTCCAGACCGCTCCATGCACTTGGGAGCCAGCTGCAGCCCCCAGCCCCATTGCAAGCCCCTCGCCCAACCAGGGCGCATCCTCTGCCCTGCGCGGCGCGCCCCTGCCAGCTCCTCCGACTCACCCATTCCAGCACCCGCAGGAAAGCCAGCGGCTCCTTCACCGCCCGGAAGGTGCCCGTGGAGGCGAGCTAAGGAGAAAGCAAACACAAGACGGGATCATGGAGCAGAGCGAGAGCCAGCCCCGGCCCGGGCCCTTGCCCCAAGCCGCCTCTCCCCGTACCTGGTTCACCGCCTCCATCACTGCTCCGAAGCCTCTGCCCCCGACGCCCAAAAGTTCACTGCCCTCCCCGGCTAGCGCGTCAAAGCGCCCGGGGGCCGCTGCGCGCAGAGGCCGCTTGGAGACGCGGTGCCTGCGCCGCTGCGCGCCCGGAGAAGCCACCCAGGAGCCGGGGCTGGAGCCGGGCTCTGCGCTCCCTCCACACGGGCACGCCGGGCTGTGGCACACGCCAGCCGAGCGCGCTGGGCGGAGGCAAGGGAGGGGCTGGCCGGGTGCCTCTGCCCCGCCTTCCCGGGCATGGGCGCGCTGGGCTGGGGAGGCCAGGGCGCGCCCCGGGGCCCGCGCGGGGAGCGGGCGGGGAGGCGAGCAGCTAAGGAGGGGCGCTGCCCGGGAGGGGCTGGGGTGGCAGTGGGCATGGGGCTCAGAGGGGGAAGGAGCCGAGCTGAGGAGCGAGGGGAGCCGGGGTGGGGATGTGAGTTTGGGGTGGGAGGCTGTCGGGTTACAGAGCCTGCAGCAGGGTGGAGGGAAAGGCCCCCGCAGGGCTGAGAGGGGCTAAGGGGAGCACGAGCGATGGGGGCACGAAGGGATGGGGTGCAGGGGACCAGCTGATGGCTTAGGGCACACTATGGAGTTGGGAAGCCGGCGAACGTGCCGGTGGCTCTGAACCGGGGAGTTCCGAGCGGATGGCGAGGCGCAGCCCCGTTCCCGGGGACCTAGAGGGCAGCTGCATTGATGCTGACAAGGCTCTGAAGCTTTGAGACGTTTGTGAGGCTCCTTTTCAACCCAAAAAACCCAATCGCAAACTGACCCGTCTATTAACCCCCCGGGTTTGCCAAAGAGACACGGAACACCTGGTCCCCGATCCTGCAAACGCACAGCGGGCTTAGTCCCCAGAGTTCAACGGCCTTACAGAACACCATTCTCCAGCCGTAGAACTGGCTGAAAAATTATTTAAAAATGGTTTTAAAATTAAAAATATTTTCACAAAAACATGTTGAGGGATTATTTTAGCTGTCCAGTTTTTGTGTGTTTGGGCGTGTGTCAGAACAACCCTCCCATTTTTAAAATTTGTTTCTCCAATTGTTTTAGTCCCCCCCCCCCGCCCAATCACTGGACATGCATTTTTACTTGCAAAAGGAGAAAAGGTGAAGGGAGGGGAAGGTAAAAGGAGGAGGCAGCGGAAGGGGAAAAGGAGAGAAAAAGCAAAGTGAAAACAACCACTGTCAGTGAGTTTTGTCAGAAAATCTGAAAATTATTTCTTTGCGTGGAAAAGAATTCAAGAAAAAACGTTCCCAGATCTAAGCATCTTTCCACCAGTTCTAGCCATCGGTGTTAAAAATCTTCAACACACAATCTGACATTTAAAAAGTGAGATGCAAGATAATTCCCCACCCCAGAGCACATTCTACATTAGACCCCGTGAAACAAATTTATGTGGCAACCGAATTGTTATGCCATCCTACCAGTTGCAGAGACCCACACTGGCATTTTTGTAACATTTTCTTGACAGCAGAACAATGGGTTTGGCATCATTTCCTAACATAGCCTTAATAATATATCATTGCCATAGCCTGGCATTGAGAGCATTTCCCGTTTGTCTTTCCTCCTTTACATCACCCTCTCACGCTGACAGAGTTTCATTTCCTTTCAACATGAAGAACCTTACAGTGGGAACTTTGTGATGGAATTATGTCCTGCTAAAGTGAAGGATAAAGAGAAGGTAAGGCAGGGTGGGGGCGAAGCATCTTATTGCATAACAACTGCACGTGCTCTGCAGCTAGCATTTCCAGGTTTAGGCCCCAATCCAGGAAACATTTATGCACATGCTTTATTTAACTACCACAAATTGTCTCAGTAGGAATGCTGGTATAGTTAAGCACATTCAGTGTCTGGGCCTCCATCTGGGCCTTAAGTACATTTCCAAGCATTTTCATTTTTTAAATACCTGAAGCTGTTACTCCACATAAGGAGCTAATCATAATCAAAAGTTTAAATCAGTAATTTGGTTAGCCTTTTCCAGTCTAGAGCTGTAAAAAACAAATAAATACAGAAACTGCATTAAAAACATGGTTTTAGAAAGTCTAGGAATCAAGAACAGTTTAGGGGGGGACTGAATTGCTCAGAGCCTAATGGTAATTTTACACAGAGTCTTTCATCCAAAGGTCATCAATTTATATCCGAGCCAGATCTGTAGCATGCAACAGAGGTGGAAAAAAAATTCATCAAAACATTTTTTTCAAATGCAAAATAACTTTTACCCAAATTAAAATTTTAAAGAAAAAAAATGTATATATACACACACTTCTATTCTTTTTTCCTAGGGAAAAAAACAGGTAGAGAGAGTGCATGTGGGTGAGAGGTTAAAAACTGAAAAAGATTTTAGTTTTCTTTTAATAATAAAACTGAAAAATCCACAGAATTTTTTTTTCATTCAAAAATTTCAGTGAAAAATATAGAGCATTTTTGAGGGACTCTAGTGATCAGACAGATGCTGGCTGTTTGGTTGTACAGGTGAAATGAATTAGTGGTCTTAAGCCAAAACGCACCATCACCACGTGACATTCTTTGTTGGTAATCTCAATGTAGCTGCGACAGAATGAACATGCAGAGAGATGCAAGTTATCCTCTGACTCCTAGACATTGTATCTCCAGGCCAGTGTGGAGGTGCTTTGGTAGATTAATGTGAGGACCTTGCCACAGACCTGTCAAAGAAATAGGGCCACTGTATGTAAAGAGCTAGCACGTTGTCCTTCTTCCTTCAGAGGTTTCCAGTTCCATCCCAGGATCATAGCCTAGATAATACCTCAGATGTCATCTAAAGATTTATACTTAGTTTGCACTAATATAAATGACTGCCCAAACTGCTAGTTCTGAGATTTCCATTCTACTTACCGGTACTTACTATTTAGAGTAGCTTTCATGGTACCTTTCCTTTAATAGAGTAGTTTTCACAGAGAATAGTTTTTAAATTGGAGATTTGTTGAATCGATTTAGGTTCACGTAATTCCAAAAATGGAGGATAAAAATAATACTGAAATGTCTAACAGGCAGTTGAAAATCAGGATGAACCTGTGATGGATACGGAAAGATCATTTCTCACAATCACAATTTGACCTGGGTAAATTAGGCTGGGATTTTCAAAGGAGGGAGTTAAGTGGCCAACTCCCATTGACTATCAGTGGAATTCAGACACCTACCTTCCTTAGCCTCTTGAAAATCCCATCCTTAACAGACACTCCTGTAATTTATTAGCAATACACTTGGCTACAGTTTTCAGAGATTATACACAGCACATTGAAGAAAAGCTGGGCCATCTTGAAGAAACACAGGATTATTTTGCTTCCTGCTTTTTAATTTTTTATGCTTGCATTTTGATTTACATATGCAAGTGCCTTTGTCTTTTTCTTTTTTTTTTTAATTTTCTTCCCTTATGACCTAATGGCATTTGTGGCTCATGATCATTTGATGCTATTTCAGCACAGAGCCAGTTCATGGTCAGATCTCTCTTTGAATGGAAATCCTCAGATGAACATGGCACCAATGGACCAGTCTGGTTATGGACCAATATCTGCTCTACCCTTTATTGAGTCTTCCAGATGGCTGTTAGCACATTCTGCCACACTGAAACACAAATGCTTTTTTTGGCTTTCACAGCTGCTCTCTTTGCACACAAAACCTTAGACATCTTAGCAGTAGAAATGTCTCACTGGCTTTAAAGCTCCCAATCTAAATCTTACTCTACTAATGACACCTCAAATTCAAGAAACAAAGACCCACGCCTTTTGATACTACATAAAAAACCTCAAACCTGCATTCAAACAAGCAAATGTGCTAGGTCTGCAATTGGAAACTCTGAAGGGGAGAGTAAGGATCTAGAGACTAAAATTAGGTTTGTGCTAAATTATATTCCACTGCGTTTTCACACCTGTATGACTGTGCTTGGTAAGCAGTGCCTCCCAAAAATGCAGAAGAGGTGCAATTATAAATCTTTGTGATGAATGGTAGAGAGACTAAAGAGGTTAAAAAAATGTTTCAGAGGGATGAAACCTCTTTCACCGGGTCATCAAAACCATGGAGCGCACTTCTCAAAGATTACATTCACAATACAGGGACAACAATTCTTGTGCTCCACCTTTCTTATCCAACCAATATGCTTGTTCGCTCCTTCACAAAACAGGGTAATAAGAAAACTGCCAATGCCAGCTTGCAATTACTCTGGGTGTAGAAAATCACAATCAGGTCGTTGTTTTCTTCTCTCTCTTCTTTCTTTGTGTAAGAAATCAAGGTCAATTTAAAATGGCAGAAATGCAGATATTAGCGGTTTAAGAGTTAAACATACCAACTTAAGAACCATGGACTTGTTTGTCTAGGCAAAAATAGTGATCAGCCCCATCTACAGAACTCCGCAAGCCCATACCTCGTTCTCTTGAATGGCAGAAAACACAATTTGTTAACACTAATTCAGGAAGAATTTTTTAAGGCCCGGCTTGACAAAGCCTTGGCTGGGATGATTTAGTTGGTGTTGTTCCAGCTTTGAGCAGGGGATGGGACTAGATGACCTCCTGAGGTCTCTTCCAACCCTATATTCTGTGATTCTATAAGAACTTCCCCGATTAATGCCATTATAAGACAATCCAAAAGATGGATAAACAGGTCAAGAGAGCCCTTTTTGTCAACATGTACAGTGATGTCTGACTCCCACAATGGCATGGTTTCCTCCCGCAGCTTTATTGCTTCCATAGGGCTGCCCAGAAGAGGAAGCAAAAGGGGCAGTTTGCCCCAGGCCCCCCATTTGAGTGGGCCACTGAACCAAGTGGTGTTGCAACCTGGCACAAGGGGCAACGCTACTCACATTTGGCCTGGTGGCCCCTCCATCAAGGGGCTACCAAGCCAAACCTGAGTGGTGCTGCAACTCCACCCGCCAGGTCACAATGCCCAAAGTGGGAAGCCAGACCCAGCCCTGTGGGACAGGAGCAGCTGCTGCAGGGTGCATGCCCTGCAGGCTCATGCTTCAATGGTCCACCTCCCCAGCCTCCCCTCAGTCATAATTCTAATGGAAGGGCAGATTCAGACTTTGCCCCGGGCTCCTAAAAACCTCTCTGTGGCTCTGCCCTGCAGGATCACGTGCTAGATCCCCACATGTCCGGACTTCCCCTTGCTGCCCCAATGGTGTGTGTATTACGAGCAACCCCTTTCTCAGCAGCAATGCAGAAGAAGCATGCTAGGGTGGCCGTAAAGGGAAGGCAAAGCGCACAGGTGTTGCGGGCTGAAGATTAAAAGACGAGAAGACTGAGGAAGCAACGGAGAAGCTGGTGGAGAGGACAGCTGTGATGCACAGTTTACAGCAAAGTGGATTCTTGACTAGGGTGACCAGACATCCCGATAAAATCAGAACTGTCCTGATATTTAACTCTTTGTTCCGTGTCCCGACCGCTGTACGATCGGGACACCATTTGTCTCGATATTGTAGGGTTGCCAGGCATCCGGTTGGCATCAGGCTGGCAGGCTCCCTACCCAGATCCATGCAGCTCCCCAGAAGTGGCAACATCTCCCTCTGGGTCCTAGGTGCAGGGAGGGCCGGGGGGCTCTGCGTGCTGCCCTCGCCATGAGTGCCAGCTCTGCAGCTCCCATTGGCTGGGAACCATGGCCAATGGGAGCTGCGGGGCGTCTCCCGTGGGCAAGGCAGAACACAGAGCTGCCTGGCCGTGCCTCTGCCTAGGACCCAGAGGGAGACGTTGCTAATTCCGGGGAGCTGCCTGGGGTAAGCGCCTCCCAGAGCCTGCACTCCCTCCCACAACCCCCTCCCCCTGTCCCAGCCCTGAGCCCCCTCCCACACCCAAACTCCCTCCCGGAGTCAGCACCCCAACCCCCCTCCTGTGCTCCAACCCCCTGCTGCAGCCCTGAGACACCCCCCTTGCAGCAGGGGATGGAGCCAAGGCCATGCGCCCCTGACCCATGGCTTGAGGGGCGGGGCAGAGCTGGGGCCATGTGCCCTCCTCACAGCTTCCTACGGCTGTGCGTCCCCCTCCCCCATGGCTCCAGTGGGGGCTGTGAGCCTGTGGCTGCTACCCTCCCCACATGTGTCCTGATATTTTACTCAGGTGATCTGGTCACTCTATTCTTGACTGCTGTGCAGTGAAGTGCAGAGAGCAGATCAGACAGGCCACCTAAGCAGTTATCAGTGTGGGATGGTAATGGGAGGATTATCTGGGGCTTGAGACAGAATGGTACTTCACTGAGAGGGTTAACCAATTGGCCAGTATTTAGTGGAGCTTGATTAGAGGCCTGCTAAAGTCTTTCAGAGCTGGGTCTGGGTTGGGATCCAAACTTTGGCAGAGGCCGGCTCTGGCTTTCGAAGATTTCACCGGGAACGGAAGTTAGCTTCAGAACCTGGCCTAGGCAGAGGCCTCTTCCAAGCTGCAAAGGCTGTGTTCAGCCTGGAGACATGGCAGAGAGCTGCATCAGCCTGGAAAGATTTTCTTTAACTTGGAGAAAGGCTTGTTCTAACTTACTTTACCAGGGATCTACATTGTTTTGATGTTCCAACGGGAATTTTGGTAACATTAAAACACTATTTTTGGACCTAACATTAAAAGTAGCAGATGTATATTTTCCCTCTATGCTTTACATGATCCCGAGGTCTTTTCTGCTTTTTTTTTCCTTCCCAGTATTCTTGTATTTCCAGTATTGAATCTATGACTTGATTGCTATGTGATAGGGCAAATCCATCAACGATCGCCATCCATAGTGGCATTGCATCAGTAGAGACGGGCACTGTGGAAGACCAGATGGTTATAGCAAGCTGAAACTCACTGGTGGATGTAATATCAGTGCTGTGTTGGGGGCAGTTGTGTGTGGTCTGAGGTCTTACACACACACACACATTCGGGGAACCATATGGTGCTTAGCACACCAGATGGTTCTAGTGTAGACTAGGACTAAGTCTCACACTCTCCCTTGTCACTCTTTTCAGGATCCATACTGATGAGGATCATTATGCCCTTTGTGGGTCTCAGTTATCAAATTTGTTCACCATATATTATCTCTTGGCAGATGCCCAAGAAGGAAAGGAGGTTTTTTTTTTTAAAGCTGTACATCTAGTCGCTATCAGAAGCGATTAGATTAAAATATTTCTCTGTAGCATGTTCTGCCTCAGCAATAGGAGTGTCTGAACCTTCACCTCATGCCCCAGCAACGAACAGATACATTTGGACCCTGTTTGAGCCACAGGAGTTAGAACGGATCCATAGATTGCAAAGCCAGTAGGGAACATTGTAATTGTCTAGTCTGACCCCCTGTATGATACAGGGCACAAAGCTTTCCCCAACTAATTCCCAGGAAAAGACCTGTTAGCTCACTCACCCATCTGACTGTCTTTGTGGATTGTTTCTATGGCTGTGTTTTGTCTGAATGACAAGTCCAGTCCCAAAGCTACCTGCAGCCCCCCACAAACGTTTGCTTTTGGGGCAAATAGGAATTCCACCTCCAGTAGCCAAATAGGGCACTTGGGGTGCTGCACAGGAGGTTGTGTAGAGACTTCAGTAACCTCTGCTCTGGCAATCCAAGAAAAACTCATGTGAAGAGACTGAGCCGGTGGGAGCTGGTTATAGCATGGAAGTGGCACTCACAGCTGTGGAGGTTCCATTCTGCAGCCTTTCTTCATGAATGACCCTCTTCGTGCTGTGAGAGGAAAGGTAACAGGGGACGGTTGCCCATAGTATGAATATACACTCTAGCTCAACCAGACATGATTGGGCTTGCCGGCTGAGTCGATACATGGGGTTCTTTGGCCTGTATTATGCAGGTCAGACTTAATGATCATAATGTCTCTCCCGGGCTTAATGCCTGTGACCGTACGAAGTAGGAATAGCTGCTCCAGTATTCGTTTCAAGAGGCTTTCAGTAGAAATACAGTGACTCCAGAACAGCTTCAGAGGGTTTTCTCTTGATGCCATAGTTGCTAAGGCCAAATACAACCCCCCCCCCCCCCTTACAAAATTGGATGTGCTTTTGACAACAACTCTCAGTCACTCTAAATAACTTTTTGGAAAATTATGTGAGGAGCCGTCAATAGTTATACATTTGTATTCAATATGTGTAACGCAGCAAATACCCGTGTAAAATAGAAGGTGTCTTACTATCACGGAGACAATCTGCAATCGGAAATATACTAATACCAACAGACATCCTGCAAATACTGAAATAGGAAGATGCAGATTTGCCAACATACCTCTACAAAAAACAAAAACAACCAAAAAACAAAGCCAAAAGACCACCAGCAATACAGATCTGGTAGCAAACCATTGTTCGTTCCTCAGACATAGTCACGTATCTCTGAATTTAAATAATTCTCAGTAAACTGTTGTTTTCCAATAAAATGCTTTATGCATATAAAATGGGGCCAAATGGAGTCATTAACTGCCTTCAAGTGGAAAGGTGTCCAGTGAAGTAAGAGACCTCAAAGTATTGCAACATAACAGCTACAACTTAGAACTAGAAACAGTCAGAACACAGACAAATGTTGGCTTTGGCGCAAAACAGCTTGGAAAAAAGGACAAAACAGTTATTTAATGAATCAGTGGTTAGAATTCAAATGGGTTAAATGACAATTATTTTGGAGCAGAGGAGGAAAAGGCATCTTTAGCATGTTGCATTTGCCATTCTGGCACCTCTGGCAGAAACTAAAGCTTTTAATTTTCATCGCTATATTCAGTATAGCTTCTTTTAAGTAACATTACAAGGCAGTCAGATTTCTCATGATGTCTCTTTATTCTGTGTCATGATGTATTTACAGGCAAACATCATTGTTACAAGAGTCTCAGAGGATACCCAAAGCATTTGTAAAATTGAGGGCAGATGCCACTGCTTGCTATTAGCCTTAGGGATACCAAGGAATTTTGGTTAACAAGGAGTTGATTGGAACCTCTTTAGGTCACAGAATGTCTTTTTGTTCTGTGTTTGTACACACCTAACAACGGTCCACAACTGGGGCTCTGGGCACTACAATAGAAAATCAGCACTTGAACCATACCCAAGTGCACAAGTTCAGAGCAAACATTTTCAAAAGTTATACAGCAAAACTTGCCTATTTCCTTATAGCATGGAAAACAGACATTGCAAGTGAGATTAATGCATGCAGCAATTTACCAGCATTTCATGGAGTGTAAACACTAAATATATTCTTACAAGACGAATACTGATTTTGAGCAAAACTAACATACAGGTGAACTGGTCTGGTCTCCAACTATACGTGTCCCCATTCTTCGCTAATGCCTGCAACCTGGGCAAGAGCTGGCCTCTGGCCTGCCAGTGTCACAAATAGTCTCAAAAAGAAAAGGAGTACTTGTGGCACCTTAGAGACTAACCAATTTATTTGAGCATAAGCTTTCGTGAGCTACAGCTCACTTCATCGGATGCAAATAGTCTCCAGATTTTTTCTTCCTCCAACTGCATAGGAAAACCTAGAATAGCCATATCAGTTTTTCTTTGGTAACTCAATATATGGTTCAGGTGAAATTAAGTGGAAAGTGACACAATAAATCATTTTTCAAAATCCAAAGAAGGCTTGCTTGAAGTTTAGTTTTGGACAAAGATTGAGGTCAGTTTTATTTTTTTAACTCAATTTCCCCTTCCCTATTAAAAATCCAACCCCTTGTCTAGATCAATCACATCCTTTTAGATATTAGCTTCCAGATTATATTATTCCAGTACTTTAAACAGGAGCATTCTGTAATTAGTAAATTTCAGCAAATTTAGCTAAAAAAAAAAACCCTCTACTACTGCAGAGCAAAAATTAATGCTACTATTTCTTTTTAGTAAAATCAGGCTAAATTTCAAACAAAACAATCACAATACCACTGTATAATTATCACTTAGCAAAGCCAGATGCCGCAAACACAATGTATTACTGTTAATCAAATGCCCTCATTAAAGACACTAGAATATAATTGACCACCAGCCATATTTAAGTTGGGTTAGGTTTTCCATATCAGAATACAAAAAACAAGAGCAGTGTGTCTGGGCAAGCAACCCGTGAACATAAACTCCAGTAACACAGACAGTCATATTCTCTTTCATTCCAAAATGTTTCTCTGAATTCTCAAAGGGACTCTGTCAAGGTTGGTAGCCTCAAATGTGACCTACTTTTTTTTGTTTAATCTCTTAGCAAAAGCAAAAGTTTAAATGCTATGCTTTCTTTAAAGAGAGAAAATGAATTTCAGCAGACTAGCACTGAGAGGCAGCAGATCTGCTTGTGCAATGGAGGGAGCAAAGAATTGTTCATTTGCACAGGGCTAGGCACAAGAGGATGGAGAGTGCACAGATCCTTGCTTCCCTTGCAGTCATGCAGAGGTCAAGCATTTCCCCTCAGTCCTTGCTCACTGAAAACGAAACACAACCTTGTGTGGGAAGCCAGCATAAGGCCTTTGCATTTCTTTAGCCTTGAGGCTGTGGTCATGCAGAGAGCTCTGCGTGGCGGGACCTGCACACATAAATCATCAACAGAGCTCTTCCCGGGATTTGGGTTTAGGTGGCGGTGGTCCTTTGCACAGGGCTGAATTCAATGTTGGAAGTAGGACTGACTAACACTGGAGCAGGGCCAAAGCCTCACCCTTTGCTCCCAGCCCTATCAAAGGGCACAGCAACAGATACCGCTGTGGACTTGTTAAAAGAATCAGACACAGATAAAGCTGCACGCACTCCCCTCAGCACCCCAAGAGAATATGTCTGATCTCCCAAGCTGTGACCAGGGTAATCCGCCTCTGCCACCCCTCCCATCTGTGGTTTGAAGCCAAGATCTAGACCTAAGATCTGGACTAGGGACTTCCAGCTGTAGCAACGGAGTGAGAAGAGTCACAAATCGCTTGGAGGCCTTTTTGTTAAACTATTTTCCAAACAGTTGCTTATCCTATGGAGTGCAGCACGGAGAGCACAAGGCACCTAGCAAGGAATTATTATATAGGAATCTGATCTTCACTCTTCGGACAAGCAGACACCTGTGGTCAAAATTCAGCTCTCTGTTACACTCATGCAACCCTGAGTCCAGTGTGATTCCACTGGTAAACCAGCAAAATTGGTGGCCCAGTGCTGAGCCTGGGACTTGAGAGACCCGATTTAATTCCCTGTTCCTCATCAGATTTCCTGCATTACCTTGAGCAAGTTACTTAGGGCATGGCTACACTTGCAGGTGTACAGTGCTTTGAGTTAAACCAGCCTTCGTAGAGCGCAGTAGGGAAAGCGCTGCAGTCTGTCCACACTGACAGCTACAAGGGCACTGGCGTGGCCACATTAGCAGCTCTTGCAATGGCCAGAGAGCAGTGCATTGTGGTAGCTATCCCAGCATGCAAGTGGCTGCAAAGTGCTTTTCAAATGGGGGATTGGGGTGGAGTGTGACAGGAATGTGGGAGGAGAGAGAGTGGGTTTTGGGGGGGCTGAGAGCATATCAGCATGTGTCTTGTAAGTTCAGACAGCAGAAGACCCCCCACACACACACACACAGCATTCCACACTAATGATTGCTTTGTCCCGGAGCAGATAAGCAGCCGGCTGTCAGAAACGGAGCTTTCAAAGGGCATATCTGCATTCCTGCAGCGATTCCAAAACAATGACAAGAGTGGCTGGGATTATGGGAAGTTTCCAGAGGCTGATCGGAGAGCAGTAGTGCAACACCTCGATCACACTGAGGCCCGGGTGTTTCAGCCAACGCGCAACAAGCGTTAATCTTCTCACCGAGGTGGAGCACCCAGAGCGCTCTAACTGTGGAGTCGGAGCGCTCTACGTGCCTTGCCAGTGTGGACAGGGAGTGAGCTAGGGCGCCCGGGTCTGCTTTAATGCGCTCTAACTCTCAAGTGTAGCCAAGCCCTTAGGCTCTGATCCTCAAAGGTTTTTAGGCTCCTCACATCCATTATTTCACTGCAAGTTAGGAGCCTAAGTGCTTTCAGGATTTGGGCCTTCATGCCTCAGTTCCACATCTGTAAGATGTAGGTAACAGTATTTCCCTACTTGTTGTGAAGATAGCTTGTGAGGTGCTTGGAGACTACAGTAATGAAGGCCGGAGCAGTATTTAAAATAGGCAAGTAGAAAGGATTTGGCTGTTGTTGCCGAGTTCTGTTGTCCGCAATATCCAGTAACGCTCAAATACACAATTAGCTTCTTTTCAAGTGGCATAGGGCAGCACGGAAAATGGACTGCAAAAGGGAAAAATCATGGATTTTGAGAAGTAAGGTTTCAAAAACACTTGACAGGCATGTTAGGCGCCCCACCACTGTGGCCTTAACTGTATGTAATTAATTTGTTATGAGACAATGCTTCTATTTCTCATGCATCAGCTACAGTTTCCCAGCTGCATTCACAAGCCTTTGGTTTCATGGAGCAACTAACTGCTGTATGTCTTCAGGTATCAGTAAGTAGCTCTGCTTGATTTAACTTCAGATTCTGCTCACAAACTGAATTACTTGCCAGTTCGTCTAGAGGGCAGATGATCAGCAGTGCCTCAGAATTGAGGACTTATTATCTATCATGGGGAAAATTACTTAACCAATAGACGGCTGCTAAAAAAAAAACCACCACAAGAGACATTCCTTTTCATATGAATTAACATGACATTTCGTTCTCTCTGAACAGCTCATCCTGACTGCCCATCCCTTCACTGTGGCTAAAGCGATAATCCACTCAGCTACAGGAGACAGGAAGACACTTCATTTATTTACATTGAGGAAGGATGGTCTTGTGGATAAGGCACTGGGATGGCACTCTGGGGTCAAGTCCTAGATTTGCTACTGACTGTGTGATCTTTGGTAAATCACTCTGCCTGTCCCCATTGGTAAAAATAGGGATAACACTACTTTGTTTCATCATGTAATCTGTCTTGCTTTAGTTTGTAGACTCTCTAGGGCAGGGACTGTCTCTTATAATATTTGCATGGAGCTTAGCACACCAGGGCCTCACCTCAGCTGGAGCCACTAGGTGCTACTGGAAGTCAGATAAAGAATACCTTTGAAAGGCATGCACGGGGGTTTGTCATTTGTATAATGGGTAGCAATATTTTTCTGAAGGAAAGAAACTTCAGCTCTGAGAATTCCTGTAGAACAGCATGTAGCAAGGTATGACCAGAGGTAGCACACATGAAAACTAGTCCAGGGTAGCAGGAAAGAGAGACAGCTTGCATTTTCTTTGCACGTCATATTAAGAGCATGAGGGTGAACAAGGAATCCCCAATTGCCTGACCAAACATTTTTGCAAACTGTAGAAAAAGGGGTAGAAAACTCGCATGATTTGCCATGTTAGTAGTTTTAAATGAAGGCGAGGTACTTACTAAGGTAAAAAAAAAAAAAAGATGGAAACAAAGGACCTAGTTTGTGCTCTTAGCACAAACATCAGAGGCCTTATGGATGGAGGAAGAGGAGGGGTCAAACTTTGCCTCACTCCTACTTAATTGAATTACTCTATGAAGGGGGTTTGGGGCACACGTGCTCAGTAAGCCTTGAAAGATAAAGGGCCAAAAAGTCCCCACCTATTTATCTATTTACAAAGGGGCCGAAAGAAGAGGAAAACCTGTTCCTTTCACCCAAGCTTCATCAAAGGGAGGAAATTTGAGTCACCATCACTTCTTTCAGTGAATCCCTTTGTGCCAGCAGTCGGGCTCCAGCATGGAAGGGGGGGCAGGGGACAGACAGCTGAGAGCCCATCATCTTACGCCAAACCTGCCGGTTTAAGGCAGCACCAACCCTGTCAGCATTATTATTTCTGTTATGATGGCAATTAGAGGTGCCAACCAATTGTACTAGGTCTTGTACACGCACAGCAAGACAATCCCTCCCCTTCAGAGTTTAGAAGTGAAGCAGACAATACAAAAAGTGGGAAAATGGAATTATCACCACTCCCATTTCACACTTCGGGACCCAAGGTCACACAGGAAATACATGGCAGAGGCGGGAAATGAACCCAGCTCTCTCATGTGCCAAGCCAATGCCTTGCCCACAAAGCTGTCCCTCCTCTCAGGCAGGAGCCTGGTATGAGAAAGGCCTTACTCAGAATTAGTTTCTTGATTCCATTAAGCTAAGTCAGTAAGGCTTTGAGGTTGGGATTTAATGGATGTTCACAGAAGATTTAAAAAGAGAAAAAAAAAAACATAAGGAGACCAAACCAATTTATCACTTTTACTTGTCAAATGATAGCCCGATATTTGTAGCAGGTTCATTGAGAGGGTGATTAATCAATCAAGCATACACCACAAGGATTGTCATACAAAACACCCCATCTGGAATTCAGCTAGATGGAAAATTCAGCAACATGGCTCAAAACAGTTTCCAAAAGCCATTTCCTATTGGTGGGAGCTCAGTGGACAGTCATTTGTTTAACCAGATTGGAAATGGCTTCTATGATTTATTTTGAATGGCCTCATTCCCTGACTTCGAAGAAAAAGGGAATCCCATTTAGCTGCTGGGGGAGCCAGGGTGGTTGTTTAGAGTAGAGGCAGGGGCGTGTGCACAAATTTAACTTTGATGCCTTTTGTGGGGGCGGGAGGGTTCTGTGCCCCCTGCCTCAGGCCCAGCAGGAACTCACTCTTCCCTCCCTGCCCCTGACTCCAGCAGGAGATCTCTCCGCCCCCACTTCCCTGCAGCCCTGGGGCTGTAGGAGTTCTGTGCCCCTGATTATTGGGGAGCCATGTGGCGCCCATATGCATGCCCCTGAGTAGAGGAGAAGCTGAAGTGAAAGCCACAAGAAGGATGGTTAAATGAAGCAAGAGATAGTAGATAGCGGTTCACTGCTCCAGGCCAATGGGAGCTGCTGAAAGTGGCGGGGCCTGCTCCAGGCCAATGGGAGCTGCTGGAAGCGGCGGCCAATATGTCCCTCGGCCCACGCCGCTTCCAGGAGCTCCCATTGGCCTGAACTACGGCCACTGGGAGCCATGATCGGCCGAACCTGCGGACGTGGCAGGTAAACAAACCAGCCCAGCCCGCCAGGGTCTTTCTCCGCACCAGCAGCAGAACAAGTTTGGGAACCACTGATTTAGGGTTACCTCCGGTTAGCTGCTTATGCTAATGGTTTTGGGCCTTATGCCTAGTTTAGCTAAACTATTGTCTTACAGGCCTTGTAGGCTCATTACATTCCTGCCTTAAATTACCCCCCAGCCTCACCTAGCAAATATTTATATACTTATAGGCTGCCGGTCAAAGAGGTGAACACACAATGGACCAAATCAAAATACATCTGGACCTCTTGAGTGTCTCTCATTTTAGTCCCAGTGACACCCATTTCCCGCAAATTTGGTATCACTAGAAATCATTTACCTCAGAAATAAAGAATCACAAAACTGAGGCTCTAGAAAGAGTTAACTTGTACTACTAGAGGGAACCCCATAGCATTTTAATTTTTCTTGCATGAATTTTTTTTGGTCTCATTCTGGGTCTTTGTCACCCATTGCCTCCCATGTCTGGGCCTCAGTTTGTTGGGAGGAATGAAAAACACCTTACCTTCTCTAGGTCTGGATGGAGTCTAGAGGAAGGGAATTCTGATTCGAAAAGCACATGCAAACTTGAAAAAAATAAAAAAAAACACCTCAGGATTTTCAGGCTGGTGTCTACTGCTGTTATCACAGTATCTCAGTCAGGAGGGAAACCACTAGAACAGAGTCTAACTTAGACACCAGAATTTGGTGGGCCTGAGGGGACAAGAGAAAGTAAGGTAAGGGAGAGAAGGATTCTCTTCCTCCGGCCCTTGTCAGCAAGATGCAACCCAACACTTCAAATCCTTGCAGGAGGAAGAACCTTTGAGCAGGAGGTTGGACTAGATGACCTCCTGAGGTCCCTTTCAACCCTGATATTCTATGAACCTTCTAGGGCAGCCTGCTTTTTATGGATTAGAGATCATTTCTGCAAGTCTATATGCAGGAGCCTCACAGCAGATATAGAGATGTGTAGGACAGCCTTGTAGTTGATGCTAATGTCAAGAGTTAAGAAGGGAATGCCACGTTTTGACACAGAACTTCTGGCTACATTCTGCTCCCAGGATTTCCACACTCCTGGTCTTCTCTTTGGTTAAGGCCTCCAGTTACACAGTGTGCAACTGTTCATGGAGGATTAAAATAAGACCACCACACTCACCTGTATGAGCAGACTAAGTTCTGAACCAATATCTCCCAAGAGGAGAGGCTAGAGCAAAAAGATGCAGTGCTACCAAGTACCTGCTGCTGGTGACAAGCCATTGAAAGGAACAGTTTGTCCATAGGAGATTAATTCAGCTAGAAAAATAATGTAACTGTTAGCCTTTTTATGGGCTTGAACCTGTTTTTCTACTTGCTGAGAAAGGGAATCTCAGTCCTTTAACAAAAGACTATCTACTACTGCCAGCTACAGGCATCTGAGACACTTGGGGATTCTCCTACAAAGGCTGTTTCCTTTCTATGGTTCAAGGAGTGAAGTTCATTTTGAAATTGTGTCTTTTCAGCAGACTGCTAGAATCATGGTTGCATTTTGCAGCAAAGCTCTGGGGCTTTGTTTCAAGATGTAGAAATATTCGCCTTGTTCCGCTTTCTTTCCACTGGTAGACAAATGGAACTTCTCCACTTCCCCAGTGTATTCTATCTTTTGAGCAGCGTGTTAGTATCATAGTAGATTAGGGTTGGAAGGGACCTGAGGAGGTCATCTAGTCCAACCCCCTGCTCAAAGCAGGACCAATCCCCAACTAAATCATCCCAGCCAGGGCTTTGTCAAGCTGGACCTTAAAAACTTCTAAGGAAGGAGATTCCACCACCTCCCTAGGTAACCCATTCCAGTGTTTCACCACCCTCCTAGTGAAAAAGTTTTTCCTAATATCCAACCTAAACCTCCCCCACTGCAACTTGAGACCATTACTCCTTGTTCTGTCACCAGCTACCACTGAGAACAGTCTAGATCCATCCTCTTTGGAACCCCCTTTCAGGTAGTTTCATGGCAAAGTCTTCTAGGAAGAATCTGGATTTGGGACTGTGACGGGGTTCAACTCACCACCGCTGGCACCTCCTGCCGGTCACTCTGGGAATTAGCTCTCAACCACTGCAGAGCACCCTTGATGCATGGTGTCGAGCTCATCATTTGCTCCGCTGCCCTGGGACCCGCGTTGCTCCCTGCTCGGCGGCGTCCTCTTCAGGACAGTCCTCATCTGCTTCAGGACACTGCCCACCAGCAATGCCCAACGCTTCAATCTCACCCCTATCTGCTTCCCCAAGCCTGTGCAGCACTGCTCTGTCCAAGGTGCTGCTCCTTTTGTCAGGAGCCAGTCTTTCTCCCTTGCTGGCCAGGGAGTGACTACCTTCTCCCTAGCTGGGGAGCCTTTATATAGGACCTAGCCCGGTCCTGCCTGGCTGCCCCTCCCCTGCCCTGATTGGCTCTCCCCAGGCCTTCACTGATTGGCTGCTGGTCCAAGCATCCTCTCTGGCCTGGTTCAGCCCTTTTTCTCAGGGGGTGGGGCTCTGCCCCACCACAGGGACTCTTTCAATATGTACAGATTTTTCTTTTTTCCAACATGGATTTTAACATGAATCTCCTCCTCCTCTGTCCAGCAGCCTGCTATAGTATTGTGAGCTAGTCATGCAAAATAGTCATACTCGAATGACAACTTGCCTGGTTTGGTGTTTTGTTACAAACTTGAAGCTCAGTCCAGGTTAAAGGAAATTGAAGTGAGATGAGTGACCTCAGGACACTTTATACTTTCATCAAGTTCAGGGGTTCTCAAACTGGGAGTCAGGACGCCTCAGGGGGTCACGAGGTTATTACATGGGGGGTTGCAAGCTGTCAGCCTCCACCCCAAACCCTGCTTTGCCTCCAGCATTTTTAATGGCGTTAAATATGGTAACAAAATTTTTAATTTGGTGGGGGGGGGTGGAGGGTCACACACAGAGGCTTGCTATGTGAAAGTGGTCACCAGTACAAAAGTTTGAGAACCACTGATCAAGTTGAAATTATATGATGCAACTTTGAATGTTTCATGATTTCACCACGGGGAGATTTTGACTGTGTTTTACTGAGCTGTTAGTGTTTAAACCCAACACACGTGACCTTTTTATGGACAGAAACTCTCTATGTACAGCCTACCAGGGCGTGTGTGTCAAATTCTGGCTACCCTTGGCAATTCCTGAGTATTATTAATATAAACAGAGTCACAGACACTGGACGCTATATCATCATGTTAGAGGGTCCTACATTTCCCTGACCTGATGGCTCTATATTCTCTTAATAAGGCCCTGTGTTTAGCACAAAGCACTTTGTACTTCTGAATCCAAAATTATATATGGGAAAATATATAGGCCAGGTCTAGGATTCTCACTCCATTTCCTTTGTAGCACTCCTGCTGTGCAAAAGATTCATGTGGTCAGATTTTAGCATCAGAAAGGACCACTAGTCGATTTGCATTGTGTAACTGAACAAAATGGAAAAAGTTAAATGAGTGTAAATTAGATTTTTAAAATTCTTTGTTTTAACAATCTAAGGTATTAACAGCAACAAAAGTAAGGAAATGGATACATATGTGTACATAATAGATGTAACATTTTACTTGTCATTGTTCCTTTTAAGTCCATAAGGAAAGATAAATAAATACTGATCTCTGCCATAGCCACAGAGCAGAGAAAGGACTCATACAAATGAGCTCCCACTCCATATTACTCTTCATTCTCAGTGCTTTTAAACTTCCCCACATACAGCCTCATACACCACATGACCTATTTCAGCTCAGATCTTTGAGGTCATGGTAATTGAATGAAAAGGTTGACATGAAGTGCATTTTTGTATGATGTATTGGTTTAAACGCACAGCAATATGGGCTGCTTATCCGAGAACTGAGGAGAGCCATGTATAGTAGCTTATTAAATGTTCCATTGATTTAAATAATTGGATTCATTTAGAAAGATATTGTTTAGGCAATTAAAAACACTTCTAAAAATTTCAAAACACGTTAATTTTCCTTTATCTGAAATAACAGAAGACAGGTTGCTTTGTTTTAACAAACTCTCTAAGAATTATCAGGCACTTTAATAAATCTAAGCTATTAAGTGAAGAAAAATAAAATATCCTCCTCAGTGTTTCTAAAGGGTATATTGTTTCTTTGATTAAACTCGTTAACAATAATGGGAATTACATGCATGCAGTGAGAAAAATCAAGACATTTAAGGAGCATTTTCAGAACGTTCTATTCATCAGACTAAGATGAAAATCCTGTTCGTAGTGTCAATAGGAACATAGTATGGATATTTTTCTTGTTTGAATACCTTGTGGATTCAATTCTCCCAGATCAGCTAAACCAATGTCGAAGAGGACCATGATTTTATTAACTGATTAAAAAAGAAAAACATTGTGGAATGCAAAACAAAAACCAAACAAATAAAAACCACTTTATCCAAGAGATGTGCTCTTTTTAGACCAAAAATGGTGTTATTGGGGATTGTAAGAGCTGTATTTAAGATATTTATATTTCAGATATTATTCCATGTGTTTTCAGAGTTTTTTTAGCTTTGCAAAAAGTACAAATTGGGTCCACATCCATAATAAATCAAAAAATAAGGTTTTAATATCTTGCGCTTACAACAAATCAATACCCACGGCATTCTGGAATTGCTTTCTACTGTCTGTGTCTTTTAACAATAATCCAAAATGAAGATGAAATGCTAATTCCATTTTAGCAATCAGCTATTGTGACTGAGTCTTGTTTATGCTAAGGTCCCTTTACACCACTCTGGCAGAGGGCCTTTAAATGGGAGTAACTTACTGGAGCAGTGTAGAGGGAACTTAGTATATCAGCCCTTATAGCAAAGCGTAGCAGTAAGAAAAAACACTTCTTGTTCCCCAGTGATGAGAGTCATTTTTGCATATAATTGCCTGATTATATGCATATTTACATGTTAATCTGGGCTGGCAAAACTATCCAGTGTGCACAGTGAAAATCAGGGACGCCTAAGCATTTATAAATATTCATTTGCTGTTTGGAACTGGTATAATTTGTCATGGCAGCTATTTTTAGTTGAACTTCCTCTAAATTGACATCACATTGACTTGACAAGCCTGGCAACAAATAATCATTATCGGTCTTGTTTCTCTGTTGCTCAGGAAAACACTGCAGGGTTGGAGAGATGCACTTTTCACCTTTAGTTTCAAAATGGTCTGTGTGTTTGCAGGGGTGGGGCACATGTATCTAAGAGGAAATTAAGTGATGGTATTCCCTAATGCTGGCGATAATGAAATCTGGGGCCGAGAGGCTGTCACACAGGGATTGCTTTGCAGCAGTGTCCTCTGAGCAGATATGATATTGCTTTGCAAACACTGTTTTTAGACTGACTATTAAGATCGCAATTTGCGATCAAATTTCCCGGAGGGCACTTTTGGCTTTAGTCACTGCCAGGGGTAGATGAAGGTACACAGGGATCTGGAAGCAAACACATTTCAGACCTTTCAGGACAGACACTTTCTGTCACTATCGTGTCAATTTCACCAGTAAAAACCCCCCTCTATTGCCTTCATCTAGTCAAATGCACTAGGGGCCTGATCCAAAGGCATTGAAACCAATGAAATGACTCCCATTGACTTCAGTGGGCTTTGGATCAGGCCCTATATCCCCCCCCCCCCCCCAAGACCTTTAATTCATATTGTTAAAATTCATCAGGGTAAGGTATTTAGACTTTAAGCAATTAGTGTCAGGGACTGCCTCTTCCAGCACATTTGGACAACACCGAGGACAACAGGGTCCTGACCTTGATTTGGGGCCTCTAAACAAATCTGGATTACAAACAGACCAGCCCCCCCCCCTCCATTTTGAAAATAAACAGCTGTTTGCCTCATGGCCCCTGATTGTGGCTGTTAGTAAGTTGGGATGGAGGCGATTTTCTTACACATCACAAGCTCCGCACCCCCTGGTTATCCTCATCAAAACCAAGAGTTTACACCCTACTGCTACATGGCTGTGATGCGCGAGCAGGATGGCAGACTCTTTGGCTCTCCCTTGAGGATTCATAGTCTTAAGGAGACTCCAGTCAATAGCACACCGAATCCTGCTTTCTCTTGGGGAGAGGCTGCTCGTATTAGCATTCTCTCTAGCCCATTCTCTTGCTCTCCTTATTCTCTCATTGCCACTGCACTGAAGGGTGCAGAACCATAACCCCAAGCAGAAGGGGGAAATACAGCAAGGCCTGATTCTGATCCCAAAAGGGTATAAATCAGGAGCATTTCCACTGAGATTAATGGAATTTCACTGGCATAACAGCAGTGCAAATGAAAGCAGATTGTCCCAGGCCTGATGTCTTTCTCTAACAGGCAGTGGCTCAGTTATGAGAGGATGCTGCTGCCTGTGGGCAATGCAAACTTCTTTCCTCACCAGCCTGCTGCAAATGCCTTGGCTTTGGAATGAATTCCCATTCTGATCATTGCAGGGCCACCTGCCGTGACTAGTAGCCTTGAAATTTTGTTTTCCAATTTCAGTATTGCCAACCCTAAGTATTCAAGAACAATGAGTCAGGCAACCCAGAATCATGAGAGTTGCAGAAATAAAAATAAACCAGGGGTTCTTTTTATTTGCCTTCTGGTTTGGGAGCATTTAGGATGCACTGGAGGTCAAGTTTTCAAGCTTTTTTTTGGATCCCTGGGGGCTAGAAACTGAAAGCAGAGATTCTCATTGAAATCATAGAATATCAGAGTTGGAAGGGACCTGAGGAGGTCATCTAGTCCAACCCCCTGCTCAAAGCAGGACCGATCCCCAATTAAATCATCCCAGCCAGGGCTTTGTCAAGCCTGACCTTAAAAACTTCCCTTGACTCCAGCATCTGGGGCTTTCAGAAAAGCATCAGATATCATGAGACTCATGATAAAAGGGTAAAAACTGAGTTCATAGAATGTTTCTACCTGAGGTGATGGACACCCCTCATGAGCACCTCCTGTTGGTTGGGTGTGAACCTGCACTCTCTCTCTCTTTGTGGTGTGAGCTGTCACCCTCTGGCTAAGTCACACAGTCAAATGCACAAATGAACAAACCCTTTCCCAGGTAAGAGGTCCAGCAGGGCCTGTCCCTTTGCCATTGGTAACATCTGCAGCCCTGTCTCTGGCTCAGTTCTCAGCCCCTTCTGGGCTAGCTCTAAGTCCATGTCTGCCCTAGTACAGAGCAGTGACCCCAGGACTTTTTCCATGGAGACTCTAAGTCCCTTAGCCATTCTCTGGTGCCCCTTTAAGACCTGCCCATCACTTGGCCTCTAAACAAGCCTCATCCCCTTCTTGGGCCTTTGGCCACTCTGCCAGTGGGGGGGACCTGGCCCACCCGCTACTCCAGGTCCTGACCCAGGAATCCTATAAATAACAGCCACATGCTGCTTCCTGCAATAGGTGCTGCTGCTACTCCCTGGGACACTTCCCACATAGCCCCTTCCTCCTCTTGGGTTCTCTGTCTGTTCCCTGTTTGAGCAGGGTCTCTTCCAGGTCTCCTTGCCTGGAGAGTTTCTTAGTCTCTGTCCTGATTTCTCAGGGTCTTCTCTCAGGCTTCTTTGCCTGACAAGCTTGTAACAGTCCTGTCCCTGCTTGAGCAGGGTTTCTCCCAGTCTCTTTACCTGTGGAGTTTCACAGCCCCTTAGTCCTTCTTCACCCTTCTGGTCCCAACCAGCAACTGAACTGCTCAGGCCCCACAGTGCCTTTTAACTGAGCCTGCTGCGCTCTGATTGGTTGCTTCCCTGCAGCCTTTCTAGGCAGGCCTGGAGGACCCACCTTCACTGCTCCTTTTCTGGGGGCCGGGTGTGGTAGGACCACAATGCCTCCAGCAGAGGGCCCCCAAGGTCATGGTATATCCCATCACACTACCTCATAGAGTTGCAACCTAAATATTTATTGGATGTCTAGCTGATTTTACCTTTAATTTTTCCTTGTCACATTCCCTTCATGTAATGGTACTAAGACTAGGGTGACCAGATAGCAAGTGTGAAAAATCGGGACAGGAGGCGGATGAAGAACTCATGATTTTTGTTTATACGAAGCACAAGTGATTTTCTTCAGACAATGCTCACGATCATGCCATACATAAAGTCATGCTTTTTTAATATATAATTACACATTATATAATTAAGACGTGAAAACATCTTTTTGGAACTGTGTTTATAAAGACCACCCACTTCACCTGTGTCCATTACCATAAACTCAAAGAGGATGACTGCAAATATCTGATACATACCTCAGCCGTATACCATAATCCAGGATCATGAATTTACATTGTCTAACCATAGTATTTCTCCACAATCTGTTACACAACTGTTAATTCCTGATGTTTTCAATTACTAGAAATATGAGTGAATTAAAACATGACATTTGGTAGGATTGACTTTGTTGCAGGATAATGCCTTTTGCTGGTTGGTCAAATGTCAAGGCAAAACTGGAGAGGTTTATTTTTAAAGCAGGAGACAATGCCAGACAATCAGTGCTCTGTGCCAAAGATTTTGCTTCTGTTATACCGAGGCAGGCTGTTGTGAACTGTACAACGGCATCATAAAGTGAAAGAGAGAGGACAGGACTGGGTGCTTCAGTCCACAACATGAGAAAGGAAGATCTTGTGGTGAAGGCACTGGACTGGGATTCAGGAGATATCATTTTAGTTCCTAGCTTTGTCACAGACTTCCTGTGTGATCCTGAGTCACTTAATCTTTCTGTTCTTCAGCTCCCCAACAGGGAAAATACTCCCTTTCTCCCACCCTTGGTCTGTTGTGTCTATTGAAACAACCCCTTCGAGACATGGGGTGAAGGGGACGATGGCCTATCTCATCCTATGTGTCTGTATAGTGCCTAGCATAATGGGATCTCAGTTGGGTCTTCTAGGCATATCTATAGAAGTATTTGTTATGGCAGGAGTGTGAGAGAGATCATGAAAGATTCCTGTCCTTGTCATTGGTTTTATTTCATCTGGAAGTGATCCCCCCCCACAACTTTTTTGCTTATCATCGTGGTCTCATGGCGCTTGCTCTCATTACTGGGCATTTTGACAACGCTTGGTGCTCAGGAGCTTAATTATGTCTAAGGATAAGCCAAGCTCTTCAAAGGAGGATTTTCCTATTTCAAACCCCAACGATCCAGCCCGAAAGATGAGTGAGGAACTGCTTCAATTTCCTAACCTAGATCTAATTCACCATAGAACTTACGTCTGTAACAGCTTCCATTAGAAGATAGAGATTACGGCTGGTGCCGTTCAGAGTATGGAAATGAGACACAATAGAATACCTTGTCAGGGATAAATTGGTGGCTGCTGTGACTGAACGATAATAAATCCTTGGCATCTGAGGTGGATGAACTGGACAATAAACCTTGAATTTGGTCTCTGTTTGTCTGGCTGGAGTCCCTGAAGGAGCAGAAGCAGTGAACTGAGAACTATATTTTGTTCTCCCATCAGGGAAGCTCAGTGCAGTTGAACCTTGCCAGAGCACATTTGCATTTGTTCTTTTGCTGGCTATAAGAAAAGTTGGATCCTTTATCCCACTGTGTATTTTTAGAGACTTGTTACCTACTAGGTTGAGGAGTCTTGGGGTCCAATCCTGCTTCCATCATTCTCCCCACTCCTAAATGGGCCCTTAGTCTCAAAGGCACCAGGACCGCTACCAATTTAGGATAGAGATTGAAAGGTGGGCCCAGATTACAGGCCTGCAGCTCTGGCTGAGAGGTAGAGCTGAGGCCTTATGTCTGTCAGGCCTAGGGTTAAATTCCCTTTGCTATATCCTGCTTTCCGTAACCTAAAAGGCACTGGAGAGTCCTACTCTGTTCTATAGCCCATCCCATCTCTGAGCCTCACCAAAGGAGGTCCAGGCGTTTGGAGAGTGAAATCTGCGCATGGTGGGTCAGCACAAAGTTTAGGAACTACACGAAGTGGGGGAGGGGAGTCAGATGACTGAATGGTCACACAGGTTCACATGTTGGAGTGACCGGGAGGCAGGGCAGGGGAGAGACAATGGATTTCAGTTTACGTGCCTCCAGTGGCCAACATTGCCTTGTACAGCTAGCATGGAGGTGGGGCAGCTACTGTCCCAGCCCACAGACAGTGGGTGGAGGATGGATCCAGCTCCCTGCACAGGCCTTTGAGTCCTAATTTTTCACCTGGCTGCCTGGCCAGTCAGGTCTCACTTGTATGTCCAGGCCCTGAATGACCGTTGAAACAGAGCTACTTAACAATACATGGCCCCTACCCATCCTGGCTAATAGCCATTGATGGACCTATCCGCCATGAATTTATCTAGTTCTTTTTGAACCCTGTTATAGTCTTGGCCTTCACAACATCCTCTGGCAAAGAACTCCACATGTTGCCTGTGCATTGTGAGAAGCAGTACTTCCTTTTGTTTGTTTTAAACCTGATGCCTATTTATTTCAATTGGTGACCCCTAGTTCTTGTGTTATGAGAAGGAGTAAATAACAATTCCTTATCTACTTTCTCCACACCAGTCACGATTTTGTAGACTTCTATCAAATCCCCCCTTAGTCGTCTCTTTTCCAAGCTGAAAAGTCCCAGTTTTATTAATCTCTCCTCATACGGAAGCTGTTTCATACCCCTAATAATTTTTGTCGCCTTTTTCTGAAGCTTTTCCAATTCCAATATATCTTTTTTGAGATGGGGTGACCACATCTGCACACAGTATTCAAGATGTGGGCGTACCATGGATTTATATAGAGGCAATGTGATACTTGTCCCCAGGCTGGCAACTTTTCCTTTGGAGTAGGATAGGGTCTGTTTTGGATTGCATCAATATAAATGAATTCCCAGGCCTACAGGTTGGTATCTTCTCTGGGAGTTTGCTCAGTTTGCAGAAATTGTCATTTGCCTGTGGATTTCCTAGACAAATTGTTACTCTGATTGACACGTAGAGAAGACTCCCATTAACATCAATGGGCTTGGTTTATATTGCTTTCACTGAGTCGTCTTTTCAGAATTATGTGAGCCATATTTTGGGATATTCTCGCCTCTGCTGAGATTTGCACAGTCTGGTGTTAGTGGAACTTATCATCACATGTGTAACTGGCCATCTGAGAGCTCAGATATCCGTGTTTTGCTTGCACAGATGGAGTAACTGCATTCGCAGATGACACCTGCACTTTTGCACCTTGAACTGGGTTTCAGTTTGTAACAAGCTGGCAGTGCGTGCGTGCAGCGCTCTGCCCTGTTAGCGGGAGCTGATATTCCTGGGGAATGGTTGGTGGGTTCTGCTGTCTCAGGCAGATTGCACCATCTTTATACAACCTGAATATAAAGGAGGTGCAAGTAGCTCTCTAAGGTGTGGGCTGACCAGTCCCGAGTAGGGAGCACTAGGAGCAACCACGCCTGGGGAGAAAGCTGTCCATGTTTTTGTGAGTGACTTTGTTAGCAAAGCTAAGTGCCAAAAAGGGTGGCATGCTGATTTAACACAGGAAAAGTACCTGCTTGGAATGCCCTTATGAGGGAGCAAGGGATGATGGTCTAGTGCAGGGGGTCTTCTTCTTTCTGAGGCCCTGCCCCAACATACTATAAAAACTTCAGGGCCCAGGGAAGGGGCCTCAGAGCTCCTGGCTTCAGTCACCGGGTCGGGGGACTCGCTCAGGGCTTTAGCCCTGTGGGACTCCGGGCTTCAGCCGTGGAGGTTGGAGAGGCTCGGAGCTCCAGACTTCAGCCACTGGGTGGGGGGTCAGTTGCTCAGGACTTCTGCCCCATGAGGGCACTGGGGCTCCAGGCTTTAGACCCGCGGGGGCGCCAGGGCTCTCCGCAGCTCCGCCTACTTGTTTCAGCCCTGTGGGGGTGCTGGGCTTTACCTGCGAGGCCCCACAGCCCTCTGAAGCTGGGTCTTGGCCCCCTGGGGGCCATGGACCCCGGATTGAGAACCACTGGTTTAGTGGTTAGGGCCCTAGCCTGGGCCTTCAGAGACCTGGGTTTAATTCTCTTGCTCTGCCACAGTCTTCCTTACAAAAGAAGCTTACAAGAAGTGGAAGATTGGACAAATGACCAGGGAAGAGTAAAAAAATATTGCTCGGGCATGCAGGAGTGAAATCAGGAAGGCCAAATCATACTTGGAGTTGCAGCTAGCAAGAGATGTTAAGAGTAACAAGAAGGGTTTCTTCAGGTATGTTAGCAACAAGAAGAAAGTCAAGGAAAGCGTGGGCCCCTTACTGAATGAGGGAGGCAACCTAGTGACAGAGAATGTGGAAAAAGCTAATGTACTCGATGCTTTTTTTGCCTCTGTCTTCATGAACAAGGTCAGCTCCCAGACTATTGCACTGCGCAGCACAGCATGGGGAGGAGGTGACCAGTACCCTCTGTGGAGAAAGAAGTGGTTCGGGACTATTTAGAAAAGCTGGATGAGCACAAGTCCATGGGGCCAAGAGTGCTAAAGGAGTTGGCAGATGTGATTGCGGAGACATTGGCCACTATCTTTGAAAACTCATGGCGATCGGGGGAAGTCCCGGACGACTGGAAAAAGGCTAATGTAGTGCCCATCTTTAAAACAGGGAAGGAGGAGGATCCTGGGAACTACAAGCCAGTCAGCCTCACCTCAGTCCCTGGAAAAATCATGGAGCAGGTCCTCAAGGAATCAATTCTGAAGCACTTAGAGGAGAGGAAAGTGATCAGGAACAGTCAGCATGGATTCACCAAGGGCAAGTCATGCCTGACTAATCTAATTGCCTTCTATGACGAGATAACTGGCTCTGTGGATGAGGGGAAAGCAGGGACATGTTGTTCCTTGACTTTAGCAAAGCTTTTGACACGGTCTCCCACAGTATTCTTGCCAGCAAGTTAAAGAAGCATGGCTGGATGAATGGACTATAAGGTGGATAGAAAGTTGGCTAGATTGTCGGGCTCAACGGATAGTGATCAATGGCTCCATGTCTAGTTGGCAGCCAGTATCAAGTGGAGTGCCCCACGGGTCGGTCCTCAGGCCGGTTTTGTTCAATATCTTCATAAATGATCTGGAGGATGGTGTGGATTGCACCCTCAGCAAGTTTGCAGATGACACTAAACTGGGAGGAATGGTAGATACACTGGAGGGTAGGGATAGGATACAGAGGGCCCTAGACAAATGAGAGGATTGGGCCAAAAGAAATCGGATGAGGTTCAACAAGGACAAG
Source organism: Natator depressus (assembly GCF_965152275.1). Lineage (NCBI taxonomy): Eukaryota > Metazoa > Chordata > Testudines > Cheloniidae > Natator > Natator depressus. The sequence goes on along the minus strand of NC_134240.1, from coordinate 5,200,853 downwards.
TGCAGAGTCCTGCACTTAGGACGGAAGAATCCCATGCACTGCTACAGACTAGGGACCGAATGGCTCGGCAGCAGTTCTGCAGAGAAGGACCTAGGGGTTACAGTGGACAAGAAGCTGGATATGAGTCAACAGTGTGCCTTTGTTGCCAAGAAGGCCAATGGCATTTTGGGATGTATATGTAGGGGCATTGCCAGCAGATCGAGGAACGTGATCGTTCCCCTCTATTCGACATTGGTGAGGCCTCATCTGGAGTACTGTGTCCAGTTTTGGGCCCCACACTATAAGAAGGATGTGGAAAAATTGGAAAGAGTCCAGCGGAGAGCAACAAAAATGATTAGGGGACTGGAACACATGAGTTATGAGGAGAGGCTGAGGGAACTGGGATTGTTTAGTCTGTGGAAGAGAAGAATGAGGGGGGATTTGATAGCTGCTTTCCACTACCTGAAAGGGGGTTCCAAAGAGGATGGCTCTAGACTGTTCTCAGTGGTAGCAGATGGCAGAACAAGGAGTAATCATCTCAAGTTGTAGTGGGGGAGGTTTAGGTTGGATATTAGGAAAAACTTTTCACTAGGAGGGTGGTGAAGCACTGGAATGTGTTACCTAGGGAGGTGGTGGAATCTCCTTCCTTAGAAGTTTTTAAGGTCAGGCTTGACAAAGCCCCGGCTGGGATGATTTAGTTGGGGATTGGTCCTGCTTTGAGCAGGGGGTTGGACTAGATGAGGTCCCTTCGAACCCTGATATTCTATGATTCCTGTACAACCTTGGACAAGTCACTTAGTCCCTCAATTCCCAGTGTGTATGATGGGGCAATAGCACTGCCCTACCTCACAGGGGTGTCGTGAATTTAAATACATTAAAGATTCTGAGATGCTCAGGTACTATGCTAAGGGGGGGCCAGATAAGTACCTTGGACAGATGTGATTCTGTATTTCTGAAGAAGGTTTGTGTGTAGTTACGTTGTGTAAAGTTGTGAGCTTTAATATCAACCATAAAGATTAATAAAACCACCAAATTCTGCCTATTCAAACCCCTACTTACTTTAAGGAAGGATGCCTGTTTGCATCTTAGAGGGCAGAAATCGTTGCCATTTTAAAACATATGAATGAGTTGATTTATATTTCTGTATATTTTGCATCTCTAATGAGACATATAAACACCACCACCCTGGCCTCTGGGAACCAAATTGCTGGTGATTTTTTTGATTTTTCAAAAAAAAAAGAAAAGAAAAAAGTAAAATGTTTTTGAAATTTCAAAATTCCAAAGAAATTAAAAACGTCACATTTGGGGGTGACATTTTTAATTTTTTTTTCAAGCAGCTATAGCTCTGGTGGCGATATTTTGAATTTACAAAAAAAAATGGGATTTTTTTCCAAACTAAACAACCAAGTAAAATATTGTGGGGGGGGGGGAAATATTGGCATTTTTTAAAACTTTTTTTTTTTACCAGTCCTACTGAGCCTATGTACAAAACATCAAACAATCCACACCAGGTATTAATTCAATCGGTGAGCTATTTATACTGCTTACTGCCACGCTCCTCAGTCAAAAGCTGACAGTTCATATACAGCCTTGTCTTAACAACCAGAGAAATACCAGGTAGTGGCTTCAACTAGCGTAAGATAACATAGCTCCACTGACTTCAATATATACAGAAGAGTCTATGTTATACTTTATTATCCCTGTTGTAATTGGATGGAAGTCCATTGACTTCAATGTATGCGGATACCTTCGGTGTACTGACTTTATTAGTGGCTAAAGTTTTGTCCATCACAATAAAAAAAAACCTTTTGAGTCAACTACAGTCAGCCAAAAAGGAACACAAATATTCATTTTGGTATAATAATAAGCTAGTACATGATAGTACAATAAGATAGTACTATCGCATTATCCCAGGGAAAAAATGGCTCACTGTTTAATATTTAAGAAGTTATTCCTATGAGCCTCTTTGTGAAAGGTTTGAAAGTAGCTTTTCACAAGCAAAACACTTTTGTTCCTTGGGATAACATTTGGTAATCAAGTGTTTTGAGTGTAGCTCTTAGCACTGTTTCCAAAACGGCCTGCATAATTAAATTATTTGAAGTCTGCTGTAATTAGGAGAGTGCATTTAATGACTATTCAAGCCTTTCTCATTGTTCAGAATGAGACAGAAAGATCTTTTGTTGGGATTTTCTTTTTAATTGTCTAAAGACTCATCCAGAAGATGGTGCCACAATTCTGTCTGTAACATAAATAGCAGACCAGAAAAGGAATCTTTGTTGTAGAAAATATCAGAAAATTAATACTAAATAGAAATTAAGAGTAAACGTGTTTCCAAGGGCAGCTCAAAGCCCAGATGCTAACAATTAGTCAGTGCGAAGGCTCATTCCAAACTGGGGCAATGTATCATTATTGCCTTTGCTCTATATCGCTCCAGGCAAGGTCAGCCAGCACGACAAGAAAGACAAAAAATACTGTTGCTATCTTCCATCCAACAATACAGACAACTCTTGCAGTGTTTATTAAACTCCCAGTGCTGAGCAGCATCAAATCATCAAGCATTATCAATAAGATAAGCATGATATAAAGCTCTTCTTAGTGCTTTCTGAGGCTACCGTGGAAGTAGGAAGTTGCAGGTCAAAATCGAACATGTTGCTGTTTTCCCGTGGTTAAGGATGGGTGACATTTCTAAGGCTTTGTCTCACTGAAGGACACATCGTCTAAGTCTATAGATCCCTGCAACCAGAGTAAATAACTTGATTTCCATTTCATCAACTCTTTGCATTAAAGCCAGGCAAATTCATTAATTAAAGGTAGCTACCGAACAAAAATCCTTCACTCCAACCAAAATCATACATGTAATTTTTTTCTTCTGTTACAATTTTCTGTTTGTCTGAGGTCTCTGCTATGTAGTTCAAGCAATTTGTCATCCAGTTAGCCTGATGAAGCATACAGAAGTCATTTGAACTATAAATTTTCTGCAGGCAAAATAAAATGCAAACAAGAAGAGCTTCCTGTGCCTGCCAAAGTGATGATACTTGGAATACAAATAAGAAAAAGCCATGCTGACAGCAAAAGCTATTTTTATATTCTGTCACTGGCTCCAAGGCATAGCAGTTGGAACAGGACTGCATCTGTATTCTCGAACCCAAATACACGGTGTAGTCATAAGTGAAGTGCATGTTTTACAGAATAGCTCTTTCATCACAATGAAAGGATGTATTGCATGAAAGATGGATGCTGAATCAGCTCACACTCAAGCTGTATGTTTACTGTTCAGGACAACCTTGACTGAGAAGCTAAACAGAAAAAAAACTCCCAACATTTAAGTGCAGCCGAGGGGTGTGTTTCTGCCTTGTAGGGAGAACCAGTTGGGGGGAAGTCCTCTCTTGCTGCAGCGAATCAGTGTACTCGACAACATCACAATCCATGCATGGACTCTCTTGGGAAGGAAGGGGCCTCCGGAGAATCGGAATCCAGCCCTCTGAAGTTGGCAGATAAGCTAGAATGGTAACTTTATGGGTATCTTCCTTTCCTTTACTTTCGATCCTGTAACTAGCTCACCCATTAACTATATCCTCATTAATTCGTTTAATAAAAAGATGCCTTTACTTCCTGAATTTCTTTGGAAATAAACATATTACACAACAGGAAAACATTTGAGGCAATCACTTAGGCAACAAGTCATTTAACAGCCAAGTATTATTATGCATTACTTGTTAACCCCCAGCAATGTGCACAACCCATTTTGCAGCTAGCAAAAGGCAAGCTTATTATTAATTATTTGTATTACCGTAGCATCTCGGAGCCCCGGTCCTGGTTGCCAACATCAAGTCACACCGACATAGTAACTCGCTAGGCTTGCACACAGCACCAGGTGTGCTACTGAATCAAATTAAAGCCTTGAGCCTGCAAACACTGACTCCCCTGCGTAGTCCTACAGAGTCATGTGAGACGAGCTATTCAAGTGGTGGCTAGATTGGAGCCTCAGTTTGCCATTATTCTAGTGATGGAGGCATGGGATTGAACTGGCTCCTGAGCCATCATTCCCATAAGGTAGCTGTGTGGCTCACAAGGTGGCTAATGGAGAGTGGATTTTGCAGGATGACGTCATTCAAGGGGGCCCAATTGTGCCTGGCTATTCCAGGAGTGGAAATAAAGGTTGAGGGGAAGGTCACAAGAAGCTCCTACCTCCCAGCTTTCTGTGTAGCAGCTGCATTGTGATGGCCAAATGTTGGGAGTCACCAAAAGGAGGTGGGCAGTAGAAAGCAGCACCAAGCCCTGCATATCAAGGAGCTCAGAACGGATTCTGCCACCAACGGCACAGCCCCTTCCGAGCTCCCCATTAATGGGACGCAGAGCTGCGCCAGCCCCTGGCCAGGTCAGCATATGAGGGCGACCCATTTGGAAGCCTGCTAGAAGAAGGTGTGACGTACCTTGCCAATGCACTGGGCACAATTCTCTAGAAATCACATGCCCAAAAGCAAACTATTAGAAACTCTCAGCACAGGTGGGTTTCTTTAAAGATTCACCACCACCAATTTGGTAAATGACATTTCCTTGGACCTCATCAACAGCTGGGATCTTTGACTGTGCCTTGTGTCATCAATTTCCATGAGCCACTCCTTCATTCCCAAGGAAGGTCTTTGTGCGTTTATCACTGCTGCTTTCATGTTACACCTTGCTAACTCCTTTGTGTTCAGTGAGGATGCTTTCACCAACATCTACTTCAATTTCCACCACCTTTCCCAGTCAGCTCCAAAGCCCTGCTGCAGTGACATTACATGGCATTGCTCTCTCTCGTCTGGGTAATCGCTCTTCGCTGGGAATAGGTGCTTTATCAATGTCTCTTTGTAAGCTGTTGTTGTAAGTGGTCATGTACATGATGCAGTGTTTTGCCACACACGCAGATTGATTAATGTGAAAGGATGAGAAATACAGGAAAGGCAAAAATGATTCACATCATTAAAGACAATCAGAGCTAAAAGAAGATAGACTGGGAAAGCACTTTTCATTTGAGACAAGAAAAACCTTGGAAACCTTGAAAGCCTGGCCCCCAAAGGGCTCAAACATCAGAATGCAAATCAAAAGGACCCCAACATTTATTCTTTGGCTTAAAAATCACAAGATTTTTTTTTAAATCTCATGAGTTTTGGAGGTGACACAATTTTTGGAGGTGACAATGGGGTAGGCCGTACTGCACTGATGATCTTGCCAGACCCTCGTACTCTAAATAAAAGGCAAGCTCAGAATACTTTAACTGTTGTGCCAAGATTTCTCTGACTCACAGGGTGGTCACCATCCACATCTTCACCACTAACTCAGACGTCTGCAATGACTTCTTTGTTCTGCATCAAGCTCTGATGTAAGCCTTTCTTGCTGGGTAAGGACCATGACCTAGACCTCAGCATTCTGCCTGGCCCCTCCTAATGGCAAAGCAATTTGGAACTGGCTCTAGCACCTGGTGTCTTCTGGAAGCGTTTCTCAGGATTTGGGGGAATTTGACCTCTCTGCCCACCATCACATTGGACTGGACAGATACATGAGGATATATACTAAGCACAAATGTTTCAGAAACATGACTGAGCCCCTCAGAAGCAGGTATTTGTGGGGCGCAGCTGGGGAAGAGAGAGCATGGTCAGAGCTGCCCTATATCTTGGGATGTTGGCTGCTGTGTTGGCTCCTTGAGGCTGTGGGTTGCTCTTGCAAGTGAGAGCAGCCTTCAAGTTTCTCTAAGTTATGTCATGGGACTTGACTGGCACACACCCTGCCCAGGATCAAAAGGAGCTCAAAAGTGCCTGAAAGCCATCTTTGGGAACCCCTTGCTGAGCTACGGTGTGCACTTCTTAGTCCAGCATCTGGGCTATCCAACACAACAAGAGAGTCTTAAAAACACCCTATTCTCCTGCATCAGTTTCATACCAGATTAACTCCATGGACATCAGTGTAGGTACTCCTGATTTACACCAACGAAAGTGTGACCAGAATCAGGCCCTGTATTATTGAACTAAATAATACTAAAGGCTCAGATGAGCGTGTAAATCTATGTGCAAATGGAAACAGAAAATTGGAATGTTTTCTGGGTATAATATGGTCTGGCTAGTGGAGACATTCATATTTAGGGACTCTTTATAGTTGTCTATGGCGCTGTTGTAATGTGCTCTTCAGGAGAACCAAGTCTGCTGTAAACTAATTGTTAGGAAAATGTCATTGTAAGCCCAGGAAATTTAATTATTTTGATTGCAAAACGAGCAGCTACCTGTGCAGTTCTGAAAGGTAGTTCTCCAAAAATCTGAGTGTATAAAGTCATTTCTGTTCCTCGTAAGCCAGGAGGTATTTTATTATTCCTGCACAGTTAGTTGACCACTATTTAATAGATGACAATGTTTTGCTACTGTTTAAAGTTGATGTTAACTAGCATTTTTAATTCGCACCTATCGGATTAGGAGACAATAGATGGCTAGCCTGGTATACACAGCAATAGATTTTGAAATGCCATCAGGCTGCAATCATCTCTGGTTTTGTACATTTGCTCACTGCAGAAGTACTTAAAGAAATCATGTCTCTGTCTCAGCAACTCCTCTCATAACCACACGAGCGGTTTCCAATATGGTTTGTGTGGTGAATGCCATTAACAAGGCCTCATTTACGAGCCCCCAGTCAGTGGTAGAAATAACAAGGCCCAATCATGCCCCTCTGATCCACATACTGAGCACACCACACACTCTGCACTGGTCTGCCGTTCCCTTGTGGAAGGGGCTCAGTGCTCCTATGGAGGCTGTTCTGCCAATAAAGTAATCCATTTGAGGGGACGGGGTGGGCCCAGGGAGGAGTGGCCAGCCAATAGGCCACTTTTCTGTACCCTCCCCTTACAGTAGTGGGACTCCGGGGGCAGGTACAAATCAGGAGCGTCCATGCTGACAAGGAGTAAGGTGACAAGTGCTGTAAAGGCACAGAGCCTCTGTGTGAATCATCCATCCCTGTCCCCCTGCTGATCTCTAGGATTGTCAGAGCTGGGGTGGTGTGTGGGCATGTCCCACAGTCTTCTGGGGCAGGGAGGGGCAAACCACGCACACACTACCCCAATGAGTGGGGGGATATTTCAGATATTTCCTCCCTCTTAGCCCGCCCCTATGGATTTTCCCACAGGAAGGGGCAATTGGGTCCCTAATCATTTCCTGTTCTCCACCCATGGGAAATCTGAGACACAGCCACTGCGTGGTAACTGCTTGCCACAGCTGATGTTTCAGAAGTGACCACTGTATGATTTAAGCTTCACCCACAAGTGCCTGATATGCTTTGGTTTGATATGGTCTCTGAATAATCTGCTTCCCCCAAAAGCCACATCCATCCCCACAATCCCGAGTCACTGTTAATTTCAGAAGGCACCACAGGCCTGAGTTTTCAGAGGTGCTGAACACCTGCAGGTCCAGCTGATTTCACTTAGTTGTGGGTGCCCAGCCCTTCTGAAACCCTGACCCCACCGTGTTAATGGCCTGATTGTCTAAAATCCTCAACACGCAGTAGCTGGCATTAACGACTGATGTATTTCATGCTACCATGCTGGGGTTTTGTCCCCCTCTAATGATCAAATCACTGAAGAGATTTATGACTCTGTTCCTCCCCCAAGCTATTCTTTTAGCTCATGCTGTGAGGTCTGGAGCTAAAGGTCCTGGGTTCTAGCAGCCACGGGTGCAGTTGAAATCAATGGGGAAGCCCCTAAATGGGAGCTGAGCTCTTCTGAAAATGTAACCCTACATTTTGCAATTAGCGGCTGCAAAGATTAAATGTAGACTCGTCTGCATATTGTTTTTTTGTTTAACTGTTGAAGCCCATGCACTTCTTACATTTGATACATTGTAAAAACCACAATGCAATATAAGCAGACTCCGAAATATTGTTCAGAGGAGATGTTAAATGACGGAAAAAACAAGAAGCTATTGCCTGAGCTGTTGAATAGGTCAGATGGCTCATGGTAGAGTGCCAAGTTTCTCCTTTGTAGCCATGGTTCAGTTCCCATCATTGGCAGCGTGAGCTGCATGCACATGTGTCCAAATCCAAAATGTGCCATGCACGGTGTGCCATGCCTGGCCTCCTGCTGGACTGATGTGGGAAATTAATTAGCTGCCTGGGGTGAGCATTTGGCATCTGTTTGACATAGTCAGTCATGGGGCTCTTGCGGTTACGAGAGCTTATCTTTCAAAGGAGGTGTCTGCTCAAGCGGAATTGTTTAGGGATTATCTCCTTATATTAAAGACATTTTTAATGACTCTAGAGGCAATACAGGGCAAGCCTGATGTCTCAGAGGTAGCTTCCTGAATCTTACTGAAGATGAGGTCAGATTGCTGGACTCTTGCACATTGAGTGGGCTAAGGTCATTGGAGACGTGCATGCCCAGATTGCAAGCTTTTGTGTTTCTCAGCAGGAATGAAGGAGAAGCATCAGCAGTCTCTGCAAGGCGTACTGGCCTCAGCCAGCTCAGTGGTAAGTGTGGGAATAAGCGTCCAGGACTGAGGGGTGGAAAGTGGAGGAAACTGTCCTTAGGGCTTTGGACAATTACGTGGAAAATCACCTCCTCTGACTTGGACATAAAATGCAAAACAAGAATGCATGATGGTTGTGTGTGTTGTGATGACACTTTCAGAAAGCTCAGAATGTAAAAGATCTCCAAGTGGACACCAAAGCCTACGTTCTGTCCCGTGTCATTCTGGGACATAACAGGCAATGGGTGTTGGCCACACAGCCATCCAGCCTGTGTAGAAAGCAAGTCAACCCACTCTGTAATGCCCTCCCCCCCCCGCCAAATGAAAAGAACAACAACAAAACTAATAATCCTGCATGGTAGGGAATGGTGGAGCTGCTGGAGAGGCTGTGTAAATAACCAGTCTAGCAAAGGGCTTTGTACCTAGCGCCTGGACATTTTCCACAGAAAGTAGATTGGCAACAGCAAATTTCCTTCTGGGCTTCAGAGAGTCTTTGTTTCTTCTCCCTTATTGGTTTGTAGAAAGCACTGATTGGACTAGGGTTTCTTTTTGGGTGTGAGGGAGAAAGAGTGGCTGATGGTGTGAATATCATTCTGGTTATGGTGGAAGAGATTCATCACAGTGAAAAGTTTTGCAGCATTTCTTAAAGATGATCAGGCTCCTGGACTTCTATGCTTTACAAGCCTCTGTCCTCAGTCATCTCCCTGTCTTGGGGTGGGAGCTGATCCAGCCTGAGGGCTGGAGTTATCCTCGTGCATAACCTAAGTAGGGGAGGTAGGCAGGTCTCAGACAGTCCATTTTCACTGTCTTTTTTAAACCCCGTGTGGTGGTGGGGGAGCAAAGGAGGCTCCACCAGCCTTCCACGGTCTCTGGAGAGGGTTGCTGGGGAGTGGCTCCTGCCAGAGACACCTCCATTGCTGTAGCATGTGCAGTTCCCCTAAGTGTGGGAGAGGTTCCATTCTTCCTTGCAGCTCTTGGTTTGGGGGAATTCGGAGGGCAAACTCTTTGACCTGAGCGGCTTTTATTTCCTCCTCAGTAACAGGGCTGTTTGCTGAGAGACTTTGATTTCACACATGTTGACACTTTAAAATGGTTTTGTGGACAGCTGGAAGAGAAGACCCAGCCCTCTGAGTTAGGTCCAGTGGAGACAGGCTGCCAGGGAATGAGGGATAGCCTCAGGAAGTTTTGGACTTGGTGTGGAAGCACTTGATTTCCATGTGACCCTATGAGATATGAGGGCTGAACGAAGACTTTGGAGGGAATTCTGGGGCCCCTCTCTCCAGACTTAGACTTTTAAAAATAAATAAATCATTTTAAATTATTAAATCACAAGGAACTGAACCCCACTAGAACTCATCTAGTTAAAAAGAAAAACAAACTGAATTCAGGGCAATGATATTAAATCCCACTCTTCATCTTATTATCAAATGGGGTCAGGAGTAAAATATTCTAGTAAAAAAACCTCAAGTTGTGTTTCTCATAATCCAGTCTCTGTATACAAAAAGGTTGAACTTTTATTTTCCCTTACCCAACACTTGCTTTGCTGGCTGCTCGGCATCTGTTTATACCATGTGGTATTCTGGCAAATGTAGGACAGTCACTCAAACAGAAACTGACTAGGGAAAGCGATCATCGCCTATATTTTAGCTTTATCTACACCCACGAACAGTGCTGGTAGCAGATAACTTCCCTGGAGTAAACATATGGTACATACAGTAATATATTCCCTGGAGTGAGGCAGGAACCAGAGAAGAGAATTTTGACTCAGGACAGGTTGCAAAGTGACCATCTAGCCCTAAATGTTGGGGAACTGATGGGGTTAAGCAGAATTATAGTTCAGAGCTCTGAACTATAAATCTCTTCTATTTCTGAAATGCACCTTGCACAGGTTTGAGTGGAAGGGGAAAAAATCCACATCCAAAGTATTAGCAGTGACTTTTCCTTTATCACTAGGATTTTACCCTGCAGGAGAAGAGAAGGAAGGAGGCAGAGTTAACGTCATGGATAAAATTCAAGCCCAAACCTAATTTTCATGCTCTACTTATTGTGGTGGATCAGAGGTCTTGCCTGGGATCCTTAGGAATGTGAAGAATAGCAGTGAACATATTAAAGCAGAAAGAAAAGGAGGACTTGTGGCACCTTAGAGACTAACCAATTTATTTGAGCATAAGCTTTCGTGAGCTACAGCTCACTTCATCGGATGCATTCAGTGGAAATTGAAGCAGAGAAACTGTTGCATGTTTTCCCTTGTCTAAATGTAAAGCACACACAGTATGCTCCTTTTAGACTGAAATTGGTTTATTGGTTCAGCATCTGATCACGAAAGACTTGTATGTTTTACCCCTGTTGTGACTAGCATTTTAGGAGCAGAGGTCACCTGCTACACAGCAAATGCAATGGAAGGCCGGTTCTCCAGCAGTGTCAGCTGGTGTAGCCCATTACCAGAGCGTGCCTAAAACAGTATGGGCTAGATCCTCAGCTGGTGTCAAGCAACATAGCTCCATCGGCCTGCATCGAAATATACACCTTCCTCCACTCCCCAACTACCAAAATGGCATCCGTCAACCGCCTCTGCTTTGGTTTTGCATCACGTGGCACTGGTGTCAGAGGTAGCAAGTGGTGAAGGACAATCATAGAGTCACAGGCCTGGAAGGGACCTGGAGAGGTCGTCTAGTCCAGTCCCCTGCGCTCATGGCAGGACTAAGTATTATCTAGACTACCCCTGACAGGTGTTTGTCCAACCTGCTCTGAAAAATCTCCAGTGATGAAGATTCCACAACCTCCCAAGGCAATGGAGAAGGAGACCCCGTGTCTTCCTTGTATAGGGGCTCTTTGTGACTCTTTCCTGCTTAATTACTGCCTGCTGGATATTTGGCTGATTTCCCTCATATGGGAGAATATCAGGGGAAGCATGCAAACCTACACACAGTTTTTGTACTGTTATAACTACTACAGTTAGGGCAGTGGGTCCCAAACTGGGGTTCTTGAACCCCTGGGGGTTCACAGAACGTTACAGGGAGTTCGCCAGAAAAATTTCACTCATGGCGGCCACAGGACCCCGGGCATTGGAGGCACCAGGTGGGACCCGGTTGCTGGGCAGAGAGCCCGAGCCCCAGGGAGAGCAGTTTGGGCTGGCAGCCTTAGCCCTGTCCCCATCAGCGGGGGAGCTGGCAGACCAAACCCCAGCGCTCCGCGCAGGGCTGGCAGCCCAAGCCCCAGGGAGAGCGGGGCCGGGCAGTTGGGGCCGGCAGCCCGAGCCCCGGTGGAGCTCAGCTGACCGGGGTGGTCAACGGGGTCCAGCAGCAGGAGCCCCACAGAGTGCGGAGCTGGCAGCCCAGACCCCGGCGCAGGGCCAGTAGCCTTAGCCCTGTGGTGGGCAGGGCAGCAGCTGAGACCCCAGCCGCGCAGGTGGCAGCTCGGACCCCTGTCCTTGTCAAACAGGGGAAGTTGGCATCAAGGGCAGAGTGAGCAGGGGCCATGCTGTATGTGGGGGTGGTCCAAGCTAATTTGTCCCTTGCAGGGCACCCTCGTAGGGACAGACCTCGTGGCGGAAGAAGAGCTGTTTGCGAGCCAAACCAGCCTGAAGCATATTGTAGCCAGTGTAGCAGTGTTAAGGTGCCTCAGTAATTGTCACTCTCTCTGGAGTGCTGTTTTGCTTCAGGGAGACTTGAGTGAATCTTCTCATTTTCTAGTTTGTGGGTTGTTAGCAGTCTCTCTGTGGTGTTTTTATTAGAACTTTTGTACACAAGTTCAATGGATAAGTGACTGAAACAGGAAAGTGTAAAGACACAAGAATCAGCTAGTGTTTCCTCAAGTCCACACCCTGGAAAATCTAAGTCTAATGATCATGATGGTCCTGGAAAGTCACTTACAAAGAAAAGAAAATATGACAATGATTATATAAAATATGGCTTTACATGCACTGGTGATCAAGAACATCCAGTACCACTGTGTGTGATTTGTGGTGATGTTCTAGCAAACAGCAGCCTCAAGCCTTCTCTACTTCGGTGCCATTTAGAAACTAGGCATCCTGCACAACTCGACAAGCCTGTTGATTTTTTCAAGCAAAAATTAGCTGAGAGGAAAAGTGACATTACCAGTTTTATATCCAAAGCAAGTATTGATAATGAAAATGCACTTGAAGCATCATACCGCGTGAGCTACCGAGTAGCAAAAGCATCAGAAGCCCATACCATAGCAGAGAGCTTGATTGGTCCATGTATAAAAGACGTCGTTCATTGCACGCTCAGAGAAAAGGCTGCAAAAAGGATTGACATGGTACCTTTGTCCAATAATACGTTGTCAGGAAGAATTAATGACATGTCAAATAATATAGAGACCACAATTATACATAGAGTGAAAAATAGTCCACATTATGCTATACAGTTGGATGAATCAACTGATGTAGCTAATCTAGCTATTTTGCTACTGTTTATATGTTATGTGAATGAAGGTCTGGTTGAAGAAGATTTCTTGTTTTGCCGACCACTGGAAGAACGTACAACTGGAGAAGATATCTTCAATCTGACGAATGCATATTTTCAAGAAAAGGAAATAGATTGGTCTCGTTGCCTAGGCATTTGCACTGATGGGGCCACATCAGTGACGGGGAAATATACTGGATTTGTAGCTTGAACAAAAAAGGTTGCATCAAAAGTCTCTTGGACTCATTGCAGCATCCATAGACAAGCCCTCGCAACAAAATGCATGCCTGAGGGACTGAAGGAAGTGCTGGAGAATACAGTGAAAATGGTGAATTTCATAAAATCACGGCCAACAAATTCCAGAATATTTCACGTACTTTGTGAAGAAATGGGCAATACACACAATTGTCTGTTGACCCATACTGAAGTTAGATGGCTCGCACAGGGCAAAATCTTTGTGCGCGTGTTTGAGCTTAGAACGGAAATCTTAGTTTTTTTCACCAGCCATCCTTTCCACCTTGCCAGCTGTATGGAAAATAATGTCTGGCTCCAGAGCCTAGCTTATTTAGCAGATATTTTCTCAAGAATTAATGACCTAAATTTATCTCTTCAAGGCCTCAATATAACAGTTATCAATGTGCAAGGGTGAGTTGATTCCATGATAAAGAAGTTGCAGTTCTGGGAAAGTTGGTCGGAAAAATTCAAACTGAGTGTTTCAGTAATCTTCATGACTTCCTGGCAGAACATAAACTTCAGCTGGATCAGTGCACTAAAACCAATATAACTGAACACCTAAAAGGACTTTGCACAACTTTCAGGGAATACTTTCCAGCTACGTCAGGCGACAATGACTGGATTCGCAACCCTTTTGATGATACCACTTTCTCGACACAGATATTGAACGCTGAGGAAAAAGAGAAATTGAGATCTCCTGTGATTACGAACTGAAAAGGAGTTTCAGAAATCTGTCATTGATCAACTTTTAGCTGAGTTTAAGAAATGAGTACCCCCTTTCTGGCAGAAAAAGCTGCTGCAGTTTTGTTATCATTTTCAACAACATCCTTATGCAAGAAAACGTTTTCCTCGTATGCACATCTGAAAACCAAATACAGAAACAGACCTGATGCTGAACCAGACCTGAGACTATCTTTCTCCAGTGGTTCCGGACTTCCAAGAGCTATGCAGAGCTAAGCAAGCGCATCCATCACACTGAGGACATTTAAACTTAAATCCCTGGAAATATTCATTTTTAGGAGGGGGTTCATGAAATTTCACAATTTAGTGAAAGGGGTTCATGGGCTGTTAAAGTTTGGGAACCACTGAGTTAAGGGGATGATTTTCATCAATATAGTCTCACCGGTACACACTCTAGTGTGGTTGAGTGACACCAGTTTAAAGGTGCCATATACTGATCTAACTTTTTGCCCTTTCCATATAGGAATGAGCTATACTAGTGTAAGCAAATTTACACCAGCATCACAGCATCCCCATTAGGGGGTGTTGCACTGCTTTACTAATTAAGCATATACTTAAAGAGCTGGATGTAGGGGACCAAAGTGGGTGAACTACTCCCCAAGGAGCACGACACGTTCCTCCAACAGGGGTACTACCCCTCCCTAATGCTCCCCCTACAGTGCAGGGATCCTAACATCTCTGCTATACGGTTCTGAGACGTGGACTCTTTATAGCCGGCACATTAAACAGCTTGAGTAATTTCACATGCGCTTCCTCTGCTCACTAATGAGCTTTCACTGGCAGGACAGAATGACCAATATTAAGGTCCTTGAGAGAGCAAACACAACCAGCATCGAGGAAATGCTACTGAGAGCATAACTTAGGTGGACCAGACATGTCATCAGAATGGAAGACCACTGCCTCCCAAAACAAATCCTGTATGGGGAGCTGAAGCAGGGCAAAAGGAAGAAGGGTCGTCCGCATAAGCACTTCAAAAATAATCTGAAGAGCAGTCTCCAGTGGGCTGGCATCAATCTCAATCAAATGGCTCAGAACAAGTCTTAGTGGCACTCTCCGACAAGATCAGCATGCAACAGGTTCAAGCAGGACTGACAAAATCGTCTCCAGGCTGCACGTGAAAGGCGCCACAGAGCTGCATTGTCAAACATCATGGATACGGACTTCCCATGGCCTCAGTGCAGCCAACTCTGCATCATGGTTCAGACTTCAGAGTCCTATGCACAGCCATAGATGAGAACTGTGACAATATTGTCATCGCCAGCAATGGACTACTGCTGCTACATACTTAAAGGAACACAACTTTGGGGATTTCCACACTCCACTCTGGAGGAGTGACTGAAGCAGGTGTTGACACACCCCAGCGAGCGCTGATTTAGATTCAAGCTAGCTCAGGTATGTCTACATCTGCTGCCCCTCCCCCCGCCAACTGGAGTGTAGACAGACCCCTAAAAGACACTGCTTTCCTGGCACCTTTCAGTGTTTGCAATTGGGTGGGGCAGAGCATGTGATTCCATCTCTAGAGAAGGAGCAGTAGAAGGTCATCACATAGCAGCGCTGGGCAGCTGCTTCCTAAGAGAGAGAACTGCTTGCAGGAGGGAGTAGTCTGTGGCTGCAGAGCCTTCCTGGGCTATATACCTGAAGATGCAATTTTCTGCTGGACAGATCCCAGAGGTTGAAATTCATCCTTGTAGAGGGGGGTCCACCCAAGACCTGTGCACTGTTTAACTCTGACTTAAGTCCCACCATGGGCCTTAAAATAGGACGTAAGTGGTGCTATCAGCCTTGGGCTGGAGCCCTGCACTGGATGATGGGGCAAAAAAGAAAAATATATAATTCTTTACACTTTTAAAAAAAGGAGTGATTTGCCCCAAAGCCAGTGAAGATGAATACACTGATTGGCAATCTCTTGGGATGATCATTCTGATGTTTAGAACGATGTGGCCATTCATTTTCACTTTCCAGCATCCAGCTGGGTGGCCCCAGGGGAACGAAAACTTCTATAAATCAAAAATGAACTAAAAACTAGCGATAGTGTCTGAGCTCCTAGCCTAGTGAGGTTTGTCTGTCGGGGAAAAGGGCCTCACTTGGTAAGTTAATGTTGGAGCTTGCAGGGTCGACGCCAGTAAAGTTATCCTCGGCTTGCTCTTCGCTGTACGCTGACTTTACTCCTCATTCTGTGAGCCGCTAGCACATCATCGGAGGCAAACTGAATTTCATCTAGGGGCTATTGGAGCCTCCTTCAATTGCAGAGCTGCCTTTTGTTTTGTGACCTCTGGTTGCCATTCCAGGGGGTGAGCATTGCAGGCATTGTGTGAAGTGGGGCCACATTTACAGGTGGGCAATTTCTGTGGTCACCTTATTCAGTGTGTTCCCCAGTGTGGGGCTCAGGACAAAAGTCACCATGTAGCGCTGGAGAGGATAAAGAGGCCCTCATAGTTGGGATTTAAGAAACGGAAGACTTGACTTTCTGCGGCAGAATGGATTTTCCCTCTGGGCTGTCTCATGCCAAGGCAGAAGCAAATCAGCTGTGTGTCAGCTGATCTTCTTTTCTTTGGGCTGCTGCATTCATTTGCATGGGAGAGGGAATTTTTAGACTGAAATTGAATGTAACAGAAGGTGCCGAGGAGCGAAAATAATTACCTGATTCAGTCAGCTCGACAGAGTTGCCTCTGAAGCAACCTTTGAAAGCTACTTGCCAGGGAAAATCCCTAACTGAGAGTAAGGTTTTGATCATATTGTTAATCATAAATAGATTCACATTGGTTCAATCTAAATACAGCCCCCAGGATTGCTAGAATCATGATATAAGTTACTTTGTGTCAGCGCCATATTTCCTTCCCTCAGAGAAATACACAGAAAAGGGAAACTCCGCTTGAAATCCTCTCACATCATTTCCCCTGCATCCTTCCTTCCACAGAGAGGGGTTGAAACCTTGCACTGCGGGGAGAGGGTGAGTTCTTAGGAGGAGAGAACCAGCAGATCTTGGGCAGTTTAGTAGAGTAGGCTGAATTTATAAACCAATGTCAGCCTCTTCCCCAGGAGTTTTATACAGGGTCACCTAGGCACCACTTAAGCTCTCACAATGGGGCTAAGAGTGAGAAGGGTCATAGGACTTGTGCTGGTCCTCTGCATGGGGGTGCATTTCACCTGGAGTGCTCCTGTCTTAACATGCCTTTTGCTTGCTTTTATTGCAACTGGAATCATCCCTGCTAGGTACCATTCCAAACAGTGTGTAAGGTGATGGTGTGGTTGGCAGGACAGAGCCCTGGACTGGGAGGTAACAGACCTGGGCACTAGTCAGGCTGTGCAACTGTCCAGCTGTCTAACTGTGGGCTAGTCACGTCCCCTTTGTCTTGTCTCTTTCTGCTTGTTAACTCTTCAGGGCAGGGGCGGTCTCACGCTGTGTGTTTGTGCAGTGCCGGCACAGTGATGTCCTGATCTTGGTTGGTTCTAGGCATCATCATCATATAAATAATGTATGTGTGAAATGAAGCCCTGGACAAGAAAAATACTGAATCTTCCAATGTTAAACAGCCCACCTCCTATAAACAATGGTACACGGAGCAGGAAACTTATACCGAGTCCTCTTCAGTTCCTGCTGACTCAGTTTCACTATGTGAAAAGTGACTACTTCCCAAGTCGGACCTTTTTGTTTTAGAGATATTGTGTGTAAAACTTAAATTGGCCAAATGCCCTGCGTAACATTCAATGGCATTTTTTGAAAGCCAAAGGCAATCCTCCAGTTGTTAAAGTGCTGTGTGTAATATAAGGAAATTACATACATGATTATTTAAATATCCCTCTTGTCTCTTTCAATGGAAGATCACTGCTAATCTGGTTGTCTTTTCCCTTGCAATTTACTCAATTACCACTTGATGGGGCCGAATGTCCTACTTACCTTTTGTGAGAGAGACAGTTACACTGTGATGCTCAGTGAAAGAAATGTACCTTATAGATTTACATTATTCACATGCTGCCTTGCAAAATAAGTCTGTATATTTTCAGTGAGATACATTCATGATTCTTAATAACCAAATGATAAGATAGAAGAGAAATCAGATTTGTCCTATAGAGGACAAATGAGTTTAGGGATCCTCAAATTCAAAGGACTACAATTCCTGCAACCCATACTCATTCTGCATTCATGCTCAGGGAACACAGTTAAAATAATACAAATGGCCTAATTTATACCTAAGAGCGGTTTAAAGTGAAACCCCATTTAAGGCCAGATGAAAGCAGGCACTATGGGCCCATGCCTAGGGCCTCAGCTCTCTGGGTCATGTGATCACATCTGGAACTCAAGGTTTTATTTAAAGTTAAAATTAAGGAGGACTCTAGGCCTTGAGGTTGTGAAGCAGAGCTTGGAAATGTGACCCAAGTAGGTCACATTGACGCAGTGATATTATTTATTATTCTGTTACCCTCATGTTGGAAATAATTTCACCATGACTCCTAGAAAGCTTCACTTTTTAGACACTAATAACCAAGTGATGTCGTTGTTGGTTATTGGAGCTTTGCTAAAGCCAGCTGAAGCAGTGTAGGGCTGCACTCTGCTCTCTTCAAGGTTTTCTTCTTATCCCATTTTATATTTTTTCCCCCAACTACTGGACTAAGCATTTATTTACTGCACCTGGTGCCCAATTAACTATGTTTTCTTTATTGGTGTTGCTTAGAATGAACCTTAAAATAAGATAAAACTGGTATTTCCAGGGTCACTAAGTTTAACACAGACAATTCCTCTTTGTCATGATCTCATTCTTTTTGGTCACAGGCTTTGGGCCTCTCACTCATCTTAAAATTCAAATTCAGTTTAAAAATCATAGTTCACCCCTATTCCTACAGCAAGCACTTGGGAGACTTAATCACAGACCGAGACCCCTTGTGCTAGGTGCTGTAGAAAGTCAGGTGGAAAAGACAGTCTCTGTTCCTGAGAACCTATCTTCACTGCAGCGTTAGCTCATAGTAGAACCTGAATGGTGACCCTAACCCAGCTTCTGGCCACACACAAAAATGTCTAGCTTGAGTCAGGTGGTGCTTTGAACTCAAGTCACCTGGCCCGGTGGGTCGGAGAGATGTGGAAGCCCTAGTGCTCCTGGCACTGGAGCTAGTGATATAGCGGGGACTCAGCTACTCTCTGTTGCTAATCCAGTCTCTGTGTGGCTGGGGTGTTCTGCAGGGTGGCTGCTCTCACCCGAGCTAGGCGGATTTGAGAGGAGTTAATGTGAGTGTAGATAACTCGAGCTCACTCTGCCGTGAAGACCCAGCCTGAGTTTGCACAAAGCCTGGAAACAGGTCTGGGGGAGGAGAGAAATGGCTGCAAGTGAAACCCACTGCTCTGTGTGTGGCAGGAGAGGAAAGATCCATGGGCTCGGCCCGCCCGAGCAGATACACACACTCCTGGGCTACACGCTGGCTAAGTACCCCGCCCACTGCCACTCCCTGCCTTTCTGGGGCAAGAGGGCACCTGGGCTGTCTCCAGTAAGGGAGTGGGGTCTGTGATGGGGCACTCGACTCACTGCAGGGGGCATCCCCTCCTGGCCATTTTGGGGATTAGCTCTGTGCGACCGCAGCCCTTCCCGCGGTTGCACTGTGCCACGCTCTGTCGCCTCCACCGTCTGTGGCTCCCATTTTGTTCCAGGAGCCACTGTCTCCTCTTTGTGACTCAACCCTCCGGCCAGGTCACTCAGCACATACCCCCCTTCTGGAGTACCAAAGTCCTCCACACGACTGGTCTCAGGAAGCCTTCTCTGGCACTGTCCTGATGGTGTCACTTCCCCAGTGGCCGATAGGGGAACCCAGGCCTGCCCACTAATCTGAGGTCCAGTTCAGTGCAGGGTTTCGCTGGACTCCTTCCTATGGCTTCTGGTTCCTCCCCGCCCCCCCACCCGATGTACCAGCTCCAGCTCCCTCCTCGCAGGGAGTAACTGCAGACTACTGAACCCCGTAGCCTCAAACATATCCCCAGGGAGTGACTGCAGCCTACTGCCCTGCTGCCAGCTTCCTGGCTTTATAAGCCCAGCCCAGCTCCTCCCAAGCTGGACTTCATAGGCAAATTAGGCTTTAGCACCCTCTGGCTTTCCTCCAGGTACAGCCTATAGGTTAACTGGCCTAACTCACCCCTTCAGGCCTTGTGTGGAGTAGACATTCTGTCACCGTGTCCCTCCTGCCTCTTCTGGGTGGGAAGAGGCTCTCATGCTGCTCTTTTGAGGGAGAGGGTCCCCCTGCCACCGTCACTCCAGGTGGCCCAGAAGTTGAGCTGAAGGGGGGCCCCCATGTCATGCTGTGCCTAGGGTCACAGATTCCCTCAGCCCAGCTCTTGACCCCATCCTTCACCAGCTCTCCTGTGTCTGGCTATTGCAGGAAACTTTACTCTCAGTCTGGGGCAGCTGGGTGAAATGTAATGGTCTGTGACATACTGGAGGTCAGACTAGACTAGATGATGTAATATTCTATTCTGGCCTTCAACTCTGTGAATCTATGGAAAGGAAACTTTTCATCTTGTATTTCTTCTTTCCCTAAAAAGCAAAATGAATCAGTGGAAACTGAGTGGTCCACAGGCCTATCAGCCCCAACAAGTGTATTGTTTTTAAAGTTCCAGGCGTGCATTCGTCACCGGAGTTAGCAATGGCTGAACTTCCCCCGGTGTGGGTTGGAGAACAAATGAGACATGGATGCTTATCTGAACCTTTCGAGTGAGTAATATTTTTCTAGGAATCACATGAAAACAGGCTGTTTTGTCTGAATTAACACAAGAACAGTTCTGGGCTGGGGTAAATCAATGGAGCACCAGCTGAGGAGCTGGTTTCTTTAGATTGTAAGCTCCTCAAAGCAGGGATCACTTCTGTGTTTGTACAATATCCGGCACAATCCTCATTCCTGACTGGGGCCTTGTGTCAGTACCAGAATATAAATATTCCATCATAACGGTCCAGGATCAATCACTGTAGTTTGGCATTTCAGTTCCAATTCCCAACAAATCAGGAAGAGCAAAGGAGAAGGAAAATAGGCTTTAAACAAAGGTATATAAACTTGTCTGAGTCCCTCAAGAAGGTTCAGCTTTAGCTGGAAAGGTTTGAAGGAAAGGGAATGATTAATTAGTTTGTTAACCAAAAAAAATCAGTCCATGCTGAATATTTTACTCTATTCTATTTATCTTCTTCCTACATCATGACAGTCCCACAGATTCCATTGGAGTCTGGGCTATGATGACCCTGTTTGAGCTAGTCTGAAACACTGTTTCGATGGCCAAAGGGCTGTTACGTCACAGAGAATGCAAAAATACACATTCTCCCTCCCTTAAGCAATGTATGGGGATTTGCTTTCCATAGGCCCAATTTATCAAATTGAGAGCTGTTTAAATACTCAGATACATAGAGATAGCCTGCTGATTTGGGCCAGATATAGACAAGCTGAGTGAATTGTTAAATACATATAGACAGGTTTCAGAGTAACAGCCGTGTTAGTCTGTATTCGCAAAAAGAAAAGGAGTACTTGTGGCACCTTAGAGACTAACCAATTGGCTAGTCTCTAAGGTGCCACAAGTACTCCTTTTCTTTTTGTAAATACATATAATTTATTCAATGAATTTAGCCCCCATTTCTGCTGCTATAATCACAGAAAAGTACGGCTGAAGGGAGCTCACGAGATCCTCTAGGCCAGCCCCCCTCGTTAAGGCAGTTCCAAGTAAACCTAGGTCATCCTTGACAGGGGTTTGGTCCAACCGGTTTTTAAAAACCTCCAGTGTCAGGGATTCCAAAGCCTCCCTTGGAAACCTATGCTGGTGCTTAACTACTCTTATAATTAGAAAACTTTTCCTAATATCTAACCTACGCCTCTCTTGCTGCAGACTAAGATTATTACTTCTTGCCCTACCTTCAATGGACATAGAGAACAATTGTCCACCACGCTCATAACAACTCTTAACATACGTGCAGGCTGTTATAAAGGTTCCCACTCAGACTTCTTTTCTCCAGACTAAACATGCCCAGGTTTTTTCACCTTTCCTCAGAGGTCAGGTTTTCTAAACTTTTGATAGTTTTTGTTCTCCTCTAGACTCTCTCCACTTTGTCCACATCTTTCCTAGAACTGGACACAGCTCTTCAGCTGAGGCCTCACCAGCGCCAAGCAGAGTGAGACAATTAGCTTCTGTGTCTTACATACCACAATCTTGTTAACACACTCCAGAATGATTGTAGCCTTTTTTCCCCAACTGCATCACATTATCTCATATTCAGCTGGTGATCTACTATAACCCCCAGACTATTTTCAGCAGCACTACTGGGGGCCAGTTATTCCCCAGTTTGTAACTGTGCATTTGATTTTTCCTTCCTAAATGTAGTACTTCACACTTGTCTTCACTGAATTTCATCTCATTGATTTCAGACCAATTCTCTAATTTGTCAAGGTCATTTTTAATTCTAATCCTACCCTGCAAAGTGCTTGCAGCCCCTCCCAGCTTGGTATCACCTGCTGATTCTATAAGCATACTCTCCACTATGTTATCCAAGTCATTAATGAAAACATTGACTAGTACTGGACCTAGGACTGACCCCTGCGTGAACCCCTCCGAGTATGATAGTGAACCATTGATAACTGTTCTCTGAATATGGTCTTCCAACCAGTCACTCACACACCTTATAGTAATTGCATCCAGACAACATTTCATGTATCATCTACCAGGATGTCACAATTTCCCTAATTGTGTTCATTGTTCTACTTTATTCCATTATTTTTCTCTCTCTCTGGATTGACCACAAGTAGAACTCGTGCTGAGAAATGATAATTAGAAAAATTATGTTCTCAACCATTTCTCAACCCTGATTGTAAAATTCATATTTATACTTGTGACTTTGAAATGTGCTTCCCATGAACATTCATGCCAGTAACACTCAGTCACTCAAAGGCTGACTCATTAGCGTGTCTCTGTAGCTGCCAATCTCAGCAGGGCATTCCATTATAGGCTCTGAAGTGCTCGTATCAGGAGGGTTTGAGTTATTCCCCCTCCCCCAATTCAAAAACAGCTTGAATACTTTCAGTCCTTTGTTTTCTGCTGAAGGAGACAAACAGGGACTCGAGAAAAAGTAACAGCATTTGGAAATAATTCTGTTTGATTGTGTGAAGAGCTCTCGGAGCCTCAAAGGTACTCAATAAAAAGCGAATATTTCATTAGGTAGTGCTCTAACCTACCGTCTCCTTGGCTGAACTAGCAAGCGTACAAGAGTTACATGATACATTAATGAACGGGTAGCTACTGCAGGGCCTCAAGAGAAATGCATTCGAAAAGGCAAACATTGTACTGTGGGAGCTGTGGTTAAAGGGGATTCGTTTTGCATGAGATGATTTCAGCACGGTCATTTGTCCTGAACTGTGACTCTTTGATATATAGGCTTGCTTCAGCCTGGAGTAGCACTCCTCACTCTCGCGGCCAGGTCACCCCCTTCCGGCGGTGTCAGGAAGTCGATATGCCCACTGGAAGCTCATTGCCAGTATGACTTGTGGCTGCACAATCGCCCAAATAACAGTTCAGATCTCTAGGGGGAGCGCTCAGCACACCAGTCAGATGGTAGCCCGGCCTTCTGGCTGCGGTGAACAATAGTCTTTTGGTTCCGGCCCTCTGGGTAGGGCGGAGCAGCTAGGCAGTCCATAGCCTTCAGCCTTTTGGCTGGGGCAAGCAACAACAGTTTCAGATTCCAGCCTTCTAGGTGGGTGGACCAATTAGACAGTCTATAGCCCTCAGCCTTCTGACTGGGGCACACAACAATAGTCTATGGTTTAGGCCTTCTAGCCAAAGGGGAGCATGCAGCCAGCCCCATGCACAGGGAGCTGGTGGCAGGGGTACCTGGGCCCACCCTGCTCCGCTGGGTCCCAGCCCAAGGCCCTAGCAGCGGTGAGTGATCCTGCCACGGAATCAGCAGGGAAACATAAGATCACTGCCTTGTGTCCTAACAGCACAACTGGATCCATGTTGGGTTTCCCTGGATTACTTCCTACATGTTCTTGTTGCTGCTCCATCATCTAGGCCCTGGCTCGCAGGCTCTTGGTCAGGCTGTTCGACCCGCAGCAGGAGTCTCCCTACAGGATAGAGGAGCAGGCATATACCTGACACAGGTGTTGGTATGTAATACTCTAAATACTCTTTATTGCGTACCAAATAAACCTCACTCGCTCCACATTCATATCCCAAGCATATGACACCAGAATCTGAAGGTCAGAATGAAGACCCGATGGACCGTCAAGGTTCAGGGAGCCAGCATTACCACATCTTGATTCAAACAGGGCTTTGGATCCACGAATGACTCCAAATTGCAAGTGTATCAAACATCTTTTTAGAATCCATTCCGTCACGTCATCAATTGTTTGGGCCCTTCACCCACAATTTCAAAGAGACAGTTCCGGGCAAATTGCCATAACCCAAGATGTGTACAAACAGTTCCAGGCAAAATCATTAATATGACTAATACAACGATAGGCTGTAGCATTAAATTTAGAAGAGCTGTAACACTGGGAGACCATCCTTTAAAAACATTCCAAAATTCCCTCTGATTCAAATCAACTGCCATTAAAGAATCAGCTGTAATATGTCTGGTGACCTGCGCCCTGGGATTAGTCACCGGTTGTATTTCTCCAGCCAATAACCCCGACGTTATTCTCCTTAACAGGTAATCCCAGGCTTTATGTAGACTGCACTGGATAGCACCTTTTTGGGTCTTTGACCTATCTCTTTCCTTAAGAACATAATAAACCACGTACCAGCCAGTGTGCTTCTGGCTGCCTGTCCAAAGCACTTTTCACTCCAACCAATGCCTGTCTAATCTCTCCAGTGGTAGCTGCCCTGATTCACTCATATTTAACTTCTCCATTCCTCTAACTCTGCCCACTGTATTAGCCATGTAGCTAGATTTTTCATATTCACTGGGCCTAATGACTTTGCCATCAACTGTAGGTCTGACGAACTTGTAGGAATTATTTGTGCCTGTTCTGACTGTATATCCCCCGCTGCATCCTTAATGGTTAATCTCCTTTCTATCACTGCTACAGACTTTTCTGGCTTAGTCTCTCCCGGCCAGTTTCTTATTTCTTCCCTCAACTTAGTATAAAGCCTCTGTAGAGGGTTTTCCTTTTGGCCCCCTCCCCCGGTGGGTCAAGATCCTCCAGATCCTCTCCATACCAAATATCTCCATGCCACTTTTCACTGAAATCCCAATCTCCGTTGTCTCCTTGGCACACAGCCACCACTTGAAGTCCCTTCATTTTCAATTCTCTCTTCAATGATGCAATGGTTTTCTGGCATCAGCTGTGATAAGCACTTACAATCTCCTCTTCCTTAGTCAGTTCTCAGATTAACTCCTTCATTCCTATCACTTGATTTTCTAATTTATCCTTATCTGTCTGTAGCAAAGCAAAGACTCACCAGTGCGGCGCCTCCTGTTGGTCATCTTGGGATTTAGCTCTTCAGCCCCCAGAGCGCCCTCTGCTGGCCGATATCTTGCTTGCCTCAGGCCCCCATGTCCCTCCCGGACCCCAGTGCCCCTTACCCTGGGGTTCTGCCCTGTGCAGTACCCCCGCTCTGGGTCTCCCCTCTCAGGGGAACCCCCAACCCTCTACCCCCACCTTGCCTCAGTGGCTACTGCCAGTCATCATTTAGCCCCTGCTCACTGGGGCAGACTGCAGTCTGTAAACCACTCATCATTGGCAAGGGGGTCGTACCAGCTGCCTCTGCTTAACCCCAGGCTGCACCTCTGTAGCCCCAGTACCTTCGTAGGCCTTCACCAAGGACTGCAGCCTGGGGGTTTACCAGGCTGGAGCTCCCCAGCTTCTCTTGCCTTTCCCCAGCACTGCTCCATGTCAAGTACCTTGCTCTTAGGCAGCTAGCCCTTTCCACTCCAGAGCTAGAGTGAGACTCCTCAGCTCCTGGCTCACAGCCCCTTTATAGGGCCAGCTGTGGCCTGACTAAGCTGGCCACACCTGTGGTCAGCTACTCCCTCAGCTGCTTTCACTCCTTTTCCCAGCTGCAGCCCTCTCCAGGGCTGCTTTTAACCTCCTGCTTATTTCCCCTCACCTTTTTATCTACACACTCCCCATCCGTGGCCCCACAAAATCGCGAGATCTCCTGGTTAACCTCCTCCTAGCCCTAGCTAAAACAGCCATTTATAAAACCAGAGCGGGGAGGTTGGCTAATGAAGCGTCCTGCGATTGTAGGGCCGTTTTCCGATCCTCAGTACATTCACGTATCCGGGCGGAGTTCCTCTGGGCGGCGTCCACCGACTCCCTTGATGCCTTCGAGGAGCGGTGGGCGCTGTCCGAAGTTCTCTGCTCGGTGACCCCGTCCGGTTCCCTCCGTCTGACCCTTTGATTGAGGGGAAGAGCGAGAGACCCCAGCCCCAGCCGTTGCCGCTGTGGATACCATCATTACTGTCACCTAGGAGGGGTCCTATAACACGTGGGTGTAACCCCCCCCACCCCCAAACCGCCCACCCCGCAGCCATGCCCATCTTGTCGGGCACTCTCAGGAGAGGAATAATCGGTGACACTGGGCGTGGCACTAGGTAACTTGAGGGGGTGGAAGACCACGAGTGTCGAGGAAGCCCCCCCTGCTCTAGGCCACCAGGTAACTTAGGAGGGTGGAAGACCACGAGTGTCGAGGAAGCCCCCCCGCTCTGGGCTCAGGCTAGCCTGAACGCTTCTCCCTCCTGAAGGCTGCTGTGTTATACCTTCTGTTTGCTTTTGTTTTGTTGCATAGTTTTGCTTTATTCTTTTTGGTGATTCTTTGTAAGTGTTACACAAATAAAATTCTTTTCTGCTTTAAAATAAAAGTAAAAAAAAACAAAACAAAACCCTGCTTATCAGAGTTGGGCAGCCACCCTACTACACTGCCTTAATCTTTTCTTTTTTTTTTTCTTTTTTCTTTTCCAGTTCCCAATTTTGTTTCCCCATTTGTTCTAACTGGGTTTGCATTTTCTGTGCCTGCCTCACTTCCCACTCCAAATTTTCCTGGCAAGTTTTAGAGTTATCTTGTAATGCCTGTAACCCCGCATAGATTCCCCCCTTATATACAATTGGCTTTTTTACAGCCTGCCACAACAGCCCCACCGCGGGCATTTGTTTTTTCCTGGCATTAGGCTTATAAAGGTGTACATATTTCTCAAATATCTTTTCTAAGGTATCAGCTGTTACACCAGGTTCCACTACATCGTCCACCCAAGGGCACGTCCCAAATGCAATAATCTCCTTCTCTAACAGAGAAGGGGCTTTAACTTCAGTCCACTGGGGTGTCTCTCCCACCCCTGTACTTTTCTTCTTAAGCAGTGTTTTAAACATTGCTACAATAACACCGTGTGCACACTCTCACTCACTGTAACACTAGTTCCCCATGTTGTATCTCCCTCACCATGTTTTTTTTCCTCACAAATTTCACAAATAAGGAGTCACCCTTATTTAATTTAAATGAGGATTCCCCCAACACTATAAGACCTCCGTCTTGGAATCGGGCACTCCTTAATATCTCTCCACTCCCCTCCACAATTCTCCACCAAGTGTTAGACCTGCAGTAGGAGTCTCCCTACGGGATAGGGGAGCAGGCAGCTATCGGACACAGTGTTCGTATATAATACCCTAAATACTCTTTATTGCTTACAAATTCTCGCTTCGGTTGTCAACACGTAACTCACGTCAAGCACACTTCATCCACACTAGGCCTCAAATGGCCTATAACGCTTTACATGGATATATGGATATATAGATATAGATAGATAGATAGATAGATAGATATCCCAGCGGGGTGGCTCTTCCTCTGGTCCCTCCCAGCGTCGTCCATCTCCTGGGGCAGTGGGTTGCTGGTCTTCTCCAAGGCCAGTCCTGGACCCTGCTCAGGGCTCAGCTCTCTGGGAGGGACATCTGCCTCCTTCCCTGGTTTGGCCACAATTGAGTTGCAGGGCCCTACTCTTTTACTTCCTGTCCCACCCCTGCATTCCAGCCAGGGTGTGGGGCAGGCTTAGCTGCACCCACCAGGGGGAGTTAACCCCCTCTGCATTGGAGTAAGGCCACTCCAACTCACAATGCTGGGCCTTAGTACAGCAATGGACAATGGTGTACTTTGTATGTAAGTGGACACAGGTTCAAATCGAGTCTAATCTGTCTGAGGCAATGGGCATTCTCTCCCAACTACCATGAGAAGTGGTGCATTCTCCATCCCTTGAAATCTGGCTGGCTGTCGGAAGGCGTGTTTTGGTCAGATACAAGTTATTGGGTTCAATACATGAGTATCTGGATGAAATTCCATAGCTTGGGTTATGCAGGAAGTCATACGAGATGATCTGATGGACCCTACTGGCCTTAAAAGCGATGAAGAAAGCTGCAAACTTGGGTAGGCATTTTTCATCAAAGAGCATTGCCTCTGAGCTTGGAATGGATTCCCTACAGTGTTTTTAGTTAGTGTAGTTATTGCATTAAAGGTTGTCTATAGGTGCCAGCCAAGACTGAGGCCCCATGTACTAGGCACCCCACAGACACTGAGTGTATGTTTATATTGCCATCAAAGGTGAGTGTGCAGCTCAGGCTGGCATACTCATACTAGCATTAATTTAACTCACATGGCTACAAATAGCAGCGAAGACATGGTGGCATGGCACAGACTGCGGTGCCAGCTAGCAGCACGAATAGAGACCTAGGTTTCCAGAAGGCTCATATAGAGCTGTGGTCCTGAGTTTAGCTAGCGAGATTAAAGGTAGTTGGTATGCCTGTCCGAGCAGCAATCACATCACAGCTGTGACGGCAGTGTCAACATACCCTAAAAGTGACAGTTCTGCCCTCAATAGACAAGACAAAGGATGAGGCACAACCCTACTGGTACTTGAGAGATCATTAAAACTGAGCCAGTACCATCCAAAATTATTTATGACTCTCACTCCCATTTAGAAATGAATTTGCTTTTGCCCTGCTTGCGTTCTTTGGCACCAGTTCTGCAAGTGGATCCAGCTAAATCTTTTTCCCCATGTGGCAACAGGTCAACATGCCACTTCCAATTATTTCCTCCAATACTCATTACCTTGCAGCAGTCAACAAGGAATTTCATTGAGATTTCAGAGCAGGAGGAGAAAGGATCACAATAACCCTAGACATGCCCCCTGCATTCATATTAGATCGCAGTGCTGATGGGGAAAGACATTCAGGGACTCTGTATGTGAATGATGCTATAAGAGAGCAAGAGCAATACGAATTGACTAAAACAATGAAGGTAGTAGTGAGGCTTTACTGTAATTCAACTTTATGCATATGGGTTAAACAGAACAAGGGATAGCTCTAACGTGGGCTTGGGATCCAGTTGCCAATGGCAGAAATGAGCAACACAGAAGATTAAACAAACAGATTTGCCTGGGGTGTTGAGGATGAGCCTACTGTGGTTTCCCATGGTGAATCAAATAACGTTAGCATCCAAGATTAGGAGATGAGATCTTCAGATGCAGTTTAGGGAATAGCTGTGTGGCTTAAAAGTCAAATGAGATCTTTCCTGCAGATTGCCAGAGCTAAGGAGAAAAATTAAGAGAACTGGCATAAATAAGAAGTGGCAGATTTAATACAAAGAAGTGCAGGGTTTGGTTGTTTAACTGTCAGGCACAGTAAGGAGATATCTGCAGTATACGCTCTGGACATGGAAATATATGTGTGTCTTTGTCATGTGGCTGGAAATGCAGCCTGCTTTAGAAAGACCAGAACAGAGGATCGGGAGATGCCAGGGACATTTGCCCAGCCCTAAACCTGCCAGGGAAAGAGCGGTCCCTTCCAATCACAAGCCTGAAAATAATAACTTCTAGATGCATCGGTTAAGCACAGATGTAGTATGCTGCTCTCAGTTTTGGGTATTGCCACCTCTAGGGCCCTGCCAAATTCACGGTCCATTTTGGTCAATTTTGCGGTCATAGGATTTTTAAAATAGTCAATTTTGTGGTTTCAGATGTTTACATCTGAAATTTCCCGGTGTTGTAACCGTGAGGGTCCCAACCCAAAAGGGGGTTGTCAAGGTTCCTTCCCCACTCTGAACTCTAGGGTACAGATGTGGGGACCTGCATGAAAACCTCCTAAGCTTACTTTTACCAGCTTAGGTTAAAACTTCCCCAAGGTACAAACTATTTTACCCTTGGACTTCCACTGCCACCACCAAACTTTATCTGGGTTCCTGAAAAAACGTAGTTTGGACACATCTTTCCCCCCAAAATCTTCCCAACCCTTGCACCCCACTTCCTGAGGAAGGTTTGGTAAAAATCCTCACCAATTTGCATAGGTGACCACAGACCCAAACCCTTGGATCTTAGAACAATGAAAAAGCATTCAGTTTTCTTACAAGAAGACTTTTAATAGAAGTAAAAAAGAAATCACTTCTGTAAAATCAGGATGGTAGATATCTTACAGGGTAATTAGATTCAAACATAGAGAATCCCTCTAGGCAAAACCTTAAGTTACAAAAAAGACACACAGACAGGAATATTCATTCTATTCAGCACAGCTATTTTCTCAGCCATTTAAGGAAATCATAATCTAACACATACCTAGCTAGATTGCTTACTAAGTTCTAAGACTCCATTCCTGTTCTGTCTCCGGCAAAAGCAGCATACCGACAGACACAGACCCTTTGTTTTTCTCCCTCCTCCCAGCTTTTGAAAGTATCTTGTCTCCTCATTGGTCATTTTGATCAGGTGCCAGCGAGGTTACTTTTAGCTTCTTAACCCTTTACAGGTGAGAGGATTTTTCCTCTGGCCAGGAGGGATTTTAAAGGGGTTTACTCTTCCCTTTATATTTATGACAGGGGTCATGTGGGGGGTCGCAAAACTGTTGTAAGGGGGTCGCGGAATTGCCACCCTCACTTCTGCACTGCCTTCAGAGCTGGGCTTGGAAGGCAGCAACCACGGAGCTTCCTGCTGCTGGGGGAGGTACCCAGAGGTGGGTCTGAACTCTCCCCAACAGCAGCCGTGCATGGAAAGAGGAAGTCCTGTCCCTCCCCAGCCCCACCAGGACTAGCAGCTGGAGCCTGGTGCACAGGAGGAGGCCCCGCTGGGGCACCCCAGCCCTACCCATCCCTCCCCCTCTACAATAGCTAGATTTCATGGGGGAGATCTGATTTCACGGTCCGTGACACATTTTTCACAGCCGTGAATTTGGTAGGGCCCTAGTCATCTGTATCTTACAAGCAGCTGGTACAGCACATTCAAGGATTGGAAAGCAAAATCCTTCAGATTCTGCTGAGCTTGTTCCCTACCTATCCCTCCT
The DNA here is from genome assembly GCF_965152275.1 of Natator depressus. Lineage (NCBI taxonomy): Eukaryota > Metazoa > Chordata > Testudines > Cheloniidae > Natator > Natator depressus. The sequence goes on along the minus strand of NC_134240.1, from coordinate 5,169,736 downwards.
CGGCACAGTTGTGGCTGCCTTTTATCTCACAGAAGAGGGTTCTGGGAGCAGCTGGGGTGAGGGGAGCCACAACGGGAGGGTGAATTGTTCTGCCATGAGAGCTGAAGACGCTCTTATCCGCACCCGGCAGCCCCATCCATCCATATTCATTTCATTCCAAATCATTTTGATTTGCTGAGTGTCAGGAGAGCTAACAAAGGGCTCCTCTCTGAAGGAAGCGACAATCATTTCCCTCTTTTCTCGCCTTAAGAAACTTCAGAAACAAGGGAATCTCTCCCTTCCCCCTCTTCCGGCTTTCTTATTTTCTAGCCGGGGATGACGAACGAAGCTAATCGGAGGAGTAAATGTTCCTGGCAACGTTATTCTGGGAAGTGGCTGATGCATGTGGAGTGACTGAACATGTCGAAGATCCCAAAGGGGTTGATAATGATTTGGGGAGTGTGCATCCAGACTGAAAGCTATGCCCGCTAGAGAGGCTTTAATAATAAAATCCATCGGGAGATCCCAAAGTGCTTCATAAGCATTAGTGAGAGAGGCAGGTTATTATCCCTGTTTCAATCAGGTGCACATGGAAGCAAAGAAACATTTCAGTTTCCCAACAAGTTTCCCAGGGTGTGCCTCATGCACGGAGGAGCTGCCCGTAGGCACCTGCAAAGCCACCACATGTCCTCCTTCGAACTCTCCTTTGCCTTGATGCCTACATATATCTTCACAGTGATTAGGCAGCTGGTGTGTTGAGATCACTGCTTATTGTGCTGACCTGTACTGCCTCATTGTTCCCTTGTGCTCCGTCTGCAGCATCCACCTGTTGTCTACACAATCACACTTAGATTGCAGGTTCTTTGCACCCAGCACAACAGGACCCTAGCTAGTAGCTGCTATGGTAACACAAACAATAAATAACAAGGTCACACAGGAAGTCTGTGTTAGAACTGGAGATATAACTCAGCGTTCCTTGATTATCAGGCCTGAGCCTTAATGACAAAAACAGCCTCACTAACAGGCCATTACTGCTTTTTCGTGGGTTACGGCCCTGATCCAGCAAACACTTATGCATGTGCTTAACTTTCAACACGAGTAGCCCCACTGAAATGAGTGGGACTGTTCACATTCATAAGTGTTTGCAGGTCTGGCGAATTACTCTGTGTTCCTCAGCATTCTTGATCCTTTTTTTCTGCCTGAAGGTTACTGCAGCATCAGTGGATGGGAGAGGGGACCAGAAAAATTGTTTGAGGGCAGGAAGAATCAAAGTGGTCATTTACATACCCCAAATGTGTTCAAGATTTGCCCTTCAGTCCCTTTGGGCCTGTTTTTCACCGCCCCCCAGTGCCTCGCTAAGCAGCTGCCCAACTTGTGTCCATGGCACAAATCTCTAATTCCCAGAAACTGAGCACACCTAGCTCATGGCCATTTGGCCTAGTGCATAGCTGGTTTACAGGTCTGCATAATGTAAAGCCCTGGGGATCTGACACTAAGTGAAATAATAGACTGCTTTCTAAAAGTCCAGTTACAGAAACCAAGGCATCACTTTACTGTACACAACTGATGATCCAAAGGACCATGATTAATGTGAGGCACTCAGACCTTCTCTGTTCTTCTTGCCCCTAAAATTCAATGTTCTACAAAGGAAAAAAAAACATCTTACAAATATGAACCAGGCACCATTTTGTTCAGCTCCCCCCAGGTGAAGAAAATGGCAGCACGGGAAAGCAAACCCTCAAAATGACTCGCAGGATGTGTATCTCAGCCTGCACAGAGTTGGCGCCACTGTCAAGGAGAAAATAATTGTGATCAAAGTCACTGGGACACACATTTGCCAGTGCCAAACGATGGGAAAGGCATCATGCCAAACCTTTACAGAACAGCAGCGTAAGGCTGGTGCCAATTACTGAATAATTGTCAGCTTGATAATGGGATCTTCTTTGGCTGTCCCTATGCTAATGATTTGTATAATGATGAATGTCTTTTAAGACATGTTTATCATGATAAGGATAGCCGTTGTGTATTTTAGAAGTTTTCTGTTGTTTACAATGTTGTATTCCCAGTGACTCAATGGGAGAAGACTTGGGCCCAAGCTTTATATTACAGTATATTATAACTTTATTTTATCTATGCTTCCACTGATTCTATATTAATTATTCCATTAAAATACCTGCATCTGACAAAGTATTTGCAGTAACCAGTGCTTGAGCAATACAGTTGATTAGGATATTCATATAGTATATCCACATTCCAGTCTTAAACCTCCAGTAGCAAAGGCTTTGTAGCCTAGCAGATGAACGATCAGCCTTACATTTTAAAAGGAACTGGGTGGGATTTTAAAAAATGGCCAGCATAGGCTGAATTGAGAAGCCATGGCAAAGCTCCCATTGAAAATCAGCAGGAGAAGATTTATGCCAGCATTGAGTGCTCTTGAAAATCTCATTCGCTGCATTCAAGGTCTGGTCCAAAAACCAGGGAAATCAATAAGTGTCTTTGCATTACCTTAAATTGGCTTTGGGTCAGGCCTTGAAATCCCACTTGGAATGTAATGGATGGTGAGAGCACTGGACTGGGAATGAGCAGCTGTGGGTTTTAAGCTTAGCTCTTCCATGGACCCCCTCGGGCCTTGGACATGTTATTGAGCGGCAAACAACCACCAGCGGCCAGCCAGGTTACTCATACTGGGCACTGAGCAGAAGATTTTCCCTTTGTCAAGGTGCCTGCATTTTTCTCCATTTACCTCCCTGATAGGCATGTTGTTAGGCAGAATTCACTGGGAGCTGGGCGAATGCTGCCCAAAATACCCAGGAATTGTCATTATGAAATTGAAATGAATTTGCTCTGATTGCATTCGTGCTGCTTTTGTGGGAGCTTTCCATGGACATTATAAGTGAATGAGGTGACTGGCAGGGATGTCCTTAAAAAGCCCAGCCCTCACTCATGTTAGCATGAGTGAGACCCGCAGACTGGAAGCCATGAAAAATATCATAGCGTGAATCCGCCACCATTTCTGTGGGTTAAATGAAAGGCTCTGAATTATTGACACAGGTTTTTACAGTGTGGCTCTGAATGAACAGGTTCTGAGACGGGGGTTGGCAAAGTGAGCCACCGGAGACCTGCCTACCTTTAAGCATGTGAATTAGTCCCATTGACGTTAATGGGGTTATACAGGTGCTTAAGTACTTGCTGAACGGAGCCCTGAGATTTCACCTCAAGGACTGACAACGGCATTTAGGCCCCATGTCAGCAAAGCACTTGCTTAAGACTCACTGAAGTCACTAGGACTTAAGTATGTGCTTAAAGTTAGGCACATACTTAAGTGCTTTTCTGAATCAGGGCAGTGGCTAATATAGTACTGCTACAGGCATATCAAAATGCAACCTGTTTTCTCACTGCCCAGTTGGAAGCACATTCCTCCAACCACCTTCAGCCCCAGGAAGCGTTTATCCCACATGGAATCCTGCATGGAATCCTGCACCACGAGGGGGAATCCACCCTACGAAACTATACAAGCCAGTGCAGAGGATAATGCGGTCTCAGGAAGTAGCCCTATGGAGAGTGTTCAGACCATTTGGATTCACTAGAGAGTGAATTAAACAAATAGTAACGAAGAAGGAGAATTGTGTAGCAGCCAGCTGTGTGCTACTGGCCAATTCTGAACCAGTGAAGCCAAAGGGAGTTTTGTCACTGATTTCAGTGGAAGCAGGAGCAGGCCTAAAATTTGCCATTTCCATTTGTCAGTGAGCTCTTGAAATCTTTGGACTGGTGGGAAATCACTAGCTCTGTGTAAACAGCCTCTTTCCCAATGCAAAGCCTTGGAGCACGGCTTTCAGCTCTGCTTCACTCCTCCAGAACAGCAGTGACTGTGCTGTAGCAAAGAGCCCTTGAGTGGTGGGAAACTGGCGGGACTGAAATACAACAGTTCAATAATGGAGCTGCAGTGTGGGGTTTGCCAGGGATTTGTACTCAGCACAGCAGGTCTTCTGTATCTGGGAGCATCGCATATGAGCTTTTCCCTGTTAGACTCACATCCCTTATGGAGACGGCTGCTTTTGGGCAGTCTCTATTGACTGCCACACCCAAAGCATTAGCAGAAACCAGCGTGAACTGTCTTTGATCAGTTGCTACAGGGAAATAGGAAACGTTGGATTTTTTGGAAAATTGTAATATGACATCTGTCTGTCTACAAAATGGAGCAAAACCAGAAATTAGGGGTGAGGGTCTGTGGCTGCAAAGGACAAGAGAACTGCCGTGAATTTAAACACACTGGTTTGTTAATTGGGAGCTGAAACGAAAACCTGAAACTAAGAGGGGAGATAATCTGCTTGATTTTAAATGTTAGCCAACTTGGGTGGTAAATTTCTGCTGGCGGAGGAATGGCAATAGGAGACCAATAGGAATTTTAGACTTGGTCAGTTATGCTCTCTGCACCTAAAGCGCTGAAGCAGGATCCAGGCATAATTTAGCGTAAAAACATGCTGCTTGTGATCTGAAAGTTCTCCTTTGACTAAGAAGCTCGGAGAGCTAATTAACTCCCCTTTTTTGCTTAGAAGATTTTTCTGCCTTTTCTTATCTAATAAGACCCCACATTAGACCAATATTGTGCAGATGCATCATTCGACTCCCTTACAGAACATGAGAGATCATTGCTGCCACAAATACTGGTGGAGACAATTCAGAGCTATGTTGTGGAAGTTAGGAGCCATCAGAAAAGTCTGTGCATTACTGACTTGAAAAGGGAATGGGGGGAGAGAGGGAGAATACAGGTCTGCCCGGGATCCCAGCAGAAGTGGGGATGTCCCAACCTCAGGACTTTTCTCCTGCTGCCCAGCTAGAGTATTCTACTTCTCTGTCAGCCACCACATCCATCTGAGCACACAAGGCACTAGCATGCTGGACTAGCCGTCCATGGGCACATTTACCAGGTTTCTGCACACAAATACAGGCTTGAGGGCGCTCAGGCAGAAGCAGCTGCAAACACTGTGCATAGAACTGAGTGAAACCCTGATTTTTTCAGTTCAGAGGTCAGTCATTGGGTACACTCACCGCTAGCGGCACCTCCTGCTGGCCATTAGCTCTGCCAGGCATTCTACTCCCCCTCCGATGGTGTCTTCCCCAACGCTGTCTCGCCCTGCGACCCCTCTCGCTCCAGGGACTGCAGTCTCCTCTTCGTGGCTTGGCCCTTCGGCCAAGTCACTAAGGTCCTCCCCTTCCGGGGAATTAAAAGTCTTTCCAGACCCGCTGGCTGGCGGGAGTCTCCAATGCCCTGTGCCACTGCCCAGTGGCTGACAGGGGAACCCAGGCCCGCCCTCTACACTGGGTTTTAGCCCACTGACCCTATAACAAACAGCCAAGGTCTCTGTACCACCCAACCCCTTCCTGCTGTTTCCTTGGGCTTCTTCCTACTTATCTGGCTTTCCCCTTTCTGGGTTTGTCCATCTCCGAACTCTCTCCACTCAGGGAGTGGCTGCAGCCTACTTCCCTGCCTTCCTGAAGCCCCCTGTCTGTACCCAGCTTCCTGGCTCCTCCTCCAGGTGTAGTCTGGGGAGTTAATTGGCCTGCCTGGCCATTTTAACCCCTTCCAATCCTATGTGGGGTGGACATCCCGTCACAGGTCCAAACCGGAAAAATAATTATCAATATTTTTTTTTGTTATTTTGGGTCAACCCAAAGCAGAACGTTTTGGGGTTTTCTCTAAAAATGTTTGTTTTGGGTCATATGAAATGTTTCATTCAACCCAAAATGGATTTTTGAAGGGGAAAAGGGTCATTTCATTTAGTTCCTTTTTTAAAAAAATAAACTAGCTAAATTTCAAAATGAAATGTCATTTTGAAATGCAAAGTAAAAATGTTTTGTTTTACCCTTAATTTTTTTTTCTGAAATGATTTGCCAAATTTTTACCTGAATTTGTGAATAGTTTTGGTTGACCCAAAACTGCATTTTTCAGTGGATAAACTATTCATCCAAAAATCTTCATCCATCTCTAATTGTGCATGCGTTTTTAGAAGCCTACTAGAAATTTAGCTTTCTGTCTCCAAATTCCCTTTGGCAATTCAAATCCCTCTAGCTCAGGTACTGAAACCTGAGATTTTTGATGGAACTTTTTGCTAAAACACAAACACTCAACTACTTCAAAAATACCAAAGCAATGGAACACCTTAGACAACATCTTCAGAAACTCCGATTTTCTGTGGATTTCCTCTGATCTAGTTTTATATATTTAAGGTCCACTTTAAGTAGCACTAACTATTTGATCTCCATTGAAACACTGGTACTCTTTAATGTGATGTGTAATTTGGACTAGAATGTTTAGTTCTGCCATTAGATTTGTTTTTTTTATTTTCACCATCAGACCTCTGAATACCATATCACTGTCACCACTGTACACCCTCTCCTCTAATCCCAAGATAACTTGAGATTTAACAGACTTCTAATTTCAGAAATGAAAGGAATCATTTCTTGTTCAGAAGGTTGCCTTTGAGAAATGGATGGTTTTGTGGCTTTAAACTGCAAGGTTACAGGGGTCACCAAGATGAATCCAAATTAAAAACCCCTCTCCAGGGAAGAATTAGCACGCTCATATAACCCAGGCAATCAAGTCATGGGCCTCTTAGCCTCAGGCACACATTGCAGAAGAAAATCGATGGACAGCAGGAAGACATTTAGGTAAATTTCAGGTGGGCTTGTGTTGAAATCTTAAAATGCCAAAGGAATTTTACTGATCTTCACATGAAAACAAGGATCTGAACAGGGACTGAATAAATTGAGTGCTACTTGCTCAGGAATTGATTGAAGTCTATTAGCAAAGCAACACAGTTCCAGCAACTGACGGGATGGAAGAAAAAACAAACAGTGAATTAGTGCCTTTTGGCGTTGTAAGGTGGCAAGCAGTGGAAAAAGAAAGCCTTCAAGTTCTGCACACTGACACTTGGATGCTCTCACTCCCACTCCAAGCTGGATTTGAATGGGAATTGAAATCTTAAACATTCCTCACATCTCAGCCCAAGTCAACGCAAAGGAGGGGAATGTGTGACCTGCCAGACAGCTGCCAGGGCTGTTTTTGTGCATTGAGCATGTGATTTACCACCATCTGCTGATCACCTAAATAACAATGAGAAAACCTGGCTGCAACTGGTGCACAGAGCATGGATCACCTGAGATCCGGGAGGCTGGCATAACAGAAGAATGAAAGAAGGACAAATTTTCAATGTAGCCACTGTCCCATTAATTGGCCACAGCATTTCAGAAGAGGTTAATATGGTGGGCCAGTCCCACAATCCACACTCAGACAAAATCTCCACTGTCAGAATTGCAATGTATGTCTTTGAAATGGTGGTTACCCATAAGTACTTCTGTGTAGTCATTGTCTTTCCTGTAGCACGCATCGTGGAAATAACTTGCCCCTTCCTCCCATAGACAGATCAATGGAAAGAGCTAGCTAAGCTATCATCCCCGGTGACAAGCCTTACGCTGTCAAAGCAGAATCTCAAACTCCACTGGCTGGAGTCTTCCACTGAGGCAAGATGCACTAATTAAATCTCACGCTCACATTCTCCTGTCTAGGCCAGAATCCTTGGTCAGACTACATCTTCTGTGACACACCCGGGTCTCCTCTCTTGATGAGGAGAGGTGGTGCATTACAGCAGATTCCTGGCTGTGGTGCATCATGGGACATGAAGTCCACCTGGGGAGCCTATAGAGATGAATGGGAGCAGGAGGCACTCAAACTACAACCAGCATAATGAATCACAGAGGCATTTCAGAATTGAAATATTTCCAATTTTTTTCAGCTTTATTTTGGTTTTTGATCCAAAACTGAAAAATTCCAGTTTTCAGCTAAGTTAAAAAATGTCTATGGAAAACAGACACTTTTTGAGGAAAAAAAATCATTTAATCAAACGCCAACGTTTTGGGGGCGAGGGCAGTATCCTCATATATATGTATAAAATTCCTATCATGTTGATGTCTAGACTCCATCACAGTGCAAATTAATAATAACCTTATAGCACGAAGCATAACACTGGCTGGAAATCCTTAGAATAGCAAAGCTAAATGGGGTGAGTTAGAGACAGAGAATCAGTTTTAACTTGGAATTTCTTTGCCTTTCTGATTTATGTCAGACGCTAAATGTGGTCTGAACATCAGCTACTTTCCTGGTGTATTGTAGTTGCCCTGAGTGCATAAAAGGGTATAATCATGCTTCCTCTTAATGGTTATCACAGCTGGTTAGTACGCTCTTTGAGACCTCTTTAGCATGTCAATATCACTGCAAGATATTGAGACTGTATCACAATGAAAACATTTTTTTTAAAAAAGGTTAATAAAATGATACATGATAGACAGAAAAAAAGTGCAGAGGAGAAATATCGTGTGTGTGTGTGAGAGAGAGGTTTTTGCATACAATATTGAAAGGGAGCACGGTTCCTTATAACCCACCTGTGTACAGGAGGCAAAAGGCCCATGCCTTCAGTATAACCTCCACCTGATTAAGTCTGGCCACCCTTGTCTAGTTCAGGGCCTATTATTCTGGTAATAAAGCAAGTGACAAGCTGCTTCAGTGAGTTCTGCTCCATTTCAAGGAATAATGGAGTCTCTCCTGATCAGGGCTGCTTGTTTATCTGTGTGCAGGGTTGATGCTCTAGAGTGAGAACAACATGCTCCAAGGTCATTTTAATTGCAGATCATTTCAACAGAAAGGCGGGGGGTGGGGAGAGAGAATGAACATACTGAACAGTTGTAAAACTGGGTAATAAATTCTGGTACCCAAACTTGATTCAGGTTTTAAATGTATTCTCCTTTATTTATGGATTTTTTGTCTTTGCTGAATTATTTGATGTTTATAATACAAATAGTGCATCATAGAATAAATAGGCTCTGGATCCAGACCCCATTATGCCAGGTGCTGTACAGACACAAAGAAAGACAATCCCTGCCCTGATGAGCTTGCAAACTAAGGCCCCAATCCTGTTGTGCACCAGCAGACCTCTTCCTTCTGTGGAGCTCCATTTTGGTCATTGAAGGAAGAAGCTAGCCTTTAAAGATTACCTGAGTTACCAGGCCTGGAGGTAAGAGCCAGCCGTTGTGGCTTGTTAAGCTGCTGCCAGGTAGAGCTGACAGATGTCTCCTAATAGCGGGAAGACATAAAAAGAAACACAGGGGTGTCACAGCTCCACCTAAGGGCCAACCCAGGAGACTCCCAAACTAGATCCTAGTTAGAGGAAAGACAGAATTGGAGAGTTATTCACCTGGCTTGCACTGAAGAGGCCTAGGGACTGTGATCACAATTTTGCTTGTGTACTCCAGCTAGACTCGTGGCTGAAGGAAGCAGAGCCTTTCATTTTGTAGACTCCTAGACTAGGTGGAAGTAAACTGCCCTGTGTGATGCTGGCAGACCAGTTGTCAGCTCATGCCTAGGCCTCACTGAACGCTGACAAATGCAGAGCTGGAAACCAGCCTGGCTTGCCTGTGTATTAGCATTGTTAAATAGGCATTAGAGTTATAAAAGTGTTTTGACTTTATGAAATGCTTGTGAGTTGCATCAATCTCACTTATAATATCTGTGTCCCATGATATAAGATTAATATTAAGTGATTGCTCTGTAACAATAAAAATGTTTTTTTAGGGGGAAGGGGAGTGTTACAGTTTTAGATCAGTCAGGGGAGAAGCATTACCAAGTGCGAAATGCTAGAGGAGACCTGCACAAACACTTGTCCCATCAGCTTGAGCTCTGGGAGAAAGGAATAATAATTCCTGTCAAGAAGAAATTGTTATCCCTGTGCTGCTTGGACTTCAGGGAGAGGGCAACACTTGTAAGCATAGGCGAGGGATCCCCAGCTGTTTTGCTTGCGTTAGCCCTAAAGGACATATAGAGCTTACACGTTAGCAGCTTCTATTACTTTTTGCAACCTAAGACCATAACTCATTTGTGAGGGTATGTTTACCTGCTTTAATCTTGTAAATAACATTTCTTTTTCCTAGTTAATAAATCTTTAGTCAGTTCATTATAGTGTAACCCCCATGGAGATGCCCTAGATTCCTGGGGCTCGGTCTGCTGGCAGCTCAGGGAGAGGCATACTGTCCCTGGTAGGGAGGGGGAGCCAAGGCAGACTCAGAGTCTGCCCGGCAACCACTAGGGAGTGAGAGGCCCTTCCCAGGGAGTCCAGGAAAGGGGAGAAGCCATTTTGGAGTCAGTCTGGAGCCAGCCAGGGCATAGGCAGGGTTGGCTGTGCGGGGAGCTGGGAAGTCCCAGGCCTGCATGTAGGGTTCCCCCTGAGAACAGGCCTCTAGGGACTTGAAAGCAAGATCCCTCAGCTGGGTTTTTCTTCTCCACTGATGACACCCAGTTTGTAGAGTTTTGCTGGGAAACTTCCCCAGCCAGGCTGAGTTCGCCCTCCAGCTCCCTAGATGAGCCCAGGCACCACGTGGCCAGCTCTGCTCTGGCTGCTGGTCCCGGGCTGCTGCCTGCTGTGAGTGTGTCTGGACACTGGGCTAGGAGGCTACAGTTTGGATTTTAGTACAGTTGTGTAGTGTGCACCTTGAGCCAATCCTGGGACCGAAGCAGCCTGACTCCTGCCTGAAGAGGCTCCCTGCCAGCAGAGATCAGCCCCTCTGCGGTGACCGAGGAGTCCAGAGTCATCTCTGAACCTGAGGATCATTCATGGAGTTTGTGAGTGCACCCTCTTTTAGTTAGTCAGTCAGGAAAATTGTTTTGGGGACCCCCTATGCCCGGTACTGTGTCTTCAATCCAGGGAGTAGGGGCTTGGGGATTTTATAACCTGCTGCGTATTAAACCTGTGGAGGGATTTACCACCTTATCCTACTTGTGAGTCCTTTGGGCTGTAGTGAACCCAGTCGGCCACACTGCTAAACCACTGCAGAGAAGATATCGTGGTCATAGGTCATCAAAGGCCCCAACAACATACGTGTACCAACGGGACACTAACCTTACATTTGCTACATCAGGTCCTGTGACTGGGGAAAGTCACGGGTATTATCAGTGTGGGCACTGGTGACCCTAAGAATAGTGTTTTACCCTGTTCTGTTATATTTGTCTACTGTTTAATATAATTACTGTGTTGAATACATTGTATGTGTTTGTGTTACATCTTGGGAGTCTCCAACTACCTGGCAAGTAAGTGGGTGTTACCCTGTGGTTAGAATTTTCCTCCCAAGGTGCCCTGGTGACCCTGCCAGGAAGGAGCGAGGGGGTGGAGTAATAAATTCATAGGGAAAAATAAAGAAGATAACACCCTGCTGAGTGGGTGGCGGGATCCAGAAGAACCCAGACCTGTTCATCAAAACCTGTAAGCAGACTGGCATTAAAGAAGGTAACTGGGTGGAGAGGGGGCACTACAATAGAATTGGCTGCAAGTATTGTCTTTGGTGTGAGATCTGAGTTGCTACTGACCTGGGGTAAGTGATTGGTCTTTTGGGACTGGGAGTGACCTGAATATTGTTGTGATGTTTGGTGTAAGGGACCATCTGTTACAATGGCAAGCTTGTATGGGTGGCAAGATGGACTGGAGTACCCAAGTGGACTGTCTGTGACTCCATGGTAAGGCTGTTATAGTGCTTGAGGAGTTCAAACTTGATAATTAGTTAGTGAAAACTAAGCGTAGACCTCACAACCAATTGGGGGCTTGTGCCCAGCTTCTTAACAGTCTGCCCTGAGGTTGGGACTCATGATCATAGAATATCAGGGTTGGAAGGGACCTCAGGAGGTCATCTAGTCCAACCCCCTAATCATGAACCACTCCAGATAGTATGACATCCTGTATTGGTTTTGTTTATTTGGACTTATGGCCAAAGAAGGCTGCCCCATGATGCTTCAGTTTCTTTCTAGTTGACACTAGAATTCCTCCCCCCCCCACTCTTTGGGGCATGAATTAAAGGGGCAATGAATGACAGGTGACCTTTTAAAGAGCTATTGTACCACCCAATCGGTGTAGTTTTCAACAACACAAATTCTACATGAAGAAAACTTTGCATGTGCAGTCCAAGATTAGTGAGAACAAGAAATCTTAGGAGTAACAGTGAGTGACAGTAGCAGAAGGAATTACAGGGATTCAGGAAGAGAAATGAGTAGAGAATTACACATGAAACACAATCAGCACCAGCAGTGCAAGACGTGATAGCAAGAGGAGACTATTTAGAGGAAGAAGCTAAGGAAGCTGTATTGAAAGACAATGAGAAAACTAAAGGAGAAAATTCAAAGACACTAGGGGTGGAAAGAGACTGGCCAGAGTGGTAGAGTGAATGTCCAAGAAAGTGGTAAATATTCTGAAAGATGAAAAAGAGAGGATACAGCCAGAAGAATGCCTACAGCAGTCAGCAACTCTTAAGCATGCTAGTCAATTGCAAGATTTGTTGCCCAGACTATGCCAAGATAAATTGAGTTACTGCACAGTTACCAGTTTATCATCTAGGGAATGAATCCAAGTGGAGTAAGAGTGGAGTTATAGCCAATGTGGAAACATACAGCCAAGGGGAAGATTGGCAGGTAGCTTGCATTTGTGCCTTTCTCCTCACTGCTTGATTGTATTTGCTGTTACATAGAGATTGGCAGCATCATGTGTGAAATGGGAAGGGGCCTTGCTGAGGACACTCAGGGAAAAGAGTCTAATGAAACAAGTGCAGATAAATGATATTGGAGCAGTGAAGAAAGCAGGAAGTAGAACACAGGCATGATGATGACAAAGAATAGTTTTACTCATTATGTAATTTTAGTATGTTCTGCTTCACAACACATTTTAAAAGGTCCCTGTCTTCAAAAGCTCAATTTACATCAACGAAATGAGGAGGTGGACAGTTCAGACACAAACAGTGGGTGAGTTTCCTGGTAAGGTGAAGCACATCAGAAAAAAATGTGTTTAAGAAGGATAGTAAAAAAGGGGCCTGGTGGCTAATGGAAACTGGGAGGATGGTCCAAGAATAACTCTGGTGTGGGATAAGAAAGCGTGAAGCTGGGAGTATGTGAAGAAGTCTAAGGGGGCACTTAGAAGATGAAGAACCTGGAGATTAAGAGCAGGTATAAGATGAAATAAAAGTAAAGATGTAAAAGAAACCAGAGTCCTGGAGGCCAGGCCTTTAAAGGAATCGTACAAGGGCCCTCCAGCAATGATCATGTTGTAGAGAAACAAAGGATTGGTGCTCCCTCACCCACCCACCTGCAAGATGGTGGCAATTGTCCAATGGTAGCTCCTGCAGTGATGGCCAGTCAGCCCTAGTGGTCAGAGCAAAGATAGCATCAGATACCAAGCTGAAGGTCAGAGCCAGAGAGAGGGTCAGGTGCCAGGCTTGGGGGTCAGGCCGGGAAGCAGGAACTGGGAGCAGGAGGGAATACAGGGCTCAGGAATCAAGTAAGCAGGAGGGGGTCTGCAGTCATATCCAGACAAAGATTCCTCTAGGTGCTCAGACAGCTTCCTGTGGTATTTCCTGGTTTATATAGTACTCCTTAGCCAATTGGGGGGCTGGACGTTACCCCCAGTTGGGAGCTTTGGGGACAAGGCCCTCTAGCCCTTCCCTGGACCCTTCCCTAGATATTCTGCTGAGCTGCTGCGTGGCAAGTTATGGCCTGTGCGCTGCCTGGGGACCCATGGGCCTGGGTTCAAGGGCTGTGACCCCTCATGTCTCCCTAGTGAAGGGGAGCAATGACATTGCCTTTAGCCCCAGGTCCTAGCAGGCTGCCTGGTTGGCCATGTGACTTGAAAGACCCAGTCACGTTAGGGGAACTTGCTCTGGAATTCTGTGCCCTTGCTCCTCCTGCCTGGGGGCCCTGCCTCACAGAATGGCCTCAGGGGCCTCCAAGGACGTAGACATGGCATTAGCCATGCTGATTGCCGATGTCGATGAATGGGGTTTCAGGCGATGTTGTGATGTCTCTAACATCACAGCACCCAACAGGGGCTCCTTGGCTCTTCAGTACAAGAAAATCGACTGCTGCCCTATTTGCAACCTGCTGGGCTTCTGAAGACACCCTCATGGTGCAGGGTTTCTGCACGTATACTTCCAGGAAGTTGTGGCTGTGTCAGCCTGTACATGGGGTGCTGCTCTCCAGCATACCCCCTGGTGGCCCTGCAGGTGCGTTGTACTCAGCACCCCACGGGTTCTTTCCATCAGTTATCTAGACTGAGGCGGGTTCAGAACATGTTCCCTGTTTGTGGAGTCTGATTTCTTAAGTTCTACAAAGCGAAACTTGCTTCATGAGTCACCCCAGTTCACCCTGGCCTGAGTCCATGTAAGAGTCCTGGTCAGTTCTCCTCCCAGTTCAGGAGACTCCCCAGCGTTCTTCCTGGAGCTGGGGTGTGCTCAAAACAGGAGTCCCCCATTCTCCTCCTTGGAGCTGGCTTGTGAGTTGGCCAGCTGTAGGGCCTTAGCTGGCTTCTTCCTCAGCTGGCCCTTTTACCTGTTAGTCCTTAGGCTCAGCAGGCCAGCCTTCTCCTGCTGATGTCTGCCTTGCTACAAAAGAGGAGGTTGCATTTATGCTGGTCCCTTTCTCCCACCTCATCCCCAGTCGGTTGGGTAAGAGGGGAGCCTTGACCCACCCTTTCTGCCCTGGGGTCCTTAAAGACACAGTGATGGAATATCTTCCCAAGCACCACTTTTTCCTAGGACCACTTCCTCTCTGTCAGTAGCTCCTATATCCTTGTATATATATTGGACCTTTCACAATCTTAGAAAGCCACAGCCTGTGATTGGGGTGGGCTGACTGGTCAGCACCCTTAAGGGGGAAGACTTACCCATCAGCCAGCCATTGCAAACTGTAGGCTAGGTAATTTGTAGAATGTATACAATAGATGTTGGGACATGTGAAAAGATGCCTGCTTGTCTGGCAGGGAGGGAGAACCACCAGGTGAAAAGCTGAGCCAGCAACCTGGACAGATGAACATCTTGGTCAACGGTCCAATCAGGTAAACAACTGAGTTGGCAAAGTAATCTTAGTATTAGGCAGAAAAGTGTTTATACAATATATAACACATCACGTTGAGTACCTGAATGCAGGTGTGCACTTGCATTTAACCCTATATTGTGTCCTGTTTCGGTGGACCGATCACTCACTGAAGCAGCAAATAAACGACATACTTCTTCAGCTCAGGAGTCTGTCTGCGAACCTGTGTGTTCTGGGTAGCGGGGAAAAGAACCGGTCAACACAAGCAAACAGCGAGTCTGTCTGGTCATTCCAATGCTCCTTCAACAACGGGTAAGTCTGAGCCCTTTATTTAATTCCTAAACAAGTGAAAAATAGGCTGCCCAGCTGCAAACATACAGGATGGAGTGAGATTCAGAGATCCACACGCTGGAACTGAGAGAGCTGAGATTTTGCTAAGCAAGTACTGATTGCGGTTGTAAGTTGGCACGATGGGAGGTCTGCAACATCTGCCAGCAGCAAACAGTCCACAACCTCATTAGTGATGGAGCAGCTAGGATACTCTGTATCACTGGGACCTGGCTGGATGACTCTGTGAGCCCTGTGCTAGTGCGCCTTTCCTCTCTGGGATACTCAATACATCACAGACTCCAACAGGAAAAGAAGACAAGAGGCACTGCACTCGTCTTCTCTGCCAATATCAAATGCAGAGGAGGTGCCTCAGGCAGAACGAGTTCATTAGAATTAATTTATTGGACAAAAGAAACCAGATCTAAAGCTAGCATCGATTTTATGCTCATTTTCAGACCATCTTGGACTAAAGGATTCAGAAAGGAGATCACTGATACCTTGTCAACAGTGGTGTTGAAATACCTCAGACTTGTTGTTGTGGGAGGTTTCAACATGCATGTCAACTAGGCCACAGGTGGAAAAGCTCCAAAACTCATCTCACTTGCCTCCATAGGACTTTCACGGGAGATTTCTAGTCCAGCCCATGCAGTCGGTCACACCCTAGTCCCGATCTTCAGCCTAGATGTCAAGACCGAGGCCATCACAACCCAGCCACTGCCTTGGACAGACCATCAACTCACAGATTCCACCAAATTTCAAGGCATGCTAAAGGGCTGCAGCTCTCCATCCACAGGACAAGAGTCAAGGACCTGATGAATTAACATTCTACGCTAGCTTTGACCATCAACACACTGGCTCCCAAATCATCCCTCCTTCCCCATTGCCCCACACAGATCTTCTTTGTTTTGTGACATCCTGCAGCGGAGGATCAGGAGGAAGCATGAGGTGGTGAAAATCCCAGAGCTGATGGTAGAGAAAAAAGGCTGATACATACAGGATGAAACATAATGAATTTTGCCAAGTCTATGCTCAAGGCTTCATTACAGGCCATGACAGCCTTCCTTTCAGCCTGCACTGAAGCAGCCAAATTCCATCCCCATGGAGCAATCCAGAATGGCTCTTGAGTGCCTACAGCCTGCATCAGAACCAAGTACATTCAGGAAGCCTTCCCAAACAACCTTGCTCCAGCCCATCTGTACTCCCAAAGTTCAGAATTCCTTCATCAAGAAGTTTTGGACACCCTGAAGGAGCCTTGAGCCAAGACTTGTGAACTAATCAATTCAGTCCGTAATTAAGAAGTGCTCCTCTGTTTCTCAAGGACGCTAAGCAAATCACATAGCAGCATTCAAGAGAAACACTTTCTGCTGTCTCTGGCTGGCTGGACGACTCTATTCCATCTTGGCAAATGACCACCTGGCCTGAGTTATTTACGTCTTTGTCACCTCTTTGCTGGGCTACAGCATCACAATATACCCAGTCAAGAAGTCTACAACACTTAAGAAACTCCAACTAGTGCAGAACGTTGCAGCACGTCTCCTCAGCACCACAGGCTACAGAGGAACATAAAACCTGTCCTCTGCTCCCTACCCAGTTCAAGGTCTTGGTCCTTATCTGCAAGGTTGCTCCATGACCTGGATCCAGGGTATTTTTAATGATCACCTAAGGCTCTAGTATGAAGACTCTGGTCAACAACTTCACCCAGTCATAATAAAACTTTCTACAATAAGATGAAAGCTCATCTGTGCAGGAGACACCTTTCTCTGGGGCTGGTTTGAGACTGTGGAATGAACTCTCGCAGGAACTATCACAAACCTTCCACTCAAATATCAGGACCAGGTACACTTCTTTGACCTGCCTTCTCTAACATAATTATATAGCAATTAAGTGTAATAAGTATATTAAAAAAATTCCAAATCAAAACACACTACAGCACACATTTCTCCCCCTTGGGAAGAGAAAGAGAACAAACACCACATGACAGACATTAGTCACATTGCTTAACACAAGACTGGAAGGCGCTCAGATACTACAGTGATAAGTGCAGGATAAGTCTTTATATAGCATAGAATAGAGGTATGGAAAGGGGATGCATGCACACTAGTATCTGGAAGGCAGGAGTCTAGTGTCCAAAGAGTTGCCTTGGTGGCTATTGAAATACACTGAGAGCTACAGTCTTATAGAGACAATCTGTACTGAGCTCACTTCGATTGGTGCTAAAAAAAACCTGGTACAAAGTGCTCAGGAAGGATGATAACAACTTTGCCTAACTGGAAGAGTGGGTAGGAAAGGTAGGCAGCTAAAGGATTCTTGTAAAAGGACATTGGTGACTGTGGAGTTTAATCATATTTTTAATTATGTGAGTATCAATTCTGAATTGAGTGAAGATGGCTGCATGTTTCTGGGAACAGTACCGAGCTGAGCCATCAGTGAGAAGAGATGAAGTCACTGAGGTACAGCAAAGAACGAAAGAATAAGTATATCTAGAGTATATCCAGAAAAGCACCCCTAAAATGAACATCTGCCCTGAAAAGTGACTACAAATAATAGCATTGTGGGTTTCCATGTTTCTTTTGTCTCAATTTCCATATCCAGTTTTCTCACTTACAAATAAAGTGCTTTCCCTCTTCTTCCCCCCTGCCCCCAAATCCAGCTGCAAGCCCTGCAAATTCAGCCTCGAATCCCAAAGTCAAGCTTGATTTTTCTCCTTAATCCCTGGTAATAAAGGGCCTATGCACCAAACAATGCTGTAACCCAGTGGTCAGTGTGTGCTGTCCCCAATCCACAGAGGATGCAAGTCTGTTCCAGGCCCAGTTGCAGACCCTAGCTCTGTAGTTCAAGCTGTGGAGACTCTCACTTTCAGTCTTTGTTCAGTCCCCAGAGTACTAACCAAGATGGAGGCTGTCTCTAAGTCCCATCCCTTTTGCTGAGGGAAAGAGCATCTTCTTCACTGAGGTTACCCCTTTTTGGTCCTCCTCCCTCTTTGCAAAGTTCTGTGGGTAAAGATGAAAGAAACTGTATAAACGTAAGATACTGGTGCCTCATACATCCATAATCAGAAACCAAATCTTCTCTCAGGAGGTGCAGGACATAACCAGAAACTTTTTAGTAGGAAGTCCTATGTTGACAGATGTAAAACATTTTCTGTGTGGGCCGCACAGAGGAACCTATCACCTGTGTAAGTACCTGTCCCAGACATTTTAGACTATTTGCTGACTCTCAAGAAATTGGGACTGTTACTAAACTCAGAGCTCATCCATCAGTTGAAGCGATATTTCACATTCCAGTAGAGGGGGGTCTTTTCTGTATGCTCTACAAACAAGACGTTGCTATATTTTATCTATAAGTTTAAATATTACTCTTACAGGACCACTCATTTAATATTTTGCTTGCAGTGTTGGTCCCAGGATTTGAGAGAGACAAGGTGGGTGAGTGAGGTAATATCTATTATTGGCTCAACTGCTGTTGGTGGAAGGGACAACTTTCAAGCTTCACAGAGTTCATGAGGAAGAGAGAGAGAGATTTAACAGATTATTTTAATAGATTATAAAGACAGAAGAGATCATTATGATCATCTAATCCAGCGTTTCCCAAACTGTGTTCCGCGGAACACTGGTGTTCCGCATGATGTGAATAGGTGTTCTGTGAAAGAATCGTAATTTTAAAAAAGGGTCTTGCACTTGATTTTTGTACTACTTTATACGCACTTTCCAGTTAGAAATTGTTAGTTCAAGTTATTTTAAATTTGTATTTTTGCTTGTTTTATAAAATAAAATATATTTGAGCATAAATAATGCAATTTTTTATTTGAAAACCAAACGACTACAAAATCATATTAGAAGTATTCTGTAAATGAACCAGGTGTTCCGTGGCCAAAAAAGTTTGGGAAACGCTGATCTAATCTAATCTCCTGCATAAACCATAGAATTTCACTGACTAGTTCCTATATCAAGCTAATAACGTCTACATCTTTTATGAAGTCAAATCTTTTCTCATCTGTGCACTGCTTATACAAGTAAGGAAGGCAGAATTTGCCCCAAAATTCTCCTCTACCCATGGATTGTGGGACCTCAAGAGTTCTTGTGAGTCATTCCCTATATCCTTAGTCAGAAGCCTCCTCAATCTATTTGTTTTCATTAGACACCATCAAATTTTAGATGTGAAAATTCTATAACCAAAGAGGTAGGCGACAGCTATGCAAATTCCACAATTCCACAGCGGAGGCAATTGATACGTGATGATACCTGCAATAAATATTGCATAAAGCAAGCCCGGTATTCACAGTTCTGTATCATCCCAGATGAAGCTGATATGAAAATGGTAGTTATATCTTTTCAAATGTTTGTCAGAGGAGGCTGACTGTCATTCGTTAGAAGCTGAATGTGGGTAAGCATGGCTTGAGATGCAGTGCATTATGGAAAGTATTTAAATTTAGTTTGGATTTTTTTGAGATGTGTTGCTAAGTCTTCCAGTGGAGCAGTTCTTCTAGTAGAAAAAAATAATAATGTATTTTTAGGAATGTTGTGGTATTTTGCACTTTGTTGTTCCCTGAAGCTATTTTGGATGGCACAATTTGCTACTGGTGTGAACAGACCCTTCTACTGAATTTTTAAAAATGTTTCAGGGGTAGACAGCTGTGACATTCTGGGGTTCACACAGACCAGTGAGGGGTTCTGTCACTGCCTGCCCTGTAACCTTGGGGTGCCTTTATGTTGTGCTGCTATGGCTCAGATCCCTGATACCGGTAGCCAGCCCACAAGTGCAATGTCCTCACCCTAGCTTCTACCAGCCTAGTTCCTGCCAGCAGGGTGACAGCAACAGCCCTTCCAGTCCCAATTTTCCCAAATACATCCTCCCCAAATTCTTAACTGCCAGACACTTGAACTGTTCCCCTCTGGTCTGTCATCCCTGAAGGCATGAACCCAGCCCCCAGTTATCAGTTCACTTTGGCATGCACACTCCACGCAGTTTGCACAGCAGAGACCTGCTTGGGTAAAAATAAACAAAGTTTATCCCATGATTAAATAGTAAGAGAACAAACATATACAAGTGACACAGAAAACAAATAGAGAGACAACCTCAGACTTTACCCTTCCATATTAGATAAAATCCCATTTCTAATAAGTTACCTATTGTCTTTGGACCATTTTCCATCATGACCCCTAGCTTTAGAGAGGGATCCAGCGTTTCAGGGACAGCTTCCTGCCTAGAGGCTGTCCCTCAGTTTCCCCCTGCCTTTCAGCCCGACCCCTTCCGTTTTGCATTGAAAGTGGGGAAATCCCCAGTTGTCTCAGTGGCTTTCCATTAACTTTAGTGGCCCATCATTGTCTCTTCCTGAGTTGTACAAAGAATACTTACTTCAGTCTGGTTTTGTGGAAACACTTGGCTCGGGAGGTGCCTCTCCCTATCTAATCATCGCTGTCCTGCTGTGAGATGGAGCAGAAGTTTGAGCACAGTTCTCTATATACACAAAGACACAGATTCATAAACACAGTCTGTACACATAGCTCATAATGCTTATTAAATGTAGAACATTACAAGCATTCCTAAAAGACCTTACTCAAGTTTTCAGAGCAAAACATTGTACACAGTTAATTCAAACTGCTTATTCTTTGGGGTTCAAGGCCCCTGTTCTTCCCTTGGGGTGGTTGGACCCTGCTTGTCACAATAGTATTTTAAGAATTCTGCTTTATTGTGTCCTTTTTAAAAAGGCAGTTTCCTTTCCTCATGGCTGCTCAGAGTTCCACTCTCAAGCAATCTGTGAGAGAGCAGAAGTGGTCTGCAATGTTTATGGCAGCATTATGTAACCTCTTTGAAATTTAGTAGGTGAAAATGAGTGAGTTACATCTGAAAGGCTTAGAATCCCTACAACTGCATTTGCCTTGATGGCAATGCATGTGCTAATGAATGTCTTACACTTATTTGCAAGATGTGAAATCCAATATTAGCAGTGTTACAGATAACAGAATACAGCAGGTGGCTCAGAATCCTAGCTGAGCCCTGTAATGACTGCTGGAAAAGGCTGAATTAGCTAAAGGAGAACTTTGTGTCTCCTTCACAACAAATTAAACAATAAGCAGGGTACGCTTTTTAAGGTTTGGAAAGGTTCCCCTCAGTGCTTCTAAAACACACTCTGTACTCATTAAAATTAATTAATTAATTAATTAAAGGTGACCTGCAAAGATTTTTTTTTAATGGCTTTGTGCCCTTCTTTTTGATGGATAAAGAAGGCCTGGATAGTGTTGGGTTTTTTTTTTTTTTTTTTTTTACCCCACAAATATTTCCGCTTGTTTATTTCAGTAGAAATATCAAGTCAAATCTACCCTGGCTTGCTGGAGGATCTCTGGGTGGTCCCTGATGTTTACTGTGAACTCTATCACCTTAACTGGAGACATACATAGAAATTGTCAAACTCAATCAGGCTCATTGTTCAGTACCCTGTCTCTGACACTGGCCAGCACCAGATGTTTCAATGGAAGTTGCTAGAATTCCCACAATAGACCGATGTAAGATAACCTGCCCTCTGTTTAAATCTCAACCTAATCCCTAATAGATCCATGAATGCTTTCTCTGCGGCATCTGTTCACTTCACCATGTCTGGACCCCGGGCTTTTATCAGGTCTGTCAGGGGACTCGCTCTGGTAGCAAAATGGGGAATAAATCGTCGGTAGTACCCCACCACACCCAGGAATGCCTGGACTTGCTTTTTCCGATTTGGCTGGGGCCAATTTTGGATAGCCTTTAGTTTGTTTAGTTGGGGCTTGACCATGCCCCTTCCTACAATGTAGCCAAGGTATTTAGCCTCGGCTAGTCCTATAGCACACTTGGCTGGGTTGCCTGTGAGGCCGGCCTGTCTTAGCGTGTCCAGAACCGCTTCCACCTTTCCTAAGTGGGTTTCCCAGTCGGGGGTGTGAATAATCACATCATCCGGGTATGCCGCTGAATAACTGGTATGGGGCCGTAGGAGCTTGTCCATAAGACGGTGGAAGGTGGCAGGTGCCCCATGCAGTCCAAAAGGAAGAACAATATATTGAAACAGACCCTTTGGTGTAGAGAATGCCGTCTTTTCTTTCACATCTTTGGCAAGGGGAATCTGCCAGTATCCCTTTGTTAAATCAAGGGTGGTCAAAAATCGGGCATTGCCCAGGCAGTCAACTAACTCATCAATACGGGGTATGGGTATGCATCACCCAATCCCCTGGTTGGAACTGTTGGACTTTTGCCTGGCGATTGTAATGGGTTCACTGGGCCTCCTGCGCCTTTTCCAAATGTTCCCGTATAATAGGGGTGACCCGGGCTATCCGTTCTTGTATCTGCAACACATGGTCAATTATATTTCTCCCCTCATTGGGTTCGTCTTCCCAGATTTCTTTTGCAATATCCCGTATGCCACGGGGGTGGCGTCCGTATAATAATTCAAAGGGGGAAAACCCAGTTGAGGCCTGAGGTACCTCCCAGATTGCAAACATAAGGTAGAGTAGTAGGGTGTCCCAATCCTTCCCGTCTCGACTTATCACTTTCCTTATCATTGCCTTGAGGGTTCGGTTAAAGCTTTCTACCAGCCCATCGGTCTGCGGATGATGGACTGAAGTTCTCAGGGTATGTATATGGAGCAGCGTACAGAGGTCCTTCATTAGCTTCGACATAAATGGGGTACCTTGGTCTGTTAATATCTCCTTTGGTAGCCCCACTCGGGCAAAGATCCCCCCAACTCTTTAGCTATCGTTTTAGAGGCCATGTTCCGCAGGGGGCCGGCTTCTGGGTAGCGAGTAGCATAATCCAGAACGACAAGTATATATTGGTGGCCCTGGGCTGTCTTCTCCAAGGGTCCCACTCGATCCATGGCTATTCGCTCGAAGGGGACCTCTTTGATGGGAAGGGGTACTAAAGGTGCCCTCAAATGGGGACAGGGACTGTGCAGCTGACACTCCGGTCAAGACGCACAGTACCTCCGCACTTCTTCATATACTCCGGGCCAGAAAAGTCCCGCTTGGACTTACAAACAAGCCTTGTCCCCTTCTCAGGGCTTAGGCTACTTCTTCAGTGAGGGCCATGAAGAGCCAGGTACATCTCATCACAGGAAGCCATTTGTGTTGCTTCCTTGTTGGTTTTTCCCACAGCCTACAAAACTAAGTTAGATCAGAATGGTCACACAGGAAATCTTATAACCCAATATACAGTAACTTTCCCTCACTGACTAGTCATATAAAACATTCATAAAATTCAGATAAAAAGCATTCATATAAAGCAGTCATATAAAGCATTCATAAAAGCAGTATTCATAATGTTATTACATATCAGTTCCATTTTTGTCACACTAGTATGGAACCAGGAAGCACCCTGCCACTGAATCTTTAACAAAGGTTAACCTTTAACCAAAGTGTCAATTAGTCACTGATGCTGAAACCTGCACATTAGTTCTTTAGATGAAAGCTTTAAATAATGTGCGCCAACATATATACACACATGGGCCAAGATGGAATCCATTCAATGCACAAAATCACTCTTTTTGCATATGCAGATTTTTGTACAAGCAAAACTACAGAAGTCTGTTCAGAAGCTAGATTAAGCTTTCTGAAAATGAGCCTATTTAGTAGAGTTTTTACTTATTTAATATCCTTTCTGTTGATTATATAATTGATATGGTTCTTGGCTTTCAAAAGTGTCTTTATATTTTATTTTGCAAACTACAGTATTGGGATTTTGTGCTTGCTCTCAGTTTCTACAGTGGTCAGTTTTTGCCCAACTTGTCAGAGGAAAATCTTTCAAAACATTCAGTATCTTTTTTTACATTTTACTTTTTATGAAGACATTCATGCTGCAATTAAATTCTGATACGTCTCATAAGGTGAGCTTAACAATTATCTCTCTTTTTATTGTTTTTCCATAAAACTGCCTTAAGGTCATTCATTGCAAATCTTTGGTAACCAAATATTTTCCTAACTGAGAATTGGTATGTCCCTTCTTGTGATGTGCTGTCCTCAGTTTGGATCAATTTGTTCACTGGTTTTATCTTTAAAATTAATTATCTGATGAACACTTGTGGTAATTGAACTCAGTGTCCTGACAGTATTTCTTGGCAGCACCAAAGATAAAAGTATAATTTTATCTGACATACTGTAGATAAAACCACCAGCTTGCTAGAAAACTCCTTCTCATATCTGTCAATATTGTGTTGGCTACAGTTGTCTGTGCCTGCCCTGTGCTAGGTGCGTGGAGTTCCCATCTTTCCCTGAACAGAACCCATCACGCTGCATTTACACCCAATTTGCCACCTTACCGGTCACTCAGATGACTATAAAAATATAAACCTCAGACTATGCTTTCCTCCTAAACTGGGCTGTTCCTAAGGGTTCCTCTAGTGTCCTCTGTGCTGTAGACTCTAGCTCCCTCTTTCCAAAGAGCCTTTGTTACTTTCTCTATATAAAAGGTGGAGTCACATCAGTGAGCTAGTCAGCATCTTGCTGCTGGGTTGCAACATCTGCTAATAGAACCCTCTGCCCTGCTGTTACATCTGCACTATAGCTATGCAGCATGTGTCCATCAAAAATAGATTACTTGGTGGGTTACAAAGGGACATTCTGTGACATGTTGGATCCTTCAGTTGTTGAGGGTACAAAAATTATGACACTGGCACCATAGGCCCCAAACAGTGATCACCGCCCCTTTGCTCTAGGTGGTGTTGTAAAGAGAGAAGAGACAGCCCATCCCCTAAAGTGCCTGCAGTCTCGGTTGTATGACAGATAAAAGTTCAGGTCCAATTATGTTTCAATATGGCATAGAAGTATCACTTCTTTGATTTCTTCCACATTATGTTTAATATGCAATTGGTCACCAACATTTTTTCACTGTTTAGAAAGATAATACTTTTCCTAGCAGAATTAGGCTTTGTTTTCACTGCAAAAAGGGTGGGGGTGTTTATAGCAGGATAACTAATGTGCATTTGCTCAGTGGGTCTCAGCCTTTCCACACTGCTGCACCCCTTTCAGGAGTCTGAAGCCTAAGCCCCGCTGCCTGGAGCTGAAGCATGTAAATTAGCTTTGTGCAACCCCCTGTGGCATGGGTCCCTGGGTAGTTGCCCTGCTTGCCACCCCCTAATGCCAGCCCTGCACTTTTGACCCCCCCAAACCCATCCTCCCCCAGGTTGAAAAACACTGATCTAGATGAGTTGATGTACCCATTGGAAGACCTCTCCATATCCCCGGGGTACCCCTACCCCTGGTTTAGAACTACTCCATTAGCTGTCCCATTGTAAAATCCTGTTAAAGAAAAGTCACTTGCAGTTTTTACCATGAAGCAGCTGGGTGAGGTTAGCATTATACCCTCTCCCGAGGTTGACCTCACCTAGCTACCTTGAGGTATAACTACAGGTGCACATTACTTATCCCATTGTAAAAACGATACAGTACTTTTGGGGGAAGTGACCACAAAACCATGATTCATAGAATCATAGAAGATTGGAGTTGGAAGAGACCTCAGGAGGTCATCTAGTCCAAACCCCCATTGAATAGGGAGGGAATATTGCTAAAAGTAGTAGAATTTTTCAGAAGTTAGAACAAAGTGCTCTCAGTTTTAAAAAAGTACTGCAGGAGGCACTGGAATGTACTCTACATTTTAAGAGGGTCTGTGAGAAACAACAAGGAATTTTGTATGTATAAAATTTCAAAATGTACCTCACCACCTCAGAGCATTTCAAATATTTAATTTATGTACTAAACATTTCTAAATGTTCCCCTTTAAGATTCTACATAGTCTATGTAAGATTGCACAGAATTTTACTGCAAAAAATTGGGCTGTAGATAAATACTGTCCTTGCTTTCTTTCCACCAGATCAAATGATCTCACCATGGATCTACATATAATATAAAGCTGTAATGTCAAGGAAAGACAGGAATTACTGTAACACATGCTAAACAGTAAATAGGAGGAGTATAGAATGAAAAATAGCCCCAAAGTATTACACTTTAGAAACAGTAGGGGACGCCAAAAGTCTAGTAAATATTTTGGAAAGCACTCTGTCTGCATTGTCGTATATTGTAATAAAAATTCTTTCCACACGGAAATATAAAAGCAATGAAATCTTCAAAGGATTATAAGAAATTGAAATAGTTCTTAAAGAAACTTTATATGGCATTTAGAAGAGTTGAAAATATTTCCTGGAATCATTAAGCACTGAAATAGATAGCTAACGCAATTGCAGTTTCCATTGGACTGCATATTTTCTGCAAATTTAATTTGTGATTTTTAAAAATTGATTTGTATGGAGCTTCCAAATGTTGGATGTATGTGGCTGAAACCACTATGGACAATACTAGGCCTACCAAATCAAAGTCACAGCGATCTATCTTTTTTCGAGGCACTTGCTATGTTATGCACAATTCAGACTGTTCCCTTCAGTTATTAATTTTCGCCTTGAGGAGGAAGAAGAACTCTGTGGGACAAGGTTTGGTAAATCACGGACCAGTGTGCGAGTTTAAATGCAAGCATATAATCCCAAACACTTCATTAATTGATAATATAATCTAGAGAGGAGGGATAGTTGTAGAAACGCTGGTTCATTTACCAACGGCAGAATATTCATGGAAAAGAAGAGCATCTGAGCTTACGTTCCTTCTGGCTGAGGAGTTAATTTACCCCTTCAAAGTTCTGGCAGGACTTGCAATATGGGACTGATTATTGTTTCTCTGCATTCCCGTAGCATCTAGAGACCCCAGTGGAGATCAGGGCCCTATTGTGCTACCAACATTGTACATACAGTAACTGACACACTTTGCCTCGGAGGCTTGCATTCCATGCCACTCTTCTGACATTATGGGCAATATACCTTGCTGGCAAAACCCCATTCACCTCAGTGGAGTTACACCAGCAGAGAAGGTGAGTGTGTGCACGTGTGGGCATACTGGAGTTTTGCGTCAGGCCACTGGATGTGAAAAGGGTTCAGTGATAAGTATTTAGCAAGGGAAAAGCTATCTAAGGTACTTACATGGTGCCCGTTGCCATAGGATCCGAGAATTTCACAATCCTTAATATAGTTATTTATCGTCACAACACCCCTCCAAGGTAGAGCAGGGCTGTTATTTCTATTTTGCACATGGGGAACTGAGGCACAGGGAGACTATAGCCCAGTGGGAGTTAGGTGTTTAAATATCTTTGAGGGCCTGGGCCTAAGCAACTTGCTAAGGTCAGACAGCAAGTCTGTGTTGGAGCAGGGAATCAAACCCAGGTCTCCCCACTTCCCAGGTAGCACCCTAAACTCCAAGCCATCTTTCTTTTAAGGAGAAGCTCCCCTTCCTTTGGCTTTCCTCTATGTTTATTAAGCTCATTATTTTGGTTTAAATACTTAAATCAGGGGAGCTGCTTCCTCTCCCTGCCATGCAGGCCGAGCCCTGGATATGTATTTAGCCTGCTACTCTCCGTACTGGGTTTATAACTAGGCTAATCACTGGTCTCGCTCCGTGGGAGGTTCGGGGTTTTAGTCCCACCTTAGTATTGCAAGGGTAACGTTGACTCTTGTCTCTCCCTTGTCCCCTCAGTGGCTGATGTCACATAACTGCAAATGAGCCCAACTCTGGCCAAGCCTCTCTGCCAGCCTAGTCTTTCTGCACTGAATCTGCCTAGAGAATTTATGAGGGTTCTATGAAACTTTTAATGCCTTTTCTGATTAAAAAGTGATTTAGGTGACAATTTAAAAACAAATCACCCCTGTTTTTACTGAATGAATTAATAGAGTGTCAACTAAATCAGAATTATTAAAGCCTGAACTTGTCAAGCAGCAGTTCAGGGCCTGATTCTGCCTACTTGCTGTGGAATTAAGTCTAAGTCTTACATTATGGGGCTAGCACCAGTGGTCCTCAGCCTACGGTCTGTAGACGTGTCGATAGTCTGTTGCAGCACCCCTGCATGGGGAATGTGGTCAGTGATTGCCTGCAGTGTGGATCTGCTGGCCATTCCTCTGATTTTTCTCTTCCCCACAAGACCCATCCACCCCCCCCCCCGGTGGTCTGACAGACTAAGCTGTGTAACATGAAGGATGGGGCACAGCCCCACTCCCTCTCCATTTCCACGTCCTCACTGTTTCTTGGTTGTAATCTTTATGCTGCTTGATGTACGAGATGGTCCCTAACCCTTTACTCCTTGTCATCAACAGATGCCTTCTTAATGACCAACTATGATTGTGAAGCACAGATGTGCCCTGTTACACCTTGTCACTTCGGCAGTGCTTTCCTCTCTCACTTGATGTTATGAACTAATAATTAAAGGTTTATATTTTTAGCAGCTTGATGCAATTTAAGGACAATTTGTTATGACATTCCTTAATGTTAGCTTCACCTTGCAGCAATTAATCCAGGCTGATGACTAGCCAATTAGTGGTGGTTTTATTCTTAATCTTAAAATGACAATTAGATTAAAAATGTATAGATGGCAAAAATTAACTTCCTTTTTTGTGTTACAGGTACCAGTACCTCTTAAATTATTATGAATGAACAAACTGAAAATCTCTTACTCTTCACTATTGATGCTGTTTTTCTCTTTTAGTCTGGGCAAAGAAAGTAGTTTAATCAGTTTTTATTTTATGGTCAGTAGCGAGTCAGTTTCACTTTCTGGTTCTCACGCACTAGCATTAATTATTAATGTAATCATCTGTATCTTGGTAGCACTTAGCTCCTGTCATGGACCAGGACCCCATTGTGCTAGACACTGTACAAACACAGGACACAAAGACAGTCTCTGCCCCAAGGAATTTATAATCTGTTGCAATGATGGCTTTGCAAAAAAATACACAGGAATGGTGGTGTCATTATTTTACAGAAATTATCTCCAGAATCCCTTTCAATTGCTTTTAGGTCTTGGTCTGGGGTCAAATTTGACTGTCAGATTCTCTGTAAAATAAGAATTCTAAAGAGGAATTGTAGGGTCTTATTCTGCTCTTATTTCCTGTTATGTAAATCAGGAGTAACTTCATTGCAGTCAAAGGAATGTTATCAGTATATTGGCAAAAAGGCAAATCAATACCAAACAGTCCCCAAAAGTTCATTCATCTGAGATTATGACTGATTATTGTTATGGCTTCCAGCTAGCCAGGAAGCTCTACACTGCAGGAGTGGATTATCTCATTGTTGGGAGAGAAGGCGATTGGCACAGAGACAACATGCAGGTGTATGCTTGGACAGGAATGTCAGATGGCAAAAATAAAATGCCGATTATAGCCCTCCAAACTCCAACAGAGAATTTGAGTCAAATCTTCAGAAAGACCACACGCTTGCTCCCGTTCCCATCAACTGCAGTGGTGTAGGATTGCATTCTATCTATCTCAGTTTCTTCTAACGCTGTTCCGCATTCTATATGGATCCAAATCCAGCAAAACACTCCAGTAGTCCCATTCATTCAGTGTGGCTACCCCCATGCCTAAAGTTAAGCATATGCTTAAGTGCTTTGCTGGACTGGTGCCTATGCCGGGGGTTGTGAAATCTCTCGTCAATCCCACTGCCTTAGTTACTCTGCAATGGGAAAGAGAGCCCAACTTCCTAAACAGCAAGGCCAAATTCAGTTATGGTAGGAGTAGACAGGACTCCTGTTTACCTCATTGCCTATGTCACGGGTGAATTTGATCGAGGAACTCAAGTGTCTTCTGTTAACAGCCCATGAAGTTGAATCTGATTCTGTAGTAGCTGTTTGAGTATCTGTCTCGGATATTTATTTAAATAAAATTATTAGTTGGATGTTTTTACTTACTTGGTCATATTTTTACTTAGAGCCCCAAAGTATGAACAACACTCTGCAAAACATGTGAAGGAAAAGCAGGGATAGCGCCCCGCGGAGTCCACAATCTGCAATTCAATGCATATTGACTGGCAGAAGGCACAGGGCCAATTCTGGGAAGGAGGGCAGCCCAGAAAGGCTCTGCCCTGTGGGTTTTTAGGAAGGGACTGAAGGAAGAGTGGGACGGCACAGAAATAGCAGCTCTTATGATTCTGGTTATGGTTTCTCCTGAGGAGGAAATCCTGATGACACTTTGGTATTAGATTCACAGCTTATTTAGAGTTAGGATGCTGGCTGCTGTTGCACCTGTTGAACAGCTTATGAGCTGTCCCTTGTCACAAGCAAGTAAAGCAAGCGCATCGTTATCCATTGCATTCAAAGGGAAGGATTTATGGTTCTACTTCGAAAGGTTGATTAAAGCAGATCACAAAGTCGCATCACAGCTAATCCATGCCCTGTGTTGAGACCAGCATCTTGAATTTCCCTTCCCTATTGCTGAGGTCTGGTGGAATCCGTCTCTTCTTGTGCCTGTAATGCGTGGAACGCTATACTGGAGTGGTTTTATTCTGCACATCTCTCTCCCGGTGGATTTAATCTTCTGTGAGGATAAACACCTTTAGCGGGTCTGAAGAAATGTTGTTCACAAGTTTAAAAAAAAAAAGAAGCTCTAGACAACTGTCAATGACACAGCAATTACGCACAGTACATCATTGTTTTTTAACCTACAGTTGCTTGTGGCTCTCTCGAGAGATCTGCGTCCGAGCATATGTGTAGCTCCCCAGAGTTACGTCACGGGCAAGGACCCTCTTTCGCTCACAGCAAACTCTTGCAGAACTGCACAAGTGAAACACCAGCACCAAAGAGTTTAACTTGTTTGTACAAAATGTTTTCACTAATTCCTTAGGAGCTTTGTTTGTCCTGCAATTGTTTAGTTTGTTAGTACCAGGATTAGCTATCATCAGCATTGCTTCATTTCCAGGGGGAAATTCTCCCTTCTACAAGAGACCTAAGCCAAGATTTTAAAGGTATTTAGATTTTATTGCACTCAACAGTGCAATGCCTAACTCATTTAAGAGCCTGCATTTCATTTTCAAAAGGGATTTAGGCACCCGGGAACTGAAATTCCATTGCCAATCAACAGGGCCGGATTTAGGGACAGGTTATCCAGGTGACAGGGTGCTGGGCTTGAGGAGTGCCGGGCTCAGGATGCTATTTTTGTTAGCAACAAAAGGGAAAATAGAATGTTTGAAGTAGAATGTTTCAGGTATTCCATATGTGGATTCATTTTTCACTAACCTCCTAGAATATTCTGGACCTTTGTAGAATCTCATGTAACTTTCCAGACTTTTAAAGTCATGAAATGGGCTACAAATGCAATAAAAATAAGTTATTCTAAAGTTTAACAAATGGAGGGTGAGGGAGAGATGCTTCATCTGGGGTGCCATTTGGTCTAGGGCCAGCCCTGCCAATCAATGGGATTTAGTCACTTAGGACCCGAAATCAGTTTTGAAACTCAGATTTAGGCTCCTAAACCAGTTAGATGTTGCAACGCTGAATGCAGCAATACCTGTTCTCAGTTTGTTCCCCATGGGGAAGCTGGGTTTTCTGAAAACACCTCCACTCACTGTGTGGCTGGGTCCAATTGCTACACTTCTCACTGGTGTCTTTGTTACAGGGCAGTAAAATGGCAGATGAAATTCAGTGTTGATTAATGTACACTGGAAAATATAATCCCAACTATAAATTAGCTTTTACCACTCAAGAACGAATTCCTGGTGTCATCGCGGATAGTTCTCTGAAAACATCCGCTCAATGTGCAGCTGCCGTCAAAAAAAACTAACAATGTTAGGAACCAGTAGGAAAGGGAGAGATAAGACTCAAAATATCACAATGCCACTATATAAATCCATGGTACATCCACACCTTGAATACTGTGTGCAGTTCTGGCCACCCTATCTTAAAAAAGATATATTAGAATTGTGAAAAAGTAAAGAGAAGGGCAACAAAAATGATTAGGGGTATGAATCAGCTTCCATAGGAGGAGAGATTAAAAAGACTGGGACTGCTCATTTTAGACAAGAGATGACTAAAGGGGAATATGATAGGGGTCTGTAAAATCATGACTGGTGTGGAGAAAGTGACTAGGGAAGTGTTATTTACCCCTTCACGTAACACAAGAACCATAGGTCACCCAATGAAATTAATAGGCAGCAGGTTTAAAACATAAGGAAGCACTTCTTCACACAACACACAGGCCTGGTCTACACTACAAAATTAGGTCGATTTTTATAGAAGTCGATTTTTAGAAACAGATTTTATACAGTCGATTGCATATGTCCACACTAAGTGCATTAAATCGGCCGAGTGCATCCTCACTATTGTGGCTAGCATTGACTTACAGAGCGGTGTACTGTGGGTAGC
This sequence comes from Natator depressus, assembly GCF_965152275.1. NCBI lineage: Eukaryota > Metazoa > Chordata > Testudines > Cheloniidae > Natator > Natator depressus. The sequence goes on along the minus strand of NC_134240.1, from coordinate 5,137,359 downwards.
TATCCCACAGTTCCCGCAGTCTCCGCTGCCCATTGGAATTCTGGGTTAAGCTCCCAATGCCTGATGGGGCAAAAACATTGTCGTGGGTGGTTTTGGGTCCATGTCATCAGGCCCCCCCTCCCTCCATGAGAACAACGGCAGACAATCGTTTCGCGCCTTTTTTCCTGGGTTACCCATGCAGACGCCATACCATGGCAAGCATGGAGCGCGCTCAGCTCACCGTCACTGTACGTCTCCTGGGTGCTGCTGGCAGATGCGGTACTGCATTGCTACACAGCAGCAGCTCCTTGCCTTCGCCACAGACGGTGCAGTAGGACTGATAGCTGTCGTACGTCTCCTGGGTGCTCCTGGCAGACCTATGTGAGGTCGATCAGGGGTGCCTGGACAGACATGACTATTCTCCTCTTAGAACACCGAATGGGAGCCAGAGACTCCAGGTCATTCTCTTCTTTAAGTTTCGTCTCATGGAGATTCAGTCCTACCTGGAATATCATGTGAGCTGGAGGCTTCTGCCTCAGGCTGCTTTCCCAGCCGGCAGCACTGCGCAGTTGCACCTACCCCAGCCTAAGCCTTGCTCCCATGGCTTATGAAGCCTGGACAGTAGTAAGGAGCAGTTCAACTATAGGCTGAGCAAGTGCAGTATGGTGGTAGAATGTGCCTTTGGACATTCAAAAGCTCGCTGGTGCTGTTTGCTGACCAGGTCAAACCTCAGTGCAACCAACATTCCCATTGTTATTGCTGCTTGCTGCGTGCTCCATTATATCTGAGAGAGTAAGGGAGAAACGTTTATGGCGGGGTGGGAGATTGAGGCAAATCGCCTGGCATCCGATTTTGAGCAGCCAGGCACCAGGGCGATTAGAAGAGCACAGCAAGGCGCGCTGCGCATCAGAGAGGCTTTGAAAACCAGTTTCATGACTGGCCAGGCTTCGGTGTGACAGTTGTGCTTCTCCTTGATGCAAACCCGCCCCCTTTGTTGATTTTAATTCCTTTTAAGCCAACCACCCTCCCCCCTTCGAAATAAAGTAACTATTGTTTTGAAACCATGCATTCTTTCTTTATTAATTAAAAAAAAAAGAGATAACTGACAAGGTGGCCTGGGTGGGGTGGGGGAGGAAGGAAGGACAAGGCCACATTGCTTATTGTAGCCACACTAAAAATCTAACTGTTTGAATGACAGCCTTCTGTTGCTTGGGCCATCCTCTGGAGTGGAGTGGCTGGGTGCCCAGAGCTGCCCCCCACGTTCTTGGGCATCTGGGTGAGGAGGCTATGGAACATGGAGAGGAGGGTAGGCGGTTATACAGTGGATGCAGTGGTGGTCTGTGCGCTCATTGGCTTTCCTGCAGCTCCAACAGACGCTTCATTATGTCAGTTTGCTCCACCATTAGCTTCAGCATCGCGTCCTGCCTCCGCTCTTTGTGCTCACATAATTCTTTCCTGGTCTCTGCGACTCAATGGCTCCATACATTAAGCTGTGCCCTATCAGTGTGGGAGGACTGCATGAACTTGGAAAAATATGTCATCGCGAGTGTGGGGGTTTTTCTTTTCCCCTTCTAATCTGTGATAATCTCAGGGACGGAGATGATAGGGGGAGCGTAGAAACATTCAGTGCTCTACAATTCTTGGGGGACTGCATGGTCACCTGTGCTGCTGAGTTCCCCACGCTGACCAAACAGGAAATGAAATTCAAAAGTTCCCAGGGCTTTTCCTGCGTACCTGGCTAGTGCATCGGAGTTCAAAGTGCTGTCCAGAGCGGTCACAATGGAGCACTCTGGGATAGCTCCTGGAGGCCAATACTGTCGATTTGTGTCCGCACTACCCCAAATTTGACCCAGCAAGGTCGATTTTAGCGCTACTCCCTTTGTCGGGGAGGAGTACAGAAGTCAATTTTAAAGCCCTTTAGGTCGACGGAACGTGGTTAGTTGTGTGGATGCAGTCATTTTTCAATCGACCTAACATGGCTAAATTCGACCTAACTCCGTAGTGTAGACCAGGCCATAGCCAACCAGTGGAACTCATTGTCAGGGGATGTTGTGAAGGCCCAAAGTATAATTGGGTTCAGCAGAGAATTAGATAAGTTCATGGAAGATAAGTCCATCAATAGCTATTAGCCAAGATGGTCAGGGATGCAACCCCATGCTCTGGGTGTCCCTAAGCCTGTGGCTGATGGATGACAGGGGATGGATCACTCAGTGATTGTCCTGTTCTGTTCATTCCCTCTGAAGCAACTGGCACCGCCCACTGTTGGAAGACAGGATACTGGCACCGCACACTGTCGGATGGACCCTTGGTCTGACCCAGTATGGCTGTTCTTACATTCTTGTGTTCTCTTCTTCCACCTCTTCCCCCATATTTGCCCAGCATGTGTTTCGAGAGTCTTCACTGCATTCCCTAGCAGGCTCATTACATGATAGTGGAATTAGTGGTGTGACTTTTGTTTTTCTCTGATGAGAGGCCAGCTCAGATTATGGGACAAAGCTATATGAGAGAGAGAGAACTAGGAGGGGTATTTTCTAGAAGGCTCAGTGTTGGTTTGACTTTCCCTTCAGAGTCAATGGGGAATTTTACCATTGACTTCAATGGGAAGAGAGTGAACAGTGATCCCTGTTGAAAATCCTTTGTGGGGTTTCTGTAACAGATATATCTGTGTGTATGGGTAATTAGTAACTAGATCTATTATAGTTGTTACCAGCTGCTACCCTCATGCTACTAATAAGAAGTTGGGTAAGCTGTCCTGTCCCCTTGAACATGCAGGTCAGGCATTCAGTACTTAAGCAAATGTGTCTAAAAGTCTGACCTCCTGAGATTGGTTCAAGTCTGTTAATGTTTCATATGACTTCCAAAGTCAAGAGAAATAATGTACAGCTGTCGGAAAAGGGGATCCTGTGAAGAACAGCTCCCAAACTGCTATCTTATTAAGCTGACCTCTGTAAAGCATTTCCGACGTAAAGCAATACCTTTAAACTCTTGGTATTTGGCTAGTTTCTCAAATGGGTTGGTGGACTGTGTGTGGTGGTTTGATCTCAGGGTGATTGCCCTAGAAATTCAAATCAATGAATTGCCAAGACAGGTGTGTTACTCTAGGCCAAAGCCCTGGATGAAGCACCAGAGAGCTGCGGACAAAGTACGCTAGGTCAAGGGCATCCAAGTATGGAACAAACTTCCAAAGCAGAGTAGGGAAATTCAGAGTCTGTGTTTGGAAATGCTGCAGAACCTTTGTCTGTGGAAAAAGCCTTGAGACCACAGCAAGAATGACACTCACAGCATTGAAACCCTCATCTTCCCATTGCTATCCCCAGCCAAAACCACCTCACATAAACAAATCATCCAGAAGGGAGAAGAACCAGAGACTCCACTGGGGACTTTGCTAGTGCAAGACATTCAGATACAATCGTGATGGGATCTATAAGACAGACAGAAAATATGAGCTTTCTAAAGAGTGAACCAGCTCAATCATACAAGCTGAAAGCTTAACACCAGCAGCATCCCAAACTACACATGCTCAACAAGAACAATAACAATAGTATCCATTAGAGGATGCTTCCTAGCTCTGGGCCCTTTGTTTTGATCAAGAATATTAGTCTTTTGCCACCGACAAAGATTTCTAATGCTGCAGCAGTTACTTGTATGTGCACTGTAGTTTTTTTTACAACTCTCCAGCTGCTTCAGTGACCTACTTTGGGTTTAAAATACCCTTATTAGCAACACAATAATGTTATTTGGCCTTTTTACAGCATGATTTGTCTTCAAGGCACTTTACAAGCATTAACTAATTTTCACAATGGACCTGAGATGCAGGTAATTAACCAGACCAGGTTGGAAAATGTCTAAAAAGGTAAGTGGTTCTTCCCTGTATTATCCAGCCAGTTTGGGTACTTTAGTATTTTCTCCATTTTGTAGACAGGGAAGCAGAGGCAGGGAAGTTAAGATGGAGTAAATGTCTCAATGCTATGCTCAGATCACATCTGCTCCCAAGAAACTGCATTTGTGCAATGCAGCCTTCAGAGTTGAGCACCGGGGATTGGGTGCATGCCCCACCTGGACCCTGATGCAACTGGTGCTGCTGTTGTGAGTGCACCCCTTCACATCACCTATTGCAAGGGTAGTACCACCACTGAGGCCATTCTTTTTGTTTAAAAAAAAAAACAGGAGGACTTGTGGCACCATAGAGACTAACAAATTTATTAGAGCATAAGCTTTCGTGGGCTTTTTGTTGTGATTCTGCATTAACTATTCCTGGTGATCTGATTTAATGAAATGGTCGAGAAGTTTATAAAGCAAATAAATGCCTTTTCAAAATGATGGGGGATTGAGGCTGATTTGAGAAGCTGGATCAAATCTCACTTGAAAAAATGAGAAGAATGTTCTAGTTTGGCCAAAAATTCTTTGCAAAGAAAGTAAGAGAAGTCTCTGGGGACCCAACCTGTGGGAGAGAACCTAGCCCATGCTACCCCATGCATGCCACCTGTGAAAATAACTGGTCACTACCATCCTGTAATAAAGGCATGGCCAAACATTGTTCTATACCCTTTGCTTGGCAGCAGATAACACTCTCCAAGAAACCCTTGTGAATCTGGTTCTTTTGATAAGAACATAGGAATTTCATAAAGAAGGGAGTTGTTCCCCATTCTAACTGCCTTGCTGTTATCTAAGACCAGGTAGATCACTCCGTGGTTCCCTGCACAGCAATAAGACCCTTTGCTGTTCATTCTTTTGGACCAATATATATTCAGTATGTTACCAACTCCTAATCAAGCATCAATGCTTTGGAATAAAATTGGTGCAATGGGCTGTATCTGGCCTTAATGGCTCCCTAGAGGAGGCCCTGTGGTCCTACTTCACCCCACCCCAAGAAGCAGCAATGTGGGAGGAAGATGGGTCCTCCAGACTTGCCTAAAGAAGTCTTTCTGGAGTCTGGAGCAGCCTTCTTGGAAACTACAGTGACCTGGTCCTAGAATGGGTAGCGACAGCCAATCAGAATCCAGCAGGCTCAGATAAAAGGAGTTGCAGGAGCCTATCGGGCAGGCCTGTGCTGGTCTTTGGCCAAGGGAGCCTGAGGACTAGCCTCTGGCTGCATTTGCCAGGGTTCACAGGGACCTAAGGTAAGGGTGACGATAAGGGACCAGGTGGGAAGAGGCCTAGGGAGGTGGCTGAACTGAGCAGTGCCTGGCTGCAGTTTATAGGGTCTTTGGGTTGAACACAGAGTAGAGGGCAGGCCCATGTTCCTTCACTGGCCACCGGCAAAGTGGCGTAAACTCCCGGAAGGGGGAACAAGCTTAACCTAAGCCCCAAGAAGGGGACAGGGCTCATTTGCAAGCCCGAGCAAAGGGGAGAATTTAAGGGGCTCAAAGCTGGGGCTGAAGACTCTGCTGAGGACAGACTGTTTATTTGATGGACTCTTTGCTACCCTGGAAAGTGTTTCTTGTGACCTGCCTGGGGGGTGCCACTGAAGACCCGCCACCTGAGGTTGAAAACCTGAGTGGGGGGATGTGTGTGCTAGGAGCAGGAAAAGGACTGCAGCACTGCATCCAACCACCAGGAGGTGCTCAAGAGGTGAGCAGCCCTCTTCACAATTGAGTGTAATGAAATACATGTCCTTGTATGGTTCAGAAGAATGTAAAGAAAACTGGCCAGTGTAACACAATCCTAGTCTCTACCCTTGCAATTGGAGCCACACAGCGCCCCATTGAAATTCCAGGGGTTCCATGAAGGTGCAAGGTACCAGCTGCATGTGTGTGGTTGCAGGATCAGGGCCATGATAATTAGATCATCCTTGTTGTGGACCAGTCCTGCAAAACCTCACTCAATAGATAGATCTATTAAAGTCAGCTGTATGACTCAGGTAAGCACTGCTGGATTGGGCTGTATAAGTTTAAGTATCAGGTAATCAGGACATGGAAAATAGGCCTTTATTCTTATGTAGCAGGGAAATATCTCCTCTCTGGTCTGTGCATTCTCCTGACATGCTGCCTCAGGAGGTGGTTTGACTTTGGAACAGACTCACATTTCCAGTAGTAGCTCTTCAAAATCACATTGGTCATGGTTTTGGTGCAATGAGCCAGCTTTACTTCCAAGCACACATTGGGAAAAGGTAGGGCCTAAATTCCATTTGAATTTCCTGAGTGAAGGTTAGCCTGGAAATTATGTGCTTCTTGGCTTACTGCTGCCTTGCGACTCCCTGCAGGTTGTGAAGAAAGTGACTTTAAGAAATGCACTGTACAGCATTGTATCCCATTTCAAACAGCCAGTAAGTAGGGCACTTCCCATAGGAGCACGTCCTCTACCTGAATTAGTTGCGGCTGAAAGGACAGGTCGAGCATTTTCATTTGCCTCTGCGGAGAGGCTGTAATGACCCCTTTATGATAAATGAAAATGCTCACTAAGTCTGTAAATGCTTTTGAGGGAGGCTGGTGTGTTTATCATATGAATGATTACATGCCCTTTCTGCTGTTGCTGAAGTCCTGAGGCAGCAGGGGAAAGAGGCGGACGTCAAATAGAGTAATGGGGTGCCATCTCTCCTTCCAGTGGGAGTACAGAACAGAATCGCCAATCCTAGTAGGGACAACAAATGGAGGTGTTCGGAAGGAAGTTGGTGGGTGAAGTGGTTAGCTTTGTTTTGTTAATCTTAACTGGAGATTGAGTAGGTGGACAGACAGGATGGGGAACTTTACATGGTCTTCTGGAACCTTCTAGTCGCATATGTGACTTCATAATTGTCTGCATGGCTTTTGCTGTGAATTGAAATAATTAAACTAGAATGGGAAATTACTCACCTTGTCATTCTGCTTTTTTGAGCATACCCATCATCACATGACTCCCACTGCCTCTAGCAAGAACTCCCAAAGCTTTGAAAAGATTTGAAGGATCGCTCCGATCCCTCCCCCTCTCACATCAATGACTATTAGCCGGGATGGGCAGGGATGCAAAACCAAGCTTTGAAGTGTCCCTAGCTTCTGTTTGCCAGAAGCTGGGATTGGGCGACAGGGGATGGATCACTTGATGATTCCCTGTTCTGTTCATTCCCTCTGGGGCCCCTGGCACCGGCCAATGTTGGAAGACAGGATACTGGGCTAGATGGACCATTGGTCTGACCCAATATGGCCGTTCTTATCAGCAGATGGAACGCTGCATCCAATGTGAGTGATATAATGCCCCTTCAACTCCTGACTCCTTTTTCGAGGGAAAGCGTCAACACATATTAGCAGCTCCCCAGCCTGACCCCCTGTGAAAGAACTGCAGAGAAGAATTACTACTCTGGATTTATACCCGCACACTTCAGAGCACAATATGTCCAGTTACTTTATTCCCTATGAACTTGTTGGTTTTAAAGGCCAGGGGAACTGCTTAAAAATGTTAGAAACAGCTGGCAAGCTACATAGTGCAAACCGCTCATCTTAATATCCTTGTTATCTTCTTCTACCTTCCATACCCTACACATTTGATTCACCCACCCGTTGTCTTGTCCGTAACTGAGACTGTTAACTCATTGCAGCAAGGACTATATTTTTACGTGGGTAGAGCGTCAAGTGCAGTGGCAGACTGACCCTTGATTGGGGCTTTTAATAATAATAAATTAATTGTCTCTTCTTTAAAGACACCATTTTCACAAAATTCTCACTCTCAGACAGTAGTTTAAGTGGTGTTCTATGTAATAAAAAGCCATAAAGATACACTGCACAATAATATTACTTAGATCTTATGTAGGTTTTTTTTTCATTTATAGATCTCCAAATACTTTCCAGAGGTGGGCAAGCATTATTACACCCACTTTGCAAAGAAGGAAAGTGCAGCATAGAGAGGATGAGTTGTCCAAACTCAGGCACTGAAGAAAATATAGCTCTGCGCTCAGGAAACAATCAGAAAGTCATATCTTTTTATAGTTTTAACAGAATCATAGACGATTAGGGTTGGAAGAGACCTCAGGAGGTCATCTAGTTCAATCCCCTGCTCAAAGCAGGATCAACACCAACTAAATCATCCCAGCCAGGGCTTTGTCAAGCTGGGCCTTAAAAACCTCTATGGATGGAGATTCCACCACCTCCCTAGGTAACCCACTCCAGTGCTTCACCACCCTCCTAGTGAAATAGTGTTTCCTAATATCCAGCCTAGACCTCCCCCACTGCAACTTGAGACCATTGCTCCTTGTTCTGTCATCTGCCACCACTGAGAACAGCAGAGCTCCATCCTCTTTGGAACCCCCCTGCAGGTAGTTGAAAGCAGCTATCAAATCTCCCCCTCATTCTTCTCTTCTGCAGACTAAATAAGCCCAGTCCCCTCAGCCTCTCCTTGTAAGTCACGTGCCCCAGCTTGTGTGTGTGTTTTTTGGGGGGGGGTGAGAAAACCTGGATTTGTGCTGGAAATGGCCCACCTTGATTTTCATACACATTGTAAGGAGAGTGGTCACTTTGGATAAGCTATTACCAGCAGGAGAGTGAGTTTGTGTGTGTGGTTTTTTGAAAAAAAGGGGTGGGGGTGAGAAAACCTGGATTTGTGCTGGAAATGGCCCAACTTGATTATCATACACATTGTAAGGAGAGTGATCACTTTAGATAAGCTATTACCAGCAGGAGAGTGGGGTGGGAGGAGGTATTGTTTCATGGTCTCTGTGTATATAATGTCTTCTGCAGTTTGCACAGTATGCATCCGATGAAGTGAGCTGTAGCTCACGAAAGCTTATGCTCAAATAAATTGGTTAGTCTCTAAGGTGCCACAAGTACTCCTTTTCTTTTTGCTAATCATTTTCGTTGCCCTCCCCTGGACTCTCTCCAGTTTGTCCACATCCTTTCTGTAGTGCAGAGCCCAAAACTGGATGCAATGCTCCAGATGTGGCCTCACCAGTGCCGAACAGAGGGGAATAATCACTTCCCTCGATCTGCTGGCAGTGCTCCTACTAATGCAGCCCAATATGCTGTTAGCCTTCTTGGCAACAAGGGCACACTGTTGACTCATATCCAGCTTCTCATCCACTGTAATCCCCAGGTCCTTTTCTGCAGAACTGCTGCTTAGCTAGTCGGTCCCCAGCCGGTAGCAGTGCATGGGATTCTTCCATCCTAAGTGCAGGACTCTGCGCTTGTCCTTGAACCTCAGATTTCTTTTTGCCCAATCCTACAATTTGTCTAGGTCACTCTGGATCCTATTCCTAGCCTCCAGTGTACCTACCTCTCCCCCCAAGGGATGGCTTGTGCTTCTAAATAGCATGAGACATTCACACATAGTAGATCATTTTCTGAAGCCCTGCAGTGTCTTACTAGCTGAAATCCCATATTCAAAAGTGATGTAGACAGTGATAGTAAATGGGTCTTGTGCTTCTGAGACTTAGATCCCTAAGTCACTTGGCACTCATGAATTTCGTTACCCAAGTCTCAAAAACGCAGCCCTGATTTAAAAGAAGAAAAACTTTCAAACTTAAAGATGGAGAACCAAATCTCTCGGGCAAGGGACTGACTGGGCTCCTCTACTTCTGAAGGCATGTTTTTTCAGGCTTGAGTAGTCAGCCTGAAATTGACACTTAGAGTCAGAATGCAAATAGTATTAGTCTGTAAATCTATGACTGTCGCAGATCCCCAGGGTCAGTGTGACGCCCCAACTTTGGGACAGTCTCTTGGAGGGGAACCCCTTCAATGTGCCAGCCCCCCAACTGGTCTCACTCTTCCTCCAGATGGCTTACCTGCCTCCTTAGACTGAACCTCCAGGGCTCTAGCATTCTTGCCTCACACCGTAAGCTCTTTTCAGCGAGTCCAGCTGAGATAGGCCCCTGGGAGAGACTTGTCCTCTCTTTAGGAATTAATGCACCTCACCCAGCATTTGCAATGCCACTCAAATAGCACTGTCACAACAGTCGGGTTTATTAGTGACCTGGCACACAGCACTGGAAGTCTTTAGGTTAGTACAGAGAAATGAAAGTGGAGGCATGCCCAAAGAAACAAAATGTTAGAGGGGCCTCAAAGGCCGTTAGTCTGTCCTAGGCAAAGAGCCCAAGGAAACGTTAACATCAGGCTTGGGGAGAAGGACCTCACTGAGACAAGTAGATAGCTCCAGTGGGACTGTAGTGCTAATTAAACAGAAAACGTGAAATAAGGTAGATGCTCAGCCAGTCTAGCATAAAGACCATTCACTATGTCACCAGGAAATTATCACCCACTAATGAGACCAAACACAGTGGCGGTCAGGGCAGGAGAGGACCATTATCCACATCACCTTACACACACACCCCACAGAGAGCTTATTAGTGGGGGGAAACCCCATAGAAACAGCTATCCACTTTTGGAGTGGCAACGTAAACAGGCCTAGCTAGCTGGAGAATGAACAAACTGCCGCGTGGCGACAGGTGGCTCAGGAGCACTGAGGCAGTCTCCTTGCATTGCTTGGATTTCATGTGGGTTAGACTGACAGGAGAGAGCTAATGATGCTGATGTCTAAAAGAGACAAACCTCTGGGCTAGACAATGAGGCATGGGGGCTCTCGTGTGAGCAGGCAGAGCTACTTGGAGAGGGTGGTGCAACTCTCACCTGAGGCTTGCTCACTCTGCTGCCTGTGGATCAACAGATCTCCACTGCACAATTGACAGGTGGTGTGGGTGTGGGTGTGTGTCTCTCTCTCTCTATGCCTCTTTCTTTGGAGGGGTTACCAGGTCAGGCCACTCCCCCGTCCAAGAAGGGGAGAGCTTCTGGAGATGGTAGTTGGTCTGACAGTCTGTCATTTTTCCCTGCCAGCCCTTCAAGGCATCAAACTGGGACCCTATCAGACTCCACTGCTAACATTTCCTGCTGGGATTATGAATCTGATGAGACCTTGGGCAGTTCCTGGGCAAGCTGAGGTCTGAAATTCATGCTTTATTGGGCATTATTGTATGGAACTGCCGGAAGGTATCATGCATTCCTTCCTAAGTGAGGCCGACAGTGTCTGGGGCTGGACAGCCAGTGGGGAGAGATCCAGGCTAAATAAATGAATAAACAGAGAGCAGATAGAAACACACTCCATCCTCCTGAATGGGAGAAAGGAGTGAAAAAGGAATAAGAGGAGGGAAACCTGTGCTTGCAAAACCAGTTTCTCCTTTACCCTAGGTCTCATGAGAGCCCAGCCCCCAAGAAGTTAGCTAGCTAGGGATGGAACAGACCCATTGCAACTCTTAAATAATCAACAAGTGTGTTAACGTCCAGTGGAAGACATGGTGTCATTTTAACCCCCAGGTGCACCAGTGAGGTGAAGCTAAGTCAATAGATAAACAAAAGTGCCAATTAAAATACCTCATCTTTTTCATGGTAAGTATAGCAATAATTAAACCATCTGCTTTAATAGATGTGTAATGTAGGAGGGGACCAAATACCTATTGGCAGATCTCAAGCCTTCTAGAATGTCTGAACACACAAGCATATTTGCACTTAATCGGAGCAGTATTTGAATATATAAATTAAAAACCTACAACCCTAAGTTGGAATCCATTAGCAATCATCATAGATCATTGTAAAGGCCTGAAAGCTCACATGGCACATCTTGTAGTAAGAAAAATGATGGCTGCCTAATAATACTAACTGCTTAGCAAACATAATGGAAATGAGCAGAGAGTGTTGAATGCTTAATACTGCTCCTTTGTAAGTGTTAAAGGTTGCTTAAAATAACGTGGGTAGGCAGCTGAAGGTTTGCCAGCTTCTTTGAGAAGAAGGTAAGAAGTAGGATGTTCAATTATGCATTTCGGGGTCTGTAGAATCCGGTTAAACACTTCCAGAGGATGACAGGTAACTGTTGAAAATCTACATTTAACTACTCCCCCCTGTAGGCAAGCAAAATATATAGTCACCCCAATCTTTTGCTCTGTGGAAACACGGGTTTATCGCGTTTTTTTTCTTGCTGTTTCCCATTGGAAGGCAATTCAACAGAGCTCTGGAGGAGGACAGCAGTGTTCCTCTCCTTGATTAAAAAACCCATCTAGAGCTGGCAGCAAACTAGCCTTCTATTGGCAGGGATTATTTAGCCCATCATTGTTCCCATTGCAAGTGCTGGGTTTCATGTCAGCATTTACTGCATTGTCTGGGGGCAGGAATCCTTGTGGATGTAATTTTGGAGAGAGTTTCAAACTGGTTACAATTTTCACTTGGGTGTGAGTGAAAACGCAACGCTCCCGAATGGTGGTAGATGTCAGCGCTGGAGAATGATGCCCTATAGGAGCACAACAGGTACTATATGGCACAGATAGCAGCAGCAGAAACTTCCTCACTTTGCCACCCTAGGTAGCCCAGCTCCAAGCCCAGAGACATGTTAATTTATATGACCCATTCATTCCTTGGCCTTTCTGCCCAGACTGCCAGCAACTGGTTTGTTTAGGATTTGAACCAAAGCCTACTGAAGCTGATGGAAGGATTCTCTTTGCTGTGGCAGGCATTTGTCTTGTAGCCACTTGGCCGATGGGAGTTGGGCAGAGAGAACCAAATTCATAACATCACTAAGCAACCAGCAAATTGTAACGATGGTCCATCAGCTCTAGCCTGGGCTGGATTTGCCCAGAGTTAAAAGGTTTGGGGCCAGATTTTCTGCTGCATCCCACCTTTGCTGGATGTAGCCCAGAGGGGGACCTAATTATGGTTCCCCAGTTCTGTAGCCAGCCCTGGGTGCAGGTTAGAGTGGCCTGAGGGCTGATCTGTTTTCATTTGGCTGTGGTCCCCTAGGGGACGTAGCAGCTGGGGGTTGCTCAAGAACTTCACACTTGGGTCAACCCCCTGCCTGTCCCTTCCTCACCCCGAATGGTCCTCTGTGCCAGGGACCGCAGGAAGCAAGACGTGCTGATTTTCTGAGGGCTGGAGATTCCCCAGTGCTGTGGGTTATGCCAGCTGGGGATTTGCCAATGCCAGGAGTATCCCCAGCAAGGAATATCTGCTCCCCTTGCACTACCTGAGCAATGCAAAGGGAACAAAGCAGCGCAGAGTCTTAAACATACCCTCCATTTAACTCCTTTTTAGGACTATTCCTAAACAGGTGCTGGTTGGTCACTGGTGCTAGATAAAGTACAAATAAGAGCTGAACAGAAATCAGCAGCGGTGCTGTGAAGCTGCCATTTCCTGTGCTAATTCCGGCATAGCCGTGCTTGAAAGACTGTCAGGCAGGCAGGTGACATTGCATGTTAGGAATAGCAGTGACAGGATTACTCAGCTCCAATTAATGGAGGGAGCTGCAGTGGGGGTGGGAGTTGCGTGGGTGGAGAAAGAGAAGAAAATGACAGACAGACAAAAGTCCTGAAGTTGAGACCTCTTGAGCACCCCAGGGATTTCTCCTCCTGCTACATCCCCTGGCAGATTTGCTCTAAAGTAAACCCAGTGCTGCTATTGTTACTTTCCATGACAGCCATGTTTCTCTGAGATGCCCTGTTCTTACGAGTAAAACAGCTCTCGCTATTGCAGCTCTTCCTGCTTCAGCTAGGGTTGCCTGGTCCCTTGCCTCACATGGCAGTGAGTTGCCAACAGCTACAAACCTGACTGGTTCTCTCTCCCTAGGTTCTTGTGGTTCCTCGCCTCGTCCCTGTAGAACCTGCAAAGCTCACATATGAATGGATTTATCCTCACAATATTCCTGTGAGGTAAGGAATTACTACCCCCATTTTAGAGATGGAGGACTGAGTCACAGAGAGACCAAGCACTTGCCCGGGGATACCCACAGAGGCTGTGGCAAAAAATTGAATCCAGCGCTCTTAAAGCCCAGTCCTGAGACTTAACCACAAAACCGTTCTTTCCTCTCCCATCTGACTGCTACCACCATTGATTTAGCATGTCGCACATCTGTACTGCTTCCACCGCACTTTGCTTTGGCATCATACAGTGATCCCCTAGATTGTGAGGGGTTTTGAACACTGAGAACAGAGAATGTGCTTTCCAACAGGGACTGTCACAACCAGCGTGTCTCTGCTGCCCACTCAGAAAATGTGCCAGGAGTGTTCCCTCTGCCTACTCTGGGTGGTCCTATTGAGTGCCTGGAACAAGGTGAACGTTCTTGGACTGAAATTTCTATAGCTAGTTTGTTCCCCAGATATACGACCCAAGGAGTCACTTCAGTAGCATGACAGCATATCACAGTTAATGGAGATGTCTTAAAGGCCACGGGTGGGCAGTGTTATGCCCCCCTCCCCAAAAGAATGAAAACATAAGCAGTGAAGAAAAAAGGTCTATTTCCCAAGAATCATTTTAATGAACCACTGAAAATTGACCATGTGTTTTCCCAGGAAGGAGTCTATTAGGGATGCACCTGCTGGCTGAGGATGAGGGGAAGAAAGAAAAGAAAAGGAAGAGTGCAAGAAACTGTTTATGAGCACTAGGCATAGTGGATGCAGTCACACTCCATGTGCTCCTGTAATATTGATTCCACTTTTTATAGCCTGCTGCCAGGCCCACTTGAGACAGAGTTCAAAGGAAAACTAATACCAAGAGCGGGAGCTTCAGAAGCTGAAATGCTTTTTAATGAGCGAGCCACCAAGCAACTAAAAAAAGAAATTGCCAGCTTCATTACTAAGCTTTAAACACATTTTTCTTCAGCTCTTTTCATGGCTGAAGGCAGAATCCCACAGCCCCGTGCAGCACGTGCAACCAGGGTACAGTAGCTTTTCTTAAACGCTTGCAGCCAATTGGTTTACAGAACTGTGGAAAAGAAACTGGGGCCCTGTACTAGGCTGAAGGCTGGGTCTGGGGAGGGCCAGCCCACCTCACTTGGTCTCTGGACTGGGCTTGCTGTTGCGGGGGAATCCGTGAGGCCTGTTAAAGTATGGCTCAAGTCAGCACTCAGGTGGAGCTGCAAATAGTCAATCAGCCTAGGCTCTGGGTCAGGGCTGGGCGGGAAACAAAGTCACTTGGCCTAGGCCTGCAACCAAAGTCAGTTAACTCAGGCTTTCATTCAGCTAGCGTGAGGGAGGGGGCCTGGCCCTCCCACACCACTGCATCCCGACCCAGGCTCCTAAGGGTGGCAGATGGGTCTGCCACCGTGTCAGCGGGGATCCAAGCCGCAACACACTGACTCACCCTCTGCCCCACCACCTCACTGCAGGGCAAAAGCCCCGAGCCTCACCAAGCACCCGCTGGGCCCTGGAGTTTTTATAGCATGTTAGGGAGGGGGGCTCCAGGAAATAATCTATGAGAATTTAATCCCTGATTGCACTGGTGTAACTGAGCAGAATCTGTTCTTGTGTATTTTAGTACAGTATATATTGTACCACTGTGCTTATGACTCTATGGTCTGTATGCAGTATTTTGATGTGATTGATGCTTTCCAGTAAAGAAATTAGTGCATTCTGAGAGCCAGGTTGTGAGAAGCGAGAGAGTGCACTGCCAGCCACCCATGAATCAGCTGACCAAGTGTTGTTGCACTTAATTTTGGGGTTCAGCCACCATTCATAAAGACTAGAGATTTCCAGGAAGGGATGCTGCATGGAACAACACTTAAAGGTCTTGATGTGTTCTAGTGCAGTGTTTTAATTACCAGGCTCTGATACCAGGAGTTTCTCTCCAGTTCCTAGGCTGTTTGTTGAATATGGGGGGGCTGTGTGCTGGATTGGTATGATGGATGTCCTCATTCAAATTCGGCTTTTTAATCAGTGTGTTTATAGAACATGGACTCAGAAAGAGGTCACGGCGTAAGCAGCAGTATCTTTATCAGTGTTTTATTATCATTCTTTTTCCTTGCAGTGTTTGCTTATAGTTAACTTTGATAAAGACAAAAGAATCACTGGGCCACATATGAGCCTACTTTGTAAAGTGGCTGGGCCTTGTGATAAAATATTTTAAAGGGCAAATAGGTTGAGGGCCTGATCAAAAGCCCCGTGAAAGCAATGAGTCTGTCTTTGTGTTGGCCTTTGGATCAGACTCTCCGCTCAGCTTAATTATGATTAAGAGGGTGCTGATTGCCATTGCATGGTTGAAGGGTATAAGCATTGTGGAGAGAAAGGAATGGTTTAGCCTAATGCCCAGGTATAATCAGAGAACAGGGATGAAATTGAGTCTGAATACCAGGGAAAGCATTCTGTCTGTGAAGTTGGTTTGACCAGAGGATAGACTCCCAAGGGAAGGGTTTGAAGGCCTACTGCTTGCGTCATTTAAACCCTTCCCTTGGGAGTCTATCCTCTGGTCAAACCAACGTCATTTAAACATAGCCTGGGCAAGACAAATGAGACTAGGACACTTACTGTGACCTGATAGACATTTTATCCCACTACGTTCTGTTTTTAAAGCACCTCTGTGCTGCTGACATTCTTCAATCATCTACAGAAGCCTTGGAAAAGTGTGTCTACAGTAGGACTGATCTACTGTGGGACTGCAGTCATCTTTCCTTGGGGATTGCTAGGATTGGGAAGCTGCCCCCTCCTTGGGCCCCTTTCCTCACCACAGCAAAAGCATGCCAAGGAAACTCTGATTTGAACCTTGTAGACTATCTGAGCCTGCGGTCCTACTCCTGTCAGCTTTGCACGGGGTATGCTGAAAATGGAAGTACGACAGGAAGTGATGCTCAGCTGTTGAATGCATGAAGAAACCTGGATATTTTTAATGGTTCCTTTTATTTACAGGGAAAAAATGTAATCACTGTTCACATTAAAGCAATGTTCGGTGAAAGTGAAATGAAAGGATTCCGATGGTCACCTTCCAAACTGACTCTCACATTCAGATGCCAAACCACTTCCTTTGTCACAAATTGGATCAGTTCATCACCATGTTGACTGCATCCTGCATTTACTAGTAATTGTTTATATTTATTATATTCATAAAAGTTGGAGGAAAGCATTATCAGTGTTTTGATGGCTGTGTGTATATATTTGCTCTACAGTTAGATGAAGCTGTTCCACTCCAGTTCTACCACCCTTCATTGTGGGAGTAGAAGTCATCCCAGTGGAGAATGCTAACTCATAGGCATCACTTAAGTCTTTGCTTTGAGTGCTTAAGTGGCGAATTGGCTTTGTGCTGGCGTGAATTTCACCTGTAGGTTAACGCTTCACAACATAGGTACTGTAGTTGATGTAAGAGAGGGTGGAAGAAGTAGGCTACTGCTTATTAACTGAAATTACATTTTCCTTGAAACCAATATAGCCATGCTACAGTACTCTGGTAATTTTCTCAACCTTTCACATGCTTACGACAGCTTTTATTTCCATTTGTCTTTAGTTTCAGGGATGGAGTTTTCTTACTGACAGTTGACCCTGTTTTCACCCTTCAGACAAATCTGTCACAGTTTGTTAATAGACATCGAGAGATAACAGAAGAAAAGCTGCATATTACAAAGGCATGCAGTACCCTTTATGGGCCAGCTGCTCTGCTGGTGTAATTCCACTGGTTTCAGTGGGACTGTGCCTATTTACAGTAGCTCAGGATTTGACTCTAAACTCGGTTTTCCCTTTCATGCAATCTGCTTCACAAGAAAATAGGTCTGTCAAGGATCTGATCCTTACACAGCACCCTCTTGGTGGGGTTGACAGGTTCGTCCATTCACTTGGGTCCAGTGGGGTGTGCATGACAGCATTCTGGCAGTGATGAGTTCTCAGCCCTCCAGCTTCATCCTTCTGGGTACTTCCCACCTTTTGGAGGCCCAGAGACCAAACTAACAACTCAGCAAAAGAAAATAGAGAAAGAAACATACAGATAGTCCCAGCCAGGACACTGGCCTCTTTTCCTTCCTGGACAGATCATAGTTTAACTCAAAGTCTGCTGGTTGTCCAGAAAAGTTATAGAATATGGACTCCTTTTGACACAGGAGTTGGATTATTTTTTAGGCACAGGCACAGGCTCTCCTCACTCCCAGGCCTCTTCCTGATAACTGGGAACTCAGCACTCTGCTGCCTGATGTGGAGTGTCCTCCTTTTAAAGTTCTCCATTCGTGGCATGAGCTTGTCGATGCATCAGAGTGGGACTGCTCCAGCCCAGAGCAGCGCCTTAATCCCTTCCAGGCTTACATCATGCCAAACTAAGGATGAAAATGGAGTATGTCACTTGTGCTTGAAAGGTGGAAAAAGTTAATGAAACCAAAAAACTGATGGCTAGTATGGCATTATCATGTGCAATAAAAATAGCTTAATTGAGTATAGTAATGAATAAATGAAATTAAAAAGCACTGGCCACTCAATTTTAATTACTATAATGGTCATGTCTAAAATGCAGTACGGTTTCTCAACTAAATTTCTATATTTTGCAAAGTAATAGTGCTGGAAAGCTGTTTCAAGATACAAAGACTGCTTACATAGTATATATTGATTTAAACATGGAAAGTTGTTCAAGTCCTGGCTACAAAGGAATTATATTATTTCAGAAAATACTGGCCAGGTAATTTCTTTTGATTAAGAGAAAGTGAAGTCCTCTCTCAGCTCAGGCATAGATCCAGCAAAGCACTTAAGCACATGTAAACTTTAAGCCAATGAGGAGCCCATATGAGGTCACATGGGACTTCTCCCATAGAAGTTTCTTTTCCTGCTAGATGTGGTTGACTCTCTAGTGCAGTGAGGTCTTGTGTATGACCAGTAACTCATTCATTTCATTTGTGTTTAATTTGGAAACTAAAATCCCAACAACTCTCCAAGGGCCCATTTTTTAAAATAAGCTGTGTATCCCAAGCTCAATTTAAAACATGCTTGACGTTTAATCATTGAATTTTTGTCTCTTCAGTACTTCTTTAATTGTGCTGCGTAATTGTGTGTAAAGCATGTAGAGTCATGGGAAAGATGCAGGACACAGTAAACTCATGAATAATTCTGAAAAACATGACTTTCTTCCATTGTAGGTTAATGGATCCCAGAGGGCAAGGCCTGCTTTAGAATGGAGGCCAAGGCCCCAGTCCTGTAAGCTGCTCTATATAGACTGATCCCTGTACCTGCCCCCTGAAATCTTGCAGGATCATGGCCTAACTGATACTCTAGATTCGACGGCTAATTCTGTGTCTTTCCTGGCAAGAGTAATACTTGGTAGAGAAGATAAAAAGATTAGAGCTGGCAGAAAATGGAATGTCTGTCCCATGGAAAAAACTGACAGTTTGAAATTTGTTTGAATACCAAATCAGAGTGAAATTTCAAAATTTCCTACAAAAGAGAAACAAAAACACCATTTTGATTGCAAAACTTGGAAAGCTTTCGTTTTGATAATGTCAAAAAATATGAAAGAGTACACATCATTAATTGTAATATTTATATCTGTAAGTCCAATGAAATTGGAAAGGCAAAATGAGACATTTTTACCCTATTGAAATGAAACTTCTGACACATCAAAATCATCACGTTCCCACAAAATGTTTCAATTTTGATAAAACAGTGTTTCCCCATGGAAAATAGTTCTAATTTTTTTTTGACCAGCTCTAAAAGGAAATTCATAGCCTCCTCTGAAGGTAAAGCTCTGAACTGTGTATCCAAAATTTTTGTTCTGTTCCTCATTCACTACTGAGTATGACAAAACAATTCCCAACTTAGTTAATAGACAATTATTGGGGTAACAGAGGGGCCATAGTGTTGCCGGCACCCAGTGCCAAGAGGCTGAACAACAGCTTGAGTTGGTTCGTTACCCGGTGTGCTACACCCAATAATCACAATGGGGTGGAGAAGCAGAAAAGTTTATTTGAAGCTTCAAATAGGTACAGGGAGATTTGAATCTCAAATCCTGTACACAGAGCAGGAAGTTACACAGGCTTTTATACATCCTTTTTCCCAGCATACTTATCCAATAGCAAGCTGCCCCAAGTATCCATATAGCCAGCCAATCCAGTTCCCAGCTAGTTTCCTGGTTCTTTGTATCATTTGTTAAACTATACATAAAGTTGCTTTATTCAGCATTGTTCTTCCATATCTGCACTGTGTGGCCTTGCTTAGTTTCAGGCAGTCTGACTCTGCAGCATATTGTTGCAGATTCTCAGCAGAACTGCTGTGTGTGCCTCCAGGCGGGGGGGCCAAGGACACTTGGGCCTAGTACGCAGAGCTGCTGCGAGTGCCTCCAGGCGGGAGGGGGGGCCAAGGACACCTGGGCCTAGTGCGAGGGGGCTTCATCGACAGTCGTGGTCTTCCATCCCCTCGAGTTACCTAGTGGCCGTGCCCCAGTGTCCCCAACAACTCCCCCCTTTGAGAACACTCAACAACCTTGGCTCTGAGTTTTCTCACTTGGGCTACTTATTTCTTTACAATAGGACTTTGCATAAGCACTTTGTGATAGCCCTGAAGAGAATGACTTACTAACTTTTGCAAAAGGGCCCTGACACATGATACTGCGCAGCATAATACCAGTAATACAAACAATACAGGAAAAAGAATTTTCAATAGCAGGCTAAATAAACCACCAAGCCAAGACCACAAACCCGAGCCTGAAAACAAGGTTTGCAACCAATCGTTCTCTGGGGCAGTATAGGCAACCTGTGCTCCGGCTCGGGCATGGGCCTCAGCCTGTACCACCTTTTCATAGATCTCATAACTTCTATCATGTACATATACACAACATTGGGGCCCGATGAGGGCACAAACCCTTCCTTGGGATGCCAAGAGATAGTCCAAACCCAGCCTGTTTTGGAGGGAAAACGTCCTGAGCTGCTGTACCTCTTTATTTAATGTTTTTACTGCTGACCCTAAATCAGTAACCGAGTCCTCTAACTCTAAGGCAACTTTCTCAAGTACCATTTGCAGCCTTACAGTATAGCAGCCTATGCATGCCATGGCTGGTCCAGAAACCAGTGGCGCTATTCCCAGTACAGAGCACCCTACAAGCTTCTCGGTTGTGAGGGGATTCTTCATATTGCCCTCCAATGCCTTAGTCAGTCGCCGCAGGGTCTTTTCTCGTGACTCAACAGAGGTGTCTCGGGCATTTCTAATCTTTCCTTTGGGCAGTGTGGCAGTTATGGAAAGATGAGGAACTCCATGAGCTATTTAACAGCTACCTGTCCAGTCGGCTGGCAGCACCTTGTAAGCCTTTTGGCCACATACAAAATAGTGACCCTGTAGGGCCCAGTAAGGACTGTTTCTTAAGGGGATTCCTGGGATACTTAAGGCTGCTTTTTCAAACAGTTCATATGCCCGTAGGGGGGCATCCCATCCTCCTGATTGGGTACAAGTGGGGGCATTTCTAATTGTGCTGTTCAAATTACACTCGCCATAGGGACCACTACAAACCCACCATTGGCTTGCTACATTGGAAATGTTAACTGGACGGCAAGTTACATTTCCAAACCCCTTTTTTTGTGGTAAGATTATTTGTAAGAGTTTCCCTAAAAGGGGAGGAACCATTACACCCACACTGTTGGCCTCCCCTGTTGGTCTTTATCCAATACCCATCAGCCCACTGTGTAATAACACAGGAGCTTTTTCCCACAGGACGCCCATAGTGATCAGATTGGTTTCGGGTAAAACATAACACTCCCTCAGTGAGTACTGCAACTGAATACTCCTGGTCCTGATAGGTGGCCTGCTGTAAAGAGGTCTTATTCCAGAACGGCGTGTACGTTCTTTCCTGCTCTTTGGTAGTGGCTAATTCTGCTAGGGTCAGGGGCAGCATGTCAAGGGGCATTCCCGTTTTGGGGGACAGTGGAGTTGGAGCATATACCCAACAATCAGTCTGATTTGTTAAAGTAACAACATGGTGCGCAAGCGAAACAAAGGAGTTATGCTCTCGATATGCACAGTTTGGAAATACCAATACAGAGAATAACAATGTTACCCAATTAATTATCACCAGAGTCTTCCCAACCCAGGGTCTCCAGTACCTGGGTGGGCCCATTTTAGCGTTAAGGTGCCCGCTATTTGTGTCTTTTAAACAGTAGCTTTAGCCCGAGATCATCACTAGATGAGGAGTCAGCAGGTTGGACGGTCCACTGTTCTGCTGACGAGGGGGCGGGTACTGCCTTCAGACGAGAGTGATGGATCCAGTTCTTGTGTCCCTCCATCTTTGCCGCTGTGTGGGAGACCAGCAGGACGGTATAGGGTCCTTTCCACTTTTCCTGGAGAGGCTCGTCTTTCCAGGTGCGAACAAGCACAGAGTCACCAGGCTGTAAGGAGTGGACGGGAGTGTCCAAGGGGAGAGGCTGGGAATCCTTGGTATACCTGTGAAGAGACAAGAGAACAGCAGACAGGGAACACATATACTGTGACAAAAAAACCATTACCCAACTCCCATTCCCCTGACAGAACCGGGGTGCCATTCATAGGCCATGCCCTTTTAAACATAATTTTAAAGGTACTGAGCCCTAATGTACCCTTTGGGAGAACACGGATACGGAGTAGGACGAGGGGCAAAGCATCAGGCCATCGCAGTGAGGCTTCTTGACACACTTTTGAGAGATGCCATTTGAGGGTCTGATTGGTACTCTCCACTACCCCACTGGCTTGCGGTCTCCAGGGCGTATGGAGTTTCCAGGGGATCTGTAAGGCATGTGAGATGTTTTGAATGATTTTTGACATGAAGTGTGTCCCATTGTCAGATTCCATCCACAGGGGGAGTCCAAAGCGAGGAATGATCTCCTTAACAGACTTGAGGGCCACTGTTCTGGCAGTGCAGTTATGGCATGGGAAGGCTTCTGGCCATCCGCTGAACCGATCCACTATAACAAGGAGATATTTGAACCCTTGGGTCCGGGGAAACTCAATAAAGTCTATTTGCCACACTTGTCCAGGGCCCGGAGTGAGTTCTAGGGCAGCTGGTGGCACAGGATGTCCCGGTCGGGGGTTATTCTTTTGGCAGACTAAGCAGTCCGCTTGTACCTGGGCAGCCAGGGGTCGGAGTCCGGAAGTGATAAAGTATTTTCCCATTAGTTGGATAAGTGCTTCCCTGCCAGCATGAGTGGTTTGATGTAGTTTCTGCAGCACTGGCCAGATTAGGCCCTTTGGTAAGAGGACCTTCCCTTCTGGGGAATGGAGCCATCCCTCCTTTTCCTGGAGACTGAGTTTGTCAGTTAGCTGTCTCTCCTCCCCAGAGTATTGAGGGGTTGGAAGCTCCCCTACTGATGGGATAAGGGCATGCATATGGGCGTTCTCAGTCTGAGGGGATGGCAGGGTGGCAGCATGCTTCGCCTCTCTATCTGCCCGGGCATTACCTCTGGCCACATCTTGATCCTCCCTTTGATGGGCTTTACAGTGTACCACCGCCACTTCTGAGGGAAGTTGTACGGCTTCTAGGAGCCAAAGGATTTGGGGCCCATACTTGACCTGGGGAGCCTTGGGCTTTCAGCATTCCCCTTTGCTTCCATAGGCCAGCATGAGCATGCAACACACCAAAAGCATACTTTGAATCAGTAAAAATGTTGACCCGCTTTCCTTTTGACAGTTCAAGTGCACGGGTCAGGGCTATCAGTTCGGCAAGCTGGGCAGAGGTCCCAGCAGGCAAACCTTCAGCTTCTGCAGTGTCATGGAGGGTCACAACAGCATAACCCGCCCTCCTTTGCCCATCTATTACAGTACTGCTACCATCAGTGTACCACTCATAATCTGCATTTGGGAGGGGTACATCCTTTAAATCCGGACGGCTGGAGTACTGGGCATCTATGATCTCTAAACAGTCATGTTCCTGTTCCTCTGTTTCTGGCAAGAGAGTGGCTGGGTTAAGGGAGGGGCAAGGCTGTAGGGTGACTTCAGAGTTCTCTAACAGCTTAGTCTGATACCGAGCAATCCGAGCCTGGGTGAGCCAGAGCCCTCCCTTTGCATCCAATACGGCTCGGACCATATGGGGAGTATAGATTTGCATAACCCCTCCCAATGTTAGCTTCTCGGCTTCCTCAAGCACTAGGGCAGTAGCTGCGACCGCCGGTAAACATGCCGGCCAACCCTTTGCAACCTGATCCAATTGCTTAGAAAAATAAGCCACAGGACCTCTCCATGCTCCTAACAGCTGTGTGAGCACTCCTAGGGCCACCCCCCTTTCGTTCATCTACATACAACTGAAACAGCTTAGAGAGATCCGGCAGGCCCAGAGCCGGGGCTTCCATCAATTTTCTTTTCAGGATTTTAAATGCCCTGTGAGCCTCTGGGGTCCAATAGAAGGGGTCATGATCTGCTTCTTTTACACAGTCGTACAGGGGTTTAGCCCACAGTCCAAACTCTGGGATCCATATCCTGCAAAAGCCTGCCATACCCAGAAATGCCCTGAGCCGCTTACGGTCACTTGGGGTAGGAACTTGACAGATAGCTTCCTTTCTTTCGCTTGAAAGCTGACGCTCCCCTTGCCGTATGTGAAACCCGAGGTACCGTACCTCTGGGAGGGCAATTTGAGCCTTACTCCGTGCTACCCGATATCCCCGGAGTCCAATAAAATTCAGGAGGCTCACGGTGGCTTTAAGGCAGGGGGTTTGGCCCACAGTGGCAATTAACAAATCATTTACATACTGCAGAAGGAGGGCCTCCTCATTATCTCACTCCTCTAGGTCCCTGGCCAGAGCCTGGCCAAAGAGGGTGGGGGAGTTTTTAAATCCCTGAGCCAACACTGTCCAGCAAAGTTGCTTTTTAACCCTTTTTCGGTCCTCCCACTCGAAGGAGAAGATCTCCTGTGACGGGGTGGCAACTGGGATGGTAAAGAAAGAATTTTTCAGATCAAGGACTGAAAAATGGGTATACTGTCCCCCTATAGAAGCCAATAAGGTATACGGGTTAGGGACAAGAGGGTGCAGAGTCTTAACCCATTCATTGGCTGCCCTTAGGTCCTGTACCAGCTGATACGTGCCATCAGGCTTCTGTATGGGTAGAATGGGAGTGTTCCAGGCTGACTGACATTCCCGGAGAATACCATACATTAGGAATCGATCTATAGTTTCCTGTAAACCTTTTCTGGCTTCCCTCTTGATTGGATACTGTTTTACTTGCACTGGGCCTTTCCCTGGAATGAGCTGAATAGTAATGGGGGTCTGGTGGGTGGCCTTTCCTGGAATCCCTGATGCCCACACGAGGGGGTACACCTGGTCTTCCCACAGGCTCCATTCTGGGGCTTGCATGGCTGAGGGCTCAACTGCAAGGGTCATGATCCATGCATTCTCAGGGGGTAAGGTAAGGGTTATTTCGTCCTCAGTAAAATGCAGGGTGGCACCGAGGTGACAAAGTAGATCCCGTCCCAGCAGAGGCATTGGACACTCAGGGAGGGATACCAGCTTGTGGGATATAGTCCTGTTTCCCAAAGCGCATTCCGCTGGGGCATACACTGGGCACTTGGTGTCCCTTACTGTGGCTCCCACCACAGTAAGGGAATCTGCTACTGCCAACTGAAGAGGCTGATTTATGGCAGTTTGGGCCGCTTCAGAGTCCACTAAAAAATCTATTTCTGAGCTTCCCACCCGCATCTTTACTCGGGGTTCCGGGGATAGGGTGGTCCATCTCCCCTGACACCCTTATTCCTGCTCCGCCATCGCCATCATAGGGGAACCCCCCTTTTCTTTCCTCTTTGGGCACTCATTTTTCCAGTCTCTCCTGTCAACACAGGGCACACTGGTTGCGACCCAGTCGTCTCTCCTGCGGGCCCGGACGGTCGCGTCCACGGCCCCTTCCTCCCCGGCCACTTCTCTTAGTGCCGGCCTGTACCGCTGTTACCATCAATCTCACTTGCTTTTTCTCCTTCTCTGTCTCTCTCAGACTATAAGCTCGCTTTGCAGTCTCTAAGATTTGTGCCATGGTCATGCCCATTAAATCCTCCTTTTTTTGTAACTTTCTCTTAATATCAGGGGCTGCTCTGCTCGTAAAAATTCCCTTAATAATTGACTCAGTTGCCTGATCATCGGGGTCTGCATTAGTGTTCTGTAGAATGGTGTCCCGAATACGCTGTAGAAAGGCCCCTGGGCTTTCTTTTAAATCCTGCATTACTTCATATGGCTTTGCCCAATTATTATGTCGGACAGCCAAGTGACGGAGTCCATGCAAAAGCAACTCCTTATAGGAGGTAAGGCGGGTCATATCCCTTTCATCATTTGGATCCCACCTGGGGTCTGCTCGGGGGACTTACAAGGTGTGGGTGTAGGGGCCGAAGGGGACACCGGCTCTGCCATTACAGTGGGGGTGGGGGTCTGGGGACTAACATTAGCTGCTACCGAACCAGTCGGAGTCAGATTACAGTGCTGTAAAATATCTGGTCTAGTACATAAAGTCAGAAACAAATGCACATACATATGTTCATTCCATTTACCCATTCACTGACAAAACAAAACTAATTGGAGGATCGTGTTGTAATTAATTGACCCTCCTGGTGGCCACCACTCCTGGTCCTCTAGTTGATATTGAGGCCAGTCAACTGTACAGAATCGTTTTAATTGGCTCTTAGTCATCGGATCCACACCAAATACCTTTCAGTTTGCTAGAATGCACTCTAGGGGCGTACACCGTGCCCTAACCCCTGAGCTCTGTCCCTGTCCCATACCTACAGGGTAACTCTGGGCGTCCCCAGGTTCCAACAGAGCATCAATCCGGATTTCAAAAGGTTCCTACCTTATCCAAGGGACCGGTTCTTCACCGTGGCCTGCAGTTGCTCCTCCCCCATGTGTAAGGGACCGGTTCTTCACCGCTGTCCACAACTGCTTCTCCACTATATGAGTGCGTTGCACCGTTGTGCCCTCCGGGGTCGATCAAATCGCGTCTCCTCCGAGGCCCCGGTGAACTCACCGGTGCGCACTGGGCGTCGGTTCTCGCCGCAATCCTCGACCTCCAGGAGGGGTCCGGGCAAGGCTAAATTGCAGCCTCTGGCCCACCCAGGGACGCCAAAAGCTGTTGCCGGCACCCAGTGCCTAGAGGCTGAACAACAGCTTGAGTTGGTTCGTTACCCGGTGTGCTACACCCAATAATCACAACGGGGTGGAGAAGCAGAAAAGTTTATTTGAAGCTTCAAATAGGTACAGGGAGATTTGAATCTCAAATCCTGTACACAGAGCAGGAAGTTACACAGGCTTTTATACATCCTTTTTCCCAGCATACTTATCCAATAGCAAGCTGCCCCAAGTATCCATATAGCCAGCCAATCCAGTTCCCAGCTAGTTTCCTGGTTCTTTGTATCATTTGTTAAACTATACATAAAGCTGCTTTATTCAGCATTGTTCTTCCATATCTGCACTGTGTGGCCTTGCTTAGTTTCAGGCAGTCTGACTCTGCAGCATATTGTTGCAGATTCTCAGCAGAACTGCTGTGTGTGCCTCCAGGCGGGGGGGCCAAGGACACTTGGGCCTAGTACGCAGAGCTGCTGCGAGTGCCTCCAGGCGGGAGGGGGGGCCAAGGACACCTGGGCCTAGTGCGAGGGGGCTTCATCGACACTCGTGGTCTTCCATCCCCTCGAGTTACCTAGTGGCCGTGCCCCAGTGTTCCCAACAATAGTAAAGAGAAGAGGAAGCCCCTTCCAGTCTTAATGTTGCAGTCTCAATGGACTGAATGTATATTAACGAAATTTCATAAACATTATCAGCCTCTGCTTTTTGACCTGTGGTCTATAGTGCAAGTGAGATACCTAGCATGATGTCTTTACACACACTTAAATGCAAATACTGAGGTGAACCTAAAACTTTTTAAAGGTTCAGATCAGGTTAAAAAAAGTGACCCCTTTTGCCCTGGCTCTCCTGTTACATCAAGTCCAGATCTATCTCTGAAGTCTGAGCAGCTCTGACAATTATATACATTTTACTACCATAGTGCATAATAATCAATATTTCAGTAGTGTAATTTACTTTATTGTATATCACATGGCCCTGCTTACATTTTAATATCCAACTTGTTACTGTCCAGCAATCTATTAGAGTGCGTATTGATTTTTCAGTTGTGTTGAAAAGCAATGTTGAGTTGAAACTACAGAGCTTCTTAGAATTGGCCTCTTTGCTTTTACTTCTGTGGGCATTAAGATTTGTGAGAGCAAAGGAAATAACTGCATTAGAAAACACTGAAGTAATTCATTCACAGTCTTAAATGTGAGAGACTGTACAAATTTCTCCAGATGTCCTATCAGTTATCTCAAAGTTGACTTGAGCAGACTTCTCTCTCGAGGAGGTGAGGGCAACTCAGGCTCTCTGGTAACTTATTTCTGGATCTTGCTGTGAGCTGATCGCACAGGCTGTAGTCATTAGTATGTGGGAGTCTCGTGAGGACGATAACTACAGGACAGTAGGGGCTATAAGGTGAAGTTCTTAAAAAAAAAAAACCACACACACACACACACACCCCCCACACAGCCTCAATATGGAGGCCCATAAGTGAAATGGAAGAGTTTATTTTTTATTCCCCTTTATCCACGTAGAACCTATTTTCTCTTTCTAGATTGTTTTTGTTATAAACCAACCAGTGAACAAGGAGAACCAGAGTGGGTTTGTTCAAACAGGGGACATGAAAGGGAAGGAACAAATACTGAAATAAAGGTTTTTTTGGACTAGAGCTATGCTAACAGTTTTCAAATTAGCTATCAATTCCCCCCTCCTAATGTGTGTGTGTGTATATATATATATATACACACACACACACACACACACACACACACACATTATATATATATATATATATATATATATATACACACACATACATACATATACACACATATTGTGTGTGTATATATATATATATATA
This sequence comes from Natator depressus, assembly GCF_965152275.1. Classification (NCBI taxonomy): domain Eukaryota; kingdom Metazoa; phylum Chordata; order Testudines; family Cheloniidae; genus Natator; species Natator depressus. The sequence goes on along the minus strand of NC_134240.1, from coordinate 5,108,879 downwards.
TATATATATACACATACATACATACATACATACATACATATACACACATACATACATACACACACTTGAACCAAAAATGAATTTTGATAAGTCAAAAATATCATTTCAAGTCAAACAGAATATTCACTATGACCCTGTAACAGGGTCACACTCCCCTCTTGCAAGCACCCCTGGCCATGTGTGTATACCTGCACTCTCTCTCTGTGGTGGGTCTTCAGTGACTCAGGCCAAGTCATACAGCCTGTCTGTGAGATCAAAACAAAGCAAACCCCTTTCAGGGTACAAGTCCAACAGGGGCTTCTGTTTGTCCCTGCTCTGGACTAGAGCAGTGTGCCAGGACTCCTTCCCTAGAGGCAGTATCTTCACCCTCTCAGGGCCTTTCTGGCCTCACCTCTTCACCTGGGCCACTACAGTTTAGCCCCCTTCTGGGTTGCCTCAAAGTCTAGGCCACTTTGCCAGTGGTGGTGAGGGGACCCAGGCCCACCCTTTAATCTAGGTCCCAACCCAGGGACCCTATAAATAGCAGCCATTCACAATGTCCCTTTAAATAAACTGCATTGCTGCTATAATTCCCTGGGCTCCTTCCCCATGGCTCCTGCACATTCTTCACCTTAGGGCCTTGTCCTCATGTAGTCCCAGAAGCCAGCCTGAAGCACCATCTACTCTCCTTCAACTCTAGCAGGGAACTGAACTCACTCTGGACCTGCAGCTCTTCTTGTACTGACCTGCTGGGCCCTAATTGGCTGCGTCCCACACAGCCACTCTAGGCAGCTTGGAGGGCCTTTCTACTGCTCTTTCCTGGAGCAGAGTGGGGCACGGCCATAAGGCCCCCAGCAGGGGGCCTCAGGGCCTCGTCCACCCCATCACAGATCCCAACATATTTTTGTTTCAATTTCAAGTATTCTAGTATGGTTTTCAATTTTTTTTTAAATGGAATCATTTTGAAGTCAAGGGGAGAGGGGCGGAACTGGGATTTGACATGAACAATTCAATAAACTAACATGAATTTCAGTGTCACCAAATCTGCTTCCCACCTGCTTCTCCACTGCAAAGAGTTTCAGATGAAAATTTTTGCCCTGCTCTAGTTTGTACGCAATTAAAAATCCCCTTCTGGACCCCCAGACAATCCACTTCCTACTAATGTTAGTTCTGTACAAGCTCTAATGACTGACCAAGTTAAATGGATAGTTTTCCATTGCCTGCTATGTTAAATGGAGGGTGCTGCAGCTAGATCTGACAATGGAGTGATAACTGAAATAACAGCTTCAGGTTTCTTTGAAAGTAACAGATGCTAACTGTGGCTTTCAGGGTAGCACTTTTTTCTTTCAAAAATGTTCTAACCTGACAAGTCACGTGCTTGCGCAGCTCAGTTTAGCTTAATAAACAAGTCTCCATTAAGACAGAAGTGAAGGCTCCCTTTATTCTTTCAGTGGTGTGGAAGAGAGATGTGCACTTCAAGAGGGCATTTAGGTTAGGGCCTAAAGGAGTGAGTCAACCGGCTCCCACTGGATGTTGATTTTGTAATATGTAATGACTGTCAGAAAATAAATAAGTAAAATAGGAGGTCAATGGACTGAACCCAGAGCTAAAGCTGATCAGTGGTTCAGTTATGACTTGGGGAGACTATTAGAGAGACAAGTGTGGGAGGGGGGAGGTAATATCTTTTAATGGACCAACTTCTGTAGGTGAGAGAGACCGGGTTTTGAGCCACACAGAGCTCTTTGCCCCGAAGAAGAGTTCTGTGTGACTCGAAGGCTTGTCTCTCTCACCAGCAGAAGTTGGCCCTATAAAAGATATGACGTCAACCCTCCCCCCAACCCGCCAATACATTGGGACCAACACAGCTACAACTACGCTGTCCCATGGGGAGCTTATGTTTAAAAGGTCAGATTGGCAGGGACCTTGGGGTATTTTTGCCTTCCTCTGCAGCACAGGGAGAGGATCACCTGCTAGGACAATCTGGGCATATCCTGTCTAATCAATTTCCTGACATCACAGGGCACTACTCTCTTCCCTGTTCTCTGCCTGCAGCAAACAACAGTCGAATCTCTTGAGGGCTGAAATGCTTTAGTCTAACCCAAGTTATTGGGCCCCTCATAGGGATTAGGGGTGAAATCAGTGGCCTGTGCTCTCAAAGAGGTCAGACGCGATGATCTAACAGTCCTTTCTGGCCTTCTTAAACTTTATGGAACTATGAAACTTAACATAAAAATATATTGATGGAGACAGTATTTTTCATAAAGCCCCAACTAGGGAGTGTAAATACATTATAACACAATGACTTAGCAGCTGTAATTTTGGGGTCTGCTTTTAAAGGAAGTCAGTGAGTGTTGGGAGCCCAGTTCTATTTGGCTGTTTTGGGGGTCCAAAGCATAAATCCTAGGAGAGCAGGAAGGAACTCCAGTTTGCTGTATGGTACTGTCTTACTCCCTTTATACGATGAACTGTCGCTTTGTAGAATGAACAATTTGAATTATTATTTATTATTTGTGTTATTGTAGTACTTCAGAGCCCTGTCCATGGGCCAGGCCCTCATGGTGCCAGGCGCACCAAAACAAAAACGCAGTCCCTGCCCCAAGGAGCTTGCAATCTAAGTGTAAGACAAGAGACAACAGATGGATAGAGACAGTACAGAGTACACAGAAACCATGTGCCATGGCCTACTATGAGCAAGTAGGGCCATGGGGTTCAAGATCAGGGCTGAGGCTGGGTGGTAGGTGGGCATTGTTGATGGTCACAGTTGGGGAGCAGCTGGGCCTCACTGAGAGATCAGGGCAGGGTATTTGCCTGAAGGGCAAACCAGTTTATTTAGTCCATCGTGCAGCCAAGTTAGCAGCTGGAATATCAGTCCATCGGAGGATGGCAATTGGTAAACAAGCGAGGGGCAGGCTGGTCAATGTAGGTAGCAGACAGATCCAGGGATGAAGGTACAAGCAGGTAAGAAGACTGGCTTGGGAAGCAGGTGTTTGGTCTCAAAGGGATCTGGGCAGCAACAGGCATAAGAGACTAGTTGCTCAGACAAGAGGCGGAGCAGGACCAGGAAGCTTTATACTAAATTGTGTCCAATCAACTGCTAATCACCTAATCCTGCTGAGTTGGCTGATGCAGCCTCTGGCTGTGGGGTATTGGCTGCAGTTCCTTTGTCCAACCTTGCAGTGTGGTGGTGCAGAGGGTAAGGCTCTTGCTTGGCAACCCTGTGGACCTGGGTCTGAGATCTGCACTGCAATATTGGTCAGCATAGAGTCATAGAAATGTCGGGATGGTAGGGACCTCAAGAAGTCATCAAGTCCAGCCCCCTGTGCTGAGACAGGACCAAGTGTACCTAGACCATCCCTGTTCTTAAAAACCTTCACTGATGGGGATTCCACAACCCCCCTTGGAAGCCTATTCCAGAGATTAACCACCCTTAGAGTTAGAAAGTTTCCCCTAATCTCCCTTGCTGCAGATTAAACCCATTACTTCTTGTCCTACCTTCAGTGGACATGAGAACAATTGATCACTATCCTCTTTATAACAGCATGGTATACAGTAGTGTCTGCATACCAGCACCCTAACTGTGATCCACTTCTTTGTAGACCTCATGGGAAAGGAATATTTTAAGGAATGGGGAGCCAAGCGTGAGGGGCAGCATGGGAGAAAGCACAAAAGTGCTTGTTTGCAAATTTAACAAGTAGGCGAAGGAGGCTGGCACCACAGGCCAATTGGAGCTGGGAGTTGACATCTTCTAGAAAATGAGATATGATATGTACGGAGGGATTGGCCATGAAGGACCTTCAAAGTGAAGACAAATAACTTATATTTGATTGACAGAGGAGTGGGAGCTAGGTGAGGGATTCAGGGAGAGGGGTATGACAATGATCTTTGCAGCAGTCTTCTAAATGGATATGAGTGGGGGTGAGACTGCATTTGTCAAGGTCAGAGACAAGAATGTTGCTGTAATTGAGGCACGAGATGATGAGGGCTTGATGTTAGCCCTCCAGAAAGGAGTAAGATTCAGGGAAAACAGATTATCCCAAGCCTTTGGACAAAGAGGGTGTTTTTAGAAAATGCCACTTCTCCTTATAGGACTTGAGACCGTTCATTGGGGGGTGTAATGGTGAACTTGCACACGTATAACTTATTACTGCAATTTGACACCTTTCTGCTATTGCAGAGGTGGAGACTTGTAGTTGACTTATAGATAGAGGGGAAAATTCTCAGGGTGAAGTTCACAGTTGAACAGAGGGCTAGTAAAAGGCTTACAGACTGTTAATCCCACTTGAGCTCTAGGCTTTACAAAATATTACTTCTGAATTTCAAAAGAATCTGAGTTCTTGACCACAGCTTTTGAATCATCTTCAGTTACTTCTACTGACTTACCCATGCACAATTTATACCATTCTTTGTTACTTCTGAATTTGACTCGCTGGGTTGCATGGGTCTAATTGAAGACAGCGTTTGAGTCATGGTGTTGTGTTGGTCAGTTTGGCAACCAGTCAGAGGGCAAGATTCCCAAAGACAATTTTGTAATGCCTAAAAATAAATGGGAGAGCCATTTTATGTAAAATATTAAGTCAATGGAATTACACCAGGAATGAATCCTGTACGTGGACTGTAGAGGTTCAGTTGTGACTGGAGGAGGCTATAGTTCATGTTAAGTTGTATCTATGAAGCTGTTAATTTTCATAAAGCTCCATTTTGATTTAGGAGCTGTAATTTTGGGGAGTGTTTTTAATATGCTATGCTAGCTCATCCTCGTTAATTATTAAAATTGCCCTCAAATTGAAGACACCCTGGAACTGAAACACAATTAAAAATTAAAGCTTTTTTTAACCACAGCATCAATTCAAAGCAGAATGAAATTACTTTTTTTTAACGTACACAGACTGTAAAGTCTCAGGGCCATGGTGATATATTCTCCAAGATACAGCATGCAATGTACTTTTGTTCTCACTTCCTTCTCCTTCCCACCCCCGCAAATCTGAATAGACATTTAAAATATTATCACAGTCTCTAATGAACAACAGTGTAAGTATAACGACCCCCATCAACAGGTCATAGTCAGAGAATGAATCCTGGACCTCCAGCGTTAAAAGCACATGCTTTTATGAGTAAAAAGAGTAACATTAGTCACTGATAGCTCAAGAAGGTTATTATGAGAACCAGCCACTAGAGGGAGACATGTAACATATACTCAAACAGTGGGTGCCCTATTGTTTTATGGGAATTGTTAGAGTCGCAAAATGCTTCAGGTGGCAAATCTTTCTCCAAAGATTATTTTACTTCAACAAATCTGGAGAGGCATAAAGCTCTGAGATGACCTAGAGAGGTGACTGCTGGCTATTTGAGGAAAAGATGGCTGTTTGGCATTGAAGTAAATGAGACAATTACCCTAGCCCTTTGGTTTGTATTGAAAGTGTGTTTGGTTTGTTAAATTTTGCCTGTAGCCGGTACCATTTTGTGGATAATCTGACTTGCCTGAAATGTTTTAGGCTGGATTCTTGGCACTTGGACCTGATCGATAAGGAAGAGAGGGAGCTGGTGTTTCTAAATTACAGTGAGGGATATGCTAGGAGTAGGGACTAACTAAGGCAGCAGACACAGTGACCAGATCGTTCATCTTCCTTACAGTTGTTATTTGTCTTTTGAGCCGCTCCCAGAAGTGGAGCCACTTCACTTCCCCAGGTGTTTTGCAAAGCTGCTAGACTCCAGCTGCCTCTGTTCCTTGTCTACTAATTCTTGCCTTTCTAATGGTAGCCTGGAGTCCTGGGGCTCCCTGACAATCCTGTACCCCAGAGAGCCAGTATATCTTCACATACAGTACATTGTTCAAAAGCTGTTGAGCTCCCTCCAGAGGTAACTGAAGTGGGGTGTGTGTGTATTTGTGTTACACAGATATAGAGTTATATGTAAATAACATGTATGAGTAGTATGTATAATATCTATATATATAGCCAAATTATTCCTTTGGATACACAAATGTAACTTCTCTTGTCTCTAATGGAGAATTTATATGCAAATCCAAGGGAAGGATTTGGCCAACTTTGTAATTTGCTATGTAAACTTAAGATGTTGTTTGCTTAGTTGTGCAAAATGAGTCTAGAGCTGCGAGACATTTTCTAGCTCCCCAAGAGGGTTTATACTATAAATTGAACCGTTATGTCATAATCCCAGGCCACTTGGAATGCTTTGTGTATCAGGATTCTTCAGCGCTCACCACTTAATTTGACTCCAGGGAAACTGCCGCGGAATACGTAATGAGAAGATATACACCTGCCTATTTACACAACTACTTTTTAAAACGTAAACATTTAAATACAGAGCACAAATCCCAACTGAATTTGATGTGTTCAGCTGAACCAGCCTGTTATTAGAAATAGACTCTGACCATGCAAGCCATGTGAATCCGGTTCAAATTCTTGGTGAACTTCGGATCCTGGGCTATGTTTGAGAATCTTCAAGGGCTTATTACTATTAATTATTATTATTATTTTATTGCTGTAGCAGTTAGAAATTGCAGCCTGGGATCAGGGACCTTGCATGTTAGATGCTGTACCTGACAAGCACGGATGAGAGTGTAGGAAGCTGCCTTGGCAGAAAAAAATCACAGCAGATGACTTTTCTGCACTGTCTCCACATCAACAGTAAAAACAAAACATAAAACAAAGGAAAGTTCATCCCACCTCCCAGCCCCTTTTCTGGAAACATAATGCCACCAGTAAACTTTAATCTCAGTGCTGCTTGCCCAGAAGAGAGCAACAATAATAACTCTTTCCAAAGCCATTACAAAGCTAGGAGAAACAACAAAACTTTCCAAAGGTTTTGCCATCTATTTCAAACTTGCCACCACATCAGTCAGCAAAAATGGCACCTCAGAACTGCTCCTTCTACTGACCAGCCTGTTTCTACTAATACATTGATTAGAAACGAAATGGTTACACTTTGACGTGACAGTCCCTTGCTATAGGCTCTGAGCAGGGATTGACCTCCAGATCTCTCCATCCAGCAGTATGAGCTGCTACTGCTTGAGCTAGAGGATCAATCCAAGAGCTGTTCAAAAAATGTCAGCTAACTTTCATGGGAATTTTATTAAAAAAAAAAATTCGCCCAAATTTGAAGTCAAAATTTTTTTCAATGAAATATTGAACCTGAAAATGTTAAGTTTTTCATTTAAAAATGATTTAAAAATGTGGGTTTTTCATTTTTAAGCATGACTTTTGGTTTACAAGAAAAAAATTTGTAAAAAAATTTTGACCAGCTCTTGGAAACTCCCTTGTGTGGCGGCTGTGGCAGACTCCTTAACTCCTTCTGTGGACCAGCCACTACAGTGGGATACACTGCAGTAATGTGGGTTGCATAGATGTTGTTTCAAATATTATAATTAGAATATCCAGTTGGTGTCTTCTCTCTGAATTACCTCTAAGAGGTGCATTAGCCTCCAGAGTTACTCCATAATCACAGCATTCTTTCCCTGAATTGTCCCTTCTACCCATTTGCATAGATTGAAAAGATCTTCAAGACAGGGAGCCCATCTTTATCTGCATTATAAACCACTGGGCACTTCGATGCTACTGCAAAAATAATACTATCATTATTAAGTCTGGTAAAAAAAAATTTCTGTTGCATTTGTTTAATGGAAAACTGGATTTTAGACAAATCAAAATTTTTCAAAAAAAATGTCTGCCTTCCTTGAAAAAAAAATATATATATATATATATATATATATACGTCAAACACAAAAACCAAAACAGTTTTTCAACAAAAAGTTGAAATAAAATTTTGATAAAAAGGAAAAAATATTTTGTCAAAATTTTGAACAGGTAAAAATCCCATTTTCTGACCAACTCTCATAATTCATTATAATAATAAAATAATTTGACGATATCATCTTTAGATATAAGAATTTATCAAACACCTCACCCAGAGCCAAGTGAGTAACTCAACATTTTCTGTGAATATTTTCTCAAATAAAATAATGAACTTGCTTCTCCTGTGTTCTCCTTTCTTTTGGGAAAATATTTGCAGACATGGAAGTGCAGCCTTCTTATGCCATCAAAATCGGGCCTATGAGGGACTTACGTGGCACACAGAGCTTGTGCCAATACTCCGTAAATAATCTGGAGTAACAAGTAAATCTGAGAAAATTGTGATCTCATCCGGGGAAAACTCAGGATCAGCAAAAGAGGCAAAACTCGCTGAATAAATGATTCTCTGTTCACTCATCTCTAACCTCGGCTCCACTTTGGCATTTACTCAGTCTCAAAATGTTTATTGCTATATATGCTCTGACATCATGAATGTCTATTAATAAACATTCAATAAACTGGAATGGATTTCCTGCTCAGGATGAATGAGTAGGATGGACAAAAACTTAGGAAAGCCAGGACGGAAGGCAAGGCTCCTCTAGCTAATGCAACATAATCTCTCCCAGATACATTGGGGCACTCATCCTTGATCTACCTCCAGTCATGGTGAACTGCAAGCCCATGGTCTATTATCATTGGCTATAGCAGTGACCCATACAATATCTTCTCTTATGTTGTGATGTTGCTTAGTGGTACAACCCTGTAATGTGATGCTTCTGCATTGTGTTGCCATCATGCAGCATTCTTGTGCAGTGATGTTGTGTTGGAGCCTCATGGATTCCGTTCCATTCCATGATGCAGCTGTACTGTCCAGTGATGATCTATTCCAGAGTCCTGACCAGGTATTTGGAACAACCCAAGAGGAGACCAAAGAATCTCAGGTTTACCCTGAGCCCAGTGCACGCCTTTGCTATTCATGTGAGTAAAAAGTAGCCCCAGGACTAAGAATTTCCAGGAACCGGTCTTTATCGTTCTCTGTGCAGGTGTTCATAGAATCATAGAAGATTAGGGTTGGAAGAGACCTCAGGAGATCATCTAGTTCAACCCCCTGCTCAAAGCAGGACCAACCCCAACTAAATCATCCCAGCCAGGACGTTGTCAAGAAGAGCTAGACCTTAATATCTGTTCTCAGTGCTTTGATTCAAGGAGAGCTTCTTATCTGCCAAGCCAGTTTGCGGTCGCTTCATCAGTGAAGAGCAGAGCCCTCAGCCACCATCAGATCTGGTCAGAGGGCAGTCATCAGTGATGTGCAGCTGAGCAACCCGGGACACAACAACTGCATCATATGATGGATGACATCTTTATATATTAACTACTTGTCTGTCCTTCATTTCTATGACTTTATATGGCCATCATATGGCCCCACTTTCACTTAGTTTTATAAAAGGCCTCAATTCAGCAGGTACTTAGGCATGTGCTTTACTTTAAGCATATGTTTAAAGCCTATATTAACTCCAGTGGGACTTAAACATGTGCTTAAGTGTTTGCTGGATTGAGGCATAAACAAGCTCTGAAGCAAGAAACCTACTCAGGCTCCCGGTACCTACCACATAACACTTTTTAGACTCACTATACTAACAGTCACAGCAAGTTCAACTTTTATGTTTTATAACACTGCTGCTTTGATGGATGCAATGGAGTAAATTTTTAGTTTGGTGCACGGGAAATTAGTATACAATTTCCATTCATAATAACAATAATAATTTCCCTGAGTGAGTCTAATAAAATAACAGGGAGAAAGTATAATCATTAATCTGTCTGTTGATCCAGACTCTAGCCAGTATCAAAAAAATAAGTCCTTTAAATTACAAAACCTTTTGAAATGCAGCAAGCTAGTAACCATAAATCACTGTATCTGTTTTTCAGTCCAGCTGTGTTATAGGTACACTAGAGTGGCACCCACCAGCTTTGCTGTGGCAAAGTCTTTGTCAGCATTACCATTATTAAATCCAGTTTTCAGAGGGTTTATAACTTGACTGTGAAAATGTACTCCAGGCTCAAACTTGACATTTAAAGTGTCCGCTAAGAAGAGATTATTTTTTTCAAATTCATTTTGAAGTCCATGTGGCTGGTGTTAAGTCCTGTGAAAACAAATTGAAGAGAGGTTTGACAGGTTGGGATGCTTTCAAAAATCAGAAATTTTTTCAGGCTCTTTGGTTACTTTTTAAAAAATAAGGCTTCTGAGCTCCCTTATTCTGGTGTAAATCAAACCAACTCCTTTCATTTCAATGGAGTTACTCTGGATTTATACTGGTGTAAATCAGGTGTGGTTGCTGAGCAGTTAAACTGCTTGGCTACAGCCCTGAAGGGTTTGGGTTTGCAACTCACACTGAAAGGCCCCCTGTAGTTCCCCTAGATGCACAATAGGTACCTGATCCATAGAGGTAGGGCAGGCAAAGGTGACTGGACGTTATGCTGGTCACATCACTCCCAGTCCCTTGTGTACCAGTGACGTGTTAACTATGTCAGCCCCAAGGAGGCATTGGGTCAGGGGAACTTGACTTTGAAATGAGGTTAGAATCAGACCAATATATTGAATTTCCAAATGAAATCACTGCGCGTGTAAAGAGTTGCCACTATATCTACTTAACATAACGTACATGCAGGGAAATATTAATGTGAGTGACAGAGCTGCCTAGGCCACTGAATGTATCCTTATTTAACAGGGTTGGGAATTGGGAGACCTGGGTTCAATCCCTTGCTATCTCACAGACATTCTCTGAAAGACACTTAGGCCCAGAAACTCAAAGGTATAAAGGCATCTAACTTCCATTGTTTTCAATGGGAGTTAGGTACCTAAATACCTTTGTGGATCTGGTCTTTCGTCTCGGTGCCTCAGTTCCCATATGTGCAGAGAGGATAACAGTACTTATCCTCACACACCCCTGTGAGATGGAGAAATACATTAAAGATTGCAAGGTGCTCAGACCCTAAACAGGAACCACTGTAGTATCTATGATTGATAGAGTCAGCAAGATCTTTACGCACATGAGTAGTGCCAGTGACTTTGATGGGAGTATGCAAGCGTTTAAGTAGTTTGCTTAAGTGGTTGGTTTTCAGTCCAAAGCCCCACATTACTGAGGGCCCTGACTAGTTCCCACAGGGAGTTTTGTCCCTTACTTTGATGAAAGCAGAATCAAGCATTGATTCAAATGGAAAGGCCTAACTTGTTTCAGTGGGAGTTGGATGAGGCTTGTAGAGAGTGACAAGATATGAGTTTTTATAGAGCTAAGCAACATTTTTTGTCCAAAACATGTTTTTGATGAAAAATGCAGATTCAGAACAACAAAACATTGAGTAAATTCATATCAAATTGAATGAATTTTTTTCTGGTCAGGGAAAACAACAAATCCTCAAAACTCAAAGCATTTTATCGCCACATTTTTAAAATGAAATGTTTTGATTTTTCAATTTGAAATGACTTTGCATTTTGAAAGCTACTTCTCTTTGTTTTTTTTAAATGTTATAAAAAAACCCACTAAAAATGAAATGGTCCAATAAAATGTTTAGTTCAACCCAAAACAATGTGCAGATATACCCATAATTTTTACTTCTTCATTTTGGGTTAACCCAAAACTATTTTTTTCACTTTTTTGTTTTTTCCCTGTTTGTCACATGCCATTTTCTGCAATATCCTGGATACACGTTACTGAATTAAATTTAATATCTTTCGGGGCCCATTGTATTAAAATACAATTGTTTGGGTATTGTATGTAAATTCTCTAGGAGATGTGACTAATGGAAACCTCGGGAAATGTTAGGAACTTGAAAGGACATTTTGAAACAATGTGAACTGTTACAGTTACGTGGGTTTCTTGGGAAGCCTGTAGGAGGAGGGGGGGAGATGCTAATGTGACTCCTCCAGTTCTGAAAGAACTCAGCCATTTCAAGCTTCTCCCTGGGGAGGGGACCCAACGTCTGGCTGTTTATTCATGGTTTTTCAAATTCCCCAAACTGTGTAAAGGACTCACTCACAGATTCATGGGAGTGCTTGTTCTGAGCAAAGGCTGTTATGAACTTAAAATCACAAAAAAACCCTTGTGCAGGATTTGAAGGGCTGTTCACATGCCAGAGGCCATATTAGAGTTGGGGTGATCTCTGGAAGGCTTATTACATGTGTGTAGGTTCTTTTATAGTTTTTCTTTAAATCTTTTCTCTGCATTGCTTTTACCTTAAGAATAAAATGTGCTTGCTTAGAAAGAGCTGTGCGGTAGATTAACTCTGGTAATTACACTGTTAACCATTTCTGAAGAGAAGGCAAAACAAGCTTGCTTAGGCAGTCTGTCCTTTGCTAGGGAAATCACAGTGTAGGCAGGGAACTGTGCAGCTTGGAAAAACCCCAGTCAGAAGGGAGAGAAGTGATGGTAGCCTGGAGTTGGTGCCCTTGCTGGACGGTAGAGGGGGAACACAGGTTCAGTTGCCCTGACCTATGACATGGCCATTGAATTGATAAATTGGTCATGCATGCAGCTCTAGCTTTGTAGGGCATTTCCTGCGGTCCAGTGGCCTGGGACTCTGCAGGCCATCATTCTTCTATTCTTTTATGTAGCATAGGGGGTGAAAAGGGAGAATAAATTCCAACCTTTGGAACTCCATGTCACCAAGTAAACTGGAAACATTGTGAATGCCAGAGCCCCATCCTTATTCTTGTTGTGAGGCCTTTGCTTTATTAATGCTGTGATAGCTTGAGTTAACAAGGGAGTTTCCAGGCCAGAGCCTCAGGAGGCATCTAGAAGAAAGAAGCAATAACTATGAACAGGAGAGACGAGAGAGGCAGACAGACACAGGAAGATATGACAATAATGAAGATCAGGAAGAGGTGACGTTCCATTTGTCAAATTTGATTACTTCGTTGCATACTGACTCTTAGTTTATTTTTACTGATAAAACCTTCTTGTGTTGTAATCTAGACAGAACTATTAAATAAAGACACTTCAAGTGACATATACACCTGATTTACTTTCTCCGCAGCCTGTGGAGGAGAGCCTCATAGCCTGGGTCGGCAGACTTGGGCTTGAGGGGCTGGCGGTAGTGCTCTAAAAATAGCTGTGTACACAGGGCTTTGAAATTGCAGGTCAGGCTCTGAACTCTAGTCTTCGCCCTAGGTTTCAGAGTCCAAGCTTCCGCCCGAGATGCAACTTCAAGGTGCTGTCTACACAGCTGTTTTTGGAGCACTGGTGTGAGCCCTGCTAGCCCAAGTCTGCTGACCCGGGCTCAGAGGCTCGCTTCTGTGGGCTGTGCAGAGATACCCATAATGGCCCCTAAACATGAAGCAACACCCTGTAGATGAAGCAAAATCTTGGCCACATTGAAGTTAATGGCAAAGCTCCCACTGCAGCAGAGCCAGGGTCTGACCCCCTGTTTGTATGTCTACACACACTTCATCTTCTGTCTCCCATTACACAAATTTACAGCACCATGACAACCTAGATTCTTACAATCTCCTTTTTCCTTAATACTTAGTGCAACAAAATGGGCTGGCCTACGACTCTGTGTTTCCTTTTAAAAAACAAATTATCCTTCTAACTGAAATTCTTGTTGCTCAAGGATGTTCCCTAATTTAAATTCCTAAACTTAATTCAGCTACTACTTGTAAGCAGCCCAGGTGCGATATGAGGGCTGTATTTTACTTCCTGTCCTTGTTAATGAATGATCTCATTTAGCCAAAGCAAATATAGATGACAAGCTAAGTTTTTCTCTACTGGGTGTTTAAATTTTTTAAGACGCAGAATGATAGTAAGGATCATTTAGAGCAAAACACATCTGTCAGGCATCGCGTTTGTCACTACAGAGACAAGGCACATCAATCTGTCTGGATGGCTGTACCTACCTGAAATACTTGGCAATAATCAGTCAGTGGAAAAATCAGGAAGTACAGTCGACAGTTGTAGAATTTGCACCTTCATCCTTGGAAGAGTGAAAACAGTGTATTTTTGCACCTGTCAGCTATTTTTGGTTGCACACATTGTCTCTGCTGGAATGATCTGGTATTTCCCTTCGCCCTGATAACAATGACAACCTGCACAAAAGAATGTTGACAGCTCTCTGAGCAGCCAGGTAGGCTGGGGCCTCGAGGGAGATTGTCAGAAATTGTAAGCTAAGATTTTATTTGTCATTAATGTGATAGTAGCACCAGAGGCCACTGCTGAGATCAGGGTCCGATTTTGCTAGCCAATGTATAGATACATCGCCAGAGGCAGTCTCTGCCCCAGAGAGCTTACTATCTAAATAGACAAGACAGACAGCTGATTAATAGCTGCATGTTTGCAGATAGGGAGCTATGTTACAGACAGATTAAATAACTGCCCAAGGAAAGTCTGTGGCAGAACCCAGGCATTGAACCTAGACCACCTCGGCTGCAGACCAGTGTAGTAACTACAAGACCAGAACTCTTTTCAGTTCGGACTCTTGCATATTCCTAGAAAACCTCCTGTTCTAATCGACAGCTGCCACTTGTAAGGCAGAGTGGGCCATGTTCTCCGCTGGCGTCTACTTAAGTAGCCCCATTAAAGTTGATGGAGCCACATCAGTTTGCACTGGGTGAGGATATGTCTCTTAATTTCCAAATGTGGCATGAATTTAGTAGCACTTTTCTATCATGGACATTTAATAGAGTTTCCCGAAAGCCTGCAAGGAATATACAGAGTGTTCTTTGTGCCTGGGAATTGATGTGCACAAATTCTGGTAAGACTAAGGAGAATAATATGCTTAAATACCTGTGTGTTATGATGAAAATATACCTCCGAAAGGTAGTACTATTGATACCTTGTCCTATCAGAGTAATGCCTGACCATTGATACCCTGGGGAGAATGAGGGAGTATTATTTCTTATGAATATTGTATGCACCATATTTGTTTACCTACTTGATATTCTCCTGCCTGACTGCACGAAGTTAAATCAAAGGAGGTGGTTAGGAGGAAACAAAGAGGAAATGAAATAAGGACAGAGCTAAGGCACCTCCAAGGAGAATACTGAGAGCCTTAAGGGAGCAATGGGGGACCTATTAATTAGGAAATGCCCAGCTGCCAGACGCTGGCTGGGCTACCAGGTTTACTGTTCTCAGGCCAGGGCCTAGGCTCAACAGGGGCAGGAAATGCTTAAAGGCCCTTATCTAGAGTGGCTGCCAGCGAGTCTGTGTCAGAGACGCCCTGCGGGAATGCTGCAAGGGCTGTCTGTCTCTCCCAGGCCAGGAATAGAGGTGTCTGGTCTGAGGAGAACTGCCCTCAAAGAAAGAATGAAGGTCAGCTCAGAGCCAGCCCTGTTGGTGTCTTGTCCCCTGCCTCTGCATGCTATCTATGTACCCTTGGGGGAAGGCACAAATAATACTTTGTTTTGAAGGAACTGGTTTTGAGTCACTTTAGTCAGTCCCAGGCCACAGGCTCCCAGAGGAAAAGGGCTTAGGTGTGCCAGGAACTTTTGGGCCTGACATGTTATCATGGGGCCTGCAGCCCAAAGACGCAGTCTGAGTGGTAGGATATGATTCCACCCAGGGAAGGATGAAGGTGGTGAATCTGTCCCCAGAGCTCTAACACACAACCCTGTAACCTGGTAAACCACATTGGTTTAACTGAGGAAAGGATCTGTGCCAGCTTCTGTCCTGGTGGAGGCCTCTTACATCACAAAATATCTGTAATCTTCACTGTGACCGGAGTGTCCACAGGGAGCCAGTGAAGCCTAAAAAGCGGGTGGCTGTGACCAGGCGATGCACAGGGAATTGCACCCCCTACTCAGCCTCCAGTGGAGAATTACAGCTGACACCTCCTGGCAGAAGCCTTACAAGAGGGAAGGTAGCAGCAACCCGCCATTGTCCTCTCTGAGGGTCCCCTATACCTTCCTGTAATATCTAGAGCTGCAGTTCTCAAACTGGGGTCTGCGGACCCCTGGGGGTCCACAGGGGTACTCCAGGGGGTCCGTGAGTCATGTCCAGCTCCAGGGGGTCCATGAGTCATGTCCGGGGACGCCGGCCCTGCTGATCAACTCCTCCCCCTCCCTCCCAGTGCCTCCTGCATGCCGCGGAACAGCTGTTCAGCGGCGTGCAGGTGGCGCTGGGAGAGAAAGGGAGGAGCTGGGATGGGGCGCGCTTGGGGGAGGGGGCGGAAAGAGGCAGGGAAGAGGAAGGGCAGGGGTGAAGTGGGAGTGGGAACAGGTGGGGTGGGGGCGGGGCACTTGGGGAAGGGGTGGAGTGGGGGCAGGGCCTGGAGCTGAGCGGGGATTGAGCACTTCTGGGAAAAATTAGAAGCTAGCTTGGGGGGGGTCCTCAGGTTGCTAAAGTTTGAGAACCGCTGATCTAGAGTCAATCTAGCCTTAGGCCCTCTCAGTGACAGGCAAACCCCAAAAGCTTTGGTTCAGATTTGAGGCCAAAGTTGACAAGGCTCTGTGTAGTGTATCTGCAGAATTGGCCTGGGATTCTCTTTCTTGCGATATCTGGCTCTATCTGCATCAAAGCAAACTGAACTGTCAGGATGTTTCATCTCTGTCCCTTCTGGGGCCACATGGAACCAGGGAGGGAAGAAAGGACGAAAAGTTAAAACGGGCAAAAGAAACTTTTCTGAACTTTCACAAAGTGATCAGATCCAAGTTTAGGTGGAACTTCAGATCGGTTCTTATTTTATCCGAACTGGCCTGTCCACTTCAATCTAGTTCATTTAAAAAAAATGCTGCTCCACATTGCGTCAAATGCTTTAATATCCTTGCCTTGTTGTCCTTTGCTTTGGTGTCTCTTTCCTGGTGTGTTTTCAGTATAATGTTTCCTACCGCAGTACTGCTGTGGTCTTTGGCAGCATCCGGCAAGTCAGCTTCGAACACAAGGCCAAGTTTGTTACTGGTGTGCTGACAGGTTCCTCTACATCAATACGTTGATTTTAAAATTCTGATTTTCACATAAAAAGCCTCCCATGGCCCAGCTATAAGGGTGTGAAGTGCAGGACACAGAACTTTTATGTCCAGGCCCCAGTCACCTGACACGAGTCAGGATGAAAGGTTAATACCCTTGTCTCATGGTATTTAACAGTATCTCATTCATCTTTGCTTGCTGCAGCATTTATTCCAGCAAGCTTTTGGATCAAGTCTTCCATTAGTGGCTAAGAACAGACTTTAAGTCTGGTATTTACTGGGATTTATACATGTTACTGGGAACCCATCTCACAGTCTCTCTCTCTCGCTTAAAATACAGGACTTTTTTCCTTGGTGCATCACTGAGAATGGTCCCCTGCGTCTTCAGCAGTTGGCATCTTACAATGGGTTGGTGACTCGTTGAGCGAGATATCAGTGAGACAGAGCATTATCACTACTCTGTTTTATTCACACTAGGTACATGTCCTGTTTGCCCTGAAGAAAGGTGGCAACAAGAGCATCAATCCCCCTCCCCAGACAATGCAGTCTAGAGAAACTCAGCAGACGTACAGCTGTGTCCCGAACCTTTGACCAGAAGTTTCTCTTTCTGCCTTTCTCGCTCTGAATCCAGCATTCTAAGCCTTCTACTATAGCCCAGAAACACCCAGCCCAAAACTCTACCCTGTCACCAAACGGCCTCTTTTATTCTCAGTCTTGGCCATGGGTTAGTTCAGTTGGACTTGGACACAAAACACCTTCTCTTGTTCTCTCCAGCCAGTATGCTGCACAATGCATGTCCAGCACCTTATCCTACCATAGCCAAAGTTCACAGTGGCTGGGCCTCCTGGATTCTGTCCCCAGACAAAAGAGTGTGCCCATGACTACCCAAGTATCCCTTCGTGACCATGCTCATATAAGGCAATTTTTGTCAAAGGCTTACTTGGCTTAATCCCTTTATGGCAAGTTTCTATCCTTCGCCCAATAATCCAACAATACACGTTTGCCATAACAATATACAGCTCCCAGTGAAGTCTGTTCAGCTGTCCTTTAATATAGGATTGTGACGTTGAGGCTGGCATGATAGATTACATTGTACAATCAGCTTGTAGAATATTGCTTCTGATTGCTTTTGGCTCCTAAGTGTATTACCTTGCTTGGACTTCAGTTTCATTTAAAAATCAGTTTGTTGGGCTTATGTGCCTGTGCTCTTTCCTCACACCTGGTCCCATGTATCCAGTTTTGTTAGATCAGAAAATTAAATTACTTTGAGCATTATCCTTTACTAATACAAACCCTTGTCCAGCCCACATTATACTGGGAGGAGTGGTAGATACGCTGGAGGGTAGGGATAGGATACAGAGGGACCTAGACAAATTAGAGGATTGGGCTAAAAGAAATCTGATGAGGTTCAACAAGGACAAGTGCATAGTCCTGCACTTAGGAAGGAAGAATCCCATGGACCGCTACAGACTAGGGACCAAGTGGCTAGGCAGCAGTTCTGCAGAAAAGGACCTAGGGGTAACGGTGGACGAGAAGCTGGATATGAGTCAACAGTGTGTCCTTGTTGCCAAGAAGGCTAGTGGCATTTTGGGCTGTATAAGTAGGGGTATTGCCAGCAGATCGAGGGACGTGACCATTCCCCTCTGTTTGGCATCAGTGAGGCCTCATCTGGAGTACTGTGTCCAGTTTTGGACCCCACACTACAAGAAGGATGTGGAAAAATTGGAAAGAGTCCAGCGGAGGGCAACAAAAATGATTATGGGGCTGGAGGACATGATTTATGAGGAGAGGCTGAGGGAACTGGGATTATTTAGTCTGCAGAAGAGAAGAATGGGGGGGATTTGATAGCTGCTTTCAGCTACCTGAAAGGGGGTTCCAAAGAGGATGGAGCTAGACTGTTCTTAGTGGTACCAGATGATAGAACAAGGAATAATGGTCTCAAGTTGCAGTGGGGGAGGTTTAGGTTGGATATTAGGAAAATCTTTTTCACTAGGAGGGTGGTGAAGCACTGGAATGGGTTACCTAGGGAGGTGGTGGAATCTCCTTCCTTAGAGGTTTTTAAGGTCAGGCTTGACAAAGCCCTGGCTGGGATGATTTAGTTGGGGACTGGTCCTGCTTTGAGCAGGGGGTTGGACTAGATACCTCCCGAGGTCCCTTCCAACCCTGATAGTCTGTATCTCTGCTCCTTGGACTATACTCTTTATTGATATCCCTCTTATGTTGCCAATTTTTTTCTTATTTTGTAAGTCATCCTGCATGGTTCAGAATCAAATGCTTCCCTGGAATCCTGATAAATGATGTCCTCCACTTTATACTTATTTATCAATGATGGAATGTAATCAGAGAATTCAGACACATCTGTCAGGCATGAGCCTCTTCCCAGGAATGCAGCTGTCACTCAGTATATCTCAATGATATCAACCGTAGGCTTGGAGATGATCAGTTCTGCTGCAAACTGACCTTGTTCTGGCTATCCATGGTGCATAACTGAATGCCTCTCCTAAGGACTCCAGTTTCACAGCATGAAAAACAAAGGGGTGAGGAGTTTGAAAGAAGCTGCTGAGGAGCCAGAATTCCTTTAAAAAAACAAAAAAACCCAACCAGAAATCTTGGTAGGATGAATCCATGTACTACAACCACAGTTCTATAAATCCCACAGGGGAGCTGGGATAAGAACCATTTTGTTTCAGCTTCAGAACCACAGGGCTCACGTTGCTGATTCAAAGGAGAAAGCCTTCAGCTGGCAGCAGTATCTGGTTCCTATCCTTTCTGTAGGCCATCCACTAGAGGGAAACGCTGCCCACACCAGGCTCACTTAACCCCAAGTATGTCAGTGGAGAAATTTGCAAGAAAAAATATAATCAAATGTGGGACTCTGGTCTGAGATGTGGAAGTGCAACAGCTGCTTTGATTGGTGCTCCTTTGGCTGAAGATGAAACCCGCAATGTATTCATTTTTGTTATTGGTCCACAAAGTCTCATCTCTTTTGCAATGAGCTGAATGGCCTAGAAACCACTACTTTTCCAGTAACAAAATTGGGTAGCTCTTAATCTGGTATTTACACTTACTGTCTGCCCCCACCCCCCATTGGTCTGTATGAAAGCAATAATAAACCTAGATACTAAAAATCGAGTTTTCTTCTTAAATTTTCTCCTTTGCTGCAGTGCAATAATTAAAAAATAAATGAAACAAAAATTGATTTTTGTAGGACCTATAAAAACACAGAGACCCACCCCTTCTGTGTGGATTATTTCCTAGCTGAATATTAGAAACTGAGTGTCAGCATATGGAGTTTCCTTCTAGTTCTTCCATTTGTGTGGGGTAGGTCTGCCTTTCTCCCACACATTTTCCCGTCCTCTAGATACAGTTCCTCAAGACTGGTATGGACTCAGTGGGGGAAAATCAGAAAGCTGGCCAGCAGAGGGCAAGGATAGTCTTGTTGTGAAGGCACTGGCTTGTGACTTAGAGCTGGGTAGAATTCCCAGCTCTTACGCAGCCTTTGTGTGGGCCTTGGCAAGTCACTTAGTCTCTCTGTGCAAAATGGGGATAGTCATACTTCCCTACTCAATGGGAAAGTGGAGAGGATACACTCATTAGCACAGATCCTCAGCTGGCGCACGCGGGCATAGTTTCATTGAAATCAGTGGAGGTAAGCTGATTTGCACCAGCTTAGGATTTGGTATTCATGAGGTGCTTAGATACTGGTATTCATGAGGTGCTTAGTTACTATGGTGATAGGGAACTGGTAAATACCCAGATATGTGAGCCTAAATTATTTAATATTTATATTACAATAGTTCCCAGAGGCCACATGTGTGGTATTGTACCAGCCCTTACAAAGACACAGTCCCTACCCCAAAGAGCATATCCAAAACTGCCTTCCTCTGCAGGGCACTCGGTAGTGGCGGCTAGGTGATAACTTTTAACTTAGTCTTCATTTCAAACCTGTTTAGCCTGTGAAGATAAAAAAATTTTAGTTGCTTCCAACAAATCTTGAGCAGCCAAGATAAAGCCCTTCTCTACCAAGCAGGCAACTGGGGTGAATGGCCCTGATGGCAATGAGTCTTTCTTCAAAGAAACTAGAAACCTGTAATTTTGATGACTGGAAGAGCCATTCTTCACCCTATTCTTCCTCATCATTCCGTCCCTGTTTCCCACCCCACACATCTTCCCTTGCATGGTCTACCAGTGCATTCACACCAGCTGCCTGCTCCCTCCTTATGCCAAGTTTGAAACCAGCACTGTATCAAGCCAGTTCTTCTCACACAGTGCCGTGATCAGCTGCCAAACAGTGGGAGGAGGCAGAGCTGAAGTAGCAGGTCAGAGCTCTGAAGGGATAGTCTAGATTTATATTAAAATGCCTGTACAGTGAGAGAGACAGAACAGGGCATAGCTCTAAGATGGAGAACATGCTAATGCATTGCTTTCCGCTCTGCCAGAGACAATGAGTCGTCAGCTATTGAACCATGTGTATTGTCTGTTTATGGTGGTGATGTAATTTCCACCAGCCACAGAACATGTTCAGCATGAGAGTTTTTGCATTTTAGTGCACTTTGGTGCATCAGCTGAGCTGGGTAAGCACAGCCCAGTGCATCACTGTGTTGGGAGAGGGACCTCAGCATTTCAGTAGAAGGCTGATGCAGAGATGCTGGAGTGGAGAGTCAGCAGTGGAGCAGTTAAAGGAGAGCCTTCTCTGACATAGTGTAGCAGGATCGGCACCCACCTCTCGCAAGCACTTCCCTCTGATGGGGTGTGTCTGCATTCTTTAAACCAGTCCCGGCCCTGGTATTGGGTTGTACCACTTCTTCCCTGGAGGCAATGGTTTTGCCCTCTTAGTCTGTTCTGGCCCCAGCTGATCAATTAATCTCCTTCTGGGGGTTTACTGCTGGCCAACTGTAGGCCTTTCCGCAGTGGCCTATGAGGGGGACCCAGGCCAACCCATTACTCCAGGTCCCAGCCCAGGGAACCAAAGAATAGCAGCCATATACTACCAAGTCCCTTTACCAAAACTGCCTTCACTTCCCAGGGCCACATCCCCACAGCCCCAGCCTTCACCGACACCACACCCTTAGCACACGGCCCTTCTAAGCTCAGGCCCAGCAGC
This sequence comes from Natator depressus, assembly GCF_965152275.1. Taxonomy (NCBI): domain Eukaryota; kingdom Metazoa; phylum Chordata; order Testudines; family Cheloniidae; genus Natator; species Natator depressus. The sequence goes on along the minus strand of NC_134240.1, from coordinate 5,087,098 downwards.
CAGCCAGGTGCTCTTCCTCACTCCCCAAGTCCCTACTTGCACTGAGCTGTCCATTGTGCTGCCATTTCCTTTGACCGACCGGCCAGCCAGGAGCACCAGTTGCACCTCTTTAACTCCAGCAAGGAACTGGCTGTCACTGCTGCTCCTTTTTATTTGGCCTCCTGGCTCCTGATTGGCTGCTTCCCCTGCAGCCACTCTAGCCCACTTGGAGGACCTCTCTTCTGCTCCTCTCTAGGACAGGGTGTGGCAGGACACTGAGGCCTCCAGCTGGGGTCTCTGGGCCTAGTCCACCCTGTCACACATGGCAAACACAGACCGTGGAATCTTGAAAGCACTGCTGTGGTCATTCTAGTATGATTTGATGATTTACATTGTAAACAATCAACTTGTGTGCAAAGTGGCCAGTCGTGGTAGGGAAGGAAATGCCATCCGTATCCTCGCATGGCAACGCTTGCACACAGAAGCCTGACTCTTCTGTATACTCCTGCATCTAGCAATGTCACTTAGATAGTTACTCCCCAGAAATGCCTAAACTATGCAGAGAATCCAATGAGAGGCAGATAGTCCAATTTATATATTTTTCCTCTCTGCTAGGTCAGCATCATAAAATGAAAAAACAAAACAAAAAAAACACTTTGCCCATTTGCTGGGGTGCATGATATCTTGGGTCTTACAGAAGGCATCCCCATTAAATCCTGGAATTATCCCAGCAACAACAACTGAAGGCAGAAATTCTGTAAGAAATGGGAAGCCTCATTTCCTACCTGCTGAAAAAGCTGCCAACTTCCACCTTCATCTTTTATCCTTGCAAGTCTCTACTGAAACCATTTTTGTTCAGCTGCCTAGAGAAAAGTAGTGAGTTGGACAGCAGACTCAGCAGCCGTAGAGTCAGAGGAACCAAAGCAGAATTCTCAGACAGCCTTTTCTTTGCTTTAACCCAGTACTTTGACGAGATGGTGTCGCATCCCTATCCACGTCAGATTGATTTTCTAGCCCTAAACTGACTGTGAAGGAATCTGGCTGTGTGAGAAAGAGGCTAAATCAATTACGCTATTAGGTCCAAATGAAGGGATGCCCAGGCTAGGAGGAGAAGCAGCTGAATTAACACACCAACTGAGAGGCCAGCTGTCCATATCTATATAAAGGAGGATAAGGACAACCCAGGGAATTATAGACCAGAAAGTTTAACTTCGGTACCCCGAAAGATAATGGGGTAAATAATTAAGCAATCAATTTGTAAGCACCTAGAAAATAAAGTGATAAGTAACAGTCAACATGGATTTGTCAAGAACAAATCATGTCAAACCAACCACATATCCTTCTTTGACAGGGTAACAAGCCTTGTGGATGGGGGGGAAGCAGCAGATGTGATATATCTTAACTTTAGTAAGGCTTTTGGTGCTGTCTCACATGACCTTGTCATAAGCAAACTAGGGAATATAGCCTGGAGAAACCCATTGTAAGGTGAGTGCACACTGATTGGAAAAGCATACTCAGATAGCAGTTATCAATGGTTCACAGTCAAGCAGGAAGGGCATATTGAGTAGGGTCCCGCAGGGATCTGTTCCGGGTCCAGTTCTCTTCAATATCTTCATAAATGGTTTGCATACTGGCACAGAGAGTACACGTATAAAGTATGTGGGTGATACCAAGCTGGGAGGGGTTGCAAGTGCTTTGGAGGACAGGATTAGAATTCACAATGATCTTGACAAGCTGGAGAAATGGTCTGAAATAAATAGGATCCATTCAGTAAGAGCAACTGCAAAATATTACACAAAATGGGTAATGTCTGCCTAGGAAGGAGTGCTGCAGAAGAGGACCTGGGGGTTATAGTACGTCACAGACTAAATATGAGTTGACAGCATAATACTGTTGTACAGAAAGCAAACATAATCTGGAATGCATTAGCGGGAGAGTTGTAAGCAAGACCTGAGAAATAATTCTTCCACTCTATTCAACACTGAAAAGGCCTCAGTTCAGTTCTGGGCACTGTCGAGGACCAGACCAGCTAGGACCAGCTGCGGGCCGGCTTCCTGATTAATTGCATTGCTAGGAAACCAATGAGCCTAGTTGCACTGCCTTGGAACTGACAGAATGGCCACAAACCCTGACTGGCTGCTGATTTTGCAGCCCTGCCTATAAGCTTGGCCCCCGCAGCAGATCAGTACATACCATGCCTGCAGCTGCGCTTGCCCTTGTTCAGGTCTCTGCTCTCGCTTTTTTCCAGCTCCTGCTCCCCTCTAGCTTTTGGCTTTGATCCCTGGCTCTGCCTCTGGTTGACCCTCCATTCTGGCATTTGGCTTCTGTCTCTCAGGTACTGACCCTTGGCTGAACCCAGCTCTAACCAGTAGGCTGAACTCTTGCTTCCATCCCTAGGTCTCATTGCCTATGGCCAGTTGACTACAGAACCACACTTCAGGAAAGATGTGGACAAACTGGAGAAAATCCAGAGGAGAGCAACAAAAATGATTAAAGGTCTAGAAAACATGGCTTACAAGGAAAGATTGAAAAAAATGTGTTTGTTTAGTCTGCAGAAGAGAAGACGGAGAGGGGACATGATAACAGTCTTCAAGTCCGTAGAAGCTTGTTATAAAAAGGAGGGTAATAAATTGTTCTCCTTAATCACAGAGGACAGGACAAGAAGTAATGGTCTTAAATTGCAGAAAGGGAGATTTAGGTCAGACATTAGAAAAAACTTCCTGTCAGGGTAGTTAAGCACTGGAACAAATTACCTGGGAAGGTTGTGGAATTGCTAGCATTGGAGGTTTTTAAGAACAGGTTGGACAAATCCCTGTCAAGGACGGTCTAGATAATACTTCGTCCTGCCTCAGTGCAGAAGACTGGACTAGATGACCTGTCAGGGTCCCTTCCAATCCTGCATTTCTATGAGTCTATGAAATGTGTACAATAGCCAAGAAGGTATTTTAAAAAAAATGACATAGGACAAATTTGAGATGAAGATTTCAGAACGGTAGTACGAGCTGCAAATATAGTCCCAAAATAAGTAGTAAAGGTTACATTAAAAATGAAGGAGCAATGTAAAGGATGCAGAATTCTACACCCAAATCGACTTAAGCAGCTGAAGCAGCTCAAGTTCAGTGAAAGACAAAGATTAAAACAAACAAATTAACCCTGACAACAGAAGACAATGTAATGTGATTGACAAATTGTTTGACAGAACGGCACTGCAGACCAGATACATAATTGCATGTGGAATTAGCCCACTTAAAGTCAATCAGTTTGAAGAATTACTAGATTAGTAGGTCTGGATTTGGGCAGAGACATAAATTAAAACGGACTTGCAAGGCTATATATTACCATAATGACTGTATTCATTCACCAGACATCTCAGAGACATTGAAAAAAAAGAGAGCTAAGCCATTGCACAGGGATATGGAAAAATTAGCCATGTTCATTTCAGATCAAAGCAAAATGCAGGCTGATTTTATCTATGCTGATCACATACACAGAAGAACTTTTTGCTTTTCAATGATTCATCAGAAAGCTTCTAGCCATCATTATAGACTGTTTGCGGTAGGTTTGGCTTTTACTGAAAGCTGGTCAGTGCCACTCCTGGAATATAGTATGTATCAAGGGACTGTATCATATTAATATGAGGAACTTAAGTAAGGAATTCACATCCCCTTTCTTTGAAAAGTCACTTCACCAGTCACTACCCAGGTGGGTAGGAGCTGGGTGGTGATTACAAAGCCAGGAAGTTTGTAGCAGAAAGGGACTGCAGAGAAAGAGAGTCAGACAGTCTGCAGTCACTTTCTGGGGGATAAAAGAAGTAGGAAGCAGGCCAGAGAGGCAGCAAGGAGACTGGGGGAGTAAACCTCAGCTGCTAGCTGGGTATCTGCGCTGGAACCCAGAGAGGAGAGGGGGTCTGGATTCTCCTACCAACTTCAGATACAGGTGGGGTAAAAGTGACTGAAGTGTAACCTGGCTAGAGGGCCAACTTGGGTGAAGAGATACCACAGAGCAACCGTCGGCAGGCAGTGCCATATGGGGAGACGGCTGCTACACCTTGCCTGGCCACAAGGAGGTGTTCCAGCAAGGAGTAAACCCCTTTGCAGATAGATAATAAGTCACATCCTGAGTAACCCTGGGCAAGTCAATCATAGAATATCAGGGTAGGAAGGGACCTCAGGAGGTCATCTAGTCCAACCCACTGCTCAAAGCAGGACCAATCCCCAATTTTTGCCCCAGATCCCTAAATGGCCCCCTCAAGGATTGAACTCACAACCCTGGGTTTAACAGGCCAGTGCTCAAACCACTGAGCTATCCCTCCCCCCATCTCTCTGTGCCTCTGTACAATGGTGCTGCCCTACCTCACAGGGGTGTGTGAAGAGAAGTGCATTAAAGTTAGTGAGGAGCTCAGATACTACAGTATAGGGGCCATCCAAATATCATAGCTAGTCCACATGAGTAAGGCAGCAAGGCAAACCTGAAGTTCAGTCAATGAAAGAATCGATTACGTACAAGAAGAAAAACTGTGCACTCAGCTCCGCTCACCCCGGCCCAACAGAGATAATTAAGCATGATGATCAGTCCAGAAATGGCAGGTATAATTCAGAAGGGGATTGAAAATTGAACGCTGGTCCTGACACCCACTCCGCTTCTCTTAACAGCACACACCTTCACCAGCATTAGCATCCTCATCTTACTGGCTTGCTGTTTTACTGTGTTTATCCTATTTCTTTCTTCCTTCTGTGTGGGTGTGTGTGTGTGTGTGTTTGTTTTAAGCATATGCACTTTTCACACTTTGATCCTGATCCAAATCCCAGAGTGTGACAGGGTGCCAGCCCCTGCTGGATGTCCGAGGGACCAGCTCTGCTAGCCAGTGCACCCTCTTCTGGTGGTGTCTCACTGCTGTCACTTCTTCTCCAGGGACCCACGTCACTCCCAGAACTACAGCATCCTCTTCATGACACAGCCCACTGACTGTGCCGCACTCTGTGCTCCCCACCCTTTCCAGGGGAATATACTGAGGTCTGACGGTCCAGCCACTTCTCTCGCTGGTGGCTGCAGTCCACTGTCCCAGGGCTGCTTCCCATGCAGCTCCAGCAATTCTTGTTCCCTTACCTCAGGGTATCAGCCTGTAGGGCCTAGCTGCCAGCCAGGAGCTCTCTCTAGCTCCCCCAGTCCCTGCTTGCAGCACTGCTCTGCCCCAGATGCTGGTGCTCCTTCCTCCTGCTAGGAGCCTGGTCTTCTCCCCTCAAGCTCCAATCAGCTGCTAACCAATGCTCTGCCCTGCAGCCCTTCTTATATGAACCTGCTGGGCCATGACTGGCTGCTCCTCTCAGCCTCTTTCTAATTGGCTGCCTCCAGCACAGCCTCCCTAGGGCTGCTGTTAACCCCTTTTCTGCCAGTGTGGGGCAGCACTCACATGGTAATTCACGGAAAGATTCCAGCTGACTTAAATGGATTTTGGATCAGGACGTTATTTGGCTGAAAAAGCCATCACTAACTTCTTATAACTTTTCATTTTGGAGAATAGTTGCTCCTAGAGTGACCCACTCCAAAGAGAACTTTTTTATTTTCTTTTTGACTTCCTGACACAACCATGCACTTCAATATTACAGTAGCCAACCCATGACAAGTGGAGATGAATGGACTTGTGCCGTTAGCATTACGATTCAAAACCATGATAGCGCTCCCAGCCCTGCAATACTAAATGGTGCTGCAGACAAGCTGGGATGCTCATCTAGCTTGCACGTTGCAGGAATGTGTTCCTCTTTAAATATGCTCTCCTCTTGACATACTACAGCAATTTCGTGCTGAATATCCAATATGCCAAGATTAATAACCAGGGAAAGGCTCATAAAAACTTAAACAATGTAGCGTAGCTAAGGGTAGGGCAGCTGTGACCTGAATTAATATCTCTACCACTGAAAGTTAAACTGCAACAATTTATCTCTGGTACTTATATGGCCCTTGTCAGTGGGTATGTCTACACTAGAAATGTAAGTCACCTTTATATTAGGTTGGCTTAGAGCCACTGCAGTAACTACTAAATTGGCGCATGTCGACGCCACCCTCCTTGGGTCAGTGGTATGTGTACTCACCAGGAGCGGCAGTGTGGGGAACTGAGAGCCCACTCTCTCAGCTCTGCTGGCAGCTCCCTGCTGGGAACCTGGCTGCCCCACAGGCTCCCAGTAGGTTACCCCTGCTTCCGTTCCCCGCTAGGAACTGGGGGAAGTCGCCCAGGGCCTCTTGCCCTAGGAGGGGGCCCAGTTGCCCCGGCACCTCAGTTCCCCCTGCCCGCTCCCCATGAAATTGACAAGGCTGCCCAGCTCCTGATGGGAAGCAGGGTGGGAAGCTGCCAGGGCTTCTTGCCCCAGCTCCCAGCTGGGAGCAGGATCCAGCCAGGCTCTAGTTGCCCTTCTTTCTTGTCAATTTCCTGGCTAATGCCCTGAAATTGACAAGACAGCCAACAGTCAATGTAAGGGGCACAGACACTGCAGCACCCTAACTACACCCACATAAGCCTTACGCCTCTTGTGGAGGTGGAGTTCTGTAGTAGTGCACGTACATCAGCGGCAGGAAGACTGTAGTGTAGACACTGACATAATTAGGTCAACGTAAAACAGCTTATGTCAACCTAACTGTGTTGTGTAGACCAGCCCTGAATGTCTTTAATTTATTTGTCCTCTCACTGCACCTGTGAGGTGGCATTTTACAGAGCAGGGACTGAAGCACTAAGTGACTTGCTCAAGGTCACCCAGGAAGTTTGTGGCAGAGAAGGGACTTTGCCCTCTGTTCCCCAAGAGCTAGGTTAGTGCCCTAACCAATGCACCCACCTTCTTCTTCGCATAACTTTTCAGTGGTCAAGGACTGCCCCACTGATCCACACTCACCATGCTAATGCTGACGTTTAAGGGAAATAACTTTTTGTGCTTCAAAAGCCAGGTCCTTCGAAGTACTGAGCCCCCATTGGCTTCAACTTCTTGGGGGCCTGAGTGTATTCAGCACCTTCAAAAGATTGGACCCTACACTCTAGTCACTCAAATGAAAAGATCACTTCCCACTTTTCAGCTACACCATGGCAGCAGCAAGGACAGAAACAATCCTTTGTATCATTTTTCACTGTTGCCCCTGACTAATGAGAACTCAAACAGAAAACAGCTGCAGGAAATTTTTCATCTGTTGTGGTCCCCTCTCTTGTGTCTGTAACTAGCTGCAGTGGAAAATGAGAAGCAGAAAGGTAGAGGGATACCAATGTAGCGTGGACAAAAATGTGTGCAGGATTAGATTGACTGTAGTTGGGTTTACAGGCCCTGGATGAAAGAGATTTGCAGCAATTTTGCAATGAAATTAACATAGTTGTTCCTCCAAAGTGAACACAGTATTCCTTGGACAGTCTTAAGAGTAGTTAAGGTCAGTATAGGCAGTATTCAGACAATGGGCCCAATCCTAAAGTACACAGAAGTTTACCTAAGTAAGGAATTTGGAATTGCACACAGTACTAGTAGAAATGTTTACTAGTTTAATGATAAAGTCTGACCTCCAGGTTTTCAGCATGGCAACAATTTACCCTAACTCATTTTTACAGATAAGTCTGTGTGTGTATGAATGTATATTTTTAGTGGCTTTTTAGTTCAGGAGATGTCTAGAGCTTTGGCCTACAGGGAGCAATAAATATAAATAAAGCTCTAAATATGGTACCTGTTACAAACGCTAAGGCACACTACTGATACAGAATAATAAGGGAAGCAGTGTTTCCCATGGGTAGAGCACGAAAATGGGAATCCATAGACCTGGGTTTAATTCCTGACTCTGCTACTGCCTTGCTATGTGTTCTGTGGCTCAGCTTCTTCATCTGTAAAATGGAGATAATACTGGCCTTTTTAAAGAGCTTGGGAAGCTACAGAGAGAAGATGCTAACTCCTTGCTCAGCCCTTGCACTGGTGTAATGAAGCAGGAGTGGGAAAGCTGAGGCTCCAAACAGGAACTCAGGGGAAGGTCAAGGAGCTCTATGAAAAGCTTAGTCTGAGCATTAGTAGGGAGAGTACCTCAGTAAAGACGGAGTTCCATATTCAGTAGCTATTGGGCTGGGCTGTAGCCTTCTTTACTACATAAAATGGAGTTATGTAATTTTGTGCCCAGGGAGACATTTTATAAAGACACAGACAAATAGACAAAGGGCCCAGTGAGCAGGATAACTTTCTCCAGGAGAGACCCTCAGCTCTGGAACAAGCTCCGCCCCGCCATTTTAAATAGCTTTGGTCTGTCTTCCTTCATTTGTGTTGCTGTAGAGGGAGGGTTTGATGGAAGCTGGTTTGAGGCGAAGGTGATGGAGTTCTCTGTTTTGCTGGCTGGTTATACTTTAGTTTTTACAGTGTGCCTGGAGTTTTGGCTAAGGCCCCATTTTACTTCTGTACAAATCTAAAGAAAATAAAATGATTGATACCAACTTATTGTTTCTCTTTTTCGAAAGTGATACCTTCCAACCTCAGCATAAAGCCGTGGGAGGCCAATTGTCATGGTGAAGGTGTGGTTTGGTAGTTCTGGTGGACCAAGGGCGTTCTCCTTTAGTGTCCTTGCAGTGCAACAAAAGTGTAAAGTGCTGTGATATGAAGAGACATTGCTTGTTGCATTCACTTAATAAGATCTGAAAATGTTGTGAACTAGGCTTAATCTAACGCACACAGTTGACCATAACAGTCAGTGACAACTATATAAGTGACACCACCTCTCCCCATGGCAGAAGATGTCAGGAAAAGTAAGTGGCTGCTGAGTTGTCAAGAAGCATGTGAGAATCTCCTAAAGGAAGGAGGCATTACTTTCTATATTCACTCTCCCCCCCCTGTATCTTAGCTTCACACACTGCAGCTATTAGGGCTGAGCAGGTGAGATAATTCTGCAAGAGATTAAACGTGGAAAAGGTGGTGAACTGGAAAATACTTGATGTGTTTCCTTGCATTAGAAACTATTTTCCAGGCATTTTACAGGGATGGTTTTTTAGGCTAAATCACATTTGTTAGAGATGAGTCTGATTCCAGTGCCCAAATCTGACCCCTCTATGTTGCCATCTATACCATTTCTGTGGAGCTCGAGAGTACTTGAGAGCGTGAAAACAACTTGCCAAGGGAAAAGCCATGTTTTACCTGGGCCTGGATCAAAACTGCTGAGCCCCAAACTGTACCCACCACAGAGTCTCGCACAGTGTAAAAATCTAAGTAGAATAAAAGAGGGGCAGGTCTTTCCATCTGATTCAAGAGTCTTTATTTAGGGTTCTTTGTGTTAACAATGCTGTTCTTTGACTGCTCTGTTCCTCTGATGCTGAGTAAATGGTTAGCAGCATGTAATCCCATGGAGAAATGTGCTATCGACAGTTCTATTTCAAGATAATAGGGTGCTGGGCTAGAATCAGCAAAATGTAGCTTCATGGAGAAATCAAAGACGTGAGATGTACATTACAATATTCAAACACCTTGGTTTGAATCAAAGAAGGATAAAGATAAGCAACGTTTCAAAGGGATATTAATTAGATTGTAAATAAGAGTCTTGAGTTTTAATAAACAGCTCTGGCTGATCCCCAAGTTGAGAACTGTTATGTTCTTCACATGAAATTTCAACCTGGGAAGATGGCTGGAGAGTGATCAATGTTTATTTTTATCTGTAGTTAATACAAAAGAGAAAATCTTACCGGGTCCTGCGTATAGCTGGTTCCAAGCCAACTTCACTGGCTTTATTATTATTGTCATAATATTGTTCACCATAGCTAGACAGAACACCTGTTCAGTTTTTCTGCAAGAAGGAAATTGTTGTGACCCAAAAGAGACCCGCTTTGCAGAGAGTCTCCAGAGAGCCTGTGTATTTGTATAGACACTGTAAGTGTTTAATTTGCATTCCAAGAATTGTGTTATACTTGCATAGTCTCAGCTCAAGCTCTGGAAAAGCTTGCTGCCGGTGAACTATAGTTGCCAGGCACAATAGCTGAGTGTTGCCAATAATAAGTATCAGGAATATTTGTTTAAATTTATTATAAATCCCTGAATCTTTGAGAAGGCAGCAATTAAGTTTGATTCTGAAAAAGGTAATTTAAGGGGAAGGATGTTAAGAAGCCAGGAGACAGGTCCATGGTTGACTTTTACCAAGCCAAACAGCAACAGGGACATTTAAGTAACAGCAGCGTTTCATAGGACAGGTAAGAAAGAATTGAGCCTGTGCCTATAATTTATGTAGGGAGACAAACAAAGATACATCTTTGGCAAGAAATTATACTTATTTACATGCATCAACAAGATGTGAGGGGTGGCATTTCCAAAAGCACTCAGTCTCGGCCTAATTCTGCTCTCACTGAAGTCAGTGGCTTCCATTGTTCCTCAAAGTTTTAGGTGCTCAAGAGGGGATTTTAGACTGTAGGTCTGACTGGAAGGGTGGTCTGGGGACTTGGGAGACCTGGGCTCAGTGCCTGTCTCTGCCACTAACTCCCAGTGTGAGCTTGGGCAAGTCTCTTTGATCCCCCTGTGCCTAAGTCCTCCATCTGTAAGATGAGGAGCGCAGCGCTCCCTGACCGCACAGGATAGATACATTAAAGATTGCCTGGTGCTCAGTGTCGTCAGATGTTCGGCTGCATGTGTGTTCTCCCGGCTGTCCTAGCTCTGCGCAGATAGCTGGCACAGCAGTTCCTGAGCGAACCACCCAGTGACAAATCCATTCAGGTGCAAAGGCACTTGGTCAGGTTTATTGTCAGCAAAGCACAGTCCTAGTTCCCTGGATCAGTGTCTACAGTTACACTAGCACATGCACATCTGTGACAATGGACGCAGCTTAGTCAGTGGCGGGGCTTTTCACTGCCCCCTCAGCTGGACAAAGACACTCCCTCTGAGATACAGCTTTATACACCAATACAAACAAGATACGTATCACCCTTGACATATCAGGGTGCCGCGCTCTGATTTATTAGGGTGCCACCGATTGCCTTGTACCTGTAGGTTCGATCAAAACATCTCTATTCATCATGCTGTCATCCTGACCTTCTCCTTAAGATGGGTCAGTGTGTTCCTGTTGTCTTTGGGAAACATGTTTATTGGCATGTTCTGGTACCACCCTTCTGGAATGTGTTTGCGTGAGTGCTTTGTGCCTCGCATCTCTTAGGAATATGTGTTTTTGCAATATCAGCCCTATGCTTGCCAAATTCTGTGAGCAGGGCCTGCCTCTTGCTCGCAACTTAACTTTGCTGATATAAAGCAAAGTTTTGACTACTTTAGCCCAGGCCTCAGGCCTCGCACTAGGCCTTTGATACAAGGCATTATGTTTCAGGCCCTCTTCCTACTACACTCAGCTACTATGCTAATGGTGGCTATCCCTACCTCAGATAGGCAGAGCGGCACCTGGTGCCAACTGGGGCTCAGTTAAAGTTCCCCCAAATGACAAACTCATAGGGCCAAATTCTTATTGCTACTCTTCCTCCTCGTGCCACTTGGGGTGCAAATGTCCCAGAATCTGGCTGTAATGGAAGGGAGCTTTCTGCTGGTATAAGCTGGAAAATTGGGATCTTCTGCCAGCCACCAGCATCCCCAATGATGTCAGGGAAGGCGGGGGGACATATGCTAACACAGGGAAGCCACATGATCAGGGAATGGTAGCTGGCTCTCAGGGCTTGGATGCAGGGAGGAGTCTGGCCCCTACTGTCTGTGTAAAAATAATCTAGTAAATATACTTGGGCCACAGAGATTGATAAATGTGTTGATGTTGCCTGCTGTTTTCCATACGATAGTCGAGTCTTCCTGATGTAGCCCTAGAGTGACCTCTGGTCAAGTAGTGCAACATTGGCGGTAGTGGATAAACAGGACATGACAAGTGTTGCTCTTGCGTGGCTTTGCCAGAGTGTTGATGCTCAGAATTGTTCCCTGAAATTTGTCCAGCTGGGTTCCCTGCAAGTTGGGAATGTGAGCCCATCCCCCCCAAGGGCATTGATAGTATATTTCTTTTCAATCATAATAAGCCAAACCTCTCACGCAGTAACCGTGAAAAGTGGGTTCACATACAATGTTGAGAGCTGTTATAATCTCCCCCAAAGAAACCAAAGCAGGACTCTCCTAGCCTGGACTGTAGTGACTGCGTGCCTGGGAGGGATCCTAGCCATGAGCATGGATGTAACATATGAAACTAAGTGAGTGGTAACAGGCCAAAACACAGATAAAATCTGTACTGAATTACCGTGTCTGCATCCTTTGGAACATAACTGCTGTACTGGGTCAGACCTAAGGTCCATCTGGGCCAGTATCCTGTCTCTGTCCTGTCAGTGGCCGGAAGCAGATGCTTTCGAGGAAGGTGTAAGAACGCTGCAGTAGAAGATGGGGCATAATCTGCCCCCCATATTATGTTTTACCCTGATCTGATAGTTAGAGATTGGCGTAAGCCCTGACGAGACTAATGTTCCTTCCAACATTTGTTAGTATTGATTATAATTTTGAATATTCTGGTTACCCATATAAATGCCTAGTCTCTTTTTTAATCTTGTTAAGTTCTTGGCATCCACATTTTCCTGTGGCAGTGAATTCCACAGCTTGATTACATATTGTGCAAAAAAGTATTTCATTCCCTGGAAAATGTTCCATCAGGAACATTCCCGTGTCCTTGTCCTGTGATCTGCCTGAGCCACCTGCTCAAGTACAAATGTCACTCAACTACACCGCATTCAGCTTGAGGTTCTCTTAAAAAGGCATCTTTTAAAAAGTGGAAGTCAAATCCTAGTGAGGTAAATAGAAAGGAGCATAAACACTGCCAAATTAAATGTAAAAATGTAATAACAAAAGCGAAAGAGGAGTTTGAAGAACAGCTAGCCAAAAACTCAAAAGGTAATAACAAAATGTTTTTTAAGTACATCAGAAGCAGGAAGCCTGCTAAACAACCTGGATGATCGAGATACAAAAGGAGCACTTAAAAACGATAAAGTCATTGCAGAGAAACTAAATGAATTCTTTGCTTCCGTCTTCACGGCTGAGGATGTTAGGGAGATTCCCAAACCTGAGCCGTCTGTTGTAGGTGACAAACCTGAGGAATTGTCACAGATTGAAGTGACACTAGAGGAGGTTTTGGAATTAATTGAGAAACTTAACAGTAACAAGTCGCTGGGACCAGATGGCATTCACTCAAAAGTTCTGAAAGAACTCAAATGTGAAATTGCGGAACTATTAACTATGGTTTGTAACCTGTCCTTTAAATCAGCTACTGTACCCAATGACTGGAAGATAGCTAATGTAATGCCAATATTTAAGAAGGGCTCTAGAGGTGATCCTGGCAATTACAGACTGGTAAGTCTAACGTCAGTACCGGGAAAATTAGTTGAAACAATAGTAAAGAATAAAATTGTCAGACGTATAGAATAACATAAATTGTTGCGCAAAAGTCAACATGGTTTCTGTAAAGGAAGATCATGTCTTACTAATCTATTAGAGTTCTTTGAGGGGGTCAACAAACATGTGGATAAGGGGGATCCAGTGGACATAGTGTACTTAGATTTCCAGAAAGCCTTTGATAAGATTTCCAGAAAGCCTTTGATAAGATCCCTCACCAAAGTCTCTTACGTAAATTAAGCTGTCATGGGATAAGAGGGAAGATCCTTTCATGGATTGAGAACTGGTTAAAAGACAGGGAACAAAGGATAGGAATAAATGGTAAATTTTCAGAATGGAGAGGGGTAACTAGTGGTGTTCTCCAAGGGTCAGTCGTAGGACCAGTCCTATTCAACCTATTCATAAATGATCTGGAGAAAGGAATAAACAGTGAGGTGGCAAAGTTTGCAGATGATACTAAACTGCTCAAGATAGTTAAGACTGTGAAGAACTTCAAAAAGATATCACAAAACTAAGTGATTGGGCAACAAAATGGCAAATGAAATGTAATGTGGATAAATGTAAAGTAATGCACATTGGAAAAAATAACCCCAGTTATACATACAATATGATGGGGGCTAATTTAGGTACATCTAATCAGGAGAAAGATCTTGGAGTCATCGTGGATAGTTCTCTGAAGATGTCCACGCAGTGTGCAGCGGCAGTCAAAAAAGCAAACGGGATGTTAGGAATCATTGAAAAAGGGATAGAAAATAAGACGGAGAATATCTTATTGCCCTTATATAAATCCAAGGTATGCCCACATCTTGAATACTGCGTACAGATGTGGTTCCCTCATCTCAAAAAAGATATACTGGCATTGGAAAAGGTTCAGAAAAGGGCAACTAAAATGATTAGGGGTTTGGAACGGGTCCCGTATGAGGAGAGATTAAAGAAGCTAGGACTTTTCAGCTTGGAAAAGAGGAGACTGAGGGGGGATAGGGTAGAGATCTATAAAATCATGAGTGGTGTGGAGAAAGTGAATAAGGAAAAGTTATTTACTTGTTCCCATAATATAAGAACTAGGGGCCACCAAATGAAATTAATGGGTAGCAGGTTTAAAACAAATAAAAGGAAGTTCTTCTTCACTCAGCGCACAGTCAACCTGTGGAACTCCTTGCCTGAGGAGGTTGTGAAGGCTAGGACTATAACAGGGTTTAAAAAAGAACTGGATAAATTTATGGAAGTTAAGTCCATTAATGGCTATGAGCCAGGATGGGTAAGGAATGGTGTCCCTAGCCTCTGTTTGTCAGAGGGTGGAGCTGGATGGCAGGAGAGAGATCACTAGATCATTACCTGTTAGGTTCACTCCCTCTGAGGCACCTGGCATTGGCCACTGTCAGTAGACAGGATACTGGGCTGGATGGACCTTTGGTCTGACCCAGTAAGGCCGTTCTTATGTTATGTTCTCTCTGCTTCTTGTTGATCTTCCTTTCTTGGCTCATCCGCTGCTGCCGCTCGGCATCTCATGCTCCCCATTCTCCCCCTTGCCATCTCTGTGCATCCAAGTCATTGTGCTGCACTCCTAAAGGGTCTCTCCACTCTACCCATAACTCTCCCTTCCACCTTTTGCTCCCCGCCTGACCTCTGCAGATCTTGAGTGTGTCTGACACCAGCTTGGCCCTCTGTCTTCTTGCCTCTAACAGAGCTGGCCCTCCTCGTGGTCCTACCAGAAGCTGTGGCGGCTGCTGCAGGCCCTGGGGAGAACTAGAAAAACAGGAAGGCAGCTCCCCACCCCCAGTACATCAGCTGCTGTCTTTTCACCACCACAGTCACCCAGTCAATTCTATATATCACCTATTTAAAACCAAAAAGTACACAGTTGCAATTAATCCTCCTGCCTCTGGATACTGGTGCCTGTCACTAACTGAAGGTTCACTGGACTATGCATCCCCTGGAGAATTATATCAGCTGAATTGTTCACTTAGTCATTGAAGAAAAGGTCATCTGTGCTCCAGTTCACTGCTGCTGGTGTATCGGGAACTATTGATCATGTAAAGCACACTACACATCATCTCGACCAGCCAATTACTTTGGGTTTATTGTCTGTAAAGCTGGCCAAGGTCTCTGCAAATCAATTTAACGTGGGTCAAAAAAATGAAGTACTTCTTCACCCGACGCACTACTTGTGGAATTCTGTGTGCAGGGGGATGTTAAGGAGGCCAAAAGTATAAGTGGGCTCAAAAAAGAATGAGGTAATTTCATGGAGGACAGGTCCATCAGTGGCTACTAGCCAAGATGGTCAGGGATTCAACCCCATGCTGTGGGTGTCCCTGAACCTCCAACTGCCAGAACATGGGACTGGACGACAGGGGATGGATCATTCGATAATTGCCCTGTTCTGTTCGCTCCCTTTGAATTCTCTGGCACTGGTCACTGTCGGAAGACAGGATACTGGCTAGATGGATTGTTGATCTGATCCAGTATGGCCTTTCTTATGTAATAATTCAAGTTTGCATGGGTGCTTGAAGAGCCATATACTTGGTAGCAAAGATCTGACATTTTTTCCCAGCTCCTAGTAATATCTGTTGAAACCAGATTATTTTCACTATCAGTTACTATCATAGTTATTTATTATTGGTGCAGCACACCTGTATGATCTTACAATCTAAAGAGGCAACATTCATTTAAAAGCAGTGGTAATGAATGGGGAGCTGAGCTCATCTTGTTACATCACAGTTGTCCTTTGCATGTTTTTCTACTTCATCTTGTTTACGATTTTTAGTCTTCTCTTAGCTAGCACTTCTCTATAGCAGAAGTACAGCAGCTAGACCAATAACTTCTTGTTTCATAGGCTATATATGCTGCATGCTTTACTTTTGCTGCCAACATAATTATTCTGAAAGTAAGAAAGATGATCAGGTCTATGGTCACATTTTGACCAAAGTTGAACATGTGTATGGGTTGTGATCAGAGACAGGGGAAACCATTTTCACATTGCAAACTTTAACAGAAAACTGAAACTTTTCTCATGTTTGGAAAAATCTGACCAACCTCTCTACTCTTTTTCCTCTTTCTTTGTTCCTCCCCCCGGCCATTTTCACACACCCCTTCCTGGTTCAGGCTTGGAGTGGAAAATGGAGAAGGATTGACTCTTAAAAGGAAAGCTAGCGTAAATGTATTTCTGGGCCAAGCACACACAACCTTGTGAGATGGTCTGTTTGTGGAGGGCTTCAGATTCAATGCTTCTTCAGATTGACGGGGCCAGTGCCTTTTCCCAGAGGAGCCATTGACAGATTTGCTGTTGGCTTCCATGGCGGTTAGGAACGGCTCCCACAATGGTCAGCTCCTTCGGACAAGCATTCAAGCTTTTGGTTGCTCATTCTTAGCAAGCCAAACTTTGGAAGCTGTTAAGGTTCATCATCCATAACTAGTTAGTGTAATTCCATAGGTGTTTGTCCCTTTGGTGAAATAATAAGAAAGCTCTGTTATGCTTAGTGAATTAGCATCTGCTTATGGCGAATTAGCATCTGCTTATGCAGTATGGGCTAGGTCTGTCCCAAATTAAATGTTCTAGCAGTTCTGGAAGCACATTGGGCCCTAAAATGGCTCAGTCAAAGTCCCACTGATGTCAATGCAAGCTTTTCAGTTGACTTGAATGGGAAATGGCTCAGGCTCCAAAAATATTGTGTCATATACATACACACACAGTTAGACAAGTATTTAACACACAGAAAAAACATCAATTTGGTACATATGAACCCTAATTCTGTTTCTATTGTGAGATGTCAGGCTGCAACGTACTGTACAGTGTACTGCAACACCAGCATTAAGACATGCTAGCACCCTAATGCGAATACTAATCATTCACCACTTAAAATCCCAGCTAGGCTCACTGAAGAGACTGCGAGAGCAAGGCTAATATTCAGCTCTAAATCACGCCACTTGTTGAACTGCCTTAATATGGACCTTGGAGCTTACTTTCAGGCACCAATTTTTGAAATAATTGGCCTTAGCTAACAAGAAATGAATCTCTCCTGAAGCTGTGGGAGCATAAACGCTCACCTATTGTAGATACTCAGGTTGAGAATTAAGTTTAAAACGCCTCCTCTTCCTGCAAAAGCTGGGCCAGACACATTTAGTGACAGGTTTGAGAGTAGCAGTCATGTTAGTCTGTATTCGCAAAAAGAAAAGGAGGACTTGTGGCACCTTAGAGACTAACAAATTTATTTGAGCATGAGCTTTCGTGAGCTAGAGCTCACTTCATCGGATGCATTCAGTGGAAAATACAGTGGGGAGATTTATATACACAGACAACTGAAAAAATGGGTGTTACCATACACACTGTAAAGAGAGTGATCACTTAAGGTGAGCTATTACCAGCAGGAGAGCAGGGGAGGGGGGGCGCATTTTGTAGTGATAATCAAGGTGGGCCATTTCCAGCAGTTGACAAGAACATCTGAGGAACAGTGGGGGGTGGGGGATAAACATGGGAAATAGTTTTACTTTCTGTAATGACTCATCCACTCCCAGTTTCTATTCAAACCTAAGTTAATTGTATCCAGTTTGCAAATTAATTCCAATTCAGCAGTCTCTCATTGGAGTCTGTTTTTGAAGTTTTTTTGTTGAAGTATTGCCACTTTTAGGTCTCTAATCGAGTGACCAGAGAGTTTGAAGTGTTCTCCAACTGGTTTTTGAATGTTATAATCCTGACGTCTGATTTGTGTCCATTTATTCTTTTACGTAGAGACTGTCCAGTTTGACCAATGTACATGGCAGAGGGGCATTGCTGGCACATGATGGCATATATCACATTGGTAGATGTGCAGGTGAATGAGCCTCTGATAGTGTGGCTGATGTGATTAGGCCCTATGATGGTGTCCCCTGAATAGATATGTGGACACAGTTGGCAACGGGCTTTGTTGCAAGGATAGGTTCCTGGGTTAGTGGTTCTGGTGTGTGGTTGCTGGTGAGTATTTGCTTCAGGTTGGGGGGCTGTCTGTAAGCAAGGACTGGCCTGTCTCCCAAGATCTGTAAGCAAGGACTGGCCTGTCTCCCAAGATCTGTGAGAGTGATGGGTCGTCCTTCAGGGTAGGTTGTAGATCCTTGATGATATGTTGGAGAGGTTTTAGTTGGGGGCTGAAGATGATGGCTAGTGGCGTTCTGTTATTTTCTTTGTTGGGCCTGTCCTGTAGTAGGTGACTTCTGGGTACTCTTCTGGCTCTGTCAATCTGTTTCTTCACTTCAGCAGGTGGGTACTGTAGTTGTAAGAATGCTTGATAGAGATCTTGTAGGTGTTTGTCTCTGTCTGAGCAGTTGGAGCAAATGCGGTTGTATTGTAGAGCTTGGCTGTAGACAATGGATCGTGCGGTGTGGTCTGGATGAAAGCTGGAGGTGTGTAGGTAGGCATAGCGGTCAGTAGGTTTCCGGTATAGGGTGGTGTTTATGTGACCATCGTTTATTAGCACCGTAGTGTCCAGAAAGTGGATCTCTTGTGTGGAATGGTCCAGGCTGAGGTTGATAGTGGGATGGAAATTGTTGAAATCATGGTGGAATTCCTCCAGGGCTTCTTTTCCATGGGTCCAGATGATGAAGATGTCACCAATGTAGCGCAAGTAGAGTAGGGGCATTAGGGGACGAGAGCTGAGGAAGCGTTGTTCTAAGTCAGCCATAAAAATGATGAGTTAGCACATTTAGTGAGTGTGCCAACTCATCCCAACCTTGCTCAATCCCATGCACAAACTATTTTTAGAAGTGGATTAAGTGCTAGTTCTAGAGGGTAATTCAAATTGTTATTTAAATGCTTGTCAGGACAAGTCAATGATCAAAGTGAAACAAATGCTCTTGTATTAAAGGAACATCTAAATGCAAAATTATAAGGACAGTTATCCGTGACCCATTTAAATGTTTTTGGCCTCAGGCAGCAAGTTTCAGATGAACGGAAACACATGATAACCTCCAAATTAGATTCACCTTCACAATGCTAAATCTACTCCAGGAGCCAGAGGTATATTTAGTTAAACTCTTGTCAAATAACCTCCCTCCGTGTGTTTATATTTTAAGAAACAACTCTATTATACATAGCAGCAGCGCAATACATTAACAGAAGAGCAATAAGTAAGGCATACATGTGAGTTACTGATCCTTTTTCTGAATCTTATCTATCTTTCTTACCCTTGAGATGCAGCAGCTTGGTAATGTATCAGATTTCCTGAGTAAGCATAAAGATGAACTTCAGGCTAGAACTTCAGAAGGAAAAATAATAGCAGTAGAAATGTGAACTACATTCCAACAGTGCATGAGGTTATCGATATAGATGTCTGCAAGTGGCTCTTCCTGCCACCTCTATCTAATTATCCTAGGGATTTGTGACACTATGACTTTTCAGTGTAAACAGTTGGGCCAACACTTTCAAACTTTGGTGTCCAAACTTAGGCCCCTAAATCCATGTTTAGGTACCTAAATAAGATTTTCAAAGGCCCTGAGCACTTGTATCTCAATTTCAGCCTTGAAATTTTGGCCTTAATTGAGTACAATTCTGTGACTTTTTTTTTACTTCCGTTGAAAGCAGTAGAACTGCTCACAGAGTAAGGTAGTACTCAGTGTAAGTAAGTGTGGCAGTATCAGCCTGTTTATGAGGAGAATATGGGCTGTGACGGTTTAGATGATACATTTTTACTCAAAAGAAGAATACATTAGATTACTTTTTTCTGGCTGAAGAAATAACGGGTCAGATCTTCAGCTAGTGTACTCTGGGGTGGCTCCATAGAATCATAAATTTTGTAGGGCTGGAAGAGAGCTCAAGAAGCCATTAAGTCCATCCCCCTTCACTGAGGTAGGACCAAGTAAACCTAGACCATCCGTGACAGGTGTTTGTCTAACTTGTTCTAAAAACCTACAGTGATGGTAATTCCTTAACCTCAGAATAAAGTTCCAGATTTTAACTACCCTTATAGTTGGGAAGCTTTTCCTAATATCTAACCTAAATCCCCCTTACTGCAGTTTAAGCCCATTACTTATTGTCTCATCTTCAGTGCATATGGAGAAATATTGCTCCTCATCCTCTATATAACAGCCCTTAACATATGTGCAGGCTGTTATTAGGTTTCCTCTCAGTCTTCTTTTCTCAAGAATAAACATGCCCAGTTTTTTTAACCTTCCCTCATCAGTCAGATTTTCTGTACCTTTGATCATATTTGTTGCTTTCCTCTGGACTCTCTCCAACTTGTCTACAGCTTTCCTAAGGCACCCAGAACCAGACACAATACTCCAGCTGGGGCCTCGCCAGTACCAAGCAGAGCAGGACAATTGCCTCCCGTGTCTTCCATACAACATCTCTGTTAATACTGCCCAGCAGGATATCAGCCTTTATCACAACTGCATCACACTGTTGACTCATATTCAATTTGTGATGCACTGTTACCCCCCAGAACCTTTCCAGCAGTACTATCACCTAGCCAGTTACACTCGTACGTGGGACTCAGCCTGGTTCTGGCCTTTGGATGCTACCACAATGTAAATGTTAAATAAAAATCATAGAATATCAGGGTTGGAAGGGACCTCAGGAGATCATCTAGTCCAACCCCCTGCTTAAAGCAGGACCAATCCCCAATTTTTGCCCCAATTCCTAAATGGCCACCTCAAGGATTGAACTCACAACCCTGCATTTAGCAGGCTAATGCTCAAACGACTCATCCGTCCCATCCCGCCCCCCCCTTGGAGCCAGGCCAATTTGCACCAGCCAGTGATTGCCCCAAATATCTCACGATAAAGCATGGAAAGATGGTAAAGAAAACATTGCAAATACTTTCAGTACACCTCATGTTGATTGTTGTTGTTATCCTGCAAGCAAAGGATATGCTCAGCACTGTACAGCTATGGACAGAGACAATGAATCATAGAATCATAGAATATCAGGGTTGGAAGGGACCTCAGGAGGTCATCTAGTCCAACCCCCTGCTCAAAGCAGGACCAATCCCCAATTAAATCATCCCAGCCAGGGCTTTGTCAAGCCTGACCTTAAAAACTTCTAAGGAAGGAGATTCTACCACCTCCCTAGGTAACGCATTCCAGTGTTTCACCACCCTCCTAGTGAAAAGTTTTTCCTACTATCCAACCTAAACCTCCCCCACTGCAACTTGAGACCATTACTCCTCGTTCTGTCCTCTTCTACCACTGAGAATAGTCTAGAACCATCCTCTTTGGAACCCCCTTTCAGGTAGTTGAAAGCAGCTATCAAATCCCCCCTCATTCTTCTCTTCTGCAGACTAAACAATCCCAGTTCCCTCAGCCTCTCCTCATAAGTCATGTGTTCCAGACCCCTAATCATTTTTGTTGCCCTTCGCTGGACTCTCTCCAATTTCTCCACATCCTTCTTGTAGTGTGGGGCCCAAAACTGGACACAGTACTCCAGATGAGGCCTCACCAATGTCGAATAGAGGGGAACGATCACGTCCCTCGATCTGCTCGCTATGCCCCTACTTATACATCCCAAAATGCCATTGGCCTTCTTGGCAACAAGGGCACACTGCTGACTCATATCCAGCTTCTCGTCCACTGTCACCCCTAGGTCCTTTTCCGCAGAACTGCTGCCTAGCCATTTGGTCCCTAGTCTGTAGCTGTGCATTGGGTTCTTCCGTCCTAAGTGCAGGACCCTGCACTTATCCTTATTGAACCTCATCAGATTTCTTTTGGCCCAATCCTCCAATTTGTCTAGGTCCCTCTGTATCCTATCCCTGCCCTCCAGCGTATCTACCACTCCTCCCAGTTTAGTATCATCCGCAAATTTGCTGAGAGTGCAATCCACACCATCCTCCAGATCATTTATGAAGATATTGATCAAAACCGGCCCCAGGACTGACCCCTGGGGCACTCCACTTGACACCAGCTGCCAACTAGACATGGAGCCATTGATCACTACCCGTTGAGCCCGACAATCTAGCCAACTTTCTACCCACCTTATAGTGCATTCATCCAGCCCATACTTCTTTAACTTGCTGACAAGAATACTGTGGGAGACCGTGTCAAAAGCTTTGCTAAAGTCAAGAAACAATACATCCACTGCTTTCCCCTCATCCACAGAATCAGTAATCTCATCATAGAAGGCGATTAGATTAGTCAGGCATGACCTTCCCTTGGTGAATCCATGCTGACTGTTCCTGATCACTTTCCTCTCATGTAAGTGCTTCAGGATTGATTCTTTGAGGACCTGCTCCATGATTTTTCCGGGGACTGAGGTGAGGCTGACTGGCCTGTAGTTCCCAGGATCCTCCTTCTTCCCTTTTTTAAAGATTGGCACTACATTAGCCTTTTTCCAGTCATCTGGGACTTCCCCCAGATCGCCACGAGTTTTCAAAGATAATGGCCAATGGCTCTGCAATCACAGCCACCAATTCCTTTAGCACTCTCGGATGCAACTCGTCCAGCCCCATGGACTTGTGCACGTCCAGCTTTTCTAAATAGTCCCTAACCACCTCTTTCTCCACAGAGGGCTGGCCATAGACTCCCCATGTTGTGATGCCCAGCGCAGCAGTCTGGGAGCTGTCCTTGTTAGTGAAGACAGAGGCAAAAAAAGCATTGAGCACATTAGCTTTTTCCACATCCTCTGTCACTAGGTTGCCTCCCTCATTCAGTAAGGGGCCCACACTTTCCTTGGCTTTCTTCTTGTTGCCAACATACCTGAAGAAACCCTTCTTGTTACTCTTGACATCTCTTGCTAGCTGCAGCTCCAGGTGCGATTTGGCCCTCCTGATTTCATTCCTACATGCCCGAGCAATATTTTTATACTCTTCCCTGGTCATATGTCCAACCTTCCACTTCTTGTAAGCTTCTTTTTTATGTTTAAGATCCGCTAGGATTTCACCGTTAAGCCAAGCTGGTCGCCTGCCATATTTACTATTCTTTCGACTCATCGGGATGGTTTGTCCCTGTAACCTCAACAGGGATTCCTTGAAATACAGCCAGCTCTCCTGGACTCCTTTCCCCTTCATGTTAGTCCCCCAGGGGATCCTACCCATCCGTTCCCTGAGGGAGTCAAAGTCTGCTTTCCTGAAGTCCAGGGTCCGTATCCTGCTGCTTACCTTTCTTCCCTGTGTCAGGATCCTGAACTCAACCAACTCATGGTCACTGCCTCCCAGATTCCCATCCACTTTTGCTTCCCCCACTAATTCTTCCCGGTTTGTGAGCAGCAGGTCAAGAAAAGCTCCCCCCAGTTGGCTCGTCTAGCACTTGCACCAGGAAATTATCCCCTACGCTTTCCAAAAACTTCCTGGATTGTCTATGCACCGCTGTATTGCTCTCCCAGCAGATATCAGGAAAATTAAAGTCACCCATGAGAACCAGGGCGTGCGATCTAGTAGCTTCCGTGAGTTGCCGGAAGAAAGCCTCATCCACCTCATCCCCCTGGTCCGGTGGTCTATAGCAGACTCCCACCACTACATCACTCTTGTTGCTCACACTTCTAAACTTAATCCAGAGACACTCAGGTTTTTCTGCAGTTTCGTACCGGAGCTCTGAGCAGTCATACTGCTCCCTTACATACAGTGCTACTCCCCCACCTTTTCTGCCCTGCCTGTCCTTCCTGAACAGTTTATAACCATCCATGACAGTACTCCAGTCATGTGAGTTATCCCACCAAGTCTCTGTTATTCCAATCACGTCATAATTCCTTGACATCACCAGGACCTCCAGTTCACTCTGCTTGTTTCCAAGGCTTTGTGCATTCGTATATAAGCACTTGAGATAACCTGCTGATCGCCCCTCATTCCCAGTATGAGGCAGGAGCCCTCCCCTCACAGACATTCCTGCCTGTGCTTCCTCCCGGTATCCCGCTTTCCCACTTACCTCAGGGCTTTGGTCTCCTTCCCCTGGTGAACCTAGTTTAAAGCCCTCCTCACTAGGTTAGCCAGCCTGCTCGCAAAGATGCTCTTCCCTCTCTTCGTAAGATGGAGCCCGTCTCTGCCCAGCACTCCTCCTTCATGGAACACCATCCCATGGTCAAAGAATCCAAAGCCTTCTCTCCGACACCACCTGCGTAGCCATTCGTTGACTTCCACAATTCAACGGTCCCTGCCCCGGCCTTTTCCTTCCACGGGGAGGATGGACGAGAACACCACTTGTGCCTCAAACTCCTTTATCCTTCTTCCCAGAGCCACGTAGTCCGCAGTGATCTGCTCAAGGTCATTCTTGGCAGTATCATGGTGCCCACGTGGAGAAGCAGGAAGGGGTAGCAATCCGAGGGCTTGATGAGTCTCGGCAGTCTCTCCGTCACATCGCGAATCTTAGCCCCTGGCAAGCAGCAGACTTCTCGGTTTTCCCGGTCAGGGCGGCAGATAGATGACTCAGTCCCCCGGAGGAGAGAGTCCCCGACCACCACCACCTGCCTCCTTCTCTTGGGAGTGGTGGTCGTGGAACCCCCCATCTCAGGACAGTGCATCTCATGCCTTCCAACCAGCGGAGTCTCCTTCTGCTTTCTCCCCCCAGACATATCATCTGGTCCACTCTCCTTCCTACTATGAGCTTCCTCAGAGAAGTTGGCAAGATGTAAGCCTCACTGGGCTCACTCCAGGTGAACTCCCAGGCAAACTCCTGCTGTGTGCTGCTCTGCTGTTCGCCGCCGCTCAGCTGGTTCGCGAAGCTCTGGCTATTTTTAAACAGCCAGGCTTCCCTGAAACAAACAAACAGACAGCCCCAATGCCCGCCCCCTGCAGGCTACCAGCCAATCAGGCACTCGCTCAGGCTCTCACACTGCCCTCCCAGCAAACACGCACTCGGATACTTACTCAGCAAACACGCACTCGGATACTCACCAATCCCAGGCAAACTCCTGCTGTGTGCTGCTCTGCTGAAAAGCATTGCTCTGCAATGCCCTGAAAAGCTTAAAGGCAACTCAGTTACCAGCAAGACTGATGAGGTTATTATTTATATAGAGCTATAGGTGTGGAACGCCCTTTAGAGGCAAACATAAAGTCAAGTTCCCTAGAAAGACTTCCACTCAGTTCAAAGGGCTTTGGTTTAGGACCTAAGAGTACGTCTGCAGCTGCAGCTGGGAGCGTTTCTCCTAGCCTGGGTAGGCAGACTTGGGCTAGCTCTGCTCCAGCTAGCATGCTAAAAATAGCAGCGTGGACATTGTGGCATGGGCGACAGCTCGGAGTCCAAACTCGCCCTTCCCACTGGGTCTGATCTCAGGTGGCTATCCTGAGCCCATGCCGGAGCGTCCACACTGCTATTTTTAGCATGCCAGCTCGAGCAGAGCTAGAGCGAGTCTGCCTAACCGGTCTGGGAATCACACCTCCCAGCTGCAGCATGGACACCATTCAGGTCTAAATATCAGACATATGAGGCATGCAGAATATGTATATGATTCAATATATATACTTAAGACATGTTGCCTATAAAACTTCTATTAAAGCCTCACATTTGATGTGGTGCTTTACAATAATATATATAACATATTCATGCACAAACACATACTCTGTACTTGGTGTGTTAATGCTGAGACACCTCGGGGAAGAAGTATGCTTTAGCTCATTAATCTATGACATTTTTATATCATTTAAGTGCTATAAAAAGAAGCTTAGACCATTCACAGTGGATATGTATTACAAGATTATAAACAGCATTATTCAGTAATGGCTAAGATTTAGGGAAATTATCTCCACAGTCTCTGGAATCCTCCCTTAAAATGATGAAGAAGGAGACCATAGCGCCAAAACAAATTCTCTACCTGTGAAATCTTACTGTCTAACTCCGTTGCTCCCCCCTTCAAATCAGCCAGTGTTTCACTAGGATACTATAAATTTTGGGATTTATCTGTGATGTTCAGAGAATGTATCTTATTTGTTCACATTAGCACTCCTGAGTTCCAGACAGGATCTGAACTGCAGCCTCCAAAATTCAACAAGAAAGATTTCCCTTCTTCTGTTTCCAACTGGGAACAGACACAGGAGAAAGTTACCTTGAATTTTCCAGTCCAGCATCCAGACTCTGCATTAGGAGTTGAGCTGGTTGGGAATCTTTAGACCAAACATTTTTTACTGGCAAATGCTGAGTCATTGAAACTTAAACTTTTCATGGGAAAGGGTTGGTTTTGACAAAATTCTTGAGCCAAAAAAAGGTGGAAATTATCTTCTGAAATTGTTGAAATAACATGTTTGAACACTTTCAAAGTGGAAAAAATCTGATTTTCTGGGTCAAAACAATTTTTTTGCTTAGAAATGTAACCTAATTATAGCAAAAATAATATTAAAAACAGTCAATCAAAATGCTTAATTTTGAAATTATCACAATGAAATATTTCAGTTGACCAGAACTGAATTTTTGGATTTCTAGTTCACAAAATGTTTTGAGATTTTGTTCTGATTTGGGATGGGAAATTTTTTTTACATCACCATGTTTGCAGGATGGGAAAATTTTTGGAGGTTTGTTCATGGCTAACCCTCACCTGATCCTGAAAAAGCCCCCATATCAATATGAGTGCTTCAGAATCAGAAAAGGTCCCTACCTGTAAAATTTGGATCCTGATCTTAATTCCAGTCCTACCCACAAATGTTACGGATGTAAGAATCCAGAGTCTTGGTTCAGACCATTACAGAGATAGAAACCAGACGTAATAACCAGTTCAGCTGGTGCAAATCATCATAACTCCATTGATTTCAGTGGAGCTCTGCCAATTTAGATCAACTGAGGATTTGGCCCAAATTTTGGATCTGGGTTCAGACTATGACGCCATAAACACCTTCCCCACATGCACAACTCGTTAGAGGCTGTTTAGCTCTGGGGTTTGGTCTAAAATGAATGATAACCTGGATATGTATAATAAATAGAATGATATTGGAACACTTGTGGATTAATATTAAACAAAAGTGCTAACACACAATGGGCTTTCCTCTATGAGAAAGGAATGCAAGACTGCGGCTGGTATGTTTAGCATCCTGAAGGCATTCTGGCCTGGCTAGTTATTGACAGCAATGGAAATGTGAAGAAGGAAGGAAGAAAGCTGGGAGGGGTGGGGGATGATACCTAAAATAGGGACCGATGTGCCAGTTTCCTCTAGAGGAATGACAGGAGGGAGAGAGTTGTCATTAATGGATAACTGGCATTCCTCTACTTTTGAATTTAAACAAATATCCTAATGATAATTACAGAATGTCTATATTTATAGCAAGCCAGAGAACATGTAGACAATAGCATCATTTGTTAATTCTTCTATTGGGGAACAAATTCAATCATCATCCCTAGCTCTCTTCATTACAATTTGAAAGTAGATAACCAATGAAAAGCAATGTCATTTCCCAGCCGTGAGTATCAGAATTAAGGCTAAGTGATGGCAGCCGGGGGAAAATGGGAAGGAAGAGTTACAAACAGAGCAAATGAGAGCCAGACCCATTCTAGTTTCTACTATCTGCACCAGCTAAAGCCACTGGAAAGATCAAAGATAATCCTGAGAATCACATTCCTGTGTGGAATATTTTGCTGGATCTAAACTCAACATTTCAGACTCATTGGAATTATATTAAAATAAATACATTTTAAAATGCTAATTATTTTGGGGTTTTTTAAAAAAACCTACCAGAAAATAGATGGAAACAGGGAAAACAACACAACAATGTGATTAATTCTCTGGCTTGTGCTGAGCAGGAACTCAGACTAGGTGGTCTCATCTGGCCTTAAAAATCTATGAAATATGCACCTGATCTGAATTGCTGCAAACAATGTTTCCACTTTGTTTTCTATCATCTCTTCCTCCGTTGTCTATTGTCAAGTGCTGTCATGTTTATCTGTCTAACGGAGAACACCAGCTCCCTAGAGCCAGGAGCTTTCCAGCTTCTGTCCACACCGGTGGAGCTAGATAGATAATTGTGATGGTAATACTCAGTTACCTGCTTCCCATGGGAGTTGAGAGAGTTACTTCATGTTTGAAAAGTGGTTTAAAATGGAAAAGCTCTATGGAACTGCAAAGGACAGGATTTTTTAAATCTCCTACCCATGCCAAAATTGGTTTAATGCCTAGAACTTGAATGTATAGTAACTAACATTAGGGGGGAAACATAGGTTCCCAGATTTCAAGATTCAGAAGGCACCATTATGATTGTCTGACTTCCTGCATAACACAGGACATGGAACGCCACCCAGTAATTCCTGCATCAAACCCAATGCTATGTGGTTTAGCTGGAGCATGGCTTTTAGAAATGCATCTGTGAAGAAGGAGAGAGAGAGAGCTGTGTTGTTTTTATGAATATTATGTGGACCTCAATTTACCTGCTTGGTATAATTTTGTCTGACTAGAGTTGAATTGAAAGGGGCTGTTATGCAAAGAAGCAGGAAGCAAGACAATGGTCAGAGATAAGACAACTCTGGATAAACAACCCGGGACAATGACTGGCCCATTAGATGAGGAAGATGCTCCTCCCAGGCCCCAGACCAGTGTTACACAGTTCTTGCACCTAGCTCACAGCCTAAGATCCAAAGGACAATGAACCTGCCTAGAGAAGGAGAAGTGGGTGGTTAGCAGCCACTCTTGGGAGCCTCTCTGGCAGAGACACACAGAAAGAGGCAGAGGATGCAGCAGCTTAGCGGGATGTGCCTGAGGCAGCTGGGCTCATTTACGCTTTGCGAGAAGTCATGAGCTTTTGGCAAGACTCAGGCAGACAAACCTTTTGTGGTCTTAACCCTTGCCTCTGCTTGCCATGTACCTTTGGGTGAATGGACAGTATCTCTGAGCGGAAGGAGCTGTTTTGACACACTTTAATCAGGCAGCAGTCGCAGGCTCCCAAAGAGACTTGTGTGGCAGATATCAAATACAGTTGGGGCTGTAATGTTAATACAGTTAGAAACAGGGGAGGCTGCCATCCTTGGTTCCAGTGTAGGACCACAGGTCCCCCTCACCCCCCTGAGACCGATGAAGGAAGCAACACTTGTCATCTGAGGCATGCGCTAGTGAGGGACTGCAAGGGGGTATAAGGCACCACTTGCCCTGTGACCGTGACGGTACAGGGGCAGTAGAGGGTGCTGTAGGTGACCCAGTCTAAAGTGAGTTGAAATGCAGAATTCCACTCTGGGAGGAGTGCAGGTAGAAAGAGAGTGACTATGGGAGAAACTGGGGGAGAGATCACAGGTGCAGCTGGCCCTGGAGTCGTCACAGCGTCCAATCGTGATTTAAAAATAGAACTAGTCAAAATTTTTCTGTCAAAACTTTTTTTTCCCCGCAGTGGAGAATGGGGGAAGAGTCCGGTTGAGCCCTGGCTAGCTCACTGGGAGTACCATGGCTAATGGATCCGTAATGAAAGCTATAGATGTCAGCAGTGAGTGCTCCTTCCTAACAGACAACTGCATCTTGGCTACAATTTTCATAGCAGCCAAAAAGATTCAGATACCAAATTTGTACTAAAATTAATCATCCAAAATTCAGCATCCACAACTGCGGGACAACTTTGGAAATCTCAGCCACTGATTTTTTGGCATGCACTGTAGGTGATTTTCACCTGTTGGTGGAAGAGTTGTAGGAGGCCTCCATGCCGTGGGACCCTCTGATGCAACCGAGCAGGGAACTTAGGTGAGTTTGTGGTAGAGTGACTGTGCAGGATGGCCTGTATATCCCATGTGTCCCACGATGTAGCTTTTTTGCTAGCTGGGAATATGCCAGTATGGATGGTGGGTCAAGGAAAGACCCAGAATGGGGACCGTTCTATTCATGTTTATCAGAACCAGTGTTTGGAAATGTACCACCAAAGGGTCATGGTCTCTAAGGCCAGACCATGGGATGGAACTGCAGAGGTGGAGGGACTATGGACTTGCCCCCTTTACAGGTTCTGGATGGATTCTGACCTCTCCAAGTTGTGGAATTCCCCAACCAAAGCCCATCTACTCAGGGGCTGGTGAAACTGACCATGTGTGAATAACCTTGATAGCATACTGAACAGCAAATAATTTTTTAATATATTTTCAATCCTCATTTCAATCAATCACCTCTGTCAATACAAGTGAGAAATAGACATTTTCATTCGTTATGATGCTTTTATTCTTTAATGTCCTGTTACACAAGCTTAGCTGTCTTCTTTGTTTCACCTATTCAAAGCCAATGACTGGATCATCCTTTGATGTTTTCTTTTCTATTTATATAAAATAGCTTGTTATTTTTTCTGAAGATTGCTTCTGTGATTTAAAAATACTGTTCCTGGAGTGGGATCCATACATTATCTAACCATAACACTTTAAATATCAGATAACTAACTTGCTTGGTAATACTCTTGCAAATAAAGGATATTAATTTACCCACAACTTTCTGATGGGTTTCTAGTTTATATATAGTATTCTTTTATAATGGGTGAGGGATAGGGGCATTATCTCCAACTGGGAAGCATTAATATCAATATATTCATAGAGAAGATCCCCAAGAATATTAAAACTACTTCTTTAGCTCTGAAATGCTAATTTTTTATGTTTGTCATCACTCCCTGAGTGATGGTAGGGGTGAAATAGACACTGGTTCTAGAAATTAGTCGTTTTGGTTAGTGCCCTGGAAAGAGGATATAGTGGGTAATAAACTGAACATTCTTTGCTATGAAGAGAAATGTGGGAAGGAGAGAACACTGATCTTGCATCCCAAAGAAGGTGGCCTCTGATGATGGCATATATACTGCAGCAGAGACAAGGCAGGGCCTGGGTAACCTCTACTCGCTCTTTAGAGGTTACTTTGCAGTCAGTCATTGTGTCCCATGTTCCTGTGATGCGACACGTCACCTGCCTTTGCAGAATCTATCAACAAGGTTATCTAATGATAGTGCTTTTATTGATATTTATAATGGTTACAGAAGAGGACACTTTGTGGAAAATCTGCTAGAATCAGTTAAAAATAGCAACTGAACTGCAAGATTGAGAGGAAGAGGTTTAAGGAATCTTAAAAGAACTGCTAATTCATGCTTGCAAGCAGTTAATTTCCAGCCCTCAGCTGTCTAATTGTCATTATCAATTTCATGCTTTTTTAAATGACTCTGTCAGATGATGTGATGTTTAAACTAACAATGCCAAGGGTGAAAAAACACCTACATTTTGGAAATGTCCATTTGTTTACTGAATGTCTAATTATTATCAGATTATTTTTTTAACATAATCTAACTTTTTTCAGAGTTAAGTTTTATTCATGTTTTGACTTTCTTGAAATCATAATAGCTTCCAAGTTAAATAGTACTTTCATCTTGTATTTAACATTTGGCCACCTTGGAATTCTTTAATCTGCATCTTAATAAAGTGCCAGTGGATGCTATGTAAAATGAATAGTGATTTCACACTCTTTCTTCACTAAGATAAAAGCATTAATGGAGTCCTAGCACAGTAAGTGAATTTATTATTAGAGGATGACATTTCTGAATAGCAAATAATGGGCCTCAAGCAATGACTTGGAGTGGTTTCTGGAGCTATCAGAGGGAGAACTGTAGTCACAAGTTCAGTGCTGCAGTAATCCCTGAACTTGACAGCCGCATGGACTGCCCCACAGTTTTGAACTGCTGTTCAAAAGAAAATCTTTTATAGTCCTGGAAATGAATGTTAAGCAGTGTCTTGGACTTGAGATGTAAAACTAGTCCATAAATAAATGGAAGAAAACATTAATGACGGACTTCTATATTTAGTAATGGTCTAACTTTTCTGTCTGAAAATTGTTTCCCCTCTGTTCCAGTTTATTTAAGTATAAAAACGTATTGCAATGCATGTGTCCCATTCCTCTGCAATAAAAGAAACTCTGCATATATAACTCTCAGTGCTACAGGTTCATCCCTGGCACATATGTGCACACTTGCATTCACCAGAAAGAAGTTACATTTTACAAATAGCCTTAGAGATGATAAGTGACTCCAGTTAAATAGGATACGGAAAGGTGTCAAATAAATATTGCTCTCAAGGACCTCTTTCAGCTCAAGTGGCCCTGGAGATTTGTCTAGAGTGAAATTTACTATCAATGACTTGGAGTCCTCACCTGCCTGGCAAAACTACTGGGAAATCTCTAGTTGTGAAAATGTTCAGCTAATAATGTCAATTTCTTCTTTCATTGGCCTTCTTTATTTCAGAGATCAAAATTATGAAAAATATGTGAGGAAAGATTTACAAAAGCCCTTTGGGAAAGCTTAAAAATGTTCCTTGCTGCACATCTGGCAGGAATATATATGAAAGAAGACACAGAGAATGAGCTTGCAAGTTTAAGGCCCTAAATAATTTTACAAATGTCGACTGATGCATACATTTATTTTACAGTGGTTTCAAAATAATTTTTAGTTCTTTTACAACATTATATATCCTACAGTGCTTTGAAGGGAAAGCAGAAGTCTTGATAAATGAGCTCACATTGTGTGTGATATGGTATATAGCTGGTCTTGTGGTACAGGGCGGGCTTAACTGCTTTTAAAGGTGGAAGAATACAAACCAAAAGGAAACAAACCCCGAACAGCAGTGTTAGATATTAGGAGCAAGGCTCTGATTCAGCAAAGAACTTAACTTTTAGCACATTCATAAATCTCTTTGACTGGAGTGGGATGCAAGCACATGATGAAATGTTAAGCGCTATGTTGAATAGGGACTTACATCCTGAGACTAAGGAGTTCCATGGAAAAACCTCCACTGATTTCAGTGAGACCATAATTTGTCCTTAAGCAATACATTTGTCTGATAGTCTAACAAGGATAAAAAGGGGTTAAGGTCCAGCTATAGAGTCTGCCTTTCTCTATCAAGTTGCAGCAGTCGAGCGTTAAGTGCTGGAGGTCCTTAGTTCAGTCCTCGATGTCAGCCAAGATGGCGGCTGTCGCGTAAGTGGGGGTTCCATGCTTCGTGCATTGGGGCCTTTTAAAGACCCTTAGAGAGTTGTTAGTGTAGAAAATGAGCATGGCCATTGTCTCACCTCCCTCCTGCACTTCCTCTTTCTGTCTGCAAATTGTCCCCCGCCTTTGTTCCAACTTTTCTCTGTCCACCTTTATCCTCCATAAAACAGGTCTGCTACAGGTCACAGTTCTGTCAACCTAAGTGCTCAGAAATCATGAGTCAGGCCTCAAATAAATCATCATAAGGTCTTAAAAATCATGACCAAGTGCCTTTGACTTATAAGAGGGCTTCTTTCCCCTTTCTCCTTGTTGATTACTGCAGGCTGAAACAGAAAGAAGCAAATGCTACTGCGTACCAGAAGACCACAATTAAAAGACAGACAGTGATTTTGCTGCGCTGTTACAGAATGAATGAAATGGATTGAGTATTCCAGGCCATGCTCAGTGACATCGCGGTAAGACTCAACAGTTTAGCCTCCTCCTGTTCCACTTTCCAGCAAAAAAGAAAAAAAATTCCCTAAAGAAGGCTGTTAAGGATACTTTCCCTTAGATAAAAGGAAGGGTAAACCAATATTTGTGATTCTCTGGTACTATTAAGGAAAGAGCTGTGTAGAAATTGTAAACCATCTTCTTAATAGGGTCTCTTGAGGAGGATGTGTCAAGAGTCATTAAGCAGCAAGGTGCTTTAATATAGGTGATTCAGGGAACCTGAAGTCTTTAGACTCTGCAGGCCGGGTGCTCGGTGAGAACCTCAAGGGGCAAAAAGCCCGATCATCATCCACTACCAGGTCAAAGATAGAGGCTGGAGAGAGCAGCCAATTGATTCTTGAAGGCTGAGCAGCTACTGCTGGGAAGGGACAGCAGCTTCTCCCAGTGCTCCTGCCTTGCATCCTGGTAGTAGTGTTCCCGAGGCTACAAGGGGAGGCGACTCCCCTAGCTC
This sequence comes from Natator depressus, assembly GCF_965152275.1. Lineage (NCBI taxonomy): Eukaryota > Metazoa > Chordata > Testudines > Cheloniidae > Natator > Natator depressus. The sequence continues at coordinate 5,053,064 of NC_134240.1, read as the reverse complement.
CTCACTGTAGCAATGGAGCTGATTCCAGCACGTCACTTAAAAACCACAGGGAGTGGATTTCTGATTCATCATCAAATAGGCATGTTCTCCTTAACATGGTCACCCTTGAGGGCCACAAGAGGGCTGCAGGGTGGATGCCACTGCTCTAAGCACACCTAAAACTACTGGCTCTCTAGCAAAACCCTGCTCCCGTGACAGAAACTGCAGCGTGCTGATGCTAAATCCTACCATGAGCCTAGCCCAGCAGGGTTTGCACTGCTCTGCTTGGCCATTTGAAAAAAAATAGATTACACTCAGCAGAGCAGCAATAAGCAACACTTCCGGTCACAAAGAGATACACTGCAGTACGGATCACAAACTCATTCATGCCCTTCTGCTTCCCATTGGTGTTTAATTGTTAAATTATTTGAATATTCTCCTTCTCTTTCTCCTCTGGGCCTTGCACCGTGCTGCTGAAATGTATCATTATACAACAACCTCCAGCTATCTTTCTTCAGAAGGCTCATGGTAACCCAGATGTGTCACATGAAAAGAAAAGTTTTGCCTACGACAGCTGTAAATGTTTCTGCCTCATGCTTAAAGGAAAAAAACCATACTGATTCATCCTCAGATGAGGATAAGCCCAGAAATAAGCACTTTCAGCATGTGGCATAAGGGAAAACTTTCACTGATTTCATATTCAAAGACTGTTGCCATTTAAAAAATATTGTAATAATTAAGAGGGAGATTAAAAAATAAAACACCTAAAGGATTTAGGACAAGAAAACCCACTGAAAATCATGGGATTTCAGCTCCTAAATCCATTAGATTCTTTTGAAACTCATCTCCCAAAATTGGTGGTGGATATATCCGCACATGCAAAGATATTGTCAGTTGTTGTTACAGATTCTATCCTTCCCCATACAAAGGAGAATGGTGCAGTAGCACTGAGCATGGCATATAATTCCTACATATGAAGTAAAATAAACTAGAAATACTACTAAGAAAATACCAAGTAAATATAACACAGATCTCACACATATTCCTTTACACAGCACAGATATGAGGTAAACAGCATAATGAACGATCCAGCGAGAGAAATAAAAATTGTACTTAAAGTAGTATTCATAGATAGAAGAAATATCATAGCGAACAGCCACGTGAAACAACAAAATTAAGAATCTGATCCAAAGCTTATTGAAATCAATGGGGTCTTTTCAGTGAACGGGCTTTGGATTTGCCCCTAAATGAATTTCCTTATCCATTCTGATGGACATCATAAATAAATTAGCTAATTAGAATAGTAAAAGAAAATATGACAGCTTGAAAGTAGCTTTCCAAACTTAATTTTGTCCAATGTAAACATATATTCTTTTGTTATTTGCTAAGTAGTTTGCATAAGTAAAGCTACAAGAAGATTTTTGAAGAACCACGCTATCATCCTCTACCGTTCCTAGTTCCCACTGTGAGTTGTGTATTATCATAAATAATGACTCTATGATCCTGTTCATCAAAGAGTATTACTGACAGCTCTGACCCTCAGGAGATACCTCACTTAAAAAAAAATTGGCTTTTCAACAGACTAGTCAAGAGTTCCCTTGCCCCCCAAAAAACCTGTATTATATTAAAGGTAAATCCCTAAATCCACCACAAACAATTCTTGTTTAAGGAGCTAAATATTGTACTTATTTAAATCACAATTCGGATTTTATTCAGGTCTGTCTAATAGTTTATTCTGTTCTAAGTGTAGATAGGGATGACTAGCAATTATTCATACTGGATGTCTGGGTTACAGTAAATATAACCTTTAGGCAGTCTCTGATATCACAATAAATCATTGCATTGTGAATTTGCATGAAGAGACAGCTCACTTTCACCTCTGCTCGATTTCTTGAAGGAGACACAATTCTGAGCTCCTCAAGCAGGCCAGTAAATACAAGGGCTTCAGACCTTGGTTCACGCCTCTCCGAAAAAGAAAGAAGTCACCTACCAAAACTGATTCGTGAGGCTGCAGGGGAAAGGTTTAGTTGCGTTCATGGAAAAAAATGGTCCATCCGCATGCACTTTGGATTGCAAGTTCTCTTGCATTCATGACATCACTTATCCTGTCAGAATATTTACACACTCTTTGATTGAGGTCTGATTCGGTGTGTTCTGGAGCTCAGCTTTTGGTTTACTAGCATAAAGATCAAAAGCAGCCAAGATCAAAGGATGAAATTGTAAGAAAGAGGAGACTGCTTTGCTTTTGGGGTGTGAGAGTAGACTACGAAGTCCTTATATAATGCCTTCTGTTCTTCTACTGAGCATTCTGATGAGTCCCCAGAACTTCTCTATTATGTCCTGTGGGCATAGTTAACTGTGAAAAAGGGGTGGGAAACTCACAGAGAAACATTCTTTTGGAAGGTTCAAATGTTCCTTGTATTTCCTCAGCTTCTTTCCCATTAAATGGCAGGGAGAACTCAGACACCTTTACCTGTCTGCTTTTATGCTTGTGTAACACACTTAAGCATGCTGTATCCATCTCTAGTGAGCCACATGAAGGAGAAAAGCCTGCTAGTGCTACCAGCTAATGGAGTTACTCTTTTAGCTCAGGCTTTTAGTGCTGAAAATCTGGAATTTAAACCCTGCTGGTGACCAGTGGAGGAGAGTTTTTATACTTGCTGTAAAAATTGTTTCATTTTGACATTTAGAAAGGACCGTTTTCAACTTTTTAATTCAAAACAAATGTTTGTTTTGAAATTACCTTTAATTTTATGTTTTTAAAATTAAAAAGAAAAAGAAATCCTCAAAATGGCAATGAAACGTTTCATTCAACTTGAAACACATTTTTTTTTTCAACTTTGGAAGTGGCCAAAAGTTCAAACACACCTTGTTAACCTAAATGATTTTTTCCCAATTTTTCAGAATTACTAGCAAACTGGAAAATCAATCCCACAGCTCTAGTTAATGCTACAGTGGTGAGTTTAGTTTCATCCATATGTTTCATGTCCTGTGACATTCCCTCCAGATTTCTGACCTGGATTTTAGAACAATCACAGATGGGACAGCAGAGAACCCTTCAGTTATGCCATGGGCTCGCTGTATACTTGTGGCGTTTGGTTAGTATTGTATGAGTACCCATTCCATGCAGAAATGATCATAAGAATGGCCATATTGGGTCAGCCCAAAGGTCCATCTAGCCAAGTATCCGTCTTCTGACAGTGGCCAGTGCCAGGTGCTCCAGAGGGAATGAACACAACAGGTAATCATCAAGTGATCCATCCCCTGACATCCAGTCCCAGCCTCTGGTAATCATAGGTTTAGGGACACCCAGAGCATGAGTTTGCATCCTTGACCTCCTTGGCTAATGGCCATTGATGGATCTATCCTCCATGAAATTATCTAATTCTTTGTTGAACCCTGTTACACTTTTGGCCTTCACAGGATTCCAGTATAACTTGTCTCACTCTGGAGTTGCAGTGCTTTGGCCTGGTACACTCCTAGTGCACTGGGAACACTACAATGTTGTTTGATTTACTAGTCTGGAGAGACAGCAATCAAATTGACTGTGTGATTAAAAAAACTCCACTGCTAAAGTAGCATGACTGCGGGGATGTCTTGAATGATTATCAAGGAAGGAAAGAGATGAAATCACAGAGGGCAAAGGAAGAGCGTGGATTATGCCCCTGCCATAACATTTTGCAAGCATCCATCCTTCTGTCCATTTTGAAATTCTTTCTTGTCTGTTTTCTCTCAGTGGATATGGAGAGCATAAAAAAAATAAATGAGACGCTTGATTTCTACTAAATTTATTTGAGCATAAGCTTTTGTGAGCTACAGCTGAATGCATCCGATGAAGTGAGCTGTAGCTCATGAAAGCTTATGCTCAAATAAATTTGTTAGTCTCTAAGGTGCCACAAGTCCTCCTTTTCTTTTTGCGGATACAGACTAACACGGCTGCTACTCTGAAACTTGATTTCTACCAGGAGATGGAATTCCCATGGCATTCCTGCAGGCCGGTGATTTATAAAGCCGTTTGAGAAAAGCCTCTTCCTTCAGGCTTTTGGCTTGTTGACTGGCTACTCCATCATTGGGAGTGAAAAATAACTGGCCTGAAGCACATCTCTTGCTAACATTTATATTCCTAGAAGAGGATTTTAAGAAGGATTTTAAGCAAAATACCCCAAATCCGCCTCAAATTTGCTATTGCCTGTTCCCTTAAACCATTTCCAAATCCAGACCGTACTAATGAAATCTTTCCTATTAACTGCAAGGTTCAAAGCTTAGACTTTGGGCTTTGAGCCTTTTCCCACTGAAGTCAACATTAGCATTGCCATTGTCTTCCATGACAGCAAAGAGAGGTAATGTGCCCCAGTGCTTAGGGTACTAGATGGAGACTCAGGAGCCATCTGGTCTATTCTTGGCTCTGCCACCAATCTTCTGAGTGACCTTGGACAGGTCACTTCCCTTCTCCTTCTTTCTCCAGCTAGTCTATTTAGTGTGGAAGCTCCTTAGGGCAGATGCTGCTTCTTACTCTGTGGGTGTACAGTTTCTTGCACACTGGGGCTCTGGTCTCGTTGGGACCTCTAAGTGCTACCCTAATAGATATAATTGCATGGGCCCTGACTCTTTTGAAAGAAAATTAGTAATTTATTTTGCAAGGAGCAAGTGAAGCATGTAATCTTCATTAATTAGGATCCTGTGGTGGGAAATTTCAGCTGACTGAGAATGTGGGCAAAATTAGAGAGAGAGAATAATTTTGGAGTAAGAAATTTAAATCCTTGGACAAAAGGAGTCTCCTACCTAATATTTTGAATCCCACATGAAGACAAGTGGGCAGTCCAAATGCAGAACTTCTCCCTTTGTTAGCTACCCACACACATGCTAGATAAATAATGTGTAGAACCACCACATGACAATCATCAAAAGACATTTACATCATTATGAAGCACACAAATTCTAGAGAAGAGTGAGATGAGCCCTGCAAAGCAACAAGACAAGTGGCTGTGGCAGAGGCATGCCGATACGGTAGGTGAGAGCTAGACCTTGGGCACCAGAAAGATAATTTATCCAGCTGTCTGGGAATCTGTCAGCACTAGCACTGTAAGGTTCTGCAGAGCCACTTCGCCAGAGCTAGGACTCAGTCCAGAAACTCCAAGAATCAGAAAATCACTCAGATATGTTTGTGAAACATTAACTGGCAACACTTCACTTGTGTCCTTTTTACTTTGAGCTATCAAATGTGAAGCCCTTCTTAAAAAAAACTAGAAAACTGTGTTTCATCATGTCACTGGGGAGTTCAGGAAAACCTGGTGTATTAATTAGACTTTCTTGCAATTGAATCAATCACTTCTCAAGGCTTTGGCTGGAAATGTAGCAATTAATCTAATACAATCAATACAATCTAATACAATCTAATCAATTAATCTAAAAAAAAGACCCATATGAATGTCTCCTGTTAGCAGGCAAGGAATCTTGGATGTGGTTACCAATGTCATTACTATTATTTATTGCTTTACAATGCACCTTGCAAGTGACTGCATCATCTCAGCAACAAACCAAGACAGGGTATTAGGCCATCCAAAAACTGACTGGGATAAATGAATGCTTTAATTCTGATCTTAAAACCAAGCCATAGGCACAAAGATTAAGGGGGAGCATATTCCACCAGTTGGGGACAGATGATGTAACAGGTAAAGAATCCAGTCGACATCATAAGGGATCAGCTAGCACATAAATCAAATTACATTGCTTAGATCACGAGGAACCAGAGAATGGAGCACTTTAGACTTAATCAATGCATGTTTAAATGTAATCCTCGGGCTAACAGGCAGATGAAGTAACACCTTAGATAAAGATGATTGCATAGTAAGGAAAAATAAAAGTCCTTGTGATCTGAACTTATTGTAGGAGGAAGAGGGAAGGCATGTTAACAACAAAAATGTAGAGTACTATTCTGCCCATCTGCACAAGAATGTGAGTGCCTTTTAATTTTGGAAAGGTTAAGGAGTGGCCGGGTAGCTACATAATTTCGTTAGATTGCCAAAATGAACAGTAACAGAAACTGGCATCAAAAAGGGCATCTAAGTTGCTAATGTGAGGCCCCACACATAGGGCCCAATCCAGTACCCATTGAAGTCAATGGGGGTCCTTCCATCAGCTTGCATGGACTTTGGATCAGGCCCCTCCAGAAGAGGAATGGATTGAGCTCCCCGAAGTGAGTGACATTTCTTTCTGGCAAAATCTCCGCTTATTCCTTAGTGGGGAGTGTTAGAGGTTTTGAAAGAGTCAGGAAGTTGGTTTGAGAGAACAGGGCATCAGAAGCCTGGGGATGACTCTTTTGTGAAAGGGAAGGGACGAAATGAGGCTTCATTGCACACCCCAGAAATGGGTGAACTAGTTCACACCAAAACAAAATTGGAATCACCTGGAATTTTGGCCCCATATTGGAATCAAATCCAAACCCACATCTTAATCCCTTCCCCTTCTTGAAATCCAAACAAGTTTTAGGCCCCAGTCCTGCCACGTGAGCCACAAGGAAAGCCCTAAGTACCCATGTGGTTCTCCTTGCAGGATCAAGGCCTTATTTACATTTCTCTTTCTAATTTTCTCTTCCGAATTTTGCATTCAGTCTTCCATGATTTAGCCTTTGCCATTGTCAGCATTGAAACATTTTATGAACAGTTACTGACTATAGTGAAGTTTTATTTCTCTTCCTGATGTATGAAAGAGGTATTGGGGCTGCTGGATACAAGCCAGCTTTGCTATAAGCCAGTTCCAGGAGAGATCTCCAGCAATGTGCAGTATTCAGTAACCACTTTATCCACACTGCCTCGCTAATGCATCGTCTTGACACTACCTCAATATACTGTAAATTACTTTTATAGGAAAGGCAGGTTGATTGATAGTTCCAAGTGAAACTAAGTTCGGTCGGGCACCTCCATTCCCTGCAATTTCCTGCTACCTAATAGGTTAACATTTTGCATGTTAACATTTTCATTCCATCTTATAATGCCATTGCACCCAAAAGTTAAAACTTTCAGAAGAACTTACAAATTTATACTGCTGATAACTGGAATGCAAAGATCTCATAGAACAAAAAGCTGTTTTATGTACCTTTACTGAGGCTGTTCATTTATTTGTTGACCAGGCTTTAAAAAAAACATCTGTCCACCTATAGCCACGTACATTCTTGCTTGCAGCACATCTTTATTAGGCTGGTGAATGGGAAGTTGTTAAAATGAGCTTGTCAGGGAGGTTGCAGGTTGCTAGGACCTAGCTGGGGACTTACAATGCAACTGAGGGAGATCATAGGTCATGGAGAGGTTATAAGTGTTCAGATGTGCTGTGGACAAACTGCCATGCTTTTCAAACTGTTGAGATTAATCCATCATGTGTATGTAATGCCTTAGAAGCCTTGATATTTTCCTGATGTTCTTATTAAGGAGAAGGATCTCTCTAGCAACATGCGTTTTTGCAGCAGGAGACTCTCCAGCACTTCGTGTATTCTCGTTACTTAAAAAATGGAGAATATGGGCAATATCATAAATATTCTGAAATATAGCTTCCCTGCTATCTGTTTTTGCCTAATTTTTAGGCATTGCTGACGGGTGAGGTGATTAGTACATTTCAGCAATTTAATTATTGTGTATTCATTTCACAGCTTGGAATGCTCATGAGATAGCTCCCCTTTTATAGCAAAATACTTAATATCTGCTTGGTTCAAACGGTGATTTGTGCTCATAATGAAATCCATCTGTCTTAGGCTTCTCTGTAGCTTCTGTCACTATAGTACCTAAGAGCCCAAACCAAAGCAGTTAGTGGGAATCTTTTCATTGATTTCAAAGGGCTGTGAATCAGGCCCTAAATGTTGAGTCTAGTTCCATAGGAAATAAGAGCAATATATAAACATCGATCTCTCTCTCTCTAATTTGGGAAAAGAAACGTTTCCTCTTATGTTATCATTTTTACAGAACACATGTATTGTTTAATATCATGTTATTGACTTCTGTTTATCACGCCTTCTGGATATAATTTGATATGTGTGCATAATTTAAGGGCAGAAGTCACATTTTTGAATGAAACCATCACACAGGCATCATCGACTCTGGTTGTGACTAAGCTTTCAGAACCATTGGTGTTAGAAGTCCTTCCTTACATAGAGTGAGGTGACTGGTCCCATTATATCTAGAAATGGAAAGGTATGGAGAAGATGGAGAGGACTCAGGGTAATAAAGCCACAGATATATGGATGAACAAGCAGGTATCATGGTCCCACAATGAAGCCTGTCCAGCACAGCCTGCAGAATATGTGTAATACTCTCTTTTTTGGTAATTCAGACTGTCCAGTAAATTATTTTTAAATTGTTTTTCTCAGATAAAAATATGAAAACCAGCTCAGCAAGGATTTATGGCAATGAATCTTCTGGTGTAGAAGTCCCCAAGCTTTACCATAGCACAGACCACATCTTTACGTACAGATTATCTCATGGACTTCCATTTCCATTCACAGATTCACAGACCAAGTCCCCTCACATTCATAATCCCACAACATCCCTGTGCCAAGTACAGCAACCACGTACATTGATAAGCAACATTAGGAAAGTGTGTAGCGTCTTGTTTTCATAAGCCCTGAGCACCCCCAGCTCTCACTGAGTTCAGCTGGTGTTTGAGTCCTCAGTACTTCTGAAAAATCAGGACCTATCAATGGATTTTTGGTTTGTTCAGGGAAAAAAGTGTTTTATCCTTTTGCAAAAAAAAAAAGGCAATCTGCTGCTTTCTCTCCTCAGTTCGTCTCCTCCACATATCTCAGCTGGAAACAAGAAGAGCCGGAACCATAGACCACTATTTGAGAACCTCTATTTAATGGACTATGGATAACCAAGCTTCTTAAGCTTGTTCTATTTGCAGTGTGATGATGGAGTCACAACCAAAGTATCACTTCTCCCCTTTGTTCTCTTGTTCACATGCATTTCAATCACTCCCAAAGCACCAGATAATGATACCGTGAAAGAACCTTTGAAGGAAAACCAATCTTTAGGATCGAGCAGTGTCCCCCGGCCAGCTGTATACAGTAATTCTGCCAAGCCCACTGTGGTGTAAGCATGAACCTACTTCTTTGCATGAACATCCACTAGCTATACAGCAAGGCAGAGGACACTGTTATTGTTACCATCATACCCAGAAGCCTCCATCGGGACTGGAACCCCATTGTGCTGGATATGGTTTAGGCCCGTATGAAAAGGCAGCAGCAGGGAAAGTGGGATTAGGAGTATTTCCTCCCATCTTAGAGGCACTGTACCACAAAGACAAGGGCTCAAGACCTCAGACAATTAGAGTTTGGTATCTGGCTGAATTAGATTTGCTCATCCATTACATTTGAAAGGGGGGGGGAAGCCCCAGCTGCTGCTAAGAATGGTAATAACAGAAACTTGTACTTGGTGCTCCTGAGCGTTTTGCCTCACCTTAAGCTGTGCTCAGCACAACTTTTACAACCTTTGGGCCAGTACCTAAGCTAGGGTAAACCAGCCAGTGACTTCAATTTAGCTGCACTGATATAAACTAACAGGGGATCTGGCCTTTTAATATTTCCAGCTTTAAAAACAATAAAGACTTCATGCTCTAACAGCTTATAATTTATTTGTAATTTCCTTAACAGCAAGAAGCCATTAGTTGTACATTACGTGATTCTATAGCTCTGCAACGCTGTAATTTATTAGGTACTTCTATGGTATTGCTATTTATTGTTATTGCTGTATTTATTGCCATTCTAATGATTATTTATATTGTTCTATTTGTTTTATATACTAAGAACTTCAATGTAATAGCATCTGTGGAAAGGCTCGTTGAGGCCAAGTCTAGCACATGTTCCATGAGCGCAGGAGTCAATGCTGTACGTGTTTCAAATGCTAAACCCTCTATGCTCTAGCACTTTGGGGGTTCCTGGTGCCATGGGTGCAAAGAGCCAGACTGGGCTCCTTTTATTATTATTTATTTGTTATGTGTATTGTCGTAACACGTTGGAGTCCCCATCATGGACCAGGACCCTCATTGTGCTGTACAAACGCAGAACAAAAAGATGATCCCAGTATCTCAGTTCCTTACTGCATTTGTCTCTCACTTGGAAGAGCATAGAATATACAATCCTGTAGGGTTAGGGTTAAACTGTCCCCAGTGTCTTGGGCAATGTCGGGGGGAGGGTTAGCTCAGTGGTTTGAGCATTGGCCTGCTAAACCGAGGGTTGTGAGTTCAATCCTTGAGGGGGCCATTTAGGGATCTAAGGCAAAAATTGGGGATTGGTCCTGCTTTGAGCAGGGGGTTGGACTAGATGACCTCCTGAGGTCCCTTCCAACCCTGATAGTCTATGATTCTAATGTCTAGTGACCTATTTGGACATTCTTCTGCCTGGCTATTGTCCTATCAAGCCACATCCTAGCCGCTCTGCAAGCTATAGACTGCAAGGTCCGTGTCTAGACACTCACTAGAGTATTCTACAACTAAGGGTTGCTGCTCCCAGCCTACTCTACCTGTGTACCAATCCACAGGCTGCGTATACGTAGGGCTTCCTCAGGGTGTGGGTATCTCAAGGCGGATTGTTTTAAGAGGGATTTAGATTCATGTTGGATTGATTTGTCCCAGTTCCCTAGGAGAGTTGAGAAATGCACACAGCTAATAAAGAATTTTGGATGAGCTCATTCTGCTCTGAGTGAGAGGGGATGGTGCCGATAGGAATGGGAACCCCTCCCACAGCAAGTGGGACCCACAGGAGAGAGCATTATGCCCTTTGGACAGGGTGACAGACCTGTGAGTCTGGAGGGTGGGAGGCAGATCAGGAGGAGATTCTGAGGAACTTCACCTCTTTTGTTAAACAGAATCGGGACATTTGGGAGAAGGCTTTAGCCCTCCATGAGCGGGGCTCAGAGTAACCATCTGGCTGGCTCCTTACACTACTGTTGCAAAGTTTGCCTTGACAGGATTAGATTAAATCCCACCACTTCATGCAATTGACACTGCATCCTGCTATCAACCTGTGGCCATCGGCAATGGTTCAACGCACTGTATGCTAAAGATCATAGAATCAAATCATAGAATAATAGGGTTGGAAGGGACCTCAGGAGGTCATCTAGTCCAACCCTCTGCTCAAAGCTGGACCAAACCCCAATTTTTGCCCCAGATCCCTAAATGGCCCCCTCAAGGATAGAACTCATAACCCTGGGTTTAGCAGGCGAAAGCTCAAACCACTGAGCTATCCCTCCCCCCTACTTGAACACTTGTGATTTCAAATCAGCTGAAGGATAGTTTCAGACACTTTTTATTTTCTGTGGGAAGTTATATCAGGAAAAGCCCTCCCTCCCCCCCGAAAATGCACAGCAGTTCATTGACATTTATACAGCATAGTTTAAACACAACCGCTGAGCTGTCCCCTGATTCACACGTCCGGCTTTTACTGCTCAGAGCAGCTAGAGTTACAGCTGCCCATAGATAGCTGAACTCTAATGCATTGCTTCCGATTGCTAATCAGTTAGCTTTGCATAATTGATTCTTGGCCCTTCCATTTTTTGTCAGTTGAATCAACCTTATTGACTGAGTGGCTGAGCTTAATGGAAATTTTGGATGTTGCTACCACAACTGTTAACTCTTAGAAAGCTGAGACGTGCGTGCTTGGAAAGTGTATAAAGCTGCTATACTCACTGTCAGCCTTCCCTAAAGATCTCTGTCTCTCTGAGTCCTCCCTAGCTGCAGGTCCCTCATTCCAATCTCCACAAGAGCTTCAACCCCCTTTCAGCTCCATTTCTCTTCCCTGCCACTCATCCTTCTGCTGACAGTTTCCTCCTCCCCCCAGTGCTCTCTGCTATGTCCCTTCCTGCCTCCCCCTGGCTAGGCAAACCCACCAGATGCTCTTTTTGCCGTGAGTATTCTGCACCCCAGGGTGGCCGCTCTCAGCCTTATTTCTCCGTGGCCCACTGCCCAGGCTGGCTATCCATAGGGTTTTCTGCAAGATAGGTTGGGAACAGGCAGTGGGGTAGTCAGGTGAGATATTCAGGGCACCCCAGGAACGAGGGATGGGTTTTAACAGCAGGGCAAGAGCTCTACTCTCTGATAATTTATTGTACAAATTCAGTGTACAACAGGCTTCCACCTAGCTCTAGTCTTAGCTGAGCTGGGGTTGTCTAGTGGCTGCAGCTATTTGACTGTGAAGTACAATACTGTGGGAATGCTATTGAATCATAGAATCATAGAATATCAGGGTTGGAAGGGACCTCAGGAGGTCATCTAGTCCAACCCCCTGCTCAAAGCAGGACCAATCCCCAATTAAATCATCCCAGCCAGGGCTTTGTCAAGCCTGACCTTAAAAACTTCTAAGGAAGGAGATTCTACCACCTCCCTAGGTAACGCATTCCAGTGTTTCACCACCCTCCTAGTGAAAAAGTTTTTCCTAATATCCAACCTAAACCTCCCCCACTGCAACTTGAGACCATTACTCCTTGTTCTGTCATCTGCTACCACTGAGAATAGTCTAGAGCCATCCTCTTTGGAACCACCTCTCAGGTAGTTGAAAGCAGCTATCAAATCCCGCCTCATTCTTCTCTTCTGCAGACTAAACAATCCCAGTTCCCTCAGCCTCTCCTCATAAGTCATGTGTTCCAGACCCCTAATCATTTTTGTTGCCCTTCGCTGGACTCTCTCCAATTTATCCACATCCTTCTTGTAGTGTGGGGCCCAAAACTGGACACAGTACTCCAGATGAGGCCTCACCAATGTCGAATAGAGGGGAACGATCACGTCCCTCGATCTGCTCGCTATGCCCCTACTTATACATCCCAAAATGCCATTGGCCTTCTTGGCAACAAGGGCACACTGCTGACTCATATCCAGCTTCTCGTCCACTGTAACCCCTAGGTCCTTTTCCCCAGAACTGCTGCCTAGCCATTTGGTCCCTAGTCTGTAGCTGTGCATTGGGTTCTTCCGTCCTAAGTGCAGGACCCTGCACTTATCCTTATTGAACCTCATCAGGTTTCTTTTGGCCCAATCCTCCAATTTGTCTAGGTCCCTCTGTATCCTATCTCTGCCCTCCAACGTATCTACCACTCCTCCCAGTTTAGTATCATCCGCAAATTTGCTGAGAGTGCAATCCACACCATCCTCCAGATCATTTATGAAGATATTGAACAAAACCGGCCCCAGGACCGACCCCTGGGGCACTCCACTTGACACCGGCTGCCAACTAGACATGGAGCCATTGATCACTACCCGTTGAGCCCGACAATCTAGCCAACTTTCTACCCACCTTATAGTGCATTCATCCAGCCCATACTTCTTTAACTTGCTGACAAGAATACTGTGGGAGACCGTGAATTGAAGGTCCCGTGGTATATGGTCTGCAAGAAGTCTGTGTAGTAATTCACTTGTCAGTTGATACCTGGGTTTCTGTACTTAGATTTTGTCCCTTTTTACAAGAGGAAAATAGATTTTTTAAAGCCTCTACTGAGGAAGCAGCACGATTTTGCACAGAAGTCACGCCAAGATGTGCAGGGGACTGTAGACAAGTGGTCACCTCATGGCACCCCCTGGTGGCCTCATGACAGGTCTGCACTCGTCCCCCTCAGTTTCCCTTCTTGGATCCCTGAATAAACTCAACACAAGGGTGTTTCCAGTCCCATCACGACAGCCATCCTTGGGGTCTGCTTTATTAACTTAAAGTTCAGAACTAAATACAAACGTCTTCTCTCCTCCCTGCTCTGGTCAGAGTCCTTCCTGCCTTAGCAGGCCACTCCCAGCCCTTCCTAGCTGGAGCAATTCCCCTGTCTCAGGGTCTTCCCTGCAGGAGCCTCTCTTATTCTCTGCAGCCTCCTGAGCTCCCCCCTTACTGCAGCCAGCTTCTGCTCTTTATAGGGAATTGCCGGATTCCCCTCAAGTGGGGCTCACTCTGCAATCAGATTGACTTGGCCCCAGATTGACTCTGCAGCCCCTGGGACGAGCCACCCTCTTACAGGGATACTCCCTGTAGTGTAGGGGAGCTATCATGTTTCAGCCCATGAGCCCAAGGAGTCCTCCACTCCACAAACCTATAGCATAGGCAGGACACCCCTGAGGACTCTACCAATGCAGAAGTGCACATGTAATTACTAAAGGGTACAAAGATGGCTCAACATGTATAAATCAATGGGCAACTGTCATATTTAAAGTGGTGACAAGCTGTTGCCATAGTTACCTGTTATTTTATGGAACCTTTCAGCAACACCATTGCAAAGAGTGACGGCTGACATGCGTTACCTCGCATGTCTTGGGCCCAAAATATATGCATGGACCCTTTCATTTGGATGAAAGTTTTGTGCAGATTAGGTTTAGAAAACAGTTGAAAATCCTGACGTGGTCCATCCAGGGTGTGTGTTATCAACTCCCTAAACAATTTCTGGACATTTCTGTGTTTAAAGTTATCTAAACTCATATAGTTCATTTCTGATGATGAAATGCTTATCTGACCTCTTACTGAAGATCTTCATTTTTTACCCATGAAAAAGAAAGTCAAAGTGAAATTCTTCAGAGTATTTTTCCTTTCTAGGGTTGGACTCCAGGCAAAATGTATCCCTATTTTTTTATAGTTGTGAGCTAATTGCTGTGTACATTGGTGAGAGCGAACTCCAAGAATGAAACTAATTAAAAATCTATCCATGTGGACCTCACCCATGTGATTATTGTTATTAATTGAGGCTTATTTTACCATACCTTTGCTGAATGACAGTGTATCTCTTGTTTTATGCAATAACAACAAAAAAGATGGAAACCTCCGAGATGAGAGACATGAAGTCAATTTGTTGGGAAGTTAATAAATCCACCGCAGACTACTGATGGTTAAAAATCAACTAGTACAGAATCACTACAGATGTCGGCGGTTTTTCAACATACCCTACACTATTTTCACATTATTTTCCTAAAATTGCGATCTCAGTATTTCGTACGGTGTTTTTTAAAGACATAAATATTTGTGGCTATGATTGTCCTAGAGGAAAAGCTGACAAGGTAGCCTTTATGATAAATTACAGTGCACAAGCTTTTTGGCCCTAAAAAGATCCTTTGTTCAAGTGTATGGTTTTAAATTAAAGGTCACAGAGCAATATACAACTTCGACTTATTGATCATAAAAACTGGAAGGCACATATCGGACCTTTGTTCCATGCTTATTATACCTATTGATACCAAATGAAGTTCCATGTATGGGGTGAGGGGAAAACAGCTCCTAAATTTGAATTATCAAGAGTATATTTGACAACAATACACTGTAACGATTATCTCTTGTTCTCTATTATAAATGAGCGTGACAGTGCTTCTCAGACTCCTTGAAAGCTAGGTCAAGCAACATGTATTTAAACAGCAAATTACATTTCCTTATGAAGCGAAAGAACAGAGTTAAGCTCTAGAATTTCTGCTTTTTTTTCCATGCCTCCTCCTACCCCTCTCTTAGTTTTCAGATGAGAAGATACATGGCAAAAGGATGTTCTGCTTCAAGTTTACGTTGTTCCTTGGCCATTTCATTAGGGTGATAAATATATTATATGAGAAAGTAGAAGCTGTATGGTTCAGTTGGTTTGTTTTCTCTACACATAGCATGCATCATCATGATATCCACATAACCATCACCTTAAGTCAAAAGAATCTTGATTTTAGTATTCATGAGTTTGAACACCAGGGATTTCTGACATGGGCTCAAAATTGAGAGTGAAAGTTCAATTTTTGTCTGTTTTTAAGATTAAAATAAGGCAAACCCACCAAGTTTTGCATCTTGACCCAGCTTCATTCCCAGTTTTGCTTAGTCTTCTTGGAAAGTCGTGTTTCTTGGTGAATCGTGACTTTCACAGGAGGTTTTGTGTTTTCTTGTGAAATTTTCACACCGCTCTAATCTAAAATTTGTGAAAGACAAATCTCCACAGAGGTCATATTAGAAAAATAATCTCTCTCTCTAATCTCAATGTGGAAAATACATTTGCTTAGAACATTTCCTTCTCTGTGGCTGTTAGAAACAGCAAAGACACATTGTCATTCAAATATGAATGTGCCTGGCATTACAATGAGTAGCAGAACATGTATGTTCCAGATGAGATTAATGCATTCATATTAGGTTTCTTTCGTTTGATTTCTTACACTGGATTATTAAAGTTAATGGACCAATCTTGTATTTTACAGAGCAATGAATTAATCAAAGACATGTTTTACATGAATCATGGGCTAGTTATATGGGGCCAGATCCAAGTCACTGTTGATTTCAATGGACTCTGAATTAGCTCCTGGTAAACTGTAAAGTTGAGTGGATGTGGATCACAATTTCTGCAAAGTTCTGGGAGTTTGAACCCAGGGTTTAACTTGGCTAGTTGTAGGGAAAGGAACCTGCTGCAAATCTCAGATCTGAAATGTTTCAGTCTGTGGGGCTGGGGGTGAACCTGGGAGTTTAGATTTGAGGACATCATTTTGGGGGCCTGACCGCGTACGTCTTTTTCAGCCAGAACTCCCAACGTGCCTTTGATAGGAGTTGTGGCTAGGGAAGGACTCTAGAACTGGGCCCTCCGGGTGGTTACTTAAAATTTTCTTTTCAGAAGTTCTGAGCACCCCTAGCTCCAGCTATATAGGGGCTGCAAGTGCTCCTCTCCAGCTAAAACCAGGGAGCTTGAAGTCAGTTACAAAGCATCCATTGACTTCCTTATGGTGTATATTTTTAAAGACATGGAGTGAAATCCTGGCCTCGTTGAAAAAACTCCCATTAGCTTAACCTATCCTCCCTAAACAAGGCTAAAATCCTTCTCCTGTTTTTTGTATATATACAACTTAACCCTAACAAAGACACAGTGATTGTTAGTTTCTAAGCTTGTTGGGTACATAAGAATTAAAGGAGTGAATTTCAGCAGGGCTAATTTTAGAAGCAGACTTTTCACACTTACTATTGTGCCGGAACACCACATGACTCAAAGAAATCCAGTAGGTAAGCAGCTGAGGAAAAAAGTCTATTTTTATATTTGAGAAAGTTATATAAGTGTTTGCTCATTAAGAAAGGTGTTTGCCTGCCATTCTGCCACATTAAAAAAAATCCCCACACACACACACATTAAAATAGGGCATATTTGGAAAGACCTGAAAATTAAAATTAGACTCACTCAGAGTTGCCCATTCCATAAAAGACCTTCTAAGAAATTTTTGCTGGCCCTGGCAGCATTTACAGATAAAATCCAGTGTTATGTTTGAAAACAGAGTGAGAAATGTGTTGGCTTTTACATAGCACAAGTTGACAGTGATACCACCTTTGCTAACAAAATTTCTCAGGCATCTGAAAATTATTAAGGACCTGGTTCTTTGTTTTCTGGTTTTAAAGATGTAAAAATAATTTGTTCCATATCCTCAGCTGGGGCTGCACCAGTTATAAATAACCAGTTGACCAGCGAGGGAGGTGTGGTATAAACCCCAAAGGTTTTGACTTTATGTTAATATTTACCAGTAATAATGGAAAAGCCTTTAGAAAATACAGCTGCATTTTGTGTGCCTTTTCCAAGCCCCTGGAGAAAAAAATACAGTTGGTTACAACAGCAGCATACATTGCTCCCTGCGGCATTGTGGGAGTCCCATACTGCTCTTCCAAGACCAATGTCCCCCATTATGCCAGGGGAAAGGGGCTAGCCAGCAATCTGCCTTTACTCACTAACTAGAGGACAATACCAGGAAGAGGTGATGGGGAGCTGATGTCTCAAATCACATGACTGTTGGGCGAAGGGGAATTGTTTGGGACCACAAGAATATGTGGTCAGTGGGGTTTTTATCGTTTTTTTCTGCATGATGGTGCTTCAGCTGGTTTGTTAACCATCCTTATGAAAAAGAAAAGGAGTACTTGTGGCACCTTAGAGACTAACAAATTTATTAGCTCACTTCATCGGATGCTTATGCTCTAATAAATTTGTTAGTCTCTAAGGTGCCACAAGTACTCCTTTTCTTTTTGTGTATACAGACTAACATGGCTGCCATCCTTATTAAATAGCTGTTATCATTCTTTATATTAAGGGGTATTTTCCAAATAGTGTATAAAGAATTAATAGATATTTTAATAAATGGCTACTCAGTTGTTACAGAGTCCAGGAGATCAATGAGTTGCTTATACCCATTTATATCACCTTGTATTGATGCACTTTATCACCATCGATAACACTTACTCTTCATGTCTGTAGCAGGCTTTTAACACCTAATCATAAATATACACCCTTAATATAAAATATGATCTTTGTTGTTATGGAACTAAAGAACATTCCCAAGACACCAGCTCTTGGCTGCCTTCAATATCCTTTTAACTGATGTGTGTCTGCTCAGCCCGAATTATTGGCAAGAAGGTGTTAAATGTTTTTTTTTTAAAAGGGCTGTTGCTATTGAATCAGCATGAGTGGCCTTTCCAGTTCAAAAGTTTTTCTTCCTTGTATTTTCTGGCCATCAGTTGTCCAGGCTAAGTGAAAATGTTGCCACTTCTCACATCCCTTATCATTATGGATTTGAGACCATTCGCCCTGACACCGGTAAATCTAGCCATCTTCAGAATTAGTCTTTTTCTTCCTTTTTTTATGGATTCATTTACTTATTCCTCTTTGTTCTGATCCATTCCATTTGATAATTAATTGCATTAATTCTAGCTGATTCTCTTCAAACATAGGGAATTTATATGCATGAATGATATTTTTCCAGTGTAGAGTAACAAAAATTGCTAAAGGCTTTGGCCAAGTTGCTAGCAGTGATAAATGTAATTTTCTATCAGCTTGTAGATACTATTCAAGAATTCGTCAATTAGAAGAAATCTGTTCTTTGCAAGACAGATGAAAATCCTCTGAAACTTCTGTAAATCTCTTTCCGCTAAATGGCACCCTTTGTTTAAGAGGACTTTGCTAAGAATAATTAATAGTATTAAACTTTTGCTTGCTTTAGAAAGAGAAACTGCCTTTTGTGGAGCATCCAGGGTTTTCAGATCTCTTAGTTCTGGTTGTCCTTTTGCTCAGAGATTCTTAATCTGTGGCCTTTTGCTGACAGATTCTTAATCTACGTCATTCTATATTTGTAGTTTTATTGTTTCATCTCTTAGGCCGAGGATTGCAAAGCTCTATCTGCTTTTCTGTGGATACTTGTAGCAGTGAAATGCATGTGATGAAGGCACCTGTAACATTAGACAGAATTACAACGTGGTATATGAAGGAACACTATTGCTAATGTTCTCTTCCTACCCTGTGATCACTCTTAAAATCCAACCACAATCTCATGGGGGTCTTTCTTTCATGTACCTCTGGCCGTTTTTCCTGGCCTTGATAAAGTCTTAAAATGGATGCAAGCTGTAGATTTCCTTTCCCTTAAAGTTTCACAGTCTGCTCTTTACAAGCCACGATATGCTTCATTTGGTTGCAGTTTGCATATGTCCGTTGATTTCCCAACCAGTCCAAACTATATTTTCTTCTCAAGCGACCTATGGAACTCTCATAATCGCAAATACATCTGAGATCGCTATCATTCCATTGTGCTCTCACTGGAGCCAATAAAACGCAGATCACTTAAGAGCTGAAGACACACTCGTTCTCTGTGAAATAGCCCAGTGGGAGCGATGCTAAGAACATTTGCACTCTATCACTTTGCACTTGAATCACCATCCTACAATGAGGACGAGAAATAGGAAATCCAGTTAGGTTTCTGAAGATACTTTTGCTGAATTTGAATAAGGGTCTCCGTTTTTCACAGCCTTGTGGTACAGGTTTTACATTACTCTTGTTTCTGCTGGCACTGACAAAGACGTCAAGATGCAAGACAAGTCACCCCCAGATTTCCAAAGGAAACTCCCATCAGTGCCTTTCCTATATAATATAAGTAGACCCCTCTTCATTTACATTGCAAAATCTGGGGAACTTTTGAGCTTATGGAAGTGAATGGCTAATGACACTTGTTTAAGGCATGATACATATTAATAATAACATTATCTAGCTGATGTAGTGCTTTTCAGTAGATCGCCAAACACTTTACAGAGGAGGTCATCTTTATTCCTGTCTTCCGGATGGGGAAAAGTGCGATGAAGTGACTTGCCCAAGGTCACCTAGCAGGCTAGGGTCAGACCTGAGACTAGAAGCCGGGTCACCCAAGTCCCAGTCCAGTGTATTATCCACTAGGCCACACTGCCTCCTCAAGTTTTCCCACCCTGCTAATGCACCACAATCCCATATTATTTCAGCCCTGGTTCCGAGACGTGCTATAGGTTTTTTCAATCGTGTTGTATGGAGCAGCAGTTCAGGCCCTGAGTCCACAAAGCACTTCACCACCAGCTTATCTTTACCTGCCCATCCGGCTATTCTGGGGTTGGGGGGGAGGTCCTCTTTTTTGTTCTCACTTTTTGCAAAAAACTTGAAAGGCCTTTATTTCATCCCACTACAGAATGGGAAAATTTCTGATTCCTTGAAAATGTCCATGGGATGGGAAAACTGTTGTCCCCCCCGCACCATGTTCTCAGGGGCTCTCTTCCTCAGATTATCTCTTCCTTTCTATTTCTTTTATTTCCTTTTTGCTCCATCTTTTCTCCCTATTTCCTTCCTTGCCTGCTTCAGTGTGTTGTGCTCTATTAAGTAGACCTAAAGTATCAGGTCATTGAATCTGACTGAAAAAAATAAAAACCTCTTGCTGCATCTTGTGTCATTTTTATTCAGACAGACCGAAATCCCTTGTGTTTTGTGCTTTGTAATCATCATGCCTCTATAGAAATCCATGGTATGCCCACATCTCAAATACTGTATGCCGATCTGGTAGCCCCATCTCAAAAAAGATATATTGGAATTGAAAAGGTACAGAGAAGTACAACAAAAATGATTAGGGGTATGGAACAGCTTCTGTATGAGGAGAGACTAAAAAGACTGGGACTTTTCAGCTTGGAAAAGAGACGACTAAGGGGCGATATGATGATGATGATGACATGAAAATCATGACTGGTGTGGAGACAGTAAATAAGGAAGTATTATTTACTTCTCCACATAGCACAAGAACTAGAGGTCACCCAATGAAATGAATAGGCAGCAGGTTTGAAACAAACAAAATGAAGTATTCATACAACGCATAATCAACCTGTGGAACTTCTTGCCCTGGGATGTTGTGAAGGCCAAAACTATAACAGGGTTCAAAAAAGAACTAGATAAGTTCTGGGAGGAGTGGTCCATCAGTGGCTATTAGTCAGGATAGGCATGGATGCAGCACCATGGTCTGAGTGTCCCTAGCCTCTGTTTGCCAGAAGGTGGGAGTGGATGACAGGGGATGGATCACTTGATGATTACCTGTTCTGTTCATTCCCTCTGAAGCACCTAGCATTGTCCATTGTCAGAAGACAGGATACTGGGCTAGATGGACCATTGATGTGATCCAGTATGGCCGTTATTTTGTATGTTCTTGTGTAACGGTCTTCCCTCCGAATCTGTGCATTGTACAATAAAACTTAAGTTAAAAAAACGAACAATTTGCAATTTAGTAATTACGCCCAATGGAAATAAAGATGCTTAATAGGCCTTTAAACTAATTACTCATTTATGGTTTTCATTGTTCTTCCGGAGAACATTTTAACATGTAGTTAACAGAATCCATGCTCACAGCATGTGAGGTGTGGCAGATGGATAAAAGTGCCATGGTCTCTGTATAAAGCCACTGCAGGTGCAGGGTGTTAATTGAGGAGTAAGGGAACCTAAATCAGCCCCATGGAATGCGTGGGTTAAGGTCTTCTGGTGAAGAGGCAGTATATACTCTGAGTTCTAATCTGCAATAATGCCAAACTGTCTTTCATGCCTCAGTGCTCCAGGCTTTGGTACCAAGAAGAAGGAGAATCACTACAGTCTGATGCTGCTGCATACATTGATGCTGGGTTTTTTTTAGAAGCTTAAGGAAATTAGGCTCCCATGCCTTTTTCATTTGAAACCCCCAGCCTTGCCTTGTAAAGAACTGTGCATTCATCGTTGCTCTGTGGATCAATCTGTGCATTAGGTAGTTGGAGTCAATGATAGACAGTTCTTGCTGGGCATGCTTGTGTGTAGATGTTGGGGAGAGCAGCATGCCAATGAGCCCATTTCGCCTCCCTGATTCTAAGGCTGGTTCATCCTTTGGAGTAGCCATGGGGCTGGTCTAAGCTACTCCTGCTGGTAAAGGTGCCAGCTCACAGCAAAGGAAAGCTGGAACACTCTGGTCTCTCTCCTTTCCTAGCCCAGCAGAGGGACTGGGAGACAGCTGCTCCAGCTGGGGATCCCCTCGCACTGGAGGAGTCTTCCGCTGCTGAGATCCAGGGAGTTTCTGGCCTCTTTGCGCTGTTAGAGCAGGCCAGAGAGTCTGGCCCTTAGTTTGGTGATTATTACCCCATTGCACTTGGAGGAAAACCAGTACTAACTTGCAGAAGTAAACATCTAGCAGATGCCAAAGTCACAGTCACACTACTGTAAATGTATACATAGTAACCAGATGCTCTGGGGACAGGTTTGGAAAGTGGCAGTGGAGAAAGCCAGCGTCTGTTTGTTCCCATCTGTCTGGGAGGGAGAACAGAAAATGAAAGTTTATTCTCCGGTGCTCCTGGCCCTCTTCTATATCCTGGAGAGATGGGGGTGTAGGAAATGTCATAATGTGCTGGTAGGTACCCATCCATCTTGACCTGTTTTTCAGGAGGAAAAGGAAAACATTAAACTGGATCTATGCAGGGGCCTGTGGAATGACAGAGAAGAAGCTTTTGTCTTGCAATGAAAAGGAAATAGCTGTGGATTTGTAACCCCCGTTTATGCTGCAGCGTTTGATTTTGTATCTCCAAAGAAAGCAGAAGAGGAGGGGAGGAGACATGGATTTTAGTTGGATGCTTTGTGTGTCCGCACATGGGCAGGGCAGGGCAACCTAGGCTATGTCTACACTCGAAGGCTTTGCTGGTATTGTTTATTCCGGTGTACTTATACCAGCAAGTTGCTCCTAGCAGGGTAATAGTTATAGCAGCTACAGCTGGGGAATAACTGATTTCTCACATTGCTAGCTGTACTGAAAAATTGGGGGGAAATTGCTTTGGGTTGAACAAAACTTTGTTTCGTTTTTGAGCTTTTAATTTTAAAAAAAATTGTAGTATACTTCCAAATGAAAAGTGTTTTCAAATCAAAAAATTAAAACACTTCATTTTGAAAGTGTCGAATCAAAATGTTTCTATGTTTTGGGGGAAAAAAATTAGTTTCTTTTTCCCAGTCAAAGCTATCTGGTGAATTTGACACCAGTTTGCAAAATGTTTCAGTTCACTCAAATCTGTGTATTTTTGGTGAAAAAAAAAAAGTTTTGGATAAAAATGTGTTCACTACTCCAATCCACCAGCCTCCAGTTCCACACAGCAGTAGGCCTCAGGAATAAGTGAAATGTGAAAAGGGTGAGAATCAGAAGAGGGTGGGTTGCGTGGTCTAATAATCTAGTAATCTTTATACTTTCCATTAACCCCAGCAGACTAAATTCTGTTCTTCCATGGTGGAAGAAGACTGCCCTAGCACCAACTAGCTTCAGGTTACTTCTGTCTTCCTTTCGGGGAATGTCTAGACTGCAGTCGTGGGGTGTGACTCCCACTCAAGTAGACTTACCTGAGCTAGCTTTAATTTACCTAACTCGGGTCCCAGAGCAGTGCCGCTGTAGGAGCACAGGCTTTAGCATAGGGTGGACAAGCCCACCTGGATCCCTGGGTTATTACACTTGGGGCTAGCCCGTGCTGCAGATCTGCTTCACTACTGCAGGAGATCTAGCTAGCTAGATCAAAGCTAACTCGGGTATGTCTGCATAAACTGCAGTCATCCCCTGTGATTTCAGGACAGAAATACCCTCAGACTCCAGTCCCATATCCTTTCCAAAAGGACACTGAATTTACCTGGGGCATTTCCCTGTGTGCTTGTTTTTGGCATTGTTTTTGAAAAACAGAAATTCTAGGGTCAGATTCCAGTGTGTGGGTTTAAGTGGGTGCCACTCGCTCAACACCATTGGACCAGATTCAGACACTGGTTTAAATGAGTGCAGTTTGATGTATTTGAGTGACATTGCACCTGAAATGCCAGATCTGAAGACCCTAAAGCCCCAACCGATCCTGCACTAGGATCCTCTAGTGTGATCCATTGTGCCTGCACAGAGTCCCACTGAAGTCAACAGGACTCTGCACATGGCCACACTAGCAGATCCTGATGTGAGATCCAGGCATTTACTTGCATGTATGTCTTTTGGAGGGAGGCGGAGCAGATGGGACTAACACTAGATCATTGGTTTAAATCTGGTTCAAGTCATTAGTGGCCAACCGCAGTTGACACGGGCTGGTTGTTGGTGGAATGAGTTGGTGGTCTCTGTCCAGATCCTGGTGGGTAGGTATGTCCAACACCACAACCTTCATTCCCTCTGACAATAAAGGCCCTCTTGATGATAGACTGATCTGTTCTGAAAGCAGCGTGGGAGGTAGTTCCTGTGGTACAAGATAAAGGCCCATGGGTCGGGTATGGACCGAAGCTTGCACTATGTCTGCCTGTGCAGTACATATGCTGGGAATACAGGATTCGGACTCCTTTCTAAGGCTGACAGTGCGGTTTAAAAAAGTCATTGAAATCTCCAGTTATAATACTAAGTATGACTGCTGCGCTCTATGTTAGATTGTGTAGATGGAGACAATGGCAGTGTTTCTAGACAATTAACAATGCCTCCTTGCGTGGTCTTAAGGAAATAAATGCCAAAGTCTATTACACAAGAACTATTTAAATTACTGGTAAAACAGTTTGATGTTGCCCTCTGGAATGTAGATAGCTTGGTATTTTATTTCAATAGGGATGCTAAGATTGCATTCAGATATTTAAATGATAAAAATATTGCTTCACGTAATATGCTTTTAATTTATGAAGCTCTCACTTCTTCATCTTAATCACTGATGAGTAAGTGGGGTTTTTTTCCCTTTAGTAATTCATGCTTTCATTCCACATTGCTCTGGGATGTGACTTTATTTTGCAAAGAAATACTTTAAAAAAAACCCAAAACATTTGGCTCTCACTGATCTGACTCTTACCTGTAAATGATATAAATGCATGTTTAATTAGTCATTAAAAAGTCTTCACACTAAGCTTCTTAATTAATTATGATTTGCCTATTGACTTAATGTCCTTTAAAATTATACCACAGTAGATGTGATCGCAATTTCCAGATGCAATTTCATTGTTTATCCTATAGAGATTTTTCACCAAGTAATTTAAAAATGAACAGTTCCTGTTAGGTAACAGCAATCCACGGGCAAAATGATCACTTGCAGTGCTCAGCTCTAACACTGCTTTCTCCAAGCCAAAGCAAGTTAGGCACCTAGCACTTTTGAAAATCCCAGTAGAGCCTATCTGCATTGTTAGATGCCTAACAGCCTGCAAATATCTGGTCTGAAGGACCTAAAAATCAAGTATGGAGATGTCTAAATGCCATGACGTGCAACTGCATTTAGCTGCATCTGCACCTTCCTCTATTTGGGCACAACATCCGAGGCCAAGTTTTAAAAATCAGCCATCCAAATTACAGTGCATCTACCTGCAGTTCCTTTAAAACGCCATCACCAGATTTCAAACTCTCTGCCCATGGACATGGGAAAAGTGTGGACCTGATGATACTGTTTCAGATTAGAACAGTGCTCTGTCCAAGTATCCACACAGTCTCAAGTCTATGAAATATACAGATGAGCAGGCCACATGTTGTTGGATACTGCATAAAGTTTTGCGGATAGTTGTTAGCAGTTAGTCATTAACTTTAAAAACTTGATACTTGTGTGTCAATTCAGCACATTAGTCACCAGGAACCAGGACATTCAAGCAGGCTGAAAACAAAAGTTCATTTCTTCACCCCTTGTTTGAATATCTACTTTCAAATAACAGCCTCACTCAATTGTTCAAGCCATGTCCTTTATCCACCAGAGGCAGTCTGTTGTGGGAGTTAACCGTAAAAAAGATAGTTCCTTAATTTACCTGTCACCATGGGGAAGGACTGTTGTGAAGAACGTTACGGCTTCTCTGACCTGATTTTTATACAGTGAAAGTGAAAAGAAGGTAAAGACAAGGTACCATTGTATTTATAGAAGGCAAAGAGGAACATAGAAATTGCCTCCCCCCCCCCCACAGACATCCATCTAGCCCAGAATACTGTCTCTGAAAGTGGCCAGAAGCAGGTAATTCAGAGGAAGGTCTAAGAACCCTGTGGTTGGCAGATGTGGCATAATCTGCCCCCACAAAGGTCTCATTCTAATAATTAGGGATTGTCTTATACACTGAAGCACGAGATTTTTATTCCTTCCCAAACTCTTTGTTTCCATTAACTGTTATGTGTATGTAAAGCACTAGAATTACAAAATGACCAGTCCCCTTACAGTTTAGGGGCCCGGTCTTAACTCTTAAGCAAATAGGCCTTCCTCACACATTGGTTTCAGGGGAACTTCCCCTTGTGAATGATTGCTCAAATGAATAAAGGTTTGCAGGATCAGGCTCTAAGGTTTATTAATCTGTACTTCAAAGCAAGTATAATCCATGCTGCCTGACATGCAAGCAGAAATGGGACCTTCAGAGCTAAAAGCATGAGCCACCACTGTTTGAACTAAAGGAGTAACTCCTCTATCTGATAGCAGTAGTAGGGTCATCTGAACCCCTTTTATGTACAAGCCACCAGCCGGGGACATACACCCCAACTCTGCTGCTGTAAATTATGTTAAGTGTAACCAGCTGGCCAGCAGGTGTTTTGCACCCTTCACTAAAACCAATCTACGGAGGATATTATAGCTCTCAGCTAGGCCGCCTGGCTCCTTAGCTCAAGCTCCAGCCATTCATGAGCTCCTCTCTTGAGGCGTCTCCAATTTGATCCCTAGTGTCAGCTAGCTGCCACCTAGGCACTCTACAAGGATCCATATTCATGGAGGGCCTGAGCTCATACTCCTGTGAGTTGCACATGAGTGGGGCAGTGAATGCAGGAGGGTGCCCATACAGACCAGATGCCCTTTCCTTCTGAAATGGAAATTTGTGAATACTGATTAATTCCATTTGATTTCCGCAATACAGGATCAGAGCCTCTCTGGAGTTTCAGCAAGTTTCTGGTCATTGATGCAGGAACGATTGCCAGGGGAAAATGTCAATCTAATCCCAGAGAACCCGGAACCAAAATTAAACATAATTTACAATGATCTATTAAGTCTTCTCTCCAAGTCCTTTTCTTATGAGAATTTTTAGAACACCATGAAGAAAAGTAGCTAGTAAAATCTTTATAAAACAAGAAAGGGCCTGATTTTTACCACGGAAAATAGTTACCTTTTTACAATCTAATCAAACCTTTTATAGGATTGTAACAATTTACAACTATCAATTTGCTATTAGAGGAAGAGACCTCAGCATCCGTATCCTTCTCTACATCTAAAAATCTCAAACCAAATCCCTGTACTAATAAGGCTATCAAAACATTCCTCTCATATATGATCACATTTCTCAGAACAGGAGTAAAATTCAGAAGACTGGAAGAGAAAAAGGGCTGTAGTGACATTTCCTGAATACACAGACCATCAGGTGTTCTTGCAAGGAGTAAATTAAAATCAAGCCTTTAAAACTATGTCACACAAGACAATAAAATGTTCTTATGTCCCTGAAAAAAACTGAGATGTAATAAAACAGAACTCAGATATGTCTCACTGCACCACACTCCCTGCAGCGTATCAAATATCTCTAATATCAAGAAGTTTTAAAAGAAAAATCCTGTTTGCCTTCTCCCTCCCCCCACACCCACTTGAGAACAGTTGATGACTTCAACACTGAAGCCAGTAAATTGGATTTTAGACATTAGGAGGCTGCTATCAGACATATGATCTGAAAGTAGCCTGAGATTATAAATCAAAGGAATCAGTCTGACAAGAAGCCGACTTTCATATTGGGCTCCTTAGGCTAAACATTAATATGTTTACCCAAGGAGGCCAGCTGTTGACTAGCATAAGTGCTTCTAAAAGGAAGCCTTTCTTATTTTATTAATTACGCAGCTATACAGCTCACTCTTTAAGTCTTTATCCTCCATATGCAGCAGAGCTGTGAATTAGCACAGAAAATGCTCTTGAAAGATTTCTTCTCTTTTTCTTCCCATTCCTTAATGAACGATTAGCCCCAGAATGTAGCCATTATTGTGTCCACGACATGTGCAGGCACTAGAAAATTACAATGGCAAAAGGAACAGAATAGTTTTTGCTTCTGTAGGATGTATAAAAGGCAGTTGCTAAGGCAAGAACAGAGGCTGAAGAGGAATTATACAGAAAGCTGGAGGAAGAGGATGGCAGGAAATTTTGGGTTGGCGAAAAAGAGGAGCAATGAAACATAAGATATGCAGAAATCTTTGTGTGAAGAATGGGAACTGTGTGGTGACTAACTCTAAAGAGGTGGTTGAGGTATGGAAAAAACATTGTGAAAGGCTGTTAAATGAGAAGAGAGAGTTGCAAGTGCAAGCATTGCTGAGAATTATAGAGAAACCTGAAAAGCTGTTGGTCTCTAGAGAGCAGGTAGAAGCAGCACCGAATCAGATGAAGACTGGTGAAGTAGTTGGTGACGATGAGATAACTGTTGATATGATCCAGGCTGTTGGACATAGTGAGGTAAAGTGGCTTCATAGATTACTATGAGTTTGCTGGGATCAAGCAAGGGTACCAGATGCCTGGAGAACAGGACTCTTTGGAAGGGGAAGGGTGATGCAAATCATCCACACAGGGTCCTATTAGGGCACCACTTTGTTGTCAGCCTCTCAAAATCCTTGAGAGAGTTTTGGAGGCAAGGCTGAGGTGCAAGGTGGAGGAAAAAGTAGGAGAAGAGTAACATGGCTTTAGGAAGTGAAAGCATAGTATAGATGCAATATTTGCCATGAGACAGAAGTTTGAAAGAATGATAAGTGGAGGCTGTAACTTCTATTTATTGATCTTGAGAAAGCGTATGAGTTGGCTCTGCAGGACCTGGTGTTCGGAGTATGGAGATGCATGGGAGGGGGCTGTACAAAGTGGAGATGATAGAGGAGTATCAAGGGTCAAGAGCTAAGGGGGTAACAAACCATGGAATTGCAAAGAGTTTTGAGGTGATGGTGGGACGGAGACAAGGCAGTTGCTGAGTCCACTTCTCTTTATCCTAGGTATGGAGTTAATTAGTAGGAGAAGCAAGTCTGTCGAGAGACAGAGAAAACTAATGGGTGCTGATGGTCTGGCCCTTTTGGCTGTCAGCAAAGAGGAATGGCTACATATGGTATATCAGAGTGGACATCTGTGTTTCAGGACCAGGGTTTGAAGGTAAAACACAAAGAAAACTGAAGTTATGCAAGTAGGGAAGGTGAAAGAAGAACTGTTGATTGAAGTTCAAGGACAGAAGCTGAAGCAGAAGAAAGAATCTGTGCACTTTGGAAGTGCACTTAGTGCCTCTGGAGAGAGATCTGGAGAAATCAGAAGAAGAACCCAATGTGCATGGGCGGTAGTGAGAAAGGTGGCAGGAATACCGTGGCACTGGCAATTAAGTAACAAACAGAAAAGAAAAGCATATGCTGTGTGTGTTTGTCCCTGCCTGTTCTGTGGTTTGGAAACAGTGAATCTTACTGAAATGGAAGAAAAGAAGATAGAGGTTGCACAAAATACTATACAGTGGAGAATGGCAGGCAAGCAGATGGAAGACAGAGTGGACGGAATTAGGGGGAAGATGATTTGGGATTCTCATTGATAGGCTGGAGGGTGCACTTTTGAAGTGGGCTGTTCATGGGAGAAGAATGACCCGCAAAGAAAGCCTGGGGGAAAGAGGACAGTAAGAAAGAACATGGAAGACTGAGGGTACGATGGAAAGATGCTGCCCAGAGAAGTTTGAAGAGAAAAGGGCTGGAACTCCAAAATCTATGAACCCATACCAGGGACCAGAAGGAGTGGCAAAGAAGCATGGTGGTACGTTCAACCCCAGATAAAGGGGACAAGGAGTCGAGACATGAAGTGTGCTTCTGTGGGCTGTATAAAAAGTGACTGACTGCTTCACTTCAAAAAATTGGCTTGTTTTCCACATTAGAAATATCACATTTTTTCTATCCTGGGAGACTAGAAAACCAGTGGAATTATAACATCACAAGAGATTGACACCAGAGCACTAGAGAGGGAAAGGGATTTTAATCAGATTGTTTAAAACTCTTTGAGCAGTTTTTTTAACATCTGTTAAAAGCAAACTCCTGGCTGAGTTCCACCTTGTATTCAATTTAACAGAATGAACACAACTCAGATTCTTTAATGAAGCAAACATCAGTGGATTATTTTTCCCTAAATTAGAATCCTGAACTGCAGTGAAAGATGTAATAGCAAATGTGTCCATAAATTTATCAAGGGTAACTCTCTTAATTAACATTAATAGACCTTTCATAGATTCATAGATACTAAGGTCAGAAGGGACCATTATGATCATCTAGTCCGACCTCCTGCACAACGCAGGTCACAGAATCTCACCCACCCACTCCTGCGAAAAACCTCTCACCTATGTCTGAGCTATTGAAGTCCTCAAATCGTGGTTTAAAGACTTCAAGGAGCAGATTCGGGTCTTCCATGGGTTCTTTCCTGTGTCTTTATGCGCCCATTAAGTAGGAACTAGTCCCCGTATGCTTTGCAGACTAGAGGCTTTAAAAAAAAAACTCCAGCAATTTAATTTGCTTCCATGTTCAAAGCCTCATTATCTTTTCTTCCGATATTTCACTCCCCAGTTCTAAGAGGTGAGACCAGTTAATTTTACTGTACCTTCTGCTTCCCTCAACTAATCACTTCCTTCTGACATCCCCTAAAGTCTTTCTAGTAGGCAAATTGTGCCTCTCTATTCTCACTGTGCTCAGAAACCACAATGAGGGCCATATAATAAGAATACAGGTAAATTAAATAGAAAAACACAGTCCACTGTATTTACCAGAAGTCTTCTGTATTCTGATATTTCTAAGATTGAATAAGTTATCAGCACCTTATGACGAGATTTGTTATGCTCCTATTTAAATAAACAGCAACAAAACCTTTGGACCTTTAAAGCTAAACTATAAACATTTTAGAGATGTGTCAAACTGGAAATCAAGCCCCAGGCATTCTTTTACATTTGATGAAAACTTTCTGCAGATTATGGCTTTCACTCTGAGACCTGGAAATTCTTAGACTGCTGTGCAAGATACGAAAATGTTATTTTCCTTTCCACTGACAGCTTGTTTTTCTGCATCATTTACTTCTTCAAACAATGCTTTGAAAAAAGGAACTCTGATGACTGTTTTCCAATGAAAAATGACAATTCCTGTGGAACCTGTACAACCACATTGACAGGAAACCTGTAATTTCTAGGTGAAATCTTTTCCTTTAGGGGCTAAAAGATGAGTCCCAAAATCTATTGCAAACATACAGAACAAAAGAGAAATAATTTCATAGGTGTCACTGGTTTCAACAGATTCATGACATGTCATGGAAAAGCTACATGATGCATAATTCATGGAAGGATATTCTTTGCTGGATTCTTGGAATAATCAGTATCTTTCATCCCACACCTAGTGTATTTCCTCTTTCTTTCTCACAAAAAAGGTAGGGGTGAGATGGTAATGGGGTGTGGGATTTTGTGAAAACTCGAGGACTTTTTGTTTTGAGTTTTGTAAAATTTTGAGGTTTTATACAATAGTTTTCCCATTAAATGGAACAATTGTGTTTCAAGGAAATATACATTGCTGACTAAATGGAAGCTTGCACAATAGAAACCATTACAGTTATTGCTGTATTTCTACTGTAAGACAACCAGAGACATTGAGAAAAGTCAGAAGTCTGGAGAACTGAAAATAAGGCACAAATCTTTAAAAAGGGAGGATAATTAACCACTGCTTACCAAGGGCTGTAGTAGATTCTCCATCATTTGATGTCTTTACATGAAGACGGAATGCCTTTCTAAAAGATTGTGCCCTGGTTCAATGACAAGTTATTGGATTCATTACAAGAATTGCTGGGTGAAATTCTATTGCCTGTATTATAGAATCATAGTAATGGACCTCAAGAGGTCGTATCATCCATTCCCTCACATTGAGGCAGGATTAAGTATATCTAGAGCATCCCTGGCATTTGTTTTCTAACCTGTTCTTAAAAACCACTTCCATGTCTTACATATGATACTTCTATTAATACACCCCAGAATCATAGAATCATAGAATATCAGGGTTGGAAGGGACCTCAGGAGGTCATCTAGTCCAACCCCCTGCTCAAAGCAGGACCAATCCCCAGTTTTTGCCCCCATCCCTAAATGGCCCCCTCAAGGATTGAACTCACAACCCTGGGTTTAGCAGGCCAATGCTCAAACCACTGAGCAGAAGGTCAGACAAGATTATCAAAATGGTCCTTCCTGGCCTTAAAATCGATGTGGTCAGAACACACTTCATCTCAGAGACAAATGGAACTCAGTCCTCAAAAGTGGGAAGCTCTATTCTAAATCTGGACCCAACAATTTGAGTGGGCTCTAACTCAAGGTGAGCTCCCCCATACTTAATGCAAAAGAAAATAGCAGATGATGGTTGTTAAACTATGACTTCGGGTGATGCTGATAGAGTTGTTGGCTTTTAAACTGTATTAAATGTTGGGTATTTATATCACAAATGAGTAGCGGATCCCTGGGCAGACAGTGGGTGGGGGGGGCGGAAATAGGCTGAATCTTGGCTGTTCCTCCTCCACTTACTGACCAGAGCAGCTAAGCTGGTACTGGCCACCAGGAAATGACTGCCCTCCTTCAGGAACAAGCGCAAAAGCAGGGAGGGAATGGCGCGCCCCAGGAATGTCCCTGATGCACAAATCCCCCTAAGGTTACTTCTGGGGTGAGCAGCTCATGCACTAGTCCTGGTTCAGGGCTCTGCCTACAGTCAGAGCCTAAGAGACTTGTCTTACACTGAGAGGTACTTTACTTCATGAGTAGTCCTGTTGGGACTACTCAGAGTGTGTCAGAGTGGGAGAATATGGCTCTAAATTAGAGAGTGTGGCCTATGGCTTGTAAAACAACATTGCACAGTCTCGTGGCAAAACCGTTGTAATTTCGGGTTGTTTGCTTTTTACAGCGAGTGCAATTAAAAACGCTGAACGATTGGTCTGTCGTGCTCAGAGCTGGGCTCTGTCCTCAGATTTTATCGCCGCATTCTACCTCCTGTCTGTGGCAACCTACCATTACACTGCATTGCAATGAACACAAGCAAAAGGCAATACAAATGTTTTCCCCTACTTCATTACACAGAAATGAGTTATTTTGCACCCAAGAGGTGAGAAGGAAAATCGGGAGATGCGTATGTACTATATTACTGCGTCTGACTGCAACTGGTGGAAAAATACTGAAAACAAGTCTCGCTGGCTGATGCACAGGAAGTTTTCACTTCCTGTAATTGATTGCTAGCTGGCGAAACCACAAAGCATCGATATTAGTTCTGTAGTCGGCATACCAAACAAATGTTCTTGTAATAATTTTCTGCTGGTTACGTCTGAAGAATTAAATTGAGTGCTCAGCCCGGCTTCCAGTTACATGGGCGTATTTGACTGCTTCTATATCTTGTGAAAAATCTACTGCGTGGGAGTGAGCTGGTTAGTAAGATTATTTTGAGCACCAAAGAAGCAGCTGACATAGGACTGGAAGGGACCTCCAGGGTCACCAGGTCCAATCCCCTGCTACTGCAGGCCCCCCTGTGGTATCATCCCATTTATGAACGTATCAATTTATCAAGCACCAGTGTGTCTGAAGGCAGAATCATGTACTCCGGGGTCCTATCATCTGCCGAAATATAGATATTATGCCCAGTAGAAGATTGTTTAGATTATTCTGTGAAGAAAGAGCACCAGATGCCATTCCCAAGCAGTGGTGAGGCCATTGCTCTTCATGCTAACAGCCTCACCAGCTGTTATCCAATCCTTCAGGCTCTGATCCAGCAAAGCACTTAAACACATGGTGAACTTTAAGCATGAGTAGTTTCACTGATTTCCATTTAGGGGGTGGGTGATTGAGAAAGTGCTGTTGGAGTGTCTCCAGTCACACCTTCATCTCACTGATATCCTCCTCCGTCATCCTTGTGCCATGATTTCTCCTGGTACCAAATGGAAAGAAACTGGAATGTGCTCTTTAAAATTACAACTGTTAAATCTAAAATAATCTGCATTTATAGCTAGGGATAGCAGAATCTGTTCTCATATATTTAGAACTCAGAATCCACAGTGTATTCCACTGAGCAAAACTAGTGGCCCCCACTAGAAACATCCCTGCTTGATGATGATTCCCCATTTACAATTGTATTTTGAAACCTATCTGTTAGCCAGATTTTTATTCATTTAATGTGTGCCATGGTCAGTTTATATTCTAGTTTTCTAATAGTTGTGCGATACCAAGTCAAATGCCTTGCAGAAGTCTAGTATAGTACATCAACATAAATACCTTTATGAACCAAACTTATAATCTCATTTAAAAAAGATATCAAGTTAGTTTTTTTCAAGTTCGTTTTTGTTTCTAATATACTTTAAAAAAACCTCCTTATTTTCCTTAACTTGTCCTATGTAGTTACTGTTGAATACTTTTATAGTAGCAGCTAGAGGCCCAAATCTAGATCAGAGTCCCATTGTGCCAAGCACTGTACAAACACATCTGAAGATAGTCCTTGCTCCAATGAGCTTACAGTATAATAGAGCTTGATTTAGTGGGTAAAAGTAGAAATTGAGCTACATACTAACAAAGCAGCCTTAATAGTTTTGGATGCTTTCTGTTAACTTTTCCTTAGATTTTGTTATTAAGAGCTCTGGAGTGGATTAAAACTTGCACCCTTTAATGATTCTTTATCCTTATTTATAAGCTGAGTGTGACACTGACAAGATGCTTTTATGTCTAAAAGGACTAATCAGAAGGAGGACATTTACTCCATTTTCTGGAAAAGAAAAGGCAATACTAGGAGGTGGGTACAGTGACAGCTCCCATCTGTCTCCAGTAAGACTCCTTCAATCTTCATTCTTTTCAGGTGAGAGAAGATGCGGCTGGGTAGTCACTGAAGAGTAACAAAGACCATCTCAAGGATGGTTTGTTCCCCAGTGAGTGCTGGTTCTTCATCCCAGATGGTACACTATGGATCCCACCAGCACTATCATACGTATCAGAAAAGCCTCAAGAAGAGCAACTGCAATGACAAAATCAGTACTAAAGGGGGAACCAGTTATAAGTATACATTCAAAAGAGATCAGCAAGCACTTAATTGTTCCAGTGGGATGTCCCAAGAGGAACCCGTGATGCATTGCAGTCTGAAGAAGCACGTTGCCTCCCCAGAACACCCTGCTTGTGCCATGGGTGGGGGGAAATGATTTGTGACACCCTTTTTAGGGTGCAGTATACTAGCCCTGCTCAGCCAGCCAGTGCTGCTGGCCGATATGTCAAACCAATAGTCTTGCCATTTTTTGGAACGGATACGTATGATCCAGCACGACATAAGAGATGGGTCTCTTCCAGGGTGACTATTTTGAGTTCCGCAATTTGATTATATTTATTTAATAGAAATAATAGAAATCACCTGAGCAAATTTTCTGTCTCGGATATGCTAGGCACACGTGATTGTGAGTAGAGCTCAGCACAGACTCAATTTTTCAGTTCTGGGGCTGAAATCAGTTCAGTTTGAACTGAAAATCTATATCTGTGAAAATTTTCATTGAATCAAATACTCAGTTTTGTTTGTTTTCAATAAACTGAAATGTTTTGGCTTGTCCTGAAATGAACTTTTTTCCAATTTTTTGTTTCATCCGTTTTAATTGGCCAAATGTCAAACCAGAACACCATTTCAAAATGACAAGTTGAAACAAAATGTTTTAAAATTTTCAAAACAAAGCATTTTAACCAAAAAAAAAATGAAAATGAAAGATTTTGACTCTGTTGATTATTTCTTCATTTTTTCAGACATAAACTATTTGTCAAATTTCACTCAAATTCGAGAATAGTTTCAAACACCCAAAATGCATTTTTCAATTAAAATACTATTAACTGAAAACTAAATACCCACCTTTAATTGTGAACACGGCTGTGCAAATGGCTGTTTGTACAGCAGATCTCTTTGGTCTAGAACCTAGTTTGGGTCATGCACATTTCCCAGAGGCATGGCCGGGTTTGCAGATGATGCATGCACATAAATGGAGGCTGGTTTAAGACTGGCTGAAAATGTGTCCCTCTGAGTCATTCTGTCACTGGATGGATACTGAGCCTTTGACAAAGAATATATATATATATATAAATACATATACATATACACAAGATATATGCAACTGTTGTCTTTAATGTCTATGACCTTGCATCTTTTAGGTTTAAATAATTCTTGTGAACAAACTATAAACTCCTGAAAACAGAGGTGTGTGATAGAAATGCCAGCACACCCTTATGTACAGCATCATGTGTGGTGATGCTATAATAAACATTCTGAAGAGGAGCACCAGTTATTTTAAATTGCTTTCCTCTCTTCAGTCCCAGAACTCCGATCACTTGCAAATTGAAGTGTTCTTAAAAACTTAAAGCACTCCATTAATTTTAAATTGCCATACACTGCACAAGCCCAGAACCTGCTTCATTTCCAAACCAAAGCACTACTGAAAATGTGAAGCACTACAATTACTTTAAATCACTGTTTCTAATATGTGAGGTCAAAATCCATTTTGTGTGTGTGTGTGTGTGTGTTTTTGTTGTTGATATTTTATCTTGCAAATGCACTGAACAGAGGAGAGAGACAAAAAATCTTTGGTCCATTAGGGAAAAAGGTTATAAAAATAGATTTTTTTTCAATTTGTTAAAATAAAGAAGCGGCAACTTTGTTTAAGCATTTCAGTCACATGCAAAGAGTGACTAGAAAATGGCTTTTTTCCCATACCTCATTTAGAAGGAGAAACATGTACACTATGTTGTTCCAAAGTTTCTGACAACTGTATTAACTTCTCAGCAGATAAGTCTGCACCATCCCTTGCTGTGCATCCCCTTTTTTCTGCTTTTCACCTCCCTTGTCTGCCCATAATAGTATAGTCAAGCTAGAACCTCAGTGTAAACATCTGATAGCACTGCCATTCGGGTGCTGCTGGATATCAGTTATCTCCTGTGAGCCAGATGCATAGTAAAATTTCCTAGATCAGACTGAAACGGCAATAAGGATTTTCCACTGAAAAATGGCAAAGAGATTCTGATAAACATTTTAATAAAACTCTGTGTAAAGGAAAGCGAATGGAAGACTTGTAAAAGGCCCAACAGCACTGAAGAGTTCACTTGCATGCATAGAAGAAATACTACAAGGCTAGTAACACAGCAGTCTTTCCCCACAATCCCCGATGATCTACTCTTCATGATACCTGATCAAATGGGGCATGATAGTTCAATCTCCAGGTCCATTCAGTCCTTGACCACCCAGATGGGATGATCATGTCCAAATCCATCAGTTAGTCCCCAGCTGCAGTGATATTTTCTGCGCTGTGTACATCTATTCCATGGGAATTACCAACTCACTACTGAAGCTGGTAGAATTCTTTTCAAATTTCATAGATTTTAAGGTCAGATGGCACCTCTTGTATAACAACACAGGCCATTGAATCGTATCCAGTTGCTCCTGCATTCAGCCCCATAGTTTGTGTTTGACTTTCAAGTTCTAAAAAAATAAATGTGGAAAATTTAGATTTTCAATCAACTACAGAGTCAAAGATTTTCAAAATTTCCAAAACTTTTCAAATTGAAAAAAACGCAAAGGAAAAATTTGAAAATATTTTTGCAAAAATGTTCCCCTTATTTTCCAATCCGCTCTACTCGTTAAACACAGACCACAGAATGGTCTTCTGATACAAACAGCTTTTAGGCCCTGATGCAGCAAAGCACTTAAGTCTGAGCTTAACTTTAAACACTTTAGTCCCATTGATTTGAACAGGATGAATTACAAGCTTAAAGTTAAGCATATGCTTAGCTGCTTTGCTGGATGAGGGCTTGGGAGCAGAATCTGAGCTCAGGAACACCATCCAATGAAGTCAATGGAGTCACTCTGAATTTATGCGGGTATTACTCCAAACAGACTCTGGCACCTGGCTGCGTTTGAATCACAAAGCCCTGAAAAATTTGCTAAATTGTTCCTTACTCTACCTTCAAGTGCACTGTAGAATCCACTGTGTACCTTTTTTATATGTTACAGACCTTTTTAATTATTGCACCAAATATCTATGGAGTTCTTCCTCCTACAGACATGCTGCAACACTGCTTTTCCTGTGCAAACTCCACTCCAGTCAGGATGGGGGAAAATACAATTTACTGGGTGATATTTGGCTTACATATATATCTTTCTGAGCATGTTCAGATGGGAACAAAAGACAGCGCAATTTACTGACACATTTATGAGCGTCTGCCATGCAGTGTAACATGCAGGTTTGGCGATCATTGAACAAAATGTGCCCCATTTAATTGCAGGGTTGCTATGGACAAGATAATTAAATGTAAATGAGCTCCAAGGTACGGGTCTGTGACAGATTCCTGGCATGGGCTTGGAGCCTTTTTAAGCAAGAGTGAGAAAGCAAGAGCAAGAGCCTGGGGGGAGGCATAGCTCAGTAGTTTGAGCATTGGCCTGCTAAACCTAGGGCTGTGAGTTCAATCCTTGAAGGGGCCATTTAGGGATCTGGGGCAAAAATTGGGGATTGGTCCTGCTGGACTAGATGACCTCCTGAGGTCCCTTCCAAGCCTGATATTCTGTGATTCACTAAGGCAGTAATCAAAGCTAAAACTACACACCTCTTTGCTTCATGGCCAGGGTTGGACCCATCTAGATACACAGAATTGGGGAATGTGTATGTATGCTTTTTAATGCATATTTTCTTATACATTAATATGAACAGGGAATCCCTTATTGAAAGACCATCACTGTATTTCATATTCTTAAAAGGCCTGATTCTGCCACCCATACTTGCACCGGGGAGCCGCTACTCATGCAAGCCATCCCACCAAGTTCATTTCTGACTGATCTGGGGCCAGGGGTGTTCAGCCCCGGAGCAGAAAGGACTGCCGTCTAGCTCAGGTTCACTTGCAGAGCCAATGGGTCTCCTTGCTTGAGAAGTGAATGTGAGACAGGGCTGCAGAATTAGGACCCAAGCGTGTACACTGGTAGGGTAATGAACAGATTTTGTTTTAGCTGAAGTTCTGCTTATTCTGGAGAGGAGGGTTGGTTTTGGGATTGAGGACTCTGTGGCTTCCAGCTTTTCCCAAATAAAACACACCAGCCTGCAAAGCTGTGTTGATATCACTGGCTCCTGGACTAGCAGCAAATTACTCCTCCCTGAGAGTGGGGAAGCAGGGAGGGATTTGTGCCTCAGATGGGTCTGTCTGGATAACATTGTCTCCTTCGTGGGGCAGTCCAGTTTGCACAGCCCCCCATGCTCAAGGCTCTGTGGAAAGGCAACAGCTGACTGACAGTTAATACTGCAGCAGAGCAATTTGCCTCCTCCACCCAGCAGGCATGTGGAACATGAATGCAGAAAATAAATTGTGGCGCAAAACCTGGGTGCTTTTTGTTTTCAGTG
Source organism: Natator depressus (assembly GCF_965152275.1). Taxonomy (NCBI): domain Eukaryota; kingdom Metazoa; phylum Chordata; order Testudines; family Cheloniidae; genus Natator; species Natator depressus. Next base: position 5,013,520 of record NC_134240.1, on the reverse strand, counting down.
CGATGGCTATTGCTAGCGTCAGTTTCTCGCAGACAAAAGCAGCGTGGCGCAGGGCTTAGTCCAAGCTGGCAGCCGTTTCTGTGCTCCTGTTTTCAGAGCAGAGTGTTGCTGACGTTGGGCATGTTTCGTTAGCACTAAATGCAACACAAGTCTCTGAATTCCTCAGAAAAATATCTGTTCCTTACAGGGAACCCACCTACAAAACACTGCCTAGTAATGCCCCCTGGCTCCAAAACCTGTGGTTGTCCCCCACCCTCACTGGGAGCTGCAGGGGAGCAGGAGGGAGTGGCAGCCTTTACTGCTTGCTCCTTACGCTGCTTAGCTGCCATGGGGAGACCAGGGGCTACTCACCCCATCCTCCCTTTTGCATGTAAGCAGGCAGGGTGGGGATGACAGGGTGTGGAAGCAGCAGGATCCCTGGTCCCATCCAGTGGCCGGAATAGCTGAGGAAGTGCACAGAGGAAATTAAGCTTCTACCTGCAAAGAAGAAAATAACTCACTCTTTCTCTAGGGCCAGGGGGGAGTGGAGGAGGAGAGGCAGAGTCACAATCAGTTCCCTGGCCTATTCCTGGGGTGTAACCCGCCCTTAATCAAGGCAGCTTGTGAGATTACAGTCTAGGTCATTGTGAGCAGCTGCTGTTTGCACGCTGACGCTCCCTCTCTCCCCGTTGTGCGTGTGACACCACCGCCTTTCCCTCTCACTGGCTACAGAGCGATGTCACGTTTCCTGAGTCACAACCCTGGCACAGTCGCTGCTTTCAGTCACGCCCGAGGAGCCGGTTGTCACCCTTCCCTTCTGACTGGGAAGCTGGGCTGCCAAGCGCCCCCACTTGGGATGTGCATAGAGTGGTTTGTTGGACCAGGCCTGACATTCCCAGACAGTGGCGTTTCAAAGTCTCCCACGGGTGCCACCGTTAGCGTGAGTCAGCGTTAGCAGACGCGGAGCCTCCTGGAAGTGCCGATTCCGTGCAATGAGGAGGCAGATGGTGGTGCAGCTGCAGAAGGAACCTTCTAAAGAGCATCAAGATGGGGAAAGGCCAATGGGCAGGTGGGAGTTAACGCCACTTCCCGACAACAAAACGTTCCAGTTTTGCTGCGAGTGACACAACCTGAGGGGAAACAATTGCACCAGCTGAGCGCCCAGCAGGACCCACTTGTAGCTGTAGTGCAGACAGTCTGAGAGCTTTGGACAAAAGTTGCTGGAAGTGCAGCGAAACGGAGGTGGGGGTGTGAAATCTGATGTCATTTTTCAAGAGGGTGCTTAGGGAGGTAGCTAGCTCCGTAGACAATTGAGACTCTCTAACAGCATCCCATCAAAAGGCAAATGCCTGCTAAGATGTATTTGCAGCATTAACACGGATGCGTATTATCTAGCTGCGGAATGACCCAAACCTGCTGCTGCTTCTTGCTGTAAGCCAGACTCTGATACCCATATTCACATGCAAGGTATTTTCCATCTGGTGGGGCAGGTAGGGGAAATCTAAGGCTTTAAACAGATATTTAGTTTACCTGCTGAAACAAGGTGTGAACATCTCGCCACTGCGTCACTGAAATATCGCCGGCTGGTAAGGTGCGGCTGTCCATATATCTGTCCTCTACCCATTTTAGGAGTCCCAAAGACTACGTTGCCCAGGCACAGTGTTAAGCTCAAGAGAAGAGCGTTTCGAAGAGGGCAAGTCCCTCTGAAGAAGAAAGTCTATTGTCCTTCCAGCACAGCAGTGCTTTGGGAAGTTTATTGGCTTGCGCCAGACAGTCTGATGGTCACTCTTGTGCCAGTGACAAGTATTGGCACTGCAGTGAGGATGGGGCTCAGAAGCTCACGGGGATCCTATATCTCCCATACAAGCTGTTTTCAGCTGACACCTGCAAAATGAAGCACCCATTTGGAACTGCAATGCAGAGGAAGCACAGTGTAAAGATTCTGCTGCAAACAGCCCCGAACAGGGTGTCTCAATATGATGGAAATATTGAGCAGAACAAAGAACTGTTAATGAGTTTCCATTGACAAATAGTTCTAAACTAGATCACTAGCAAGACAGACTCAACGTTATTGGCGCTGTTCCCGCATCAGAATTGCTACTACCCATCAGCACGATTTGCCCAGGCCCCGGACAGTTTATGATTGACGGGGGGCACATACACTACGGGAATTGCATGAGCTATTCCATAGCAAGTGACCTTGTTCAGACTGCCTCCCCCCACCCCCAAATAACAAATTCTGTGATGTGTTTGCCATTCACGATGTAACTGTGAGCTTGGAGCCTAGTACCGAGAACACTATGTAGCCAAGATGGATGGCCTACTTAATCTCCAGCGTAAAACAAGACAGCCTAACATTTAGAATAGTTAGTATGCCAGAAGCAAAGCAAGCTCGGAAAATGTCAGTGTTTGTACTGAATTGTGTCACATCAGCTGCACACAGTAATCTGTGGTACCAGTCTAAGAGCTTTACTGGGGTGATGTCCTCGCATCAGAGGAAGGGTCGAGTAGAAGAGGTGTTCAGGTGCAAGAACAGCTACAAACACTGCTTTCGTGGCACGTCCTGTGCAATAGTGCGGCTCAGCTGAAAGATTGCAGCCCCATTGTCCTGGGCGTGTGAATGCATCAGGCGAAGTAAAGAGCAGATTTACAACCCACGTATCACACTCATTGAATGAGATCCATAATTCTGCTCCTTGTTTGCCCATATGGCTTCTAGTTGTCACTCCAAGCCTCACTGCAACCTACAGGTGCTATGAAGCTGCTGCAAAGACACAGGAGCATAGGACATTGTGAGGTATTGAACTCAGCCTATTCCTGGGGGAGGAGCGCTGCACCGCCTGATTCAGCAAGGGGATGGGAGGGCAGCACAGTGTGGGATCAGTTATTCTCTCCAATCTCCCTCTAACTGTAGCAAAGAGACGGGCTATGGGGAAATGAAGGATGCTTGCTCCTGGGCTGAGAGTCCTGAAGCAGAGCAAGGTCCAGGGCTCTCAGGCTGAGGAAAGGCAGTTTTTCCTCTGCTTATGCTTTTCATAGAATCATAGAGTATCAGGGTTGGAAGGGAGCTCAGGAGGTCATCTAGTCCAACCCCCTGCTCAAAGCAGGACCGATCCCCAACTAAATCACTAAATCCCCAACTAATAACTTTTCTTTCCCCTCCTGTTGGTTTGGCTTAGCCCTTAAAGGGGCAGGACACTAGGGGTATGTCTGTACTACCCGCCCAGTTGGCGGGCAGTGATCGATCCAGCGGAGGGGTCGATTTATCGCATCTAGTCTAGACGCGATAAGTTGACCCCCGAGCGCTCTGCCATCGACTCCTGTACTCCAGCGCTACGAGAGGCGCAGTCGGAGTCGATGTGGGAGCGGCACCAGTCGACTTACCGTAGTGAAGACACCGCGGTGAGTAGGTCTAAGTACGTCGACTTCAGCTACATTATTCACATAGCTGAAGTTGCGTAACTTAAATCGGTGTCGTTCCCCCCCCCCCCAGTGTAGGTCAGGCCTAGGTTTTGTTAGTTGGAGGATCTAGCCTTGCTTGTGCAATATGACCCCTGATCTTCACTGGGGACAGTTAAAACCAGGATACTGAACTTCTGGCCTGAAAATAATACATAACTGTGCAATACAAAATAAAAATGTTTTGTAATCAAAGTGCAAACTCTTGACTGTAGTGGCAGCACTTGACCAGCAGCCACTAAGAAATGCTTGGCTGGAACAGTCTGTGTCCAATAGTAAATGCAAACCTCAAAATGACTTATGTGCATAAAAGAAAATAAAAAATACTTATGTGAGAATGTGTTCTGAACTCTCTGTCCATTAAATAGCTCACCTGGCATTGGTTTCTCTGATTTTTTTACAGTAATGGGTTTTTTTACAAAATAAATAATTCAGCAATTAAAAAAAATAAATAAAAACCACCACTTTTAGATTCCAGATGTGACTTTCAACTATTTAGATTTTTATCCTTTATAAAGTCACTGTTTCCATCACAGGACTGTGGCCTCACAACTGGTTCTGCAATGCAATTCATTGAGTGGTCAACTTTAATCTCCAGCTGTAACAGCCTTCAACCACATTTGCATGCATCTCTCCTCTGTTAGAGGGAAATCCGTTATTTAAGGTGCGCTCTGCCTTTAGGCTCAGTTCTCTCCACTAGTGTTCGGTTTGGAATAAGAAAAAGAAAGAACAATTTGTTTCTGTCCAAAGAGTGCTTCCCCTTTGGAGTTTAGCATTGTCATAATGCTTTTTTTCTGGGCTAATCTCAATAATACATTAAGGATCAACTTCAAACCAATGAGAACAGTGTATTTTCTCTAGGCCCAGCCTTTGTAGGTGCGTTAAGACTGAGTGTCAACAGCTGAGGGAAACACATGCCTCTGGAAACTCAGATGTACTCAGCTCAAGGGAACTCGTGCCACACGTCCACACTGATGCCTATTTCAGTGCATAACACATAGCTGCTCTTAATAAAGGTGCAAAGACTTTGAAGGGGAATCTTCACAGAGGGACAGCTATCTTGTAGCGGAGTGAAATCCAGTCTCCTCCTGCATCTCTTCTAGCACAGACCAGTGCTTAAATGGGAACAATTGGACCCTAAAGAGTTGCCCCTTCCCATGCCATCAGCTTGGACTGGGAAAATTGAGACGGAGATGCATTGCCTACTATATTCAACTGCAACGTGCAAAAGTCCCTTTGGTTCAACATGCTTCCTAGAGCAGCCACTCCACACGAGGAAGGATGGTGTGGGGCTTACAGCCTTCGCCTGCCACTTGGGAGACCTGAGTTCAGTCCCCTGATGTGCCGCAGACTTCCTCTGTGTGACTTTGGACAAGCCAATCTCTCTGTGCCTCAGTTTCCCATCTGCTCAGTGGGGAGAACAGCGCTTCCCTACCACCCAGGAGTGCAGTGGAGATAAAGACTGTGAGGAGCTCAGCTAACGTGGCGAGAGGGGACATAGAAGTGTGGAAGCTAGCTTAGAAAGAGTGGGGCATCCTAGGGGTACATAACATCTGTCTGTGGAGCATGCAAAACTCTGAAGTGGAAATGACTCTTTCTGGGACTCTACAGTGGTAACTCATTGACCTGAGGCTGCCACGGATCCATAGCAATTGATTTAGGGCTCCGATGACCAGCGAGAAAGGATGGTCCGGGGGGTAGCTAGCTATCCTAGAACTTGGGAAATTCCCAAGTCATTTACCCCCCCCCCCGCACCTCAGTAAATTGAAGATAATAGTACCACCCAGGGATGTTGTGACTGAAGACTGGGCACTGCTATGGTGGTGTGGGACATCTCTGGACCTTAAATAACGTTTGTTCCCATTATTCAGAGTGACTTTAATTGTGTTTATTCAGAAAAAAAAATTGTTTATTTAAATGTACCTTGTTCTAAGGGCCACATCCTGGCCCCAGCTGGGCAGTGGGCAGGGACCTGGTGAGGGAAGGAGTCCTTCAGTTTCTCAACAGCCTTGGGAGAGAAGCCTTAGTGTATACATGTAGCCATGGCTCCGCACCATGCCCCTCACCCAGCTAGCTCCCCACTCCTCTCCATGATGCCAGGCAGGCAGGCCCCAGGGGCGGGGTTTACTTGACAGTGCAAAGGGGGCATTCAGACTGGGCTTCCTGTCCAGGCCGTACCAATTGCATTATACCCAGCTCCCTGCAGGACTGGCTTTTCCCTTAAGTCAACACTAACAATTAGCGACCTAAAGGGCATCTGAAGCAAATTGCTCAGATGCAAATACGTCCCCAGGCGCTTCACAATCCATCAGTTAAAAGAAGAAACGTCCATCATTATCGCGCGGAGGCCAAAAGGGTGAAAAATCATTAGCTGTGCCAGGCTCCTGTGTGATGAGCACTGTGCTACTTCAGCCTTTGATCACAGAGAAAATGAAACTCCCTCTGTGGAGACACGGGGGAGGGGAGGAGATGGTGAAACCGGCTAGAATATAAAACAGCAAAGTGCACTCCGGAGATGAGGCAATTATTTTTCTACAATTACTGCACTTGTTAGTAGCCCAGTTAGGTTCTGTAAAAGCCTCACGTCTCAGAATTCCAAGCACTTATGAGTATAAACTGAGCCAAACCTGTAGCTTGCCCTGGGTGATTATGAAGTGAACAAGACTGGTTCAGTCTCAGACTCAAGGCAAGATCAGCTACCCTGCCCTTTGCTTGATCCCATTGACACCCCTTTGGCTGGAAAGACAGAGCAAGTACCATGAATGCAGCAGGGGCCGCACAGCATGTGCTGCTGGATGAGCCAACCACATTCCGATCTTCTATTGATTCATAGATTTTAAGGCCAGAAGCAAACCATTCTGATAATCTGGTCTGACCTCCTGCAGAACACAGCCAGTGTTAATTCCTACTTCAAGCCCAATAGCTGTGGTTGAGCTAGAGGAGAACTTTTCAATAAACAGCTGATCTTAATTTAAAAACCAGTGACGCAGAATCCCCCAAGACCCTTGGTAAGTTGTTCAGTGGTTAATTACCTTGTGAAATTTCTAAAGATAGCTAGAGCACTCAACTCAAGATTTAAGAATCTGAAGTGCCTTCCAAAATCTGAGAGGGATAAGGTGTGGAGCATGCTTTCAGAAGTCTTAAAAGAGCAACACTCTGATGCAGAAACTACAGAACCCAAACCACCAAAAAAGAAAATCAACCTTCTGCTGGTGGCATCTGACTTAGATGATGAAAATGAACATTGATCAGTCCACACTGCTTTGGATCATTATTCAGCAGAACCCGTCATCAGCATGAATGCATGTCCTCTGGAATGGTGGGGAAGCCTCAGGGGACATATGAATCTTTAGCGAATCTGGCATGTAAATATCTTGCAACCCTGGCTACAACAGTGCCATGCAAAAGCCTGTTCTTATTTTCAGGTGACATTGTAACAAGAAGCAGGCAGCATTTTCTTCTGCAAATGTAAACAAACTTGTTTGTCTGAATGATTGGCTGAACAAGAATTAGGACTGATTGGACTGGTAGGATCTAAAGTTTTACATTGTTTTATTTTTGAATGCAGGCTTTTTTGGACATTATCATGAAAGTTGAACTTACAAATGTAAAATTCAGAGATTGCACTACAGTACTTGTATTAGGTGAATTGAAAAATACTCTTTCTTTTGTTTTTTACAGTGCAAATATTTGTAATAAAAAATAAATATAAACCAAGCACTGAACACTTTGTGTTCTGTGTTGTAATTGAAATAAAATATTTGAAAATGAAGAAAACATCCAAAAATATTTCAATAAATGGTATCCTATTATTGTTTAACAGCACAATTAATCGTAATTATTTTTTTTAATCGCTTGACAGCCCTACTTCCTACTCAAGATTCCCCTGCGTATACACCCATGGATTGCGTCAGCCCTTTTAGCCACAGTATTGCACTAGGAGCTCATGTTTCAGCTGTATGTGCTACTGTCACACAATTACCAATGTCTACATTGAAACAGCTAAGTTTCACACCCTAACTTTGCAAACCCTCCCATTTCACAAGGTTCTGAAACAAAGCAGCCAAGGTTTTCTCCAAGAGGACTTTTTGCCTGCATGGATCTTTTGCTGAACCTGATCAGATTCTTGAAAACAAATTCTGGAACAAACAGATTCTGGAAAACAAAAAACCAGAACCAAGTGTGGTGTGTTGAAATGTTGGGTGTTGCTGTGAATAATGTGCACTGATATCCCGGTCAGTTTCATACCAAGAAACTAAGTACAATGGGAGTTTCTTTTGCCTGAAGTGTTTCCTATTATATTCAAACAATCTCCACCCCATCCAAATCCCCTCTACCAGAAGTACAAACAGTTTTAAGATGAGTGGATGGAAGACTTCCTTCCCACCACATTAGCAAAATGGTGGGACCGCTTCAGCACTGCCTGGCATTTTGGATCAAGTTTCCCCAGGTGTATTCGCACGACACTGATAGGTCTAGCAATTGGAAACAGACCAAAACCAAAGCTACTGAAGAGCTGAACAGTGAAAAATCTGGTGGCATCATGTTTGCTGGGAAGTACTTTGCAAAGTAGTTGGCTAGTGACCAGGCTCTGAATTACTGTGCTGTGTCTCCACAGTCTGCATGAGCATCACTGTGACAGGACACCTCACTGGGTCAGAACTGCATTGCCTAGGCTAGATTCCAAGAGGGGTCTCTTCTTACAGTTGTTTCCTGCCAGTGTTTATAACAGCCCCAAGTATTTCTGTTCTAACCCCCACAGAGGACAGACTAGAGCTGGGAATGGGGATTAAAAAACGACAGAGCAATGGGTGTGATGTGATGTGTGTGAACATGAGTGTAGGGGAGCAGGGGTTTTGCTCTTCTCCTTGCTGCCCTGTTGCATATGTCCCAAAGGGCCCGGCCCGCAACTCGCCTGTGGGACTGTCAGCACCATCACTCAGCTGGGTGAACGCTCATGCTGTTAGCCCTTCCACCCGAACCTGACCGCCGTTCAACTAGCAGGCGGAGTCACAAATGCTGGGTCTGGGAATGAGGCTGGCCGCCTCTGAACTATGCAACGCCCCTGACAACCTGTCACTCACCAGGGTTCCAGGGAGGCGTGGGGAGCGTGGCGCACAGCTGGGATGCACAGGTCCTACCGGCCTCCATGCCTTGGTGGCTGGGAGGCCTAGAAATTGCCCTCTCTTTTCACCTGAATGCACAGGCGGATAGGAATGCCATTTCTCACAGCTGGGATGGAACTCTGCCCAGGAATGTTCCCTGTTGAGAGCAGGTTAAAACAATGGGAATTGGAACCAAACCTAACTTTCATTCCCATTGAGCATTCTCCCAGAGTCTCGTTTGCAAGGGCAAACACAAGCCAAGTACAGAGGCAACACAAAATACCCGAAAGCTTGGTTTAGTAGGTTTGCTCTTTTTCTGCATTGCACCACCAACAATGATCTGTGGGAGACACAGCCATGGAGGCACACAGTAAATGCATACACATGGGCACAGCTTACCTTTAAAAGCAAACAAAAGAAATATGAAAAATGTGGATTCCATTCTCCATTGTCTCAATAATCAGGCCAGGAGTGTCCAGATTTGACTTTTTCTGAATGAGGTTACTTTGCCCCTCAATGGTCATTCTCAACTGGACAGGACACATCTGGTTTTTTGCCTCTGTTTGTGTGTTCAGGAAAACAGACTGGCTTTCTGGGGTCTTTTGATGGGCATTTTAGAGATGTCACTAGGAGCCAAATGCTACACTCTGAGCCACACTGTGGTGCTCATCATTTGGCTTTATTTTATTATGAGTTGAAGGGACTGAAAGGTGCCTGTTGACTTAATTGAGAATCTGCTGGGATACTGGTAGCAGAGCACACAGATGCATGGCTTGACCAAAAACTGGTGATATTAGCAAAAATAATGACAACTCATCTGATCCTATAGAGTGCATATGTACTATTGCTTTTCTCATGCTGTATGAACACTTATGGAATTAGAGCCATGTTTTCAAGGGATCAGTACCTACCATGCTGAGCGCTCTTGAAAAATCTATCCCATGGTATACAGTTGGTCTGTACTACCAGCTCCAACAAGTGGACATTCGGAGGATGTGTTGAACTTAAGTCACAATGTCAGACACAGGTAAGCTAATTTCAGCTTTCCAGCCACCTCCACAGATGTGCATGCAGAGTCTTCTGGCTGGGAATTTTGCACATCTGTTGGCTAAATTGAGTTCCAAATGCAAAATCTAGCACGCATGGGTATCATGTGGATTTGTGCCATCCACTTCAGGTGCTTAAATCAGTAAGTGAGCTCCAAAGAGACAAGAAGACAGTGCTGTGATAGAGTCACTCCTGTTTGAATATTGTTCGTGCTATTTAAAGGATATTTTCATCCGATTCCCCTCACACCAACAGTCTGAATTTTAAAAGGATAAAAAGCAGCTCTCGGCATGAATAAATGCAGCAATAATGTTATCTCCTTGAGAAACTTCAGGCTTCTGGCACTTGGACAGCAAGGGGAGAGCTAAACCTAGGTGCTAAGGAAGTGGCTCTCCTTTAACTATTTTGTAGTACCACGTATTGTTGTTATTCTGATGGGCTGTAAGCCCTGCAGTGGCGCAAAAAGAATTAAAGGAACCTGGTAGTGCTAGTAGCCTGAGGACACCTGGGGAGAGTGTGGCCAGGTGAAGGGGGTGGACTTAACAAAGAAGAGAAAAGCTCAGTTGGGACAGATCCCGGGGAGAGGATGTAATGAGTTCCTCTTGTAGTAGGAAGAGAGCCTGAGATATAAGCCCTTGTATCAGAGGCCTGGTATGAGTTCTGAAGCCTGGGCTAAAGTAGTGGTCAAAGCTTTGCTAATATAAAGCAAAGTCAGGCTGTGAACGAGAGGCTGGCCCTGTTCACAGAACCTGGCAAGACCAGGGCTGATATTGCAGAAACACGCATTCTTAAGAAGTGCTAGGCATAGAACACACACACACAAGCACATTCCAAAAGGGTGGTACCAGAATACCGCCTACCGAGAATGGTACAAACAACTCCCCCCCCCCAAGATAAAAAGAACACACTGACCCCTCCTAAAGATGAGGTCAGGATGACAGTGTGATGGATAGAGATGTTCTGATCAAACCAACATGGACAAGGTAATGGGTGGTAGCTAACCACGTCAGGGGGCAGTGACTAACCAGGTCAGCAGGGCGATACGTCACTTGTTTGTATTGGTGTATGAGACGGAATCTGAGAGGGAGTGTCTCTGGCCAGCCTTGGGGGGCAGTGGGAAGTCCCGCCACTGACTCAGCTTCCCCGGAGCCCTCTTTGGAGCGGAATGCTGGGCATTTTGGATTCATTGGCCAAAAGGATCATGGGATCCAAAGTGTGCTCTTGACAGAGAGCAAATAAATACATGAGCAGCATAACATATAACCGACTAGCTGCAGTGACCTCTAAAGCATAGATGCTGGAACTAGGGGTGCGGAGGGTGCTGCCGCATCCCCTGGCTTGACGCGGTTTCCATCATATACAGGGTTTACAGTTTGGTTCAATGGCTCTCAGAACCCCCACTATAAAAATTGTTCCAGCACACCTGCTCTAAAGCAGGAGGCAGAATTGATTAAATGTACACTTCCCTGCTACTTAACCAAGGCCAATAAATCATAGTCATTACTGTCTATGCTCCATTTTATTGGCGATTTCCTATGGAAATAAAAGCCAGCATGGATGTGATCCAGGAAGGTACTCAGTGGGAAAGCATGGCTTGGAAAGTCAGGCCCAATGGATTGCACTTTGCTGTTTAAAAAGTTTCCTCCCTGTAAGTCTGTCCCTGGCAACTCAAAGTTGTGTGCGCAATGGGGAATGTATGCGATGGAGGGATGGATTGTCACTTAAAGTGCTTTTACGTGACTTGGAAGCAGACTGAAATAGTCTTACACAGGGGGGTGGGGAGAGATCCTCCTGCCCAACAGAATTCCTTGGGGGATCGGGGCTGCCAACAGTACAAGACTGTAATCAGTGGGTGTGTTTGAGCGATCAGCTCCCTGCTTTAAAAGCGGGGAGGTGTGGAGCAGAGTGCTCTCTCTGAGGGCCCCTTGGCTCTGAAACACAATCCTCCACCTTGTGTTTACTTCCTAGGTCTGAAACCCCCCCTGTGTGTTGACCTTTACCTAAGGCAGATCTATAACTTGGACATTTGGTAAGAGGTGAAAGGCCAGGGGCACTGGGAGAGGGGGCTGGGAGAATGAAGATTTATGCTTTCTGTGGCTTGCTGGTTTATTCTGTGAGACTGTTCGAGACAGCAGAGGGATTCTATTTTCCTTTGGATCCTTCCTTTATGTTTTAAAAGTTTGCACTGGGGTTCATAGTGGGCATTTCACAAACTGAAACAGACAAAGTGACGACGTTTTAGAACAATTTGCAGACCAGGGAGAACTTCAGCGTTGTCCCCAGGTTAAAAATGGTTGTTTGCACAGCAGAATCATCCCAGCTTGGTGGGGGGGCTAATTCTCCTCTCACTTACCCTATTACATTGTAGATGGTGCTGTGCTCAGGGAGATCAGTGTGGAGCATCAACTGGCTCCCTGCCCTAAATGGCTTGCCAACTGGAGCGCATCCAGCAAAGACTCATGCACATGGGTAACTTTACGGATACAAGTAGTTCCAATGCGTAAACTTTTGAAGGACTGTGTCTGAAGGGTGAAATCCAATCTACCTGCATAATGTCCACGCAATCAGACTCTCTCAGGTGCAGGTGGTGGGGGAGATGAAATCTACCCACCAAAGCAAGGCTAATGAGTGGAACAGCCGTTGCAGCCATGGCCATCCACTCTAGGGTGCTGGGGACATGGATCTTTTTAAAGGTGGATGTGATGGGACATCCGCTCCACACTGGCTTGGCAGGGGTTAAGGTGGCCAGACAGGCTAATTAACTCCCCTAGGATGCACCTGAAGCCAGGGAGCTCCATTAGGAGTAGGCTCAGCTGTGCCAGACCAGGCGGGGCTCAGTTCATAGCCAGGTAGCCGAGGGCAGGAAAAGGGGCTGCAGGAAGCAATCAGTCCCTGAGTGGAGGGAGTTAAGAAGCAGGCAAACCCAGAGAGGGGAGCAGCCAGTAATGTAGGAAGAAGCCCATGGGAACAGCTGTGAGGACTAAGGAGATATAGGCCTTGGGTGCTGGTTGTAGGGTCCCTGGGCTGGACCCCGGTGTAGAGGGCGGGCCTGGGTTCCCCGACTGGCCACTGGGAGACACCAGCCAGAGAGCAGGGTCTGGAAAGCCTTTCAGTTCCCTGGAAGGGGAGGACTTTAGTGACCTAGCCAGAGGCCTAGCCACAAAGAGGAAGCTACAGATCCAGCTGTGAGCGGAGCAGCAGAGTCAGACGAGACAGGGGAAGACACCACTGGAGGGAGAGCGCAGGCAGGCGGAGCTGATCCCTAGGATGGCCAGCAGGAGGCGCCGTGAGCAGTGAGTTGAACTCTGAGACAGTGGATCTCATTGCCCCACTTATGGCCTGACCCCCATTATGGCCTTCTGCAACACTCTGTCTGGGCCTGGTGCCAGAACCCTTACCACAGCTTGGGGCGGGGGAAAGAAGGGGGAATACAGTTGCACTGCCCACACTTCCCTTCCCCCATGCAGCTTTATTATGGCTCGCTGCACCAGGGGCCAGTTTTCCACACAACACAGTGAGGACTCCCTTTGGGCCCCGATCCTGCTTATGCATGTAACTTTGTGTTCAGAAATCGGTGGAGTTACTCAGGCACATACTGGCCCTTAGCAGTTTAAATTATATATTGCTTTAAAATTATTCTCCCCCCTCAGCCTTCCCCCCCAAAAAATGCTGGCGATATTCAGTGTGTTCCTAATTGAAGAGGTTTGTTATGTATATAATTAAATTATGTCCCCTTTTAATATGATTCTCCCTTAAGCCACAAGTTTTTCCATGCCAAGTACATCTACAAAACCTCTAAAAAGTGTATTAATAACGTGGAGGAAAAACCTATCTTTAATACAAATAATACAAATAATCCAGACATTATGTGCTTAAGAACATAAATGAAGAGAGGTGTCAGGCCTTCAGAGTGTACATGCAGTGTTTGCATTTTGCAGAAATTGGATCATTGCTTAATGATCGCTGTCAGCCATCTTCTAGTTTGGGTTAATGTGTATGTTAAGAGGGGCCTTTCTCAAGGCCCTCTAGATATCTATAAATCACAGTCAGCATCAATTGCGTTTTTTCCCCTGCGGCTCACAAAAAGGTTTGATGACTCAGCTGTTTTCACTGACTTGCTAAGTGCCAAGTCATCACTTCAGATGTCCTGGCTGTCCAATCACATGCATGGCTGCACATACAGTTCGGCTAGCTCTTTCAGGCAAGCTAGTTGCAGTTGTGATTCATGGGCAGGAGGAGGACAAATGAAAAACATAAACCAAAAAATAAAAGGACAAATGCTAAGAGAAACAGACTGCAGCCCCATCTTATGAATGGGCTCAAGCAAATGGGGAGGAGTAAGGAATTAGGGTATGACAAGCATTCCAAGAAGGCAAATGGTCAGGCAATAATGACGACACTGTTAAAAGGAAAAGCCGGGACTGGGAAAAACATTAAAGATACTGAACAGAAATCAATGTGATTACTACCATCCTGGTCAGCTCCAGGGACCTTCAGAATGAAGGTCATAAGCATCTACTGCATGAGCTAAAAGACCGCACCCCCAAGATGTAGCAGAGTCCTGTCCTCTCTGGATCTGACCCAGCAATAGACTGGATAGAGCTGTGAGAACTGCAAATTCCCACCTTCCCGGTAGTCACATTTGCAACGGATTTTGCTTTGGCTCTGCTCCCATCCCTCAGATGTTTACTATCCAGAGCCTTTCATGTGGCTGAGCCTTACTGGCGGGAATGTTTGCAGAAAGTGAGTTTCAAAGTTACGTGTGCGACTCATGGAAAGTGAAGGTTCTATTTGCCTTGTGAGTGAGTTCCCACTGGAAGTGTTGAGCACTTATCCACTCAGGGCACGGAAACAATTCCATGTTTTCAACACAACTAGCCAACAGACTGGAAGAGCTGGTATCTAGTATTTGCAGGCAATGTGTCTGTGATCAAGAGTTAAAGTGGTTTACAAAGTCCACCATCAGATCATTTAAAATACTGAATAAATTCAGAGAAATCACAATCTGCTTGAAGATATTATGAAAGCAGAAGAAGAGGCCAAATTCACTGGTACATTTTTGTTGATGTCATTGTCAATGATTCACCCAGCATTAGGAATGATACATAAACTGACAACAGAATGAGTAGTGACTTGTCTGAGATGAATTAGCAGGGTACTTCAGAGAAGGAGAATAATTTCATTTACAGGATGCTGGGACCTAGTCATGGCCATATGTTCGTAAAATAAAAGCGATCTTTCCCTACTCACCTACTCACTGACCCAATAAGGTTACAATGTGAAGGGAAGAGAAAATATCAAAGGAAAGTGGCTTAGTAGTGGCTTTCTTTCTCCTGTTTGATATAATCATTGGAAGAATCTTAACAGATTGGACAGGGGAGGAGACTGTAGGCTGGGAATAGAGACGGCTGCTTTCATAGTTCCTGTTTACCATTTGCTTTGTGTACTTCTACAAAGAGACACATGATTGTCCAGGTGTGAATGAAAATTGATAATAGAAGAAAGGGACAACTCTACATTCACGTAGATATACAGAGAAGAGATTAAGGAATCCAGACAACAAATGAAATGAATGATCTGAGAGTGAGAGACTAATGAAGCTCAATCTATTTAGTTTATCCAAAAGATGGTTAAAAGGCAACTTGGTCATGGTCTGCAAAGGAAAATATCTCTGCTAGAAGAGGGCTCTTAGTCTAGTAGACAAAAGCATAACAAGATGCAAGGGTTGGAAGATGAAGTTAGACAAACAGACTAGAAATAACATGCACATTTTTTAAACAGGGAGGGTGGGAAGGGGGTGTGCACCCCACACAGGGGAGGAATGGGTTAATGCAGGCTTGAGAGGGTAAGTACGCTATCTAGCTGCTCCTAGAGGGTGAGCAAAATTTTATTGAAGATGAAGCCCTACTGAGGGAGGAGCTGGATGGAGACTATCATAAGAGGAAGCCCAGATTAGAAAGGGGTTGCTGGGAGATGGGGAGGAACTCTGCAGTCACTCTCTGGGACTGGAGAGTAGAGAGACTGGGTCAAGTAGAAATCGCAGAGCGAGAGTTGGCCCTGGACTCCTCTCCTGAGTACTGAAGTCTGGTGAGAGGCCAGGAGAGTCACAAATCAGCTACCAGGATGGACCAAGTGCCAAAGGTGAGCCCTGATCAAAGGGCAGGATCTGGACTTCCAGAGAAAGCAAGCCCTGGGAGAATGTTTAAGAGAAACTGAGGATAACAAGTCAAGTCTGAGGAGGGCAGAAGCTGGGTTAGGTTGTAATTTTGGGTCTTAATGGGGGGATTCTAGGAGCAAGTCCTGGCCTTGAAAGCATGGTATAAACTAGAGAGACTGTGGGGAAAAGACCTGTAAAAGGCTAGGGCAGAAAGATGCCCAGTGTAGTAGCAGGGGTGAGTCTGAGTAGACAGACCTTGCCTGCTAACTACAGGATCCCTGGGCTGGAACCTAAAGGAGTGGGAAGGTCTGGGTTTCCCTACCAGCCGCTAGTGAGGTGGTGGGAGGCCAGGGAAGAGACAAGAGTGGCAGAGAGCCCTGAGAGAAGAGCGTGAGAACCAGTGGGACCAGAGCTGGAGCCGAAGACCTTTTTGTAAAGATATCTGGACTGTTATTTGTTAGACTTCTGTTACCCTGAAAAGACTGGGACTCAACCATGATCCAGCCGAGCTATGGGAGGAGAGACCACCACAGGCTGGAGCAACCATCAGCAGGGGGCACCAGAGAGGAGAGCCTTCTACGTCACACTATGTCCAGCCACGAGGAGGCATTTTAGCGGTGAGTCTACTTCTTGACAGAGGACAATTAACCACTGGAACAAATTACCTAGGGACGTGGTAGGTTCTCCATCACCAGATGCGAGACTTTTCTGAAAGATATCTCCTACCACAGTGGTTTTCAACTTTTTTTCATTTGCAGACCCCTAAAACATTTCAATGGAGGTGTGGACCCCTGTGTAAATCTTAAATGTAGTCTGCAGACCCCCAGGGGTCTGTGGACCACAGGTTGAAAAGCACAGTTTGTGAAGTTTTGCCCTTCTGGTCACACAGAAATCTATAAAAATGCAGTTCCTCTTCAAGAACTCTTTGCTTTGCCATTTACTAATTCACCTTTAGTGTCTGCGGTGATGGACACTTTAATGCACTCTCACGATAGTGCTGAAGTGTCTATAGATTTCTGAAGGGAAAACACAGTACAAGCCTATTCCTAGACAGCAGGCTCCAGTAATACAAAGTGCTGACTCGTTCAGAGATTGTGCAGTCTGTTGACATATTTTTTGCGGCTATAGTAATTCACAATGAAGTGTTGCTTACTTTCTCCTTGCACTTTGAGCCATAGGAGTTTAGCTGATGCTACAGTCTTTTTCCAGCCACTTTAAATCCAGCAAGCATTAACTCTTCACTGGGCATAAGCATGCACTCCTTGTCCTCTTTGCCAGTGCTGGCTTCCTTCTGTGATGCTTTGGCTGCTTAAACTGAAAAAGCAGAAATTTGTAGGCTGTTTAGTTGTCTTATTTAAATAAAATGCAAAGCTAAAATAGCACCATGATAGTCCTTAGACAGGATTCAGCAGGGACTACATTAAAAATCAGCCCAAACAATCCTGGAGTCTCATTATTGTAGGGGCTGTATTAGCTAACCAAAGTGGTATAGTGGCTGGAGCCCTAGACTAAGAGACAAAAGAGCCACTTGTGTAACGGGTGATACTGGGCAAGTTACTTCCTATGCCTCAGTTTCCTCATCTGTAAAATAGGGATAGTGATATGGACCCTCCCCCCTTAAAAAGTGCTTTGAGACAGACAGAAGAAAATTGCTAGATAAGAGGTAGCTATTTATTATTACGCTATGTGTGATGTGAGCTGGTAGCAGCTGCCACTACCCCACTGTCCTGTCTGAAGTGAAAGAACCTGTTCTAAATTCAGGTGGACAAGAGCTTTTTTTAAAGAACAGTAAAGGAAACTTGGCAAGAAAATGCCTACTTCAACGCTCTGTTGCTTCCAATAAAACATACAACTTAGTCAGTGACAATGCACAGAATTAATTACTGCTGTTTCTCTGCATCATTCGTTTCATCACCTGTGTAACTTTGCTAGAAAGATTTTGCGGTATTCTAGACTCATGGATCCTATGTTACATAATGCTGTATAGAAGGAGTTAAATCCATCTGTAGTGTAAAGCTATTGATTTCAGTGGTGTTAGACCTGGGATGAATAGGATCCAAGGTGTCCCCTACTGTGGAACTATCCATGGTGCTGATGTTTACTCATGCTCCCCAATGTCAGAGTATTTTCTGTCTCTGAATGTTCATACATAAGAACGGCCATACTGGGTCAGACCAAAGGTCCATCCAGCCCAGTATCCTGTCTTCCAACAGTGGCCAATGCCAGATGCTTCAGAGGGAATGAACAGAAGAGGTAATCATCAAGTGGTCCATTCATAGAATCATAGAATCATAGAATATCAGGGTTGGAAGGGACCCCAGAAGGTCATCTAGTCCAACCCCCTGCTCGAAGCAGGACCAATTCCCAGTTAAATCATCCCAGCCAGGGCTTTGTCAAGCCTGACCTTAAAAACCTCTAAGGAAGGAGATTCTACCACCTCCCTAGGTAACGCATTCCAGTGTTTCACCACCCTCTTAGTGAAAAAGTTTTTCCTAATATCCAATCTAAACCTCCCCCATTGCAACTTGAAACCATTACTCCTCGTTCTGTCATCTGCTACCATTGAGAACAGTCTAGAGCCATCCTCTTTGGAACCCCCTTTCAGGTAGTTGAAAGCAGCTATCAAATCCCCCCTCATTCTTCTCTTCTGCAGACTAAACAATCCCAGCTCCCTCAGCCTCTCTTCATAAGTCATGTGCTCTAGACCCCTAATCATTTTTGTTGCCCTTCGCTGGACTCTCTCCAATTTATCCACATCCTTCTTGTAGTGTGGGGCCCAAAACTGGACACAGTACTTCAGATGAGGCCTCACCAGTGTCGAATAGAGGGGAACGATCACGTCCCTCGATCTGCTCGCTATGCCCCTACTTATACATCCCAAAATGCCATTGGCCTTCTTGGCAACAAGGGCACACTGTTGACTCATATCCAGCTTCTCGTCCACTGTCACCCCTAGGTCCTTTTCCGCAGAACTGCTGCCTAGCCATTCGGTCCCTAGTCTGTAGCGGTGCATTGGATTCTTCCATCCTAAGTGCAGGACCCTGCACTTATCCTTATTGAACCTCATCAGATTTCTTTTGGCCCAATCCTCCAATTTGTCTAGGTCCTTCTGTATCCTATCCCTCCCCTCCAGCGTATCTACCACTCCTCCCAGTTTAGTATCATCTGCAAATTTGCTGAGAGTGCAATCCACACCATCCTCCAGATCATTTATGAAGATATTGAACAAAACCGGCCCCAGGACCGACCCCTGGGGCACTCCACTTGACACCGGCTGCCAACTAGACATGGAGCCATTGATCACTACCCGTTGAGCCCGACAATCTAGCCAGCTTTCTACCCACCTTATAGTGCATTCCCAGCTTCCACACCACCCGTATTAGTGTATCAAGCATTGAGTATGAGATTTGGGGTCAAATATTAAGAAATTATAAAATGGACAAGATAAGAGAATCTGAAGAGAATATTCTTCCCTTCATTTACATGGGTAGCTTCCATTAGAGTTAATGAGCATCATATTCAGCTGCATTGCACCTTGTAAAATGTATTTTACATCTGCACAAACAGGGTGCAGAATACTACTGAATCATCACCCATTGGTGCAAACACTCTTGCCAGTGTCTGCTTCAGCAGACCTTGGTGCTTGGCCTTTTCCTGTGAGTTTTTGTCCCGAACCCACTTGAGATGAGGCCAACTTGTTTGTATTCAGCTGTTATTGGGAGAGGACGCTGAATAATGAAGGTACCTTTCCAAAGATGCTAGTCTGCATTGAACAGCTGAAAGGTTTCATGTCGCCCTTCCCAGGCCACTCTGACTCAAAGTTCAGAAAGCCACTGCTGCAAGAGTGCAGAAAGACATGTGTCGTTCTTTGCATGTATGTAGCACCTTGCATCTAGGGAACTCAAAGCACTTTAAATGTAATAGTTCACTAATTAAGCATCCATAATCTCCCGTGAAGCAGGTATTTTTCTAGTTTTGAATTGGAAAACTGTGGCATGGAGAGATTAAACCCCTTGCCCAAAGTCATATAACAAACCAGTGATAGCGTTGGGAGGAATAGAAGTCGGGAGTCCAGGCTCACAGGCCTGTACTTGTACCACTGCACTAATACCATCTCGCTCTTCTCCACATTCTCAGCTCCCCAAAGCCACCTGATAAGCACATTCTCTTAGCTAAAATCCAATAGAGCTATAGCAGCATGAAGCTGGAGTACCATAGTGGTGATTCTTTCCCAAAATACTCACAATAGTATTTTTAGCAAAAAAAGTGTGATTTGCATGAAAAATTACTTATAACACGAATCTTTTATATATAGCAGATTGTCCTACTGATCGCACTGTATTACCCCAATGGATATATTCAGATCATAGGTGCTAAAAGAGAAAGTTGCTATTATTTTCTGTGTTATATGTGATATTTATCTCAGTAACCTAGAAATCATCATCTCAGACGAAGGTGGATGGATGTTTGTTTATTCTTCATCTAGGTTATCCTCAGCATCTAATCTTTGTAGATCTCTGTGGTAGCAATGAAAAATTGTGCTTTGAGACATGCTCCAAGAAAATCTTTCCACAGAAATTTCATTTTCTGCAATGCAGCTTTTGACAGCTGCCTACCTTATCTCCAGCAAAATCAGCCAAATCATCACTCGAAACAGCTGAGAAGTGTCAGTCTGGGACAGTTGGGACCACAGCTGTGGAACGGGAAAAGCTATACTGATTTGATTTTCCTTGCACTCTCGCTCCAGAACATATGTGCAGTCTAAAAGGGAATTGTTTTACTCTAAGACTGAAGACAAATAGCAAAACTGTCCTGTCCATTTGGTTGGGGAAGGGGCACGAGCGAGAATGGACACAAAGACGCCAACCAAAATAAGGCCGTGCTTCCAGAGAAGAATGGACAGTCGTCTTTGGATTCTCTGGCAAAAATGCAAATTTGAACATTCCTCCAAGATTTATTGCTTGCATTTCTGTGGATCTTGGTATGGTCAGAAATCCAACCATCTTACTCCTGGCAGATTAGAGATGGCAAAGTCAGCCAGGCTGTGTTAGAATGTGGGGAAACAGATAACACACATTAAATCTCTCTCCGCAAATGCCAAGCAAGTAAGAGAATCCTCTAGTCAAGGTCATTTATTCTTCAGGGGAAACAGAGTAGACTCAAGGCATATAGACAGTCGTTGATACAAGCACAGGAGCTACTTTGGTGCTGTGTAACTCCAGGATTGTGCTGGCGTTGCTCCACTGGTGAAACAAGCCTTGCCTGAGCTGCTCTTTCTGTATCGCCCCTTGCATGGAATCCCCACGTGGAACCGTAGGAGAACTAAACACTGGTAGTTCTACGTCCTCCATTCCCACACTTCCACAGGGCAATGCCAGGGGTCCGAGAGGTGCTCTGCCTCTTGTGCTATTCCACCGTACAAAGAGCTGTCTGCAAATCACTGTTCTGAACTGGCTTTAAAAAAAAACACCCTTCACTGGGTTGGCGTTTGTCATTTCCATGTCATAAAATCAGCCTTTCAAACCTGCCAGCCGGGTCTTGATCCTTTGCATGCTGCCTGCAGCAGTGCAGTGTTTCCATTTCAGCTGGATCAATGTTGCAGAAGACCCCGTAAGGAGAACAGCTGACCCTCTGCTCTCTGGAAATGCATAGCGTTGAGTGTCTCATGAAACTTTACTGAGTCTGTGTGGAGAGCCAGTCAAAATGCAACAATGCCCTCCATCAAATCACTCCCCCAAAGTCACCTCTTCCATACTGTATAGAGGAAATTGCAACCTGATAACAGCAAGGCAGGGAGCCAGCTGTGATTTGCACTCCTGATTGGATAAGGACAATGCATACCCTATTATTTTTGTTACTCAGTTCCCCCCCCCGACCTACTGGTCTGTCTCATCCACCAGTTATAGTTGATTTTCTCTAGGATTGATTGGGGAATGGTTTTCCTGTGAGAGTTTTCCACATTTCAAAAAACATTCTGTCTCAAATTTTCATGAACCAAAAATCCAATAAAATTTTCTGTTCAGGTCAATCCAAATATTTTGTGTAGATCACTTCGAACTGTTTTGTTTCAATTTCGAGCATTTTCCTTTGCTTAGCCTTACGTCATATCATGTAAATTTGCAACAATTTCTAAACGGAAAGTCATGTTGACTTGAAAATCCAAAACGTTCTGGTTCGACAACCTCAGATCCTCTTTTACCAAAAACACTGTTAGTCAGGTGTCTCATAAAACTCAGTATTGTTGCCAACAGTGTCAGTTTTGATGAATAGTCCTTTTTCAGCAAAAAAAGTTTAATTGAAAGATTCCCAACCAGTTCTTGCCTTTTCAGACAGCAAGTTTTGGGGCAGAGTCTGTCCTTTTCCATTGTTTGTACAGCCCCCAGCACAATGGGACCCTGGTCTGGCTGGCCTCGAGGTGCTTCCATCATATAAATGTTCAATAATGATATTACAAACCCTTTGACATGTTCTCCAAAAAGTGAGGAGTTCTCTTCTTATAAACTGGTACTCCTATAATTAAACACCGTGAGGCAGACTTTCCCTAGATGGCACCTACCACAGCCTGGAGCCTTGCACTAGTCAAGGAAATCACCACAACCAGGCAGACAATGTTTCTGCTGTCATAGGGAGCCCAGCTTTACAGTCTGCAGAGGCCCCGTAGCAGCCCTGCAGACAGAGGCTGCATGGGGTATGCACTGAATCAGGACATCTCCTAGGTAGGATGTGCTCCCTGGAATATGCCAACCAATTCTGGACTGCGATAGGCTGCTGTGGGCCCTCCCCGGGACCAGAGATGCCAGCTGCTTTCCTCGGCTGCTTCTCCCCACTGGTGGGTCGCTCCTGAGTGCTGGAGGCTTCTCCAGGGCCCGTGCCATCTTCCAGCAGCACAGACTTTGGGGTGAATGAGGGCCCGGTTCTGAGCTGTGTGACCTTGCTCAGAGACACCTGGCAAAAACTGAAGGAGCTATTCCTGCTCAAACACTGCACCTCGAACTGGGCCTAGAGAGCTCCTGGATCTGAAACTGACTCAGGCAAATGGAGATCACCTTGCAGTGTGTCCTGGAAGTGAGAAACGAGGGGGCCACAGGCCAAGTCCCTCTAAGCTGCCTCGTGCCCCACAGTCAGCTAAGACTGATGCTCCCTGGGATCTGACTGAATCATACTGTCACAGGACAGCCATGATGAAGAGAGACACTGGAATCTCTCATGGGGTCAGAACCATTCAGCACCCACTGGGGGCAAGAGAGAAGCTCCCATAGTGTGGTGCTGTATCACTGGCCAGGAACAGGGTAGGGCAAATTCTGCACGACTTACACCCTGTCCGTCTCCAGTGAAGGTGATGGGTGGAAACCAATGCAGAATGAAGCATGCTGTTTCTCCTCAAAGGTTGGCACTGGAGACAGGAAGATGGACTGGATGGGTGGTTCATCTGCACTGGAGTGGCATCTGTGCTCTTCCAGTGTTTCTTGTGATAACGACTGAGATGCGGCACCGCAATTCCCAGTCTGGTCACTAGCCAGCCTCTTTCCAAAGTGATTCCAAGCCAACACCTGGCGGCCTAGGATTCTTCACCACTCCTATCTGCAGTAGCTCTGCTCCTGGCCCGTGTCCAGTCACTAAGCCCATCAGTAACATTAGTCATGCTCCGGCAGAAATTGCAGCCCAAACAGAACCAAGCCATGGAGTGTGACGAGCGCAGAACTAGAGCGAGTGAGTGAGATGGTGGCTCCACCTTGCACTTTCTCTGGCTGTAACATTTAACACCCCTTTGCACAAGGTGTATTTATTTTAATTGCCAAACGCCACCCAATGTCCCGCGCCTGACTTCACTGGCAGGCAGTGCTGCAGCCAAGGACAAGGAAATGCTTTTGGACTCGCAGGCTTCATTGGCAGGTGCCTCAGGGAGGCATTAATACTGGGTATCTGAGTTCCGGTCCTAGCGTTCACTGGGGCCCCCGTTGTAGCCAGATGCAGCAGCAGCTTGTAAGTCAGAACAGGAGAGCAGTGGGAGCGCACCTTCCCGGTGACTTTAGCAAACCAGCACTAGGAGTCCGGAGAAAATGGCTGGGAGGAAGGGAGTAGCATCTGTTCTCCCCAGTCCTGGCTGCTTGTGGGAGGTGATGTTGTGACCTATGGGAAGGGGTTAGGAGAGGCAAGAGGCAGGCAAAGCACCTCCCTGGGTATGGCTGTCATCTGGCTGCCTGCCATGGCGGCGTGCTGGCCGGAGCCTCAATAACGGAGACAGGAGAGGCACCATGGTGACCCGTGAGTAAGCCAAGGCCCAGGTGCAAGGGAGAAAGAGCAGCCCTTGGGTGGCATGCCTGGCTCAGGGGGGCTGAACATGCTGCCAGACTCTGCCCTGGGGAGGTGTGGACCAGCTGAGCAGACTGAGATGGGCACAGCATCTCCCACTGACAGACAGGCCAGCTGCCTGGTGGCAATGCAGCAGTATAAATGTTACACAGTTACCTGGCAAGGACAGTGAGAGGCGCTAGGGAGGCAGAACCCAGGGAAAAAAAGACCAGTCTGTGCAGGGCAAGAAGGACTGAGTGGGAAAGTCAGGGAGTCTATATGGGCCATGAGGGCTGGGAGAAAGATCCCATCCATGGGCAGGGAGAAAGGAGGAGGAAAAATCTGTTGAGGAGTGGGCTCAAGGATGGCTCTGTCCACATCATTTTGTGAGGTATCCCCTCCGCAACGTGGCTGGATCCAGGTGCTGGTTTGCCTCAGTCCAGCCGTGTAATGAAGCTGGGGATAGCTAGGGAGAAAATGAACTATAGAAGTAAAATAAAAATAAATGGGCAACAACATAGGAGCAAACTAGCGAAACGTTAATAAAATAAACAAGTAAGTAAATAACCCAGAGTGCTGCCTGGGGCAGCGGATAGTCATGTGATAAATGGATACTTCTCTGTAATTGTTTATAGAATAACTCCAGTGTGATTAGCCAGGAGGTAGGTTTACAAAGGCTTGTTATATATAATAGCCTGTGGACCAATCAGCCTCCCCTGAACCATTCCCTTTGCTACACAGCAGCCCATGGGGTAAAGGTGCGTGAAACTGACAAACTAGATGGTAATGGCGTCATGTCGAAGTCAATTAGAAAACTTTTTAACTAGCGTGCTATTGACTCTCCAGAGGATTTGCCCTTCATTTTGTGCAGACCAGAAAGCTGACTCTTGATTCCTGTGTAGAAATCCAAGGGTGGGTTTTTTCTGGATTACCATCAGAACTTGCCTGTGAGTCTCTCACCTCCCCAAGACAGAGGTCAGGTGGATACCACACTGGCTTGAGAGATTGGAGAGTGGATTTAGGTTGTCACTACAGGTCCCGTTTTCAGAAGGGGCCTCTACCTTGCTCCCCCGGAAAAATTGCATGTGCTTCATTAGGGAACACAGACCCGACATTTGCATGTCCAAATCAAGGAATTGCACATCTGTCTTACTAACTGTAGGTACAGCAACCAGCACAGAGGGATCCCGAGCCTGGCTGGGGCCTCTACCCACAACTGCGCTACAAATAGGAATCTAGTGCCCAGATTTGCAGGTAGAGAGTTGGGTTGCTCATGCTCAATTTTGTGGGGACAAGTTCAGGGCCTACTCTTGAAAATGTGGACGGTAATGCTTGTGAATCTCCTACCTGTCTAGCACAGGCATTTGTTGACCCTTAGTCCTGTCCTTCTGGCCCTTATCACCTTCTGGACAAGGGGGATAGCCTCTGTCAGCCTTCTGCGGCTTTCCATTTCTGAGGTCTTTGAGAGAGCAGATTTCTGCAGGGTCGCTTTCCTCTAGAGTAGCGCTAGTTACACTTTATTTCCCTGCCCCCAACATAACTCTTTGCCTCCTTCATCCCTGCCAGCAACACAGCCGTGAAGTGTTGCACACTGTTCCATGAGTCCCCCCTTCAGGCATCCCATGAGAAGAACGCGGCCAGTCCAGTATAGCAAGCCATTCTAATTAGCTGATCATTTAGGCCAGTGTAGCACTCTCCCCATCTTTCAGGAGCATTTGGAAGTTGCCGTGCTGCTAGCTTGCAGTTGCCTTTTGACGACTGTGCTTCTGTGTTAGACAGTGGAAATTCACAGATGCTGTAAAACAGTCACTTTTAGTGATCACGCCAGCTAGGCCAATAAACCAGCTTTCGTTCAGAGACCCACTTCTACCACACTGTGTGGTACCCGTGATCACTCAGTGCTTAAAGTACTTGCTTTATTCCATATGTGTCCCAACCCGCTGTGCGTAACAAGAAATTCACAGTGCCCCACCCAGACTCTCCGCTTGGGAAGCTTGGTGTTTAAGGGCACAGTCCCCAATAAATACCACATGATGTTTGGAAAGAAAAGTGCATGGCACTTGCTGGGCACTACCATTAGTAAATAGCACCACTGATAAATGTGCTTCTGCAGAAGAAATGAAGCTTTGTACTTTGTAGGGAGCTCTTCCCCTCCTGATCAGTCTGAGAAATTATGCACATAAAAGGCCACATTTGCAAAGGGTGGCCCAGACATAAACAAATCAAAGAGTCAGAAGCCCTCCTGAAGTTATTTTGGGGTAACATTCATGCTGGGCTGAGGGCCAACAGGTGTTCTCATTATTTAGGGCCCTCAGCCCCGGGGTACACATCACGCCTTTTGAGCACAAACAATGCACAAGTCTTGAGGGACCCACAACTGGAGAGGCAGTGCCATAGCCCTCCGGACAATTGACCCCTCTCTTACCACGTTATGGGGAGACTGTTCCTCTGAGTTGCAATTTGTTCACTGCTAAATGTTCATTACAAATCAAGTGCAGACACAGGTTTTTATGGAGGACAAATAATTCACTGTAAACAACTGCACTGACTGTATTCCCTTTATAACCAGCAGCTTATAAACTGCTAAACTAGCACACAGAAAATATATATTACCTTGTTCCTCGGGATTTTGAAGAAGATAAAATATCCATAGCACTTTGTATACACAATTCTGTAGCCTTGTCATTAGCACGGGGATGAGTTGGTACCAAAAGGCTGTCCCTGGACACATTGGTACTCTGGGGAAGTTCAGCTCTGCATGCAAACATTTTGGGGCTCACGTCTCTTTTTTCCCGTGTTGTTATGTTTGGTGCACATTTTAAGTGGGCACAGATCCAAAGAAATGCATCTAAAGAAAGATGTGTGATGTCAAATCAAGTATGTAGATGTAAACCATGATCAAGAGGATGAGAAGGAATGTGCACTTTTTTACTTTCTGCATGTAATTACAACACGTGCACTAAGCAGCCAGGAAAACATTTTCACGCCATCCAAGACACCAACATAGAATTGCTCCAACATTGAATTGCAAACCCTAGGGTGCACTAAATAACACTGTTGCATGCACCCAGAAGTACTTGTCACCCTAAGCATATAGGGCTTCAGGCTGAGCCATGAGTTAGGGGGCAGGTGTGGCTGCACTGACCCAGGCGAAGCTCCAGCAAGAAACTGGGATTCAGAGTCACAGTTCCTGCCCTGCTTCCCTCCTGCTCTGGGGTAGGGGGATGTACAGGCCCACAGCTTCCCTGGCAGCTCTCACAGCCTGGCCACCACTAGGCAGCTCATCCCGGCAGTGAGGAGCTAGCAGAACTCTGACCCCTCCCAGAGGCACCGCCCACGAGCATCCTGACTGGGGAACAATGCCTGGCCCCACAGATTGGCCAGACCAGATTATTTAAACCAGAAGAAGGCACAAGAAATTGTCAGGGCAACCGAGACTTCCTGATTGG
The DNA here is from genome assembly GCF_965152275.1 of Natator depressus. Taxonomy (NCBI): domain Eukaryota; kingdom Metazoa; phylum Chordata; order Testudines; family Cheloniidae; genus Natator; species Natator depressus. The sequence continues at coordinate 4,986,032 of NC_134240.1, read as the reverse complement.
ATGCTGCACTGGCTCTGGTCCCTGGCTTGGTTCCTGGCCGCTGATTATGGCCCTGACCACTAGGTCAGATTGCCTGTGTCCCAGTCATGATGGGGGAGTAAGTTACAGTACCCCTATTTAGGATGCAGTTTACTGTTCCTTTCATCCATGACTTGTTCAAAGGGGAGTGGGGGAGGGCAGAGACCCATGGTTCCACCCATCCCCCACCCCTTTGCATGCTGGATGATCATGCTGTCCTGCCCACAAGCCTCCACTGTTCTCCTCTCCATGCCCACAGCTGCAGTCTGGGTGACCCTAACACGTTACACAGGCTGGATTGGAGAGCCCGTACTCCTATGCTGGTCTAACCCAAAGAGGGGATTCTGTATGCTGGTCAGTGGCACCAAGCGAGCTGTGATCAGATCCAAACCTCTGAAGTCATGCATTATTGATCAACAGTTTCATTATAAGATGTCTAAAGTAGTAACAGGTGATGCCAAGTCTCTTCAAACGGAGCTTTCAGTTAAACAACCAACGAATGCAGCTGCAGCCAAAAGCTCCTAGAAGATGATTACACAGAGTACTTTGCATATGGTATGGAGAGTAGGCCAGATGCTGCCAAATGACAGCAGTAAAAGTTTAGCCTGAGGCAGGGCTGCAGGTGATAGGCAACACAATTGCAGGCACTGCACTAAGCAGCTTTAGGCTGTTGCCCTGGCATATGAGGTTTCGGAGCCTTTTATGAATATGGAAAGCAAAGGGTTAGGAATCGAAAGCAGAAGTGGAGATATTCTCTGTACCTTCCATACCACCAAGTGCCATATAGACGAGCTGCTTAATATATTAAAGAGAAACTACCTGGTGTTTTGTGAATAAAAAGAGCACAGCCTGTTGGTTAAAGTGCAGGATCGGAAATCAGCTCTTCCCAGTGCTACCACACTCTTTGTAGGAAGTTTTTAACTATGCTGGGTTCACTCCTGTCCCCATTCAAGTCAGTGGAAAAACTCCTGTTGACTGCCATGATGCAGAATCCTGGGCTTTCTGCACCTCGATTTACCCATCTATAAAAAGGGATAATATTTCTTCCCTGACTCTTTCGTCCTCAGACATTTGGAAATGGTTCATATTGTCCCATTTCCCTGAAGTTGACGTCTCACTTCGTTTGTGCACCGTCACTGATGATTGGGAATAGGCCATGTCTGGCTCTCTGTCACGGGGTTCATTCACTGCTGGCGGTGCCTCTGGCTGGCCATCCTGGGGATCAGCCCCAGCCAAGTGTTGCACCCTCCCCTGTCTCTCCTGTTGTCTTCTCGTCCTAAGGATCCCTCTCGCTCCAGGAACCGCAGCCTCCTCTTCATGACTCAGCCCTCTGGCCAGGTCATCATACCTGTTCCCCTCTCCCGGGGTATCAAAGTCCCTCTTGACAAGTGGGCTCAGGCAGTTGGCCTGCTCACTGCCCCACTGGTGCTACTTCATCAGCAGCTGTTAGGGAGACCTGGGCCTGTCCTCTACTCTGGGTCCCGGCTCAGACCTCGTTGGTGTTCCTCTGAGCCCCGCCTACCTCTCTGGCTCTCCTCCTTCTCTGGGTGTGCCAAGCCACACTCCTTCCTCCCAGGAAGTAGCTGAAGATTTCTTCCCTCTAGCCCCTTCTGTTGCCAGCTTCCTGTTCTGTATAGGCCCCACCTGTTCCTGCCCAGCTGAGCCTGTTCTATTTAAATCCCTGCTCTCTGTCTCCTTCATGTGCAGCCTAGGCAGTTAATTGGTCCATGTAGCCATCTTAACCCTTCCAGGCCTTGTGTGGGGTGAATACCACATCACACTTAGCTAGCTTTACACCTGCATGGCAGCAAACCCTGTGAAAACACTCGCCATAATTAGCTGGGGCTACTTTCTGGATTATCTGCCAGAGTGGTGATATTTAAGCAGAAAGGGAGGGGGAGGAATATTTCCGATATGGAGGACACCCCCCCCCACAGTGGCAACATGACAAAATATATAGTGTTGGCTAAATCAATACAAATACAACAAAAGACAAATTAGCTAGACATGTAAAAATGTTACATAGTCACACCACATTCCTATATGACATCCGATCAGAAGCTTGCCGCAAAGCCCTTTAAACAGTGAATTGTCCTCGATGCTTTATTATGTGAAGGTAGGATGAACTACAACCCGATCAGTTCACACTATGCTCTCATTGGATCTGATCAGCTATTCAAGGTCAAGATGGGGTCTTTGTACAGAATGCCTCAAAAGAAAACCCCAGTACAGCAGGGCTGGTGATTAAATGGCATTCTTCCCTTTGAGTGAGTACCAAACCAATGACTCAGTATGTCGTTAAGAGTAGGCCTTTCATTTGTACGAGATATAAGCAGAGGTCTTGACCACTTCCACTTACTAAAGATCCCATAGCAGTTTGGTTAATTACGCTTTTCCAGCAGTTTCCATCAGAAGAGGTATCTGTGTTGTTTAGTGTTGCTGGGAGATATTAAGCAGTTGCTGCATTTCAGCTGACTGGTGGCCACGCTTTTGTGGAAGGCAGAGAGATTTAGGCAGGCGGAATGTATTCAACAGAGCTGGGGGAACACTGTCGAAACTTTGCCACAAATATTCAGTGGAGTTGTTAGCTTTCCACAAACACTCATGCATTTGAATTTTGCTAGCCTGAACATTTGTGGAAAGCAGTCTTTAAGCTTGCTCCCTTGAATATTTATTCACAGCCAATTTCTGGCTTGCCCACTTAAATATTTGTGAAAGTAAATTTTAAGTTTCCTTTCTGTGAGCATTGTTGCAGTCAGCCTGCCAGTGGCAGTTACGTGGATTGTATCTGAGGACAAAAATTGCCGTGTGATTTATCTCACCATGCACAACTAAGCAACATCGCTCTGACTGTGAATTATAAATAGCCAGCCCCAATTGTAACTGAATAATATCAAGCACATTAAAGAAAACAACAATCCAATGATTAGGACCTGAACCATCTCTCATTAAATTAAATGGCCCTTAATATACATTATGCGAACAGGAAAAAACCAATGTGGCTTGCTCTATAGTGGGTTGAAAAAAACTGAAAATGTTCAACAAAAATTTTTCAGTGAAACTAGAATTTTTTTGTCATACTTGAAATTCAGAAATCTATGACCAGCTTAGCTTTAGCAACTGTAAAGTCCAGCCCGTGCCTGATTCTCCCATCACACCAGTTTTATCTAGTACAGTGGTTCTCAAAGCCAGTCCGCTGCTTGTTCAGGGAAAGCACCTGGCGCGCCGGACCGGTTTGTTTACCTGCTGCTTCCGCAGGTTCGGCCAATCGCTGCTCCCACTGGCCACAGTTCGCCGCTCCAAGCCAATGGGGGCTGCGGGAAGGGCGGCCAGCATGTCCCTTGGCCCGCGCCGCAGCAGGTAAACAAACCGGTTTACCTGTTGCAACACTGAAGTAAACCCCTCCTGAAACCTGACCCTCTTTCTCCAGTTCTGCTCATCATACTACCGATTACACCAATAATTATTACACCGTAGTTTCTCTTTACACAAGCCATTTTGCTTCTTGATAATATTTAGGCAATTGCTGTTGAATTTCTATCTCCCCCCAATAAAACTAAAGTCATTGCAGTGTTCCTGTGAATCATATAAAATGTTGCATATGGGAGGAATTTATTTACTGCCAAGTGATCTGACCATTTCAATCATTTAAAGAAGACTGAAAATTAATAGTATCCCACATTCAATGCACAGTGTCATTTTTTTTAATAATAGGTTCACAGTATAGCTATTTAGTTGCTATTATTATACTCTTATCCTCCAATTATACATTAAAATAACCCTCATCAATGCCGAATTCAGCAATTCCAATGTTAGGAAATTACAGTGCTTCGTACCATCACAGAATCAAGGGGGTTTTGCAAGGGAGAAAGTTCTTCATCTAAAAGGAAGGCTACAGCTTAGAACAGGGGTGGCCAACCTGGGGCTCCAGAGCCACGTGCGACTCTTCAGAGGTTACTGTGCGGCTCCTTGTCTAGGCACCGACTCCGGGGCTGGAGCTACAGGTGCCAACTTTCCAATGTGCCGGGGAGTGCTCACTGCTCAACCCCTGGCTCTGCCCCAGGCCCTGCCCCCACTCACCCCTTCCTGCCCCCTTCCCTCAGCCTGCCATGCCCTCACTCCTCTCCCCCCACCACCCCCCGAACTTCCTGCACACCACAAAATAGGTGATCGGGAGGTGCGGGGGGTGCTGATCGGCCGGGCTGCCAGTGGGCAGAAGGTGCTGGGAGCTGGGGGGACAGGGGTGGGGAGCTGATGGGGGGCTGCTGACCTATTACTGTGGCACTTTGGCAATGTACATTCGTAAATTCTGTCTCCTTCTCAGGCTCAGGTTGGCCACCCCTGAACAAAGAATACCTTAGAGCTGATAGAAAAGGAGGACTTGTGGCACCTTAGAGACTAACAAATTTATTTGAGCATAAGCTTTCATGAGCTACAGCTACAGCTCACGAAAGCTTATGCTCAAATAAATGGGTTAGTCTCTAAGGTGCCACAAGTCCTCCTGTTCTTTTTGCGAATACAGACTAACACGGCTGCTACTCTGAAACATGTCATTAGAGCTGATAATAAGTACTCAAGCGGCACAAGAAAGGCTTGGAAGGGATCCAAGCCAATGCTTTTAAAGCCGACATCAAACTCCAAATTCTATGTCTGCTGTTATGTGATCTCATGTACAAAGATGGCAGGTCACTTGGAAGGCGGAAAATTCTGCAGCTCAGCATCTTTGGTGTTAGTAAATTAGAAAATCAAAGTGGAATCAAACTATCAAAAGATGTTGCCACAGGGCAGAGCGATGAACAATATTGCCATACATTAACATGTTTAAAAGGGAGAAATTCATCTGGCTGTTTCCTTACCAGCTAATGAATGTGATTAGTGGGCATTGCTAAACTATGATAAATGCTGTACCATACATCACGTTGCATGTTCAAATCTCTTTCTCTATCAGAATATGGGGAGCTGTATGAATAGGTCATTTTAATTAGATCACTTTTAGTAACTGACAATGCCTTTGGTGTTACTTGCCAGCCAGTGTATATTAGAGGCATCTGATCCAGGTAAGACCATTCAAAATTCAGGCTGAATGGTTTCAACAGAATATAGAGTTTCTAAACTCTATATTAAGGAGGTATTTCTCATTATTACCTTTGATTCTGTGCTCCTTCCTCCATTCCCCAAGATGTGCTAAAGCCTTCAAGTTGGCTTTGGGGCCCCCTGTTAGAAGGAATAATTTCTTTTTAACATGGGGCTAGATTGTGCCTTGGACTCCATGTCCACATGGGGAAGTAAAAGTCCCCTGCACAGACAACCCACATTCTAGGGCTGGGGTTAAAGTGGCGGGGCATGCTTGCCACGGCAGCTGTATGAAGATGGATAAGAAATGGAGCGTGAGAGCCTTTATCCCACCTTCTCAATATGCTGCCCAGCTCAGACAAGTAGGGCATAGGAGGGTGGGGGGAGAGGGTTTCTAAATTACAACTGTCAGGGTTCCCTCCGCACTCTGAACTCTAGGGTACAGATGTGGGGACCCGCATGAAAGACCTCCTAAGCTTATTTCTACCAGCTTAGGTTAAAAACTTCCCCAAGGCACAAATCCTTCCTTGTCCTTGGATGGGTTCTGTTGCCACCACCAAATGAGTTAGACAAAGATTCAGGAAAAGGACCACTTGGCATTCCTGTTTCCCTAAAATATCCCCCAAACCCCTTCACCTGTTTTCCTGGAGAGGCTTGAGAATAATCTACCAACCAAATAGGCAAAACAGGTTCTTAAAAAACAAAACTTTATTATAAAAAAAAAAGTAAAAGAAGCGCCTCTGTAACATCAGGATGGAAGGTAACTTTACAGGGTAATTAGATTTAAAACATAGAGGATTCCCCTCGAGGCAAAACCTTAAAGTTGCAAAAAAACAGGGATAAACCTCCCTCTTAGCACAGGGAAAATTCACAAGCTAAAAACAAAAGATAATCTAACGTGCCTTGCCTTATTCACTTACTCTTTTTGCAATATTGAGACTCATTTTAGAATGATTTTAGGAGAAAGAGTTTTCTGTCCTTATGCTTCTCTGCTTCCCCAGAGAACACACAAACAAAGAGCACAAACAAAGCCGCCCCGCCCCCACCCAATTTAAAGGTATCTTCTTTCCTCATTGGTCCTTTTGGTCAGGTGCCAACCAGGTTATCTGATCGTCTTAACCCCTTACAGATAAGGAGGAATTTTAGGCTACCCTTCGCTGTATGGTTATGACAACAACCAACTAACTGTGATATCTTAAAAAGAAAAGAACCCCCATTTTTCTTCACTGACATTCCAAATTAGCCTCAGGTCCTCAGGTTCTAGCAGCAGCCACAAATGAAATTGGAGTTCAGAGTCCACCAGCATTTGCATTTTAATTCCCTGTTGTCAGGTTTAAAACCAAAATATGCTCCCAGATGAAGCTTGGGGTGGAAATTTACCATCTTCGGGTTGAGTGACTCTTGTGTAAGTTACAAGAGAAACAACGAAAATAGAAGTTTGGTGGTTTCAAATATCTTTGCCCTGCTGTAGCTTGAAAGAGACCTTTCTTTTGTTAATAGTCTCTCAGTGCATACACACCAAAAATAAGAAAGAACAGCCATAAGGGTAGAGAAAAGAAAAAGCACAGACCCAGTGATTAAAGGCACAGTTTGGGTATCACATACAACAACAAACAGGTAACATACAACCAGGTCATGACACCATCAAAATATTAAGACAGTTGAAGCAGCTGACCAGTTTCTTTGGTTCATTCAGATCAGGGTCTCTGTCCAGATCATCAAGGGAAACCAATGGAAGTTAGGGGACTAAATATCTTTGAGGTATTTCAAAGGTATGTTCTGTATGGTCACTAAATGGCTGCCTAGAATACAGGGTTAACTTCAAGCAGGCTCTTTGAAGTCTCAAATCAATTACATTAAAAATATGGGCTTTTTTGAAAGCAGATGACATTCTTATTTTTATAATCCCCTATGTTCAGCAGCTTATAACTGTCTGAAATCTTATCCTTTGGGGATGCCCACAGAGGAATTTCTTCTAAAATACATTCAGCTGGTCTTGAGTTATTCAGAAGTGAAACAAATATACTTTTCCACCCAGTATTTTAAGACGTTCATGATATTTTCAATATGATTGGGTGAGGGGGAGGGAGAAGCCAGCTCTACTTTACAGACTTGATTCTGTTAGGATGAGACTTTAATGGCACCAGCTTGTCCTCTGTAGGGTTCCTTTGTTGAGTTTTTTTGCACCTGTTTCTGTTGCACCTTGGGCTGGCCACTGTTGGAGACAGGAGACTGAATTAGATGGACTCTGGTCCAATTTCATTCCTGCGTTCCACTGGAAGTCAACAGCAACATTCCCACTGACTTAAAAGGGAGCAGGATGGACTGTGATCCCCACTGAGGAGAAGGTCCTTTGCTACAATTCTGACAGAGAGGATTACAAATCAAGACACTGCAAGCAATTGCAGTATCACTTAGGAGCATGTGGCACCTGCTATCGCACTGCTGTAAAATGCTCTCTCAGCCGGCTGGTATTTGTGTAGAATTGTTTATATTTAAGCAGAGTACATGCTGTGCATTTAAATCACTTTCACGCTAAATTTGGAATGAGAATCATTAAATATTTATTGCACGCTTAACACACTGCTTAAGTGTCCTACTTACTGATATTACATATTAATTTACATAGATTTTGCAGTATTAGTAATGCATTTATTTAAAAGGTGGCTCTGAAGCATTTATTATGAGTGTGAATAAAAAACTTTTAAGATTCAGCTTCGCAGAGGAACATGCTAGAGCTAATCCCTCTAAAACCTGAAAAGGAAAAAGTGACCTGTGTAAAGTACAATTCAGTGGCTGATAATTACAGACGCAAGCACAAGCTGGAAGCTTCCAGTGATCTAGTGAAGGCCAAGAAACTGAGGCCTTACAAATACAGTCATTTCAAAGCCTATAAGAAATCACTAGTTACTTTCTGAGCAGTAGGAGTACAGTATATTCATAGAAGCAATTGCTCAGCAACAGCATAATTACTACTGAATCAATTACTTCCCACTGCAGTTTAGTTCATGGAAACTTGATGGCTGATAGAGGAACTACCACAAGTGTTTTGATGGCAGTGACCTAGAAGGATCCTAATCAGGGTTTTGCAATAACTGAATTCAAGAAATAATCAATCTCAGGGTTTACACAAGACCCAGCACACAGATCTTTTGTGGTTATCTCCAGCCAGACTGCTGGCAGAGCAGGTGCATTTAATAAAGTTCCTGGTTCCTCTCCTCGACAATAAGACTCAGTCCTTTTTTAATTATTGGTTCACAGTAACCTGGGAGCTAACACCAATCAAACAGCAAAATAACCATTCAATCCTGTTGATGCCATTAGAGAAAACACTGAAGAGGTTTTACTGATGATCCTGACCTGGATGTGGCACTGAGAGTCTAGCAGTAAAGCTGAAATCAACTCTGCAGTGCTAGATTCTGCAGCGTGACTGCAAATATTCAGACTGTTTTCTTAAAGGGTTTGAGAATTTTTTTTATATTTGGGTTTATTGAATCTCCTGAGGATTGTTTATCATGTCCAACAGAAGGGCCAGATTTGGGGATAAGTATTTTGATTTGGGGGTTCTGCAGAATGGACTATCTTACTTCTGCACTGCCTGCAGTCATCATCCAGCAATACCGCTGGTGCCCTGGGTCCCGTTGAGATGATGACCAATAGCCTGAAAGAAATGGCATCAGAAAAAGAGTAGGAGAAAAACTGGTAACAAATTCCAGAAAACATAACCAATAGTTTGGGTATTATCTTTAATATATACAATTTCTGGCAGCAGAAACAAAGATTTACACGCAATTGCAGAAGATAATCTAATGCTCTGGTTGACTCTTTTCATTCCCCTCTGGCATTACCAAGATCCCCATAGCAGTTGTGCTGTTTTTGAGTGTCATTACCAATTGCCCAATTAAAAACACAATCAACAACACCAGCAAACACAGCAGCTACAACAAATATAAATACAATTCCATGATGTAACAAGAAAGCTTAACTTGTTGGTGAATGGAGAGTTCAGAATCTTCTTTATAAAATTGGGTTCCAGCTGCCATCAAGGCTCTGGTTGTCCTTGTAGGTGAAAATCGGGAGTAGAGAACAGCATAAAGCACTGACAAGTAGGATGAGGCTGATTGGGAAAAACCCAGAAATCTGGTGAATGGATTTGAGTAACGGAACTTTCCAGCATCTACAAACATGTTACTCACAAATAAGAGGTGACCTCATTTCAAGCTTCATTGTGTTGCTGGCAACATTTTCAGTGAAAGGTATTTACAATTATCTTAGCATTTTACTAATCTCTAGTGTATAACCAGAGCATTGGAGAAAGCAGATAAACTTTCCTATTCATTATCCAAAAGGAAATAATGTTGCCAAAAGCTCACTCTTGCCTGCTGTAGAGTGTCTGTGACAGAAGATCCTGCTGCAATAATTTATAACACTGTGGAACTAGCTTTGGTGCATGGGCACATTCTTGCTTATTGAAGCCACTCAGCCTTGACAAGACCACAGATCAATTGTCTCATAGAAATTACAAACTGCCATTAGCTTTGAAAGTTCAACAAAGAGATGGAGTTAGCCAGTCACATGGCAATGCAGATGTGGAATGGAGGTTTGGTGACTTTTCTTATTTTTGATACGATAAAAGATGGCACTTAGCATCCTCCTGGTTGGCCTTTGATAGGAGTCTTCGCTAAAGAACAGAAACCCTATTCTCTGACAAATGCCAACATGGAGTCTGAGGCAGGAGACAAACCAAGATCGCAGCAAGTGAGAGATCAGGAGCGAAGCCAGGTCAGGATGCCAGCAAGTCAAGCCAGGGAGTGGGAGCAGGAGGCATAAGGTACACAGTCCAGAGCAGGGTGGATCCCAGTGTTGAGACAGCTTCTTGCTCCTGTCTTAAATAGGGCCAGCGGGCCAACTGGCTGCTCTGGAACTTCACCAATAGGACACTGGGGTGAAATCTCAAACAGGGGCTGGGCTTTGTAGATCCTGGGTCAGCAGTTGTCAGCAGTGGAGGGTTGAAGCATGGCTGCTGCTGTAGACCTGGGTTCAAGGCCTGTGGGTCATGACAATTATATTGCATCACTTTACATAGTTCCCAAAGAGTGCCAGGCACATCACAGCCATGCAGTGGTTACCGATCCCCTTTCCACTTCTGCGAAAGGTACCAATGGGGTTGGTGGAGCACATCACCCTGAGCAGTCTGGCAGCTCATCCTTGCCTCTGGGATTGTGATTGCTTGAAGTACCACGAAGCTGGCCACTTCCCTGAGGCACCTATTCGGAAGTCAAAGATGTGGGCTTTTGAGGCAGATGTTAGATTGATCATTCAGAAATGGGTAGTGCTGGACCTTCTCTGCTGCTGCATCTGTAAGGCCTTTGACCTTGCACTCATTGTGAATTGTGATATTGACTACCAGGGTTTTCGATCCTTGCCAATACTATAGATGAGACTTTCTCAGCTCTTTATCAGTTCAGAGCAGGGGCTCCTGATAGATTTCCCACTCTTGCTGTCTGGCCCGCCTGGTTGGGATTTCACCGGGCTTGTTGTGCTGCTAGCAGGCCTCCTGAACCACGAGGCATTGTCCCAAGGTGTGGGAGCGGGTCTCATACTTAACAGAACAGCGTCTGTATCAAATATCACAGCTCCGACTTTGTCTCACTGAGCTTGAGAGCTGTGATGAACTGGTGATCTTTGAAGCTCTTGTGACATCTTTACCTATCATTGCCGGATATCATTGCGAAAGTGCTGGACCCCATGCTTTGGCAAGGAAGCTTTTTCCACTGAAGGAATTGTGCATCTCTCCATTTGCAAGGGACTAGGTATTTCGCCCTAGCAGCTGTCCTTTCTCACTTGTGCGAGCTCTCTGACATGTCTAGCTTATCAGAGATCATTATTGGGGAAGTTATGATGGATGCCTTGCTCTCCTTCCCATCAGCCACAGTTTCTTGAATGCCTCCTCAATGCCATTTGCCATCATTCTGTATTAGGCTTGTCATCCCTGGAGTGGATGATTCTGTGCAACTGCCTCATGTGAAGAGATAGTGAGGGTGGTGAACCTCACCACCTCAAGGCCTCCATACCTCAATCTACGGCTGTTGCTGGTGTTGGCTGTCTGATGAAGTGACTCCTTAATTGCCCTCCTGATAGTATCATCAAGGGAAGAAGGCAAAGTTCTCTTGAAATGAGTATGGTCAGCCAGGTAGATAACCCATGGTACAGTGACCACATTCAGTAATTCCAATTTCTGCCATGTTTTGAGAGGGCTAATCCTCTTAGTTAGGGTTGATCCCCTCTAACCTGGTATCAAGTTTATTGTGCAGTGCCAGATTGGAGAGCCTGATCCATGGATCTACCTTCACCATGGAGTCTTGCGCCTTGGAATTATTGTGTTGAGCCCATTGGTACCTACTTTCCAAATCTCAGAGTTGTTCATGACAGGAGAATTATGAGCGGGGCTGAAGAAGACCGCATGATGCTTCCTGGCTTGTGCCTTTGGGCCAGGCAGCCTGCAGAAGTACTCCACAATGCTGATATTTTTGTTCACACCTTCTCCAAGTTACTGAACAGAACCAGATCATCAGTGGAGGCCAGAGCTGGTATTCATTGTTGGATTGAGATTGATTTACTCAGCAGATGGGTCTACCAAATCTTTATTAAGGCAAAACACTCAGTGATCAGTTACTTACAAGTGGGAAGCTCATCAGGACAATCTCTTCACTGTCACCTCCATCACCAGACAATACAGCTTCAACCTCCCTTTGTTACACAAACTTATTTATAACTTTTTTGTTATCTTTTCTTGTACCTATGTATTAATCTCTCATTTCCATCTCCTGCCCTGCCAGTACAGGTTTAGTGTTAATTCCAACCAGCCTTTTCTAGCTTTTTAGTTACTTTACCTTTCCTTTTTTCTCACAAACATGATTGCTCTGCAATTTCTTACACATACGCAGTTCTATTTCTGCTTACCCTGTCAAATGTTATCAGAACAGACTCTTAAAATTCACAGCAGGCTTCTCTCAGGCCTAAATATGCCGTATAAGAATCCACTTCCTCCTTCCCCTCACAGAGATATCAGAGGATCCAAGTGCTAGGTTAAATCTGAGGGGAGTCATTGGGTCACCCTGCTTGACACCAGCTTTGATATTGATAGCAGATGGTTGATTCCACAGGCAGGATGCTGCCAGGATTCCCTAGTCACTAACACTAGTATCCCAAGACTCAGATAAAATAGCTGGCAGAATATGAGAGAATACACGAGAACAGCGCTGTTTTAACATATTCTGTTGTTTGGCAGATACAGCAATCTGTATAACGCGGTTCCCAAGAAACTGGGATTGTCCTCCATTCTATTTTAGGAGCTAGTGAGATAAATAATTCTAGTGTACACCAAGATTTCAATTTCCTTGCTATAAATTAGTATTATTACCAAGAGGCAATATTTCACACTGCCATTCTGCAGCCAACTGGCCTTTATGCATAAAACAAAGCATGCGTTGCTTGAACCTGCTTACTCCATGCACTGATTGTTAATTTTCTCAGCTGCTTTTCTTTTTGTCCACACAGCTGCTAGATGGCATGGTGTAAATTGCCCTGCATCACATAATCAGATGGAGGTAGCCAGCCACATGGCAATGCAGATGTGGAAGGGAGGTTTGGTAGCTTTTCTTATTTTTTATACGATAAACAGTTAAAAGACGGTAAGCAATTAAAAGACAGCAAATCTCGTCGCGCATGCAGTATTTAGTTCCCGTTACTCGTTCAGTCTACGCAAGGTTCAACGCTTTCCTCTTTGTCTTTCGGATGCTGTCAAACCTTGGTGTCTGTTGCTTGTTTTATTACCTTGAAAGTCTTCTTTAAGTAATATTTTCATAGTTTTCTTTCATTCTTTCTTGTTTCTCATTTTTATGATTGTTTGAAAAATCTCAGTTATGCCCAAGAGTTTTATTTTAAAAATACAGATGAGTAAACATTTCTCATTTAGATGAGATTGCATGCTGTTAATTTTCTTCTGAAATTCCTGGGTTGGGTATGGGGTGGCTGGGAGGGTAAATGGAAAAGATGATTACATATAAATGTTTGGCTTCTGATAGGTTGGTGTAGGAGAGGAACTAATCACCTATCTTCAAGCCTTGGGGATCCTTAACTAGCTTCTTCATGCAGGTTCTTGCTTATAGGGGGCCTGGGAATCACCATGAATATTCATACAAACACCCAGCTTCTTCTGTCCATATCCAACTTCCTCACCCTCATAATATTAGGGTGCCTTTCCTTGATAGGCTTGCATATTAATCCCTGTTGACTCATTACCATATTGCTAAAGCAAATTTGTGGTTAGACATCTGCCAAAGATCCTATCCTAAAGTATCCAAGTTTAGTATCAGTTCAATATTCCTGCAGTTGCCTCGTCTCATTTTGTGCCAACTTTTCCCTTAAGCAAGCTATTCCCAGTTCCCCAAAAATCTAGCATGACCATTTGGGTCACTTTATCTGTGCTAAAGGTCATAGGTCTATGCTTCACTTATGCTAACTTGCTTAAGTCTTATAGGATGCAGGGCTGTAGGTTCCTTGCGTTCCTGCTAAGTAAAATAGGGCTCTAACTATTTCACATTGCCCCTTTGGCCGTTTGTACCTCCTTGTTATCACTGGCTAGTTGGACAATCCCTGAACAATCCTAATGAAAAAGTGAGTCTTTTATCTTGTGGTCCATTTAGTTCAACATTAATAACACAAAATGTGTTGCTATAATAAATCTCACTACAGGTCCCTTGTCTATCAAGGCAGTATATTTTCAGTGCACTCCCAACAGATTTCTTAAGCACCAGGCTATTTCTGCACCAGTCTTTAGCAGGAAAAACTGCAGAAATAAGGCATAAAGTAATTGAATTCAGATGTGCATTAAACAAAGAGTCTGGGATTAGTGAAGAATCCATTCAATACTAACCTTGTTTATAAATCTGTCATCCTCCAAAATTCACAGCCACATTAGGTACCATGTGACCTCAGACAGCTCTTCGATAGGGCTAAATATGACAGGAGAAATACTTTATCATATGCTTTCGTTACTTTAGAGTCTGTTTTACTTTCTCACCACCATTCATACATGCACACAAATTTTACAGAGGAATGAATTGTGTCCTGCAAAATGGAAATAACTGAAATTTTTCACAAAATAGTTTTCTGTTTTTTGACCAACTGCACCAAGTTATTTGGCATCAGTTGTGGCCTCATTTATGCAGCTGCCACTCTTACAGCATGGAAGAGGAGAAATTGACATTGTTATCTCCTTTGGGATAGATCATGCAATCCTGTGTGTATATTTAATCAATTGCTCATTGTTTGTAGAGCAAATATAACCAGGCGCTTGGAATCATGTATTCTAACACAGGGTACATTTTATGTTACTTTAACAACTAAGAAACCTGGAAATGTAGACTCTTTATAACTAGTAATTGTTCTAGAAAGCTATTTAGAAGGGGTGATTGGTTTGTGATGCTAGGAACAAATATATAGGGTCAAATTTCTGAAACCTTTCTGCTTAGGACTGAATATACTCAAAAGGGCAGTAGCTCCAACTAGATTCAAGACCCCCTGTTACTCAATTTACATTAAATCCGACAAACTGGGATACCACAATGCTATCGATCAACAGGTATTGTTTTAGCAACCTCAGTGACTGAAGAGAAATATACGCCAATATAATATCAAAAGGTACTTAGTTAATGCTTTCATTTGTGTGCATCTGACCGGTCCTACTGGGTAAGTATACAATTGCCCATCATGAAAAATAACCATTGAAAGTTACACATCCATAATTATTATCATAGCACCACTCCCATGGCTCCCTTTTCTGAGCAGTGCAAGAAGAGGCATGCCTCTATATCGGGACATACTGGCTCCTGTTAATGACATATTTTAGATTGATTTCTTTGTGCAAAAATCACATGTGCGGGCCTTTTACATTTTCGACGGGGATCTATTCCATGAAAATTCTCCCCTGCAAAGTTCCAGGCGAATATAGGTCCGGGGCTAAATTCTTAGGTGTTAACTTTCATCTTTCTACTGCTCTGGTCATGGTAGCAGCTGGATTACATGAGCAGATATTTAGGTAGCGAGGCAGGCAGGCATTAGCAAAGCTCAGTTATGTCTAGCCAGCAGGAGGGATCATCCTGGTGCACCGGGTACAATGAAAGGCACTCTATGATAAGGGAGTAAAGTCTTCCATTGCAAGTATTCATTTCTGTTGAATAGTGGGTGTAAACATTTGACTAGCTACTCCAAAGACATTGCCTTTCTGTCTTGTTCTGAACAGAGTGGGGGACAAGGCTAGAACTTTATGAAATGCAGTAAAGAAGCCCTGTTTTTCCATGGGAGTGGCTTAAATCCTACTTTTTCACTGCTGAAATTGGTGCACAGGCTACATACGAGGTCCTTGAAAGTCATGGGCTGATCTGGCCATCTGTATGTGGGAGTGGGACATTCCATTAGGGCACTGGAAATGGGCACAACTATCCTGTAGCACCCCCTTCAGGCCAGAGTGTGGCTGTGTTATCGCCTGTCTCAGTTTCCCTTTCAGTGAGATAACGGTTGGCACATGTCAACAGTCCACAAAAAGAAGCCAAACACACTAAGTAACATCAGTGGCTCTTTAATGGAGCCTTCTTAAAGGGGCATTTAAACAATAGTTTAAAGGCTCTTATCTCAGAGCCCCCATCCCGGCTACTCGGAACTTCAGAGTCCCCAAACACCAGTCGTTGGGTCTGATCCAACCAATCTTTGGAGAGCTGGCCTCCCTTGGCAGTTGTGCAGCTTCTTTAGC
This sequence comes from Natator depressus, assembly GCF_965152275.1. Lineage (NCBI taxonomy): Eukaryota > Metazoa > Chordata > Testudines > Cheloniidae > Natator > Natator depressus. Next base: position 4,970,128 of record NC_134240.1, on the reverse strand, counting down.
AGTTAGTTTCCACTTTCTGTAGCGGCAGGACCTTCTGCTGGAAGACCCAGACCTCTCTGCTGCCTGGAGCCTCCCCCGCTGCATGTTCAGGGTCAGCTAGTGGTAGTCACACACACTCTCACCTTGCAACGTCCTGCTGCTCTTCAGGAGTCTCATAACATAGAAAAAAGAAAGCTCTCTGCTTTCTAATGGGATAAGCAGCTCTTTTATAATATTACTATGCATTGAAAAGCTACTTCAAGTGGCTTTTGTTCAGTTTATTTTTTCTCTCCTTCCAAGTCCTGGACAGTGGGCGTCATGGCAATGAGGTTTTGTAGGTGGAAGATGTGAAAAATAACACCAATCTGAAAAACTAAAATTCTCTAGAAACATTTCTAAAATAGTTTTCTATAAAGTACTAACTCCATGATGGTGGGAGGGGGGGTGTAGAGAAAGGATTTGATTGACATTCATTTGGAATTATCAGTAGTTGTAATCATGTTTATTACGGTATTGCCTAACAACCAGCGAAGATTGGCACCCCATTGTGCTAGGCGCTGTACAAAGACAGAGTAAAAAAAAACGAGGCTCCTTGTGGCACCTTAGAGACTAACAAATTTAACTGGACATAAGCTTTCATGGGCTAGAACCCACTTCATCAGATGTATGAAGTAAAAGATACAGGAGCAGGTATAAATACATGAAGACATAAAGAAATAAAGACAGAGCAGTAGACTGCCCATACCCTGTAAAGCTTACAGTCTGAATAGACCAGACAGATACAGTTTTGGGGAAGGGGTAGAACACACAAGCAGAGTGAACAATGTGATGGTGGCAAACATCACATTAGTTGCGTGAGTTTTTGCGGGGTGAGTTTAGTTAGGAGCAGAATAAGCTAAATGGAAAGAAAAATGAAGTGAGAGAAGACACTGAAAGAGGTGGGTGGGAGAGATTAAAGGGTAAGTGGTTACTCACCTAGCTAATAATACGTCATCCCAAATTCATCCTGATCAACCCCTTATCGCACCCCACCCCATCACATGTTCCCTCCCTCTCTAGCTAGATACACACATATCTAGATCTGTATCTGAAGGGTATGGGGCACTCTTGAAGGCATGCCCTAAACATTCAATGTATGGCTTTAAATTTGGGGAGGGAGGACCAGCCTTCATGAAGCGTTCACCCAAAATTTGCATCTTTGCTATATAGGTGGACACATTCTGAGCGCTGTGGTTCACCCTCACGTGTATTTTGCAACTAGTTTGTGACCGTCTCATCTGACCTGGTTACAGCAAACATGGCTGAGTTGTTTGCATATGGACAGTTTTCAAAATACAAACCGTGCATCAGCCATATGCAGGCCCCCTGGTACACTATGCAAGGGGAAGGCAGAGTTTGAGGGGGTTGCATTGAAGGAAGCATATCCAATGCTTAATTTGTGCCACGGCTTGCCAGGGCTACCTCTAGGCTCGGCAGCTCATAGACCTGGTACCTGTGGGCTTGCTGCATCAGTTATGCATGTAAAAAAATTGAATACGCTCTGGCACCTCTTTCATTACAAATTAAGCACAGGGCACATCACCTGCATGAAGCTGAGCTTTGCTCCTTCTTTCTGTGGTACTTGTAAGACCCCCCATTACTATAGGATCTGATCAGCAGATTCCTCTCCTCTGAGGCAGGGCATGGCTATCATCCCCCTTTACAGATGGGGAACTGTGGCATAGAGACGCTAAGTGACTTGCTCCAGCTCAAACCAGAAGTCTGTGATAGAGGGCACTAAGCTAGTGCTCTGACACTGGGCTATCTGTCCTCTCTACGGCAAGTGTCTGTGGTCAGTATGCAGAGAGTAGAGGTAGACAGAGCAGCGGCAGGCAAGGACAAAGAGCAGTGAGGGACCAGCTGTTGGGATAGTGCACAGCCCCGTTCTCTCCCTCGCTCCTTTCAGAGAGCACGTTGCAGCCGCAGTGGCTATGACAGCCTTGGAGTTGGATTAACTGTCTTGAAGCTAGTTGGGCTGGCAGCAGGACTTGAGGAACTGGCCAACAAGGGCAAATTTCGGAGGCGTTCCCTGATGAAAGCATTATATGGTTAGGAGGAGCCATATGGTTGTTAACAGCTTTACTTGCAGCAATGTCAAGTCGCTGGTGTTTAAGTACAGCTTACAATATTTATTTAAATTACAGAATGTGCAATAGTGGGACCCACTAGATTCACTGTCAGTGAGTTGCCAGTTAATGATCTAAAGAGGAAAAATGTAACAACGGATTCACTCGGGGCCTGGTTGTGCCACCCTCATTCACAGGAAGGCTAAACTATGATGTGGACTACATGCCTGCACAGGAGAGTAAGAACTTCTGTGTGCCCCTGAATGGGCTACCTGGGTTTTGACTCGAAGCATGGACCTACTTCCTCCCTCCCCAGAGCAGGTGGGTGCAGAGAGATGGAGAGTAGGAAGAGCTTTGGCTCCAACCCCACTTACAGGCTGGTGCAGCTGAGTTGATGCAGGATATTCTGTCATTTGTTGTTGGCACGAGACAGCAGCAAATGACTTCACTCCCAACCCCCCACCCCCCCATGCTAGAACAAAGATGAAGCAGGGCAGGAACTGTGCCTCTGAAGGGCTTGCTGTGAGTCACCTCCCGAGGCTGCTCCTGGGTTGGAGCAACTTACGCACAATCCCTTAATCAGGGTCGTGCTTCAAGTCCACATCTAGCTCGCCGAGCAACCCCTTGCTAGACATGCAGCTCCACTGATGGCACAAGGCCCTTGATTTGCATCACTACCTACCTCCACCCCGTCTCTTCATCCTTATCCCAGCACATTTACGAAGATAGAGCTGCATCTTGAAATGACATATAATGAGAATAAACTGTGGCTTAATTGTGAAAATCAATACACTGAGACTATCTAATGGGGAATCTCAGTCAGCCAGTGCCTGCTGTTTTCACACTGACTAACTGTTCCTATCCTGATCATAACTGATGCTGCATCAAACCATGGTCTACAGCAGTCTTTTATCTGGAAGCATTTCCACCCATTGCAGTTCATATGGCATGCTGATGCAGGTGAAGTGGGAGAGAGACTGCTGATAATTGTACCTCTGGGTCATGAAGACCTGCTCTGATCAGAGTTAGACACAAAAGTATCCTTAACTAAGCTTTCTTATGTGACATTTCAAAGATGGTTGAAATTGCAATGATCCTAGTTCAGGTGTGATGACAGAAAGTGCTGTGTTAGTTGTAAACTTGCATATATAACCCAGTTCTATAGTGCACCTCATTTACCACCACATCACAGGGTGTAATAGCATGTGCAAGAGTATGCTGATATCGGAAGTGAAGTCTCAGAACGTTGCATTTAATGCAATTTAAGGAAATCAGATTAGTTGATCGTAATGGTCCTTTCCAGCCTTAAAATCTAGGAGTCCAATGCGGCCAAGGAAAAATAACTGGGATCACGGTGGCTTACTTCAGTTGGTTGAAACTTTGTCTGCAATTAATCTACTCCAAGGTCTCATTATTTCCGGGGCTTTAACCACCAGCTCTGTGCTCATGTTCTATGGCTGGCTTTGAGTGGAGAGAAGAGAATGGTGTGGGGATTTCTTGCGTGAACTGCTCACCTGCAAATGTCATCATTTGAAGTTGTTCTCTATTGCTCTGAATGAAACATTAGATCCTGATCCCGTAATCGAATCCACTAGCAAGGAGCCCTGAGCCTGTCTAGAGCCCTGCAGCAGCAAGCATTCACTCCAGCACATCCAGTTGCAGGACTGAGGCCTCTATATGAACTCATTGAGGCTCTTGCTTTGACACAGCAATGTGTATAAGACAGGGTTGTGAGTGAACGCTTCCTCTTCTGTTAATTGTTATTGTTATAGGCATGAGAGAGATGCGGTTGTGGAGAAGACATCCAAACAATGGCACACCTAGTGAACCATGGCACTCTAAGATCCTTCTCCAGGGGGACAGCCTGGGTAGATTCTATGTCACTGCAAGCTACAGAGTGGATGACAAATTTGGATGTCAACCTTTATTGTTGGTATTCAAGTTGCTATATGAATGAAGAAGGGCTAATCCAGAGTAAAGTATGGGGCTCTCTGCTGCCTTCAGGTATAGTTCATACCTGTTACCTCCTGGTCCAGCAATAGGCAGGGTGGTTTCTGAGCTGGGTTGGGGAGATGGAAGGGTTTTGAGCGGGATCAGCTGAGGTGCTGAGCCATATGGAAGACTGGTTGGAGGGAGAAAAAGAGGTTTCAGAGTTGGGGCAGTGGTTCTGAGAATTGGGTAGGAAGTAGGATATTCTGGGCCTGCTGAGGTCATATGAAAGGAAGGAGTGCTGAGCATTGGAGGAAGGATAGGATGTAGAATTGCCACCTTAGAAAACTCCAAATCATTAGGGACATTTGTTGTTGTGTAAACATGCTATTTAAATTAGCTCATTTGCATCTTTGTGATTGATAAGCATATAACCCTAAACTTCTGATTTTACAACTGTTATTCTTGGATTTAGTGCTGGTGAAAGGCTACGGTGAAGGAAGCCTGCTGTTTATCGACACGGAAACAGCATGCAAGCTGCCCCCATGCACTGCCCTGCCCCAGCATGTCTCAACACTTGCATGGGGAGAGGGGGAGAGGGTGACAGGACAGCTCAGTCTCCCCGGCTCAGGAAGTTCTTGGCCTTGCAGCTGAGTTTGCCAGAGAGTGTAAAGTATAGTGGTGAGTTTGTGATGTGGGTGTTGCAACTGAACCCCAGCTGCCCCCCACCATCTGCTCCACCCCCGCCCCCCCAGGAATGAAAGAGGCTCCCCCTGTTGGTACAATTTGATGTTGCACTCTGTTCCTCTAACCAGCCAGCCAAACGCTAACATTCAGCCTGACAACTGAACTTCTCTGGTCAGAATGAGCGGGACGGCACGGGGCATTTCCTTGAACTGGGGCCTGTCTCGATGAAGTGGGGACAGGTAACAACCCAAGTGGGAGGAGGTTTTGGGGTTGGTGGGATTGGGCTGGCGGGAGATGAGTTGGTTTAGGCTGGGTTGGGTTGGTTGAATTGAGTGCATGCGAGAAATGAGGTGTGTGTGTTTCCTCCACTCTGTCTTGGACTGTGCTGTGTCTGTTTTGCACCGTGAATGGAGGAGGGCGGTGGAAGAGGAAACAGAGGGATCCCTCTATTTCCACTTTCCAAGTCCCCCCATAAAACACCCTTCCCTAGGAAACCCCCACTCACCCACCAGTATTTTTTCACTTGGGACACCTGGGCAAGCTGCACGAGAAGATGATGGTGTGGGGTTGGGTGGCTCTGGAAGGCAGTGAGGGCTCGGCTACCTGCAGCCTGCCACTAGCCATCATGCTGCTGAGCGACCCCCCACCCCAGCCACCTAAACTGGTTTTAGGGCCAGTTTAGGAGGCAGGGCAAAGTAACTACACTGCACCAGCGATGCCAAAGCCTGTTTGGGCTGTACATTTCTATTCATCTGCTCTCCAGATTTCCTGCCCCATATCCCCACCGCTGCTCTGCTCCTCTCTTCTCCCTGTCTCTCAACGCTGCTCCTCCACCTCCTGCATCTGCTGCTCCTTCCTACCCTCTGGATTTGCCCCTAGTGGCCCCTGCAGAACCTACCTCTCCATCCTCCAGGCCCCCATCTGTCCCTCCATCCTCCCTATTTGCCCCTGCAACCCCCCATCTGCCCCTCCAGCCCCCTATCCGCCCCCCTCCTCTGCCAACCTCTTTCTTTCCCTCCATCTCCCTGAAACCCCACATCTACCCCTCTAGCCCCCATCCGCCCCTCCCTCCCTTGCCAACCCCTTTCTTCCTTTCCATCTCCCTGCAACCCCCATCTGCCCCTCCAGCCCCCTATCTGCCCCATCTCCCTGCAACCTCCATCTGCCCCTCCAGCCCCCTTCCTCTGCCAACCCCTGTCTGCCCCTCCATCTCCCTCCAACCCCCCCATCTGCCCCCCAGCCCCCTATCTGTCCCTCCCTGCCTCCTCTGCCAACCCCTTTCTTCCTTTCCATCTCCCTGCAATCCCCATCTGCCCCTCCCTCCTCTGCCAACCCCATCTGCCCCCATCTCCCTGCAACCCCCATCTGCCCCTCCAGCCCCCATCCACCCCATCTCCTGCAACCCCCATCTGCCCCTCCAGCCCCCTATCCGCCCCATCTCCTGCAACCCCCATCTGCCCCTCCAGCCCCCTATCCGCCCCATCTCCTGCAACCCCCATCTGCCCCTCCAGCCCCCTATTCGCCCCCTCCTCTGCCAAGCCCTATCTGCCCCTCCATCTCCCTGCAACCCCCATCTGCCCCTCCAGCCCCCTATCCGCCCCATCTCCCTGCAACCCCCATCTGCCCCTCCAGCCCCCATCCACCCCATCTCCTGCAACCCCCATCTGCCCCTCCAGCCCCCTATCCGCCCCATCTCCCTGCAACCCACATCTGCCCCTCCAGCCCCCTTCCTCTGCCAACCCCTGTCTGCCCCTCCATCTCCCTCCAACCCCCCCATCTGCCCCCCAGTCCCCTATCTGTCCCTCCCTGCCTCCTCTGCCAACCCCTTTCTTCCTTTCCATCTCCCTGCAACCCCCATCTGCCCCTCCAGCCCCCATCCGCCCCATCTCCTGCAACCCCCATCTGCCCCATCTCCCTCCAACCCCCCATCTTCCCCTCCAGCCCCCATCCGCCCCATCTCCTGCAACCCCCATCTGCCCCATCTCCCTCCAACCCCCCATCTGCCCCTCCAGCCCCCATCCGCCCCATCTCCCTCCAACCCCCCATCTGCCCCTCCAGCCCCCTTCCTCTGCCAACCCCTGTCTGCCCCTCCATCTCCCTCCAACCCCCCATCTGCCCCTCCAGCCCCCTATCCGCCCCATCTCCCTGCAACCCCCATCTGCCCCTCCAGCCCCCTATCCGCCCCATCTCCCTCCAACCCCCCATCTGCCCCTCCAGCCCCCTTCCTCTGCCAACCCCTATCTGCCCCTCCATCTCCCTCCAACCCCCCATCCGCCCCTCCCCCCGGGCACCGCCTGCTCCCCCCGGTCGGGGCACGCGCAGGGCACGGGGCCGAGGGCGGCCGGTTCCCTTGGCTCACGGGCACGAGCCCCGCCGGGGCGGGGCGGGCGCGCGGCGGAGGGCCGGGGAGGGGAGGGAGGGAAGCGGCGCGGGCATGCGCCGCGGGAGGCCGGGGGGGGCGGAGGGAGCGCGCGGCGGTGGCTGCCCCGCCCCCCTGCGTCCCGCCGCGCGCCGCTCCAGCACCCTGGTCAGCGCCCGGGCTCGCGCGCGGCGCCGCTGAGCCGCGCCGGGCAGGGCAGGGTTAACGCGGGGCGGGGCCACGTCACCGCTCAACCCCCCCCCCCACACACACACACACACGCCCCGCCCCGCCGGGGAAGATGCCTCCTTCGCTCCCCGCCGCGGCCACAGCTGGCCGCCGCCGAGCATCGTCCGTCCGCGGGGCGGCCGCCTGCCGCTGAGCCGGGCGCGCTGCGTCGCAAAGCCCCCGCCCGGGCTTGGGCGCTGCGAGCCCCGGGCGAGCCGGCCAGCGGCGCGAGCGAGCCCGGGGGCTTTGGGCGCCCCATGCCCCGGGCCGCCGCCTGACCCGCAGTCGCCCCAGTCGCCGCCCGCCCGCCCGGCCGGCCGGCCCGCCGCCGGCATGCTGGACCCGTCGTCCAGCGAGGAGGAGTCGGAGGAGCTGGTGGAGGAGGAGAGCGGCAAGGAGGTGCTGGCCCCGGCCCCGCCCGGCGCTCGCCTCTCGCCCAGCCGCACCGGCGAGAGCCCCGGGCCGGGGGCCGGGCTGCAGCCCGGCGGCCGGGCCGGCGCAGGGGCGGGCGGGGCCGGGGCCGGCGGCGGCGCCCGGCCTTCCAGCCCCAGCCCGTCGGTGGTGAGCGAGAAGGAGAAGGAAGAGCTCGAGCGGCTGCAGAAGGAGGAGGAGGAGCGGAAGCGGCGGCTGCAGCTCTATGTCTTCGTGATGCGCTGCATCGCCTACCCCTTCAACGCCAAGCAGCCCACCGACATGGCCCGCCGGCAGCAGAAGGTAGGGGCCGGGGGCGCCCCCGGGGCGGGGCCGGGGGCCAGGCCCGCAGGAGGGAGCGTGTATGTGGGGGGGAGCAGCCGTGCCGGGGAGGGGGGGGCACTGCCATTGCCAAGGGTCCGGGTGGCACCCCCGGGTGCCTGGCACCCGCTGGGCAAAGGGAGGGGGAAGGCTGCGTTGGGGCCGGCAGGGCAGGAGGTGGCGAACAGGGGCTGAGGGCGCCTGGCTGCGCCAGGGCTGGGAGCGTCTTGCGGCAGCTGCAGGGGGCTCAGGAGGGGCTCAGCCGGAGGCCCCCGTTGCCCAGGGTTTGGGGAGGCGGCTGGGCTCACACTGCGTTGCCCTGCTCAAGAGGCAGCCCCAGCGGGCACCTTGCATGCAGCAGCTGGGCCAAGGCGGAGAGGGAGGGGGTAAAGAGGCAGCGGGGGGAAAATAGGAATGGGGACGGGGAAAGTAAAGGAGCCCTGGGTACTAAGAACCCATCTTAGCTCCCTCCTTGCTGCACCTGCTGCCCTGGTGGTCGTGACACTGCAAATGGACCAACCCCGCTTCCCGTCAGATGGCCCGTGGCCCCTTCTGTCTGCCTCTTCCCTGTGCCATATGTAACCGCAAATATTGCCAGGGTCCCCTTGGCTTTTTAAACAGGCATAATATTGCTGCTAATAATAATAATAGAGAGAGGGACACAGGCAATGATCCCATTCCCTTGCACCTCTCTGTCTTTCTCCCAAGCCTTCCTGTTCCAAGTGCGTCAGGTGTGCCAAACTCAGGGAAGCAGCCCAGCCACTGATCTAAGAGATCTAAGCAAAGGTTACTTTGCCCCAGTTGCTTACAGTGCTTGTACTGCTGTGAGCTCCCATTATTGCATCAAAGCTTTTGTGTTCCTGCTGGAGGAGTCCCAGCCTTCAGCCATCTCTGTGCCGCTTTGATGTCTAACAATAACAAACCATGCTTCACATCAAATTCAGCTCACTTGTTTTCTTTTCAATCCAGTCATTAAAAACTGCACCACTGATGATTTTTGCATAATTCCTTGACTGATTATTGCGAAGTTGGGTTTTGAAAAACATCACCAGCCATAGCCCTGATAGCCAGGGAAAATGCACAAAAATGCCTGTATTTAAATAACATTAAGGCCCACAAAAGTTCTGATAAATTCAAGAGCAATTAAAATGCATTGGTTGCGTATATATGTATGTTACATTGCAAAGGAAGTATTTACCCTGTGGCCAGTCAAGTTGTTGGGGGAGTATAAACTTAAATGTTTTTTAAACACCACTTTAATTTACCCACGCATAATAAAGATGTTTTCTTCTGATGCATTGCACTCCAATGTACATTCAGATACATACGAATCTTTGCAAAGATGCATCTGAAGATTAGATATTCTATTTATGCGGTGTCCAGATTGTAAAGTTTAGAATCTTGGCCATTTAAAGATTTACACACATACACACCCCTAAAAAATTACAGGAGATTTAACTGTACTGTTAAATATTTGCTTGTTAAATTTATATTCTAACTAATTCAAAGTGGTGGTTGAGCTACATGCTACATGTAACTGTGTTCAAAAGAATTAACATAAACGTATGTGTTTGCACTGTCATTGTATTTTTATATATCCTCTCTCTTTACTTCTCTGTTGTAAAGCACTTCAGAATCAAGCTAGAAACTTATATTCTAAGTTTCAGCCTGTAGTAAATGTTTATGGCCAAGTTACAAATATGTTACTAATTACCAACTGAAGAATATATGAAAATAGAGCTTTAAAATGAAAGTGCTGACACAACATTAACTATACCTTTGTGAATGCGTCACTACAATACAGCAGTATATAGCACTTCCAGACAAAAGAGTAGGAAAGAACACCTCAAAACTGGAGTCTAAATCAGGAGGTACAATGCTGCAGTGAATTAAAAGAAGTGTTATTGACTCTTCCAGTTGTGGTGGATTTATCTGCTAGTTCTCCTTCTGCCAGATTACAGACCAATACAGCAATCTGGGTTTTGGAGGGCAGTTAATTCCCACAGGGACAGAATGCATTTCAGTCAAATGCAGCTGACTTTCTTCCCAAAGCAGTCTGAGTAGAGAGAGAATGGGATATGACTATCTGGAATGTCTGCCTGCTTTTTTCCCCCATGTTATTTAATTAAGTTTATTGCCACTGTAGATTTGGACCAGATTCTGTTTTGCGTTGACAAAGCATCTGTATAAACCAGAAAGAGTTCAGGAGTAAACACCGTTCATTCAGTCTGGTCACACCTCAAAGCTATTATTAGTCACTGGTGCACGAGGAGGTAGAAATGAATATCTGGACCACAAATAATCTGAAGGCAATATAGAGCAATCTGATGTTGATGCAACATTGAATGGTCCCGTGCTTTTGTTGGTTGGGTGAAATGTGGTGGTGGTGATACAGCTAGATTTTTATATCATGGGTTTTTTATTGCAACTCTTCTAGTAGGCTGTGGACATATTTTTAGTTTTGCCACCCTGTTTCCTTTAGAATTTCTCCACATTACTTTACATTCCCCACCTCTTTTTTTCTAATCACTAGGTTTTTGTGTAGCTGCAAAAGGAAAAACTGGATTTCAGTTAAAGGTGAATTGCTAATAGAAATTAGCTTTCCACAGGAACCTAAAATATTGTGGTGATCTGAAAATTAATGTAGAGCAGGAATAAACCCTATCACATGAAAAAAATATTGCACCAACAAGAAAAGAAGAAAGGAAGAGAGGAAAAAAGGCAAAACAGGAAAAAAGCCTATAGAGGCAGCACAGATGAAACAAATAAGTGGAAGTAGTAGGGGGCAATGATAAAGTGGAATACAGAAAAAGGGTATCAGGAAGTTAAAACAGGAGTACAGAAGAAAGTGAATCACTTTCTGTCAAGAAGAATAATGTGAGAAAACATATTTGGCCTATTTATGCAAGTAGTAAAACAACTGTCAAAATAAATGAGTTGCAGTGCGTTTAAAAATAATCTCCTATCCTATAATAAGAGTTTGGGAAACTGAAGAATCTCTATTGTTTTCCTTGACTGTATGTAACTGTTTTTGAAAGTAAACTCATTCTGTTTTTTTACCGTATATTCCTCAACTATGTTGTCCTAGAGATTCCCTGGAATGGAGGCTAGACTCTCGGCTCAGGCAAAAAACTCCCATTGACTTCAATGCAAGGATTGTCTGAGCAAGGAGTTAATGACTGGACCACAGGTGCTGGATCTTGGGGTGCTACTGCACCCCCTGGCTTGAAATGATTTCCATCGTAGGCAGGGTTTACAGCTCTCGGCACCCCCACTACAAAAATTGTTTCAGTATCCCTGAATGCGAACTGTCGTTATCCTGACAGATTGTTGTAGAAAAGTGAAGGTGGTGTGTTTGGTGTTTTCCTGTCTCATTTGCCTATGGTGTATCATTAGCGAGAGAACAAAATGGGGAGCAAGTGGGACTCATTCCCTGTCTGGCCAGTTGGGGTTGGATGTTTGTCATGATAGTGTTGCTGGATTTAAGTCTTTATGGAAACTTTCTGTTCATTCATGTGTTTGTTTAGAAGTAGTTTGGAGGTCCTGACTCAAAAACATGTGCTTTGAGACAAATTGGGACATAACAAATACATTTTCATTCAAATTCTTACTGGATCGGTTTCCCTATTTTACAGGAGATTGATCCACCACTTTCTTTTTTACGTGCAGTTTGCATTTTACCCCTTAAAAAGTTTGACGTCTGGAAAGGAGTTGACCAGGTTTTACAAAATGATAGTTTTTAAGCAGCAAGACTCCTCTCCTCCCGTATTGATCAGAGTTTAGAGTAAATGGAACTAGTCCAACCCTCTCCATCTTTTCTCAGAAGGATGCACCAGGCCAGGCAGGAACTGTGTCACACTAGGATGAGCAGGAGTGTTAGTATAAGGAAGAGGTTTGCTGAAAGGGTAATAAGAGAAGGGTTTGCTTCATTACATGCACAGGGGGCCCTGGTGATTTTATTGGAGTGGATTAGAGAACAAAGGAAATTAAATATTTCATCCTGCAAGAACTTTGTCGACCCTTAGCTTGATGAATGCAGACAGGAAAGTGCTGTGTTACTAAGGGACTGCCTCCCACTTTAGATACTCTGTGGTAAATTCTGTACATCTTATAGAACTATATATCTATAGAAACCCTAATGAGTCTGATCCTGCAGTCCTCACTCGGGCAAAAGTCCGCTTGATTTCAATGGCAGTTCCATTGGACTGCGTTCTGCTAGATCAGGCATGATATTTAGGCAGCTGCAGCTGTGATGATTGAAGAGTGTTAGGGCAGCAGGGAACCACTAAGTAGGAAATACTTAGGCCGTTAGGCTGCAGTCCTGAAATGGCAGGATTATCGAAGGTGCTGTGTAATCTCCCTGGGTTGGGCCCTTCATTGCCAATGAAAACGGGTTTAGAACATATTTCTGGTGGGCTGGATGGAACCATTAGGCTCAGCCCAGAGTAAGGGGCACTGCACACCGTGCGCTGCGTGTTCCTCAGGTTAGGCCAGGAGGAACCTTGGGGGCAAGGGAGTACTTTGCCTCAGCCCTTTTCAAGAGATCGCACGCTCCTCTCCTTCCACCCACTCAGCTCTGCAGGGGCCACAACTTGCTTTTGGTGGGTGTGAAAGGCAGAGCCCCTGCTCTCCCCCACTGTTTCCAGAGTGCAGTCCATTTAAATGGGAGCAACATAAAACTCAGGATGTGCCATGTTGTATGGGGTCTATTCAAAGTGCCTGGGCTGCTTGCCACCTCTTTCTGTTGTTTCCTGCAACCTTAGAAATAATTTTTAAAGAAAAAGAGGTAAATTGATTTCAGTGACATTCAGACAAGCTGCAAACTCAAGGTCTTGTGTATGCTATGTGGACATTAAAGATCCCAGGTACTTTTCTGAAGAGTTGGGATTTGCCCCCACCCCATCACTTCTCCCACCATCAATGTGCAGGTATGTGTTATATAATGTCTGGCTGCCATCCTCCACCCCAGAGGTGGCTGCATTACAGTAGTGTGGTATCTGTACACTGTAGTTGCTATTTATATAGCACCATGGATGTGCATAGTGATCTATGAATAGAAAATGTAAGTTGTGAATTGTTTTGGGGCCCTTCAAGGTGAAAGGAACTATATAAGTATAAGAGAGTCATATTGGCAAGATAATTATATGCAGTTGTGATAAATTATAATAGCAAAGCAAAGAATCTCATGGGAATGTATGAATGCACAGCCTTAGATGACTGTGCAATGCAGTCAGTAGAGCAAGTATTCCCTGTTTATGCTACAGTCAAATACGCTCTATTTCAAACTCCAAGAGGAATTCTATCTAATGCTGCCCCCATAGGATACTATTTTCAAATCACTGATTCTCGATCAGTTTCAGGGACACAGAAAGGTGTTTATCAATATATTCACACCTAGATTAACGTCTTTATACTTTCATTTATTTGCTACATATGACCTTCACTTTAGTAGGTACGGATATCTGTGGTTTAACTGTAAATCTGATTCACATTTTATTTTAATGTTCTAGAGGGCATTTATATTTGTTAGAGGCTTACCTCAGACTTTTTTGCCTTTGCTTTAGCTCTTATTTGATTGTTGGGAGAAGAGTTAAACATGGCATTTTCCTGCACCCAGTTGAGCATGAATAATATAAATCCTTTGCCGAGGCCCATGAAGGGTAGAGGAGTCAGATGGCGTATATCAATTTAGGAGGGATTTGTTCGCGGCTTCAGTCCAGGCTGTTGCTTTTTTCCTATGAAACCCCTGACCTCTTGCCCCCTTCTTTCAGCCTAGCTGTGTTCCCTGGCACATGTCTGTAGCCAGCTGGGTACACTTTTGATAAGATGCTAGCTAATACTTCCCTCAGAGCCAGAGAGCACCACCTCCACGACACCTTGAAACCAAAGCCCCAGATACTTGAGGCTAAACTGGAGACGCGGTATAGCTCAGCTCATTCATTTGAACAAGCATAAGGCGAGTGAAAGATGGATGGATGTTGTCAGGGTTATCAATACCACATGTTCTGTGTGTTATTTAGAAAGCAGCAACGTGAAGGACTCTTTAGTTTGTTCTAAAATGTAATGAATCCATTAGGCGAGACATTAAAATTAATGAATATGTTAACAGTGGTATTAAACAGACGGCTGTGTTTTTATGCAATGTAGGTGAACAGGCAAAAGGGAAATCTAGAGATATTGTCATTTCATAACTGTATAATATTGTAGTGGAAAAAATTGAGGGCTTGATTCAGATTACTGTGAATTACTCATTCAATAGAGCTACTCTGGGTTGATATCGGTGTATTTGAAATCCTAGCTGGTCCTGTGTGTTATGTGATGATGTAAGGTACTTTTATTATTGGTCTGGCCCCCCTTCAACACAGCACCTAAGCATCAGCTTAAGAAGAAGCACTTACCTATTTGTTGAATAAGGATGGGTTTATGCCCATGCTTAAAGTTAAGTATGTGCGTAAGCTGAATCAGGGCCTGTAAAGCCAGCTAAAATACACTTTAAATATCAGCTTCTGTTTTTCATGCATAAATTCAGACTGCTATAATAACTGAGAAAATAGCAAAGCTTGTGCAATGTCTGGAGTTACTAAATATTTCATGGCTGTCCCAGACAGCATTGTAGATCCTGCAAGAAAACCCTTCCACCATTCGTATGTGAATAGACTTACTGAAGACACCGATATATTGTGCTGCTTGGACTGCACCGCGAGCAAGTGATGCTGTGAAGCTGCCCTGCACCAGCAGCAGCCTTTGGATGGAATTGTGACTTGGTGTCGGATTCCTCCCGTCTCTCCACTCTTGTTCTGGGGACGGAAGTAGTGTACTGCAGCTCCTGAAAGGAGCTGCTTACTTCCCTTCATACCCCAGTCAGCTCCTCTGACCAGCTGCTAGCAGCAATCCCTTGGAGTTTGAGGATGATTGTCTTCCTTAGAATGAGAGCCAGTTATTTCTGGTGGATCCAAGGGTGGCTAACGAGACTGATCCAGGATCCACAGATCTTGTCACAGTTGGGGGCAGACATTTCCCTGTGGAAGGAGCAGATCTGAATGGTTGAGTTGGACTGCAGCACGTTCTTTCCTCCTTTCCAATTTCTCTGTTTCCTTTTGTCTTTGTTGGATCTTGACATACTGGGATCCCTGCTACAAGGTCCTTTTCCATTTTTGTAGGTTGAGGGCTTAGGTTTCCCATGAGTTAACATCAATATTGCACTTCTTCATGTTGGCTTTGCGGGTGTCTTTGAAGCTGGCCAGCATGTGGGAGGTAAAACCAGTGTTCCATCCACTTCCTCTGACCTCTTTGCTCCCTGGGAGGAGCATCTACACCATAGCTCTTGTGTCCTGCAAGGAAATGTGTCCAAGATCCAAGTGACCCTGATACGGCCATGCAGGCAGATGAGAGGGAGCCCTTATGCCTCGGTGCAGCTGCGTTAGAGGTATTCGCAGTCTAGCTCATCATGATTACTCACACGATTAAGGCTGCAGGACTGCTTTAGATTGGTGTCTAGTATTCTGTTGAAGAAACCCTGAGACTAGTCATCCAAGGTTATGTCTTTGTTGCAAAGTTCACTCAGGTGGTCAGCGCTAGGATCTGAGCAACCGGATTATCCTAGCCTGGTTGTGAGCGTCCACACTGCAAAGCTGCTCTTGAGTTACTGCATCTACCCTTATGCTGCATTCACCTTGTGTGGTGCCAGGACTTCTGGGATCAGATCCTATGGTTCTTAGCACTGCAGTAAACTGAGATGCTCTCAGTGAAGACAAGCTGTCAGTGTGAAGAAGAATCACTGCTTGGAATGCGTTTACCTGGGAGAGGAAATGCAGTATGTTTGCAATCTGGATCTGTGCAGAGTGAGAAAAAGAATATGAATACTGAATGCAAAGTAGTTCCTGGAACACACAAAGAATCAATAGTTTCACTTAAAAACGCCTATAATTTATTTTGCTGGCACCTTGTCTTAATTTAATTTGAGGGTATATTAAATATTTGTCATACTTAGGCTTTTTTTTACACTTTGTAGATTATTAAGAAGAGATTAAATATCTTGTAAACCTGTTATTCATTTGTCTGTTTGAGATTTGTGGGTTGCTGGTCAGTGGTCCAAGACTATTGCCAGCATCTCTGTGAATTATTAATTGAATATGTGTGAAATCTCTCAGCCCAGAGACCTTACTTAACTAACAGTTGTGGGGACTCTTGGGATGGTTCAGTTTAGTTTGGCGGTTAAGTCTACCTTTAAAAATACTATTTATAGTCTTGCTATGCATAGTCTAGACACTCTCCCTAAAGCAGTTTGCCTTTTGCATAACTTGTAATTTCTTCTGCTGAACTATGCATGACTATTTCATTCCAGCAGACAGTGGTCTGCAGTAATTTACCTGTATAGTATTTGTGTTGTATTTGATGCAGTCTTACTCTTTTTTTTATAGGTTATGTCAAAGGAAAATATAATTACTGCTTTATCATTAAAAGCATTTAGTAGCAGAAACATCAGCCAATCAGAATCGTGGTATTAGGTTTCAGTGACACATTATCCTTTCATTTGCGAGAGATGCTACAAAATTCATGTTAAAGCAGTCTCCATTTTTCTTGTTCTGAAAGTGCCATTGTGATATTACCCAGGGCATAGGCACCGACTCCATGGGTGCTCCAGCCCTGAAACACCCACAGAAAAAAAATAAGTGGGTGCTCAGTGGCCATGGGCAGCCAGCTTCCCCCGCCCCCAGCATCTGCCGGTGGCCCCGCCAGTCACCTCCTCTCCCTCCCTCTCAGCGCCTGCCACGATCAGCTATTTCATGGCGTGCAGGAGGCTCTGGGGGTGGGGAGGAGCAGGGCCGGGGTGCACTCAGAGGAGGGGATGGAGCTAGGTGGGAAGAGGCGGGGCGGAAAGAGGTGGGGTGGAGACTTGGGGGAAGGGGGTGAGTGGGGGCGGGGCTGGAGGCAAAGCAGGGGGTTGAAATCTCTGGGGCCCGGAGGAAGCCGGCGCCTGTGACCCAGGATACAATCTGGACTGTTGAACAGCTTTGTCTCCTCAATTCTCCAACTGGGAGTGCCTTTTACACAGTTTCTATGTGGGAGCGACCACTCCTGGTCTGTTCACACATAGCCTCTGCATGTAACTCACTCCTAGCTGTACTGGTATGAGTGCTATTGCCAGCCACTCTTGAGTTACACTGCAGAGTAACACCAACAAATTCCCAGTCCCAGACTTCCTCCCAGAAATAAGAACGGCCATGCTGGGTCAGACCAAAGGTCCATCTAGCCCAGTATCCTGTCTACCGACAGTGGCCAATGCCAGATGCCCCAGAGGGAATGAACAGAATGGTAATCATCAAGTGATCCATCCCCTGTCGCCCATTCCCAGCTTCTGGCAGACAGAGGGTAGGGACACTGTCCCTGCCCATCTTGGCTAATAGCCACTGATGGACCTAGCCTCCATGAACTTCTCTAGTTCTTTTTTTAACCCTGTTATAGTCTTGGCCTTTACAACATCCTCTGGCAAGGAGCTCCACAGGTTGACTGTGCGTTGTGTGAAAAAAATACTTCCATTTGTTTGCTTTAAACCTGCTGCCATTAATTTCATTTGATGACCCTAGTTCTTGTGTTATGACAAGGAGTAAATAATATCTCATTTACTTTCTCCACACCAGTCATGATTTTATAGACCTCTATCATATCCCCCCCTTAGTCGTCTCTTTTCCAAGCTGAAAAGTCCCAGCCTTATTAATCTCTCCTCATATGGAAGCTGTTCCATACCCCTAATAATTTTTGTTGCCCTTTTTGGTACCAGTACCATTTCGAATTCCAGTATATCTTTGTTGAGATGAGGTGACCACATCTGCACACAGTATTCAAGATGTGGGCGTACCATGGATTTATATAGAGGCAACATGATATTTTCTGTCTTATTATCTATCCCTCTTGTGCCCCAACCCCCTGCCCCGCACCCCCTCCTGTGACGCAACTCCCAGTCCCAAGCCCCCTCCCACACCCAAACTCCCTCCCTCTTAGTTAACCAGAATTTTTTACCTACCGGTACCCCCCCCCATTACCCCATCATGCGGGATAAAAAAGCTTTTACTGTAATATCTAACTTAATAAGCTAAGTGAATTCAAAGCATAAGTCTCTCTCACCACATGCTTCAGCAGATTTTTCTGGCTGAATTCCTTTCAGACAAGATTCCTCCCTCCGTCCAAAGCTGTTTTTGTTCCACAGGTGTTGTGGCTACCATGGGTAGAGAGGAAGGGAGGAAAAACTTGGGGCATCTGTTCTTCATTCATATACTTTTTTTTTCCTTTGAGAGTCCTCTCTAGCTGGGGTTCAGGAGACAGAAAGCTGTTTCTTTGCCAAGATGTACATTTCTCGCTCAGAACCTTTTTCATGCCAAAGAATGACCACTTACCCAGGGGATGGTCCATTTGATTTTGTTTACATCTGGTTGAGGCATCAGTTTGCCTTTTGTCTCTGAGGAACTGGTTTTTTGACTGCTTTTCTAAACTTGGAACATATCTCAGTATTGTCATACAGTAGAATTTTATAACTTTACATACAATGTTGCCACACATTTTACTAGGACAATAATGATCACCAAATTATGAGTTTTCAAATGATTCCTAACTAGGTATACTTTGTACAAAATTTATCATGGTCTTGTAAAAGAGATGAACATAGGGATACAGATTGTCACAGCTGGCAATAACTTAGTTCACAGAAGTACGCAGTAAACATCCTATAATTGCTTAATTACATAATCCCAGCTGATATACTAAATCTAATCAATAAAGATGAAAGGTGAAATCCTGGACCCACTGATGTCAATGGGAATCTTGCCATTGACTTCATTGGAGCCAGGATTTTGCCCACAAAACACTGTCTAGGAGTGAGGAGATCTTATATTTTTCAAAATTAAGATTGCATAAGATGGATACAATTTACTTACAAATTGCTGGAGAAAGGACATTCCATGGTGTGGGTACCACCAGTTTGGACCAGTGGGTAAATCCTCTGTAACCCTCCATCAGATGGGTGGTAGGCAATCCAGATGCAGGGTTGCTGCCCCACTTCTCCTACGTCACCGGGTGCCTTTCTGCTAAGATACCATCTCTCTTCCCAGGTCTTTGCAGAACCTAGACCAACATGGAAGGAGTGAGGACAAAAGACCTTTTTCCAGAAAAAGGCAGGGGAAAAGGGCAGAAAATGCTCTTGAGTCTCTCTGCTGCGTCCCTAATCAGTGAGTCTGTTCTGCCCATTGTGCACCCCCTTCCACTGGAGCCTCATACAAGAACGCCAGGTCTGAGCAGAGCCTTGGGTGGCTCTGAACCAGGTGACTGATCTCTGCTTTGGCAGCTCCCTGCAGATAGTGGAGGCCAGCTGAACAGCTCCCAAGTCCTCCTGGATACTCAAGAACTTCAGGAGGACGATGGGAGCTCATACAGTGACAAGCTGGAAGTGTCACCTTAACTACATCCCCCTACCCTCAAGTCTTTTCTCATCTGTGGTCCTCAGGCATCCCTAGTACATCCATTGGACTGCAGCCCCAAGAGTGGCTCATATAAGACTGAGTTCCTGCTTCAACTGTCCTGTGAGTCCTATAGAGTATTGTTATTAAGTGCTGTCAGCGTATTTGACGCTTTCCAAGAGACACAAGGAAACGATGCCTGCCATGCCCTGAGGACCTTACGGTCTAAACAGATGTTCTGCTCAGAGAAGTTCTGTAATGTCTTAGCCCATTTAGCGAACGGGAATGTGAAAAATGACTTTGTTTTACTCAGCGAGGCTTATAAGATGGCCTCTAATCACAGGCTTTGCTGCATCCTACCCCACTTCCCTCATCTCTATTAATGATTTCAGAGTCATTCTTTTCCTCCTTATCTTCTGGGCAATCTCACCTGGTCTCTTGCTAGCAGCGATAACTGTAATGAAACCTGCCTTTCAGTTCGGGGTTACATTCTTCTCCACCTCGGAATGAATCTGAAGAAAGTAAAGCCAGACAAATCAACTGAGCTATGATAATTTGCAGATGGAGTTATGATGCTGAGGATCTGCCCATACACTGTCCGCTGACCAACGATCACTCCAATGAACTGCAGTTTCTGCAAGGCTGAGCAACCTATTCTCCTAAAAATGTAGGTCCTGATCTTGCAGAGAGCTGGCTGTGGGCATGCAGACCCCTGCCCCAGTGCAGAGCATCCTCCAGTGAGGGTTTGCACTCAGAGCCCCATTAGGGGCCTTACCTAGCCCATTTTGGAGACTGGCTTAGTTGGTCAGAGAGCAGACTGAAAACAGCCTGCTCGGGAAGTGCTATGTGATAAGGTTGGACTTGGGTGAGTAGGCTTGTCATTCTATCTTCATTTGTAAACATTTGTTCTAAATGGTATTTTGAAAAATGTGCATATAAGAGGGGGTCATAGTAATTGTGCCAAGGCTTTTGCTGAGGACCCACAAGCCATAACTCTGACAGGAGTCAGTGGGAGATGAGAATGCTCGGTGCCTCTAAAAATCAGGTCCTGCTGGTAATTCATGGGACAGCTGCAGCCAGGGCAACCACATTCTTCTTCACCCAGCCCCACTCACGTGTCCCAGCCCTTTGGTGGAGGGACACCCCTGTAGGAGGAAAGTTGTTTTTGTTGTCCAGTCCTTGTCCTCTCTGCTAATACTGCCAACCAGGCTGCTAACTCCAATAGTGGACTCCTGTCTTATTTGTTTCATATCTTTTGAGGATCTAGGCTTATGTCCTTTGCGTTTGTCCATCTATTACGTGGTGGGTGCCACTGGAAACAGATGATAATCCTCGTCTTCCAATGACCCGTTCATTTCACACAGGGTAGTGGGCAACAGCCAGATGGTGATTTTCAGCTTTATCAACATAGGCCAGATTGGAACTGGTCAATTAGAGGCTGAAAGCTTTTGTATACCTTTTTAACAACATCTGTCCTTGTCCACCTGTTTTGCCAGCTTCTTGCACAACCCCCTTTCTACCTACTTCCGTGCAGCACCCTCTACATGGTGGGTCATCCTTGAGGCCCCTACCACTTTACATTTAAGTTGCACTTATAGACCCACTTCTGCCATGCTGTCTGTCGTGAATGCTGCATATAACTGGCATTTTGTTTCTATTCCCCTAATCTCTGTGTATTTGTCTAGCCATCATTCAGGCGTGAGCTTCTCGGAGCAGGACTTTGTCAGGTGTTTGAAAAGCCCCTGCTATGAAGTGGGCACTATAACGAATAAAGAATATTCTCTGCATTGCTCAGTCCCACTAAATGTGATACTTGTGAAGCACATGTTGGTATGTTGGCCGGTGAAAAATGTGATTCCCTTGAAGAAATGATTTTACGCCTCTACTGCCAGACCTTCATTTTTAAGTTGCTTAAGCTCAGGTCTACAATGCTGAGGCTTTGGTTAATGTATTTTTCACATGCAAAGGTATGTGTGTGTTTGTGTGTGACAAATAGACAATGAAGATTCTGGCTGTCTGATGGAAATATTTCCATGTTTTGGCAGAAGTACCCCAGAGTGAATCAAATCGTTATGTTCAGTGAGACAGTTTTCACGCTGCTCTATTTATAGCATATGCAATTACTGTGAACACATCCCAGACCTCTAATTGCCTTTTTATTACTGTTTAGCACTGTGTCAAAGTTATCTGAACACTCTTGCCTTGCTTTCTCATTAACTCTTGTGGGGGTTTTTTGTGTTTCGACTTTCCTCCTCGACTGCATCGAATTCAAGCTTTTCGTCCTTGCCTTCAAGGCCCTGCCGAACTCTGCCAGTCACTGCTTGTTCACCCTTGTCCCTTTCACGTCACTGGCCTGGGTGCCCTGTGCTCCACCAATGATGCCACCTTGATGTGCCATTTGTACCTTCCTCCTGCACACGTTTGCACTTCCTTCCATGCTCAGCCCTTATGAGGGAAGCGCCCTTCCTGTAACTGCTCTGCAAAACCACTAACCTCTTCACCGTCAAGTTCCTCCTGAAGGCCCGCTCACGATGGGTACAAGCACCTAACTAGCTGATGGTAAAGCTGTAGGTTATTTGAGAGTGACCTGAATATCTTTACAGGTACATCCTGTGGATGCCACTCAGTAGCTATCCTGATATTAACAACTTCTACTTAATCGCAGCAATTTGCTGGGAACCCAACCTATCCCATCCCGTTGACTTTAAAGTTAATAGGTTTTGGACATTGGCCACAGCATGCTGCTTGTTGAACACTTGTTTTGGACACAGGCTTGCGAGGCTGCAGCAAGGGAAGGAAGCAGTAGGACGTGCCTGCCCTGACTGCAGCTCCGTAAACTCCCTGTGCCCTGGAGACTGCACAGGTAATAAGGGGCTAGGGTGTCTGAATCCCTGCCCAACAGGGAAGCCTCTGCCAGCATCCTGGTGCTGTGGGGGGGGCAGGAGCAAGGAGCGGGGCTGGAACCCGGGTGCCAGGGCTTTTGTGGGGATGCAGAGGGGTCTGCATAGCTGCACAGTACTTCTTGCTGCTGCCCTGCCCTGCCCATAGCCTCCCCACTGGGCATGCTACCATGCAGTGCCATGGGCCCCCAGTTCCCCCACTCCACTGCCCGCTTCCCCTCCACGTGGAAAGCCCCGGCATCTATAGCCCCCCACTCCACTCCACTGCTCTGCCCACAGGCAGGTTTGAGGGGCTGCAGCCAGGGAGGGCATGGCCCAGGCTGCAACCCCACAAACCTGCCTTCCCCTTATTAGCAACTGCAGGGTAATGGCAACTTTTTGCTGGCAACTGAGGGGTTGCTAATAAGCGGAATCCACTGCATATAAACAGGACAAGACCAATTGTCCCCAGACCACTTGATTTGTGTGGTGTGCTGTGCTGCTTTCCCCTGCCTTCCATCTGGCTGTCAGTTTGTTTTGTCACTTAAAAGCGTAGGCCCTCTTTGGAGCAGGAAATAGAGCCCACATCCTCAGTGGGATTTCGGTGCCTAGCTCTCATCTCGGCTTTGTGTTTGTACATCCGCTAGCACATTGTGGGTGCTATTGGAAGCAAATAATAATCCGCTCTTGGGTTTGGACGCCTACGGCTTTTGAGAGTTTATAGTCTTTTTTTTTGATGGTTTTCTTTAAAATTTAGCCTTGTTGTTCAGCAGTTGTGTATCATGAATTGTTTAAGTTAATTATCTCCCCAGGTTCTTGCTCTTTCAGTGTCGTTCGGAATTTTACTGCCCTCCTCTTTTGCATTGAATAACCCATGTAGCTCTGAATCATCGGCAAATGTAATCATGTGGTTTTAAGTTTGTTCTTCCAGGTCAGCGATACATAAAATAAAATAAACCAAACCAGTCTTAATACCAGTCCATATGGCTCCCTCTTAGGCACCTGGCTGTGTTTTGAAGTGCTTCCTAGCCTTAGGTATCCAAGGCACTCAGCCTTAATAGCTTACCTATTGACTATGTAGATAAATTACCCAGTTTGAGAGTTTCTGATACAGTGTCACATAAAACTTTAATGTCCAAAACGTGGCCCTGTCAGCCTGATCACATTAAGCATGATCTCACTTCTATGAATCCATGATGACTGTTCTTAGTTAAATCCAAGCCTTCAGCTTTCTCAAGGTCACCAGTTCAGAGGCAAATGGAGTGTACAGTGAATTCAACATTCCCATCCTCATCCAGACCTGGCTCAGCTGAAAGTTATCTAACAGTAAACTGTGACCCTGTTTCTGTAGTGTCGCCCGATCAGTTACCAATGAGCAGACTCAAGCCAAGGTCTGAGTTAATTAGCTAGATAGCAAATTGCTAAATCAGAACAGTCATCGTATAGGCGTCTTGTGATGTTTGCTAGTACCAATGGTTTCTTTTCCGTAAGTGTGTGGGGCCCATTTCACTGCTGCACTGTATTACTCTAGCACAAAGTGAATGGAAAGACCAACTCGGAATGGATAGCATTTTGCATATGCTTTACACTAGTGTAAATGACTACACAAAGCGTAGGATGGGGAAGAATCAGACCCTTAAAGTTAATGCTTTAAATAAAGAGTAACATTTTGTGGCACTCAGTGAATTACAGTAATGTGAGAGCAGGGGGTTCAGCTGTTGGGATGCTGGTGTGGGTTTCAGTTAACTTCGGTTCAGTTCCCTGGTTTTCCTGGGTGACTAGGGCAATTCACTGAGCTGCTGCTGTGCCTCTGTTTCCCCTCTGTGAAATGGGATGATAAGATTCTTCTACCTCCCGGGAGGGGTGTGAGGCTAAATCAAGTAAGGATTGTGAGGGGCTCAGGTATAACAGCAATGGGGCTGTGTAGGTACCCAGGAGTGATAGAATCAGACCCAGTAAATAGGAATATGTTCCAGAGTCTGTGTTATCTGAACTAAACATCCCTGCGTTGCCCCTTCGGTGACTTACTGTGTCCTCTGAGCAGTGTCTGCAGCTGCTGCCTCTTATAATAAGACAGCTAATACAGCCTTGCATAATTCATGATTACAAGTTGTACATGCTTGATGATAAAGAGAGCTGATGTTTAATTTACACACAACCTCATGGTGCCTTATGTAGGTCTTCAAATGTGTGCAAACAATAGCCATGGTAAAAGGAGGTGAAAGGAAAAGTGTATTCAAAGTGACACTGTGCTGGAGAATTGCAGTGAAAGATTTGGGGCCTAGTCCTCAAGTTTCCACTTACATACAGTTCTTATCAAGCTCAGATAGCAGGATCATCTGGATGAAAGCTAATTTTAGCAGCTCAGGTGAAATGCCATTATCATGATGCATTAAGAATTTTTTATTTAAACACATGCTTTAATCTTAAACAATCCCCCTCCTTCAGTTTCTCCCCCAAAGTCACATTTTTGACTGGGTTCTCAACAGTAACTCTGCCGCTGGCAACCTATGTTGATACCACTAGAAATCCCCAGATTCCCTTCCAGAATGGCTGTATATTGTGGGGTACATATGGTACTGGTCATATTGTAGGGTTATGTGCTTGCCTGGTGGGGAATGGCTGTGGGGGCAGTGGTCTCAAGATAGTCTCCCACACTTTCTTCTCATTAAAAGCCACTCTGTCCCTCCTATTCCATGAGGTCAAACCTCTGTATTTGTGGAGGGGCCATGCCAGAAAACCATCTGCTCTCTATGGTGGTATGAACCAGCAGTGATTTCCTGGTGGGGAACAGTGCTAAGCCAGTCAGCCTTATCTCACACAGGGTCACCTTCCATGTTTTGAGGCCTTCCCGCTCTGCCTTCCCTCCCCCTACCATGGGAAGTGGGCTGGAGGCCATGCCAACACGGTTCTTGTGGGAGCCGTATTTCCTGGGTGAGGTTGGATTCCAGAGAGGAACTGTACTTTTTAGCCTTTGGTGGGGGGGACACAGAAAAAGAAGGAAAATCAGGTTAAAGCATTTGAAATACCAGGTATTAAGCAAGGCTTTCATTTTAACATCGTCCCTCATTCCCTATCTCCAGCTGGAGAGAGTCTTTAGTAGGACATTCTTTTAGATGGTATTAAAGATGGGAAAAGAGAGGAAGTTAGTTGAAGTGGGCTGGAGCTGTTATTGGTGTAGAGTAGGCTCCCATTTCCTAGAAGACAAAACAAGACAGACTCACTCAGAAGGGAGAGAAAAGAACAGCAAAGATAAAGAATGCAGCTTCTATCTCTGGGGCTGACTCCCACTTGAAGCCTAGCTGCTGGAAAAACACAGGCCTACCACATAGTCCTAGCAACCGCTCTGAGACCTGGCAAACTTGTACTAGCATCGGGCAGTTTAGGGCACTGTTTTTAGCTGCCTTTTTGGTTACAGGCTCATAGCAGTGTTGGGGGGGAAAAGAAGTCTTGGCCGGCTAAAGCCAGACTCTTATTAGACACAGAGCAAAAGGAGGGGGGAGGGAGCGGGGGGAGAAGAAATAAGGTAGGGAAGGAAAAGAACACATGGGTGTGGGGAGACAGACTCTCATCCCAGGTGATGTTTGCCACCTCCTCCAGCTGAACCCCAATGTCATTTGGCTTCCTCTGTCTGACCTGGTCTGATCCAGTCAGGGACATCTCTCAGGATTGGGATGGAGGTCTGGGATCCCAGAAGACGGTGGGGGTTACCACCATGATGGTAAAGCTCACTCCTTCCCTTATTTTAGATAGACCGCTTTTCCCCCGAAGTCTCTTTTTGAACACCCCAAAAGAGTGATGGGTGGAATAGCCCATCCCCTCGTTATTTTGTCAACCAGTGAGGCCTAATTTCTGACACACCACGTTTGGTTTATTAGTTTTGGGTTCCACACTTTTCTTGATTACCAGATATGGTCTAAAACAATTCTTAAGTTATATTAGTAAAGCTTTTGTGTTTAGACTAACTTAGCTGTTTTTGTTTTTCACTTCTACTAAGCTTTACAAGCAATTTAATGTAACAGTCTAAGTTGGACTTTTGTTACCTTTTCCTGTTAACATTAATTGTTAGGGGTTATTGTGGTGCTTCATGAACTTTCATTTACTTTTTACAGCTGAGCTTACAATTACAATTTGTAGGCCCAACTGTTACAACGGGTAGCAAGTCGAGCTGAAATAGTGAGTCCCATACAGTTCTCTTGTTTCACGGTGGTGTAGGGAGGAGCAAGAGAGACAATCAAATATCCTTTACATCTCTTCCAACTATCCTGGGAGTGGGACCTGGCCGAACATTGTCTCTGGTATGATGCTAAATAAGAAGCACAAGCTTGCTTGAAGATCTGTCCATGGCCCTTCTGTCGTCTTCCATCATCCACATCCTTTTGCTCCATATCTCTAGCTGCTGTATAGTGGTGTGCATGTGTTTTTGGCTTTTGCATGATCAAGACCCAGTGCCTTGTCATCCTGTAGGTCACACTGAATTAACATCTGCAGTGATCACTGTTCCCTATTGAAAGCGTTGCTTCCAGTTATTGCTGCCTGACGTGAGATGGCATGCCCAATTGCATGACAGCTGTGAAGATAATGTGTCGCCACTGTCTGAGGAGGAAGCAGCTCCTGGATATCCAACTCCATTTCATTTTGGGGCTAACGCCTGGGAGTTGTAAATACATCCAAGGGGAGAGTTTGGCACTAGCAATTCAACACTCGGCAGGTTTTCTTCCAGAGAGTAGCATAGAGAATGGCCTCTTTGTTTGGTTTTTAGTGTAGTGCAATACCAAGAAGGTAAAATACTGATTTTATTGCTGTTCCTTTCTATTTACTTAAATACTACAGAACAATTTATTTACTCACAAAAGGAAGCTCCAAAAACCAACTAACTACGAACCGTTGGGCCTGATTCTCCGCTGCCTGGCACCTTGTGCTGTCATTCACATGTCCATGCCAAATGAGTGTGACTCAGGAAAGCACATAAACAGGTGCTTAAGTCCATCCTTCCTCTGGACAGCACTTGCTGTTCTGAATGAGGCTGCTTTTCTGAATCGGGGCCTGAGTGCTGAGTGGGTGTGAAGTGCTGCCAAATCTGAATTTGTAGCATTTTTCACTCCCCTTGTACATGGCTAGATGAGGTGCAGGGCCACAGGGAATTGAGCCTGCTGATATTAGAAGGGCAGAAAGTGCAGTATTAAGTGGACAGACAGACTCCTCTCTCACATACACTTTAAACCAGTGTAACTCCATTGCCTTCAGTGTAATTGAGAGGCGAATCAGTCTCCGTTCTTTTTATCAGCCAGATTTATATGATTCAGTGGCCAGCGAGAAGCAGATGGCTCACTAGTTCTGTGCCCTTTAGTTTTATTACTGCAGGTCTGGGAGATAGGCAAATCAGCTTAGTCTGTCTCGTGTTGTGATGTCAGGTGGTGGTTTTACATTTCATATATGTTCAGACTAAGCAAATCTTGATTTTTTTTTTTTTCATCAGAAGCTAATGCTGAAAGATGACACTGATCTTTTTTGTTTTTTCTTAAACTTAGTGCAAGGAGAGAGAGAGTGAAACAATAACTGTAATACGATTTTTCTACCTGTGACTTGGAAGAACAGATAGAATACTCCTTTTTAAAAAAAAAAAAAAAAAAAATCTGATTACTTGTTGTACAAAGCTTTGACCTGTAGCCAAGGTGAAATTTCTTATACATATTTGTTTTGAGGGGGAAAGGGGAAGACGCTTTTGGAAAAAGATTAAGGCATGTCAGACTGCAGCTGTCATTTCAAATAGACACCAGAACACACATCATTCAGACTTCAGTTTATTTCAAGGTGAGAGTAAAAAGGATTTAATCCACTTTGAGATTGTTGAAATCCTTATGTGCATTATTTATGTTTAGTCTGTTATGCTTGCTAAGTACTGTTTGGTGTAAAGTTGAAATTGTATGAGAATATCTTCCAGGGATATTTTTGTCATGCATTAAAAGGTTTGCAGTCTACAGTTATTTGAGTGAACAAATATTCTATGTAATGGAAATAATCAGTAGATGATGAAATAATGAGTCTTAAAGCTGCAGATGTGATGGCAATTCTCCAACTTCTTATGTCCTTGATCGAGTGAGTTATTTTATTTTTGGATGGGATATTAATAGGTAAATAGTGCATGAGCCTCAAAAATGCAATTAACAGTGTTTGGGGACCATTCAAAATCTCTTAGATGCAATCATCTTCCAAGGCTTAAATCCACAGTCTTCAGATTACAGTACACATATATATCCATTACATAGGCCTAAATGGACGTATAGAGCAAAACTCCCACCCTTACTAATACCCTGTATTCAGTGATGAGCTGCCAGAAGCTGAAGAACCGGTTCCTTCAGTTGCTCCAGGTCTTCGGCGGCACGTCCTTCAGTCACTCCGGGACATGCCGCCGAAGGCTCTGAGCGAGTGAAGGACCCGCCGCCGAAGTGCCACCGAATGCTCAGAGTACCGCCGGGTGAGTAAAAATTCACAGGGGAGCCTCCCCAGCCGAGAGCTCAGGCGGGATGGATAGGACGGTCCCGGGGGCAGCATGTGGCCTGTGAGCCGGAGTTTGCCCAACCATTTAACAACTGGTTCTAAACCGGCTTCAAAATGTAACAACCGGTTCGCGTGAACCGCCTCCAGCTCACCACTGCCTGTATTAGCCCACTGAAGTTAATTGGGTTGGATGGGAACAGAATATACCCACAGTATATATTTGTGTGCGTGGGGGGGGGGGTTCCCTTTGTTCACACTTAAAGTGTTTCTGCCAGTTTTAAAGTTTTCACTAGTTTAAAAGACCTCTAATGGGGAATACCAGTAAAAATTTCAGACCGCTAGAAACTTTTAAGCCCCAGTCCTGCAGTTGAATCCAAGCATATGTGATCTTGCCTGTGAGTACAAGGATCTCTCCACATGGATCAAACTGCAGGATAGGATCTTGAGTGTGCCAGTTATATGCGTACTTACAAACTATGGTGTTCCCACGTACAAAAATATACAATGCACACCTATCAAATGTATTGACATCAATGGGACTTAAGCATATGCTGAAGTGCTGTCCAGAATCGGGGCCAACGTGAGCACATGTGGCATAGGCTGATTAGATCTAACTTCAGTACATTCAGATTAAATCAGCCTTCCTTAAATGGGAAAGATTTAAAAATCTGCTGCTCGCCCTCAGAGGAAGAATAGATGCAATTTCGTGCAATGTGTCAGAATGGACAAATTCTCAAAATTGTTGAATGGACAAGATCAAGTCGGAGTGGGGGGAGGAGAAGGCGAATTGCTGCTTGTCTTTGAATATATCCCCCTTATCCTCCTTATGCAACAGAGTTTGGAACCAAGATAGTTAAAGCACCAGGCTTACACAGCAGTATTAAATGTAATGAAATAGGTTGTCCCCCAAAACTTAGGAAGTGGAGGAATGAACTGCCCCAGTGGAGCCTTGCAACTCACATGATGTAAACCTTAAAAGTTGTTTTTTCTCTCCTTGGTTTTAAAGGGTGAGTGGAAGAATTTTGGCAGTGGGAAAACTTTTTAGTTATGTTGTTTTTCTGTTTTAACAGGTAAAAATAAAGGCAGTTAAAGATGTTAGAAAAGGCCAACTAAGAGAGAGATCAGAATTCTACTCTATATGTTGTATATAAAGCTTCAAAAGTACCTGGTCTTTCTCTGCAGTATATATGTTGCTATTCTTTCTGCCTTCTCAACAAACCTAAATGAAATCAGATTAATGACCCCTCCCATAAAACATCTCCTTTTAAAACACCATGTACAAAGTCAGACATTTATGTAGCAAAGCTGACTTGATTTGAAAAATGGCCTGTCTGGGTTGATTGCTTATAAGGTTTGTCAGTGGTGTTTATAGGCTTGCCGTGTGCTATCTTTGTACTGTAAGTGGCTGTGTTTGGTGTCCTAACTACACGCTATAGGGTTGTGGTGGTGGTTTTCTTTTTTTTATTTGCAGGCCAGAGTTTTGAAACATGGATGACTAAGCTGTGCTTTGATACTGAGTTGAAGGGTTCTACAGAAAAGAAAAAGAGAAAGTTAGGCAGTGAAATCCATAGTTAGGCCTCTAAGAGCTGGTCTTTGCACTAACTGACGCTGAAATAACTAAACTGGCTTTAATTCATCCCTTTCCTCATGTCCGCACAAGTCCGTGTGGGGCTGCTCTTATTTTTGAATAAAAGTTCCCTATTTTGGTTTTGCTTTCGTTGTTTGTCTTCTCCTCCCCCCCCCCCCCCCCCCCAAATCTCTGTCTTTTACTGTGGCCTGGTTTCCAAAGGTGCTGAGCATTTGCAGTTCCCACTGGTATAATTCAGTAACCCAGAAGTGGTGGTGTGACTGGTGCCTTATGCAATGCTAGTATATCTGCCACCAGGTTGTGCTCCTTATGTCCCATGTGACATTTAACTTCTGCTTTGGAATGGATTGGGTGCCCGATCCTGCTCCCATTGACTTGGGTAGCAGCAGGATCAGGTCCTTCTTGTCTTTTATTTTCCTCTTTCTGTAAACTCCGCATTGCAGACAGCTTCCTTGATACCATTGGAGTGATGCCAGTTGACACCAGCTGCGGATCTGGCCCTGAAATTTTAAATTACACCCGCAAATCGAGTTTGGTGATACTCTGCTCTGGCTGTTACCATCTGCTACAGCTAATTGTGTTGTCAACACAGTGGTAAATTCTGCCTATAAATAGAAGACAGAAGGGAAAATTCTGGCCCCAGTGAAGTCAATGGCAGCATTCCCGTTGACGGTGGGGAGGCCAGGATTTCAATTTAGTGTGCAAGAGCTACGCTGCGTTCCTAGAGGGCGGGGAGTGATAGTGCAATTGGTGACTACTGGTGTCATTTGTGTGAAAGGTCACAATAAGGGAGCCTAAACTATTGTGGAGAAAAATGAGCAATCTCTGGAGTGCTGACCTAACACTGGCTTCATCTCACGTTTCAATTATGATGATGATGATCCTCATTGCTGTGATATTTATTAAAGGAAAGAATGGGCCAGGCAGTGTGCTCCTTTCAAAAATGAGACTGCCCCCATGCAATGCATTCATCTGTATGGTCTGGGGTTATGTCTTATGAAGTAAGTGCCAACTCCTGAACGCTATGTCGGTAAGGTAGCTGGGAAGGTGAGTGATTCCAACACCTCTAGCAGTGAGTGAGAGTCATTTATTATAAACCGTGACATTTCTGTTGTACATACAGGATTTTTTCCTCACATTCATTTAAGATTTTATTTTTAAAGAGAAGACGTACTGGAAAACTATCCTGAATGTTCCAGTAGAAGAAAAACATCTTTCTCTGCTATGCCATGTTGGGATCAAAAATTGCATTATAGAAAAAAGAATGACTCTGCTTTTAAATTGGTTTTAAAATGTGGATGCCAATAGGTGTATGGCACCATACGTATTCAGCTTAATGGCACAGCTATGATTCACTACCAGCTGATTAGATTATTTGTGTTAGTACATTTGAATAATATTTCACTAACTCCTCATCAGTGGTCACAGAGGCCCACAGCCCTTATGGAGAGGACTCTTTAGTTAGTTCATACCATTCTGACTAAAGGATCAAGTTAAACTTTTGATCCCCTTCCTTCCCTTGCTTTCCTTAGAGGCTGAGGTTTTGCCCCTTTGGGATGACTTGTGTGACATTCACAAGCAGTCAAAAGCCAGTAAAAGTAGATCGACCAAAGACTATGTAGATGAAATTCTACTGCAGAAAATGCATAGCATCTAGTCTGCAGATCAGCTACTGCAGAGGTGGAGAGGTGCATCTGGAGTTAGCTGCTGTGCACAAAGCAGAAGCCCTTTCTTTCTAGAGAATGCATCGTCTCCATTGCAGCTTTCCCCTGGTTCCCAGAACTGGCTGGGTACAAAGGACAGTGTATGCTTCACCCCTTCACCACGCCCCCCCCCCAAAAAGCTGTGTTAACAGCTGGCACTTCCCTCCTGAGTAACAAGAGGAAATAATTTCTGCCGGAGGGAGATCTATCCCGAAGCTACCACTAGGGAATGACACAGCTGTGTGCCTAACACACCTAATTGAACCCAGAGTATGGACCTCTGCAGTTTAGCTCATCATGTGCATGATACTGGTGCATGTGACTGTAAAGTCTGCCAGTGGATGGCCGCTGTGGGAAAGGACCATTATAAAGCTTCATGTGGCAAGAAAGGGTTTTTGAAATCAAGACGGGCTCTTTCTAACAGATGTGCTCTAGCTCAGACAGGCATTGTGGGCTTGATGCAGGAACCGCCTGATCAATTCTAGGGCCTGTGTTTAGCAGGTCAGACTTGATCAGTGGTTCCCAAACTTTAACAACCTGTGAACCCCTTTCACTAAAATGTCAAGTCTCGCAAACCCCCTCCTAAAAATGAATATTTCCAGGGATTTTCTCCTTTACCTGAGTATAAATTATAAAAACAGTGATCTTGGAAATATAAAATTAGTGTTTGACATGCTTATTACACACTATGAAAACGGCAACACTCTTTCAAGATCTCACTTTCGTAGCTTGTATCGCTTTGAATAAGCCTGTTTATAAGACAGGGCTCCTATGTTTCGTCAAGGAGTATCAGCTGTGAAGCAGCATGAAGGTATCTAAGAAGCCAACTCAAAGTTTCTCCTACACAAGCATTCAGGTCTTGAGCTGTCCAGGCAAACAACGAACGTTACAACAAAGCTTAAACTTGTTCTTCATAATCATTTTAAAAACAATACTAGCTGCCTGTTGAATTTTAAAAACAGCAAAAAAAAATCCACCTCCCTTTCCATTTCTTATAAGGAGTCTTGAAGTTTAAATCTCCTCAGTGTAACAGATATGCTTGCTTTGATCTGCTTAGCTCTTGGAAGTCCCGGGGCTCTGGGCTGCTGGCCCCGTGCTGCCTGGGGTCCCTCGGGACAGCTCTGTCCACCATTAGGGAATTTTCCCCCGAGAACTCCCTGCAACATTTTGTGAACCCCCAGGGGTTCATGAACCCCAGCTTGGGAACCACTGCACTAGATGAATATAATGGACCATTCAGGCCTTAACATCTATGAATCTCTTGTACAGTTGGGTATCTAGAATACTGATGCCGCCCTTCCCCTGAAAAATAGATTGATAAAGACTGTGTAGATGAGATGCTATGCATTTTTTGCAGTAGAATTTCGTTTTCCTCTGAAAGACTTTTTTTCCTTACCAGCCTCTTGAATCATTACTAGTGACAGACCGTTCCAGGTTGAAAACCTGGCCCCATTGCATTCAGTGGGAGTTTTGCCATTGCTTTTACTGGGGTCAGGATTTCACCCTCATAGTTTTTGCTCTTGCTGAACATTTAGATGTCTGGATTTGTATCCCATTTATCCCAAACCTTTGCTCTCCCCTCAGGTCATTGCTCCTAGCATTCCCACAACAGGCCCAGTGACTTTTCTTCTCTGCATTCCTCATGACTCCCTTTATGCCAACAGTACTTTGACCTCCTCCCTTTCTCCCTAACCTGTTGTGTGTGTTTATTTGTGAGGGTTGGCGTGTTAGACTCAGCAGACTGGTACTTCCCTCCGATGTTTGATATTGTTTCCAGGTGGTGAGTTGCGCTGTTGTAGACTTTGATTCTTCTTCTTCATGACCAGGGGGTCTGATATAGCAGAACCCAATGCATCTCTTTCATGAAGAGGAACCAAGAACCAGGTATCTCTTCTGTAAAATTGAACTGAGCATCATCTCTGCTTCCTTGGTGACCCATATTGACCTGACTCTTTCAAATTATGTGATCCTCTGGAGCTGGGATCCAAGAGTGCACTATGTCACTGGTAGACAAGTTCCTCCTTCCCACCCTGTGACATTGGCAACCTGAAAGAAATGATAGTTTGCATATCTTCAGAATACAGATTTGTACTGCTGAGGCTGTGCATAGGGATCGTGTTGGTCCATAGGCCTGGCTTTTTCTTAGACTCATCATATATAGAAATAGTTTGCAAAATTATTTTGAAACTTCCCAGCAGGAAGGGGCTTTGTTTTTCTTAATAGAACATTCTTGCTAGAACTTCTTGTAACATGCCTGCCAGGCACACTGAGTGCCTGTATCTAGACTGGGTGGTTGTAAACATAACTTCACCTGAATCATGGTGTCATGTGATTTTTTTTATGCATCTTCTAGAACAGTGGTTCTCAAACTTTTTATTTTCTTGGACTGCTTGAAAATTGCTGATGGTCTCAGCGGAGCACTTAATGATCTTTCTAATTGTTGTTTGTACCGTTAGCTAACTATTGTAAAGCGCTTTGGGTAAAAGTGCTATATATGAAAAAAAACCCTTTATTAATAATTAACCTTTTTTGTTCTACAAATAAAAGCACACAACTCATAATTTTAATATCCATAGTCTTACCTTTCTAATGTGATGGATGTGCCCTCTCTCCCCCCGCCACAGAACGGAAGCTGGGGAGGAGGGCTCTCTCTCCCCGGCAGCCGCAGCCCTGGAGCTGGGGAAAGTCACCTTTTTCTCTGGCCGCCGCAGCCCTGCACGTCCCAAATTCCCCCCACCCCACTGCCCCCTCCTACCTACCCCCTATTTCTCCCCCTCCCAAGGCCACCACCTAACCTTAGATATGCATCTTCTCCAGGGTCCAGGCACCTAATTAGTGGAGCCACGCCTTCATGGCTAAACTAGGTGGGTAGCCCTTCATTCTTGAGTGCGGCCACCTCGGCACGCGCCTTAGAGGAAACTGTCTGCGGACCCCCTGAATGGAGCTTGTGGACCACAGTTTGAGAACCTCTGTACTAGAAGCTATAGCATATAGGTATGCTGTCAGCTAGTTCAAGTTGGATATCCCTTAAAAACTCGTAAAACTCCCAGCTGTCTCTGGCAGTTTAGCATGGAAATGAGGAAGAAAGGGGAAAAGCTCATCAGGCAAAAGATAAAGGAATATCCGCTATTGCTCACATAACAACAAGCAAACCTGGTTTGAATCTGTGCAGTCCGCCAGTCCAGTTGCACCACAGCAGCTGTGAGTAGGGATAAAGCCAGAGGTCAAAGGTTCATGGCCACCAGAGATTCGGTAGAATGGATTGGTATCTGGGCTGAGTGTGCTGCAACATTTGAGAAATGTAGCTAATGCGAAGGACTGAGTGATTATTTGGTACCGAAAGTTCTCATTGTGCCGCAGACTTGTCTACTGAGATAATTATTTTCCCCGACAGTTGCAACGAGCCCTTCACCAGCGATTGAAACGCTGACAAACAAGTCAACGTAATTCCACTTGGAACAAGCTCACCAACTTCTTGCCGTTTTACCAGTAAAGCTCAAGATGCAAAGCGAGCCTGAAAGCGGCCAGCATTTCTACTTGGAGAGTCGGTGTTTTTCTGTTCTTTTTGTTTTTGTTTTTGTTTTGAATCAGGGACTGAAAACAGCCAGGAAGAGGCATTATTTTCATCCTGCAGCAAAAATAGCATCTCTAATTGCTGCCCCCCCCTTCTTAGAGAAATATCCATTGATTTTGATAATATCTCCTTAGGCTTGCACACTTAGGGAGCTATTAAAAGTTGCAAAAAGGCCTAGTCACCAGGTGGGTTTTTCTAAGCACTTACAAAGCAAATTCTCTCTACTGTTCCACTGGAGGGGAGGAGCTCCGGGCACTCATGCATTTAATGGCCCTGAAGTGCACTCTGGACCCCAAACTGAGAGGGAGAGCTTTCATCTCATGTGGAATCATAGACAGTTAAAGCAAAACATTCCAGGATTTAAAGTGTGTGAGGGACACCTCAGATATACTTTCATAGCCTTTCTTACAGAGCTTGGGCATGATGACCATCACTTGTGCTTTGGGGCGGCCTAGATTCTCAGCCTGGGTTAAATCCACCCTCTAGTTTAGGAGGCAGAGAAGAGCTCAGGAAAGATGAGAGAGAGAGGAGCCAGTGTGCAATGTGCTCTGGTGAGCCTCTGCTGGGCCACCTTTTCCTAGAGGGTCATCCCAGCTGGCATAAGCTAGAGCAACCACAGGGCTGCTCTGAGGTATGCTGAGGGCTGGTTCTGCCTTCAGTTAGCCCCATTATGAGGGGAGGTAGAAAGGTGCCTTAGAGCCACATTTGTCCCCTTTCCTTCACTAGTTGTGTTGAGCGTGATCCACCATTTGATGTTTAATGAGTTTCATAACCTTCTGTTAAGTAACTCTGCTTCTGTTTTTGCACATTTCTGTACAGAAGGGTAACTGGCCAATACATATTTTTAGTAAATATGTGTATCTCCCTTTTTCATTTCTCTCACTAGCAGCCTCCTCGATCCTTATCTATAAGGATATCCTCTAATTACAGTTAATTACTACTATGTGGATGAGTGCTATATTGTAGCCCACCCTGCTAACAGTCATTGTTTTGTAGAAATATGAAATGTCACTTTATCTTCCCTCTAAGCATTTCAGAGTGCTGTGAGGACATTAATAATCTAATTTTCCCAGCACCTTCTGTGAGGGTAAGTAAATGTTACTGGTTCACTTTTGGAGATGGAAGAATGGAGGTATAGAAAGGTTGTGTCACTTGCCAAGGATTACATAGGAGTCCTGAGTTCTTCTGGGTGCCAGTTCCATGCTTGGTCAACAGGACTATTTTCCTGTCCCAACTTGCTCGCTGTGTATATTCCCTAGTACTACCAGCTTGATGTATTTTCATAGCTAATAAGCATCCAAGAAGACCTAATTACCACTATTGATTTATGTTCATGAATTAATTAGTAGCCCCCTCTACACATGTCTGGTTCAGAAATGTACTAACGCTGTTTCTCAGCAGGGTGAACAGTAGTGGGTAGTTTTTTTTTATTTTTCCTTTTCAACTTTTTGTGTAACTATTAGGCTGCACAGCACACACAATTTAGAACAAGAAAAGACTATGTGTAGGCAACTGGGAGGGCTGGTACTGCCTTGCGTGGTTCACAAGGGAGAAGGGTGCAAAGTTGTACACTTTTGGGGGCTTGCAAAATTCCAGAACCAAAATCCATTTGTTTTGACAACTCTTTCTTTGGAGTTTAAGTGGGTTTTTTCAGTAGTGAAGATCCTTTCATGTAGTTCCTTTGTGGGAGCCATGTTCAATGATTCTGTATGTACCTTTTCTACTCTAGGACAAGTAGAAAGGCCAGGAAAAATTATGTATTCACTATAATACCTAGCATTTATACAGTAACTCCTCACTTAACGTTGTAGTTATGTTCCTGAAAAATGCAACTTTAAGTGAAACGATGTTAAGCAAATCCAATTTCCCCATAAGAAATAATGTAAATGGGGCGGGGGGTTAGGTTCCAGGGAAGTGTTGTTTTTTTTGTTTTTTTTGCCAGACAAAAGGCATTATATACATTTTAAACAATTTTAAACAAGCAATTTAATACAGGTATAAGTTTTTTTTTTTTTTTTTTTAAACAGAGATGGTGCCCCTGCCTTACCCTACATAGGCACAGCCCACTGGCCCTGGAGACAATGAGGCAGGCAAGGAGGCGGAAGGTGCTGTAGGCTAGGAGATGCACGTTGCGCAGCAGTGGCAGCTTCCCCTACTCTGCAAGAACCAGGGGTGGGGGGCTCAACCCTCAGCCTGCCCTCTCCCCCACCCCCACCTTCTCCCCCTTTACTTCACATGCTGCGTCCTCGCTCCTCCCCTCCCTTTTAAACGCTGCAAGCCAGTTGATTGCTGCAGGCAGGGGGCGAGGGGGGAGGCACACAGAGTTCTTGCTCCTCCCACCTCCCTCCTGCCTCCAAAATGCCGCAAGCTAGCTGATTGACGCGGGCAGGAGGCGGGGGGTGGAAGGGGAAGGTGCTGATCTGCAGGGTCTGCCGGCAGGCGGGAGGTGCTGTGGGGAGGCTGTCAGCTGTGGGGAAAGCAGGCAGCCAAACAACATAAGAGTGGAGCATTGCACAACTTTAAACGAGCATGTTCCCTAATTGATCAGCAATGTAACAATGTTAACTGGGACGACTTTAAGTGAGGGGTTACTGTATTGTACACGCTCTCGGAAGATCTCAAAGCACTGTTAGGTGTTGACACTTTAATAATTAATAAAGAGCTCTTGCATTGGGCTTTTCATCTGTAAATCACAAAGTGCTCCCCATTTTACAGATGAGGAAACTGAGGCACAGAGAGGGGAAGTGACTTGCCCAAGGTCACTCAGGAGGCCAGTGGCAGAGCCAGGACTTAGAACTGAAGTCTCCTGAATCCCAGTCTGTAGCGCTAGCCACCAGGCAACATTGCCTCCCAGCTCATGAGGCAGATATGGTAACTATTATCTCCATTTTCCAGATGGAGAAAATAAAGCCTTGAGAGGAAATCCACCAGGTTGTTGGAACTGGCCATTGGTTGTAAGGGCCAGAGGTCACAATAGGGTAAACAACTGCTGGAGACCTTTATGGCTTACGAGGCAAGAAAACCACAAGGACTGAGGGCTGCCAGTTAATGGTTGATGTGAGGTACGGTCCTATATAGGTAATGAATACAATAAGACTACAGCTAGAGGCCTTTAAATTAAAATGTGGTTTTGTGAGTCTTATTGGCAGAGCTTGCAGATGATGGCCCCTCAGCTCAGCAGTGATAAGAGGACAGGCTTGTGATACCTTTTATTCTAGTTCTGTAGTCTTAAAACTGTCGTACGCTTCAGAGGAGTGGGAAGAGGTTCAGAATTATGGAAGTTTGTCACATTGTTATGGTGGGAAACTTTTTTAGAAAGCCCAGAAGCAGAGGGGAGTTTGTGCAACACCTCATGATCTTCCACCTGGCTTCCATTGTTTAATATGTGTGCAGAAACACGCTGTGACAGTTCATGAAAATCCATTTGGCCTGTAAGTCCGATAACTGCTTATGTTTTCAATAGCAATCCTTGCTGCACTAGATAGGAAAAGTTCGTTATACATTAAAACAAGTTCCTTTTGTAAACTTTCACCCATTAAAATATGTTGCTTGTGTCTATTATTAAAGCCAAGAATCTACGCTGTTATCCCATTCAGATGCTGTGCATCATTATTTGAATTCTTTAAAATAAGGCAGAGATCCATTTTATTTTTTGTAAAAAGAAAAGGAGTACTTGTGGCACCTTAGACTAACTCTATGGTGCCACAAGTACTGCTTTTCTTTTTGCGAATACAGACTAACATGGCTGTTACTCTGAAACCTTTATTTTTTGTGTGTGTGATAGGATTTGTGCAATAATTCCTTCTCCTTTGGCTAGTGCTTCTCAATAAGCAATATACTATTTTCGTGTCTGTGTGTTCGTGTTCAACTTAGTTTGACACACCAATATTAATTAAATTACTTGTGAAGGATCCTGTTTATTTTCTGTCTTCCTGTCAAAATACATCTTGACATCAAACCTGTTAAGTGATATGGTTAGAGAGGTATTTTTCACTGTAGAGCAAGCCTGTTATTTTGTTTCTTATGTCATGTGTTGTATTTAAATTAGACTGAAAATAGTTGTGATTTTTGGCTTCAAATTTGACTAGGGTCACGTTACTGAAAGGAAATGCTGCATGATAAAATTTGAGTTAATCGGATTTATAATCCTTTGGCAGCAGAGTCATCTTACCAAGTGTACTGTATTTTTATTTATTTATTTTTAAATACCACATCAAGCTACTTGGTAGAACTGGACAGGGGCCAAGAGGTCAGAGTTCAACTAAGCCCCATTTTTCCCCCAGGAATGTCTAGGGTTCCATGTGAAAAGGTGTTCAAACATAGCACAGTGGTTATGTTCAGGCTTGGAAGGGTTAGATTTTTTGTTGGTAAGGGTCCGTGAATGTTGATTTCACCGCGCGCGCGCGCACACACACACACACACACACGAAAAAAACTATTTCCATTGACAATAATAGAAATTTACAGGTAGGCAAAATAAGAAAAGTGCGGTGATTTAGACTTCTGTCTGAGGCTTATCACAGGACTGGCAGGGACCTCGAGAGGTCTCTAGCCTAGCCCCCCTGCGCTCATGGCAGGACTAAGTATTATCTAGACAATCCCTGCTAGGTATTTGTCTAACCTGCTCTTAAAAATCCCCGATGATGGAGAGTCTGCAGCCTCCCAAGGCAATTTATTCCAGTGCTTCACCACCCTGACAGTTAGGAATTTTTTCCTGATGTCCAGCATAAACCTCCCTGGCTGCAATTTAAGCCCATTGCTTCCTGTCCTGTCCTCGGAGGTTAAGAACAATTTTTCTCCCTCCTCGTTGTAACAACCTTTTATGTACTTGAAAACTGTTCTCATGTCCCCGCTCAGTCTTCTCTTTTCCAGACTAAACAAACCCAGTTTTTTCAATCTTCCCTCATAGGTCATGTTTTCTAGGCCTTTAATCATTTTTATTGCTCTTCTCTGGACTTCCTTCAGTTTGTCCACATCTTTCCTGAAATGTGGCGCCCAGAACTGGACACAGTACTCCAGTTGAGGCCTAATCAGCGCAGAGTAGAGCGGAAGAATTACTACTTGTGTCTTGTTTACAACACTCCTGCTAATACATCCCAGAATGGGGTTTGCTTTTTTTGCAACAGTGTTGCACTGTTCTCTCATATTTAGCTTGTGATCCACTATGACCACCAGATCCCTTTCCGCAGTACTCCTTCCTAGGCAGTCATTTCCCATTTTGACAGGTTTCAGAGCAGCAGCCGTGTTAGTCTGTATTCGCAAAAAGAAAAGGACTATTTCCCATTTTGTATGTGTGCAATGATTGTTCCTTCCTAAGTGGAGTACTTTGTATTGTCCTTATTGAATTTCATCCTATTTACTTCAGACCATTTCTCCAGTTTGTCCAGATCATTTTGAGTTTTAAGTCTATCCTCCAAAGCACTTGCAACCCCTCCCAGCTTGGTATTGTCTGCAAACTTTATAAGTGTACAGTGTACTCTCTCTGCCATTATATAAATCGTTGATGAAGATATTGAACAGAACTGGACCCAAAACTGATCCCTGTGGGACCCCTCGTTATGCCCATCCAGCATGACTGTGAACCACTGATCACTACTTTCTGGGAATGATTTTCCAACCAGTTATGTACCCACCTTATAGTAGCTTCATCTAGCTTGTTACAAATCAGCTAGCGAATGAATGGTAAAACCAGGTATGATTTGTTGGTTTAAGGATATTTACTCTGTGAATTCTGAGACACGATATTGACAATTTGTGTATTAAGTTATAAAGCTTTACCTTTTCGCGTCTCAGCATCTACTGTCTTTAAATAATTGTTTGAGCCCCTCTCCTATAATTTTGTGCAACTGTGAAAATTTAAATAGATAAAAATAAACATTGATATTATCTGTCACAATTACATATTAAAAAATAATTCAATTCTGCCAAGCCTAGTTAGATTGTTTCAACAAACAGGCAGGTGTCACAAATCACATGGGCCTGATTCTGCTCCCATAGAAATCAAAGCCAAAACTTCCATTGACTTCAGTGGGAACGGGATCAGGTCTGGCCTTTTTCATAGAATATCAGGGTTGGAAGGGACCTCAGGAGGTCATCTAGTCCAACCCCCTGCTCAAAGCAGGACCAATCCCCAATTTTTGCCCCAGATCTGTATGGCCCCCTCATTTTGAAATGCAGCCACTGGCATGATCAGTGGGGATCAAATCAGAGACTTGAGCCTTTTTTTAAAACAAAAACAAAAAATGATTTAATTTAGGTTCCTAGAAACATGTTTAGGCACTGATGTCAAGTGGTCTGATACTCAAAAGAACACCCAGCAGCTCCTGTTAATTTAGGAGCTTAATATTCAGCTCCTATTTTTGAAAATCTCTGCCTAAATTTCAAGTTCTTCAGCACTTAGTTTGTGGTTATTTTCGTACAATTCCCTGCCCTAATGAAAAATCTTCCTTCTACTTCCTTATGGGAAGTGTTTTCTCCTCACTTATCTATTCGTGACTCGTTAGAGTAATATATCCTGAAATGCAGGGTCAGTCTGTATCCACTCTTCAGTGTGCATATGGCAAAAAAGTGAAGAGACTGGGGAGAATG
This sequence comes from Natator depressus, assembly GCF_965152275.1. Taxonomy (NCBI): domain Eukaryota; kingdom Metazoa; phylum Chordata; order Testudines; family Cheloniidae; genus Natator; species Natator depressus. The sequence goes on along the minus strand of NC_134240.1, from coordinate 4,927,826 downwards.
GAAAATAAATACTCCTCAAATTGCTTTTACTTTTCCTCATTTAACACCCCCTCCCACCTATTATGGGAAAGAGTTAATTATCCCAGTACCTAGTTTACTAGCTTTTTTCCCCTAACAAAGATGATTGCACTGCTGACTGTGACGTGGCTTTGTTTGAGACCTGTTGCTGCAATAACTTGTAACAGAGATACAGTTAGAAACTGTTTTATTTAAATTTAGTTTTCACAGCTATCAAGTAGCTGCTTTGCTGGCATTCTGGAAAGAGCATAAGATCAATAATAGCCATGCCTCTTTTAAGACCATCTTGGCTTTCCTGGTACAAAATATAGCTAGGGAGTTTTACTTATGATTTTTGGGATTGCTTGGTTATTGCATTCTCTTCCACAGAGAATGCATGTGCTTTTCTCAGAACATTCCTCTGTTTCCTGGTCTTTGATCAAGGATAAATTTACCACATTTCAGAACCTGGCTTTGTAGTTCATCATATGGCAAATTTCAGTAAAAGCTAGTGTGTGAACTGATTCAGTGAGCTCTCCTAGCACAGAGTCCCACTGATTTAAATAGGGCTCCATGAGGGCACAGGGCCGTACTAAGGACAGGGACCATAGTTTTTACATTTTTTGATTTTAAGAAAGAATACCCGAATGCTTGTAGTTTTGTTGGTGCCAGAGGACAAGGTGGGTGAGGTAAAGTCTTTTATTGGACCAAGTTCTGGTGGTGAAGGAGACAAGCTTTCAATCTACACAGAGCTCTTCTTCGGGTCACCCTAATGCTTATAATGTAGCATGCTCTATAAACAATTAAGGATTGATTTTTCCTTTCGCCTAGTTAGGGCTGCGTTAATGTCCATCTAGGAAAATCAGCTACTGCACAGATTATTAGAAATGCATTGCCACCATCTGCACACGTCCCTAAATGTTCTGAGGTCGGGAACATTTGAATGACAGCAATTGCTCTCGGTACGACGAGTTTGTATTTAGTTCTCTGTGTTGCAATCCCTCTAATCTAATCCAGTTGTTTCCTTCATGCATTATTTAGAGTCTGATAAGAGCGGTAGCTGGAGGCAGAAAAATGTCCGAGTACAGGGGCTGAAAGCACCGAATATCTGTTGACGTTACTGTCAGGAACGTAAACCTGCAGTCAGTAAAATCCATGCAGGTCCAGAGGCTGACAGGCTGATAGATGGAGACCCTGGGAAGGCAACCAGTTGCAAATGAAATGGTAATTGCTTTCCCCACTCCGAATCAAATCTTCTCTGAGGCGATTATACAGATTAAAGCTTTCCACTGAAACGTACCAGTATAAATATAGTCTGCACTTCTCACAGGGACCACTGCAGAACATGGACTGTCTACCAGCTGGGTGATTACAGCTTTATAGGGAGCAGGGGGCTGCATTAGAATTCATTCTAACTGCCGCATACTGCTGCAGCATTTTGTAGAACTGAAAAAAGGGGAGGGGAAAAAACAAACAAACCCTCTGTCATGGAGCTATATCTGGCCTTATTAGGTGTGTTTGACTCTTCCTCTGTCTAGGCTTGAATGGAGGGTGGGGCATCATGCAATGAGGTCAGTGGTCATGTGAGCAAGGATTGGCAAACTGGACCCTAAAGCATGTCAAAATCCTCCGATGGACATGCTACACGGAGTGCTAAGGCTAGTCAAGTGGGTTAATATTCTCATTCATGCCGCAGGTTTTAAAAACAATTTTACAGCTCGGTCACGGTAACATATTTGAAGCTGGCTGGGATGGTAGGGTGGGGGAGTTTTCTGGAACAGGGCTTTCAGGGGGCTGGCTGGAGAAACATAGTATTTGGCTCTCCAAAGCACTGAAACTGGTGCTCGAGGATAGTGGCAGCATGCTAACACTCTTATGAAAATGGTTTAATTTACCAGGGCTATGCGGTTTAAAGAGTGTTACGTTACACTGCTTCCCAAAATAAAAGAGAAGCTGTTTTGTGCCAGTGGCGCTAGCGGCCATTCCAGTGCGACTGAGGGGCAGCCCCGGATGTGCAGGAGGCACAAAATCATTTTCTTTGCTTATCGCCGCATGATTTAACTACCTGGCATTGTTAGTGCTTGATTGGGTTATATGCTAGCTAACTGTGAGCTCTGTGTGTGCCTGGTAATCACACAACGCAAATTACAAATCCCTAATGCACGGGAGTCACAAGTATGAGAGCCGCAGAGGGGTTTTATTTCTAACAAGATCCTTTCCAGAGACAAGAAGATAAATGTGGGGAGAAGAGAAGGCCCCGATGAGCAGGTAGTAAAAGAAAGCTTTGTAAATGGGCAGGTACAGCACCTCTCTGAATATCGTATGGCATGGTAATATGGAGAGCGATATCTTATCTGTGCTCCGCTCGTGAAGGATCGCTCACCGGTCCAAAGCCCATCGAAGTTCCTGGAAAACTGATGTGGAGAGTGGCAGGGTCATAACGCTTCCTCCTCGCTTGCGAGGAAATGTTCTCTGGGCTCATGCAGTCCTCCTGCACTGAAAGAGCTCAGCAGAATGCTTGGAGGCAAACAATGTCACAGTCCAGGAGAGCAGAAAATGAACGTGAGGACAGGAGGGACGCGTGAGAGGGCAGATGGCTGGAGCAACAGGAGAGGTGGCGGCAGCGCTATGAGAGGAGGCAGGATGCAATGCTGAGGCTACTGGAGGATCAAACTGATATGCTCTGGCATGTGGTGGAGCTGAAGGAAAGGCAGCAGGAGCACAGACCACCGCTGCAGCCCCTGTGTAACCACCCAGCCTCCTCCCCAAGTTCCATAGCCTCCTCACCCAGATGCTCAAGAACACGGTTTGGGGGGGGGGCCCCTCCGGGTATCCAACCACTCCACCCTAGAGGACTGCCCAAGCAACAGAAGGCTGGCGTTCAATAAGTTTTTTGAAGTGCAGTGTGGCCTTGTCCTTCTCTCCTCCCCTCATCCACCACCCCACCCGGTGCTTCCCTCCTTCCTCACCCCTCCTGGGCTACCTGGGCAGTTATCCCCCTATTTGTGTGATGAATTAATAAAGAATGCATGATTTTGCAACAACAATGACTTTATTGCCTTTTTCATTGGTGAGCGAAGGGGGAAGGGCAGTTGACTTACAGGGAAGTAGAGTGAACCAAGGGGCTGGGTTTTCATCAAGGAGAAACAAACAACTGTCACGCTGTAGCCTGGCCAGTCATGAAACTGGTTTTCAAAGCTCTCTGATGCGCAGCGCACCCTGCTGTGCTCTTCTAATCACCCTGGTGTCTGGCTGCGCGTAATCAGTGGCCAGGCGATTTGCCTCAATCTCTCACCCCTCCATAAACGTCTCCCCCTTACTCTCACAGATAGTGTAGAGCACACAGCACACAGCAAGCAGCAATAACAATGGGAATATTGGTTTCGCTGAGGTCTAACCGAGTCAGTAAACTGCGCCAGCACGCTTTTAAATGTCCAAATGCACATTCTACCACCATTCTGCATTTGCTCAGCCTGTAGTTGAACAGCTCCTTACTACCGTCCAGGGTGCCTGTGTATGGCTTTATGAGCCATGGCATTAAGGGGTAGGCTGGGTCCCCAAGGATAGTATAGGCATTTCAACATCCCCAATGGTTATTTTCTGGTCTGGGAAGTAAATCCCTTCCTGCAGCTGTTCAAACAGACCAGAGTTCTTGAAGATGCAAGTGTCGTGTACCTTTCCCGGCCATCCCACGTTGATGTTGGTGAAACATCTGGTGCACCATTGAAAAGTACCCCTTGCGGTTTATGTACTGGCTGCCAAGGTGGCCCGGTCCCAAGATAGGGATATGCGTTCCGTCTATCACCCCACCACATTTAGGGAATCCCATTGCAGCAAAGCCATCCACTATGACCTGCACGTTTCCCAGAGTCACTACCCTTGATAGCAGCAGCTCAGTGATTGCGTTGGCTACTTGGATCACAGCAGTCCCCATAGTAGATTTGCCCACTCCAAACTGATTCCCGACTGACTGGTAGCTGTCTGACGTTGAAAGCTTCCAGAGGGCTATCGCCACTCGCTTCTCAACTGTGAGGGCTGCTCTCATCTTGGTATTCTTGCGCTCCAGGGCAGGGGAAAGCAAGTCACACAGTTCCATGAAAGTGCCCTTACACATGCGAAAGTTTCTCAGCAACTGGGAATCATCCCAGATCCGCAACGCTATGCGGTCCCACCAGTCTGTGCTTGTTTCCTGGGCCTGGAATCGACATTCCATGGCATGAGCCTGCCCCATTGCCACCAGGATGTCCAAATTGCCAGGGCCCGTGCTTTGAGAGAAGTCTGTGTCCATGTCCTCATCACTCTCGTCACCGCGCTGCCGTTGCCACCTCCACCTGGTATTGCAGGTTCTGGTTCTGCACATACTGCAGGATAATGCGCAAGGTGTTTACAATGCTCATAACTGCTACGGTGATCTGAGCGGGCTCCATGCTTGTCGTGGAGCAGAGTTGCAGCGGAAGTGATGGAGGACAACGGTTAGCACCGCGCACGTTTCCTGAGGAAGAACACACCTACCCAGGAGCCCATGACCGACAACATGGAGAAATTTGCTTTTGAGACAATAGCAGCAGAGCAGAGTTGCAGCGGAAGCGGTGTATGATGACGGTTAGCAGCACCCAGGAGGACCAGAATGGATCCCCCGAGCTGCAGGAGAGCAGAGTTGCAGCGGAAGCGGTGGATGACGATGGTTAGCAGACCTACTGCACCGTCTGCTGCCAGCAGCACCCAGGACACAACAGCGGCGGTGTCGGTCATGCCTGAGCGGCCTGCACGCTTGCTGTGGTATGGCGTCTGCGTGGAAAAAAGGCACGAAATGATTGTCTGCCGTTGCTTTCACAGAGAGAGGGGCGACTGAGGACATGTACCCAAAACCACCTGCGACAATGTTTTTGCCCCATCAGGCATTGGGAGCTTAACCCAGAATTCCAATGGGCAGCGGAGACTGCAGGAACAGGGGTAGTTACCCACAGTGCACTGCTCTGTAAGTCAATGCTAGCGACGGTAGTGAGGATACACTCCGCCAACTTAATGCGCTTAGTGTGGACATACGCAATAGACTGTAAAATCGATTTCTAAAAATCGACTTCTATAATATCGACCTAATTTCATAGTGTAGACATACCCTTAGTGTAGTAGACCACTTCTTCCAGTAGTCTGTAGTGGAGGAAGGTGAACATTTTGTCATTGTACACCTGAAAAATTGTGCTGTGGGATTGGGGGATGGAGATTTCTTCCGGACCACAGCCAGTGATCAACTGGTTCCCGGAATCATGTGAATTAATAGTAATTGCTATCGTTATTTTTGCTTATTCCTATTTATCTAATCGTATTTTTAATCTTGCTGTCATTTTGCTTCAGTACTCTACAATGATGAATTGTGTCAAGCAGTTTTTCCTTTTATCCACTGCCCCTTCATTTTGTGTGTCCTCCGGTTCTCCTATTTTGTGACAAGGTAGAAACAAACAGGCCTTTTCTATAACACTCAAGCTTTTATAATAATTTAATTTTTAAAGGGGATCTGAGTGTACATTAAAATAAACTAACCCCAGAAAATGTCAAGGGTCAACAAGACGCCATCCCAGAATAAAGCACAGAAACCAGTGTAGCGTCTTAACAAATGGCCTACAACAGCTAATAATAAACTCCCAAAGGAAATTTAAAAAGCTCTCTGTAATATCTCCTCTTCCGGCTTGCTCCTGCAAATGAAATAATCGAAGAGCCGAACCCTAATGTTTTGGAGGAGAGGGACCTCAGACAAATTTTAAAAGATTTGGTTTAACTTTTTAGAAACCTTTGTAATTCCCTAGTGGGTGGAAACCAAGATGGCGCACTCCTTTCCCCTCCCTGCCTCTGCCTTCCCCGTTACCTTTCTATTCTCCTGCCTTTCTGTTTCTTTCTGTTTTCCCCTTATATTGGGGGCAGGAGGAATTCAATTATATGTATGTAAATGTACATATGTATGTGTATATAACAGGGGCGGCCAAATTTACTGACCCTCAGAGTCGCATACAATAATCTTCAGAAGTTCGACAGCCACAAGACATGCACAACCTACCCCATGCGGGACTAAAGTCCTGAGACTTTCCTCCCCGCAGGGCAGAAGCCCCAAGTCCCCCCCCCCACACACACACACAGTTTGGTAGGTGAAGAATGGTGGATGTGGGGGGTCCAAGGATTGCACTTTAAGTGTAAAAGAGGCACATGTGGCTCACAAGCTGCTGTTTGGCCATGCTTGATCTATAATTTAAAAGAGAGTTAAGCCCTTTACTCTTTACTGACATACTGGGAGCTTTGCTTGAGTAAAGAGCTGCAGGATTTGTTCCCTCATCTGTGAGCTCTTTCCCCTTTTTAAGACTCCTACCACGGCCTTCCCATATAATGCAGTTGCCAAAATAATTCTTTTAGTAGTACTAAATGTGTTAAGTTACAAGCGTAATAGCAAACCTCTTGTTCTGCATTGAAATTTTGGATCATGAGTGGAGACTGGCTGAAGTCCATGTTCAGTTGTTTAAAGCAAGACACTTTTAAATAAAAAAGATGATAGCCAAGTGGCTACGTATTGAGAAATAAATACAAGCAGGTTCTTTACCCTTGGGTGCTGAGAAGGAAAAAAAAAATTAAACATTAAAGTATTTTCAGTTCAAAATAGAGAGAGCCTCAAAACAATCCCTGATCTAAACCCCCTCAACTCTGAATCTAGATCCAGGTATTGCAAATGGATCTTCTTTTAATAATAGACTCAATGAAAATCCATGATCAGGAAACATTTGAGGTGTCTGAGGACCAGATCTGAGCTTTGCATCCTACTTCCGTCTCTCTAGTTGAACTATTAAACGAAATGATGTTTTTACATATGGCTCCTACCGAGAAGTTCAAATGCATTCAGCTGGGAGCTAGGGAGCCTTTTTTTTTTTTTTTTGGTCAGTCCCTCTTTGTTGGTATATAGTTATGCTCCTCCTAGTCACAGAGCAGAGCACTTTTATTCGAAGCCCCTTTGGGGGCTGAAATCTGTCATGTTCATTTTGAGGGCAGAAAAGTACCCCCTGCCCCATCCCAATACTTAAAGAAAAACATTATGTCCAATCTCTGACAGTAACCACAATCAGCTGATGCAGAAACAGATGCAATAAACCCTGTAACTGGTTCCACCCAGCCTGCCTCCGGGGATCAATTCCTCTTGAATGCCAGAGGTTAGAAGCAGCGTGGCTTCTATCCCTTGCAGTGCTCCTATTGATTTGTTAATCTTTTCTATTCTAACTCAGCATAGCCTTGTTATCCCTGTAAGCATCCAATCCTTCTCTCAATCCTGTTCAGCTCTATGCCTCCATGTCATCCCTTGGCAGTTCTCTATACCTGCTAGAGAGAGTGCTTTGAACAGTGAAAATACTGTGAGTAGCTAACTGCTGTACTTGAGCTCTCAAAGGAGTTTTTATACTTCCTCCACTGTCTGTGCATGAATTCCCATTAACGCTAACGGAAATTACACTCGAGCATCAGCTGCAGAACAGACCACACCTGGTGCTCCGCACTGTGTGACAGTGGGATTGTGCAGGATTAACATGAACGGAAGCGTAGAGGTAATTGAGGCTGCACCTCTGCTCTAATTGGTGTCTAATCACAGTGTAGACAGACCCTTTACCATCTCTGTTCTCTGGAAAAAGAAAAGGATTACTTGTGGCACCTTAGAGACTAACCAATTTATTTGAGCGTAAGCTTTCGTGAGCTACGAAAAGCTTATGCGCAGATAAATTGGTTAGTCTCTAAGGTGCCACAAGTACTCCTTTTTTCTTTTTGCGGATACAGACTAACACGGCTGCTACTCTGAAACCTGTTCTCTGGAAGCTTCCCCCAGGGCTTTTCTGCTTTTTGGGAGGAGACTCCCTCTTCCCCCCACCCTCCTTTCTCAGTTGTTGCAAGCAGCATGGAGCAACTGTCTCTCACAGGACAACCCTGTCTCTAGGGTCATGTTCATTGTCAGGGCTTCTGCTGGACTTTTTGATTCTTTTTTTTCTCCTTCCCTCACCAGTCACCCTGGGGTCTTTGGAGAAGATGTTTGTTTTGTTGCTCTTGCTATGTTCTGACTCTGACACCATGCTTGAGGACAGAGACCCAGGACACAGCATGAGGCTAAAGGAGCGAGTGCTTTATTTCCTGTCAATGCAGGCCTTTTAATACTGGGTTACAAAAGGCCCCCTGGTAGCCTCTGAAATGTAGTGGCTCTTAGCAGCATCCTAGCACTCCCTGCATTGCAGAGTCCTCTTTTCCCACCAACTGGTGTTTCTCTCCTCCCTGAAGCAGCTGCTACTGCAGCGCACTGATTGTATCCAAGATGGAGAGAGTGCACTTGTCTTCAAGGCCATCATTAATCAAGGCTGCCTCCTGAAGCAGACTTTGTGTGCCATTTCTGCAATATGCCAACATTGCCACAAGTTTTCACAGACGTGCAGTACACACAAGTTTGGTAGGGGGACTAATCAGAACAGTTGCCAATCAGACATTTGAGTGACACCTTCAGGTAAACACAGATGTCCGTTAAATCACTTCATTTCCAAGTTCTCACTCCTGCAGCCCTTACTCAGGCAAAAGTGAAGGTCTGGTACGTGGCTCGTAAATGACATACTGTTAAACGTCTTTCTTTACAGATTGGCTGAGGTTTTTATGGCATTTGGATGCAGCCAAACCAATACGGATGGAAATGCGTGGGAGTCGATGGGACTGCACATGTGCGTTAAGTTGAGCATGAGAATCCATCTTTTCAGGATTGGGACTGTAGTTGGGGGAAACTCCATCAAGGCTCTGACTACTGAATTATAAATCCAGTATCAAACTTATCCATCAAAGATGGAGAGAGAGAGGGGGAAACGAGGCAGTAAGAGCCATGGCCCAAGGCACCACATTTACTTTTAGGGATGCCTCTCCTTTTGTATTTTTGGCTTTCATAATTTGTTATTACTTCAGTGGGATTTGGGGACTGGAGAGGAGCGGCAGTAATAGGAAAGCTGTAGGCACATTCCAGCACAGCTGCCTTTTTCAAAGGAATAATTTTGTTCTGTGTTCGGCTCTTATTTATGCCTAGATCTGCATACGCTTCTCTAAAATGATATGCTCCAAATTCACCATAGACCGTCTGGTTCTTTCTTTGTGCTTCCGATACTGCAGTCACAACTCTCTTACATCTGGTATAATAGATGGAGATCTTTTTTTCCCCTCCTTCAGTTAGCACTGTACTTTTGTGTACTCAGTGCACATCCTGTTTGCATATGTTGATTTTATGTTCTTTCAGACAATGCTAAAGAGAGAATAAAAAATGTGAGAAGTTTTTGCCCCCTTTAAACCTGAGGAGGAAAAATACAACTTCTCTTTTTTGTGAGACTCACTGCCTCCAATGTACTGCAAAGTCTAAAACTTTTTTCTAGCAGTGCCTATGCAGTCATGGAATATTTACCACTACATATACCAGAGTATAAGCTAATACATACACACTGTAAGATTACTCCTTAATTTAAGTGAAAATTCTCTGTATTAGCAAAGGGATTTATATAGGATTATTTACAAAAGACAGAGCAACCACTTCGGGTGTTTATAATTACCCAATTTTAGACCATACCCAGCTATGGCAGTGATCGTGCTATATGGACTCTCCTTTTGCAGTGATTAGAAGCACCACAAGTCAACACCATGTGAGTAACCTTTGGCCAGAAACATGGGCCTACATGCTAGAGTTTATGTAGCTGACTTTTGGCTTACCAATACTTCTCTCTCAACATTTCTCCCCATATTATCTGAGCTCTGCATATGTATTAAAAATGCATTGGAACAGAGCCAGGACACGTACTCACACTGAATTGTACCTTACACCTCAAGAGGTCTCATTTAAACCAACAAGATAATTTTTGCATTAAGGTACTACTCCGTGTGTTAGAAACAGCCAATTCCCAATTGTTGTTCACCTGGGAATTAGCCAGTTTCTTAAGGGTTAAACTGATAGTCCACAGACATCAGTCTACAGAGATAAGTCAGATAGCCTCCCTATTGTGTTTTAAAAACCACCGGCCTGATTTTTAAAAAGAAATTGCCCATAACTGCATACCTAATATGTATGCACAACCACCTACACCAATAGCCCGTTGCCCCATTTGTAGGCATCGTCATAATGAGTGAACACAGATTAGATACACATTTTGCACATGCAATTGTGAATTGACTTTTCTGTGAGAACATTAACAGCATAGTGATTTACAAAACCACTAAAACCATTCCTGATTACTGTCTCACCATTAGCACCATCAGTGTTTTGAGTTTTAAGATTGAAGGATTCAACAGGGATACATTATAATTAAAGCAGGTTGAAAATTTTCCATTGACATGTTTTATTTAGTTTATTTTTAACAGAGAATGGCTCTTGGACAAAAAGGAAATTTGTACAAAAACCCTTTTTCCTTTAAGTTTTTCAGGATTTTTGTCACAAACTATAACCAAAAAATTTAAACCAAACAAAATGTGGTTGTTGGTGTCTGAAAAATTAATTGATTTAGGTTTTTGCATGTTTAGTTTTTCAAACTAAATTTTTGGTGGGGATAAAGATCTTTTCCTGACTAGCTCTAATTATAAATTCATATAAACTACTGTTAAAATCTATATGCTAGTTTTTACAAACTCTGTATGACAGAGGGAGCAGAAAGTTATGATGCTTAAACTTGCCGGCAGCATTTTGCTGCTTCAAAAAGAAAATGAATTGTTGGCAAACTCTCTCCTAGCCAAAGTAAGATACCATTGGGAGGGTCTGATTTACTCACTTTGGCACGAAATGTTGTGGGGGAGGAAGAGGTTCAAGATCGATTTTTTTTTTTTTTTTTTTTTTTTTTTTTTTTTAAATCTAGAAATCCGTTCCATTCTGTCTTGACTACTTGATTCAACCTTTTTCAAAAGTGCCACCCAAGGAAGATTGCTTATCCTTTTACCAGTTTGGAGTGATGATTTGCTCCTTAAGTCTTCCTTAAAATCATGGATGTTTTTTTCATTTGACTTCCACAGAATTTTCACAGAACTAGGGGAGGTTTCAGACTGTACAGTTTGAACATGGGTATATTCTCAGGGAGGAAAAATTAGTGCCCTTCAGAGTGGGGCCAATCAGGAAGAGAAATGTGGGCCAGAATTAGGTTTGCATTTTTCCCCTCCCAGTTCCTATCTACTTTACAGATGGCAATCATCTGTTCCTGCGGCCAGTGATTTCACTGCCCTTCCAATGCAGGGCATATGTGTTAGGGACAATGTAAGTGGGAACACACCTGATTCAGGAAGGTGCACAAGCTTGGCAGATGAGGTATGCTCGAGGAGTTCTGCATCTTGAGTCTCCAGTCATTCATACATGGCTGCTGCTCAGCAGGAACTTTAAAAAGAAAAAAAAAGTGACATGAAGAGGAGAATCAAGGATTAGTAATAACAAAGGGAAGGAAAATAACTAATGGCAGAATCCTACATCTGCGGTCGCTTCAATCTTTGTTACCAAATCAGATAAGAAGTTGCTTTTCAAGGTCCAGGCTGTTGATTTTAGTTTTGCAGATTGCAGTGACCGTGGTGGCTCCATATGTCTGATAGCATCGGAGTCTTGAGAGACACACATGCTACACTGCACATTAATTAGGGGAAAAGATTAATTTATATAAAATGTAAGCGCCACTCTGAAAAAAATATTAGAAACTGGAGCAGAATAACTTAACTGCTCGAATAGGAAGAGATTTCCTAGCATTGATGTAAAATGATGCGATTAGTCTGGCTGTGTTTATAGTAGCACCAACTGGTGCCTCAGTGAGGTAGCTTAAGGGTATGTCATCATTTCTGTTGCAAACTTTTGTTTTTGGGCTTTAGAACTCCACGGGAGAAAGCCTGTTCCAGTCTACAAATTGGCATTTAAAGTCTCTGCCAAGCAGGACATCTATTTCTGCCTTTTATAGCTGGATTTTCAGTTCCAGCAGCATGTTTTAAAAAAAATCAGCAAAATACTGTGGAAGCATTATTGATGGAAGCTGTGACTGTATCCATTTAAAAGACTAGTTTTGACTGGAAAATGAGAATGTGGTGACTGCTTACTGTCAGTTAATAGGAAAACCTACGTTAAAAAATAAAAACGGCTCAAACTAAGTGAGTTCAAAAGTTCTGTCTTATCTACATACATGGCCCCATAACCATAGTATCTGTCTGAGGTATTGAGCCTTACCACATCCCACTTTAACTGAGGCATGGAGAGACAAAGTGGAAGCACATGGCAAAGAAGAGAATTTCACCTGGGCCTCCTGAGTAGACCTGGGTGAAATTTTTCGGCCCCAATATTGTTTTTGCCAAAAAAAAAAAAATAAAAATGCAATTTGAGTCAAACAAAACATTGAACAAGCCATATTGATTTCAGCTGATTGTTTTGGTTGAAAGCAAAAAGAAAAAATGTCCGAAATGTCAAACTGCCTTGATGTTTCTGAAACAGGACATCTGGATTTTTCAAACTACATTTGCCAAAGGGAATTAGGCTCCATTCACAAAAACCAAGGGGGAGATGGTGCTTCTGCTCTCTTATACTTAATAGTCTAATGATTAGGGCACTCACCTAGTGTGTGGGAGCCCAGGGTTAAATCTCCACTCTGAAGCGGGGACTTAAACCCACATCTCAGATGAGGCCCCTAGCCACTGGGCTATGGAATATGTCCATCTCTCTTGTGGAAGCAGGGACTGGAACCTAGGTGTCCCCTCTACCAGAGAGTACCCTGTTTTTGTTCTCTCTCTCTCTCGACTGTTTTTCTACTCCTCAATCGTTTTTGGGAATCTAGCCTTTCATTTCCTTTGCTTTTTTTTTAAAAGATGCCTGGAACAAAATGTTTCATTTCAGCTTGAACAAAACATTTGGTTTGAGCCCAACTTAAACTTTTTTCCAACTTTTTTTATTTCCCAAAATTTACTTTTGGCTTGATCCAAATAGATTTTTTTCTTTGATTTTTAACCCCCTCCCCCCCCTCCCCCCCGAACTGCAAGTGAACTGAAAAATCAGTTCTGGGACTCTGGCTAGCACCTTACCCATTGGATCATTCTCCTTCCCTCTGTTGATCCTTACAGTGCATAGCAATTACTTTGAAGATTAATACCAATTAGTATTATTATAAAAGTGCTATACAATAATCCACATGGCATCCCTGTGGATGGTAGGAAAGTACTGTTAAGTTTTAATTGTTTGTCAGGAGGTTGGGGAACAAACAGTGTGTATTCCTGAGGTAACCTAACAGGGCTGTTTGCTGCTTTGATTTATTGGTTGAAACCAATTATTTTATGATGGTTTTTTTGCCGCTGGGTGGTCAGTCATCATTTGCAATTATCAGTCTAATTAATTTCTAGGACTCCCAGGACTTTTTACACAGGCTTTCTTCATTGTTATTTAAATCTAAAGATACAATAATATCCCTATTTTTGCAAATGGTTCAACAGAGAGATTAAATGACTTGCTCCGCAAACACTGATAGAAAAAGGGCTCAGGATTCCATGGTTTCCAGTCCTGTGCATCATCCATTAGATCACACTGCCTTCCCCCTTTCCCCATAGATCCATAAAATATAATGGTTACTGGAGGTTCTACCCTGAAAATATTCAGTGGGAAGGAAGTATACATTGTAGTGGATTCATAGCACAGTTTGCCTCTGACTTTTTCCAAGGGAACTAGAGAGATGACCCGTAACTTTCTTCAGCTCCACATAGTAACCTTTTAGCGTACAATGTACCATGCTCTTCACACATGAAAGCAAGTAACATAATGTCTTGGAAGCCATGTCATGTCAGCACTAATAAACTTCATGAGACTGTGCTTTATTTTTCACCCAAAGAAAAACAGAGAAAAATACATAAGGTGATATTATATGCCTGACTTAACCTGCAGACAAATAAGGGAAGCACAAGTTGAGATGGAAACTCTTTGCTTGACCCATTTTCTTGTCCTAAATATTTTGGGAGGTCTCAAAACAATGGGCAGTTTTAGCTGTAACATCCGCTGCATTACAGAGGTCTGCATGTAGGTTAAAGAGCAAGCCCATTTACAGTGCATACAGAAGATAGCTACTTAATCTGTTCAGCGGCAAACTTAACATTCTTCCTATCAAAATATCTCACATGGGGCTGATATACAGGGCTTGCACAGGAATTCTAGTTCATAGCTGTCATTTTCTCTTCCTCCCTTTTACCGTCCTTCTCTTCTCTTTTTTTTATTTATGACCCCATGCTCTGACCCTTTTCTTCTTGACTCCGCCCTTCAATTTCTTTGTATCACTATCCCCTCCACTTCTCCTTGCCCCTTTGTAGCCTTTTTTCTATTTTGCGTGTTTTTGTGCATGTCAGACCTCAGCCATAACATTGCATCAGTGTGGTCTTGCCATTTATTTCCTTGTTATTGTTTTATGTAGTTCTTTAAAGGAAAAGTGTGTGTGTGTGAGAGAGACTGCAGTGTTAAATACATGTCTGTGTTAATGTGTGGTGTAGGATAGACCCGCTCATGTGGTTTTGGCTGAAATCATGACGTGTGGAGAAAAAATGGGTGCAATTTGTTGAGCTTCAAAGTATGTTGGGCGTTTGCACTAGACGGGGTCCAAACTCTCTGGAGTGTTAAAAGATGGAACTGGACCCTGATTCAACATCCTGAGCCTATTTCTAACTTGTAGCTTAAGTGAATCCATTCCCAAGTTGATGGAACTGTGGTCCAGCTAACTAGTTTAATTAGCCAATCTAACAGAGCATGACAGGGCAGAGGCCATTTTGTTAGCAAGCAGTAAAGCTGTTGACTCGGTGGGTTCCTACTGAAGGTGGTGGTTAAACGGTTCAATAACTGTTTCCTGTGAGTCAGAAGAAAGGAACATTAGAGGACCCGTTTCCAATTGATTCATACTCTATCCAAATTGGAGCAGCCATGCCTAGTTAAAACCACAAAGCGAATAGATTGAAATAGTGATTTGTAGCATCTTCCAAACAGTGAGATCTGGTGCCAAAATGGCTGGTTTTTTATTTATTTATTTTTTATTTTAACCATTCTGCTGTTAAAAGCGAATACGATAAAACAGCAATGCATAACACTCTTTATATCCATCAGCAGGCGCATACCTAGACCCCAGTCCTGCAGTCAAATCCTTGTGGGTGGAACCATGCAAAGCTAATTGCAGGATCAAGGTCCAGTGTAAAGGGAGTATATGCTGTCATTGACATCAATTCCCAACAAGGACAGTGCTTTTAATCCCCCTTTCAACAGACTGTAAATATTAGCATTACGTATTTATTAAGCAAGCAAATCCCTGTTTAAAAAATCCCTGTTAAAGTGCAATTCTGCTCTGAAAAGTGATTGTGGAACAATAGCATCCTGGGGTTCAACTTTGATTCTGTGACTCTAGGTCAGATGTGCTTAATTTGTAATACAAGTTGGGTTCTTTTCTTTTCACACCAGTAATAGAGGCACTGCAGGTGAAGGTAAGCTCGGAGAGTCTGCTCCTGCCCCCATGTAAATCAGTAGTAAGGCTCCCGTTGATTTCTGGGAGATGGATCATGTCCCAGTTCTGTTAATGATGTGCATGCAGGAATAGCATCCAAATCACTTTTTAAACTGTTGGCTCTGCAGTACTAATAGGAAGCAGTAAAACCTTCGAGTCACTAAAGATATGACTGAATATACACAAGGGGTGAAATTCACTTTCCATTGCAGTCAGTGGCAAAACTCAACCCCCATGGACTTCAATGGGGTCAGAATTTTGCCCAAGGAGCTATGCTGAGTAAAATTTACCATTGTTGGAAATCACTTTTCAGAGGAAAAATGCAACAAAAACGAATACCCACAGAAATACTCCCGAGGAAGAGAAGAATAGGAAGAAAAGACACCTGGACTTGACCGAACCCACTCTCTCCCATGTGATGGACGTGGGGCTGCCTGTAATCATTTAGGAATATTATATGTTCCATTACTTTGCGTGATTATTATTGTGGTGTTTGCTGTGTGGATATAACGGGTTAATTCAGGCGGAAGTTGACTGCACAGATGCTAGAAGGGAAACAATGATCTGGCACAGCTGTTCTACAGGCACCTGAGACAATGCAGAAAACGAACGTCTTTGAAGTCTATCCCCATCCCCCAAATGAGCGGCCCAAACTGGTTTAACCAGGTGCAAGAGTCACAGGAGAAAACAAAGGACTTGGCTCTGCTTATAAAGGGATGTGCTCCCTGAAGCGGGGGAGGGTGGGCGTTGAGCTAAGGGCTGAATTAAGATTGGGATGTCTGGAATAAAATAGGCTGACTTAGGTTTCTAGGTAAGATAGATATACGTGTAGCTTCTTTATTGTATTAAAATCCTTTTCCCCCCCCCCCCCCTTTCGTGATGCTTTGTTCCTACTGTTAAGAGTAAACAGTACTTTGTTTGGGTCATGGGTCACAGCACCCAAAGGGAAGAGTTGTAGGTGCCCGAACCTAGCTCATCTTGCTGAGAAATCCTGGATGGCGCACGGGGCAGGAGCCCAGGGACCCATTCTAAGAGTGGAGACTGATGGGATTCCATCCCCATAAGAGGTGAAGGCAAGAGGTGAAGGTATTCTCTTCCAACTCATGAGGGATGCTGGGGAGGGGTCAAAGGAGCAGCTAGCCCTGTAACCATGACAACCTAGTATCACGTCTTCTAGATTTTAAATGTGTGTCAGTTGTCTTTTTAAAACATGACCTGCAACATTTCCCCATGTTGAAATAAGTTGTCACATTCTGCATTTAATATATCGGGTTTCTGGCACAAAGGTTTATGCATGTCCATGTCACCCAGAATTTACCTTTCCATCATATGAAAGGTAAGGGCTAGATTCACTGGTATGCCCTGGCTGCTTTGCGCTGCTCCAGTGACGCACATCAGACTCTCTACTGATGGATCTGACCCTAAATGGTTTGCATTTAATAATGCAACTGAGATCCACTTCTTAAAGTTTGTTTTCTTTACTGTAGATTCAGATTCCAAAGCCAGAAGGGATCTATGTGATTATCTAGTCTGACCGCCTGTATAACACAGGCCAGAGACCTGCCCCAAAATCATTCCTACAGATGATCTTCTAGAAGAACATCCAATCTTGATTTAAAAATTGTCAGTGACAGAGAATCTACCACAACCCTGGGTAAATTGTTCCATTGGCTAATTACTTTCACTGTTAAAAATATGTGGCCTATTTTCACTCTGAGTTTGTCTACCTTCCACTTCCAACCATTGGATTGTGTTATACCTATCTCTAGTAGATTGAAGAGCTCATTATTAAATATTTGTTCCCCATATGGATACTTGGACTGTAATCAAGTTGCCCCTTAACCTTCTCTTTGTTACGCTAAATAGACTGAGCTTCTTGAGACTGTCGCTGTAAGGCAGGTTTTCTAATCCTTTAATCATTCTCTTGGCTCTTCTGTGAACCCTCCTCAATTTATCAACATCTTTCTTGAATTGTGGGCACCAAAACTGGATAGAGTGTTTCAGCAACAGTCTCACCAGTGTCAAATATAGAGGTAAAATAATATCTCTACTCCTACTTGAGATTCCCCTCTTTATGCATCCCAGAATTGCATTAGCTCTTTGGGCCACACACACTAACACTGGGAACTCATGGTCAGCTCATTATCCATGACTCCCAAATCTTTTTCAGAGTCACTGCTTCTCAGGATAGTTTCCCATTGTGTAAGTAGGGCCTACATTCTTTGTTCCCAGATGTATACGTTTACAATTAGCTGTGCTAAAACACACATTGTTTGCTTGTACCCAGTTTACCAAGGGATCCAGACACTCTGAATCAGTGACCTGTCCTCCTCATTATTTACTACTCCCCCAATTTGTGTCATTTTGCAAACTTTATCAGTGATAACTTTAACTTTTTTCTTCCATGTCACTGATAAATAGTTAAATAATTTAGGTCCAAGAACCAATCTCTGTGGGACCCACTGGAGACACCAACCTGATGATGGTTCCCTTTTACAATTACATTTTGAGACTTATAGTTAGCCAATCTTTAATCCATTTAACTTGTGCCATGTTAATGTTGTTTCATTCTAGTTTTTTAATCAAAATGTTGTGTAGTATCAAGTCAAATGCCTTACAGAAGTCTAAGTATATTACATCAACACTATTACTTTTATCAACCAAACTTGTATTCTCTTCCAAGTAAGATATCAAGTTAGTTTGACAGGATGTGTTCTGTATAAACCCAGGTTGAATTGCATTAATTACTTGGGTCATCCCATTTACCCTTTATAAAAACTGGCACAATATTAGCTTTTTTCCCAGTCTTCTGGAACTTCCTCAGTGTTCCAAGTCTTATTGAAAATCAAAATTAACAGTCCAGCAAACTCCACAACCAGCTCTTTTAAAACTCTTGGATGCAAGTTATGCGGACCTGCTGATTTAAAAATATCTGACTTTTAGTAGCTTCTGTTTAACACCCTGCAGAGATATTAATGGAATGGAAAGAGTGTTGTCATTGCCATCTGAGTCTGCATCATCTGTTTTTCCCCCAAATACAGAACAGAAATACTTATTGAGAGATCATGAGCCAGGTTTTATTACATCGAAAATAACTCCTCATTTGAATAGTTAAATGAGATGACACCATGTTCACTTCTTTCACCAACTGTACAGCCGGTTGGTGTGGCCATTTACAAGAATAACTAGGCTTTGCAGATCAAGTGGCATCTGTGTTCTTGGGGCCCAATCCCATGCCCAATGAAGAGAGTTGGAAGACTTCCATTGACTCCATTGGGCTTTGGATCAGGCCCCTTGTGGGCTCTATAGGGAGATGTGCTGATGACTCTGAAGCTGCTCCTAGATTAATTATGTGATTGGGCTGCTGCCAGTAACTTAAGATGCCTCATTCTTCTGACCATCAATTTATTTTGGCTTATCTAGAGTTATGAACTATTTTCAGTCTTAGAATACTGTTGTGAGCCAGTTCTTTGATGTAACGTGTGGATCTTTTATGATTAAAAAGGAGAATTTCCAATGTCTAATTGGCTTTATATTCAAATCTACATAGTGCTCCTAATTAGAGTTCAGCAAAAAAATAAAAGTTTGGTGGCACTGAAACATTTAGCAAATTTATGTCAATTTTACCAAATTGCTTGTTTTGGGGAGAAAAAAATCTGAAAAAATAAAAATATTTTAAAAATGATTTTTTTTTCAGTTTGAAATGACTGTTTGTTTCAAAATTTCCTTTTAATTTTACTTTAAACTGCAAAAATATTTTAGAATACCCAAAATAAAAAACAAACTCTGTTTTATCAAACAAAATATTTTATTTGACCTGAAATGGGGGGGGTTGTGTGTGTAGCTTTTTGGTTTTGGTGGGGGTGTCTTTTTTTTATTTTTGGGGGAGGGGGTGCTCATCAAAAAAATTAATTTTCTTTTTTGGTCTGACCCAAAACAAAGTTTTAGTCCACTTTTTGAAATTGCCAACAAACTGAAAAAATCCATATTTGCCCAAGTCTACTCCTTGTATTTGTTCTATCCTGATATTCTGCCATGCTCTTTAGTATTTGCATATGAAAAAAATGCCAAATTAAATATTTTCTGCAGTGCCTGTAAAAGGCCTTTGGCATGCATTGTAAAGTAGCAAGTATATCTGGAATAAGCAATGCTAGGCATAAAAACATGCTTTTCATTGTCTTAAGAGTTCCATTAGCGGATTCAGAACGCTGAGGGTAGCATTTAGCCAAATTGTTTGACACCAGAATTATACTTCCTTATGTGTATTCACCTTTAGTTCATTATATGAATTTATTTTTCTTTATTGGTTTTGAAAGTGTCACTGCTCAGTGAATTGGACAGCTTGGTTTGACAGCAGGACATGTCATATTTCTTTCTAAATTAACTTAGCACTAAGTAATGTTTTGCCTTCCTCTAAGATCAAAGGTATGTTTTTTATTAATCAGTTAAAGCTAGAAAGCCTATGTTTGCAAGATGAGTATGCAGTAGAATAACATACTGGCTCTCTGCCGTATTTGTCCATAACTCATTTTAGTAATGGTTTACTTAGGTTCCAGCTTTTTATTTAAAAAATGTAAAACTGGGGGGAAGTTCACACTTACTGACCACTGAGTAGTGTCTTGGTGTAACACTGACATACCCCAGGTAGGATTGAACCTGGGACCTCTGGAGCTAAAAGCCTCTTGCCCCTTAGCTAAGGCTGGAGCAGACTCATTTGGACTGAATGGTGGGTTCGTTATGGGCAGAAAAGAATGGGTGTCAGAGGAGATGCATCAGGCAGTCACCCCTGTTTGAACCCAGGCCTATATCAAACACCATAAATGTGTGGCATGAACTGATCCAGCCTCTGCCAAGAGAGAACTAGAGGCTGTTCTCAGGTGCTGATCCCTCCTCTACTTATGTGCTGCTTTGGGAGATCCCAAGTGACGGTTATGGCATGGACAGCCTCACAGAGAGGAAATGGGCAGCTAGAGAAGACTTCCCTGTGTATTGTAACCTCCTTGGGGGCAAGGGCCATGTTTTCCTCTTCTCTTTTTGCAGCACTGAGCACACTAATGGCATTCGAGAAGCAGTAATAGCAATAACGATGTATGTAGCCTGTATAACATGGAAAAACCCCACACAGGATTCTGACTAGCGAAAAAGAGAGATGCGCAAGTTGTGAAACTACCCTTGTTGGTGTAAAGGTAACGAGAGAGCTGTTAAGAGGCTGTTTTTCTGTATGCTAATCTATGGTACATTAACTGTGTGGCTCCTGTCTAGCCACTCGAGGGACAGCATATGGAGGTTTGAGTATTCTGCTGTGGGTGCGTTATTGGATGTGGTCCTTTAGCTCAAGCAGTACAGAATTATGCTTTTAGATCCAAGGATCTAAGGTTCAGTCCCTGCAAGTGACCTATCCAAGATACCATTGCTATATTTTTCTACAGTTCACATTGAATAATATTTTAAAACCATAGAAGGAAGAAAATGAACCTTGTCTGTGTGATGCCCAAAGAGACTCCAATCCAGTGTTAGGCACAGCATTGTTGTTCAACAGCACAGTGAGTAATGGAATTGCAAACAGTGACCAATTGCTGCTTGTGAAAAATATTGTTTGGGGTTTGACCATGAGGGATCTTCCTTGCTAAGAAATACAGCAAACGAAGAGCCTCCATTGCTCACTGATAATATCAGAGATGGTAAAGAATGCTGGGCAAAGATTAAGAAGCTGCTACTGTGCTAGACCGGTGGCCTAGTTTGGCGTGCTTTGTGCTGCTGTGGAGGCAGATGTGGCCAGCCTCACACTTTGCAGGCAGAGTTTTCTACCCCTCTGGTCTTGTGAGTTTTCTACCCCTCTGGTCTTGTGAGTTTTCTACCCCTCTGGTCTTGTGAGTTTTTTGTCATGCTGTCAAGTGTGAGATTAAGTCAGCTTGCAAGCTGCTAGATCAGTGCAGGCCTGCAGCTCATTAAGGACCCAGCTGGTGCTTGAGGTGCTTGTGCCTAAAACCGGACTGTGGGAGAACATGAATTCCTGCTGCCTGGGGTGGAACAGTACTTAATAGAGTTCCTTGAAGGCCCTATATCACTATGGCACTTAATCCGAGCATTGCTGGTGGGCTCGGTCAGCAGTGTGTGAGCTGATCCAGACTATGAAGCAGGCGACTGAATCCCTGCTAATAAAATGACATAGGGCTTGATCCCACATGTGTGCTTGGCTTTACTTCTCTACCAGAAAGCAGCACTTTGTGGAGCTAGCAAACAAACTAGCCCAGCCATAAGAGGCTAGGGACGGTAGTAGACATGTTTGTGGAATAACGCCTGCCAGCTGATCAAGAAGAAATGCTGATAGGCTCTAGGCAGAGTCCAGTCCTGTCTTCGGGTGGGGATGACGATGGAGAGTGGGGTGCATCAGCACAGGGAAGGAGCGGGACTGGCTTTCACTGTCTAATGCTGTGGTCATAGAGCCAGTTCGGCTCCCAGCTCCTTTTGGCTTGCTGCATTGTTGCAGAAAAAACGTTATGTGGATTTGTTCCCTAAATCAGAGCTGCCCAGTGGAAGCGTTAGTGACCTGGGACAACATGGCAGAATCACCGAGACCGCAGATGCTGTGCAACAACAGTACACAGCATGCTGCATGCAAGCTCTAAAGGGGCAACCCAATGCTTGAGTTAGACAGGTCTTTGGCAGCTCCTGGGAGCGATGCTTATACCCTACCCTAGCCCTGCCACTGTGGTGTCCCTAAGACAATACTTTACTGGGCCTGCCAACAACCCCTGAAAGCCCAGGCTAATTCCTAGCCAGGATTCAGCTGCAGCCCAGGGAAGAACTACCAGCTGAGAGCTAATTAAGCATAATTGGGCCTATGAAGGGTGTTTGCCTCAGTGAGAGATGGGGGCTTGTGCTGAAGAGAATTGAGGATGAGGTAGTTTGGAGAAAGCTCAAAGGTATCCTGCATGACCTGTATATATATTTTTTAAGTTTAGCTGCATTTTTTCCAAGTAGTAAAGACCTGTGGCAGCCTGGCATCAATGTGGATTAATTTAGCACCATCCACTTTAACCCTGCTTGGAGTGGGAGACTGTGTGTTTAAATCAGAGCCTCTGGTGAGCTTTCCTCTCTTGTTGCTCTGTCCCCTGGGTGTTGTGAAAATGAGAAATGCTGACTCTGGGGTTAAACCACTACTTGCTCTGGAGATGCAGGGCAGTTCTGAGCATGGAACTGCTACTGTGTGAGTTTTAAGCAAGCTCCTGTGTTTCTGGAGCAACAAGGATGTGCGATGTGTCATTTGACTAGATAAAGAGCTGTGAGGTCAGAAAAATAACACTTCATAGAATCATAGAATATCAGGGTTGGAAGGGACCCCAGAAGGTCATCTAGTCCAACCCCCTGCTCGAAGCAGGACCAATTCCCAGTTAAATCATCCCAGCCAGGGCTTTGTCAAGCCTGACCTTAAAAACCTCTAAGGAAGGAGATTCTACCACCTCCCTAGGTAACGCATTCCAGTGTTTCACCACCCTCTTAGTGAAAAAGTTTTTCCTAATATCCAATCTAAACCTCCCCCATTGCAACTTGAGACCATTACTCCTCGTTCTGTCATCTGCTACCATTGAGAACAGTCTAGAGCCATCCTCTTTGGAACCCCCTTTCAGGTAGTTGAAAGCAGCTATCAAATCCCCCCTCATTCTTCTCTTCTGCAGACTAAACAATCCCAGCTCCCTCAGCCTCTCCTCATAAGTCATGTGCTCTAGACCCCTAATCATTTTTGTTGCCCTTCGCTGGACTCTCTCCAATTTATCCACATCCTTCTTGTAGTGTGGGGCCCAAAACTGGACACAGTACTCCAGATGAGGCCTCACCAGTGTCGAATAGAGGGGAACGATCACGTCCCTCGATCTGCTCGCTATGCCCCTACTTATACATCCCAAAATGCCATTGGCCTTCTTGGCAACAAGGGCACACTGTTGACTCATATCCAGCTTCTCGTCCACTGTCACCCTAGGTCCTTTTCCGCAGAACTGCTGCCTAGCCATTCGGTCCCTAGTCTGTAGCGGTGCATTGGATTCTTCCATCCTAAGTGCAGGACCCTGCACTTATCCTTATTGAACCTCATCAGATTTCTTTTGGCCCAATCCTCCAATTTGTCTAGGTCCTTCTGTATCCTATCCCTCCCCTCCAGCGTATCTACCACTCCTCCCAGTTTAGTATCATCTGCAAATTTGCTGAGAGTGCAATCCACACCATCCTCCAGATCATTTATGAAGATATTGAACAAAACCGGCCCCAGGACCGACCCCTGGGGCACTCCACTTGACACCGGCTGCCAACTAGACATGGAGCCATTGATCACTACCCGTTGAGCCCGACAATCTAGCCAGCTTTCTACCCACCTTATAGTGCATTCATCTAGCCCATACTTCCTTAACTTGCTGACAAGAATACTGTGGGAGACCGTGTCAAAAGCTTTGCTAAAGTCAAGAAACAATACATCCACTGCTTTCCCTTCATCCACAGAACCAGTAATCTCATCATAAAAGGCGATTAGATTAGTCAGGCATGACCTTCCCTTGGTGAATCCATGCTGACTGTTCCTGATCACTTTCCTCTCATGTAAGTGCTTCAGGATTGATTCTTTGAGGACCTGCTCCATGATTTTTCCAGGGACTGAGGTGAGGCTGACTGGCCTGTAGTTCCCAGGATCCTCCTTCTTCCCTTTTTTAAAGATTGGCACTACATTAGCCTTTTTCCAGTCATCCGGGACTTCCCCCGTTCTCCACGAGTTTTCAAAGATAATGGCCAAGGGCTCTGCAATCACAGCCGCCAATTCCTTCAGCACTCTCGGATGTAACTCGTCCGGCCCCATGGACTTGTGCACGTCCAGCTTTTCTAAATAGTCCCTAACCACCTCTATCTCCACAGAGGGCTGGCCATCTCTTCCCCATTCTGTGATGCCCAGCGCAGCAGTCTGGGAGCTGACCTTGTTAGTGAAAACAGAGGCAAAAAAAGCATTGAGTACATTAGCTTTTTCCACATCCTCTGTCACTAGGTTGCCTCCCTCATTCAGTAAGGGGCCCACACTTTCCTTGGCTTTCTTCTTGTTGCCAACATACCTGAAGAAACCCTTCTTGTTACTCTTGACATCTCTTGCTAGCTGCAGCTCCAGGTGCGATTTGGCCCTCCTTATATCTTTCCTACATGCCCGAGCAATATTTTTATACTCTTCCCTGGTCATATGTCCAACCTTCCACTTCTTGTAAGCTTCTTTTTTATGTTTAAGATCCGCTAGGATTTCACCATTAAGCCAAGCTGGTCGCTTGCCATGTTTACTATTCTTTCGACTCATCGGGATGGTTTGTCCCTGTAACCTCAACAGGGATTCCTTGAAATACAGCCAGCTCTCCTGGACTCCCTTCCCCTTCATGATAGTCCCCCAGGGGATCCTACCCATCTGTTCCCTGAGGGAGTCGAAGTCTGCTTTCCTGAAGTCCAGGGTCCGTATCCTGCTGCTTACCTTTCTTCCCTGCGTCAGGATCCTGAACTCAACCAACTCATGGTCACTGCCTCCCAGATTCCCATCCACTTTTGCTTCCCCCACTAATTCTACCCGGTTTGTGAGCAGCAGGTCAAGAAAAGCGCCCCCCCCTAGTTGGCTCCCCTAGCACTTGCGCCAGAAAATTGTCCCCTACGCTTTCCAAAAACTTCCTGGATTGTCTATGCACCGCTGTATTGCTCTCCCAGCAGATATCAGGAAAATTAAAGTCACCCATGAGAATCAGCGCATGCGATCTAGTAGCTTCCGTGAGTTGCCGGAAGAAAGCCTCATCCACCTCATCCCCCTGGTCCGGTGGTCTATAGCAGACTCCCACCACTACATCACTCTTGTTGCACACACTTCTAAACTTAATCCAGAGACACTCAGGTTTTTCCACAGTTTCGTACCGGAGCTCTGAGCAGTCATACTGCTCCCTTACATACAGTGCTACTCCCCCACCTTTTCTGCCCTGCCTGTCCTTCCTGAACAGTTTATAACCATCCATGACTGTACTCCAGTCATGTGAGTTATCCCACCAAGTCTCTGTTATTCCAATCACGTCATAGTTCCTTGACATCACCAGGACCTCCAGTTCTCCCTGCTTGTTTCCAAGGCTTTGTGCATTTGTATATAAGCACTTGAGATAACCTGTTGATCGCCCCTCATTCCCAGTATGAGGCAGGAGCCCTCCCCTCACAGACATTCCTGCCTGTGCTTCCTCCCGGTATCCCGCTTTCCCACTTACCTCAGGGCTTTGGTCTCCTTCCCCCGGTGAACCTAGTTTAAAGCCCTCCTCACTAGGTTAGCCAGCCTGCTGGCAAAGATGCTCTTCCCTCTCTTCGTAAGATGGAGCCCGTCTCTGCCCAGCACTCCTCCTACTCCTAACTACTTGTTAGAAGCAAAGTGGGAGAGGTAATATCTTCTATTGGACCAACTTTGGTTGGTGAGAGAGACAAGCTTTTGAGCTACACAGAGCTCTTCCTCAGGTCTGGGAAAGGTACACCAAATGTCACAACTAAATACAAGGTGTAACAGATTGTAAAGCATAAGTAATTAACACACATTTGAAGAGATCATTAACACTTCTGCAGTCAGAAGACAAAAAAGAGGAGTCAGTGGCTTACAGATTGTAATAAACCATAAATCCAGTGTCTTTATTAAGACCATGATTTTTAGTGCCTAGCGAAGTTATGAACTTAAGCTCCCAGGATTGTCCATTTGAAGGTTTCCTTTCAGGGCAAGGCCTGAGAGGTCAGTGTGGGAGTGATCACCCTGTGAAAAGTGTTCACCCACAGGTGATAAAAAAATGATAAAAGACAAAAGCACCCTATGTGGGTTCATTCAAGAGCATAGTGATGTCTGGTTTCACTCACATAGTTACGTGGGTTTGCAGTGCACTGGATGAGGTACACCACATGGTGTGATAGTCATGTGTAGCTTCTGAGTGCTGGTCCCTATGTGTATTCCAGTATGTCCTCTGTACAGCTAACAAAACCAGAACTGCTTTTGTGTTGCAATTGGGGGCAGGCAGCACCTTTGAAATGCTGAGCAGTTCCTGGGAGCTGTTGAGTTTAGCAGGAGTCATAGGTTGCAAATGAGCCCAATTCTCCACTTGCACAGGGGAAGTTCTGTTGAAGTCCGTTGAGGATACTGTTGAGCCAGTGTGAGCGAGAGGAGTCCTGCTCGACAGGTACTGTGAACTCCCAGCGTCCCTAACATCTTGGATGGCAAAGCCCAAAGGAAGAAAGTGCAGCCCCATTTGTGTACACAATGTACATAAAGATCGTATTTATCAGCAGGATGTGGGCAGTTTGCAATGACATTGAAAAGGCAAGCTGACAGCACTGCATGTTTAACTTTGGTAAAATCAGGGCTCTTCTGGCACCAATTTGAAACAGCCATATTCTGCTGCTGGATTACCATATACCAAAGGGTTAGTAACCTGCTTCAGCAGCCAGCAGGGGCTGTGAATGCATGGAGTTATAACATGAAGTACACGCGAGAGAGATCATGACATCACCCTACAGGAAAAACTTGGGCCCTATGCAAATGCCAGCCTTTAGTTGGAGCTTCAACTTCCAACCATTGGATCTTGTTATACCTTTTTGCCTGCTAGATTGAAGTGTCCACTGTCAAATATTTGTTCCCCAAGTAGATGCTTACAGACTGATCAAGTCGCACCTTAACCTTCTCTTCGTTAGGCTAAATAGCAAGGATGATTTAGGATGATTGGTTGTGACTGTGACAGAGAATGTGAGAACTAGAAAGACAAAAGAAGCAAATCTCCTTGTCAGCATACGCAGACACAGTGCTGCTGCTGAAATATGCTCTACCACAGACTTTGTGTAGAGAAATGGACATGCCAACTTGGTATCGCTGGAAAGACATATAGTGTCTGTCAGAAATGGAAGCTCTTCAGCACTGTAGTGGGGTGTACCAGACCCTCTGAGGCTTCCTGCTGGTGACCTCATGGCCCTGCCACACTCTGCCCCAGAAAGGGGCAGTGGAGAGGGTTCTCCAAGCTGACTAGAGTGGCTGTGTGGGACACAGCCAATCAGGGCCGAGCAGGCTAGTATAAGAAGAGCTGCAGGGTCAGTGAGGTCAGTTCCTTGCTGGAGCTGGAGGCGTGTAGGTGCTGGCTGACTGTGGGAGTTTCAGGACCTGGGACAGAGCAGTGCCGGTAGAAGCCAGGGAGAGCCAGAAGGCATTCTGGGGTGGTTGCTGGCACTAAATCAGGTCAAGGCCCTGAGATTTGGGAATGAAGAC
The DNA here is from genome assembly GCF_965152275.1 of Natator depressus. NCBI lineage: Eukaryota > Metazoa > Chordata > Testudines > Cheloniidae > Natator > Natator depressus. The sequence continues at coordinate 4,900,052 of NC_134240.1, read as the reverse complement.
CTGCTTCCTGTTGTTACTGCACCTGTCTGGCTGCTGGGAAAATAACCAAGCAGTGCACATGGAGTCTGCGGCAACAGACAGTTCAGCTCTCTGTAATCCCTCATTTTGATCCTTTGCAGCCTGCTGCAAGGCATGCAGGGTGGTGGTGACACAATGCAGGTGCGAGGGGTAGCTCTTTGTGGGTGCAGTTCATGAAAACCACTAGGCATGGTCCTATGCACCGAGCCGTCGTAAATCTCAGTCCCCCTGCCAGCCTGCTGCTTTATGGATGGGCTCATGGGATGAAAAAGCTGGGGGGGGGGGCCACTGTGTGAGTGAAATGGACATGTCTGATTAGATGCAGACCTAGGCAAAATCCTCATCATTCTAATGAGGCTTTAGCTCCACTGCCCTCACTGGCCTTATTCCTAAAACTTGGTGGTAGTGCAGCAGAGCTCTCTGTAATGCAGGATTGAACACCCTGAAGAACAGACCTCACACCTGCCTGCGGGTCACGCTCTGTGAGGCTGTATCAAAAACCCAGTTTCTGTCTGCCCGGGATAACTGCATAGGTTCCTGGCCCAAGCAGGACACTCCCCTTCCCCCCAACCCTAGGTCATCTGCAGCTGAGGCCAGATGTGAAGGATGCTCAGCACCCACCCATTCCCATTGTGGCCCACAGTGTGCTATGCTGACTCGAAAATCTGGCCCTGTGTGTCACTAGGAAATCCAGTACTAAATCCAGTACTAAACCATATCAGCTCCTTTGCTTGAATTTCTCTCACATTGTGATTCTGTTACAAGCACCACAAATAATGATGCTCTCCTGTAACTCAGTACTGCATTTTACCTGATAGTTGTTGTTGCATTATTTTCTGTAGGGATTGCAGCATCTCATGGATACGTGACAATAAAGAGCATGTCATAATGTGGCTTTTCAATTGCACCATGCCGCATACTGTAGGTTGTGGCCTTCCAGATTTGAATAGCCGTGTGCTTTTGGTGTCAGTGTGGGGACAGGCCATTAAATACTGCTACTTCCTCTGACCTCTTGTATGCAATAATTTTCATTCTGCTTACACTCACACATAGAGCTCTGAAACTGTTTTTAAAACAAAGGTAAAAGCTGCAGAGCTTGGATCTAGGACTGAACTTCCCCGAAACTTGTGGCAGTTTAGATCTATGCTCTTGGTTTGTGCTCCATCTGTATTATAGATTCTTTTTAATTGATATCAGTAATTTTATATTATTGTTTTATCACTTGCCCATAGTGATAAATGAACACTACCCATTCTGCAGTAGAGCCAGCTTGTAGTGAACTCAAATATAGTAACTCCATGTATAGTGAGGCATCTTGGAAGAGAAGTCCTGGATTGGTTGAACAGATTGCAAGGTGCAATATGTAATTCTGCTTGCAGGAAAGCTATTTTTTAAAAAAAATTACTTCCCTTTATTATGGTTCTGCTATGGATGAGTGTCCACCATTCATTGAGTTGTGACCCACAACTCTTCAACGTATGACCCCAAATCAGTGTTATGGCCCTGTGTGGCAGGTTTTGCATTTGATTTTCTCAATCAACTAAAAGCTGCGTAAAAATCACATGTAGTCAGAGCTTCTAGCTGATTAGTCATCCTATGCAGAATTCTCCACATTTCATTACGGTCTGCTTAAGCTGAACACATGAAATTTCATTCTTGATATGCTTAATGCACACAGACACACATGTATAGCAAGTGCTCAGGGCTGAGTTGTTTCAACTGGGTCACCCACATCTCGTTTCTGGGGTCGCTAAGCAAGTGCGTAGGACTAAATGTGTGTATCTGGGCTAACTTGCTTTAGAGAAGATGGTAGGAAGGCCGCTCTTCTCAAACCTATAATCAATTCCATTTTTCCTGGATATGCATGTGTGGTTCCAAGATCCAAACTGGGCATTTGTACTTAAAATATTTTATAGCTAATATTTATTTTATTGCATCTCGTTCGAATCCGAAAATCAATTTATGCAAATCTGGCAATCTACAATATCTGTAAAATGAAGCAGTGGCTATTAGTGCTTTCCCTATCGCCATCCAATAATGCGAATGATCTAATGGCTGTGTGTGTTCGTAGTGGTAGTGAATGCTCCAAAAAGGAGTAATGAGGGGTGGAAAAGTGACAGAAGACTAATGAGTATGGTAATAAGAAAATTCAACTTGTCACTACTAAATATGGCCATCTATTTATTTCTCCTCTTACAATTCTGGCACACTTTTATAGAGCTACATTTGGATCCCATTAAATCTATTGAAGTTCCAACTAGTTCGGTGGGGTTGTACTGGTGCAACAGAGCATAACTTGACCCAAGTCCTGCCAAGATAGCATAGAACACGGATGTGAAAGTATTGATTTGCATTGGAATTGTTTCAGTGGAGCAGTTATTCTGTTTTAATGCCACTTGTAAGCACACTATGGAAGACAACTAAGTGAAAAATGTTTTTTGTATTGGCCTCTTCCAAGTCCTTACGGGGTCTGCTCAGCAAGATAGAGGTTATTTTTGTGTAGCTGATCATATTGCTATGAATAAATATACCAAAATAATGTATCTGGACCAGATTTCACAAAGCATTTAAATGTGCTTATTTTGAGCACAAGTGGCCACATGGAAATCAGTGGCACTACTCGTGCTTAAAGTTAAGCCTCTGCTTAAGTATTTAGCTGACTATGGACCTCAGTGTTCAAGTTGGGAATCTCTGAAGAGGCATGTTATAGGTTGGTTTAGATAGTGCTGCTGTTGAAATAAACCAAGGGCAGCAGATAGGTTTAGCAGATTCTTTTGTCTTCTCAAACTTAATGGGGTTCTGCTGCTCAGGCATGTTAAGCAATCTGATTCGGGAACTACAGACAACAGGACGGCTGCTCACATGCATACATGCTTTGCTGAATCAGGGCGTACATCCCATGCATTATTTGGTTCGACTTACCTGATCCTGGAGAATCTGGCATTAAGCCTGGGATGCTGGTTAGAATGTTTCTTTCCTGTCACCAACTTATGCGTTATTTTTTTCTGAATTAGTTAATGCCGATCTGAGCTGGGGGGGGGAGGGATTTCCACATACAATCCATAAAATTTTCAGAATGTTAATTTTTTCTGCCTTCTATACTAGAAGGTAGAAAATCCCACAGCCCTGCCCCATGCATGGCGTTAAAGGGTTATTGACAGCGGGAGGTCAGCAGCTGTCCAAATGGCAGTTAATTAGCTCTTTGCTAATAGAAGTTGCTAGAACCAAGCAGGAACAGCAGGGCAGAGATTTCCTTCATTTACAGTAATGATTTTGCCTTCCAGAAGGGCCTCGTGCAACAAAGCACTCTGCCGTCTGTAGGACCCAAATCTAGGGACTGAGCTCAGTCTCTAGAGCTGGGAATAATGTTGAGGAAGAATTCATCAAAAGATTTGATCTTGAAGTTATGGTGCTGGATTGGAAACTGGGGGGATCTGGGTTCAATTCCTGGCTCTGCCATGCATTCCCTGTGTGACAGTGGCCAAGTTGTTTAGGGCTGTCTGGGTTCAGATTTGACCTGGTCTAACTAGTACAGACTCCTGGGTGGACAGTTTGGTTTGAGCGTGCTTTATTTCAGTGGAGCTTAAACTTGTTCCTAACTTGTTCAATTTAAGCTGCACCAAAATAAGGTTGACTTAAACTGAAATGAGGGTTCACGCAGCCTTTTGCACCATCTTAAATCCAGTTTAAAGTCACACCTGTATTTAAGCTGGTGCAGCTCTGCATGTCAGCAAGCCCTCAATTGCCCCGTGCCTCAATTCTCCATATATAAAATGGGGATAATAATCCTTCCTCTCTCCCACTCCTTGCCTGTTTAGACTGTGAGCTCTTCAGGGCAATACAGGCACTGCCTTTTTCTGTGTGTTTGTAGCAGCAAGGGGACCTGGCATTTGATGGTTTCCTCTAGGTGCTGCTTTAATACAAATTAATAAATATGCCACAACTCAAGCTAACATTAAGCACCAAGGAACTGTGTCTGACAACCAACACAGGGAACTTGTGGTTGGGAGAATTTAAAAGGCGCACACACAAAATCAAATACCCAAAGTGTGGTCAACCCAGTTTTTCCTTTCCCTGTGTGGGTTGTGTTCAAACACATTCTCTTGTTTACTTAGGCTTATGGAAGATGAAATTCCTTCATCGGTCATCTGTTTCCTTGGCACTGCAAAATCTAAATCGAATATGAAAGCAATTTAATTTTCAGTTAGAAATTGACTTTTTCTTGATGATATTCATAGCTGTGGAAAGAGGAAAAGGATCAATAAACCAGTGCTATTTTGCAGCCTGGGGGGAAAAATGAGAACATTAAGGTGCTATTAAGCAACAGTGCACATGTGATGGGATTGAAAAAAGGGGGCCCTCCCTCCCCCCACAACTGTGTGCTTTAAAAAAAGAAACCCACAACTCTAATAAGGAAAATTCCAATGACGCCTTTACACTGCCCCCTGGAGTAATTAACAATGCATGAGATGAATGCTGTTAGTCTCCAGAAATGTCAGGCAACATCACTCACTTTGAAGGCAGTTCCACCAATCTCCTGTGTTCAGTGTGGAGCAGAAACTACTTTTGTTTTGTAGTAATTGAACAAATGAGCCTTTTGGAAATCACTGTGAGAGGCAATGTGCTACAAATTGAAAATTAATAAAAAAGTTCTCTGACAAAATTATCTAAAAAATACAAAACCAAACCAGTATGTGGCACTTCCCCCCCCCCCCCCCCCAAAATGCAACATGAAAAGTGAAGATGCAGCATGTCCAGTGCTGAGTTAGTGTATTTTCTAATCTCAGAATCTCTCTGCTCCAGGTACATCTTCCTCTGGTGTATCAGGATGTGTATTTGTCTGCTGAATTTTTCTTTTTTTTTTTATGGCTTTTCCTGGGTCCTAACCTCCATCTCTTGGTATAATTTCATTGTCCCTCACTGATGTTAATAACAGCTTCCAGTTTAGTATCATCTACAATTTTTAATCAATGTGCTGTTTGTTAATAATCTGGGGGAGGGGTAAAGAGTGGGATCCTCGAAGGTACATCGGCATCTAGGTCGTGGTTTTAGGCACTGCTGCAATTCCCCAAAGTTCCCACTCAACTGCCATCAAACTCTGTCAGCGCCTAACCTCACTTGGTACCTAAGGTGTTTGTGTGCGGGGCAGAGGGATGGTGGGAGAGGGTTTCCTCTGAGCATGCACACTGCAACCTCAATCTCGACACCCAGGTATCTGTCGCCTGCCGGAGTATGTGCAGTACTGCCTCCTGGTAGGCGTTCAGGCACTTATCTCCCACCTGTGCCCTGGAGTTATTACAAACCAGGGAAGAGAGGTGTTTGGCTCCCTAAGTCACATGCAGAGGCCTGATCCAGTAGGCATGTTCAGAGGCTGCCTGCCAGATCGGGTCTCACAAGTGAGTTTACACTACATCTAGGAGGTGGGGGGACAGGAAGGCATAGCCTTATAACCTTTAACCTAGTGGTTAGGGTACTCACTTGGGCTATGGGAGACCCCCCTCGCCCTGGTTCAAGTCCCCCCTCCTCCTGAGGAGAAGAGGTTTGAACAGGGATCTGACACATCTCAGGTGAGTGCCCTAAGCACTGTGTCTCCCTCAATCTCTCCTATTGAAGCTATTCCACTTTAATTAAACAATTGACTGATTAACTATTAATTGGGCCAGAGAAGGAGTTAGAATGACTCTGTAACTAGGAGTCTCCCACATCCTGGGTGAGTACTCTGTCCACTAGGCTCAAGGTTACAAGGGAGTTTCTTCTGTCCCCCCACTCCATTTTGTTTCAGGCCCCATGCACAACTTAAGCAGCCAAATGGCTTCTCACCCCCTGGTCATGAATCAGAGCAGAGATGGCCACCTCCTTGCAGCCTTGTCTTAGGCGCCTGTCTCTGGGAGAGGGGTGGGACTTAGCGCACACCCCTCATGTCGGCATCTCCCATTGGTAAGCTTAGGTGGGTCCCCACCTAGTGTGCTGGCTTTGTGGATCCCATTCTTTGGCAGCTCTCGTGCTCTCCCCATTCATGGTGTAGGGGGTGTAACTTGGCTTTGTGGAGTGCAGGGGTGTTCCTCTGACTTTTCTAGGCACCTAAAAGATAGGCCTTGCAACGCTGCGCATACTAGCACCTAAGTCCCATCGTGGATCCCACCAATGTGCTTGATAGAAGCAGATCTAACAGCATTTCCCCTGGCGCTTTGCTGGTCTTTTGCTCCGTACGCTATCTTTGTGGATGATCCTTTGGCCAGTTTTCAGTCTATTTCTTAGTACTTCCATCCACATCAAACCAAACAAATTTGTCAACCTTTGGAAATACCGTCTCAGGCCTGATGATGTAATGGGCTGCTGACGGAACTTGTTGCCAGCTTGAGCACTAGGTTTTTTTTTAAAAAACTGGATAACTAATAAACTTACCCAAGTTTGATTGAGTTTCCTTGAGAGCTGTGAACTCTGAATTGTCACTAGTCACCTAACCTGTATTTACCCATTTCAGCAGAACTCTCCACTGAACTAATTTTCACTCCATTACCAGTGTGGTAGGTGCTAAGATGCTGCATAACTGTACAGGGCTCCTGCTGATGTGCTCAAGTTTCAGGAGCTAGAACCCTGAATAGATAGAGCTATGTTTGCTGATTTCAGGTCAGGTGCTCCAACCCCAAGGAATGAAAGGGTTCATTTGAGCCTAATGTTTCGTTCTTGTTTGTTAAAGACAAAAGCTAGGAAATGGCTACGTTTATTCTAGACACCATGTATGTTGCTGTGTTTGGAGCAGGGTGGGCCAGCTGCTTATAGCTTTCTCCCCTTCCCATCGCTCAAAGGTGAAATGCAGATTTGTTTCTAATTTTCCAAAATAAGCAATGACATCGCTTGCTTTAGTTTTTTTGTAAAGCAATTTTCCCATAGCACTAGAATAAACCAAACGAGATAGTCACACTGCATTTCCTTCACCCATTCACCTTGTTCACCATGACATTCCAAAACTAATTACCACCATTCATAATATTCCTTAGCTAACCACATTCACACCTTATGAGTTGTTATCTAGCCTCTGTTATATTTATGTCCACATTTTCTAAGTGTTCCCTCACCTACATTTTATCAGTAGCTGTATCTAATGGGCCTTCATTACTTCTTAATAGTCTGTATCTCTCTGCTTTATTGTTATTTTGAAGTGAGATTTTTAAAATCCAGTTTGGTAACTTGGCCATTTTAGAACCATCATTACTTTGATTCCCTCTTACATGTTGAATAGGTCTGTTTTCTACATTGTAGTTCCTTCTCCCACTGGTATATTTGTACAAACTCTTCTGATTTTTCCTCAATGCCTTTTGTTGACAGTAACTCATTTTGCTTTTCATAATGTCCTTATCTTTTCTCTTGAAGACTTAATAAGCCACATATATTTGGTTTAGTTCACTCTCCCTTATTTAGATTCTTTCTAATCCTCAAATTCTGGAGAAGTCACCCAGTAATCTCAACCTGCCAACCTTCTGCTTCATAATGTTTCTGTTGCTCTTGTAATCATCATTGGACTTATCAGTGTACACATGACATCTGAAGGAATCATCTCTCTGGATTTTAGTTATTCCCTCACTAGCTTATATTATTCATTAAGAACATAAGAACAGCCACACTAGGTCAGACCAATGGGCCTTATAGCCCAGTATCCTGTCTTCTGACAGTGGCCAGTGCCAGATGCTTCAGAGAAATGAACAGAACAGGGCAACTATTGAATGATCCATCCTCTGTCATCCAATCCCAACTTCTGACAGAGATTTAGGGGCACCCAGAGCATGGAGTTGCGTCCCTGACCATCTTGGCTAATAGCCATTGATGGACCTATGCTGCATGAATTTATCTAGTTCTTTTTTAATCCAGATATGTTCATTGAATCCAATTATACTTCAGTATTTATATTTAGCATTATTTCCAGTTAATCTTTTATTTCCCATGCCCCTCGCATTTGAATAAGCCCAATTTTGAAATACTCTTTTATTATTGCCCTATCCAGCTTTTGATGATGATCAGAAAATAAAGGCAAGGGTTGGTTGCTTATACACCTCTACCCCGATATAATGCAGTCCTCAGGAGCCAAAAAATCTTACCGCGTTGTAGGTGAAACCATGGTATACCGAACTTGCTTTCGCCTTGAGCATTTCCATTATTAATAGTCACTTCTCGCCCCCTGACTGACCCCTCAGAACCCCCGACCCATCCAACCCCCCCCCCCGTACCCTGACTGCCCCGACCCCTATCCACACCCCCACCTCCTGACAGGCCCCCTGGGACTCCCACGCCCTATCCAATGCCCCTGTCCCCTGACTGCCCTGCCCCCAGAACCATCCAACCCCCCGTCCCCTGACTGCTCCGAGACCCTCTGCCCCTTATCCAACCTCTCGGCCCCGGCCCGGCACCCTTAACACGTCGCTCAGAGCAGCGTGTTGGAGCCAGACGCGCTGATCCGCCGGAGCGCACAGCCCCGCCCGCCCCACAGAGAGCGCCGCTTTACTGCATTCTGTCCGAATTCGTGTTATATCGGGTCGCGTTGTATCGGGGTCGAGGTGTACATGGTGTTAATTACACAATAGGTGGCAGGTCCTGGGGCTGGTCTACAAACAGATTTTTGTACCCATTTAATTCCGTTTAGACATGAATACAGTTAAATCAGTGCAACCCCATTAGTGTGGATTCAGTTATACTGGTAGAAAGGTGTTTATAACTTGTTTCAGCGTACCAGTTGGGATTTGGTTAGCATTTGGGGTTTTATCAATCTTAAACTCCGTTTCTAAACTGATGTAGTTAGAGCTGTACAAAAACTGTGTGCTGTTGCCTTAAGGCCAAAATAAGCCTGCTGTAAGCTTCCTATTGATGTCTCTGGGCCAGAATCAGTGGAACTATGCCATGAACTGTGGCTTTAAAGTTTTATGTCAGCTGTAGATGGATCAGAAAATGGTCTGACAGTTAAAATGGCTTGATCTGTGCTGATTTGGGGTTCAAAAGGTGTGCAAAATGAATGTAATTTAAATGCTTTTTCTTTCAACAGGTATCAGTATAGTGAAAATTGTTGTCTAAACAAAGTTTATGGTCAAGCCTATTCTAACTTGGGTTTAAAGGTGCAAAACTGCTTCTACAATAGGTGCTACGTGGTATTGCAAATTCAGTCCTAAGTGGGCCAAATTGTATAACTGTATTTCTACCAAAAAAAAAATCCTACTTTCTTTCCTAGTCAAGGTCCTAAGATCACCTTCGAACTCCAAGTGTAAATTATATTGTGGTTTGTGTCACCACTGAACCTGGCCAAAATCCTGCGGGGGGGCCTTAGTTTGACATTTCACTTACCTGCTACACCTTCCACAATGCTTTTGGGCAATAAAGGAAAAACAGCTGCAGTCCTTGATGCCTGCACATGTACCCTGATTCCTGCACCTTCATGTGTATCCTCATCGTAAGCAAAGGATGGAGTGTCTGTCATTCTGTGGCAATGCTGAAACCAAAGTTGAAAGGACAAACCACTAAGACCCAGACCCCAAGAGTTATTTAGATGTCCAGTTCTCATTGACTTCAATGGAAGCTAAGAGCATAAATACCCTTTTTGAGGATCAGGGCTTAATAGGTAGGATTCTCGATGTCCAGCTTAGTTTTGCCCTGTTATAGTCTCCTCCTGCAGTTGCGTAGCATACTTTTACCAGATGCTCTTGTAAAGAGTTTTCCCTAAAACAAATTCAGTACTTTAAAATTTATGCACTAAATAGTTATCATCGTTTTATCTTAAACAACAAGAGGAAAGAAAACTAGAAAAAAGTGAGTTGAAAAATATCAGGATTGTTCCAGGTGATTGATATTACAGGTGGTTAAGTAGTTCTGTTCAGAAAATTCCCAATTTGGAAGAGGTAGCAATTTGTGTGCATTTTGTGTTGGAAAGAAAATGTGGATGTAGCGGGTTGTTGCCCAGAATTATTTCAGATGTTCTTAGGAGTGGCTAACAGCATGAATATACTTGCCAGGATGAAGGGGTTTGTAGCTTATTCAACCTCTATTGCAATAGGCAAAAGACCATGTGGTAGAGGTTTGCCTCATGGTTGCACAGGTATGGAGCAAGGGTGACCAACTGTTACAAGATAAAATATTATATAAGGTTATTTATTTGGTTATTTTAATTCCATGATTTCCATTTTGCTAACTAATCTGTTTTCATTTGAAATGTCTTTGCAGATAAGCAAGCAGCAGCTCCAGATAGTCAAGGATCGATTCCAAGCATTTCTCAATGGAGAGACGCAGATTGTGGCTGATGAAGCTTTTATTAATGCAGTCCAAAGTTATTTCGAGGTAAGGCGTGATGGTGAGGCAATTGTTGGGCATGAAATATACAAATGAGCACAGCTCACAATGATGTCTTATGAACAAGTGTTGCATGGCCTCTTCTGCATTAAGTCCCATCCAAATTTCTTTGGATATGCTTGGACAGCCAACAAATAAACTCAGTGCTGTTTAAACCAAATCTCCCAAAATATTTTAAAGAAAATTTAAATTATAGTTCAACAGTTAAATCATCTGTGCTAAGTTTAGTGCCATGCTAAATGTGTACTCCTGCATAATGTATCTAAATACTTCACGTTCTTACTCTTGGGTTAAATTCTTACTCTTGGGTTAAATTCTGTCCTAATTGATACCTCCACATTGCTGTTGAGGTCAGTTGGGCCAAATTCTCCCCTCCATTCAGCCCAGTGGTATGTGTAGAGAAATATTAGGGATGAATGTAGCCCACTGGGGTGACGTGGAATGTAGAAAAGAAAGAATATGGCTCTTTGAGGGTACTGTCATAATGTATGTGGTGACCAACAAGAATAGCAAAGGCCTTGAAAAGCTTTACATATTGCAATAGAGGGAGTCATTGTGTCTCATTCAGAGGTGACACAGATTACTTGCTAATGACAACTGCAAAGACTTCAATGCCCCAAATGCTTCAGTAAAATTAGTCAAAAGATAAAATTATAAATATTTTATTGACAGCCACTAATAGTACTTAATAATACACTTACAATCCTGTTTACAATTCAGAAAATGTTTTGTTGGGGGCATTTTAAGGCCGTAAAATCACATCTGTCCTTCCACTCCCTGCTAATATTTGTTCTAACTAGCTATTTATACATTAAAGGGACATTGACCAAGTTGGCTACTTCAGATTTCACTTACCTATTTTTTCCTGTTAACAAATTTACATTTCCTACTTTGCCGGCATATTCCCCAGTCTACCCGCATATATGCACATTGCATATATGAACTGTTTGAACAGTAATTCTTCCTTTGCGTGTTTTTTTCAACCAATCCAGTAATCCAGCTCTCATGAGCAACTCTGCAATAACTACAGCTGGTTAATAACTTTTTTGACAGAAAATGCACTTTCTGCAAAATCAAAATTTTCCATTTGTAAAACTGACTTGCCTGAAATATTTCGTTTTGGGTAGGTTCAACCCAAACTGGAATAGTTAATTTAGTAACTGACCCAAAATGTTCAGCTGTTTTGAAATGAAAAACGTCAGTGATTATTAGCTGTATTACCATGACACCTAGGAGCCCTATTCATGGAGCAGGACCCCATTGTGCTAGGCACTATACAAACACAGAAAAAGAGTATACCTGCTCCAAAGAGCTTACAATCAAAGTATAAGACAAGAGAAGACAGATGGATATAGACTCGGGTTGCCAACTTTTTAATTGCACAAAACTGAACATCCTAGCTCCTCCCCTTCCCTGAGGCCCTCTCCCCCACTCATTACATTTCCCCCTCCCTCGGTGGCTCACTATCCCCCACCCTCACTCACTTGGGCTGGGGAAGAGGGTTAGGGTGTGGGAGGGGGGGTGAGGGCTCTAGCTGAGGGTGCGGGCTCTGGGATGGGGCCAGAAATGAGGGGTGCAGGATGGGGCTGTGGGCTGGGGCAGGGGATTGGGGTGTAGGAGGGGGTGCAGGCTCTGGGGTGCAGCTGGGGATGAGGGTTTGGAGTGAAGGAGGGGGCTTCAGGTTTGAGGGGGCTTGGGGTTGGGGCCTGGGCTTATCTCCAGCTGCTCCCAATCAGCGGCGTAGCAGGTAGGCTAAGGCAGGCTTCCTACCTGTCCCGACTCCGCGCTGGACAGCAGATGTAGCCAGCAGCAGGTCCAGCTCCTAGACGGAGGCGCAGCAGGCAGCTCCGCACGCTGCTCTTGCCTGCGGGCACCACCCCTGCAGCTCCCATTGTCCGCGGTTCCCAGCCAATGGGAGTTCAGAGTTGGTGCTTGTGGCAGGGGCAGCAAGCAGAGCCCTGTGGGCATCTCCCATCTAGGAGCTGGACCTGCTGGCCGCTTCCGAGGCGCAGCGTGGTGCCAGGATGGGTAGGGACTAGCCTGCCTTAGCCCCGCAGCATCACCGACCGGGCTTTTAACAGCCCGGTCAGCATCTGTGAGGGTCCCTTTTCGAGCGGGTGTTCCGGTTGAAAACCAGACACCAGACAGACAGCACCGGGAAAGAAGTGAGGCCATACTGATAAGCATAATAGACAGTGGTCTCAGCATACCATCAGCCTAAGAAAACAAGGAACTGCATTTCCCTATCAGCACATTGCCTTCTAGGAGTTGTCATTCCAGCCCCCATTGTCAGAGCCACCCTTAAGATTTATGGTGCCGTACGTAGTCTTATTAAACTGGTGCTCCTATGCCTGACTTGCTCTTAGCGACACAAACATAAGCTTACAGTGCTGGAAAACTTGTCACATGCACTTTATTAAAACCAGTTTAAACAAATTAAGCACACTATAATGCTAATGGACTATACTTGCACTAAAGAAGTAGCACTATAGAAACCATTCTGATTTGATAGAATGATACAAATATATTTTTTAAAATTTTGTCAACATTATATTGGAAATTTCTATGAAGAGGTATTGAAACAAGGATTTGTTGTTAATTAAAAGCAATCTTTCTGCCTTTTTTGGCTGCAAAATCAGTAATAATCTCATCGTATGACAAAGTGATGTCTTTTTCGATTGCAAGAATAGCAAGACCAGTCAAGCATTCCTGACTCATTGTAGAGTGGAGATAGTTTTTAATGAGCTTTAGTTTTGAGAAACTCCATTCTCCTGATGCTACTGTTACAGGAATTGTCAGTAGAATACACGTGGCAATGTACACATAACAAGTTTGCTGGTATGAATAAACTGTACAGTCTCCATCACAGACTTTACATGTGGCACCATGGATGACGACGTACTCAATTTTGTACAGTTCAAGTCCATTTAAATCAAAACTATCAACGTGCTTCAAGAGGCTCTCTAGGTTCTTGCACTTCTCATTAGCTGCTCTTGTTTTCCTATTTTGTTGAATTTAGTTATGTCATACAAAACCCCAGACTGTTCATGGTGTGCTCATAAGGTATTAAACCTTTCATCAACCGCAGATATTGCTTTATCCATCACAACATTCGAAAATTCAACCTCAAATTTCTTTTCTTGATCTTCTATGAGCTCATCTGCTCCTTCATATTCCACTTGCCGTTTTTTCCTCTAAACTCTCGTCATGGTCGGACATGGAAATTTTGGTTCTACACCAAGTGCCTCTGCAAACTCCCTGACTGTAACCTGTGCTGCTTTCAATCCAGTTTCTCTGTATTTCAGTAAAAAAGTCTTGTGTTGTTTAGTAACGTAAGTGTTGAATCAAGCTGCATCGCTGGACTCTGCATTATTTTGCTTATTCTTGTTAAAATCTCAAGTGTGTCATACCAGATTATGACAGATGTTAGAAACTTGAAGTTGGATATTTCCAAGGCCAATGACTATGCTTCACTTTTGGCTTTTGGATCTCTGGCTTCTTCCAAAATAACAATCAGTGCTTCATAAACTTACAATGATCTCAAAGTTTTTACACTTTGCTTTCCCAGTGTGTCTCAGATAGAGGCTTTGACATGTGCTTTGAATATTTGAATTCGGAGTCAGTGCTTGGGGCGGGAGCAGCGAGCGGAGCCCTGTGGCCTCCATCCTCCCCTACCTAGGAGCCGGACCTACAGGCTGCTTCTGGGGTACAGCGCGGTTCGTTGAGTGGAAGCTGAAAGGAGCACGTAAATACATTGCAGCAAACCAAAAAAAGAAATAGCTTCTACAGAAGACTTGGCCATATCACATAAAATCATTATTAAGGCTGTGGCATGCACATGGAACAAAAAAGTCTCGTGGATTTTCTGCCAGCAATCCAGCTTGCACGCCAGAAATGCATCCTCTCATATTGGCACCATTATCGTAGCCTTGTCCTCTAATGTTCATTACGGACAATCCAATTAGTTTTAGTTCATTAAGGAGAGCTTGAAGTCCAAAACCTGTAGTGTCCTCTACTTCTAAAAATGTGATAAATTATTCCTTAACTGTAATCTCTGCTGAATCACTAATGTCGACAAATCTCACTACTAATGACATCTGTTCTTGATGACTTATGACCGGAGTGCAATCTAGAATTATGGCAAAATATTTTGCCAAAGAAACCAATGAAACAATTTTGTCTCACTTTACCACTCATTAGCGTGATCAGTTCATTTTGAATTGTTGGTCCCAAATAGCGGTCATGTATTTTCATTTAGTCTTCAGAGATGTTCATTCATCACTGTCAGATTTTTCCCAGCAGTTGTAGAAGACCCCAAAAATTGCCATTTTGGGGCTGGTATAATTTCTCAGCGCTTCCTCTAAAAGCAAGATTGTTTGTTGATAGATATTCAACAATAGATAATAGACATTCAAGAACACGACGCCAATGCTGCTTCTCTGGCTCCAGCAATCTTTGATTTGGACATCAAGAGTTGTCTGATTTTTTTTTTTTTTAACCTTACGCTCAGCTCACATCATTTGTGCATGCTTTCAATGTGGTGGTGTGCCTCTTCATGCTGTAGTAACATGTGACTAAGATTTTGCCAATCTTTAATATCCACGGTTGCTATGTTAAAATTGTAACTATTGAAAATCTTTCATGGGAAACAAAATACAGCATCCTTGCATTTAGAGTACACAAGCCACTGTCCGTTGACAATTTCACCGTTAGAAAGTCTTTTGTAGTAATTGTTTTCTGTGAATTTCCTACCTCTAATGTCTTTAGGATATTCGAGACCTTCTATTCTCACAGGGCCTTTCTCAAGTATAATGGCGCATAATTTATTTAAAGATTGCGGCCATGCACCAGTGTCCTCTCTATCCCATGCTAGTACAGTTTCAACTGTTTTGTGTCTGCATCTGTTTCAAATGATTGTTCCGTGTGTTCTTGAGTTTCTTGAGCTTTGTCTGCATAAAAATTTTCTTCAGCAGTTACTTGATGATCTCTATCAACTTCGTTGTTTTCATGACATACAAACTTAAGTATGGAACCCTTCTATGCTTGTATAGCTAATTCTATTTCATCTTTCCGTTTTCTTTTTTGTGACCCAGAAAGTTGTTTTCAATATGACATAACTATGACGACAACTTCATTTTTTGAAAGAAAGAACTGTTTAAATTACTGTCAGTTTATCAGAAATATTATTTAAAATAAGTAATATAGGATAGACATGAGTCTGTGACCTTGAGCTAGTGTGGAGACACCTCAAAGGTTCTGCACCCTGGCTGAGACACAATAGAGTTGGAAGCCCATGTCATTTTTACAAAGTCACTTTTTAGTTTTAAATGTGTAGTGGGCATCAGTCTTAATGCTAGTTTCAACTCTCTATCAACCTTCTACTGTAACTAGATCAATGGCATTATCCAGTTTAATAAGCTGGGTTTCCAAACAGCGGGAAAATAGAACCCTAGTTTTATTCCTAGGTAAAGCACAAAGGGACCAAAATGAAGCCAGCACAGAATCATCTCATCTAGATTAAGGTAGGACGGAAATGTTACTATCCACTAAAATTAGTGCAGCATGGACAGAGACAAGCTAATTTATTTTTCCAATCTAATATGCCCTTGTTACAGAAGGACCCTCTCTAGGTTTTGTCACTCATCCTTTCTGATAAACAATGTCAATTATGACTCTGAACTTCCATCACCAGTTCATTGTACACAGACAACTGAGTAATCAGATGCTGATAACTTCTGATCACTTGCAATCTTGACTGGATATCAGAGCACTGTGTTAGCACCACGACTGCCTGAAGAGCCACTCTTTTTCCATTAAGAGCTTATTCAGAAAAAACAATATTCTTTTGAGCTATTTCTGTGTTGCACCCACACCTCTAAGCTCTGCCGGTTCATATGTCTGACCTTAACATTGTCCAGTCCGTAAATTGTGCCTTATATTTGTTTGGAAAGATGTTGGCAATAGCACCACGTTTTAGGCACGGCCAGAAATACATGATAAATCCGTGCCTCTAAAGTTCCATCAAACACTGACATTTTCACAGCTCTAGCCTGATCTGCTGCACTGATTCTTCACAAGGAAGTGTCCCTGGCCTTTTTAACTCCTATTAATCAGGTATTTACTCTGACAGTTGGACAAAATATTGTGAAAACTTAAGACATTGGCTGCCCAACCTGTGGGCTGGCAAAAACTATACTGACTCGCTAGAAAAAAAGCAAGAGAATCTTAGTACGCTATATGGTCACTCTCTACACTAGTCAGGAGATGAGCATATTACAGTTGTTGGAGGGCCCTATTTAGCAGTAACAGGGCTAGAGGAAAGCCTGTCAACATTTTGTGTTTCTCTGATGAAAACCAGCCCACTCCCTCCCCCAAACCAAACTTGTCACAAATAATTGTCGTCAACTTAATTTTCTGTTTTTGGATAAGATATTGATTTTTTTTACCAAAAAAAAAAATAAAAATATTGAAATTGGATTCAGGATTGTTAGCAAGCATTTTTGGCAAAGAAAGTTGTTAAATGACAATCTAACATGATTTTGATTTTAAGTGTCACCAAGACTCTGGCAAAAAAGGGAAAACTGGTCCATTTTGAACCCTGCGACAAACATAAGGTTGAAAAAAAAAAATGCTCAGAGCTGATCAATGGCAACACAGTCCTGCTTTCATGCTTGGCTCACCACCGGCCTGCAGTAGAGGAGGAGATAGGTGGAAAGCCGCGGGACCCCAAAATCGACCTCTTGAGGTGCAGCGGGGCAGCAGCAAACCCTCAGGTCAGGTCACGCCATCGGGCAGCACTGCCAGCACCTCAGGGATGGGGAACCCGTGGGGCCCTGGGGTGGACTGCTGCCATGCCTGCTGGGTGAGGGACACGCTCCCCAGCCCAGCTGTGCGTATTCCAGCCTGTGCGGTCACTTGGAACGGAGGCGATTGGGCTGGCTGCCGAGGAAGTGAGTCACTTCCTTGTCACGCAGCCACCCAGCCCAAACACCTGCACCCCACCCAGCCCTGCTGGGGGGGTAGGTGGCCGCTCCACGGGGGGGGACTGCACTCAGCGCTGCGAGGCAGGGGGGACAACAACACTTCGTTTTGCCGGGGGAGGAAGAGAAGAATGTGCATTACACAGGAGCAGCAAAAGGATATCACCGGAGGTGGCGCCGGCCGGCCGGCCTGCCTCACCTCACACCAGCCGGGAGAGAGTCGCACAGGTGAATTTCCCCCGCCCCTTCCCAGAGACCTCAGCAGTACCCTCCCTCAGAATGCACCGCTGCGCCAGTGCGTTTGGCTCCACGACCCGACCCCGCTCGGACCTGCGTGCTGTCCCGTCCCGGCTGTGGTGCCCTACGCAGCCACGTATGCCTAAGGACGGCCCTGCCCGTTGTCTCCTGTGCGTGGAAGACTACATTTCCCATACACTAATGTGCTGATATCTCTCCAGCCAAGACACACAGTGCATCATGGGAGTCTCATGAGTCTGGGTGCATTTTGGGAGATGTGGTTTGGGATCCTGATGCCTCCATTCTCCTCTCTGAGCCAGGCTCCCTGGCCTGACTGTCTCCCATAATACACATAAACCCATGCGACTCCTTTGATTCACCGCACAGCTCAGTCAGAGGCCAGTCAGCCCCATTGCCTTATGGGAAATGTAGTCCTCCAGGGAGCCCAGGCTATAGGAGAAATTAGGGCCAGAACTGTTTGTTTTTGTGAGTTCAGGGTATGTCTGGGCTACAGTAGTACAGCTACAGCACTGCAGCGGTGCCACTGTAGTGCAGACACATCCTACCTCAATGGAAGGGGTTTTTCCATCAATGTCGTTAATCCACCTCTCCAAGAGGTGGCAGCTAGGTCATGGAGGAACTCTTTTGTTAACCAAGCTCATCTGTGATGGGGATTAGGTCAACCTAACTACATCGTCTGGGGCATAAAATTTTTCACAGCCTTACCACTGTAGCCAGGCTGATCTAATTTTCAGAGTAGGTCTCAGAAATTTAGTAAGAGACAGAGCCGTGGAACTGGCTTCAGTTTGGCAGTCTGTAGGTGTGGTGAATGGGCCTGAATCTCATCTCGCACTGGTTTTACATCAAGCAAATCCATCATGTCCTGCTGCTCTCATCAGGCCTGATTCTCCTTTTGCCTAAAGGAGTATACTTTACATGCTGAGGTGATGTGCGGTGTGGGCATAGCAGGGATACTTGCTAAATCTGTCTTATCATATAGCCTACAAAATGTTCACTTATTTGTTTTTACCAGCCGCACCCTCCTTCCTGCTTCCTCTGAGCGAAAGTTACTTATTGTACAAACTAATGGCCTTTTACTGAAAACCAATGGCAAAATTCCCATAGAATTCAATGGCATAGGAACAGACCCTCGGGGACTATCAGAACAATGCAGGTTACACTGCTTTATCAGTTACACTTCAAGTGTAAAGTGGGCTGATCAGAAGATGGATGTAACTTGCATCCTCCTTCGTTCTTTCCTTTTCAGAAACCATCCCCACTTTTCCAGGAAAATATGTAAGATTCTATAATGGGGATTGCTGTTTTTTATATTTGAGTGCTTGAAATTGCCTTGATGGATGCAAGATTCCATAGACACTTCACAAGGCAGTTAGTTTGATCTTGCGTGGGTTTAATAGTTCAATTGTTTCTATGTTGCACAGTGGCCTCAAAATGATCTAGTGGCACAATTATTGATTAGGAGTCCAATTAATGTAATAGAAAACAGTACGACGTGGCTGGCCTGGTTGATCCAACGTGTTTTCCTTGCAGTGAGCTTTCTAATTGGTTACTCTGTTGCATTTGAAAACACTTATACATAGTCCTTAAGAAACCAAAAACTGCTCAGAGGGATTGACATCAGTTGTTTTGAGCAGATTACAAAAATGACTCTAATTTAGTCTGATGCAATTTTGACTTTTCTGTTGTATTAAATGGAGAGTTGAAAATTGCCTATAACTGAGCGACCATATAGCATATAGTAACTTTAATAAGGCATCCCTTCAGCAAATGTGTTGAATAATGGGGTTGTTTTTTTTCCAGTTTTCAAATGATAGAAAACAGTTGGAAGGCAATAAAAGAATTAATGTGAAACTGGGGACAAGTTCACCCAATAATACTCATACATTTAATTCATATCATTTGCACAATTCCAAGGCCATAAACCATAATTAGGACACATACTGCTCTAATTATAAAAAGAAAAGGAGGACTTGTGGCACCTTAGAGACTAACCAATTTATTTGAGCATAAGCTTTCGTGAGCTACAGCTCACTTCATTGGATGCATTGGGTGAAGTGAGCTGTAGCTCACGAAAGCTTATGCTCAAATAAATTGGTTAGTCTCTAAGGTGCCACAAGTACTCCTTTTCTTTTTGCGAATACAGACTAACAGGCTGCTACTCTGAAACCTGCTCTAATTATGTTCCTTTTGAAAGAAAAGTAATATTTTGACAATTAACTAGATTTGGTAATGAATAGTCTTCATTGTACTAATTAGTTTTTAGGATTAATCACCATTAAATCCGTAGTTGTTGACATGTTGTTGTCATTTAGTACAGTGGATGTCTTTATAACCTCACTTGTACGTTTCAGTCCAGCAGTAAACCAGGGCACAATTCCGTATGATTCTAGCTTCACATGTTTACATCCACATACAGAATGTATATGAATGGTTGTGTAAAATACATAATGATGCAAAGCTGGGAGTGTTTGTATTGTCCAATCTCCATACCTGTTCTTAAACTTGAGGGCTGTTAATTCAAGGATGTAAGCAGATCAAATAGGTCAGGGTAAAACACACGGAGAGAGACCCTCTGTAACCCTAGAAGACTCGAGAGTTCAAAATCAGCATCCTGAGTTGCTGCTGGAAATGAATTGTAAGCAAGTGCAGATGCCACAATGTACTGTGAATGTTGTGCTCTCTGAGAAATATCACTGGGGGCAGTCGCAGTCTGCTCTTGCTGGAGTTTGAGTGATTATTCCGGTGAATTTGGGATTATTGGCAAAATTTCACATTTTCCTCCTGAATGGTTTCTGGGTACTGTAACAGGAGTTTTCAGTCTCTCTGTATGTAAATAGCTAGTTAGATTAGATGGCACTAAAGAACATACAGCTCTGGTCATAGCTTTTGGAGGACCACTGAAACTTCTTGTGCACTGCAAATGGCTTTCTTTGTGCAGCTCTTAACACAGATTTTCACACCCTTCCTCCGAAGGGAAGAAGGACTTGTCAGAAGGGGGATTGGTTTATCTGAGCAGTGTAATTTATTTTTATCAGCCTTCCTGCCAATCGTCTTTCTCTCTCCAAGCTACTCACCATAAAAGGTGAAGATCTAGAATGGTTTATAAATTGTTGAAGTGGAGAAAAATTCAATGGTAAAACCTTGAAGAGAATTTAAACTCCCATGCATGATAGCAAAGGGCAGCAATTGCGGTTGTGTGGGGAAACATATAATTCATCCCTGGTTTAGCTTTGCTGAATTGGTCTAATGATCCCAGCTCTCTCTTTTCTCTAGGCAGATAGGAACAGAGTAATTTTCATCCCTCATCCAAAAAGGTATTACCAGGAGATTGTCAGTTTATCACTGCTTCATTGAACACATGCTCTTGGAGAGAATGTTTCCAAGATGGCAGTGGGATTTAAGACACGCTTAACTGATTGCTTAGATGGGACTGACTGTGAGAGGAAAAAAACAGACTATTTAAACCCAGCTGGGAGGAAAATGAAGGGGGGAAGATGCTGTGAAGTTATTTGCAGTTTCTCTCCACTTCTTTGTTGAAATCTTGTTCTGACCAGCTCCAGCATACAGTAGATTTTGCTTATTAGCCACTCCTTGTTTGCCAGCA
Organism: Natator depressus; assembly: GCF_965152275.1. Lineage (NCBI taxonomy): Eukaryota > Metazoa > Chordata > Testudines > Cheloniidae > Natator > Natator depressus. The sequence goes on along the minus strand of NC_134240.1, from coordinate 4,878,863 downwards.
AAAAGTTGCCATTATCCTACAGTTGCTAATAAGGAGAAGGCAGGTTTGTGCGGCTGCAGCTGGGGGAAGAAGTTCTGGGATATGCCTCTCCTGGCTGCAGCCGTGCAAACCTGCCTGCGGGAAGGGCAGCATCGGGGAGGGGACTGCAGTCTGGATGCTTGAGCTTTCTGCAGAGAGCAGGGGCCAATGGAGCTGTATGGTACCTCTCCCTGCACTCTCTGGGGTCAGGGCTCAGCACGTCCCAGCTCTTCCTTCCCTGGCTGCAGCCCCAAAGAGTGCAGGAGAAATACCATGCATCTCTGGAATCATCACCTCCAACACTTCCTTCCCTGGCCGCAGCCACGCAAATATGCCTGCAGCTGGGGCTTTTCTTCCAAAACAAGCTTTCAGTAGGTGGCATGCAATTGCCAATATCAGAATCCCTTTCCCATTAAAGTCAATGGGACAGGATTGGTTCCCGGAAAAATGTTGCTATTAAGTGGAAATTGTTAATATTGAGGTTGCTATTAAGTGGAATCTACTATACTTGTAACTGTGACGTATCTAAAAATATATATTTTAGCTTCTAATAATTTAGCTTCCAGCAAACACTTGAACAAAACCTACAGAACTGACAACCTTTGTTCCTTTGCAGATAGGCACCCACACGGGTTCCACTGATGTAGCCATACTGCTAAAGTGAGAGCAAAGAACCTGTCATGGACATTACTACATTTCACACAATCTATTGCTGTGCTCTGGTACGGCAGGCTTTAACCTTCTGTACAAAAACCCCTTGGTTATGCAAGTAATTCACTGTCTGTTGTTCCTACAAAGGAAGCCTGTTCCTCTCTCTCTGGCCATCCTGACTAACCGGGCAGATGAGAAAGTGTACACAGGAAAGATGTTTTCCACCACCCCAAAACAATCTTTTCACTGGTACCTCTTGGGTTATTGCCACACACCAATCTGCCAGGCAAGCACCTCAGTTCTACAGCGCGTTGCCACCCACTCCTGTTCAGCTGTAAGTGCTCTGCACTTCCATAGAGCTTTAGGCTGGAGCTGGTCGGTCTTTTTACACTGAAACAGTTGTTCGATGGAAAATGCAGTTTCCACTAAGGGTGGGGGGGGAATGTTTTGCTGACTTTTTTTTTAATTATATATAAATATTCTGTCAGTGAAAATGGAAACAAAATATTTTGCTTCAGGTCAGTTTGACACAGAACTGCATCTACCTATATGGCAGTGGTGCCTTATGGGAGTTGTAGTTCAGGCACTTACTTGACCTTATTCTCTCCTCTGAGCCAGGTACCTTGACCAGACTACATCTTCCATGAGACAATGCAATCTCCCTTCTGATTGAGCTGTGTGGTGTATCCTGGGAGTCACATGGCTGCCACATAGTCTGGCCAGTGAGTCCAGCCCATAGGGAAGAATAAGAGCACCAGGCACCCAAACTACAGCACATGTGAGGCTCTCTGACACCTGAGGTCGATGCAGTTGAATGTCAGACTGACTTGAAACAAAATGTTTCAACATCTCCAAGCCGCAGTTTTTCAGAATTTTGTTATGCAAAAAATTTTAATACTTCAGGTTTTGTTTTCATCCCGAATCAGGGTGAAAACAAAGGTTGAAATAGAAAAATTGCCTGAGTGGTACAAATTCCAAATTTTTTACTCCACTTTACTCATGGTTTGGTCAAGATTTGCAGAAGGCTAATCTCATGGCAAGTAGGAGCTGTGCGGCATTGACTGGGAGTGAGGAAACTGTAGTTCGGGGATATCCAGCACCCAAGTCAGTCCTTTAAATGCAGGATGTGTTTATCAAACAACTAATTGAGCAGCACAAAACTCACTGATCGTAAAGAATTTATGAAGGCTACATTCAAAACTTATGAACCATGTAAGGAAGAATCTAATCAAATGATACATGTCATTTCAATTCACTGTCGAATCTGCTTGCTATATTTTTGTTAACAGGGCCTTGGAGAGTAGAGTAGAAAATAGGGGACAAACCTTTTCAATGTAGCTTCTACACCGTAATATGGCTTGTTAAGCCTTGGCCTGGAATACAATGGAATTTGGCAGAAGTGTACCAAATGCATTGTTAATATTCAGGTTGCGTTGGAACTGGATCCTAAAATAAACTGGATGGCTGGAATATTCTGTGCTTGAAAGTTGACAGGCACCTTCTTAATATACAAAACTAGCCTGTGTTTCATGATGTCTGAAAAAGACATCTAGACCCACTTCTTCAGAGGTACTGAGCCACAATCCTTTGAGGATCTGGGCCATAGTACCTCAAAGGGACTGGATTCCCATCAATTCAGCTTGTATCCAAACTCACTGTTGCCGAGGTCCAATAGGAAGATTATTGTATATAATGTGAGAGTGCCCTAAAAATTAAAAAAAAAAAAAAAACCTGGCCAACAGACTTTTTTACACTCCTTGATGAAACAGCATACCCCAGTTCTGTGATACTTCAAATGCCAAACTAAACTCACTGCCTCACATTAAAAATCTGAACATTAATTAAAAATGTAATTGCTGTTTATGCTTAAGGGCACTGTGGAGACTTTGAGCAAATGAAAAAAAATGCTTTAACTTTTATGGAAGAGCCAGAGAAACTACAACAGGGCTGGGTATGCTTTTCCCATGGCTATGGCATGGTCAGGATACTCTGCATCTGACCCAAACTGAACTCAAAAGCAATGTCACAGCTACCTTGAAACAGCCCTCCTTTCTAAACGCCCTGAATGCCCACTGTGTCTGTTCTTTTTACCCTTTTTTTTTTATTATAGCCTTTAAATGGAGATCTGTGTTTGGAGTTTATACCAGGGACAGTAACAACTAGTAGTTCCTATGGCACTACCTCCTTGTTTTACCAGTGGGGAAACTGAGGCACAGGGGGGCAGTGAGTTGTCTGTGGTCATCCAGCAGACCAGTAGCAGAGCTGGGAATAGACCCCATGTCTAAGTTTCAGGTCACTGGACCACACTGCTTCCCTGATTGAGTTTGGTTCCTGGCATGTGTGTCTGGCTCTCTTAGCAAGGAGTTCTAAAGTATAGACCCCAAAAAACAATAAGCACCACACCTGCTCCTGGATTCACAAGGTGGTGCTTTTAGTATCCAGTGTTCCCCCAGAGCAAGGCCAGCTCCCAAGGGGTTGGAAGGAAAGCTCTTTTTTCCCTCTACTATGTGCCTCCAGACCAGGGACTATGGCCATGCCCCTTGCCTACACAGCTTAGGGTGCAAACCACCCAAAAGGCCATATGGAAGAAATGGTCCCAGTCTGCTGCCTCTGCACATACCAGCAGATCTAGGCAGCCACAGAGGGTGGTACATGTTGTATCCTCTTAAGGGGGGATGCAGCAGGCAGGCTCCCTGCCCAGTGGGGAACTCCAGGAGGAGGCGCTGCCCATTTGGTTAGCTCCACGCACCACTCTGGGCAGCATTGCCTGGCCCAATGGCACCATGTGCTGCTCACTCTCCTTTGACTGCAGCTGCTGTTACTGTGCAAGGAGCATCAGTTGAGTGCTTAACACAGGCATGTCCTTTAGGGAGGTCTGTGATCACCTTTGCCTGCAACAGCTGATGGACGGACAGGCCGTTAACACCTCTCCCATAGCAGCATGTGCCAAGCACAAGCCCTCTGCCATAGGGACCCAGTCTGGCCCATAGCGTGTGTCTATAGTGGTTCTTTCTACCTACTGAGCTCCTCCACTGGACCTTCTCTTGGTGTCTTTATAGCTCTCTGCAAACTGCAGCTAAACATTGCACCCAAACTAAGTCCTCTCCAAATGAATAACCTGGGGCTGGCTCCCTTGGGGAAGAAGATGTCTGTCAGTTGGAAATTTAGGGTATGTCTACACAGCAATCGAGAGGTGTGATTGCAGCTTGTGTAGCCATTCCCAAGCTATCTGTTCCTAACCACCCATGATCCTGGGTATGTACACATCCCATGCCACCATGGCTTCACTGCTGTTGGTTCTCAAGCGAGATCAAAGGTAGCTTGGGTGTGTCTACACTTGGTGCAGTCACACCTCCCAACTGCAGTGCAGACACCCTTATATAAAGGAGCATGGTGAGGAACTTGTTTATGACAAACACAAACAAGTTGGCTTTCAACAGAGTGAAGGTGGTGGTGGATAAATCAGCCCATCTGACTAATCCACTGTTCGTTTTTATCTAGAGACTATTCTGTATTGCTGCCTATTTCCCACGGTCATTTCTCTTGAATGTCCCTTCAGTTTACATTTATACATTAGAAATCCACATACCCAACACTGTGGTTGGATAGCCTGAAGAATCACAGGATTTGCTTTGGGAATGGGGGAAACTTCTTTTTTAGTCAATCTGGAAACTTTACCACTGACCATCCCAGCACAGGACATAATCAGTATTACAGGTTTGAAAGGTTTCTCTGAACATTCCTATGCAGTGTTAACATGCAGCTTAATCAGTTCTCTGCATTTTGTCCTCTTACCAAAATTCTGTCCTGGCAGAATGAAAGGGGAGCAGATTAAATGTGGGGAGCCCGTGGGGTGTTTGCTATCATTGCTCTTCCTTGTTCTGGTTCTGTGGAAGTGGCGATGGTCTCTCCCGTCATTTGACTTGGGCACGTGTGATCAATAACTTTATGAAGAAAGAGGGCTTTTTTCATACTATACCAGCTTGATTTATGCTAATCTGTACAGCACTGCCATCAGATGAAAAGTCTAGTGAACCGCGCAGGCTGTGGCGGGGGGGTTGCAAAACATCTGTGATGCTGTAGAAATATTGCAAACGCCACTGGGATAAGCAGACTTCACAAACAGCAGTGCAGGGAGCCAACACCTTTTAGCTGATGGGCTTTCCACAACCTGGCCACACGCGGCTCAGCTGGCTTAGCATAGATACACAGTAGAGATTGGACATTTTGAACATAGGCTGCAAGACTTTCTCAGCCTTTCTCCTGTTCACGGGATTCTTTGTTCAAAATGTTTTCAGTGGAAGTCGGAAGAAAATGATGCGAGTTGTAAAACATCTGTTAGAAAGTGAGTGTTCCTTGCAAGGATCCTGCAGTGGAACAAAGGACTGAAGCCTAATCACCTAGCTCATGCTGCCACTCCCACAGCAGTCACTGGGATTACTCATGTGCAACTGGCAAACGGGGACTGGCTTCAAATGCATCACTCTTCTGTATCCCCTCAGTAAAAGCACTTCTCCGTGAACAGGTGGGAGCCATTATGGCCTGGCTGTTACCTGGACACTGATGTAATTCTGACCCGGTAATGACCAGGCACAGCTGCTGCCATTTAGCCATCCAGGTACCTGATTACATCTGTACTTACTCACACCCATTACCTTTTTCCATTGTTAATCATAAAACTGAAAAATCCTGGATGTAAGTCATACTTTAAATGGCCATTTTACACAGGAATTGGTTTAATGGGTGTTTTGTGGAACTGTTCACATGTGGATGAAATTTAATGTATTAACTAGCTGAAAACCTTCATTTCATTTCTGCTACTTCGCTGTTACCTGCTCAGTAGCCGATAGACTGAGAGTTGTAACTGCAAGGCCTAGGGTTAGACTGCAAGGCCTAGACGTGACAATAGGAATAGCTGACTTGCACAGTGAAAGAGGTGTTTGGTTTTCTTTTAATAAATGCTGACATATACACCCATTAGAACTTTGCAGCGATCATTCTTTCTCAGCCTGCCTTATTCATACTGGACATCCCAGAACCCACTGAGTTCACGGCTTATTTTCCAAAGAAACATGCACCGTCTTCGTGACAAACCAATTTTCCATTGCCCTTGTGTCAGCATCTCTTCGTATCTCCCCAATTCCCTTCTCTGTCTCACTTGCTGCATTCATCATTTTCTGATGTCCAGCGCCTCCAACCCCTATGTCCTTTATGGATTACCTCCTGCCTGGACCAGCTGATCACAAATCTGTGCTGGTCAAAGCAGACCTCTCGAAATGCTGCATTTTTCTAAGGCATTTAGTTCCCCTTGCTCTGAGGGTTGCCTAAAAACTGTCACTGTGTTAATTGGAATGAAGAATAAATGTAACCTCATTTCGCCAGCAAGAAGGTCACAGTGCGAGTCCCTTCACCGGCCCTGCCCTTGGCTGACTCACCACAAGTTAAACGCTCTTATCGTTCACAGATAGGCTGTATAAGTAAAAATCACAGTGTCCACTGGTGAACTTCCAGTGCAGAATGAGTGCCGTTTCAAGTCCCCTTTCACCCTGCTGCTGATGTTACCCAGCTGAAAAAGGCAAAGCTGGGAGACGGGTTAGTGAGCGTGCCCTGGACATGAGTAATTCTGGGACCGGAGTCTGGCCTGGGCTCAGCATGTGTGTAAGGAGGCAGCACGCTCTCTGACTCTCTCTCCCCAGCACTTACACACCCACGACAAGCACCGTGCTCTTTATGGACTAAAGCCCAACCCCCTCCCCTGACAGATGCATGTGAGAACATAAGCACATCAAACAGCTGGGAATGCTCTGAATGCCATGCTTGAAACACTGTGGAGTGCTATTAAAACCCTCCCAAGTCCTCGGGTCATCCCCGAGGTCTTTTAATTATTGAGAGCTCATAGCTACCCCTAGCTGCCTGCACAGCTTCCTCCCACTGTGCTGTACTCCTGTCGTCCTCTGCTTCATGAATTAAAACAGCCGTTTGTTCTCTCCAGGCAGCCGTAGCACTGTGGCTCTCGTATGGGGAGGGTGGAAAGGAGTCTTTCTCCATGTCCCCTACCTTGCTGCTCACATGGCGTTTCCTGCTCTCCGTGGGCCTGTGATGTTTTGACCCTTTCTTGTAGCAGGGAGAATATTCTCATCTAATACCTGGTCTGCTCGTTTTATCTACCCCCTGCCCCAGCTTATGTTGTGCTGGGCTTTGCAATAATCTCTTTATAACATGAGACTGAATTAAAATGCACTCTGGGTGTAACAGCCTCTGTTTCAATGGAGTTACACGTTGGCGGTGGGGATAAGAGGCTGGGGAAGCCAAGCTGCCCCACCAGCCTCATCCTCTTCTCCTGAGGCCCCGCCTCTTCCCCTCCCTGCTCCACCCACATGGGAGCCTCGCGGGAGGGGGTGAAGAGGTAAGTGTGAGCGACCAGCCGAATGGCAGGTGGGTGGGCAGTGGGGTCTGGGGGTGGGGGCAAAGAGGTACATGAGAGGCCGGATGGCTCAGTGGGCAGAGGGAAGAGGCATGAGCGGGGGGAAAGAGAGGGGGGTGATGAGGTGTACACATGATTGGGGGGGACCTCGTGGAGGGGGTGAAGAGGCATGGGCATGGAGGGCCTCTGGGAGGGGGTGGAAAGGGGTTGGGCAGAGCATGGGCAGGGCTTCTGGGGGAGGAGGCTGAGTCGGGGTGGGTCTCAGGGCAGGGCCCCGGTCTGGGTGTGCGCCACCTTCCCAAATGGAGGAGTCACATGCCGCCCATGGAGTTACAGCAGGAATGATTTTGCCCTTTTCTGACTATGGCTGTAGAATATACTGCTTTTTTTATTTTAATTGATTTTTTTTATCATATGTGGTGTCTCTGAGTTAGCCTTTGGTTTACAAAGATCAGAAGTTTTCCCCCCATCTTTTGCTCTGTTTTTCGCCTCTTGGTCTAGAGGGTTTGACCACGATACTGCAATGTTGCTTATGGTCTAAGTAGGAGGGATAAAATCTCAGCATATGAGAGCTTCTGGAGACACTTTTGCCAATGCACGATTTCTTTGAGAAGGCATTCTTTAAGCACAACTACCTTTACGTAAATAATTCAGCTCCTACATGCAGCATCGCGTCCCTCTTGCTATCTCAGCAGGACACTCTGCTGAGGTCTGCTTCAGTTCAGTAGTCACTTCCTTCAGACAGAAGGATAAGTTGATGTCATGATGTTTGGAATCCAAGTCTGCCTTAAACCAAGTTGGGTTTATTCTAGAATCTACCCCTACAGACTTCCACCCAGCTTGAGTTGCAGCTTTGTCTTCCCTCTCTACTGGGGTATACTCCCTTGTCAGCTGCGCAAGAGAGTGGCTGAATAACATACCGCAAGTAGACGTATCTCATTACAATTGGCAGCCGTTTTAAAAACCTGAACCAGTGAGGGCCTGGAAAGAGTGTTGAACAGAACTTTGTCATGCACGATATGGGACTAAAGCCAACATCAGGGACCAAGGCTGGAACTCAGACGAATGCTATGGAGATTTCAGAGCTGTCCATTCCAGCTGTGTCATCTGTTAATGAGATCTCAAAGCTTCCAGCAATTTTCAGTTCAGCCACCGCTCTCCAGGGTGAATGCCATCACCTCACACACCTTCAAAGACAGAGATGTATTTTTTTGCCCCAAGGGAGGGATCTGTGTGAGCGATTCTCTCCTGGGTGGATTCTTCTCCTTCATCCTTTAATCTCTCCCATCTCTGTGGGGAAGGGGTCAGTGCTGACAGGAGGTGCCTAGGAATGGAAGAGCGTAAAGAGATGTTTTTAATGTAGTGGCTATCACACCACCAGACACTTTTCATCTTTATTGCTTGCCCTCTGCCTGCTCATGCAGACAGATAAAACAAAGCCCACTGTGAAACATGAGAGATGTGAAACCGTTACAGATCGGCTGCTAGCCCTTACCTAGTGCTATGGATTCAACCAAGTGGCCAGCTCTGAAATAGTGTCCTGTCTCTGGAGTCATTTATTTTAATTAAAAAATTATTGTGACTGCACACAGCAGGCAACAGTGAACTATCTGTGGAGTCCTTTCTGTTCTGGGGTTAGGGCTGGGAAGGGGAGATGGATGCCCAGCTTGCACGCTGAGATTGTACTAATGGATGGAAGGTTGGTGTTCTCGTTCAGGGTGCAGTAGCTCTGTTGCTACTACGAGACAGTGTTGTATCCCAGCCCCAGGATGCTTCTCTCTGTTAGTCATCAGGTTATTACCATGTGTTAAAATTACATTAAAATACTTACTGGTTAAAGGAGCCAAATAGCAAGGATCATATTAAGATTTTAGGGCAGCTTCTTCCATCAGCGTGATCCCAGAGTAACGACACAGAAGTCAAGGGAGAAAGCAAAGGTGGTGTAGTGCGCACACACACACCACATGGACCAATGGGTGTAAATCCACATTACTCCATGGACTTTTTCTTTTTACACCGGCTGAGGGATCTGGCCCAGTATGGCCAGGATCTAGCCAAGTGATAAATTTCAGAGCCGTGCAACAGAGAAATTTTATCCTGCACGTTTTGACTGCTTCAGCTGCCCACTGACATACACATCTCCCCCCGCGTCGCTCTAATATTCCAAACACCTGAGCAGCTCTAAACCGCAGCTCTCATTGTGGCGTGTCGGAGGACTGGCAACTCATTAGACTGGTGTAAACAGCCTAACTCCACTGATTTCAGTGGCGTTAGTCCAGGTTTACACTGACAGCAGAATTTGGTTGGATGACTGGAGGTACACAATAGCTCTTTTGTTACAACAGAAGCTAGAACTAAAATACACTCCTGCATCCTGAGCAGTATTTATGTATTCGGTGCAATATGACTATGATGTTAGGTGAAGTCCTGATTACATCAAAATGTTTTTGCTTAGTGGTCTGGCTTTGAGATGTAACAAAGTCCAGACGTGACCTAGTCTAGCAGCGCTTGACTGCTGGGTGGGGATTTAGAAAGTATTGTATAAATAAGTTAGCTTCAGGGCCTGCAGAGTTTCATATACACAAACAGCATTTTAGTGATACTTTACAGTAACTGGTGACTACAGAATGGAGTCACTTTTTTTTTTCCCCTGTCTCTCTCTCCTTGCAGGTGTTTCTGAAAAGTGATCGCGTGGCCCGGATGGTGCAGAGCGGGGGTTGCTCTGCAAATGACTCCCGAGAAGTTTTCAAGAAGCACATTGAGAAGAGGGTGCGCAGCCTGCCCGAGATTGACGGCCTCAGCAAGGAAACGGTTCTCAGCTCTTGGATGGCAAAATTTGATGCTATTTACCGTGGTGAAGAGGACCCACGCAAACAGCAGGCCAGGATGACTGCCAGTGCCGCCTCAGAGCTGATCCTCAGCAAGGAACAGCTGTACGAAATGTTCCAGAACATCTTGGGAATCAAGAAATTTGAGCATCAGCTGCTGTACAATGCGTGTCAGGTAAGGGTCCCTCCCTGTCTTCCGGGATCTAGTCTTTGATGGTACCTCATGTGCCATTTTGCAGTCATTATCTTTGCCTTTGTACTGCCAGCTTGCCATAGAGGGGAAGCGCATTTCAGTGCATCTGTAGGAAATCATATTAGTATTTGAATTTCAGATGCACAAGGGGTGAACATTTTACGCAAATTTGCTTGTTGAGGTGATGCTGGATTGTCTGTGACCTGTGCACTGTTGTGAAGCTAATAAGGCTAAGCAATAACCAAATCCTACTACTACTCATTCATGCCTGACCCCAGTGGGACCATTCCATGAGTTAAGGGACACAGGATTCACTCCCTAATCCTTACTGCTTGTGGTACCACTGGCTGGGCAGGTAAGGGTCTCTGGGCGTCCACTCCATTCTTCCCCCTTTCTCAGTCCCTCTGCCTGCATGTAAAGGGACAGTGGGTGATGAAGAGGGGGCGGTAATGCATGGTGGGGTATGGAGGGAGGTGAGACAAGAGGAGAAACAAATGGAATTGGAAGGAGATCACGCTTGTAGGCTTTAAATTCGAGCTCAGGCAGCTCTCTGTTCCTCTGTGAGAATTTGCTCTAGGAATGATTTTGGGGAACTTCTCTGGCCTGTGTTCTACCGGAGGCCAGTCTACATGATCACGATGCTCCCTTCTGGCTTTAGAATCTATGAACCATTTGAGGTTCACTGACCATGGTTTGAAGCTTTGCTGTGGTTCATCCAACTTGTAATTGCATCTCCTTTGTCTGAACCAGCCTGGTTTGATTAACTATGGCTTTGTCTTCACTGCTAAAAGAGGTGAGTTTTTACTGCAGGATAACTAACTCAGGTTCCCTATCCTACTGTAAAATCCTAGTGAGGACAAGGCACGTGTAGTGTTTATCACAAGGTAACTGGGTGAGGTCAGCCACGGGCAAGGCACAGTGCTGTCCTCACCTAGCTACCTCGTGATAAACACCACAGGTGCCTCATCTCCATTACGGTTGTACAGCGGGACATCTAACCCATATTCCTTATCTCCTAATTCCCCCATCTTTTTGGTAGTGCAGACTTAACGTTAGATGGAATATTTAGGGATCCTCTGAATTCAGACTGCAACAGGGAGCAGCAGGACATTCACTACAGAGTAAAAATATCCTCCAACCTATTTCCAAGGAAGACTTAGATCTTGGCCTCCCCACTTCATGGAGAACAAAATGATTTTTATCACTTTCTTCCCTCGTTTCGGTAATTTCTGCCCAGTAAAGATGAATTTTGCACCATTTTCTGTTCTTCTAGTTCAGATGATCACTGGAGCCAGTTCTGCTGTCCATTCCCCCGCCCTCAATTGCAATTCTTTGCATTTCCATTTTCAAGACGGGGGTTATATTCTGGGCCATGTTTTCCCCTCCTGACTAAATTAATTCTCTTCTTTTCCCCCCTTTTTCATGTTAGTCATTTAAAAAAAGAAAGAGGGAGAGAAATGTGTGACAATGAAAAAGGATCTAATTGGCATTACAGCTCTGATTAGTAACATGGCTTCTTGACAGAGACTCTATCGAAGAAGGACTTAAGTAGCAAATGAGCAGGGCAACCCAAAGCATATCCTGGTTCAGGGTGTACTCTGCTGTCCCTTGACCACAGGGCCGTAAATATGTAACCCAATAAGACTTGGCAGATTTCCTTTGTGTGCTGAAGTGCTTCTGACCACTAAAAATGGCACAAATGGTATGTGGTTTTCTGATTAGTCTTGAGTTGTCTCAAGGAGCAGGAAATGTTCCAGAAAATGGCAGAAAATGATTATTTTCACTATAGGACCCATGGTGATGGGCCCTGGATTCTTTGTAAATTTCTATGGGTATCCTCAATCCCTAAACTCTGTGTGTGTCTGTGGCTGTGATAACAATGCATGGAATAACTATTGTAAGACATGTTTCTCAAGGAAAATAGTTTCTCAGATTGATGAGTAGTTGAGAGGCAAACTGAATTACCCAGACTGTTGTTTTTTCTTGCAGCAGTGTTCTCAGATACATCTGAACAATGTTTTTTCCTTGTCCCGCAGTGTTGATCCATCGACCCTGGAAAGGGAGTTACTTTCCAAGTGACTTCAGCGTAAAGTTAGCTTGCCCAAGTAGGAAGTTTAGCATTTGTTTTTATTAACCTGTGTCATAAATATAAAGGGAGGGGTAAACACCTTTAAATCCCTCCTGGCCAGAAGAAAAACCCTTTCGCCTGTAAAGGGTTAAGTAGCTAGGATAACCTCGCTGGCACCTGACCAAAATGACCAATGAGGAGACAAGATACTTTCAAAGCTGGAGGGGGGGAGAAAACAAAGGGTTCTCTCTGTCTGTGTGATGGTTTTGCTGGGAACAGAACAGGAATGGAGTCTTAGAACTTAGTAAGTAATCTAGCTAGATATGTGTTAGATTCTGTTTTGTTAAATGGCTGATAAAATAAGTTGTGCTGAATGGAATGTATATTCCTATTTTTGTGTCTTTTTGTAACTTAAGATTTTGCCTAGAGGGATTCTCTGTTTTGAATCTGATTACCCTGTAAGGTATTTACCATCCTGATTTTACAGAGGTGATTCTTCTACTTCAATTAAAATTCTTCTCTTAAGAACCTGATTGCTTTTTCATTGTTCTTAAGATCCAAGGGTTTGGGTCTTTGTTCACCTATGCAAATTGGTGAGGATTTTTATCAAGCCTTTCCCAGGAAAGGGGGTGTAGGGTTTGGGAGGATTTTGGGGGGAAAGACGTTTCCAAGCGGGCTCTTTCCCTGTTTTATATTTGTTAGACACTTGGTGGTGGCAGCAATAAAGTCCAAGGGCAAAAGGTAAAATAGTTTGTACCTTGGGGAAGTTTTAACCTAGGCTGGTAAAAATAAGCTTAGGGGGGTTTTCATGCAGGTCCCCACATGTAGAGTTCAGAGTGGGAAAGGAACCTTGACAAACCTGTATTTCCATTCATTCTAGCCTACTTTCTCTCCCTGGACAATCCCTTGTTGTTGTTTAGGAACACTAGTTAATGCACTCACTCTGGATTGATGGAGCAGATAACTACGTGTAAGACAGCATTGCTGCCCAGTACCCACCTGCTAGGAGATGCAAAAAGCAGTGTACTCTGTAGCATTTCCCACAGCCTGAGAGTGACATCTGAACAAAGATCCCTGCTCCAGCTGGATCGATGAGTGAAACTACCAAGGTCATGCCTGAATCTGGGTTTCCTGTGTGGACAGCTTTATTCATAAGCTTCCACTGCACAGCTAAACTATCTGAAATCATTGTGGCCAACCCCATGCATTTAGAAATCTTGTCATGCCTCCCCTAACCCCCAAAATCATGAGATTGGCTTAACAATCTACAGTGCGAGATGATCAGCGAGCCATGCAAACACAGTCATTTAGTGTGCCATTGATCAGGCCAAAAAAAAAAGGGAGGGAGTTGGGTTATAAACCCAAATGGCACGTGATTTACCTCTGAATGCCGGAAACGGCCAATGGTGTCACTGCTGCACTAGCCGAAGGATCATCAAGTGGCTTGCCAGTTCCTGTTGTGGGTCAGACACCAGGGCTCCATTATAGCCAACTGCCAGTCTGGGCTTTTGACACGTGTGGACACTGCAGACGCTCCGGAAGGCAGTCCTAAACCGGACTTAAATTGGGCAGGAGACACCTTTAACTGAGACACTGACGTTAGTCATCCTTACTCCTGGTTACCCTGCATAGCAACAGCCAGCGAAGGTGTACACACCTCCATTTGCATTAGCCACCCAGTTCCTGCCTGCACCTCATCCTCCAGCCCACCCTTGCCTAAGGAACTTCTGTCACATGCACCGAAGTGTAAATTACCCTTCCATCTCACATACGGGCCCCAGGCGACTCTGTTGGCTACATTTAATCATTGCTGCACTACCCTAGGTCAGTGAAAGCCCATGATGTGTGACAGTCTTTCTGACTGGGGGGAGGAGTATACTGCTATGAGTTGGAGCCAATGCCGTACCAATTGCAAATGGCTAGCTGAGCTCCTGTCCTGCATTCGATATTCCCTGACGTCAGCTTGTTAGTTTTACTGCAAGAAGGAAAGACTGTGTTTGTTTCATCCCTCCTTTGTAATCCTCACTGAAGAAGCAAAGGTGCAGCTAGGCTTTTGAGAGAGGTGTATTTTTTAAATTGAACCTGTGAATGCTACAGTGAGTTACTTTGCTGTTTGTAATAGCTGTATGGTAACCCTCAGAACTATACAAAGGGAAGGCACCTTATATAAAGCTCCGCTTGGAAATCTCCAAGCTTGTAGCATTGGCCCTAGTCAGAAATAGTGGAGCTATTCCATAAGTGTCTCTGTGAAGTTCAGACTGCGCAGATTGAAATGATGATGCCCCCGAATCTGAATTTGGATGTTTTCTGTTGTAATTCTCCAGGTGTGACGCTTGGCCTAGAGCTGCTGTCAACAGATCTTGAGATGGTTTTTATTTTCCCCTTTCCCCATTCATCTCCTGCATTTGCTTCTTGTTTCCTATAGCCACTATTTAGGAGATCGCACAGTCAGCCAGAAGATGAGTGCTGTGAGGTGCTAGTGAACCACCTCACGTGAACCCACACCTCACACGAGTTCCCTTATTTCCAGCATTTCAAACTACCCGCCTCCTTTGCTTTGAGAGACTTGTGGTGTCCCGCACACAGAGCGTTTGTGGTAAACAAAGACATGATGCTACTTACAACGTGCCAACAGCACATAAACCAGAGCCTGGTCTGAGCTGCAGCAGGTTGCTCTCTGTTCTTACCAACATGCCCAGCTCTGGATTGCAGTGTACAGAGTGGCCCCTTGACTCCCCAGCCACACCCAGCACCCTTAGATAACAGCAGGGGCTCCACATGGCCCTGTATTATGGAACCTTCCCTGCTAGTTGGATCTTCTTTCAGAGCCTGCTGGCTGCCAGGGTCGTTAATGAGACATTTACATTACCACTGAGCAGTGCCAGAGGCTCTCACTGCCACCCCACTGCTATGCACCCCTCAGACTCCGTATACTACCTCTAAATCTTTCTCTCCCTCTCGGGCTGCGAGATGCTAGAGCTGCAGATCAGTCAGCAATCCCGTAACAGTGTAGAGCGCAGTGGCTCTGACATGGGTGCCTATCCTCTGAGCCCTTTAGGTGTTGTGTTCCATGTATATGAAACTGGTGGACAAGGGGAATATTGGAGCAAGCCTCAAATGAGTGTTTTAAACATTTCTTCCTTGCACTGTACATAGCAGAAACCCCAGGGATGGAATCCTGAGGGTCCCTGCATGGACTTTTGGCTAAGGAGACTTTTCTTGGAGGCTTGGTTTAGTTTTTGATCCCTGTCTCTGTGATCAGACTGTGGAGCAAGGAGACATGCTTTTGGAGCCAAATTATCATCTAAATTCAAGCTTTGTCTTTGGTAGGGATTTTAACTAGCTATCAGCATAGATGCCTGAGTGCAAACTTCTAGTGTGCACAATTGCTGCCAGGATAAACAGTGCACCAGTGCTTGAAACCAGGGAAAGCAGCACTGATCCTCATAATTGGGGTGGATCCCCAATGCAGACAACATCTTGTACTGGTGATCACCTGGAACCAGTCCCTTGCAGTCACTAGAGATACAGCAGCACAAGTGAGGAGAAAGTGTCTCCCAGGACAAAAATAAAACTGCATGCACGTTAGAATTCTTTTTGCTTGGATAGGAAGATCAGAATTGCCAGATTATGTCAGCCCCATGGTCCACCTAGCCCTCTGACAGTGGTCAGCACCCGTGCTTTAGAGGACAGAAATCCTGCAGTAGGCAGTGATGGCATGACCTGTCCTAAGAGAACGTTTCCTCCTGACTGCAAATAGTTCAGGGTTGGCGTAAGCCCTGAGGCAGGAAGGTTTCTCTCCTTTCCTGATCTCTTGTTTCTTTGTTAATGCTTCCTACTAAAACTGTGGGTGTTCTTGTGGCCCATGGGAGACTTTGAAAGGTGCAAGTGGGAGTTAAGTGGTTAGTTCCCATTGACTTTTCGCTGGAAACCATGCACTCAAGTGTCCCTGGTGCCTCAGAAAGTCTCCCCTGGGTAGCCTGCCTGAATGCGGCTGAACTCATGTTTGTGTGTGGTGTTTTGTTGTTTGTTTGTTTGTTTGTTGTTTAAGTCTGACACCAATTAGCGAGAGAGAGACCTGCCAACATTTGAAAACTATAAATAGAGACCTTCAGAGAGAGGGCTGGGATACATCCTATAACACCACTGACATGCCTTGGGTTCAGGGAGTCTCTGGAGACAATGTGAGGGGAAATGAAAGATGTTTTGCGTCTATAAATAAAGGGTGTATGTGCGGAGGTAATATTTGTACAGCTGTTTCAGATGGAATGACCCATCGCAATATGGACAATTAGCACATTTTAAAATGCATTCCCTGATACCCCTGTTTATTTTCCGTTAATTTTCGTTCAGCTCTTTTCATTTTCACTAGTATGCCAGTCTGAGAAGTGATCTTTGTACGCCCTTCTGCCAGCCCATCAGCCTTCCCTTAGAAATTATCCGGACAAGCTTGCTGAGCAGGTAGGTTTCCGAAGACCCCTCAGCCCTGTCTGTGGAGTGATATTTGCCCCATGTAGCACCTTTTTATGGGCTTCCGTGCAGTTGGCCTATTTGTAGGTAAATTGCTAATTGGATTCCATCAGGCTGTATTGTTTCAATCCTAGTCTGTCTAAGCATTGCACTGCTTCCTAGCTAAAACATACCAATTCTGTCTGTGATTGAAACTGATACACACTGAGTTAGATTAGCACGGTCAGACTCTTGTCTCATCAAGTTAATTGGAAGTATAACTTTAATCTTTCTCTGAGTAACCTGATTGACGTATCTGTTGGCTGTTTCCTATGACTAAAACAGTATACACATATTTTAATTGCTAATATATGAATGTGCAGTAAATAAATTCTTTTAAAATGTGTATGCATGCCACATTTCACTGGCATTTTTCTGGATGCACTGAAAAAATAGTAACCTTCACATGAGAGCACTGAAGGCTCACACTGCGCATGTGTGCATAATTAATCATGCATGTGCCTCTACTGAATATGGACAACTCCTGCTCTTAGATGCCACCGCAGAATCTGGCTCGCGCGCGCTCGCGCTCTCTCTCTCTCTCTCTCTCTCTCTCTCTCTGAAAAGTGCGGCAGGAATGTTTGGCAGCTATAATACCTTCACCATTGCAGGCTTTGCTCTGTAACTGATCAAGCTAAATAAAGCTACATCTTAATGTTGAAAATGGAGGTAACAATGTAGTTTTCGCCTGTGGTTTAAGTAACGCATGATATACTCAGAAGCTATTTTGACTTGAACTTATCTGATGCCTAGGTACTGGTATGAGAAAACTATTTATCTCCCTAATTGGCTTTCTGAATTTCTGTATTCTTTTCAGAACGCTCAGTATACTGCCACTAATGCAGTTAGAGAGACAAGTGGGTGAGGTAATATCTTTTATCAGACCAACTTCTGTGGGTGAGAGAGAGAGAAAAAGTTTTGAGCTTACACAGAGCTTTCCTTCTATCTCCTCGACCTTGTGTGTGTCTAATATCCTGGGACCAGCCTGGCGACAACATTGCAGACAACTAATGCAGTTAATGATTCATCCCTCATGCTTAGAAAAGCTAATCAGATCTGCTTATGATATTGTTTTAGGTAATTTTTGTGACCGGTATAGTGGCATCAGAGTGAACTGTATGCTGCAGACTTAGAGACTACTCCATAAGATCTTTCTTTAGTATCCACCCTGACAAAATACATTACGGAGTTCAGCCTCTAGAATTAGGTATTAAAATTAACAATTTGGTGCCAGTGTGTCCAACGCTCTTGGAACAGAGTCCTAGTGCATCAGGAAATCCTCACTCTCTGTGCCAAGAGCCTCGTTACACAAACAGATATTGCCCCAGATGTATCCAAGACAGAGCCAAGGAAATAATTGCCATGTTGACAAATCTGCCCTGTTTTACCGCCCTCCTTTCTTTCCTTGCAAAGGAATGTAATAATTATCATATTTTGCACATTGCTCACACCTTTCATCTGACCATTTTGATGTGCTCTAGAAGGGTGGTTAAGTATAACTGCCCCCATGTTAAAGACGAAGAAACTGAGTCCTGTGGTGGTTAAATGATTTCCTAAGGGTCAGCAAACACAAAGGCAGGTCCAGGGATAGAACCCAGTTCTCTGAGTTTCTAGTTCAACATATAGCTGCTAGATCATGCTCCCTTCCCTGACCCCATTTCAGGTGGGCTTGGAAATACATTTCAGGCTTTCTTTTGCTGTTGAAGTATGCCAAGTGGTAGCTACTCATGCTAATCTGAGAAATGTGCTGTGTGAATTTTTGCTTCTGTCTGTAGTATTGATCCTTTTTTTGCTTAAGCAGAATGACGTGGTTTTCAAAGGAAATGTTCTGGTTTTTGAGCACTTAGAAGTATATTCTCCCTTTAATTCGTGCACAGAGCTTGCAATGATATGAATGGTAGTTAAGCGAGCGAATACTACATCCCTCAGAGTATATCCATTTGTGATTCCCATTGCATCTAGATGTGTAGACTGCAACATACATACTGTAGGAAAAAATCCTGAGCAGGGAATAAATCCACTTGGCCATATAATGCAAACACTGGAGTCTTAAGGGACATTCCCACCTTGAAAATTGTATTCCTGTCTGAAAACCTCATGCCTGACTCCTAGCACAAGAACAGGAGGACATTTGATAACACTGAAAGGTGGCAAATTCAAAATTCATAGAAGGAAATATTTTTCCACACAATATGTAATTGGACTGTGGAATTCATTCCCCCAACATGCTACTGAGGCCAAAAACTTCACAAGATTCATGAAAGGATTGGACATCTCTGGATAGTGAAGTAATCCATAGAATTGTTATAATTTAATACTAACAAATTTTGGAAGGGATATTAAACCTCATGCTTCAGGTTTTAAGACAATCTCTGACTACTAGGGATTGGGAAGAGATCTAATGTGGAGAGCATATTATTCCACCTCTGCAAGATTTCTTTTCCCTTCTTCTGCAGCATTTGGTGCTGGCCACTGTCAGAGATGGGATACTGGAATAGATAGACCATAGGTCAGGGGTCCAGTCTGGCAATTACAATGTACCTGCTGTTGTTTCCATACCTAATGTTACTGAAATTGATGTATAGCACTGAATTAAACACATTTTTCCCCCTTGATTTGTTTCCTTTGTGCATTTGAAAGCCCTTTTTATAGTCCATTTCAGTGTCTCCCCTCTATAATCATGTAAGTCCCAGTCCATCAGTCTGGCCCTGTGTCCACATGCCCTTTGCATCCATGGGGCCTTTTCAGTTCTCCCCTTGTAGAAAGACCCTTATAAGCATCAGTGGGAGAGCAGGAAAATCCATAGACTAAACCATTTTTTAGAACAACTTTTAAATAAAAATTTCAGACCATCCCATTTAAAGGGTGCTCTGTCAGAAACTGGCCTCTTAGTCAGGGCTGAAGGCTTAGCCTATTTAATCCTGAAACAAAAGGAGGGTAAATCTCACACACTATCCCTAGCGAGTGTCTATTAGATATCAATATTGCATGTTGTTTTTCCTTTGATCGTCACATGGACATAAAAAGCTTAATGTTACAGCACCCCAGGAATATGTTGGTGGTGAAGAGGTATTTAAAAAGACTTGCCTAGTTTTTCTCTAAAGCAAACATTGGCTGGGGCCCTGGCAACACGCTTGTTGAGGGAACCCAACTGATCTTTCTAATGTAGCCTGAAAGCTGGAGCCAGTGTCTTGCTCTGAGATAACCTGTCACTTGCTCCACATCTGTGCCGGCTGGGCTGTGGCTGATTACTGCAGGGCACAAAGGGGGCTGTAGCAGATGCAGTGTGTTATACCTCTCCAACCCAGTGTTGCCCTTGTGAAGTCCCACTGTGTCATACTAGTCATACCCCCAAAATGCCAACTCTCGCTTCCTCCTACCACCACTCCTACCCTGCTACAGTGCCAAGAGCCTTTGGAGGGAGGATCCTGTGAATGAGGCCTAAATATTTGGGCCTAAAATAGGTTCACACCAATGGGCACTTTCAGCTACGCGGGGGCAGTGTGGCAGAGTTGATCCACTCCATGTTGGAACTCTGGGAGGAGACGCTGATTAATTCATGCTGACTGTCTCTTTTTATCTCCACCTGGATATAAAGGAAGTGGATGTAGCTCTTTACTCAGAAGGAACTAGGACTTGGGGGAAGGAAGCCTCTGCAGAGAAAATTTAGACACAGCCAAGCTTTGGGAGGAAATGTAGATGCGGGTTTAACAAGAAAGGCAAATCCCAGGCAGGGGACAAGGCTGGACCAAATAGGGTGGGTGGAATCCTGGCCCCAGTGAAGTCAATGTCAACATTCCCACTGACTTCAGTTGGGTCAGGATTTTACCTAGCAAGTGTAGATTCTGTTCAGAGCAAGGTAGGAACTCCAGCAGCTTACGTATGCCTCTAAGAGTGCGTTTTCACCGTGGATTATTCTGCTGCCTTACTGTGACCTGCTGTTAATTATGTCATAGAATCACAGAATATCAGGGTTGGAAGGGACCTCAGGAGGTCATCTAGTCCAACCCCCTGCTCAAAGCAGGACCAATCCCGAACTAAATCATCCCAGCCAGGGCTTTGTCAAGCCTGACCTTAAAAATACCTAAGGAAGGAGATTCCACCACCTCCCTAGGTAACGCATTCCAGTGTTTCACCACCCTCCTAGTGAAAAAGTTTTTCCTAATATCCAGCCTAAATCTCCCCCACCGCAACTTGAGACCATTACTCCTTGTTCTGTCATCAGCTACCATTGAGAACAGTCTAGATCCATCCTCTCTGGAACCCCCTTTCAGGTAGTTGAAAGCAGCTATCAAATCCCCCCTCATTCTTCTCTTCTGAAGACTAAACATCCCCACTTCCCTCAGCCTCTCCTCCATAAGTCATGTGTTCCAGTCCCCTAATCATTTTTGTTGCCCTCCTCTGGACTCTTTCCAATTTCTCCACATCCTTCTTGTAGTGTGGGGCCCAAAACTGGACACAGTACTCCAGATGAGGCCTCACCAATGTCGAATAGAGGGGAACGATCACGTCCCTCAATCTGCTGGCAGTGCCCCTACTTATACATCCTAAAATGCCATTGGCCTTCTTGGCAGCAAGGGCACACTGTTGACTCATATCCAGCTTCTCATCCACTGTAACCCCTAGGTCCTTTTCTGCAGAACTGCTGCCTAGCCACTTGGTCCCTAGTCTGTAGCAGTGCATGGGATTCTTCCGTCCTAAGTGCAGGACTCTGCACTTGTCCTTGTTGAACCTCATCCGATTTCTTTTGGCCCAATCCTCTAATTTGTCTAGGGCCCTCTGTATCCTATCCCTACCCTCCAGCGTATCTACCTCTCCTCCCAGTTTAGTATCATCTGCAAACTGGCTGAGGGTGCAATCCACATCATCCTCCAGATCATTTATGAAGATATTGAACAAAACGGCCCGAGGACCGACCCTTGGGGCACTCCACTTGGTACCGGCTGCCAACTAGACATGGAGCCATTGATCACTACCCGTTGAGCCCGACAATCTAGCCAACTTTCTATCCACCTTATAGTCCATTTATCCAGCCCATACTTCTTTAACTTGCTGGCAAGAATACTGTGGGAGACCGTGTCAGAAGCTTTGCTAAAGTCAAGGAACAACACGTCCACCGCTTTCCCCTCATCCACAGAGCCAGTTATCTCATCATGGAAAGCATGTCATGGAAAGCATATGTCATGGGAAGCATATTTTTTATTCACTTCTGGAGGATATTTTTATGTAAAGGAAGGATTATTTCTAAAGAGACTTTTTATTTTTAACACTATATCCCTAAGCAGTATTATAGGAGTATTCGTAATGTAATGGAAGCGATGCCTTGGAGTCTGTACATATAACCAAAACAAACGAGATTGATGTGGTTGGAAAGGTTTTGAGGAAACAAAGAGATGAAATTACATTACAGTGAAATAATGATGGATTTGTCTAACAACTTTCTGACACGAAATTTTCAAATAGTGCACAGAGTCTAATAGTTTTGCATTTTCACATCTTTTCCTGCAGAGATGGTTTACTCCAGTTGTGACAGTCTAAGAATAAAGCATCTGGGCTCCTATTGAAGAATTCTGTGTGTGTGTGTGTGTGCGTAAGACAGATGATGTTGATATGTATAGTGTTTTGAGAGGAAGGGATGGTCTTGTGTGTCAGGCCCAGAACTCAGAGCCAGGAGACTTGGGGTGAATTCTTGGTTCTACCTTAAAATTCCTCTGTAACCTTGGAGAAGTTAGTTAGGGCCAGATTTTTCAACAGAGTTTAACCCCCATTGTGATGCTCCAGTTGGAGGCTGAGCTGTTTTGAAAATGTGGCCCTGGCAGTCTGATTTTTTTCAAAGGCACTGATAACTCACAGTTCCCACTGTCTTCCATGATAGCTGTGTCCTTGGCGTTTCTGAACATCAGGTGGTGGTAACCTTTGCCTTGGTTTCCCTATCTGTAAAATGGGGATATATTTATCTACCTCATTTACGTATTGAAAGTCCAAGAAAACCAATGAATGTGAAGCGGACTGAGAAATGACAGGTTATTGCAAATTACTTCTTAGATTAATCTTTTTATTCTGAATCTGAACTCCAGTTACCTGTAATCACCAGAATTCTTTCATTTTTCCTACTACAGAAAAAGCAGTACGTTGGCATGGTTCTTATCACCCATTACTGACTGGGGCTGAAATTGGTTTCAGGCACTCATTTTCTAAATGTATGATTAAAAAGCTTATCAAATATTTTTCTTTGCAGACCCCAAGCATGGCATATACATTTCTCTAAAATACCAGTGTTATAATTCCAGTAGACATGAAATTTAAAACAAAGGGTAGAGCCTGTATCCCTTACTCACTGAATATTACATACTGAACATGCCCTAGGTAGTGTTCTTTCACATTCTATCCTGTCAACCTCAGTGTTAGGTAAAATAGCTCTGTAGAATGTAAGTACGTGTATACAGTGTATATATATCACAAACACAATGAGGTGCATCCCTATCTAGTGGCTAGTCCACATAGCAAGATAAAAGCTTACTATTGCTACCAGCGAATGGAATTATTCCTTTAGCTCAAGTGCTAGGAGCCTGTGCCTTTTAGATCTGAAGGCATTGAGCTCGAGTCCTGCTGACTAGAGCTGGCCTAAAATTGGACTTTTCATCCCATGGCAAATTCAGGTATTTTTGACATTTCTTTTCATCCCGAATCAGGATCAAAAGCCAAAGTATATCTATAAAAAATTCCTGGAACAGAAAGTCCAAAAAAATTTCAATTCAGAAATGTCAAAACAAATACTTAAGTATTCTCTCCCAATTAAAATATTTTATTTTGGCTTGACTCAGCATTAATATGTGTTCCCCTGAGCAACTATGACGTGGGGGAGTTGTAGTTTGGTTGTTTTGTGCCCCCTTTCTCCTCTGTGAGCCAGGCAGCTTGGCTGGACTACATCTCCCATGATGCACCATAGGAGTTCAGCAAGGAAGGGACTGTGGTGCATCATGGGAGATATAGTCCAGTCAGGGTGCTCGGCTGGTAAAGGAGAATAGGGACATGAACCCCGTGAGGCACTGCAGCATCTGACACAGATTAAAGTGAAACTAATACCCCACCCCAAAATAACCCATTTTGATTCAGTTTGAAAGACAAGTGTTTTGATGTGGATCTACCTTACCTGAAATTAAGCATATAGTTTAGATTTTTCCCAACAGAAAATCAAATTTCAGCAAAATCAGAGTTTTCCAGTGGAAAATTTCAATTTTTCAGCAACTACATTTACCATTGGAAAAAGCTCTTTGGTGGAAGATTTACAGCCAACTGAAGTGCTACTGTCTCAGGCAGGAGTCATTACACATGCTTCAGATACTTCAGATCTATCCATCTTTGTGCACATCTCTGGGTATCTTTATTACAGAGATGCAGATGGGCAATAACAGACAAAATAGGCATTTGTTATTTTTTACATAACTTGGTGGCTGCTCACCTGCATTTTCAGGTGACTTTTTGGCCTTACCCTATATACCAAAGAGCTTTATTGCATTGAAGAAGAAAGAATTAACATTTTTTGAAGAACGCTCTAAAATTAACATATCGAAAATACATATTTTTTTTACATGAAAGGAATGATTTTTAAGTTTACACATTACGAACTTTAACTCTG
This sequence comes from Natator depressus, assembly GCF_965152275.1. Lineage (NCBI taxonomy): Eukaryota > Metazoa > Chordata > Testudines > Cheloniidae > Natator > Natator depressus. The sequence continues at coordinate 4,854,533 of NC_134240.1, read as the reverse complement.
TCGGTACTATCGTTTTGAACACTAATGGCCTCTTTAGTGACCCCTCTGAAATGAGATCTGTCTCAGTGTAGTACCCAGGGGAAAAGTAGCCAACTCACAAAAAGCAGCACCATCCTTGGCACTAACCGAGACTGGCCTATTGGCCCACTTTCCTCAGGGAGGCCAAGTTTTGAAATGACTATGAAAAGCCCTAGATATGTTCCATCCAGACTATTCAGGAGGCAAGACAGGAAAGCTTGATCTCCTGTTACTTGTGATGCACTAGGTCTGTGGAGAGTGGTCGGAAGGGACCACCGGATCATCCAGACCAGTGGCTCTCAAACTTTTGTACGGGTGACCCCTTTCACATAGAAAGTCTCTGAGTGTGACCCCCCCCCTTATAAATTAAAAACATTTTTTTCTATATTTAACACCATTATAAATGATGGAGGCAAAGCAGGGTTTGGGGTGGAGATTGACAGCTTGCGACCCCCCCATGTAATAACCTTGCGACCCCCTGAGGATCCCGACCTCCAGTTTGAGAACCCCTGATCCAGACTGACCGCATCTTTTTTTGTAAAATTATCTGGGAATGGAGGATTAGGGTTCTTTAGGGGTCACAGGCTACTAATCACCACCCAGCACCCACTCACCAAGCCAACAACCAGAATTAGATCAAAATGGTACAGCCCTCAGGAGCACACGTGCCAGCTTCCTCTCGGCCCCGAGGGTGCTCAACACCCCGCTCCATCCCTGGCCCCACCTCCTTCTCCCAAGCCCCCACCGCTGCCCCGCCTCTTTCCACCCCCCCGCCTCTTCCTGCCCAGTTCTGCCCCCTTCTCCAAGTGCGCCCCATTCCCACTCTTCTCCCACCCAGCCCGAGTGCCTCCTGCACACTGCAAAACAGCTGATCACGGCAGGTGGGAAGCACTGGTAGGGAGCGGGAGGAGTTGATCACAGAGCCACTAGCGGATGGGAGGCGCTGGAGGGGAAGGCAGGGGAGCTGACTGCCCATGGGTGCGCCTATGCTCTGGAGACTAAACAACTGTGAGTCACAGGCAGAGAACAGGATAAACCAAGGACTTCAGTCTGCACAGCTGTCCAGCTAGCATCTTCACAACCACAAGCTTGATTCCCTCTCTTTGTCTCTGTCGCTTAGTCACATGAGTCCTTACTATTGCTGAGTCTATTGTGTTAAAAAAAAAAATCCCACACACCTTGGCCGACATGCTTTTAAAATAATCACTAGTTCCAACCCTTTCAGCACCACCCTCTGTTTGTGGTAATTCAATATTTATTTCCATGGAAACAGGAATGGCAGCCTGAAGCCTTCCTCAGGGTTGTAATTACTCTTGTTGCTTTCAATGGCTGAGGCTCAGCATGCTTGTCAGCGCCGGGGTAGCTTCGAAAGCTGGTTTGGATGTTAAATTGAAAATGGAAAGTCCTGGGTGAATGGATGAAATTGCCTTTTATGATCTTTTTTTTGTAAAGTTATCTGGGAAAATGGGGGATTAGGGTTCTTTGGCGGTTCCGGGTTTATTATTTAAAAGTAATGCCGGTGCACACCTGAGAAGTGTCTGAAAGGTGGAGAGCGGAGAGTCCAGTTTACAGGCTTTATTTTATCACTCTAGTTAGCTTTTTTCCACTGGTAGCTGCCCAGTTTTGGAAACGGAGGCCCAAGGTTTGTATGTAAAAATGTACACGAGAAAGTAGATCAATTACCAGTGTTGATCAGTCATTTGGGTGCCTGCATGCAAAGGGGTTCTCTGTCTGATAGCAGTGTGGCCCTTAAAGTGTGATTCCTCTCTGCTAAGTGACTGTGTAAAATTATCACTGTGGTTTCCATGTTTGTGTGTCAATTCTTTCCTGTCAAATATGTTCAGTTTACCAAGACTTTAAAAAAAAAAAAAGGGGGGGGGGGGGAAGGGGTTCCCGCTGGCAGTTAGACTGATGCATGCTTAGCTCTGAGAGTCAAGCCTGGGTTCTTTCCTGCCTTCACAGCATTTGAGTGTCATGAATAGACCTAGAGAAAGCGGGTCAAGTTTAAGGAGGGACCTAGGTCTGTGAGGGAGGGACCAGTGGTGGGATATAAACAGCAGAGCCTCCATGTGATTAATAAAGCTTTGTGGATTATAGCTCTCCCATTTTACTTTTAGCTAAGGAAACAACTCCCACCAGTAATAGAGTACAGCAGGTCAGATTGGACCCTGAGGCTATGCCACTCATACCGCTGCAGCCATGCCCCTATTGTCACACACTAGTTCGAGCAGAACTAGTGCTTGTCTGCCTGAGCTGGGGCTTGCACCTCCCAGCTACTGTGTAGAGCTACCCTTAGTGACACTTGTGTAACCCCCTTGTTTTCAGCGGGTGTGCACACGTGAGTGGCTGGAGCTTGGTGAACAATGTGTACTGATGATGGACTCGGCTCACAGAATCTTAGCTAGGCTAGTTTGTGAGAGCAGAGCGGAGTAGATGGCAGTAATCCCTTGCCTGTCTCAGCAGGGATAACCAAGTACACAACTGGAGCAGAGCTGTCGCGTAAGAAGGTGCCATTTGTACATAGACGCTTTTCAGAGCAGGACTACATTTCAGTAGTTTAAGGGCCCTCTCCTTCTGCTGTGTATGACATATAAAGCATGTGTGCATGCATGCAGTCACTGGCTGCTGGGTAATCTATTATGTTCTGCAGCATAATGGACAGAGAGCGTAATCTCTGCTCCCCTAATTATATTTGAAGCAAATTAGCTCGTCCATTAGCCAAAATAAATCTGATGTAGCATAATATGGAGTTCTCCAGTGATGGTTGATCAATAACTCATGTGAAGAATAGCCAAATGCTGCTGAGCAGATGGTCATGGCTGAGACATGGTCAATTAAACTTGTTTGAGATACTTTCATTTCATCAGAGGGTTTTTAACTCCTTTCTTTACCCGCTGGGGATGTGTGGTTTTTGTGCAGTGGGAAGCTGGGCTCGGGTTCTGCTGTGGACTCAGTCTTCTGGGTTTTGGATTTGTTCTAGAAACTGAATTAGAGCACCTGAAATAAATCTGAGACACTAAGGGAAAAAATGATAATGACACATATGTTACAGTAATAAAGACACCCAGCTTCTAGCATCAAACAGGGGTATTTATTGGAAAGAGGAAAGCGGTTGTGCTTCTGTGCTGCGTCTTTCCCAGGCTACCTCCTTCACAGAGAGAGAGAGAGTGGATGCATCCCCACAGCATAGACAAACATCACTGTTCTCCCAGTGAAGCCTGAGACTATGTGCATGGTGCTGGAATTCTCTCTTCTGGTTTGTGGTCTATTTCCACATCTCTGTATTCCACTGTGGCATGTGGGTCAATATCCAGACAGTATGTGGATATGAAGGGGAGCCTTGATTCGTGCTCTCTGCTTTTCTGGGGAATGGCTTGAATGCTCAGTGTCCCATATGCCATGGCACAAGTTTGGAGATGGATTTCATTCCTAAGTTGCAGCTGAAATTCACTAGGTCTCCCCAGCCAAAATGAGTGCTCAGTGGTAATTCACATCTGATCTACCTTGCTTTTTCCACCCTATTCCATTCAGGTTTTTCCACCACTATCTCCATGGTACCCATCCCCTATATGTAACCTATTGCTAGCCTATCAGGAGAATGCGACCCATGGAGTTGTTTTATGTGTTTTCTACCAGCCTAATGAAAAGAGGGAGTTCTGAGTACCCACTGCAGTAATTTTAGAAGAGATTGACTTAAAAAGGCTCTGAAGTATAATAACTAGAACAGCTCAGCTAACCAGTAAAAGTTAGCACTGGGGGGGCGGGAAGCTCACCAGTAACCGCTGTCTTGGTGCATTTCAAGCATCACGTTCAAATTTAAATTGAAAACTGTTATGCTTCATTTTCAACTTCAAAAGTAAAACCCGACCTACACGGCACCTCTGATGGTAGCAGAGACTTTAAAATTCAGATTCAGGGTGATTTTTTTAACATTAATTCTCAAGGCAATCGTTGTTGGTTTTTTCAAATATTTATTTATTTATTGCTGGAGTGATCCTCTCCTAATCATACAGGCTTTCTATAATATCCACAGTTCAAAGTTTAAATTACCATCCAGATGGCTCTTCAATTTTATTTTTTTCTAAATGTTCCCATATATGCTCTTCATCCTCCTGTTTTCAAGCTGAAAAGGGGACATAAAAACAAAAGAAGACATACACTGTAAAATTCAAATGCCTTGACATTTTCAGTCTCTCTTAATCTCTCTAGTCAGGGACTTATAATGCTTTTTTCCCAGTCTATTGGTAGGATTTCCCTATTTCCTCACCAGATTTATTTTTAATCAAATCAGAAGCACCATTTCAGATGGATATTTATGAACACGGTTCTTCCATTTCAAGAAAGAGAAGCTGTGCTATAAATTCCTGACACTAGGTAATAGCTTTTGGGAAAAGAATGATAATTTTGCAAGTGCCCAGTCCAGCACAGGGAATCTGCCTGCTGAAACTACCGTATGCAGAGGATCAAAGAGCTTGAGGAGAGGAAAAGTTTTAAAACTTGAATTATGAGATGAGAGAACTGCTTTGGAAGTGTTGGAATGCCTCTGATCACACGTATCAGTTCAGTGGAATGTAGAGATGTGGAAATAGACCAGAACCCAGAAGAGAGAATTCTGGCACTGTGTAAAAGGATGATAGGACCACACCTGACGCTGCTGTGCAGGACGGATGCTGAAGAAGTGGGGAAGTACTGACAAGGGCTGGAGAAAGAATAAAGGTTCTTCAAGGGCATTAAGTGTGCCAGGTTGGGAAAACTTTTCTTTAAATTCACTAGTTAAAGAGGAGATTTGAGGAGGTTATAATTGAGGCCCAGAATAGGAAATGATAGGTATATGCCCCGAAATTACTAGTGAGAAGGGTCACAATTAAAAATGAGAGGGAGTGGATGGAAAAGAGAGACATTTCCTCTAAGCTTCTTTATGCTTATTAAAGGATAACTGAAGTGCAGAATGGGCTCTTAGATTTGCAACAATAAATACACTGAAATAGATTTTAAAAGGAAAAACAATTTCCAGGTTCAAAACACGAGACAGGCAGGTTGCGATTCAGCGGAGTCCCACACTGTTACTGTGGTAGACTTCTTGGCTGGTGCTGTGTGAAAAATTCTGGGTGCCAAATTGTCATTTACCTTTCACAACAAAGTTGCCGGGGGTGTTGCCGGATCAGTCACGGAGCTCCTCCGTTCCAAATCAATGGGAGGGAGAAGAAGAAAGAGAACCTTCAAACATATCATAATGTAGCTGGGCTTCATGGGGCAAAGGCGGCCCCCTCGGACAGTGCAAGGATGAGGCGGGATTTGGAGGGGCCAAAGGATCTAGCTTTATAATATTCAATATAGGTTCTTATTCCACCTCCATTGTTATAGTATTTGAGCATCTTCCAGTCATGCACTGTGCTATGTGACTAACATTTCTCACACGTGGTTCGTTATTTCTCTCCTTCTCTGGGCTTTCGTATGTGGTGGGAACACTCTGGGTTGTTCCACCCATTAGGGAAAGGATCCCTTATTCCCAGCAGAGATACACAGGCTCGGGGTGGGGACTCTTGCCTCAGGTATGTTGTTATAGCCTCCTCACAAGCAAACTACCAGGCCAGGTTACACATCTGAGATGTTGCCATTCCATAAACCCAAGCTGGACATGGTTCATCATTGGGCGCTAGGGGCCTAAATCACAAAAAGACAGTGTCATGTACTTTAGGAAAGATCCACGGTAATTTAATAATAATCCGCAGAGTCAAGCAAATAACTGACACCAACAGGAGGTAATGGAACAGATCTTGTATTTAGAACAAGCATTCCCTTGCTTTCCATTGGTGTCACTGGTGGTGTCATTGCTGAGGGAGAATTTGGCCTTAGAGTTGAATTATTTCAAACAGTGCCTCATTTCCTTGTGAGGAAGAGTTCAAGTCCCTGTATCTGTAATACAAGCTGCAGGGTGAAAAAGCCAATGAATGCCACAAGGTGTGAACTGTGTGTTCTGTTAGCAATATGTTAGCAAAGCCAATTTTCACTCCTCTCTTTGCATTCTCCCTGACCAAACATGGCCAGCAGGAGGCCAAACAAAGAAATGACTTTTACCCTTTACTCCCTGAAAGCATGGAAAGATGCAGAATTATTAGTAGTAGCATTCTGTGTTCCCCCGTACATGGTCCTGCCAAACAAGCTGGGAAGCACTCAGCAACAGAAGGGATGTTACCCAGACCCATCTCCTTTTCAGCAATTAGCATTGACCAGGAAAGAATCCATATGCAGTGGTGTTAACAGTGCTATGGAAGGCTAGAATATTCCGTAATGCATAACTGGTGCATACTCCTGCCCTGTATTAGCTTTTTTCTTTTAACATGGAATGCGATGCAGCAGTTAAAAAATTAAATTGTGTGTTCAGGTCTTTTAATTTAGTTTTGCATTCTGTGTGAGACTGTTAACCTTCGGCAGCACTTTGCTCCTCCTCTCCCCATTTCATGCTAACGTACTGTAGTTTTACTGGGTGAATTGTCAGTGACGAGCCAGGAATGTTGTTTTAAAAACATCAATAGTCTTATGCTGGTATAAGGAGATCTTTTGTTGGCATAGATAATCCACCTCCCCAGATGATATAGACTATAATAGCAAAATGAGACTTTCTTCCCACCTCCAACCAACATAACTATGCTAACGACACTTTGTAGTGTAGACATGGCCTAAGAAACAGGAGTTTTCTGTTGATCTGCATTGGCCTCAGATCACTCTTTCAGCTTTCTTTTTATGATGAAATAGAGAAATAATTTTTGTGATACATCCCATCCCATAGAGAGTATTTTAAAAATTTTCTAATAATTATTTTACGAAGTCTTTTTGTTTCTCCAGCAAAGTGGTAAAAGTGGTTTCTGGGTGATGGTTGTTTATTTCCCACTGTCCATATTGTGTTCACTCTTCCAGAAAATAGAACTATTGAATATCTGTCAAATAATACAGAAATATGGACAGCCTAAAAGAATGAAATGTACGGAGGTTGGAAGGGGGAAAGAGTTCAGTTTATAAAACTACATCCTGTTTTGAATGCAGTACACAACATGTCATTTTAATTTAGACAAGTTCAAAGTTGCATGGATTAGGCTGAGGACAGAGCAGAATAAATGGAAAATAAAATTAGGTGAACCCATCAATCTTGCATCTAAAACAATGCTAAAATAAAAGCTGAGAGTAAGCATATTTGCTGGGAGGAATGGGAAATCTCAGCAATTGTTCTCCTAAAGGATATCCCTGCAGGGCTGCCTTTGCATCTCTCCAAAACGACTGTAACTCAGGAAGCAACCAGCAAACTAGATTTCATGTCATTACAAATCCGCTGTTTTAGTATCCACAGAGCACGCAAGCCACCTCTTATAGCTTTTTCAATATTAAACTTTCATACTCAAAATATTATGCGTTGGTGATTGAACAGTCTCCTTCTACTTGTGCATGTGAGTCGCCCAATGAGGGATTGGAGTGTGAGTTAAATGTGGGCTTTGATGTAAGCAAACGTCCGATGTAGTGAACTAAAGAATCCCTTACCACGACACTACAGCTGTTAAAAAATCATACAGAGAATGGACCAGACTCCAGCACCCATGTTCAAGTGTGTTCTCTGCAGTAGAGTGGTGGTTGCTGGCAGGGTGAGAACTCCCTGGGACATTTTTCACATGTTGTTTGCCATTGTCCCAATATTAGAAATGTTTGGCCAAGGGTCCGAGATATAGTTTGCAATGCTAAGTTGCCAGCTGAGAGAGAGAGCTGTTTGCTACATGATTTTTCATCATTTCCATGGGACTGCAAAGTCTTTTCATAAAATGGCTGCAATCGATCGACCTTGGCCATGCAATGAAGAGGGGAAACTCCTGCATCCCACTGCTTCATGATGGGCATGTCGACACAATAATTACTGGAAAAGAGCCTGGTGTTTAAGATTTATGACAAAAGTGAAAAGAATTTCATGGGGTGCAGGAAAAGTGTGTTTCTGACCTACTGTGCAGATGAGGTATATAAGGAGTGCTGTACATCCAGCTAGGATTTTGATTTCTGTGGAGTGTGCTGGCCCTTAGTTTATACTATGCAGAGTTGGGTGGTGGTGTGAAGTGAAGACATTTATATAAGTTAGGGTTACAGTTAAGGTGGGATAGGGAAGGATGATGGAAGTGTCAATACACTGCAGTACACAGCAGCTGCTGGCAGATGACCGATACGGGTTGGGTGGACAGATGAAACGGAGCATGTATCCTACTGGAGAGTCTTGAAATCAGAAGGTAGATCCTCATGCTGGTGACATTTCTTTTAGGTGTAAGCATTCCAGAATTACGGCAGAAGGGGGAGGGAAACAGACTCGGCACTCCTACAAAATGTATTATGAAGTGGTGATAGTGTTTTGCTGTCCTCTCATGAGCATGTGCCAAGGTTACTGACATCAATAATAGAGGGGGCTCTCTTAGGGGAGACTGACGAGGCCACTAAAGCTATGGATGGTTAAAGGTTAATACACAGGTTTTCTGTATTCAGCTACTAGGCATGCACTTGCCCTGAATTATGATGGCAAACCATGCGTGCGGCTTCTATCCATTGCCTGACAATGGCTTACCTTTGCTTTTGTATTGGAACAGGAGGGATATTCTACAGGGAGCTGTATACTTAAAGCCTTATCCCTTTGACCCACATAAAGAGAATGCGCACCAATGGGAGCTTTTCATCTGCATGGGTTGGGAGGGGCTGAGAGTTTCCCTGCTCATGGGTTGAGTGCACAACTTTGTCTGCTCAGCTTCTACTGAGTTTATAACATAGCAAGCTCGTTTTCAGTCTTGTTGTTTTCAGAGAAGATGGAGAAATCTTGTGGATAGCGATGATGGGTTTAAAATAATACAGGAGGGAAGAATGTTCTGTCATTTTTTTTCTTCCCTCTATACCTTTATCCTGCTGATATTTGAGCAGGTTTGCTGGCAATCTAATGTCTAATGCAACTGAAGAGAGCACAGGGAAAGATGCAAATACCTTGCACACCTTTATTCAAAATCAGGTCCTGGTTTATGAAATATTTGTACGACTGAGTTTTATTAGAAATGCTTCAATAGAATAGTTTTATTGAATCAGCTGATGCCAGCTCCATATGGTGGAAATGTCACGATGCATGCATAGTATTTTTGACATCATTCTAAATTTCCACTATTTCTCTGTCATTCCTGAAACATGCAGCTCTCATAAATGGAAAGATGTGCAGTGTAAAATTTGCAAATATCTCAAACATTCCTTACTGTAGTATTTTTTTCACCACTATTGATCATTGTCTTCTAATTGCTCAGTTTTGGTTTTTATTCTTCTGTGTATATATATATTTTTATTTTTAACTAAGAGTAGCATAAGTGCCAGTTCCTCAAATAGCAGCAACCCAGCCACGCACCTGAGTTTTTGAACAATTCTACTTAAAAAAAAAAAAAAAAGTGAATTTGCCTGTTTGGATTAAATCTTACCTTTTCCCCCTCTGATTTGGGTTTCTACTCCCCCACATTGTGCATAATTATTCCCAGCCAAAAATCCAGATGGCTAAATAGCAATTTCATGTAAATGAGTTGGAAAAGCTGTGTCTGCCACTGTCTAAATTATTCAAAAATAGTCTTGTGGAAGGTAGCAAATATCTGGTCAGAAGATGCACCCTGTTTTCAGCGGGGGAAAGAGATTTAATTTGAAATATTATAAGAGAAGTAAAACAAGTTATACAGTATCAAAGATATGTATCAAGAATTGACTTGATGGTAAGCAAAGGGCGTTATCAGCAGTAGGATTTTGGGAAAGGAACTATTTACAGAAAGGCTGGAAACAGTATCTTGCAACATTCTTGCATTGTTTTTAAAGAGACAGGTGTCGTTGCTTCGAGACTTAGACAGTGGCTTCCTTTGGGGAGCCCCTCTTGACAAGCTAGGTCTTAGCAAACTGTAGGGAACCTGCAGATCCCATGTATTCTTGCAATGCTTTGTTCCTCCCCTTGCTTCCCTACTGCCAGCAGTTTGACTCCTGGTTTTTCTTATTATCATTAAACTATAGGCAATCATTCAGCGCCATTGCTTGGTCAATCTGTTCCTTCTTTATGGGTTGATGATTTAAAAAAAAAAAAAGCTGAGAATGTCCTGAAGTCAGTAGGAGAAGGTTTATTTCACCGGATGAAAATAGCAAAAGAAGCTAAAATACATAAAAAGAGATAATTGGGATCATTAAACTTTGCCATCAGAATGACAGTCACTGCCATATCCATTGTATGTCTAAAAAAGGCCAGCTCAAGAGATTTTCATCCTAAGTATACCATCGAGTGCATTTAAATCCAATGTGAGATGGTTGGCCTACATTAAAGCTGCAGCATTTTAAATAGTGATCTCAGTAAAATGAAATGATCCTCAGAACTGACTCATTCTATTGGACAAGCTAAATACCCGGTATTTGATATTTACCTGATAATATTATTACATAAACGTGAATAGGGACCATTGAGGGGTCAGGGCTCTGGGCTCCAGCATGTTAGGAGCTACCCAAACAATCTGCGCCAAAGAATTTACAGTGTCGTAACCCACATGAAACAACTTGGAGAACGAGGCAACAGTGAAACAAACCTTTTTAGCTCAGTGAGTATTGTGCTATGTTAGTGGGGCATGACCGGAGATCACTCAATAGTCATGTGGGCCTATCATAAGTTATTGGATGCTAAACACAAATTAGAGGTGGTTAAGACCCGTTCAAAGATATTAATGATTATTAGGTATTTACTAACAAATCCCGTTTCGTACTAATACATCCCATCCCATTCAAGAGGAGGAATTCTGATCAAAGGAAGGAAATCAAAGTGATGGCAGGAAATATTGGTCAGCAGTAAAAGAGAAAATCCCATTTGAATCCTGTAGAAGCCCAAAGGGTAGCAATAAATCTCTTCAATAACATTAAGTTCTGTGCAATAGGAAATCAACAGGGACAAACCTCTATTTGATATGAATAAGACACTGACAAGCATCCCTCACGAAGACGTTATTAACCCATAAGAGAAGAGCAACAAATTAAGAGGCAAGGCTAAAAACAGCTCACCCTATAACACACATCCGTTACCCTTCACAATCCATTTTACAATCTGCTCTTGGACCGTCTCCAGAGTCTGACACTTTCTAGACTCCCCTCTTACCATCCATGCCACTGAATAAAAAAACATTCCGCTGGACTCGATTTCTGCTTCCTGTTGCTGTAGGCCAGAGGTCTGTAATCTCTGCAGAACATTTTGCCAACTGTCTGATATCTTCGCACAAAAGAGCCACCCGAGGAGCATATATGACACAGAATCATAGAAATTAGAGAGGAGAAAGACCAGTTAGGTGATTTATCCACCCTTCCTTGCTGACTCTGGATTGCTCCCTACAGTATATTGTACTGGGTTTTATCTGTTGTGATTTTTAACTGATTTAATGACACTCCCACCACATTCCTGAGCAGGTGTCTCCAGAGTCTCATAGATGACTCTATTAGCAAACATTTCATCATAATCTGCCTGAACTGAGTTTGGTATGTCTACACTGCAGGTCAAGGTATGTTGTAGCACAGGTGGGCACATCATTCTAGCTTTAATCTTGCAAGCATAGTGAACAATAGTAGCGAAGGTGTGGCTGTATGGGTTAGCAACCGGAGAATGTACCCAGGATCCTTGGTAGGTTTGTACTCTGGGTTAGCCTGTGCCGCCTTGTCTACACTCCTGTTGCTAGCTTCAGTCTAGCTAACACAAGTATGACTACACATGCTGCAGTCACACCTTCACTTGCACTATAGACATTCCCTACATTATACTTGTTTTGGCCTCCTGAACAAATCCCACTTTGTACAGTAAACTGGGTAGAATCTGATATGGGCTCTGACCAACCAGCACTTCCCTCTCTCTGTGTAGGCTACAGCAGAGGGAAGTTCTGAGCAGGGTCTTGGAGGAGGATTAGGAGGTGGCTTATGGTTTTTGGGAGCTTTTCCCACTCGAAAAGAGACATCATGGGAGAAAGCTTAAAGGTCCTTGTGGGGGGAAGTGGACAAGCAGATGATCTAAACTGTCATGATGGACTGGAGGTGGGAGTAGACCATGCAATAAGATAATAGGTTGGATAGAAAGGGTGGGGCTAGCTTGTAGAGGACTATAGAGGTTATGGCAAGAAGTTTGTGATGAATGCAGTGGAGGAGGAGGAGCCAAGGGAGAGACTTAGAACAGAGTGGCAAAGTGACTGGCTGGGGAGATATTAACAGCAGCATAGAACTTGAGGGTGTTGAGGAGCCAGGCATAGAGGCCAGAGAGCAGGAGACTGCAGTAGCTAGGGTGCCAAACAATCCAGCCATGGGTGAGAGTTTTGGTTCTCTGAGATGTGTAGGGAAAAGTGCCAAGATTTAGATTGTGTTTCGATATGTGAATCAGAAACGAGGACAGTGTCAAAAAAGAAGCAGAGACTATAGAATGGAGCACCGGAGAGGAGGAGGGCACTTTCTACCAGGATAGAGAAAGGTGTGGTGGGGAGGAGGGCTTGGGGAGATAGATCAGGAGCTCAGTTTTGACCAGGGTAAGTGTCAAGTGCCAGCTACACGTTGATGCAGAAATGTCAAGACAGGCCAAGATTTTAGTTTGGAAGGAGGGAGACAAATCCCAAATAGTGACTTTGAAAAGAAGGGCTTGGGGGAAATGGCAAATACCAGTTGAGCATGAGTGGGATGCTTTGGGTAAGAGGGCAAACTCGATCCTTGGCTGTATAAGCATGGGAACTTGAGGTAGGGATAGGGAGGTGGTGTCACCTCTGTACATGGCAGTGGTGAGACCATTACTAGATACTGCATCCATACCTCAAGAACAGGTTCAGAAAAAGAGTTTTAAGAGTGATTTGAGGTCTGGAAAACTCACCATCTTTTGAGAGACTAAAGCAGCTCAAGCTATTTAATTTATCCAAGAGATGGTTACATGGTGACTTGATCATGGTCTGGGAGTACCTACATAGGAGAAGAGATTTCTGCTAGTAAATAGTTCTTTGATCGAACAGCCAGAGGCAAAGGAGAAGGCCAAAAATGGAGGGATCCACACTCAGAGAGAGAGAAAAGACCTACCAAACGAGACATTGATACACAGGAATAACATATTAATCTGTGGTTTCAGAGTAGCAGCTGTGTTAGTCTGTATCCGCAAAAAGAAAAGGAGTACTTGTGGCACCTTAGAAACTAACACATTTATTTGAGCATAAGCTTTCGCGAACTAGGTATCAGTTCATGCTATCACAAAGAGTTCTTGTGGGGGATATTTTAATTAAACCCACTATGTTTCCAACCTAGTAAATCGACTGCTGCATAATGCCACCCTTGTGTTGATTTCAGAGAGATCCTCAGTGAGAAGTCATTCCAAAGGAGAAGTCATTGGGCATTTCTGTTAGATTTTTGTTTGTGTTGATGGCACTGCTCTTTTCACTTTAGGAAAGGGCACCATGAAGTGTTCCTAAACAGTAACAGATCGCTGTGTGACCGCAAGGGCAAATACACAGGGAGTAAAGATCTCCTTTTAGACTGGAATACTAACCAGCTGCACCTCCCCCATGCCCAGTAGCTCTTTCCTGACTCTGTGATGAACACTTAGGTTCTCCGATGTGCCCATTTTCCCCCACTCTCCATTTCTCTTCTTCTCAGCTCATTTATCAGATACACCAGGAAACCCCTCAGTGAACCATGCTGTTTTCTCACACCATTCTGTTCATTTTACCTGTAAAGGAGCACATTTTGCACAGATGTGAAAACTATGGTTTGGTGTAACAGTGCTACAGACAGACCCAGGAGGGTTGGAGCTGTGAAGTGTGTGCATGTGTGTGTGTGTGTGTTTTCAAGTGGAATATGGAAAATGATTTTAAATGAATCTTTGTTATATTTTAGGAGCATACTATGCAGAGTGTGCGTGTGTGACATTTATAATGCACGTGGCCTTCTGTTCTGGGCCAACCGTGGGGCAATCTTCTACAGACTATGGGTCAGAGTTTAAGGAGTGGCTGCACAAATGTCTGCGAAGCTGTTGGAATGGGGAGCTCTGCCTCAGCTCTGATGGCAGGCAAGCCAAGGGCTGGGCTAAAGGCTGGGTGAGAGAGAAAAGACTGCCCAGTAGCTAGGGTGCTGGCCTGGGACTTGGGAGACCCAAGTTCAGTTTTGTGTTTTGCCACAGACTTCCTGTGTGACCTTGGCGAAATCCCTTAGCCTCTCTGTGCCTCAGTGCTGCATCTTTATAGCAGGGATATTGGCAGTGTGCTGAGGATAAATCCAATAAAGAGTATGAGCTGCTCAGGTACGACAGTGAGCAGAGATCATCAGTATCTGTCCTTATGAAGAACCAGTGTTGGGGAACCCCCTACAGGAGGGGAGTGAGAGGCAGTTGCCGCTTCTCCAACCCTTAGACTGAACTTATGTCCAAGGAGTGTTCTCACCCTGCAGCCTACCTGTAAATTGTGGATAAACTGCATGTCCCCCATCTAGCCCTATTTGATCCACTGCACAGGGCCCATTTACTGCGTTTGGTTCTGTGCTGGGAGGAGTGAATTTCACTTATTCACATTTGATTAAACTATATGTAGACACAATGAACATCAAAATGTACTCGGTGTGACCTGGTAGCTGTGGAATAAGCTAGGGGGTCTCCGTTCAGCGGACAGTTGCGAACTTTGGAAAAACCACCAACAAAAGAGGCCGCCGGAGAGAGTCTCGGAGCAAAGGCCATTTCGCCCCATTGGTGGAACTGTATGGAGAAGGTTTCTCATGCTGTACCTGCCCTGCGGACAAACAAGGGACCTTGACTTCCAGTGCTATCAGTGTGATGGAGGTGGCAATGGGAAAGGAAGGGTCCAACACGGAGGGAGGCCCTGTGGGAGGTAGGGTCTGTCTGTAGTGGTGCTGAGATTTTGGTGGCTCTGTGCCCTGATTAGGCTTAATTCATCCCCAAAAGTATCGTCGTTCTGCATTTTTACACAATCCAGGTACTTATGATCATCTTGAAGGAAAAATAGCATCAAGCTGCGGATTTCTTTCCACTTCTTGGGCTATTGAGCAAAACTTCTCATGAAGCCGTTAGAGAAAAATCACTTCCCACTGCAACCAAATTAAGGACATTTCAGATTTCAGGGACAGATTCTAACCACAGTTATCCCCATGGAAATCTGGAGTAAATCCATTTAAATCAATGGACATACTGTGAATTTACAGCAGTGTAGAGGTCGCCAGAATCTGTCTCTAAGATCTCAAACAATATTATACTGGTTGCATGGCTGTACAATGCAGACAACTTTCAACATATAAATATTAGGTTTCTTAGGACACTCCTGTAGTTTTAAAACATTCACACAACCTGTTTGTCAGAGTGTGCCACCTAAGTCATCTGATGCTGGTGTGTTTTATTAGTGACCGCTGGCCAAATGCCTTTTGGGTTTGACTAGCGTGCATGTCTGTGTGAGTATGTCATTGCTCAAGGAGCTCATCCATTAAATGGCTCCCTAATAAGGCAGGTACCTCTTTCTCTCTGGAGTTCCATGCAGCTACCGAATGGTTAGACTCTGTTGCTAAAAAGCACAGTGGTGACGGCAGTGGAGGTAAAATCTGTTAGATACGTGACTCCGAACCTGGACTGTGCTCATGCTGCTTACAGGAAGAGAATGATGGGTTTATTAGCAATAGGTGTCTTCACTACTCACGGAGGGCCCATTCTCACGGAGGGCCCATTCTGGGTGCTGGCACAAGTGAGTAGAGTATGTCACCCCCTTATTCTCTTGTGCAGGGGTGACACCACAGCTTCCTGTGTGCAGGGGGAAGCAGGCTGCGTGGACCCATTATGCCCCCGCATTGTGAAGGTGACTTGGTGGGGCTGAGTCAAGGCTCCGCCCCATGCCTTGTGGTGCAGTTACTGTTGCATTTGTGAGCCTGCCCGGCACTGGGTATATCCCTATCACAATTTACTCCCTCCTCAGAGTAGCAGGGAGATTGTGACTGCTTACACAGCGATGTGCTACCTCTTGCTGAAGGAAGATCCCAGATTGGTGTCCAGCCTTAAGAAAAGCTGCAGTCTTCATTTCTGGTTAAATTACGGCTTTTCTGTAAGCCCTGAGGGAGCATACCAGGAACCAGGTTATGATTTAGAGCCACAGTCTGATCCCCAGTTTTCCCCCTTGCTCTTGCAGGAGTATGTATTCTGTGGCGGTAGGTAATCTGTGCCAGCCATATACCTGGTGCAGATTACTTCCCCAGCTGGATGTGGGGAAGCCAAGGCACTACCTGCTCCCTGCCCATTGCAAGCGGGGAAAATCAGTCCTCATAGAGGCTGCTCTCTCCTGCTGTTTCTGATGATATAAGCAGTGAGAATTGGTATGTAAGAGAACACTTCAAACCCTGCTACTCCCGTGCAGGGGTGTGAGCAATGCTCACAATCTGGCCCATAAGTAGTGTTCCATGTTTTCAGTTTTTATTTGTTTAAAAAAAAATTACAGGAATTTTTCAGTGTTCATTTTCCAAACATTCCAAAAATCTGGAAATTATGGGGAAAAAGAAAAACTTTTGTAATATACACATTTGAAACTTTTTTTAATGTACATATTGTGTCTCTCTCAAAGCTAGTAGTTTTTCCAGAAATCCTGGTTTGCATACAGTCGCATAATTTTCTTCAAAGTATGCTGAGCCTCTTGCTCTCTTGGAGGTAGTCCAACTTCAAAAAATATGCACTCTACATCAATACATCCAGGGCGTACACTCCAAGCTCACTGTGCCACTTTGCTGAAGTCGGAAAGTGTGTCTTGATGACCGTTCCAAAAAGCCAGCACATCCAGTTTCACATTGGCAGGGTTAGGCAAGTTCATGTAAGTAGTATATTCCCCTTTCAGATTTGAAATTTCATCTCTAGTGGCAAATGGTTGAAACACTCTGGAATAATGGTTGTAGTCTGCTGCAAAATTCACCTTGAAGTGAAACACCTGGATGACATTCCAGGAAGAATCTTCGGCACCAAATACTTTCGGGTTCAGATTATGGGTCATGGTTGTCTCCCATTTTTCGCTGAGTGTTGTGTTTAAAGGTTTAGAATGTTTTGGTTTTTTTTTTTGGTTTTCTCATGTTCCAGGGTGAAAAGGATTTCCAGATACAGTTGGGTTTTCTCATATAGAATCATAGAATCATAGAATATCAGGGTTGGAAGGGACCCCAGAAGGTCATCTAGTCCAACCCCCTGCTCGAAGCAGGACCAATTCCCAGTTAAGTCATCCCAGCCAGGGCTTTGTCAAGCCTGACCTTAAAAACCTCTAAGGAAGGAGATTCTACCACCTCCCTAGGTAACGCATTCCAGTGTTTCACCACCCTCTTAGTGAAAAAGTTTTTCCTAATATCCAATCTAAACCTCCCCCATTGCAACTTGAGACCATTACTCCTCGTTCTGTCATCTGCTACCATTGAGAACAGTCTAGAGCCATCCTCTTTGGAACCCCCTTTCAGGTAGTTGAAAGCAGCTATCAAATCCCCCCTCATTCTTCTCTTCCGCAGACTAAACAATCCCAGCTCCCTCAGCCTCTCCTCATAAGTCATGTGCTCTAGACCCCTAATCATTTTTGTTGCCCTTCGCTGGACTCTCTCCAATTTATCCACATCCTTCTTGTAGTGTGGGGCCCAAAACTGGACACAGTACTCCAGATGAGGCCTCACCAGTGTCGAATAGAGGGAAACGATATGTTTCTCCTGCAGCTTTTGTTCTCAATTCAGCTGAGATTTTGGTTGTCAGGATCCAGTAAAGTGTGTATTGGCAACCGTATTGGCAGTGGTCTGCGAAGATTCCACTGTTTTCTGTGTGCCATGTAGATTCCAAGTTTTTAACAATGAACATAACCTCAGTACGCAGAATCTGACAGTCATTCTGGTTATTTGCCAGTCTCTTCAGAGTTTCTGCTTTAGAACCAACAAACTCAAGATGATCTAGGAGACTCATTAGTACAGTCCACGTGTTATTTACATGGCAGGTAGCAAAGTACAAGCTCATCCACCAATGTGGCACAACAGGGGTAGGTAATCAGCAGTTAGCTCTGGACTCGTCTCACACTGTGTAAAACAAAGCCTTCAACTTGTTTTGCGTGATTGAAAATGGCCCTTAATCCAATGATACAAGATTCTCGTCTTTCATTTCTTCTGTAGCAGTAGCTGCTGACAGCGCAGTGTTAATCAGATGAGCAGGACAGGACTGAGTTTAATCTTCCAGGAAAACTTAGCTATGAAGGAAGCAGAATCTGTGTTAGTTGTGGCCACATTTTTCCCAAGTTAGTTGGTATGCCTCAAACCTGTCAGTTATTGATGTGTCAGCAAAACAGGTGTCAGCAGAGGGAATGAATGTCACGTCAGCACAAAACAGTGCAGTTTTATTCACTTTGAAATAAAAAAATAAAACAAAAGGCCAAGAATCGGACGGTCCAAAGCATCAGGAGACTTGTCAAAAATCAGACTAGACACCACACTTCCATCAATTCGTTCCATCAGTTTAGATACTAAAGCATTGCCATTTTCTTTCAGATACTTATGAGTGAGGTTGTCTGCATTAGGAAGGGGTTTTCCTGTTGGACAGTATTGCCGGACAAAGTCACCAATAGGCCCTGCAATTAACAGTGGTTGTCTGCGAAACAAAGATCATGCAAAAATTCATTAACGCAATCGTGCTGTGTCCTCTCTTTCATTAAACCCCTGGCGAAAGCTCCTGATATTGACTGCTTATCCCAAAGCTCATTTTCTTCCTTAAGCCTCTAGTGTTGCTTGCTTTTGACATGCTCCTTTGTTCTGTCAGCTTAAGCACTGACCTCAATGCTGCAGTACTTGCAGTGCAATGCATCCTCTTCATTCCCATCTTTACTTTTCCTGAAAATTTCTAAGCACCGATTTTCTTGTTGGTATTAGGCCTAGATTTGCATTTTCACCCCATGTTTACCTTTTTACCTTATCTTATCTGTAGAGGATTGATTGATTAAATTCAGCACCGCACTAAACGGCTGCAAAGAAATAGGGGGTCAGCGTCTCCTTATAAGCCAGTCATAGCGCAATATTAACATGGTTTGATTTTTTTTCCCGACCTCCACCTTGTGTGTGTTCTGTTTTTTACACTGAGACACTGCTTCAGTCTCAGAGCTCCGGGACACAACAATCGTGTAAAGCATTAGTGTTTAACAAAAATAAGTACCCGGAAAAAAATGAGTGGATTGATAAATGGGTGTAAATCAGTAAAAACAGAACTCATTTCATTAAAAAAAGCCGCTGGTAATTTATCAGTGAAAATTGGTAAAAACTGAAAACGTGGAACACTACCCATTAGGTCATAGACACGTAATTTGATTTTATAATTCCCAGACCATTGTATGGGCACCTGTTTTGCTTCCATAGATCTAAATAAATAAACTACTTGAGACGAAGTGACCTGCGAAAGGAAAATGATTTCAGGTTGGCATTTCCTATTGGCATGCCACCACACTCTCCCAGCAAGCAGCAGCATTCAAAGGTACGTGTAGTGCCACAGGGGTTTTAACTAGCTGATTGGCTACAGCAAAATACCACGACAGCACTATCTGCACAGGATTACACGCCAGAGAAGAAGAAAGCTAAACCCCTGTGGAAAGGTTTTAACTGTTTTCTTTTTAATCTTGTTGTTCTCTTTTAAAATGAGTGACTTAAAAATGCAACCAAAAATGCAAGAGATGGGTGAATACACTACACGTATACAAGGCAAATCTGTACATGATAGGTAAACTGTGCTCTTTTGTCCCTAGTGCAGATCTCTGTTGCATATTCTGCACTCTTGCATCCCTATCCCTGTGTAAAACTCACTCGCTGACCTCAGTGCTAAGCTAAGCAAACATTCTGAGAACCAGGACTCCATCCCAAGAGGAAATGAAGGCGTTGCCTGGGGGCCTGGCCTATACTAAGCTCCAAAGAAAGAGAGTTAAAAGCCAGTGGAGGAAGAATTGACTTGTGAGTGAGAAACTGAGAGTCAGGACACCTGGGTTCTGTTTCCATTTCTGTCACAAATTCCTTGTCATGACAGAAATGAGGGCAGAACTCGTGATTGGAGCAGGCTGAGTCAGGTTACTGCTAGATCAGAGTCTTGGAAAGGCCAGAGGGTGGACTGAGAGTCAGGTGTCAGGAGACCAGACCAGGTTACCAGAAAATCAGGGTCAGGCACTAGGTTATAGACAGCAATCGAAGAGCAGAGTGGAGGAAAACCAGGATCGGAAGCTGGAGTCGAGGGTCGATTACAAGCAGGGGTCTGGAGCAGAGACAGGCGGGCAGTCTGTGTTGTTGCTCAGACAGCTTTCCATCATGGCTTCCTGGTTTAACTACTGGTATTGGCCAGTCAGGGCTCTGAGGGGCTGCCACTCCGCTCCTGCTTGGAGGGACTTCCTGCTGAGCCCAGTCTCACAGGGTCCTCCTGTGGGAGCCCAGCCGAAGCTTCCTGTGGCGATGCAGAGGTGTCAGTGGCCCAGACCTCCCATGGTCCCACCTTCTACCCTGGCTGGTTCTAACAGTCCTTGGGTGAGCCGCTTAACCTCTCTGGCCCAGATCCTCAAAGGTATTTAGGCACCTAATTTCCATTGAAATCAGGAATACCTTTGAGGCTCTAGGCCTCTGTGCCTCGGTATCTTCCTCCGTAAGATGGGGATAACACTTACCTACCTCACAGGGCTGTTGCGAGGGTTGATTAATGTTTGTAAAGGGCTATAAAGGGTACTATACAAGTGCTGCATACAGTGGTATTAATTTTGTTTTAAAGAGGCATAAGCATTCAACGGTATGTTGGCTCAATCTGTCGTCTTGAGGCAATTCTTAATCATGTGTTTCAATCTACCTCAGACACCTTAGCTATTTCCTAGTACTGTGAAAGCACTAGGCCTCCAGGATTTCAAGATAACAGCACTGATTGTTTCCTTAACAAGCATTCTTTGCAAAAGGAAAAAGTGCTGTGAGTAGAAGTTATTTGCATACACACATGCGGAAAACAATTAGATAATTTGAAATGCTTTAATGTAACAATGCTCTTCATACAGCAGGCTATTAATGACAGTGAAATTGATTGACTACATTTTCTATTGCCATTACCTACTGTATCTCTATTTAAATTGGCTTATGTTAACAGCAAACCTACTTAACTCTGCAATCCTGAATTTTTAGTTAATTAGTTTGCAACTGCAAATCACTTAGTGATATTTGTAATTATTTTTGAATAAATATTTGTAACGTTGCTTAATATCTTCCATCAGACAAGAGGCAAAGAAATCTTGGAAATCAGAATGTTGTTGCCGTTCTTTTCTTGGGTGGTATGAGATGGAGAAGCCTGACTGTTCTCTTTGCAAAGGAACCTTTGCCTTATAGAGCTGATACATCAGAGATCAAGGTCAACAGAAAGAAAGGGAGTACTTGTGGCACCTGAGAGACTAACCAATTTATTTGAGCATAAGCTTTCGTGAGCTACAGCTCACTTCATTGGATACAAGGAGAGTGATCACTTAAGATGAGCTGTTACCAGCAGGAGAGTGGGGTGGGGGAAGAGAAAACCTTTTGAAGTATAATCAAGGTGGGCCATTTCCAGGAGTTAACAAGAACGTCTGAGGAACAGTGCGGGGGGAGGAATAAACAAGGGGAAATAGTTTTACTTTGTATAATGACTCAACCACTCCCAGTCTCTATTCAAGCCTAAGTTAATTGTATCCAATTTGCAAATTAATTCCAGTTCAGCAGTCTCTTGTTGAAGTCTGCTTCTGAAGTTTTTTTGTTGAATAGTCACTTTTAGGTCAGAAATTGAGTGACCAGAGAGATTGAAGTGTTCTCCGACTGGTTTATGAATGTTAGGTTTCAGAGTAACAGCCATGTTAGTCTGTATTCGCAAAAAGAAAAACAGTACTTGTGGCACCTTAGGGACTAACCAATTTATTTGAGCATAAGCTTTCGTGAGCTACAGCATCCGATGAAGTGAGCTGTAGCTCACGAAAGCTTATGCTCAAATAAATTGGTTAGTCCCTAAGGTGCCACAAGTACTCCTTTTCTTTTTATGAATGTTATAATTCTTGACATCTGATTTGTGTCCATTTATTCTTTTACGTAGAGACTGTCCAGTTTGGCCAGTGTACATGGCAGAGAGGCATTGCTGGCACAGGATGGCGTATATCACATTGGTAGATGTGCAGGTGAACGAGCCTCTGATAGTGTGGCTGATGTGATTAGGCCCTATGATGGTGTCCCCTGAATAGATATGTGGGCACAGTTGGCAACGGGCTTTGTTGCAAGGATAGGTTCCTGGGTTAGTGGTTCTGTTGTGTGGTGTGTGGTTGTTGCTGGTGAGTATTTGCTTCAGGTTGGGGGGGCTGTCTGTAGGCAAGGACTGGCCTGTCTCCCAAGATCTGTGAGAGTGATGGGTCGTCCTTCAGGATAGGTTGTAGATCCTTGATAATGTGTTGGAGAGGCTTTAGTTGGGGGCTGAAGGTGACGGCTAGTGGCGTTCTGTTATTTTCTTTGTTGGGCCTGTTCTGTAGTAGGTGACGTCTGGGTACTTTTCTGGCTCTGTCAATCTGTTTCTTCACTTCAGCAGGTGGGTATTGTAGTTGTAAGAATGCTTGATAGAGATCTTGTAGGTGTTTGTCTCTGTCTGAGGGGTTGGATAAACACCCATTTTTTCATGGTCTGTGTGTATATAAATCTCCTCACTGTATTTTCCACAGTATGCATCCGATGAAGTGAGCTGTAGCTCACGAAAGCTTATGCTCAGATAAATTGGTTAGTCTCTAAGGTGCCACAAGTACTCCTTTTCTTTTTGCAAATACAGACTAACAGGCTGCTACTCTGAAAAAAGGTCAACAGAGTGTCTTTGCGCAGCAGAGTCCATTAGATAAAGCCATCTCTGATATTACATATATCACAGTATCAAACACACTGAGCCTAGAGTTGGTGGTGCAGATTGAATTCAGTGGCTGTCTGGCCAGGGTGCACAAAATGAAGAACTTGGGCACAGCTGTAATTTAAATTGTTGGCTGAAGTGTACTGGATTATGCTTAGAGGCCTTGCAGGCCAAAAGAAGAACAGGCAATCCCCTTCCACTCCAGTATCCTAGTAAGACCCACTAGGTTCCCCAGACAGAAAAACATAACACCCCGCACCCCATTATTCCTCCCCTCACCCCAGCCAAGCTGACGCATGCTCATATTTTCTCTCTGGACGCTGGCAGTTTGGTGCCGCACTTTGTCATTCATCTAGGAAAAGCAGCACCAGGGTCCGTAAGGCGAATGAACAGTCCCAGGCAGTTTAAGTAATCGCAGAACAGTGGTGGGCAACCTGCAGCCCGCGGGCCGCACGCGTCCCATCAGGGTCATCCACTGGCAGGCCGTGAGACAGTCTGTTTACGTTGACCGCCTGTAGGCATGGCCGCCCGCAGCTCCCAGTGGCCACGGTTCGCCGTTCCCAATGGGAGCTGCGGGCAGCCGTGCCTGCAGATGGTCAATGTAAACAAACTGTCTCGCAGCCAGCCAGCGGGTTACCTTGAGGGGACGCGTGTTGCCCACCACTGTCACAGAATCACAGAAATACAGGACTGGAAGAGATCTTGATAGGTTATCTAGTCCAGTCCCCTACACTGAGGTAGGACCAAGTAAACCTAGATCCTCCCTGACAGGTGTTTGTCTAACCTGTTCATAAGAACCTCCAGTGATAATTCCACAACCTCCCTAGGCAACTTGTTCCAGAGTTTAACTACCCTGACAATTAGGAAGTTTTTCTCAATGTCTGACCTAAATCTCCCTTGCTGCAATTTAAGCCCCATTATGTCTTGTCCTGTAATATTCCCTTGTTTTGTGTTTCTCCATTGAAATCATATGTGAACTTACTAATTCAGGCACTTCCTGGCACTGTTTATTTCTGAAGCCCTGAAGGAGGCAAACAGAGCCTGCCTCATTCCCTGCCTTTGAGGCAGCAAAATCATGGGCCACACACCTAGGCTGTTTTCTCTACTCTCTCCCCCTCCCCACCATAGCATCATCACCTGGGATATGGCACTGTTTGCATTGAATGTGAAGCAGAGTCAGAACTGGGTGTCATCTGTGCCCTGTTGGAAATTCTACCAGCTTTCCTAGTGGTGTCATGCTGGGGGAGAGAGAATCTCGAGACCTTAAGCAAGTGAGTAACCCACTCAAGTCAGTGGGGCTACTGGCGTGCTTAAAGCTAGGCACTTAATTAATAACCTACTGACCTAGCATCCCAGTCAGAGGGTTTCAGTAGTGGAAGAATATTTACCCATAACAACCATCTGGGTTTGGTCTGAGGGGAAGGCCTGAGTCACTTCAGGGGATTTCCATGCATGTTAGTTTGAAAAGCTGACCCTGTGTGTTACCCTCTGATTGTGAGGTTTCATAATTTCAAAAATGGGACAGTGGGTAACTGGCCAGTTGCCATAGTGTCTGTCAGACATGGAACCATCCACATGACTCCTTTGACGTAACAGAAGTCAAGTAATAGTGATAAAACATTAGCACGGTGCCAGCATTTCCAGCTTCACAAATGTGTTTGTGTAATGATCATCACATTGGTCGTAACTGGGGATTGAACCCCAGGCCTCCATCCTCCACAGCTTGTGCTAAAGGCCTTCTCACTTAGATGAGAACTAAACAGTCATATCCTCTGTGGGTCAGGCACATAGGGGGATGCATTGAACAGTGGGTTACACTTACTTTGCTTCCATTTTTGTTGTCAGTACGTGCTTCTGCTGTGCAGAGGCCTCCATCTTCATGCCAAAGCATTTTGTTCCACTGATGAAGCAATATGGTTTTATATATATATATGTGTAACAACATGTGCAAGATAATCAGATTGCTTGTTGGCTGTCCCTCTTTGCTGGTGAAAGTTTATTATTCAGCCAGTCAGGAGCAAATGTATCATAGAAGGTGCAGCACCCTCACTGGAGAACTTGTCTCATCAGCTGAAGGAACTTTTCCATTTCAAGTACCTCCTACCTCTAACATACCCTACTCCGTTTAAGACGGGCTTCTTCTAAACGTGCTATGTTTTTTGTCCTATGTTCACCTGTTCCAGCCGCCCCCCCTTGTTACCTCTGTGTCTCTCCCCCCCGCTCCTGTTACCTCTGTGTCCAGTTCAACTCTCCTCATATCCTTACTCTTAATGCTAATGCCAGACCACCTTGGGACATTATCACATAGCGTTAAACTACATGTGACAGCCTCTTTTCAATCCAGCCCCACATCAGGTGGAATGCATTCATATTGTGTTAGTCTTCCAGAGAATGTAGCATTTCTAGTTTTGATTCTGATAGGACAGTATGTGTGGATTACTTTTTTGTTTTAGCCTGATCAGAGCCCTCTGTTTCTGGTGGTTGGAACCTTCATCAGATAATTCCTAATTTTAGACTAATATGCAAACTGTTTTAAAAAAAAAATTGTAACCCTACACTGTCACAGGACCAGTCTCTCCTATTTTAGCATAAATGTCTTGGCTGTCCATAACATTTATTTTTTGTTAAGTGCTTTGGCTTTACTTCAGCATTTGCATAACAGCAGGAGACCTTTATCCCAGGAAAATGTTCTATCCCTTGATGTTGTCTCTCAACAATAAATATATTTTTCAACATTAAGTGTGTAGTCTTTTTTCACTTAAATTTCTGAGTTCAAGGGTGTGTTCAGAGTAGGCAAAGGGAAGGATAACTCAACCAGTGCCATTTCTTTCATTGTCAGATAACGTCTGGAAAAAAATAAGGGCTTTTGTAAAAACCCCAATATGAAGCTGGTGCAGTAGGTAATCAGATTCTATTGTTGTGGTTAATAATATTGCTTCTGTTAGAACTGGGAAATTACGTCCTACCTAAATTCAACTAAAGCTTTGGAATGCTGTGAAATCTCAGCAAGCCCTCACAAGAGAACTCAGAGGAAGATAAAGTATTCATTTTTAATTGGCATTGTGAAAGTTTTTTGTTCTGATTATTATTATCTTGATGAAAGGCGCTTATAAATTCAGTGTCTCTGCTCTGAAATTAGATAAATGATATTTGTTGTTTGTAAGAACGTAACAACCATATTGGGTCAGACCACTGGGTTTTCAAACTCTGGGTCATGTCCCCGCAGGGTTAGCTGCTGGCTGACCGTAGACACTTTGTTTACCTGCGGCATCTGCAGGTACAGCCGATCGCAGCTCTCAGTGGCCGCGGTTCACGGCCAATGGGAGCTATGGGAAGTGTGAAGTACTTCCTTTTGTTTGTTTTTAAACCTGCTGCCTATTAATTTCATTGGATGACCCCTAATTCTTGTGTTATGTGAAAGGATAAATAACACTTCCCTATTCACTTTCTTCAAACCAGTCATGATTTTATGGACCTCTGTCATATCCCACCCGCCTCCGGTCATCTCTTTTCTAAGATGAACAGTCCGTCTTTTTAATCTCTCCTCATATCGAAGTTGTTCTATACCCCTCATCATTTTCATTCTCCTTCTCTGAACCTTTTCAATTCAAATGAATCTTTTTTCAGATGGAACAGCCAGAATGGCTCACAGAGTTCATGGTGTGAGTGTGGATTTCTATGGCAGCATTATGATTTTTTCTGTCTTATTATGCATCCCTTACCTAATGGTTCCTAACATTCGGTTAGCTTTTTTGACTGCTGCTGCACATTGCGTGGATGTTTTCCGAGAGCTATCTACAATGACTCCAAGATCTCTTTCTTGAGTGATAACAGCTGATTTAGACCCCATCATTTTGTATGTATACTTGGAATTATGTTTTCCAGTGTGCATTACTTTGTACTTATCTACATTGAATTTTATCTGCCATTTTGTTGCCCAGTCACCCAGCTGTATGAGATCCTCTTGTGATACAAGATACTAGATCACGTGACATAAGGAACAAATGCCACTGCTCCCACTTCAGACTCTGGTCTAGTGGATACGTTTGCTGGAGCAGCCGCTGGTGCTGTCTGTATTTGTGCCTGGTATTTTACTGGCTGCACTAAAACCACCAATTGTAGGTGTGCAGCGAGAATCTAGCCCCACGTGTAAAACAAGCATAAAAGACTGGCCTGTCATCAGTCACTTTCTTGGAATACCCACCTGCTGAAGTGAAAAAACAGATTGACAGAGCCAGTAGAATACCCAGAAGTCACCTACTACAGAACAGGCCCAACAAAGAAAATAAGAGAACTCTACTAGCTGTCACCTTCAGCCCCCAGCTAAAACCTCTCCAATGTATCATCAAAGATTTACAACCTATCCTGAAAAATGATCCCTCACTCTCACAGATCTTGGGAGACAGACCAGTCCTCACTTATAGACAGCCCCACAACCTGAAGCAAATACTCTCCAGCAACCACACAACAGAACCACTAACCCAGGAACCTATACTTGCAACAAAGCCCGATGCCAACTCTGTCCACATATTTATTCAGGTGACACCATCATAGGACCTAATCACATTAGCCATGCCATCAGAGGCTCGTTTACCTGCACATCTACCAATGTGATATATGCCAGTAATGCCCCTCTGCCATTGGCCAAACTGGACAGCCTCTACGCAAAAGAATAAATGGACACAAATCTGACATCAGGAATCATAACATTCAAAAACCGGTAGGAGAACGCTTCAGCCTCTCTGGCCACTCAGTAAAAGATTTAAAGGTGGCAATTTTGCAACAGAAAAGCTTCAAAAACAGACTCCAATGAGAAACTGCTGAGCTTGAATTAGTATGCAAACTGGATACCATTAATCTGGGTTTGAACAGAGACTGGGAGTGGCTGGGTCGTTACACACATTGAATCTATTTCCCCATGTTAAGTATCCTCACACCTTCTTGTCAACTATCTAAATGGGCCATCTTGACTATCATCACAAAAAATTTTTTTCTCCTGCTGATAATAGCTCATCTTAATTAATTATCCTCTCACTGTTTGTATGGCAACTTCCACCTTCTCTGTGTGTATGTGTATGTATATATACTACTTACTATATGTTCCATTCTATGCATCTGATGAAGTGGGCTGTAGCCCACGAAAGCTTATGCTCTAATAAATTTGTTAGTCTCTAAGGCGCCACAAGTACTCCTGTTCTTTTTGCGGATACAGACTAACACGGCTGCTACTCTGAAACCTTTCTTGGAATTGTCACTGTGATGGATGGTGGCTGGCAGGTGTGTTGTAAAGGAGATATGGTTGATAGTGGTGGCAAGTGCTGGGGGAATACTTCTGCGAAGGACCTAACTATCACCTTCTGAACACTGCTCTTTGCTACTTAAGAAACAAAGTGTAATCCAAATGTCAAGCTGAGTCCAATTCATTATTGGTGGTAGTGATCATACACATCATATGATCATTGAAGAATAGTGATGTTGCTAGTGGCAATAAGATGAGAGGGGAAATGCTAATGGATGAGGTGTGGGGTCACATGATGGCCAGACATGCAGATGATTGGTCAGAGTGGGACAGTGAGTTGGGCGGCTTAACTTACTGCTTCAAATAACCAGAAATCCTATTGCATAATATTCGTAAGGGGAAGCATCCATGCATTTTGCTCTGCTGCAGTGGTTTCTTCACACACTGGGTTCCAATAGCAGTATTTCTTGATATGTGGCCAAATCCTGATGTCATTACTTGGGGCTTTTGCACTTGTTTAACTTAAGGTGTGATTTCAAACTGATTTAGTTTAAAAAAAAAAGTGGTGCAGATCTTGCCTACACAGAAACTATTACTGGTTTAATTAAACCAGTGTAGTGAAATTGGTTTAGTTAAACCAGTGCTAACCCTAGTGTAAATAGTCTTTCTTAAACCTGTTCCCAGTTGACTTAAGCTAAGCCAAAAAAGGCAGTCTTCTATTACAGTAAGAGCATCAACATGGGTTTGGACTAGTTTAACTGTATCACACCTTTGGTTATACCAGTGCAACTTTCCTGTGTAAACAAAGTCTTATTTCAGTTTATGCCAGACAGTGATGGAGTGGACTAGGCCCAGAGGCCCCCTGCTAGAGGCCTCAGGATCCTTCCACACCCATCCCAGGAAAACAGTAGTAGAGGAGTCCTCCAAGCTGCACAGAGAGGCTGCATGGGATGCAGCCAAACTGGGAAAAGCTGCAAAGGGTAGCCAATCCGAGGGTTGCAGGCTACTATAAAAGGAGCTGTGGTGCAGATCAGAGTAAGTTGCTGCTTGGAGCTTGAGGAGTGAAGGCAGTGTTCCGGTGGTGCCGCCATCCTTCAGCCCACTAGACAGATCAGTGCTGGCAAGGACCAGAGGAATGAGAGAACCCCTGGCTGGCTGCTGGGCCTGAACGTAGAAGGGACCTGAGGTAAGGGTGAAGTATTGGTGAAGGCTGAAGCCCCAGGGAAGTGGCCCAGAGAACTGAAAGCAGTTTAGTTAAAGGTACATGGAGGCAGATGGCTGCTATTCTTCAGGTCCCTGGGCTGGGACACAGAGTAGTAGGCGGGCCTGTGTGGAAGTGACCTACAATTGGACAGTAATAAACCCCCAGAAGGGGATCCGAACTGTTAGGAAGCCAAAGAGACCAGAGTGGGCGAAGAGCCTCTAGGGAGGAAGCCCTGGGGGCACGGCTCCTTACCAGGGCCAGGAGAGCTTAAAGGCTTTGTTGGGCTAATACCCTGAAAGGGGTCTGAGTTGTGTCCCATATAATCAGAAACTGCCAGAGAAGCTGCCAGAAGGGGTCACCACAGACTGAAAAAGGAGTGGCAGACACACCCCCGAATAAGGGGGCGCTTGCGAGAGGTGGGTATCACTCTGTTACATAGACCTATTCTGGTTTTAGTTTAAATCCGTTCCTAATCTATTAGAAATTGACTTAATCAAAATAAGCCTGGTTTAAACTGAAATAAGAATATTCACCCTGCCTTCTGCACCACTTTAATGAAACCATTTTAAAATCTAATTCAAGTAAAACAGTGCAACTTTCTTCTGTACTCATGGCTTCAGTTCTCACAGCAATGGATGGAAATTTTGCTACAGATTTGTCTGGGAGCAGGATCAGGCCCTCAGTCCTTATCCATCTTATAAACATATTTTGCAGTGTTTCTAGTGGACCTGGAGCCAACCCAGCTGCTTTGGCTTCCATCTCTTTCAATCGGCCCTATTGACAATGGCAACAGGAATACAAATAGCTGACAAATAACACTTGTTAACTGATGTTGCTTGCACGTCACTTCTGTGCGTATTAAAACAATGCTTATTGCATTTTGTTAATCAATGACAGAAAGAGGGGTTTGGAGACAGCAGACAGTTTGAATATGGAACATGCTTTCTAAAGGGATATAAGAACAGCCATACTGGGTCAGACCAGTGGTCCATATAGCCCAGTATCCTGTCTTCTGACAGTGGCCGGTGCCAGATGCTTCAGAGGGAATGAACAGAACAGGGCAATTTTCAAGTGACCCATCCAGTCCCAGCTTCTGACAATCAGAGGCTTAAGAATACTGAGAACATGGGATTGGATACCTGACCATATTGGCTAATAGCCATTGATTGACCTATTCTCCATGAACTTATCTAGTTTTTTTTTTAACCCAGTTATACTTTTGGCTTTCACAACATCCCCTGGTAATGAGGTCCACGTTTTGACTGTACATTGGGTGAAGCAGTATTTCCTTATGTTTTGTTTTAAATTTGCTGGATATTGATTTCATTGGGTGACCCCAGGTCCTTGTTATGTGAAGGGGTAGATAACGCTTTTTCTCCACACCATTCATGATTTTATAGACCTCTGTCATATCTTCCCCATCAGTCATCTCTTTTCTAAGAGTAACACTCCCGGTCTTTTTAATCTCTCTTCATATAGAAGTTGTTCCGTACCCCTAATAATTTTTTTTGCCCTTCTCTGTACCTTTTCCAATTCTAATGTATCTTCACTGAGATACAGAACCAGAACAGCATGCGGTATTCAAGGTGTGGGCCTACCATGGATTTATATAGTAGTACTATGATAATTTTTTGTCTCATTATGTATTCCTTTCCTAATGGATCCTAACATTGTCTGCTTTTTTTTGACTAGCACTACACATTAAGCAGATGTTTTCAGAGAGCTATCCACGATGATTCCAAGATTTCTTTCTTGAGTGGTTGATTTAGACACCATCATTTTGTATGTATAGTTGGGATTATGTTTTCCAGTGTGCATTACTTTGCATTTATCAGCATTGAATTTCATCTGCCATTTTGTTGCCCAGTCACCCAGCTTTGTGACTCTTCGCAGTCTGCTTTGGACTTTACCATCTTGAGTACTTCTGTATGGTCTACAAACTTTGCCACCTCACTGTTTGCCCCTTTTTCCAGATCATTTATGAATACGTCGAACATCACAGGTCCCTGTACAGATCTGTAGGGGGCCCTGCTATTTACCTCTCTCCACTGTGAAAACTGAACATTTATTCCTAATTTTAGTTTCCAATCTTTTTAACCAGTTACTGATCCATGAGAGGATCTTCCCTCTTCTCCCATGATAGATTACTTTAAGAGGCTTTGATGAGGGACCCTGTCAAAAGCTTTCTGAAATTCAAAATACACTGTATCCACTAGATCACCTTTGTCCATATGTTTGTTGACCCCTTCAAAGAATTCTAAGAGTGGTGAGACACGATTTTCCTTTTCAAAAAGCCGTGTTGACTCTTCCCTAATATATTGTGTTCATCTGTGTCTGATCATTTTCATTTTTACTATAGTTTCACCCAATCTGCCTAATACTGAAGTTAGGCTTACCAGCCTGTAATTACCAGGATCTCCTTTGGAGCCTTTTTAGAAGATTGATGTTACATTTGCTATCCTTCAGTCAGTTGGTATAGCGGCTGATTTTTAAAAGAGAGGTTACATACTACGGTTGGTGGTACTAAAGGAACACAAACATGAAACTGTGGAACTCTTGGGTGAGTACCATCTGGTCCTGGTGACTTATTACTGTTTTGTTTTATCGATTTGTTCCAAAACCACCTCTATTGACATCTCAATCTGGGACGGTTCCTCAGATTTGTCACCTAAAAAGAATGGCTCAGGTGTGAGAATCTCCCTCACATCCTCTGCAATGAAGATCAATGCAAATAATTCATTTAGCTTCTCCACAGGTGCTCTTTTAGCACCTTGATTGTCCAGTAGCCCGACTGTTTGGCAGACTTCCTGCTTCTGTTGTACTTAAAAAAATTTCTGTTTAGTTTTTGTGTCTTTTCCTAGTTGCTCTTACACGTCTTCAGGGCCTTTTTAAGAAAGGTCAGATTTTAGACCTAAGCAAATTGAGAGGGGCTTTTTTTAATGTAGAACTGTGTGAAGTCTGAATGGTTCACTCAAAGCACATACGTAAGTGAATGAGGGATATGAAAATATTTACATCTTTCATGAACAGCAACCTAAATGGGGGCACTTTGCTTGCTGAGGTTTCGACCTCTAGAACATCAATTCTCCTGAACTCTCTAACATTAACGCTACAGAATTAGAAACCTGGCCAAATCCCCCTCTCTCAGAGGCAGATCCCCCTCTCTCAGGTTGAATGTGAAGGCATCCTTCCAGTCAGTGGCCACATTTGGAGAATGGCCGTCTTTGGGGTTCTCAGGCTAGATGATAGAATCCATTTATGTGTATATAATCTCCATGGATACCTCAAATCAGTTGCTGACCAGCTGAAGAGAAATTTGAAGGCCAAGAGCTACATTTTTTGGTGGTCTTTATTCAGGCTTTGCAAAAGGAGGAGACCCTTCATTCTTCTGTAGCCTTATCTATAGTATGGATTACTTTGACTAATTACCCACCCCAATATGAGGGTTTACGCCTACGTTAATCTGTGAGGGTTCCGCCTCAAGATTGAGAGGTTCCCAGTAGAAGGGGAGCCCCATGGTGCACAACAGTCTACACAGTGCTCTTTGTGTAATTACTTTTAGTAGCCAGACACACACACTGCAATCTAGTCAAGGAGAGAGAACAATACACGGTGTTTAGCATTTGCATTGCTTGTGCCGTCCCTTGTGGAGAAACCCAGAGAGTCAGTCATTATCATCATCATTCTTCCCACCACCAGTTGTCATCCTGGCATCTCCCCAGGCACGCAGGCCAGGATACAGCTTTTATAATGTGTTCTGCTGACACCCACCGGGCTCATACTTATTTATGAAGTTTCAATCCCTGTTCCTTATTTGAACTTTCACACCCCACTACATTTGGGGTGCCCTGATTTTCATAGGCTAACTTGTTAGTTCTCCATATACTCATTAACATTTATGTCACTCAGTCACAGTAACAACTTGTGGTTAGCACATTGCTGATACCCGAAGTCTGCAGAATACTCTAATCAGCTTTAACTGGTTCATAACAATATATATTTCCTAACTATCAGCAGTTTAACACAGCTATTCCTGAGACTATTTCATCTTGCGATATTTGGCATCTCTCGTTGACTGACATGAGTCTATCCAGTCTTTAGGTCTGAGGCATTATTGGCTAAACTAAATATCTTACAAGCCTGAGGCCTGTAGGCCCTATGTTAAAACATTAACTTCTTATATTTCACCTCTACGTCCTAAATATATCTGAGATCTTTTATCCTTGACTACACTTCCTTCCCTCTCCACGACTCCCCCAGTTATGTGGCTCTATAAGGTGGGGGAAGGGCAAGCCATAATCGTGCCCTTATTGGCCAAACTCTGATGATTGAGGCTTGCGCTTGACTTAGAGTTTATGCAGAGCGGATAGCATTAAAATAATTGAATGCCAATATTAGGCATCATGATCATGTTTCAAATTTCAAGTAGGAGTGTGCAGATTTTTCTGATTATTCCATTTATCTTAAAATCCATCTTGCTATCTTCATAATTTTAGAAACACGTATTTATTTTATAGGACAGACTCCTGATTACAGCCTGAACTTGTTCCAAGAGAGAGTTTCTTCTTTTCAATATCTGTATTTTTTTTCAAATGTATTTTAGCTTTTTTAATGGATAAAAGCATTCATACATACTGATCAGTAGTCAGGACATAACATCCATGACTTCTGGCTCAATAGCTATCCATCCATACATGTATGGTAACACCCATAAGATTAGAGTGCTGATGTCAACAGTGGAAGACTCTGTCACCATTAAATTATATACTGCTCCCCTAGTCATCCTCCTAAGGATGAAGCCTGTGGGGGAAAAAAGGTCTGAAGGACACCTGACCTCTGTCAGAGGAGTGAGGCTTTAGCAATCTCCATGCTGTAGCCAAGCATGATCTATGAACCAGCAAAACAGCTGCTCTCCTCTGCGACAATGCAGATCACAAAACACATGGTGAAGCCCATTAGAGCTGGAGATAAAGCATTCTCAGGTGAGGGGAACCAGCTGTTGCACAGTCTTCCAGAGATCAAGCTCGTCCAGAGTCTGATCGTCTTTAGGATACGCTGCCAAACCACCTCCTTCAAAAAGGCCTGTCCACCGTAAGAATGATACATTCGGCCGTCGTGTCATCAAGCCACAATGCTATTCTAGTACTATGTTATAGTTGAGCCAGGAGAATGTGCATAATACCCACCCTCCACTGTGTACCCTGACCCTCTTCACCCCACAGCCCCCAGGTTAAGGCTGCATCCAGTGGCATCACTTCCTTCAGCTGCTCATGCTTCAGTGCTCCTGATAAGAGCTGGGGCAGCAGTGCAGCCGTGCACAGAGCTGCACGATTACCAGGGCAGCCAAGGGGTTTTGGGAAAGACTTCTTTCAGGATGTGGTCCCTGTCCAGTGTGGTTTGTAATTGTTTTTAATGATAACCCACATGGGTTCCATATGTTGGGCATATACAGGGTTTTTCCCCCCCATGTCCATTAGAATTAACATTTAAACTGCCAGATTAGCTATTCAAAATCATAGTTTATTGTGCAGTGCAGTAAAAAACATGAAATGTTTTGTCAGATATTGATTCAAATTTCACCTTGGAATCCTAGTGTAACAGATGAACTATAAAGAAAAAATCTGACCAAATCACCTGAACACTGCAGGCCTCCTTGTACCTTGGGCTATATGTCCTTGGAGTGGGGCTTACAGGGCACATACGTGAGGCACTGGCCCTCCACATAGGAGTGCCTTTCACCCTTGTACAATGCCATAATACCTGAATAATCAGTCCCTTCTTTTTGTTCCACACTCCAGTGTCTGCAGCTAGATGATTGGTGACCAGTACATCCCTGGAATGATTTTAAATTGGAATTCTGGGGCTCCAGAAGTGCTTTAAATATAGCTTCAAAGAGTGTTCCTTTAGGAGAGTGGTATCTTGCTTTCCCAGTCCAACCCCAACTACTCTTTAAATGCCTTTGAAAATGTACAGAAGAGCAGGCAACATCTACTTTCTCCTCTCTCTCTCTCTCTCTCTCTTTCTGTTTTGTTGAATGTAATATTTATCTTGATGTATTGTTGCTCATAAATATGTAACCTTCACGTAATTCACTTGAAAATTTTCTGCTAGAATTGTTTCCCGCCCCCCAGCAGCAGCAGAGAACAGTCTGTCCTTGCGAAGGGACAAACATGGAATGCTCCCAACTCGATTAATGATTTAGATCAGAATGAAGAATTCCCCTAGATTTCATTTACAATGCCATACACAGGGCTTTGCTCCCCGATCTTCCTCCAGTGCCACAGGCACATGCTGATTGGTGAATGGAATATTGGGGGCTTGGCAGTGGGTAGCCAGATGTGAAGTTGCAAGGGTGAAAGGATCTGAGGAGTTCTCCCACTCATGCAGGCACCGTGGCAGTCCCTAAACAGACCAGCGATGTGGAGTCAGATTGGCTCCAGCTTCTTGTGACAGCAGGTGAGAGTGAACCAAAGAAGGAAGACCTTGCCAGAAATCATGACCCATGTGGCGGCAGGAGCCCGGCCTATTGCCCATGATTGGTCAGCCACCAGACTAGTGAGTCGTCTTTGAGCCCCTGATCTTGGCAAGAGGGACTGGCCCAAAACTTCCTTCCTGCTCAGGCTTTGTCAGCTTCCCCAATGGGCAGAATACATGTCACCAACAGCACCTGCGGCTCCCTTCCCCAGCACTCTAGTTGCATCGCTTTGGGAAAGCACCTTCTCCCCTCACCCAGTGGAAGGTGAAGCATTTGGCATATGCAAAAACGCAGTGCCACTGGTAGGCTTCAGCCAGGTTAGGACCTGCCTGGCAGGTAAAAGCCACGCCGGAGTGTCTGTCCAGGGTGCAGGGCACAATAGTGTATGTATTTATTGATTGATTGATTTTATTACTACAATGTCATCCTGGGCAGGAGATGACCAAGTTCCTTGTGCCGTGAGCAGAGAGATGCCTGCCAGTTTACAGGTAAGCAGTTGCACCAGTACTTAGCTCTCCGTACAGCTGCCATCTCTCTGCCAGTGCCGTTTCGCTTTGCACGTAACTGAAAGGTAACCTAACTCCTGGAAGTGACACCATCTGGCTGTGATGCCACAGTGTCACTGGAAAAAACAAACAGATTCACTGGTGCAGTGTAGAGATGGGCCTTCTAGGGAGCAATTCAGCTACCTAAAAGATGCTGCCTGCACAGCATGACTAGCCACTGTTTCCCCACCGACACTCTACTAAAATTGCTACTTGGTATATTCAAAACTAATGATTTGAGGAAAAGCTAATTTAACTGCTAATTTAATTTTACCCAAAGAAGCAGGATTTACTTTACTATTTTCAGAAACATCATGGAAATCTGCATACTATTGTGATTAAACAAGCATTTATAGACCCTCTTTCTATAATAGATTGCTAAAATTGAGCTAATTTAGGTTTCAAATGTTCAAACCTGCTAAGAAGACCTATGTTCTGGCATTTATTAACTTAACGTCTTTTAGAGGGCTTGGGCAGCCAAAGCTGTAGATAAAATGTGGAAATATAGCGGCTGTACCTTCTATCATTAGCATTCAGGAAGGGTGGACCAACTGCCTCAGTCTCGGGAATATTTTTATTGTAGGATCCAGGCAAAGCCCTAAAGCTTGTGAACTGTGAAACAAGATTTCAATTATTAAAGAAAGAAACATCAGCCTCTACAACATTGTGCAAGTCCCCTGTGCCACCTTAAATAGCTCACTCGAGTACCTTCTGATTATTTTCTTACTGCAGGGTTAGTTCATTAGGTGATATGGATGCTTGCTGGTATAACAAAAATAACCAATGATCTGCAGCTACTTAACCAACGGCCAGTAGTGTGTGGCCTTTATTTGTGAATGATTTACACATCGCAGAAGGTCAGATTTTGCATAGCTAATTGGAAAATTACATACGGCTCTTCTCCAGCAAAACTTACATGTAGTCAATGTTTGTCAGCTCAGTGGATGATGAAATGCTTGGTTAGAATGCAGAAGGAGTTGTGCAATCCAGAGAGGAGGTGGTGAATTGTAAGAAAAGTGAACGAGACAGCACAACGATTACTAACTGGCAAATCTAATGGGGCTGTGTGTAATTCCCAAGCAGAGCTAGTCAAATGATAGTTGATGAGTAACTTATTCCATTAATTTTAAAATAAATTATACTGAATGGCTTTTGCCCCGCTTATGAAACCAGTTGGATACGTGTCCATTATGTTTGCTGAATTCTCTATTTGACAGTTTTAAAAAAATTGAAATGAAATAACCAATGAATAATCTTCTCCATGCACAAACTTCATTTCATGGAATTTTGCTGGAAATATTTTCCCTGATTTGCCTGACTTTGACCCTTTCCCAAAGTTGTGTGCAATGACAGTTTTTGTCTAGTCAACATGAGGTTTGCAAGTATTCAGGGTGGCTGCTGCCTTTGCTCAGAAGAGGGCCCCAGTTTTGCTCATTTTGATTTGAAAATTGGTCTCTTCTGCTCAAAATCTCAGTCATTTCCTCCGCAGGTGGGCCTGCTGTTGCTTGAAAATGTTGTGTACCTTTGCAAAAGTCTAAGATAAACTGGAAATATTTTCGAATTCTGTGAATTTAGAGAAGTTTTACATTTCATCATCAATATTTTGATTACTCTAAACCTGAGACTGTTTCCAGGGAATCTAAGTTAAAGGTACCCTTCGGCAACTTTTAATGATGCTACTTGTATTTGAAGAGCAGAAAAACCTTTGGTAAAATTACAAGTGACGGTAGTGGGTAGTATAACAGAAGTTATGCTGAATCAAGGTCTTCTTGAAAGGTTCATAAAAAGACGTGCACTAGTTAAAACTTTTTTTCTCTTGACACCAGAAAAGGTTGACTTCTTTTTCTGCCTCTTTTTATACTATGATTACTGTGGTCAATTTGAAAAAAATCCTACTCCCTACAGTTATTCCCATATCTCCCTGTCTCTGTTGTGCCTGGCCATGGATTTAGTACAGGATATTGATGCGTGCAGGTAAGGTTTTGGAGGATTCCCTTTCAAGATTCTAGCGCTCTGGAGCAGTGGGCAGCATTTGATATTTCTCTGAACTAGTATTTTCTTATTTTGGGATGGAAATTTTTCTTTCCTGATGTTGGCGCACACAGACATAGACACATACAGACACACCCCTGATCTGCTGCATGGGACCTACTCAGATCTTGGACCGGTGGGAGGTGACAGTGCAGTGGCTACGTGCCTGATATCTCCCCTTCCCACTGTGAGTGAAGGGTTAGGGAGCAGGCAGTCATGGCTCCCCCCTCCCCCCCACCACCACATGGAGCAGCTAGTAGAGATAATAAGGTATATTTGCTGTCCATGGGGAAAATTGGAACTGGGGAGGGGGTCCCTGCAGCATCGTGCTTTCTGGAGGCTCATCATGGTGCTCCATCCATGCAACATGCCATTCTCAGGGCTGAGTCAAACGCCTGAGTCTGGGCCTTGGGGAGCAAAGGAAAATACTTCCTGCCTGGTGTACGAATGCTGGCAAATGGGTATCATCTGTCAATAAAGTTCTTTAAAATACATTCAATGGAGGGCTGGTATAAACGCCGCTGTTATGGCCTTGTTAAAGCATAATGAAGATGAAAGATGACAAAACTAGCTACCCCCAAATCTCATTCCGGCTGTGTTGCACACCGGATCCTCAGCTCTTAAATCAAGAAGCTATTTTTCCTCTGGGGCTCATTTGTGTCCTAGATTTCTGTGTATTGCAATAGGCATTTCTTTGACCAAAAAAACCCCCCACAGCCCTGCAAAACATATTTTTTTACATTTCTTTACCAGCTATTATTATCTGCCTTCTCTAATAGATAGCTTGTCAGCATGGTGTCCAGAGAATAGGACTTGCACTTCTAATTCTCTGCGTACTGTTCAGAAAACGTCCCTTGAATATTTTAAGTGGTAAGAGTCTACATCCAGATGAGCTGATAACAGTGCAAGGCCCCTTACATAAGCCTGATGACACAGAGGTCTATGACACATCAAAACTTCCATTCTTTCTCCTTTTTCCTCCTCGTCATTTCAAATCCCAAAACGGCTGGCACTACTAGGGTTGGAATTTACTGTGCAGAGGATTAACACATTAGGAAAGTATTAGTGACTTAAGCTACCAAGACAGCTTAACATCTTTCACATTTCCAATTTTAAGAGAAAATTCAACATCCACCTGACTGGGGAGTCGTCAAAAATTAAAAATTTAGATCCCCAGTTTTTATGAGCACAGCATCAATGGTATTCCAGGACATCATGTACAGTTCACAATGCAGAATATATTACAGTGTGTCCTTCTGTCTTATGTCAAAAACAGCCTGCTTTATCTGTGGGAGCAGTGGCTTTCTGATAAGAAACCAAGGGCTGCCAGGAAACGTATCAATTCAGAAGGCATGCATTTGATTTTTTTTTATAGCCTTCAGCACTCTATGGTGTCAGCTACTATAAATTGCTAGACTACGTTGACTTACAGATTAATTATTAATTAAAAGAAGCTTATGAATTTTTCAGTTTTTTTCTCATTGTACATTACCAAGTCAAACCACCTTTTACTAGCAAAAAGATCCCTCTAAAAGCCCTACATCAAAGCTGCAAATTGTCACCCGTATTGTTATCTTGTTCAGCACAGATTTACATTGTGTTTACCTTGAAATATTTAATCAACCATTTGCTGAGTTAGATGGCACATGTCATGGTTGAGTGGTAAGCACCATAAAACTTTTTCTTTGAAGCCTTTGGGTATTGTGGTTGCATGATTTTCCACTTGTATGGTGGTGTTTCAGAGAATATTAATGTTCCAAAAAGCACAACCCAATCTGCAGTATGTAGGTTGATTATTAAATGCATACAAGCCTGTACTTAGCATCACAGCCATAGAAGCAGTACAGTTGATGAATATCTTCTTAAAATGGTTAATAGTAGTATGTTAAACTACTATGTTGATAAGACCTTTAGTTTAAATGGGTGAAATTCAGCTCTCTGCAATGAGTCAGCATAAGGCCGGTGCCTCACTGAAATAGGGCTTACTCAAGGGAACTACGTCTCAAGATGGTCATAGGCTTTATGCTGCCCCTATGCACAGGGGGTGAATTTCACCCAAAGGGACTTGGGTAAGTGCGGCTTCATTATATAATGGTGGGTGTATTATTGTTCTCGCACAACTAAAAAAATTGACCGTTTTCTTCTGTATACATCTAAATTTGACTAAATTCACAGAGATTCACTATAATCCCTTTTATTTAAAAAAAGCAAACTAAGAAAAAGAACTGGACTTGAAACCTGCCAGTTCTGCTTGTAGCTGGTGTGTGTGAGTATGTTACTCTTGCTACTAACCTTGTCTTCCTTTCACCAGCCTCCCTCTAATCTTCTATACCAGCTTGACTGGATCCAATATTTAACTAAATAACAAACTGTTCAGACCGTGGATTCTTTTTCATTCTCTTTGTACAGCACCTGGCTCAGTCAGGCCTTCATCTTCATTGGGATCTCTAGGTACTGCTGTAATAAAAAGAACAATAATAATAATAATGATGTTCCTTGCCTGCCTTTTATATCTTGTATTCCTTGATGTTAATGCTGTTGTATTTGGCAGCCTACAAGACTGCCATGCTTAGGATATATAGGGGATTGTGACAGGATATACCAGGCATTTGCTGCCCCCTACTGGAGGTCCCACTGCCTTGGCACAGCCCACCCTATGATGCTGTCCATGTGGAAAAGAGCAGTGAGTTTGGACCTTCAGGGGTTGCCTATAGAAACCTCCTAGGATTGGCTATTTGTTGGTCCTCCAGTGGCTAAAAGGGCCAGGAGCAAGAAGAAGCCAATCCTAGGACCCCAGCAGGCCAGTTAAAAAAAAAAGGCTGGCTGTTTCTTTTAAAGGCAGTTCTGGGTGAGGCTGCGACAGCAAAGGAAGGTTCTCCCTGTCTTAACCTAACAAACGTGGCCAGGTCATGGGTCAGTGATGGAGTGTTTTGTGTTATGGACTTTAGTGTTCAGGTGGCCATTTTGAGTCAAGTGTTAATTTATTTCCTGTAACGTGAAGGTGAGCTTTCTCTGCAGACCCCCAGCTCAGGCGAGTCCATGATATGGTCCTGGACATACCCATTCTTCAGAGACAGAGAGCGAATAGAACACTTTAGTTGTTGCCTCTCTTGGATTTCCCAGCGCTCTGTCTCCTGAAAGGCTATTTTTTAATGTCTGATCCTGCACCACTGAAATGCATATGAGTGTTTGCCATGGATATCAATGAGCACAGAGTCAACCCTGAGACTGTACGCTCTCCAGGTTCAAGGGCTGTTTTCATCTTTGTCTCTTGTACAGCATCACTTAGGTTGTTCTGATTAAGCAAATTACTGTTTGCAACAATCCACAAGCTGCTATGATGATTTGTAAAAAGCAGAGGTACTGCATCGCCAACGTCTTATATTCAAAAGCAGTGCAAGGCTGTTGCTTGCACTTGCTGCTGGCTTGTATGGTTGGAGACAATAGTGTAGACGGTGTTTGTCACATCTAAGCTGTATATTTTAAAAGCCAGGCTAATAATTGAAGAATATATCTGTATGTTTCATCTTTTTATTAAAAATCCTTCTAGTTCATCATGAGGATATTTCTAATTGTGTTGCTCATTATGATAATTTCAGGCCTAACTATTTAAGGATGCACAACACTTCACTTGAAGTGTGGTATTGTAGTCTTACTTTCCTAGGCCACATCTGCAGTATTGCGTGCAGTTTTGGGCCTCCCACTACAGAAAGGATGTGGACATATTGGAGAGAGCCCAGTGGAGGGCAACGAAAATGATCAGGGAGCTGGGGCACATGACTTGCAAGGAAAGGCTGAGGGAACTGGGCTTGTTTAGTCTACAGAAGAGAAGAGGGGGGAGGGATTTGATAGCAGCCTTCAACTACCTGAAGGGGGGGTTCCGAAGAGGATGGAGCTCGGCTGTTCTCAGTGGTAGCAGATGACAGAACAAGGAGCAATGGTCTCAAGTTGCAGTGGGGGAGGTCTAGGTTGGAAATTAGGAAACAGTATTTCACTAGGAGGGTGGTGAAGCACCGGAATGAGTTACCTAGGGATGTGGTGGGAATCTCCATCTGTAGAGGCTTTTAAGCCCTTGACAAAGCCCTGGCTGGGGTGATTTAGTTGGTGTTGGTCCCGCTTTGAGCAGGGGGTTGGACTAGATGACCTCCTGAAGTCTCTTGTAACCCTAATCTTCCATGATTCTGTGAACAAATAGAATGGAAGAGTCAAATCAGTTCTTACTCCTTACGTGTTATGAATCAGAGCTTGCTTATGTTATTGACAAAGTCTAATGTTAACAGCTAACAGAGTCTGTGTAGCTCTGGGATTGTCAGCTGGTTTGTATCCAGCCCCATCTTCAACCATCGCAGTTAAGGTCTGACTGCCAAATCAGCGTTACTGCTGCTGATTTTAAAAAAGCAGAAAGCGCAGTCATAGCTTGATTTTGTTTTTCAGAAATAGGTTGGGTTTGAAGAGCTTTCTTCCCTCTCTCGTTTTAAACAGTCTGAGGTGCATGTAATGAAGAGGAAATAAATATGGCACTCTGATAGCCTGTCCAGTCACTTTTTTGACTACAACTGCACTTTGATGGGTTTGTTTTTAATCTGTAACAACAAAGCCCTTGCTAGAGCATTTAAGCTGGGATCAATGGTGGCCTGTTATTTTTAATTGATGAAAACCCAGATTAACTCCAATGAAGTTCCTTCTGGTTTTCACTGATATAACTGAGATCAGAATCTTGGCTGATCACCTTAAAACATAAAGCATGGTTCAGGATGTGCACGTGTCTTAGTAGCAAACTGAACAGTATAAGACTTGAAACTGGTTTGATTCAGATTTCTTTACTGCTTCATCTTAGTGTTGCACTCCATATTGTTTAAAATAGTTCAGGTTAAATTACTAGTGGTTGTTTTCCTTCTCCTCTGACTTTTCTTCCTCCTCCTAAAGTGCAGTGTCTTTTATTCACGATGTCCCTAAAGTACAGAAGTTGAGTTTGCCACGTTCTCATGGTGTGACTCAGTGTCGTAGACTCCAACTTTGAATGCTAATTGGCAACGCTGTCATAATGAAGAGGCTCTATTAATAACCTGAAACAGTTCTTGAGTAGGGTTTATAAATTGTCGAGGGTGTATCAATTGTCCACAATCATAGGATGGATTGTTACTAAAGTCCTCCTTATGTCAGTAACCTCCTTTTAAAAAAATATTGCATCCAGTCAAAGAATATTTCATAAACAGTTTGTATATAAGCCAATCTTTTTTGCCAGATTCTTTTACTGTAAAGGAACAGTCAACATTTGGTAACTACAAATAAATGTACCCTGCTGTACATTCAAATGCAGACAACTCTGGTTCTGATACATTTTTGTTCCTAGTTTGAGTCAAATCTACATATTTTTAAACCTTTTAACAACTGTAGCACCAAGGTAAATCTCTCGTCAGCGCAAACGGAAAGAAATAATGGCATGTGTGGATAGACATAAGAAAAGACCCAATATGCAACTAGGCAGTTGTGTAATGAGCAGAGTAGAATTGGAAATTGAGCATGTCCTGTATTTCTGACATGTTGCTGAAAAAAAACTGGCATATGTGACATATCTTATGTACACTGAGATTTATAATACTTTTTCAGACTTAATTGACTGGGGCAACCTTATGATTTATATCTTTGCTTTATTCATAGCATACCCATAAAAAGTCATAATGCAGAACCAGACTAATTCAGTTTCTCTTTGACCTTGTAAATCATTTATATATTTGGCTGTCAGTTTTTGAATACAAAGTATGCATACATACTGCAGAAAATAAATTGCTGACTCTTTAGCTAAGAAATTGGGCTTTGATTGCTATTCCGGGATAGTTTCCTGTCACCAGATTGTTCAATATTGCTTGGATAACTTAGGATGCATCCGA
This sequence comes from Natator depressus, assembly GCF_965152275.1. NCBI lineage: Eukaryota > Metazoa > Chordata > Testudines > Cheloniidae > Natator > Natator depressus. The sequence goes on along the minus strand of NC_134240.1, from coordinate 4,810,215 downwards.
TGAAGTGAGCTGTAGCTCACGAAAGCTTACGCTCAAATAAATTGGTTAGTCTCTAAGGTGCCACAAGTCCTCCTTTTCTTTTTGCGAATACAGACTAACACGGCTGCTACTCTGAAACCTGTCATTATTTTACATTAACTGTTTAACTGTGTTTCACAAGCAAATTATATTTCAACATTCCTGATCTAGGATCAGTGCCCTCGTTAGCACTAGTCCTTACTCTACAAGGAGAAAGACTTCTACTGTATTTGGTAAACTGAGGCCATGTCTACACTATGGGTGCGACAGCAGCACATCTGTGGCGCTGTAGCTATGTTGCTGTAGCACTGTAGTGTAGATGCTTGCTACGGTGATGGAAGGGGTTTTTCTGTAGCTGTAATCCACCTCTCTGAGTGGCAGTAGCTAGGTTGACGGAAAAGTTCTTCCACTTACCTAGCCGTGTCTACACTCAGGGATAGGTTGGCATAGCTACGGTTAACTTAGCAATGTTAACCTAACGTTTCAGTGTAGACCAGGCCTAAGTTTCACTACTATTATGCTACAGACTAGTTCTGGATAAGTTTTCAAAGAATGAGTGGTAGCCATGGAGCTGCCATGTTATTGGGAGTCAAGTACTTTAAAAGCTTGCATAATGTTTTAAAATTGTAAGGATGTGTGGCTCTTCATATCGCTTTGTTCAACTGGTCATGGCAACGCTTCCTTTTAAAAAGGAATGCTTTACCCTCCAGACCAGGACTGAGAATGCTGCTGTGGATGTATCCTCATAACACAAATAATTTCCCTAGTCATATCCTTCCTTTCACAAGAGAGGTTCACACTGTTTTCTCCAGCTGCAGCGTTACTGGAAAATGCCTGCAAAATCCTGATAGTCTAGAAAGTGCTGTTGTCAGGCATTGTACTGGCTTATTAGCATATTAGAAGGACAGCTCTCCTAGAAGGCAGCATCCTTGATTTCTAAATTTAGAATGCGGGTTACTTGGGGTAATGTGATCAACCTCAATTACTGTCACTCAAATCGAACTTGGAATAACAATTCCTGTTTCAGAGTTCTAAAGGAAATGGGAACTTGGCATGGTACATTTCCCGCATTTAACGGAGCTGCTCTGAAAGAGTCTGTCCAGTCCAGTGGAGGCAAGTCCACACAATGCATTTGTTAATGGGGAAGGTATTTGGGGAACGTGGTGCAGCAGGGAGGGTTTAACAAAGTGTCACAGAGGGCCTGATCCTGAGAGGAGCTGAGCTCCCACCGCTCCTATTGGTTTCAGGATCATAGCCACATAGTGCTTTCCTATAAGAATCCAGAGCAACACTGTGTTGAGTTCTGATCTTAAAAGACTAAATTATGAAATATTTGTGGCACAGCCACAGGGAATGGAGTACAAATAATTCTGAGCCAGGGGTCATTGACAGGAATAGAAATACTCTCATTGACCTCAGTGAGCTTTGGATCAGGCCCACACTACTTAGCAGGTTTGTTGCTTGCGTTAAATCAGTGACTGAGGCCTTTCAGTTGTGTCAGAAATATATATTCCCTCAAAGCCAGCTGTAATGACTGAACTCTCTGGGAAATCAGACCTACTAAAGCACATCAGCATACATACACATGCATACATATCTGAGGGGAAAAGAAATGTTTAAGTTATGCAAGGAGACAATAGGAAGGAAACTATGGCATACCTGTCTGTTCAGTGTTTTGATGGCATATTGCAAATACATTCAAACCTAAGCGCTGCTATCTAGTCATATTGGGAATTGAAACTAGAATGGTTGCTGTAGCTGTAACTTTCCAGACTGCACTGCACCAGGCAAGTGGTTGCTCTGTGGAGCAATTTGTCTCTGGAGAAGGATAATACATAGGGAGATAGTTACAGGAACTGTAATCCAGGTTATAAAATTGCTTTGTGGGAAGCTGTGACTGACAGCACTAGTGGTACAATGTCTTAAGGTGATGTTGCTTTCCAACAGGCAGAACAGGTCATCTGACCATCATTGTTAGAAGAGCCAAATAGCAAGACAAGATAATGGCTAGGAGAAAGAAAACCCTAACTTAAATGTGGTTGACTTCAGTAAAAGTTGGAGGGGGTTGATAAGTTATTTCTTACAAGAGATAAGAAGTGGCATTGGTACTGTCACAGAACGAATATCGTGGTCCTAGGTATTAGTTTTTGTTTCCCCAGTCTCCTAAACAGATACTACTAGTAAACTGAGACAGGAGACTCCGTTTCCACTTGCATTAAGGGATATTTACAAAAGAGAGATGAACCAGAACAATATTGAAGTGTTTAATGTTGCAGAGCTGGATGACACTCCTGTATCTGGTCAAAAGAAGCGTTGCAACCAGCACTTCTACTTCCCATTGTCGATTTGAAGTTTTCAGGTTCCTGTTGTGTCTCAACTTCCCCGAAGGAGTTTAAACTGTCGTTATAGTTGGGAAAGTGTCTATAAAGTCAGCATAAAGTTGGGCATTTGACTGGTCCAAAAATACTTGGTCACTTGACCAGTCAAACCTTGGTCAAATAGTGTCGAATAATGTCGAAAATGGTCAAACCCTTTAAAGCAGTAATTTATTAGAACAGTAATAAAGAGTAAGATTCTCTGGTCTCCTGTAAGTTTAGCCTTGGATAAGTATTTGCCTAATTATTTAAAAAAAAGTGACTTAACTGAGTTGTTTGAGCTCAGAATAAGGCAAAATACAATGAAATTGAGTTCTTAAAAATGAAAGAATAATTATTACCTTTTTAGCAATGGTTGGTTAGCATTTAAATACAAACATTAAGACTGAACATTTGCAAATGAAAAAAACGAAGTTAAAATGCAATAAAACAAATATTGCAATTATAAAAAAACCCTCCTCTTTAAGTGCACTTATGGTAGGTAGGCAGCAGGCCAGCTCCTCAAGTACCTTGCTTTTCATTATCTCTTTCTTTAACAGCTTCAGTTGCTTCATCTATATCTTTATCATCATCATTTTAATGCGCTTTGTAAACTGCTATGTGCATTGGTGGCCTTGTGTACAAATAAAGACACACACCCGCATGCAGTGTTCTGTTCTAGAAGATTCCAGCGAATCAAGAGGCTCAACTTTCAGTTAGTTCATCTTTTTCCCATCAGATGGCCTGAGCACATAGTAAAGCGAGTGATCGAGACATTTAAGTAAGCTTGCTAACATTCAGAAAGGTAGGCCACTGCCTACATAAGGGCATTCTTGCTGAAATATTTGATTATATTTGACTGTGGTGAAATAGGCAGGTAGCTGACTGGCCAGTTAACTGGCTTGCCAAGCCTTAGTTGGCACCTTCTTATTCCTCTTATCAGGGATGGATTTACACTTTACGTGCCGCTAGGCACAGCATCTTCAGTGCTTCCGCCTACAGCTGACCTTCGTGTTTTCTGTTTAAAAAAAAAAAAAAAAAAAATGAAACTTTTAACCCACTTTTAACTCTTAGGCATCCGTAGAACGCTGGTGCCCCTAAGCACATGCCTACTGTACCTAACTGGAAATCCGGTCCTCCCTCCTGTATGCTCTTTTTGGGTCTGATTCTGATTTCACTTACACTTGTACCAATGCTGAAAATAATGGACTTACCCCGGAGTTACACTGATGTAAGAGAGAGTTAGCCTCTGTGTGTCATAGAAACCTGCTGGAACTGCGTGCTTAACTGTCACATGCAACTCCTAACTCCTCCTTCCTGTCAGAGCTTTCAGAGTCAGTGCAACTGCGAACAGCACACTGCAGGATTCCACGCAGCGGACTGTGAAAAGATCTCGCCCTTGAACACTTCAGCTAACTGGTGATGTAGATTGGCTGTAGTGAGGGTTATGGTCTTAAGGAAAAAGAGAGAGAGAGAGAAGACACACAATAGCATTGCAATGCAAACTAATGGCCTTAAGAATTCTCAAGGGCTGGTTAAGCGAGTGTGTGTCAAGGTGAATATTGTGTACGCTTGCATATAGCGCACAACAAATAGAAAGGCACAGCTATACTTTCACTGTTCTGATCCCTGCACGCTAGGAAGTCATTTCCTGTATGACGTGGTAGTGAAGCCCTTACCCAATCTTTATTCAGTCCAAATTGCTACGGAAGTCAGTAGATTCAAGACCTTTTAATATAATGGGCCAAATCCTCAGCTGGTGTAAACCAGCATTGCTTCAGTAACTTCAGTGGATGCACAACGGCTGAGGGGCTAGCCTAGTGTTTATGTAAATGTGGATATTACACTGAAATTTTAAATTCCCTAGGAATTACTATGCATGAATCACAAAGATATTGATATAATCCTTCAAACAATAACACATCAGAGTATCCTCTTTTATTTCTCTCTCTCTTAATCTGTTAAGACTCTTTTTGAATCTATTATCTATGCTTTTTATTGCCAGTAAAATGAAACTGGTGCCCAGTGTGGCCCTCTCAGAATAGCCTCAGCACTTGGGACCAAATCACTGGGACTTTTGCCTCATGAAAGACTTCAGGACTGAGCCTCTGCTTTTAACTGCTTAGGGAAAGAGCAGTGCTGAAAACAGTACGTTGTGTCCATGGAAATGTGTGATGGGACGTCTAACTTCAACAAATGTGTAAATAAAAATAATGGAAAAGGTAGCTACTCTTTTACCTACCCCTGCATATCTTAGCGGCTTATAACAGTACTGATGACCTTTGGGTAGAGTGCTTTCAGGCATCTGCTGACCAGCCACAGTCTAGGCGCTTGGCTTCACCTCCCGCCATTAGTCATTAGCTGCCATTAAATGCCCTCCCCATCGGTCACAGTTGGTTAATTAAAATCTCCAACAGACCAAATTGATCTGACACAAGGGACACTGCAAGGCACTTAAAGCAAAAATAAAATGCAATGGAAACTTCAAGAGCAGCCTGTCACGTCCTCTGCTGAACAAACTGGAACCCTGGTCACCACAGCTTTTCCTCGTATTTTTAGACCAAACAAGAACCTGGAGCACTCGCTGTGCATAATAGTTGCAATGGCAGTACTGATGAGAGTCCAGAGCATGAATCCCTAGCTTGTATTCCAGAACCTGAAGCTGAAAATGAACAATTGGAGGAAGAGGACAAGATGCTAAAGGAATAGGATGTTGCTATGTCCTTGAAAGTAGGGGGGGTTAGCAAATGTAGTGAAAGCCTGAAAAATAAAAGAGACGGTGAAGTGTGTTTTGGAGTTATTGTCCTCCTCAGCAAAACATCTTCCTTTCCCCTTTTATATAGGTACAGTTATCTTCTGATGATGTAGGTTGACGTGCTACATAAAGGCATGCCGCCATTATTGTCAGGAATCTGTACAGGAGGCTAGTGCATTCCAGAACTGTGCCTTTGGGTTCCCCAGGAGCCTGAATGAAGCCTAAAATGTTGACCTATAGGTAACACAACTAATGAAGAAAGCATAATGTGAAAAGGCAGGGTAGACTTTGCCCTAGAAGCAAGGAAATTTGGGCCTTAGAGCATACACTAAGTTTATCTCCAGTGAATTCCCACCATGCCTCATGTGTAAGGCTAAGATTTTGGCATGGGTATTTTTAGTAAAAGTCACTAACAGGACGTGGTCAATAAACAATAAATCACGGAAGCTGGAGCCCCACTGCTCAGGGCTGACAGCCCAAGCCCTGCCATGCGGGGCTGAAGTTGCAAAGGTCACATAAAATCACATAATCTGATCGACTCAGCCTTACTCATGTGCCTCTGTGAGACCAACTCTACGTCCCCATTTGCTCCTCTCTGCTGCCCTCTGCAGTAGTGCTATTGTAAGTGGCAATGATACTGTTTTTCCCACATCACTGAACGTAGAACTGGCCCAGCAGCCCAGAGGGCTTCATATATCTGTCCACGATGGAATTTCTACTCACAGAGGTAGCTACGTGGGCATCTAATGGAATCTGACAAAATGCATTCAACCGAGCATGTTTGTTTAAAGAATTTTTGGAAAAATGAATCAATATGCGCGTGTACCGTGCCTTGCACAAAGGGGCTGGACCTTGATTGGTGCCTGTCACAGCTAGCACAATACAAATGTTAAATAATAATGTAATGAAGTCATACACTCTGAGAAGCTGAACAAGCTTCTCCTGGGTGGTGCTGTGGTGGCCTTTTTTCATCCTAAAAATCCTCAGTTTACCTTTTTTCTGTTTTGCCACACAGCTGGATAATCCAGATGAGCAAGCAGCGCAGATCAGACGAGAGTTAGATGGACGCCTTCAAATGGCAGATCAAATTGCCAAGGTAAGAAAACTCTAACTAGTAACTGGCACATACATAGCTCTCTGGAGCCACCATGCCCCCCTCTTCTCAGGGCCTGTTCCTCAGGGATGCTGAGCCCCCACAGCTCCCAGTGAAATTAGTGGGATCAACTGGCACTCTGTGTTTCTTAGTGTCAGGCCCCAAATTCCTTTTGGGGGATGAGTGTGGGCGCTGGAGAGGTGATGTTGGAAATGGCACTCTGAGATGTTTGGGTTTCTTTCCTAGAAGCAGCTATTTTGTTAGGAGCTGGGGTTGGTTCCTTTGTTTGTTTCTTTCCCTGCCAGTAGGTAACCTTCCCTCAATGACTCCAGACTTGCTAGTGCACACAGAACCACATTTGGCCAAATATCAGCGCTGAGCGAGGGTGGATTGGCACTCTCCTGGCCTAGTGTCAGACTCCTGTCTGGGACAGTACCCTCCTCGCGTGTTACAGTTGAATTGCCTTTGATATCTATCCAGTGCAGCAGGCCTATGAGCCCTCCCTCAAAACTAACCTCGGCAACAAAGCATCTGGAACCACACCACAGCTTGCTGAAGCAAGTCATTTCTCTGTTTGGTATCAGGGTAACTCTCACACAGTTTCAGGTGACCTAAGAAGGATAATAGCTTTGGGAGCTTTGCCACTGACTTCATTGGGGCCAGGATTTCACCTCTGATTTTGCCAGATCTCCTAAGACTTATATCAAACCCCAAATGTGAACGGCATAACTTGTTTGCTCTGCAGCACCATGCTCAGTACCTCTGTGATCTAACTGAAATGTTGCAGTCAATAGTCAGGACAGGATACCCCATGAGAAGAAAAGAGAAAACAAAAAAACTAGTAGAAATCTAATCAGCAAACTAAATACACTTCAATTCAGGATGCAAATAACAAATCAGAACTCCCCACCTCCACCAGCAGCCAGTGTTGTGAAAAAGCTGGTTTTGCCCTTTCCCGCCAAATATACAGAATAAATGCAGACTGCCAAATGCAGACTGCCAGCATATCTCCAGCCCCGTCAGTGGCACTCAGGTGGGTTCCTCGTTCCTGAGGATAAACACCCATGCACGCTCCTCTTTGCAAACACAAAAAAGTCAGTCTCTTTATATATCTGGTAAAAATCTGACACTGTCAAAGCCCTCCCATATCAGTGAGCAAATAAGACTCCATACTTTCCTGACAGGGCCAGAAAATAAAATAATCCTGAATGGATTTTACAAGACAGATTTGATCAACACCCCTGCCACAAAAGGAATGGCCAATTCTGACCCCCTCTGGTTTATTCTAGAGAAGAAAAGACACACTATGAGTCCCTCCATGATAAACTGTAATTCCCTGAAGTATAAATGTGGTTATTGTACCAGAATTTTGAAGCCTTCCACAAGGAATGCAATCTTGAAGCTGCTTCTAAGTAAAGTATGTATTTGTAGTCTATTATTAATTATTTAGCAGTAGCACTTGTGGGTACATCACATCCTTACAGATTGATTTGTATTTTTCAAAGCACTGTACAAACCTTCATCACTGCATCCTTGGGAGGGTAGCTGGTATGATCCCTATATTACAGATGGAGAAAATGAGCTGTCTGAGAGCCATATGGCAAGTTAGTGGCAGATCATCAAAACTGACTCTCCTTCCCCTCTTTTAGATCAGGGTGGCCTATTATTTTAAGGAAAATATTGAACCGTCTCTTGTTTCTTTAAGAGAAACTCTACATGAAGTATTGTCAGCATCTAAGGTTTTGAGAATGTTAGCTGGTCATTTGGGTATTGATTCAAGAGGTTCTACCTATTTATTTATGTATTTAACTTTATGTTTACTACATTTTTGAATGAGGGCAGTCCTATTTATAGCTCACTGGCAGTCAGCAGAGGGTGCAACTGCACGAGTTATATTTGCAAACATAAATATACCATTTTCATTTCCCCCAAGGACAGTAGAACATAAACAAGCTGCTACCAGGCCTATGAGACTAGGCCATGTGAAAGCTCCTAAAACAAATATATTCTGAAACTTCCCTTTTGCAGGGCTCAACTTTCAAAATGCAGCTTCGGAGCATGGAGGGAAATTGTATTTGAAACCAGCATATCAATCATGATAGTATATTCAGTACGTATTATTACTTAATCCCTTTACCACGATTGCTGCTAGCCACCAATTTAGCATGTCAAAATCCTATAGCAACTGCATACTAAAATACTTGCTATTCTCACAACTCCATGGATGCTGCTTTTTGCTAGCATCCAGATGATTTTCTGGATCCTTCTCTATAGTTTCTGCACAAAGTTAGTTTCTGTGCTCACGTATCACAGCTGGTAATTCAGTTCCAGGCTAGTCTTTAATTTTATGAAAAGAAAAATCTCTAATTTATTGGTCCATGTTGCAGAATTGTATCATGCACGGTGATTGATTGTGCACTAAATCGATGCACTAAAAAGTACTTTGCAGCACCAAGGTGCCCATCACTGAGTTTCAGTTATAATGGTAGATTAACTCATCATATAAGAAATTAAAGTTAGGATATTTTCAATTAAGATGTGGTGGAAGCTGTGCGGTCTAGTAGAACCAAGTGGCGGGAGTGCCCCAGTGCTGTTGTCTTTGCTGAGCCACTTAATGGCCAGTTATGGGACCTTGAATAAGTTATTTGCCCAGGATCACTCAGTAACCTGATCCACACACTGGAACGCTCGAGCAGAGCTGCGTCTTTTCTTCTGCCCAGGACAGCTCAAATGCAGCTTTTGGTGTTCAGTGGAGTCCTGCTTTGGGCCCCACTTCAGCAAAGCACCTACGCATGTGCTTAAAATCAGCTGAACTTAAGGACTGACTTAAAGTTAAGCACCTGGTTCAAATGCTCTGCGGAATGGGGATGGATTGCTGCACCTGGGTTTTGGACCATATTTCCCGCATATTAAATGAAAGCAGGATCATGGCTGGCAGTCTCATTGCACCAAGCCAGAGGTATATATTTCAGCGCAGTTGAGAGCATCTCACATCTCGCCCTATGTGGTTCCCACTTTCCCCAGGTGGGCTTGAAAAACTGCAGGGAGGAGCCAGTCAGAGACTCGAGCCAGTAGGAGCAAATTCAGAAGTAGCCCAGGCAGGGATCTTGCAAAGCTAGTGAAGTCCAAGAATTTGAGTTTTGACTGGGCTTTCTCTGCCCTGTGCCAGTTGGCTGTTTGCTCTAATCCTCTCCTGCTGCATCCCTCATAGTCTCTCTTCACCACAGGTTCATCCCACACCTGCCCTCCTTCCTCTTCTCCTTGCTCTGTCCCCCTTCCCTTCAATGTCCCCCGCTCCCTTTTTCTTCTTTCCATTTAGCTGGTCTCCTCCTAACCAAATCCTGCTCACTCACCCCCACAAAAAAAATCCTAGAACTACCATGCCATTTGCAGCCCTCACATTGTTCACTCTGCCTGTGTTAGACCACTTCTCCCACCCTGTGTCTGGCCTATTTAGACTGTAAGCTCTTTAGGACAGGGACAGTCTATTAGTGTGTTTGTACAGGGCCATTTAGTCTGCAGAAGAGAAGAGTTAGGGGGGATTTGATAGCAGCCTTCAACTACCTGAAGGGAGGTTCCAAAGAGGATGGAGCTCGGCTGTTCTCAGGGGTGGCAGATGACAGAACAAGAAGCAATGGTCTCAAGTTGCAGTGGGGGAGGTCTAGGTTGGATATTAGGAAACACTATTTCACTAGGAGGACAGTGAAGCACTGGAATGGGTTACCTAGGGAAGTGGTGGAATCTCCATTCTTGGAGGTTTTTAAGGCCTGGCCTGACAAAGCCCTGGCTGGGATGATTTAGTTGAGGTTGGCCCTTCTTTGAACAGGGGGTTGGACTAGATGACCTCCTGAGGTCTCTTCCAACCCTAATCTTCTATGATTCTAGCACAGTGCCGCCCCACTCTTGGTTGTCCCATAGGCAATGAACACAATTAATTATATAATTTATGTCCTGTCCCTATATTTGGGGTTTAAGGTTAATAGTTCAGGGCAAAATTCTCTTTCGAGCACACAGCCTAGACGGAGGGGAGTTCTATGGAAGGGATGGAATCCTCCTGCCAGACGGCTCCCCACTCACGGGGCTGTAACAGCCTTCCCCCTGTTGCATCCACCCCTCCACAGGTGGGAGGTCTGGGGTATGAATCATGTGTTTCTATGAGCCAGGCACAATGGAGCCCCAGGCCTGATTAAGGCCTTTGGGTGATACCATCATAATCATAATGGAGTCTATCGCTGAGAATCCGTTGGCTGCAGTCCTGCCCCTCTTCCAGTCAGTCCCCTTGTGCGAGAGCAGTGGGAGCCTTCCTACATGGGGCTCACTCCTTCCTGCTCTCTCTGCTTCACCCCAGTGCTATCCATCCCTGCCATCCTGCCTCAGCTCGCTAACTCCCACCCAGACATCTCATCTGCTGTATCATCACCTGCTACTTCTGCCTTCTCACACCCACCTGTGTCATTATCTCAGCCTCCCACTGCTTCCCAGACAGCTCATGAAAGGGCAGAGTCCCCACCGGTTCTCAGCACCGCACACATGCGCCATCAGTATCAGAAGCTCAGGCCCCATCCCACAGTTTTCTATTAGTATTTAAAGGAACAAACATGCACGTTTCTGGGCTGCTTTATTCCTCTTACCTCCCCTTGAGCCTTAGAGACTCCTCCTCTCCTTTTTCTTTGACTTGGACTTAGTGAGACTCACCTAGTCCTCCTGTCAGGATGAGTCAACATCTGCATCTCCATATAATGTCCTAGAACCTGATAACCTAACACACAGATAAATCCAACTTGCCCCACTTCGAAAGTGCCTCAACTCTCCACCCTCAACATCGGTCCTGCTCACCCCACTTGCCAGCCATCTATTGACCCTCCCACCACCCCATGAATATCTATCCAATTTGTTCCTCCTCTGAGCTGCCTCACACACACATCCCAGATTTCCAACCTGTCTCACAGATGTGTCCACCCACTTCAGTGGAAGTCTCGTCTGAACAAGAACTACAGGGTTTGGCCCTTGATGGAGAAGCTACTGGTAACAAATAGTGAGCTTTTGTTTCTGATAGTTACTGCATTTGAAATGTGATGTATGGAAGCAGTTCAGAAGGTGGTACTTTGGGAGAGATGAGTAGTGCTGGGACGGGACATAAATGTTTGAGCATCAGTGCTTTCAGAAATATCTCCCACCATTTAAAAACATTGGGATTTTTTTTATGGGTGGTCTCTGTCTTATGTAATACTCGGGCCATCAAACAACACGATTAGATAGTTTGATTTAGGCCAGGAATAATTTACTTGAGAGGATAGTTTCTGACAATGGAGATTTGAGATTGAAGGCTGCATTTTAATTGCCTGGCACAAGTGTTGCTTTGATATGTGTTTGTAATGAATAAACCATTGAGTACTCTCTGATACACTCTGCCAGGCTGTGTTGCTGTTTGTATTTCTTCTACAGCCTTAAGAAGGTTTCTTGGCAGAAACATGGTCTTGTTTTCTTTTCCAGGGTGCATTTTATGAACCTCTTTTTATGGTGTCATTATGAACTGTCAGCCCTTGAGTGAGAAGGTATTTCTCAAGTCGTCTTTTTCTGGAAATGAACTCTGGCCAGATAGCATATGCCTCGCACAGTTACTGGTGCCCCCTATAAAACAGTCAAAAGCAGAGATGAGTTAGGGGGATGGACAGAAGCATCAGATGTCTTACGACAGTCCTGGAATTAGAGGCTCGTTTCTTCGAAGGGGATGGATAGTCCTGGATTTGGATCCTTGGGTAGTAAAATAATAAAACATTGCCAAGCAACCTTTTACTGATAATGTCTATGACTTTTTAATTCATGAGCTGCTGGCCAGAGGTGTTGGAACTATTTGTGTAGTGGGGATGCTGAGAGCCATTGAACCAAACTGCAAACCCAGTTTAAAATGACAACCACTTCAAGCCAGGGGGTGCTGCACCCCCCTCTGCACCCCAAGCTCCAGCCCCTATGCTGCTGGCACCAGAGGCGGCACCTAGGGGGCTTGCAGGGGCTGTAGTCACCCCAAAATGTGCCTTAGCTACCCCATGGAGCAGCCGCCACTTGCCAGCCGCCCAGCTTTGAAGGCAGAGGGGAGAGAGAGGTGGCTGCTGGCCAGGCGCCCAGCTCAGTCATTGGCAGTTGCACCACTGGCAGAAGCACAGGAGTAAGCCTGGGCAGGAGTCCGGGGGGCCTGAGAGCAGCCCCAGCTCCACCGTGCTTCCCAGGGCCGGTTGAAGGTCCGGGACTCCCCACAGCTGCCTGGACTGACTCACCCTGACTCCTGGGCCTTGCCGCCTATGGCCGCTGCTCCCTGGGCTGTTAGAGGGGAGGGAAGGGGGGGGGCAGAATTTAGGAGGAGCAGGGGGCGAGGCCTCATGGCAAGTGGGGACACAGCCTCCCCAATTTTCTGTCTAGCCCACCTCAGCCCCTCTCCCCCTCCACAGGGAAGAGGCTGGCGCCGCCCCTGGCTGGCACCCATTTCTGTCACTGAAGTTGTACCGAATGAATCTGGGGGTAGATTCTGGTCTGTTGTCACTAATTTAGGAAACACTTAGGGACAGATTTTCAAAAGAGCTCAGAGCCAGACTGTAAATGTTCAGTACCTGCCGTGGTGTTGGGATAACGTTTCCAAAAGCACCTATCTCCCATTCTCAAACATGACTTTTGCACGTAGGAGCCATTGGAAATCAGTGGGATTAGGGTTCTTAAGTCATTTAGGGATGGGTATGTCTACACTGACAAAAACAAAAAACCCTCCATGGCAGTGAGTCTCAAAGCCTGGGTCAAATGACTCAGGGCTAAACGTAGCCGTGCAGGCTTTACTACTCGGGGTGGGGGGTCTCAGATCCTGGGCTGGAGCCTGACCTGGCATGTCTACCCTGCTATTTCTAGCCCTGGAGTGTGAGCCAGAGTCAGTTGACCCAGGTCTGACACTCACTGCCATGGGTTTTTTGTTGTTTTTGCGGTGTAGACATATCCTTATGTGCATTTGAAAGTTTTACCGCAGGTCCCCAGCACCCACACGCTACCATTGTGACAACGAGCTGAACTCCTGAAAATCTAGCCACCCAATGAAATGCCTAGATGGAAGCTGAGCTCTCTTTTGACATTAGGCCTCAAGTGCAGGTTTCGAGGCCTTCTGAAAATCTTGGCCTGAAAGAGAGATTGCCCTTTGAATTACCTGCCTGGCCAGTTTGCTGCAAAGAAATTGCAGGGAAGGTGCTGAGGGGACTAGAATCATTCACTGCTTCATTTCCCGCCAGTGTTTATTCCTCATTTAGTTAATGACTTAGCAGCAGGCCCTGCCCACTCCTAGCACAGGTGGGGTAGGGAGTGGAACGGGTGTGTGTCCCAGGGGTTTGTGAAGCATGCAGGGAGCCCACATGGAGTTCCCATGCCCCTTCTGAGCTACGGAGCTCTGCCAGAGCTGCATATGCCCTGGCAGGCAGGTGAGACCCAGGGCTGGCGGATCTGTACAAACCCTTCTCCTCCTATGGATGAGAATGAGGTGGGGGGGAGGCTGTGTGAGCTACTGCTGCCCCGAGGCCTATCCTGCCTGCCCCATGGGAGGGAATACTTGGTTAGCCCAGGCTGCTGCCCATTGCTTGGGCTCAGTGCAGCAACCAGGACTTAGGCCTTAGGATCCTGAGCTTTTAACTGGGATGAAGCTTAGTCGGTCACCTCTAAACTCCCATCCCATGGTAGCAGTGCCCATGGCCTAGATCCCCATTAGCACTTCAGAACCATAATGAGACAACCAGCGGGTGTTTAAGAAAACAGCTGGGAGATCTGGAGTCAAAGCCTAGGTGACATCGCAAGTGAAATTGACAGCCTCGCCCAAATCACTGACAAATATTTACCGACATATACAAACCCAACCCCCAGCAGGGCACAACTGGCAACGCTTGCTCGGGGGGAGGGCACGCTTGTAGCCGAGGCACTGGCCTGGCACTGCGGAGATCAGGATTCAGCTCCTGGCTCTATTGCAGACTCTGGGTGACCTTGGAGAAATCGCTTCTCAGTGCCTCAGTCCCACCTGTGTAAAAAGGGGACAATAATCCTTTTGAACCCTTCTGTGGGGGCGTTGTGAGAATAAAACCTAGTGCGTTTGTGCTTCGGGTGCTATGCAGCTAGATAGGAAATTCCCAAGGCATATTGGAGCATTGCAGATCGTAATAAAGGTGAACTGACGGAGCTGCATGTAGGAGAAGACGCTTCTGGTGCATATGCCAGCTGGGCCCATGCAGAGTAGAGCCCTGCAACCTGACAGCACTTGACTACAAGCGTTGTGTTCAGGTTGTGCGTGAAAAACAACCCAAGGCTCTGAGTCAGATCGTCTGTGATCACCTCCTCCTGCTCATGGGGTCAACACAATAGCTGCCTGTCCCGCTCCTGCTGGCTGTCGCCACCTCTCTCAGCTCTGCGTGGGCTGCAGAGCGAGTGTGCTAACCAGTCGCAACACCTCACACACAGCACAACAAGGCACAACGGTGGACAGGAGGAGCAGCACATACAGCCGCCTCCACGACAACCCCACACGCAGAGACCGATCACGGGCATAGGAAGTGGGAAGTGCCCAACGGGCCAAGCCCCAAGGACAAGTCCGCAGCGCTGACACAGGTTCTCATGCAAGTGTCGGGTTTGGGTCAATTCTGAAAATATCACGAGGCTCTTGGGTTAGGTTCGGGTTGGTTGTGCTCGGCTCTGGTTTGCATCCTAGTTGGACTTTAAAATTAGGCCTGAGCAGACCTCTAAGGAGTAATCTGTCGTTTGAATGAGGGGATAAAAACCAGGGTGCCATTCCTTCGCTTGTGTAAATTTGGTGAAGCTCCATTTACTTCAGTGTAGCTATGGCAACACACACCAGTTGCGGATGTGGGCCAGGGCGTGTATACTGATGAGCCATGTATATAGGAGACAAGCTGTATTAACAGATAATGAATGTGAAACTGAGAAATGCATACAGGAAGCTACAGTTTATCACATAAATTCCAGGCGCTGATTCAGCCAGTTGCTAAAGGTAATGTATCCATCCAGGGGGCTTGGGAGACAGCTGTTATGGAGGGTGGTAGTTCTCCTCATGCAAGGCACTTTCCAACTGCATGTGGAGGCATAACCAGATCGCTCAAGAGACTCTTGACTGTCCATTAAATCTTAACATGTTTTTCTTGTTGTTTTAATCCAAGGAGCGCAAATTTCCGAAATTTGTATCCAAAGAAATGGAAAACATGTTTATCGAGGAGCTGAAGTCTTCTGTCAATCTGCTGATGGCAAACTTGGAAAGCATGCCAGTGTCCAAAGGAGGCTCTGAGTTCAAGTTACAGAAGCTAAAACGCAGCCACAACACCTCAATAATTGACCTGGGAGAAGAAAATGAAAACCAGCTTTCAAAGTCAGATGTTGTGCTCTCTTTCTCCTTGGAGGTAAAAGCTACAAACTGTCTCCATTTGAACATATAATGTGCTGAATTAGTGTGATTAAGAATCACACCAATCAATGCCTAGCCAGTTTGAGCCATGAGAGTAGATATTAAAAGAACAGCTTGAGGGGCAGAGATCAGTAAAAGGATTTCCTAATCCCCAAGAGGGGCTTTCTTCCCTTTTAGGAAACAATTATAAAATGCTTTTACCAAGGTTCATAATGTGCCCTTTCAGATTTCTCCCAGTCTTGTTAGAATAATCTATGGAGATTATACTAATGTGAAATTCAAGGTAGTTTGTATCAAGTCAGTAGTGTAATTACACTCAAACAGTAGTGTAATTAACTAGCATCTTCACAATGTCACAATGTTTTTACCAAGTGTAGAAGCCATGAGCTAAATTCATCCACAGGGCAACTCCACTGAAATTGGATGGAATTAATCCAGGGACTAATCTGGCTACCTCATTTCTCTATGCTACCTAAAAACACACTATTTCAGGGAAATGCAAAGTTTCATTCTCTTTGCTTTTTGCAATAATAGGGTTATGTGGGTTTTTTAAATCAAAAATAGGACTTCTGGGATAGAAATATTCATCACTGTAATTTCATAGAGACTTTATTACTGGTTCCTAAACTACTAAAACCTTGTGCTTTAGGTGTCTTTGCATTTGATTATTGCTAAGTAGAGATGTCACTTTATTCCTCAGAGAGACAAGGTGGCCAAGGTAATATCTTTTATTGGACCAATTTCTGTTGGTGAGAGAAACAAGCTTTTGAGCATACACAGAGCGGACCTGAAAAAGGTGTAAAATGAAAGAGGATTTATCTTTACTGTTTCCTCCATACTTGTCTATTGTTTTTCTGCTAAATATCCCCTTTGCCATGTAAGTTACACCAATTTTCACCATTACCCCAATTTAACAGCATGCAACTTACACCACTGTTTACAAAAAGAGAAGGAGTACTTGTGGCACCTTAGAGACTAACCAATTTATCTGAGCATAAGCTTTCGTGAGCTACAGCTCACTTCATCGGATGCATACTGTGGAAAGTGTAGAAGATCTTATTATGTACACACAAAGCATGAACACTGTTTACAGTATCACTGAATTCAGCTTTTAAAATATTTAAGGTAATATTGGCTTCACGATATTCATAATATTCAGTTCAGCTGTATTGGAAATTTGGTTGTTATGAACCCAGGGCTAATGTCTTTGATGTAGACATCAAACATGGCATAACTCGTATGTGTACAGGTACCAAGAAACAGTGAAATGTCACAAAGCACTAGACCTACTTGTAGGAAAATTATTTGACGTTCATAAACAAGCTGTTTGTGACAATGTTGTTCAGCATGTTTATCCCTACTGAAACCGATTCAGAAGGAATTGTAAGTGGAGCTTTGAAGTTCTAGAGGGTGAGCAATCCATTCATATGCACAAAACATTTGTGCAGTAGAAGTTTGGCCAAGAAACATTGATTCATCAGAGAATCTGCAGAGATCTCTGTACACATGAGAGAATCTGCAGGCGAATGACAATGCATCAGGGAATACATAGAATGGAATTTGAAATTTTAATTTATCCATGGCATATCTAGTTATAAGAAGAACAGAAACATCCATGTGATTTCTTAATGAAGACACATTGTTAACATGATGATTCATCAACATTAAAAGAAGAAAAAAGAAATTCCTTCTAAAAAGTTTTGATAAGACAGACATAAGGTTGGAAATTATATATACTGTGTCCTAAACAAACACATGCATCATCCTACTGGACTTCCTGTGTAATGACACTCGTTGGTGAGTCATCTACAGGGACTGAACCCGGGATCTCGGACCTAAACACATAAGCTTCTCCTGCTTCAGCTAAGGGATCAGTTCCATTAGCTCGAAGTAGCAGACTGATAAGTCTCTATGTGGCCTTGCCACTGGCAAGGAACAGAGAGCCACATTCTGCTAGTGTGGGTCAGGCAAAGAACTGGGATTGACAGAATTTGCAAAAATATTAGCAGAAGGTGAGTCCAATCTGCAGCGCTCATAGTGGTATGGATTGTTGATGTTTTGTGAGTGGCTTCTTGTTTGGATCTCAGTCCCAAGAAGAGTTATTTATTGGTCTTACTGTGTTGTGAAATTGAAGGCATTCAGAACCCCCCAAGAGCAGACCCATATCATATATATTTGGACAGTCTCCCTGATGAAAGAGCTTCAGCTGAAAGAGCTAATTCGCTGTTGTGTTGCTCAGTACTTTCCTTACACTTCCTCTCTTCACTCTGTAGGTTGTCATAATGGAAGTGCAGGGTCTAAAATCCTTAGCTCCAAACCGCATCGTTTATTGCACTATGGAAGTAGAAGGCGGAGAGAAACTGCAGACTGACCAAGCAGAAGCTTCGAAACCCACGTAAGTTTCTCTCGCTCTCCTGCATGATGTTCTCTGCTCCGTTGCTGCACTGTTCTCATGAAAAGTAAATAAATGTGGAGAACTTAGATTCATAAATGTATAGATATCAAGGCCAGAAGGGATCATTAGAACTTGCATAGGGAAAGCTTCCTTCATTTATTTCCAGATGAGAAACACATACAGAGCTTCACCCTACACCAAATGAACAACTGGTAGCCCCAGTTCTGCAAAGCCCATGAGCACAGTCCCGCTGAAGATAATGGAACTTAAATGTGTGCTTAGAGTTAAGTGTGTGATTAAGTGCTTTGCTAAATAGGGATGGAGGTTAAGCATGTGCATAAAGTTAAATGTGTGTATAAGTGTTTATTTGATCTGGGGCTGTTTGGGGTATGTATCCATCATCTCATCCTTCCTGTCGTGTCTTTGGAAGTATTCTAGGAAAGAAAAACAAGAATGATGGAAAAGGAACTCCCTTTTGAATGGCAGCATTAACGAAGAGAGGAGGGGAACTGAAAAGCATAGGTGTGGGGGTGGGGAGTCTCTAAAATACTTTCAAGAAACATTGGTGGGGACGGAAGAAAGGGAGCCTGAGCAGAAGTTAGTGGTGGGTGAGAAGCTGCAGGGACAACAGCTGGGGAGGTGAGAGAGAATGTGTCACCTGTGATGGATGTTAGTCATGTCACTTGCTGCACGACTGGTGTGTACTCAGCTGCTGCGGTGATGCGTTAGAAAGACCTACATCGACTAGAGAGAGGGAAGAAGATAAAAGCGGGAGAGAGGAAAGAGGGTGCATTTTAGCATCCTTTCATTTTCTCTTCACTTTTTACTCCTTTTGTGCCTCCATGTCCCCACTCTACCTCCTCCTCTTCCCTTTCTGTGACACCCCCTGCTCCCAATCTCATCTGTTGGTCTTTTCTTGTCTCTTAAGCAAGGTGGCGGGGGCCAGTTTGGAGAATGATGAAAAGAACGCGCTTTCTAGTCCGGGGCCCCAGAGAGCGATTGGAGAAAACCTGTGTGTGAAAGAGAGAGGCCGGGATTCCGGAGCTTGGCTCGGCTCGGTGCTGTGCTGAGGTCTCGAGCACCTGGCGTGGAGCTGTGCGCCGCTGCAATCTATTGGCTTGCGAAAGGAAAATTCAGTTTGGTTAAATGGGGCTAGATGTGAACCACCAAAGGGAATGCCCTCTCCCTGCTACCGTCTTCCCACCCTCCTCTTTGCTGTTCTCTGCTCCTCTCCTCTGCAAGACCTAGACCCACCCCACTCTCCCCTTCCACCCACTGCCCCATGCTTCATTCCATCAAGGGGCTGCTGGGGCTGGTGACAGGGAGGTGACGACTATTATCATGGGAGATAACAGTCTTTTCTTACATGCCTCTGAATCTAAATCCTGACCGACCTCTGCTATTCTAGTCCTGAGTGGGAAGATTGGCTAGGTGTGCAAACCTTCTCTGTCAGCTGGGCCCTGAGAGTCTCAAAAGCAGGCAGAGCTCATACCAAAACTGCTGATGAAAATCCCAGTGGCGTGAGGTAAACATTTTGCACAGCACTGATTGGCAAAGTTTGAGGGACAAAAAGATCCAACAGTGTTTTCCCGAGGATTTTCAGAAGGGGCCAAGACAAAATCCCTCTGGACTCTCCACACCAGGAAATACCCAGAGAGATCCTACAGTGTCAGCTCGAAGCCTCCTCATTTTTGAAATACAACTTTTCTCCTCTGCAAACCATTACTTACGTTGCAAAACAAGGCTTCCAGCACCTGCAACCAAAATCAAATCCGTAAGTGGCTGTGAGAGGACGTAGTGAGCAGGGTCCCCAGGGTACATACATCATCAGCACTCAGATTAATCTTGGCCTCAAATCAGCAGCTATCAAAGTTTGTCTCCCTGCCCAATAGGAAATCCTGAATTCGTTCACCCAGCCTAGCTACCCAGTTACCTATCCGGCATGTTAGTACGTATTTTGGGTGTTTTATAGCACAAATATTCAACAAAGAAGCAGAAAAGATGGTGTGTTATGCGCCATTTCACACAGGCCAGTTTCACTCTGGGGTGGGCTGTTAGACTATAGACACTACTGCCATCAGGGTAGTGGAAGCCACCAGAGAGCTGCAGTTATTTAAGCAGGCTACCGTGTCACACATGCAAAGGACAACTCATGCTACCTCACTGGAGTCCGGTGTTCAGCACCGACTGACACTATATCTGCACATACTGGCACCGCGTGGTATAAAAGCTGCTTCAGCTTTCGGGATAACTTGAGTCACTGCTACATGGTTCTGTCACTCATGAGTAATGTGACCGTCCCAAACTCATGCTGATGAAATCTTTCTACTATACCATTGTGTGCATGTGTCTATATATTGGTTCTTCGACATATATGTCTATGCATAGTTTTCAAAATGGGTTCCTAAGGCATTTAAATAAGAAGCCAGCTCTCATTGGAACTTCTGGCTGCTTGGCATTTTTGAAAATCGGGCCACTCACTCAGGTCCCTGAACTGGGATTGAGGAGTCAAACTTGAGGCTCCCATTTTTGAAAAGCTTGGAGCTAGAGCAGCATCTCTCTGTGGAGAGAAAGAGATCCACATCTTGCATGTGAGGCTCTTCCCCGTCTGTGAGCACTAACCACTAATGCTCTTGCTCTCAGATGAGTGTACAGGTAAGCACATTTTTCACTCTGTGTCCATTATCCAGAAGTGCCTTGCCTTTAGCATTGTATGTACTGTAGCAAAGTGATACAAAGCAGCTGTGATTGCCTTAGCTGAATCCACCTACATATGCACTTTTATTACCCATGACTGCCATTGTTTCCAGCATGTTCACTGCATACCAAAAGCTCTCATGATGTGTTTTTCTCCTCTTCACTGGATGCCATTTGTAGACAGAGATTTTTAAAAAAGATCCCTCAGCTGAAGCCCAGTTGCCATTAGCCTAGTGATCAATATGATGTCCATCAAGTTTTTATGCTAGCTGTACTCCTACTGCAATCTGATTTCCTCTACTGCTAACTAAAACCTAGTCCCAGCCTGTGTTTTCCATTTCCTTGTCTCCGGTTGCTTCCATCCCTCTGGCAGTTAGGAGCAGTGTTCCCTCTAATTTTTTATATCCACGTGCGGAATAAATTTTATGTGCACCAATATGGAGGTGATATGTGGCGGTGTTGGGGCTGAGGGGTTCGGAGTGTGGGAGGGGGCTCAGGGCTGGTGCAGAGGGTTGGGGTGAGGGTTCCTGCTGGTGGTGCGGGCCCCAGCATGGGGCCAGGGATGAGGGGTTCAGGGTGTGGAAGGGGGCTCAAGAGCTGGGGCAAAGAGTTGGGGTGGGGGGGGTGAGGGCTCCAGCTGGGGGAGCAGGCTCTAGGGTGGGGCTGGGGATGAGGAGTTTGAGGAGCAGGCTGCCCCAGGGCTGGGGCCAGAGGACTCTCCACAGCCCTCTCCCCGCCGTCAGCAGCTCCAGGGGAGTAGCCCCCCTTCTCCCCACCGGCAGCATGGAACTCCGGGGAGCAGCCCCCCTCTCCCCACCGGCAGCAGGAGCTCCGGGGCTGGAGGAGACGCTCACGGCAGCCCTGCACGCCCCAACTTGCTCCCCTCCCCTCCTCAGTCCCCGCCCACTCCCTACCTCCCTCCTCTCCAGGCCCCTGTGGCTGCCTGCCTGCGCATCCCTTAATAGCCTGCTGTGCGGCCACACAGCTTAGAGGGAACTTAGGTTAGGAGTACCCCACTGTGTGTGTCCCACATTTTCTGTATTGGTTCCTTGCAAGTGATGGTTAGAAAATCCAGTGACCCTTCTGTAACCCTTCATGCAATTCCTTAGTTTGCTGAGAGGATATCCTAGACCTCTTTTTTAATCCCTGCTTTTTCAGATGTAATGGTGACTGTCAGGTCTTCCCTGTTAATGATGTAGCATCTGTATTAATGTCGAAGGAGAAAATGATTTTGTGACTTTTGCTTGCTAATTTTTGGGATTAGTCATTTTGAAGCCATATCCATTTGGATGAAAGACGGTTTTCTCCTTTGATTCACTAGAGAATCTTGGTACTTTTTAAATGAAATTCAAACTGGACAGCTTTACTGGGTAAATGTCAGAACCTGAGTTACGCTAGGAGGCCAGCTTTTCCTCTGATTCCCAAATCTTCAGATTTTCTTTCTCCAGAGAGCATCACAAATCCCAGTGGAGGGATGAGGAAAATGAACTAGATGACCTCATAAGTCAATTCCGTCTCATATTTCTATGGCTTTAAGATGAGTTCCAAGCACACCATTTTCTGTAGATGATCGTGCCACAATGGTAGTTTCAAAGGGTGAAGAAAACAAAGCTGAAAATCATTGCTTGAACTAGAAGCTGAAAAAAGAACAGGAGTACTTGTGGCGCCTTAGAGACTAACAAAGCCCGATGCCAACTCTGTCCACGTATTTATTCAAGTGACACCATCATAGGACCTAATCAGATTAGCCACGCCATCAGGGGCTCGTTCACCTGCACATCTACCAATGTGATATATGCCATCCTGTGCCAGCAGTGCTCCTCTGCCATGTACATTGGCCAAACTGGACAGTCTCTACATAAAAGAATAAATGGACACAAATCTGACTTCAAGAATCATAACATTAAAAAACCGGTAGGAGAACACTTCATCCTCTCTGGCCACTCAGTAAAAGATTTAAGGGTGGCAACTTTGCAACAGAAAAGCTTCAAAAATAGACTCCAATGAGAAACTGCTGAGCTTGAATTAATATGCAAACTAGATACCATTGACTTGGGTTTGAATAGAGACTGGGAGTGGCTGGGTCATTACACATATTGAATCTATTTCCCTAAGGTAAGTATCCTCACACCTTCTTGTCAACTGTTTAAATGGGCCATCTTGATTATCACTACAAAAGTTTTTTTTTCCTCCTGCTGATAATAGCTCATCTGAACTAATTAGCCTCTCACAGTTTGTATGGTAACTCATCTGTATGTATTTTTTATATATTTATATATATATATAATCTTACTATATGTTCCATTCTGTGCATCCGATGAAGTGGGCTGTAGCCCACGAAAGCTTATGCTCTAATAAATTTGTTAGTCTCTAAGGTGCCACAAGTACTCTTGTTCTTTTTGCGGATACAGACTAACGTGGCTGCTGCTTTGAAACCTGTCATCATAGAAGCTGAAAGTTTCAAATCACACTCTGCATCTGTACACAAATAATATAGCAAACACACCTTTCCAGACTGATTTTCCAAGACTTTTAAGGAGGTAACAACAAAAATAGGCATTTTCTTCTGACTTTTTTGAGCTAATTTGGGTTGCCCAAATATGATGCAAGTTCAGATGTTAAAACCTTGTATATGATGTAAGAATTATAAGGGTTTTGTAATGTGAAGCTTACAGCAAGTTTCTTATCTGAACAAAAAAGCATCGTCCTAGAGGTTTAGATCACAGTCCTGCAAACTCCTTCATATGTATCCCCTCTGAAGTCAATGCATGAAATCCTGGTCCATCTGAAGTCAATGGCAAAACTCCCACTGGCTTCAATGAAGAGAGGATTTCACCAATGTGACAAAAAAAAAATCATTCTCCTTCGAGAGATGTACCTGTGAGTGTTCCACTCCAGGTGTTGGTATGCTCCTGTGCTTTCGTTCAGAGATTTTTACAGCAGTACCCACATGGGCCGCGCAGGCGCAGTGCCTGCCTCACACGCCAACCGTACCGCAATAGTGCATGTGCATGGCCGGGCTCCTCAGTTCCTTCTCTACCGTCCCCGGCCTGAGACAGAGCTTAGCAGACTGGCTCAAAATTTTTTTTCGTTTTGGCTAGTTTAGTTAGTTTCTACACAGTTTTACCCAGTAATTAGTCAGATAAATTTGAAGTCTCCTTTCCCCATTCTCTCCAACAATAACAAAAGTGTTTTCCCTTCCCGTTTTTCCTGTCCATTAGTTAGACAGTTCATACTATGCCTGGCTCACCAGGTTTTAAGAGATGCATTACATGCAGAGATGCCATTCCTATCTCGGACGGCCACTCTCAATGTGTTCACTGTTTGGGGGAGTTCACTGTTAAAGGCTAGGGCATGAAAGGACAGAGACCTGAGGCTCAATTAATCTTAATGGAGAAGTGCCTCAGACCTCCCTCCAACCCAGGTGCGGAGTCCTCCTCAAGACAAAGTCCGCCTAGGTCAGCAAAAAATTAAAAAACAAAAAAAAAACGGCCACTTTCTTCGCCTCACAGAGACCAACCGCTTTCCAAATGATCTCCGAGCAGGTCTGTCTCATTGGTGCCGACTGCTCCACAGCTCAGTAAATACGACATTCCGGGCACCTCCAGCACCGTCCGTATCCCAGTTGCTGCCGATGCGCACTGCTTCGGTGCCAAGGCTTCAGGCTTAAAGTTGTCTGCCTCTTCTCATATTCCAAGGACCTTCCACCCTGGTATGGACACCATGGGTGGGATCACCCATGCCATTCCCTGGAAAGTGGCATTGCTGGAGCCTGTGGAGAAACCATAGTGACCAACTCAGCCCCAGAAGAGGTGACATCAGATCTCCTCCTGAGCCTATGTACATTTCTGCGACTGAAGGACAAGAACAACCTGCAACCCTGCACACGGAAAAGGGAGCACATGACACCTCTCTGACCAATAACAACTCATCCCATCATCTAGGGTGACCAGATGTCCTGATTTTTATAGGGACAGTCTCGATATTTGGGGCTTTTTTTAATATGGGTTCCTATCATCTCCCACCCCCTGTCCCGATTTTTCACATTTGCTATCTGGTCACCATACCCTCACCGGATGAGACTATTACGCCCCCACCTCCAACAACAACTGTTGATTTTACTCATTTTCACAACTTCTTCAAAAGAGTGGTGAACGTGCTCAGGATTACTCTGGAAGAGGTGCTGAAAAATCAGCATGAGCCGACTGACATATTACAACCTTCCAGCGCATCCAAGATGGCCTTCCCTATTAACGCAGCCATTATGGACCCTGCCAAGAATATCTGGCAAACACTAGCCACTATAACGCCTGCTTGCAAACACGCAGACCGGAAATACTATGTCCCATCCAAGGGCTCAGAGTTCCTTTTCATACACCCAGCACCAAATTCACTGATAGTTGAAACAGCCAACCAAAGGAACAAACAGCAGCATTCCTGGTCCACCCCCTCTGGGAAGGACAGTAAAGGACTAGACATACTCAGCCGAAAAGTTTATGCATCATCTACACTGCAATTCAGGGTGGCTAGTTATGCGACCCTACTGGCCAAATATGACAGAAATTATGGGAAACTCATGGACTTTATTAATGATATCCCAGAGACAAGAGAGAACAATTCAAAGCGGTAGTCTCTGAGGGACAAATTATTTCTAGCACAGCATTACAGGCTGCCCTCAATGCTGCTGACATGGCTGCCAGGTCCACCGCGACAGCCGTCATGTGTCAGGCTTCATGGTTTACATTATCTTCTTTCCCACGCGAGATTCAAAATACCATGGAAGATCTCCACTTCTATGGAGAGAAGTTATTCGCTACAAAGACCAACAAAGTGTTGCACACCATGAAGGACTCCAGAGCAACTCTCAGATCCCTAGGCATCCACACACCATCGACTAGAAGGAGACAATATAACGCCCATGATATCTGGCCTACACTCAATGATACCGCAAGCCATATGATCAACAACGCCAAAGACATAGGCACCAGCGAAGCCGTCGGCACCGTCTCAACCCCCTCCACCTAACGAGCAGATTTGAAGCCTTGGTCAAGGGTACAGAAGACCTCTCACCCACTCCAGCGCTCATACTACCTACCCAGTTTTTGGGGCACAGTTTGCTCCCTTTCTGCCACAATTGGCAGGCCATCACTACGGACAAATGGGCACTAGAGGTCGTCAGAATTTTTTCAGTCACCTTGAGTGGAGCACCCACAGGGACATCTCTTGAAGGAGAAGAGGAGGTTACTCATCTGGGCAGTAACTGACGTTCTTCAAGATGAGTGTCCCTGTGGGTGCTCCACTACCCACCCTCTCTGTTGTAGAGAAGGAACTGAGGCACCCAGACGTGCATGTGCACTATTGAGGCACAGTTGGCACGTGAGGCCTGTGCGGGCACTGCTGTAAAAATCTCAGAGCGAAAACGCAGGAGCGCACCGACACCAGAGTGGAACACCCACAGGGACACATCTCGAACGTCAGTTACTGCACAGATGAGTAACCTCCTCTTCATGTGAGTAAAAATTTTCAAGGTAAGGGCCTGCTGTCCATTACACATGAAGCAAAACGTTCACCTTTACTGCTGATTCACAAGAGAAGTTTGCCATAGACATTATTTTATCTTGTGGTTTTGTTTGCCAGCCTGCTCTAGCTAGAGAATGTGCTTTCTTCAAAGAAGGCAAAGATGATGCAGCATCCATCATTTTAATTTTTTAAGATTTCATTAATGTTTTAATTTTTATGTTCTTATGTTTTGAGTTGCTGTTGACCTTGAAAGTGTGTGCGCGCGTGTGTGTGTGTGTGTGTATAAATTAACTATTACATCTTTAAGAAAAAACAAAATGGAGGCTGCATGGGATTTGTACTTTTCATCAAGGACCAAAATAGAGATGCCATTGATTATCAGCATTCCAACCTGAATGAACTAGAATCTTATTTCCACTGGGCATGTTTCTGTTACCGTATTAAAAGTAACTAGCAGCAGACTTCTGAATCTGCACAGATACAAGTGTGGGATCAGGGTTGTATTCCATAAGCGTTAATTTCCATTCTGAAGACATAAAAGATGCTGCTACTCTTCCAGCTTTGCCTGGTTCTGTGCCAGGAAAATATGAATATTCAGTAATCTGTATCAAAACAATACAGATGAAAGTCTCCTTCTAGTTGATGGTATGTGGATGCCTACAGTTGAAAGTAAGGAAATATTCTCAGAGAGTGCCCACCAACCAGGCTTACTTTCCAGAAATAGTTTTAAATCCATCTCAGAGGGGGAAATAGCAGAGAGAAAGAAGAAAATTTTTCTTGGAATTTTCTTGGAAGAAAATTTCCATAAGAACCTGCAGTTCCTACAATTTTAGGTATTTTTGCTGCTTCAGTGGAGTTAGTCAAGATCCATTTATAGGAGACTGTTCGTACCCATTTTGAAAAGTGCACTTGTACAGTACTGGTCTGCACATACTGTGTTAGCTTAGGCAGCCCTTACTTGAACGAGGAGTCCTTTCTCATGCAAGTATTTTCACGGACCTCAAAAGGAGGTCCTCCTGGAAGCGTTACTTGTAAAACTAAGGGTTGCAGGATTGGGCTCTTTACTTGGATTATTTTACACCATAATGAAATGCAGCATCTGGGCATAGAGCCATCCACCCTTAGGAAGCTCCAGCGAGTACAAAATGCTTCATAGAATCATAGAATCATAGAATATCAGGGTTGGAAGGGACCCCAGAAGGTCATCTAGTCCAACCCCCTGCTCGAAGCAGGACCAATTCCCAGTTAAATCATCCCAGCCAGGGCTTTGTCAAGCCTGACCTTAAAAACCTCTAAGGAAGGAGATTCTACCACCTCCCTAGGTGCTTCAGTGCTTCTCCTCAGCAACACGAGCTCTGCAAGCTCATTGCACCCATCCTCTGCTCTCTACACTGGCTTCCCATAGCATCTCAAATCAAGTTCAGGGTCTTGGTCCTTCTTTTCAAGGTGCTCCCTGACCTGGCCCCAGGATAGCCAGAAGAGCCTACAGCCCCAGGATGGGGACTGTGGTCAACAGCTCCTGCTCCAAGACTGTGGAATGAACTCCCGAAGGAACTAAGGACCATCGCAAACCCCACCACCTTTCGCTCCACGTGCCAGGGGCATTTCTTTGACTTGCCTTCTGTAGCATAAACCCAGAGCAGCCTGGACATTTAAAAAAAAAAAAAACACCCTATGAACATAAAACACTCCACTGCATCTTCTCCTGGAGAGGGGATGAGAGAGAGAATGAACCTCATGTGACTGATGTTAGTCCTTTTCCTCAAAGCACTACTGAAAGGCATTCAGCTACTACGGCGATGAGGATGGTGTAAGAACCTATATTGAATAGAATAGTCCCCAGTGCATTTTAAAAGGATACCACGCTATGGAAACAGATGCCATTTCTGGTATTCATCAATAACCCAGATATGCCAGGTTTCATCTGTTTACGGAATTAGAGCCCAATCCTCAAAGGGGTCAAATGCTTTTTTTTTTTGAGGTTCTGAGCTTCCTGAGCTCTCCTTGAGGTCATGGGGCGCTGGAGTTGCTTTTGTACTTTTTACTGTATGGAAAACATTCTAAAAAACGCAACCATTCTGCAAGGGACTAGAACAGAGAAGAAACATTTAACTAGCCTCCCAAAGAAATATTCTCTTCTTAACCTCCATACTTGGACAACCGCTTTCTGTATGCTTTGATACCAGACTGTGTACGTCATTTTCCCCCTACAAACAACAGGAATTTCAGTCCTTAACTGCAAGAAAGGGCCATCTGTAAAACCTGAACCAGTGAGTTTTAACTTCTTAAGCAGTCAACCTTTTTGTATGCATGGTATTTCGTTCTGCTTTAAGGATGTGTAAAACCACAGCAAAGTCTCTCTTACAAACTACAGTGTAAAGTGCAGGTAGATGGAAACCATGCCCTCCTATACAAGAGTCTCTCTGGGTTTAGTAACATACATCCCAAAACACATTGCTCAGAAGCAAAATTGTCTACCAAGAATTAAGTGCAATGTAAATTCCTTGTACTCATGAGAAAACTGCTTATCTGCTCTGAAAATGAAGGCCACTGTCTCAAATTTAAATTATAAATAACATCTAGCTCCAAGCTGAGTGAAATCGAATTTCCCCACGATCTTGCAGGCTGTGCAGGGCCACAGAAGACTACGTTTCTCATGTAGTTGTTAGAGAGACAAGATGAGTGAGGTAATACCTTTTACTGGACCAACTTCCGCTGGGGAGAGAGACAAGCTCCCAGACTGCTGCGCTGGGCATCACAGAATGGGGAAGAGATGGCCAGCCCTCTGTGGAGATAGAGGTGGTTAGGGACTATTTAGAAAAGCTGGACGTGCACAAGTCCATGGGGCTGGACGAGTTGCATCCGAGAGTGCTGAAGGAATTGGCGGCTGTGATTGCAGAGCCCTTGGCCATTATCTTTGAAAACTCGTGGAGAACGGGGGAAGTCCCGGATGACTGGAAAAAGGCTAATGTAGTGCCAATCTTTAAAAAAGGGAAGAAGGAGGATCCTGGGAACTACAGGCCAGTCAGCCTCACCTCAGTCCCTGGAAAAATCATGGAGCAGGTCCTCAAAGAATCAATCCTGAAGCACTTACATGAGAGGAAAGTGATCAGGAACAGTCAGCATGGATTCACCAAGGGAAGGTCATGCCTGACTAATCTAATCGCCTTTTATGATGAGATTACTGGTTCTGTGGATGAAGGGAAAGCAGTGGATGTATTCTTTCTTGACTTTAGCAAAGCTTTTGACACGGTCTCCCACAGTATTCTTGTCAGCAAGTTAAGGAAGTATGGGCTGGATGAATGCACTATAAGGTGGGTAGAAAGCTGGCTAGATTGTCGGGCTCAACGGGTAGTGATCAATGGCTCCATGTCTAGTTGGCAGCTGGTGTCAAGTGGAGTGTCCCAGGTGTCGGTCCTGGGGCCGGTTTTGTTCAATATCTTCATAAATGATCTGGAGGATGGTGTGGATTGCACTCTCAGCAAATTTGCGGATGATACTAAACTGGGAGGAGTGGTAGATACGCTGGAGGGGAGGGATAGGATACAGAAGGACCTAGACAAATTGGAGGATTGGGCCAAAAGAAATCTGATGAGGTTCAATAAGGATAAGTGCAGGGTCCTGCACTTAGGATGGAAGAATCCAATGCACCGCTACAGACTAGGGACCGAATGGCTAGGCAGCAGTTCTGCGGAAAAGGACCTAGGGGTGACAGTGGACGAGAAGCTGGATATGAGTCAGCAGTGTGCCCTTGTTGCCAAGAAGGCCAATGGCATTTTGGGATGTATAAGTAGGGGCATAGCGAGCAGATCGAGGGACGTGATCGTTCCCCTCTATTCGACACTGGTGAGGCCTCATCTGGAGTACTGTGTCCAGTTTTGGGCCCCACACTACAAGAAGGATGTGGATAAATTGGAGAGAGTCCAGCGAAGGGCAACAAAAATGATTAGGGGTCTAGAGCACATGACTTATGAGGAGAGGCTGAGGGAGCTGGGATTGTTTAGTCTGCGGAAGAGAAGAATGAGGGGGGATTTGATAGCTGCTTTCAACTACCTGAAAGGGGGTTCCAAAGAGGATGGCTCTAGACTGTTCTCAATGGTAGCAGATGACAGAACGAGGAGTAATGGTCTCAAGTTGCAATGGGGGAGGTTTAGATTGGATATTAGGAAAAACTTTTTCACTAAGAGGGTGGTGAAACACTGGAATGCGTTACCTAGGGAGGTGGTAGAATCTCCTTCCTTAGAAGTTTTTAAGGTCAGGCTTGACAAAGCCCTGGCTGGGATGATTTAACTGGGAATTGGTCCTGCTTCGAGCAGGGGGTTGGACTAGATGACCTTCTGGGGTCCCTTCCAACCCTGATATTCTATGATTCTATGAAGTTGCAAGCTATACAGAGCTCTTCTTCAGGTAGTTGTTGTCATTCTGAGAAAAATTACATTTGAACCAGCAGGATTAATTTGAAAACCCGAAATTTTATTCGGGTGACCAGGGGCAGGAGATGAGGAGAGGGATTGGAGGGGGAAGGCACAGGGGGATATGATAATGTAAAATGTTTGGGTTTAGTTAACAATGCCTTCGGGAGTTGCTGTCTGTTATATGTGGGCACACCCTTCTAATGCCTACGTTCATAGTCTTGACAATCTATGTGATCTTATAGTGAAGTGGGGGGTGTTGGTTATTTGGCTTACACTACTATCTACGGGTTCTTATCAGTGCTCCTTGTTCGGAACACACACACACACACACACACACACACACACACCTCTCTCTCTCTCTCTGATCCAAAGAGTTTACAGGGAGGGATTTTCCAAAGCCCTTACGTAACTCTGCTCACATTGGACTCAAAAGGAGATCTACCCTTGCAACAGCCCTGTTTGGTGACATAAGTAGCAATGCTGAAGGGTAAAATTTTCAAAAGCATATAAGTCACGGAGGAGCCAAAGTCCCATTGAAAGTGAGTTGGGACTTTGGCTCCTCAGTCACTTAGGGTATAGTTGCACAGCAAAGAAAAACCCATGGCTGGCCAATGCTAGCTGACTTGGGCTTGGGCTGTGGAGCTGTTTCATTGCTGTGTAGACTTCCGAGCTCTGGGACCCTCCCACCTCGCAGGGTCCTAGAGTCTGGGCACCGGCCCAAGCCCAGGATGAAACACAGCAATGAAATAGCCCCGTGGCCTGATCCAGCTGGCACGGCCCAGCGGCGGGTGTCTAGTTGCTGTGTAGACATATCTTTAGGGTATGTCTGTACTGTGCACAGAACTGTGATTCCTGCTTGGTGTGCATACCATGCTAGCTCTAGCTAGCAGAGCTAAAAGTAGCAGTGAAGATGCGGTCCAAGCCCACTGGAGACCCCGCTATTTATTGCCAAGTCCTCTGGGGACTATCCCAAATCTACTGGGATTTTGACTGGTGTTTGCATGGAGACTCTACTTTGCACTGCTACCCAGCACTGTAGTAGCTAAACTCCTTATGTGTAAAATCAATAGCAAAGTCCTGAGCAGACTTGACAAAGTCTCTGGTACAGCTCTCTTCTTGGGTCAAAAGTCTGCTTGGCGTAGGGTGATGGTTTTCTTTTTTGTTTTGTTTTGGTGTGGGGTTGCAGTCTGGGAATAGCTGGGTAAAAATACCCCTATCCTACAACCTGCCTAATAGCTCCACATCTGAGGAGACTGCTGTGGGGAATAACTTTTCACTTGATCTGGCCTGTGTTTAAATGTAACCCACCCTTTGGTAGCACAGTGGGAAATTCATGTTTGGGATTAGTTTGCTAGAAAAGCCCCCATGGCCTGATGTGGGAGATGGACAGGTCTCACATAATGCATTCTGTGTAAAACAATCCTATTTGGACTATGGGAAAATCCCCTGTAGCTGGTAACATACTTCAGCACCCCCAAATAGTTAAATTCCACATCTTATGAGGTCTTTAATTTTCAGAGCTGAGCCCAAGGCTAAAGTCTGTGCCTGGCTTCACTTGTAATTGAATAATCATGTCTGCAGGTATAACTTACAATCCACTCAAAAGAGTAATTGTCTGAGAACGTATATGCCTAGAGTCCTCTCTGCACCTTTCAAATAGTGAATTAAATCCCTCTAAAATCCAAGAGGCCCCTGGCTATCTTAAGAGCCTCATGGGCTTGCTTACCACAGAGGTCGGGAGTGGAGAGAATGAAATTTGAAGTTTGATGGGCCTTATTCTCCTCTTGCTTACCCCAGCATGAATCAGGAGTCACTCCATTTTACTCAGCGGAGCCACTCAGATATGAAACTGGAGTGACTGAGAGGAGAATCAGGCCACGCTGAATGTGGGTTTAAACCATGTTACCCCTTTTTGACCCAAGTGGTGAGCTGGTTTTCAGGGTCTATTGGGTTATTTCCATTAGGAGAACAAATTGTGTTGGAGTGAGGCATTTCTCTGCGCAATCCTTTTAATTTCAAAGAATGTACAAAGTCCTGTGTCCCTGAACACTAGGAATCAGATAAGAGACCATTTCTTTCTTCACAATTCTATACCTTTTCCAGGCCATCCCTTTAACCAAAAACACACACACATTCACACACTCTCTCTCACACACACACACACTCACTCTCACACACACACAGAGTATATTTTTTATAGTTCAAACTACCAGGCCATCTCTGCTCCTTCTTTTTGGGTATGTCTACACTGCAATTAAACATCTGTGGCTGGCCTGTGTCAGTGGGCTCAAGCTTGTGCTTGGGCTGCCGGTCTGTACAGTGGCAGTGTAGACATTTGGGCTGGAGCTGAGAGACCCCTCCCCACACCTCAGGGTCCCAGAGCCTGGTGTCCAGCCCAAGCCTGAAGTCTACACCGCAGTTGTACAGCCCCCCAGCCTCGGTCAGTTGGCATGGGCCAAGTGTGGGTGTTTAGGCATACCTTTGTGTCCTGTGAACCCTTTATCAGCTGTAGCAGCCTTTCCTTGTCACTCTTTACAGACTACATTGTTTATCGCTTTTGAAATATTTCAACCACTTTCCACCCATTCCTCTTTCCCTCCCTAGTTTTATGGGCCACCCTGATTCCGTTCCAGGAGAAAGGGGAGCACTTCTTAGCCTTCCTTACCTTTCTGCTCCTTCCTCTGTTAGCTTGTAAGGGGCTCAGCTGCCTAGGGTGCTTATCTCTTATTTCACCAAGTGCCTTCATTTTGCTCACTGCACCAAGCTTCCTCTCTAAGCTTATCACGTGCCTAGGGTCTTAGTTTTCAGACTCATATGCAGCAGCTTACTGAGTCCACTGTCTGACCTTGAGCATTTATAAGACTCCACATCTTCTTTCTTTAACTCCATTCCTTGAAAATCACCTGTTGGGTAATGGAGTTTGTCAGCAAAGTTGAATTTCCCAACTCTCAGGGAATTTCCCATAGGGGTTGCTCTTCTCTATAGCAATAGAAAATCTGTTTTTGTCATGAGTTCAGGAAGTTGAGTCCCCCACCCCAGCTCCTGAATTTTAAAAGGACCTAATGTAACTTTGCTTCGCAGTGAACGGATGATTAAAATGTTCCATAGCGGTCAATACTCTCCGACTATGGTCAGAGGAGGGTGATGCTGCGGATGTCAGGTAATAATGCAATATGAATTAGGTCCTCTTGTGATAACATAAATAAATTCTCCACCCAGTGCAGGACTAATACACTAAACTCCAGGGAGCAGTAAGAATGTAATTCAGAGGAGAATTTGGCCAGTTACATGAGTTTGTTTTCACTGCAACAGTTAACTAGAGTTACTCCACTCAAGCTAGCCTAGCTCAAGTGAGAGCAGCACTCAAGGGACACAGAAGTTTTGTCTGTGCTGCAATAAAAGACCTGGAGCTGGCCCAGGTCAGCTGACTAAGCTCATGGGACTATACAATTGCAGTATAGATGTTCAGGCTCCCAGTTGGGGTCTGGCGTCTGAGTCCCTGTGAGGGGAGGGGTCTCAGAGCCTGAGCTCCCACCCAAGCTTGAATGTTTACACTGCAGTGTTATAGCCCTGCAACCTGATCGCCCTGAGCCTAGGTCAGCTGATCAGGGCTGTAAGACTCGATGCCACTGGGGTTTTTATCACAGTGTGGACATACCCCGAGTGATTGGATTAGCAGCTGATGATTTCTTGTAATTCAAGATTAGCTCCAGTTTCAGCAGCCCTTGAACTTCAAACCCCCCACCACCACCACCATCAGCTCCCAAAGGGCCAGCTAGCTACATGACTTGAGCTAGAGATTTTTGTGTGTGGACAGGAGTCAGGTTAGGGGCAAAACTCGAGTTATACCTTGAGCTAACAATGCAGGGAAGACAAACCCAAGAACTTCGTAATTCTGTTTGTCCTGATGTTAGCAAGGGCACTATTTTGGTTCCTGCTTATGGTACTTTGAGTGAATCACAGAGATCAAATTCCACTGTCCACACAATGCAGCTGATTTTATATCTTCGTAACCTAGTCCCAGGTGACTGCTTGGGCCTGTTAAGATCTAATGTTCAAAGCTACCAGAGGAAGCCTTTGCATTTAACAACACCAACAAGTCGTATTGGTTCTATAAAACCCAGGAACTGTGACACATATCCTTGAGTGTCACCTACTGGTACCTTATCTATTAGGTAACAATTCTGTAAAGATTCTGTAGCAGTTCTGTCACAGGATGTGCCCCCATATGCTGCAACTGTTCAAGCAACCAGTTCTGCTAAGCGAGGTGCTTTGGAGACCCAGCTGTTCTCCCTGGTTCTAACAATAACATGGCAAGGGCAGAGAAAAAGGGCTCAAACTGAGCGGGGGCAGGGAGTGGCCAGAGCGTCTTTTGCCAGCATGCCCGCTCACCAAACCTGAAGGCTTTT
This sequence comes from Natator depressus, assembly GCF_965152275.1. NCBI lineage: Eukaryota > Metazoa > Chordata > Testudines > Cheloniidae > Natator > Natator depressus. Next base: position 4,775,129 of record NC_134240.1, on the reverse strand, counting down.
AATAAATCCTGTTTTCAATCCTTTGTTTTTGTTGTGCAGGGTACAACATAAGTATTCTTCACTATTTCCCTACCAAAGCCAGTCAGAAGTGTGTGGTTGTGTATTTAAATAATAATTTAAATTTATATTTGCTTTCATAGAGAAGCCCTAAGCAGAATTCAGAACTTTGGATAAAACCAAATCAGTAGAAAATTAAAAACTGAGGCTTGCCTCCCCCCTTTCTACAATTTACTTGAATGTTAATTTAAAATGAACTGCCTTAAATGTGCAAAATAATTGGATTACCATTCCAGTTGCATAGTTTCATTTAAGAGCTTTACAGACGTTTGCAGTTCTGTTTCATTCGGAGTCACGAGGAGCCTTCTGAAAAGGAGAAGATTGACAGTGGGAGAGGTTTATTTTCACCTAGAATTGGGTGACTGGTCTGATTTAAAAATGATGAGGAAATCACAGTACTCTTGAAAGAAAAAAAAAAAAGAGGCTTTCCAAATCTGGCAAAATGATATTCAGTCCACCTCAAAGAGAGACAGATCCAATCACCTGCAAAGCAAGGTCAAAGACAACTATGCTTAATACAAGATAAATGGTGGGAGAATGTAGCAGAAGACACTCAGTGGTATGCGGAAACAAATGAAACAAAGAAGGTCTTTGATTCTTTGAAACTAGTCTATGGACCTTCAAAGGTGGGCACAGGTTCGCTCATGATGGCTGATGGCAGGACAGTCATCAAAGGTAAACGTGGCGTGGAACAGAGATGGGTTGAATATTTCAGCCACCTACTGAACAGACAGTCCTCAATTGAAGCAAGTGCTACTAATCAGATACCTCAAAAGCCAGTTCAGTACCACCTTGACTCACCACCCTCACTTGAAGAAATAGAAAAGACAACCAGTTTGATGAGCTCAGGAAAGTCCTTGGGCAGAGATAGAATACCGGCAGAAATATATAAATCTGCAGGTCCAAAGGTGGTAACAGCACTCCAGAGGATCCTTACTGACATCCGGGACAACGAAGAAGTGCCACAAGACTTCAAAGATGCCACAATTATTCCTTTATTTAAAAATAAAGGCAGCAAAATGGTCTGTGAGCAGCTTACTAAGCTCAAAGTCAGGGAGACTTTTCCTCATCTTCTAAGAGGAGTGCTGACCAGCACTGTACTCCTTCCAGGATGCAGAATGGAGCAGGTCCATGTAATTGCTCCCCAGTACCAGGGCCGGCTCCAGCGTTTTTGCCTCCCCAAGCGGCAAAAAAAAAACAAAACAAAAAACTTTGCCACCAAACACAGAGATGGAGTGGTGGTGCGGCCGCCGAATTGCCGCCAGTGACCGAAGAAGAGTCATGTCCCCGCTGCTGAAATGCGCTCTGACGGAGTGGCCGACGAATTCCCACCGCCACCAAGGGCGGATTGCCGCACCAGAGCGCGACGTCCTGCTGCCCCTTTACATTTGCTGCCCTAGGCACCAGCTTGGTTCGCTGGTGCCTGGAGCCGGCCCTGCCCAGTACCATGCTGAGACAAGCGAGAGCCTGTACTTTTTGCTCTTCAGTTCTAGCCATGCGGCCTCCGTTGAGTTCAGTACTGATAATGTCAGCACCAGCTATCACATTCCAGGGTTCAATCCAGGCCAGTGAGAGGTTGTCACCGCCTGCCCTGTAACCCTGGGTGCCTAATAGTGCTTTGGTGTTGAAGCTCCCAACCTAGGGTGCTCAGAAACGGCCTGACAGCATGCAGGTCACATCCTGAGCGTCTCTTCTGAGCTTTACCTTCATTGTTATTCCCTGGAAGTAGAATTGTCACTTTTCAGGAGACTTGTCATTTTCTTCAGGTTTTTTCCTAAGAAAATACTCCTCCTTGTTTTGGCTCGAGAGCAGAATGTTACCTTCCCCCTACAGGGGAAACTGTATAATTAATAGTGTCTCTGTCTGAGTTTGTATATGACAAAGGTAACTCATGAATATGTTGTATGGGAGATTTTTCTGATGGAGGTTGGGCCAGCTAGTTCCTTTCCAAAATAATATATAAGGCCAGATTGTGATACCCTCGCTCACAATGGTTGTTTCCTAACTGCACAGATAGTTCCAGTGGTGTCAGTGGGGCCCCTCGTGAACTAACGTGCTATTCAGCCTGCGTGTGGATATCAAAATTTGGCCTGCAGTAAGTGGTCTGTACTGTTTGGTTTATACTATCACTTTTTAATTGGGCAGGGTAATTTTAGAGTAGCGGAATGTAACGCTTTCCATTTTGTTGGCATTGGGGATGCAGTGCATATCTGTCCACAAATCCATCCAATTTGGGGTTTTGCTGAATCGGTCAGATGGACATTGCTATAAACAGGTGAATCTCTGATTACCCACCTGATTGTGACCTTTGGAATCTGCCCTGCTAATGGTGTACCCTGGCTGGTCAGTCTGTGTAAAAATTTTCAAAGTACCTAAGAGACAAGTCCCATTTCCCAATGTGACTTAGGCACTTAGAATCCATTAAAACCCAATGGGGTTTAGGCTCATAGGGCCAGATTTTTAAACGGGTTTAAGTGCCTAAAGGATGCAGATATGTGGGTAGTGGGATTTTCAGAATTAAAATCAAGGGAAACTACGTGCTTAGGCCTAGATTTTTAACGTTATTTCGGTGGTGCTGCGTTCAGCATTGCAATGCCTAACTGATTTTGGAGGCTAAATCTTATTTTCAAAAGAGATTTAGACACTTATGAGTCAAAATCCCATTGACATTTGGGACAATGCCAATGCTCTGAGCATGATTAAAGCTTACATCCAGTGCATTGGTGGCATCCTATGACTTGGTGTATGGTACTTTAGTATAACAGGACTTCCTGCTTACATTCAGGAGGAGCTGAGTACCCTTGCTGAGAATGCTTCTGCTTTTCTATAGCTCCTCATGCTTCCACTGGCAATGGGGAAGTCAGGCATGCCTATCCCTACTCTGTCTTTCCAAGAGCATAAGGCATTTCTTTATAGCCCTGGTAGATTGTGAGATATTGGACCTCTATAATATTGATATTACTGACCTAAAACAACCAATGTATGCAAAGTTTGTCGTGGTTTCAAAAGTATACTAGTTCTAACATTTCTCTCCCCCTTTGGTGTGTACTCCTTGTAACTAAGGGCTTCTCTACACACTGAGTTAGTCCCCAGGAGGGGGGTGTAAATTCTAGTGCACGCTATCAAGTTGTACACTAACTGGCCTGTGTGGATATTAATGTAGTACTGTTTGCAATGGGACTACATTAATGTGCACTAGGGAACTTTTAATGCTCGTCATCAGGGTCCTCATGGGCTAGTTAGTGCATAATACAATAGCACGCACTGGAATTTGCATCCCTCTAGTGTGGACTAACTCACGGTGTAAGCAAGCCCTGAGGTTCCATGGTTTTTCACACAGTGGAATACCAAAAACTCCTGGGACCTCTCAAGCATGTCTAAAATATTTATTTTGGGGAAAGTATGTGACATACTGGGTACAGGGTAGTGTCATGGGTGCTGGAATGAGGGGTGCTGAGGGTGCTGTCACTCTGTCTGGCTTGAAAGTAGTGATAAGAACCCAAATACATGGTTTACACGTTCAGCACCCCCACTATAAAAATTGTTTCAGCACGACTGGCTGGTGTGGTTTGAGATAGAGATTTTATTGGCATCTGTTTAAGATAATCTACATCAAGCCACTCTCAAGTAATATGACCATCCCACACTCCTGCTGATGAAAATGCATACCTGTCATATGTTCACTGTATATCTCACATGCACTCTGATATATTAGCTAGGCACACTGTTTAAAATCCTTACTTATAAGTCAGTCCCTCCAGCCAGCCCCTTAATTGGTTTTAAGGTGCCCAGAGCTGCACACCGTATGCTGTTTGTGGAGCACAGTATCTTCTCTCAGCCCAGGATTAGATACTACTGCACAGACATCCTGAAAGTAGAATGCATGGGTTTGGCTTCTTTAGACTTGCTTCCTTTTGTTCATCTCGCAGTGCCTGATTCACTTTTGCATTTTTTTAGTCTTGGCTACTTCCCAAGTATTTTTCTCCCATTTTCTCCCTGGTGTGGGTGGTTATTCCCCAGATGCATTACCTCACATCTACCCAGATGTAGTATCTTATTTCCTGCCCATGTTTTCAGCCTCTCCAAGGGCTTGTCTACATACAGAACCGTCAGTTTAGCTATGTTGGCATAGCTACCTCGAGCCCCCTAGTGGATATACAGCATATGCCAACATAAGGAGTTCTGCCGGCACAGCTATACCACTTCCCCAAGCAGTATGAGCTAAGTCACCAGTCTTCTGTCGGCATAGTTGCATCTACACGGAGGGGAATGGGGGTTACTCTTAACCAACATAACTGTACTGGCAAAACTTTGCAGTGTAAACCAAAGAGCCTGATCCAAAATCCCTGACAGAATCCGATTGACCTCCATGGGCTTTGAATCAGGCCTGAAGTGCAGTTAGTTTGTTTTTCAGCATCTGTACGTGAGCTACACGACCCTCTCAGTTCAGTGTCCCCTGCAGAGCTAATTAATGTCCTGTTTCCCTGGCTTCCATATTATTAATACATTGCTAAATAAAAACGGGCCTAGCAACAATCCCTGCTGAGCCCCAGCAGAGCTTTCTTACACACTGGAGAACTGCCATTTATGATTGTCCTTCGCCTAGGGCCCTTCAGCTATTTTTCAGTATACGTGACAGTGCTCACACCCAACCTATTGTGAGTTAATTTTATGCCAGTCAAATCCAAGAGGCAACATAACAATCACTTGACTAAAATACATCTGTCGCACTGCTTTTTATCTGTGACACTTTTAAAAGGGGTGGGAGAGATCTTGCGGCTGCCAGGGCAGGAAGGGGGTTGAATAAACAGAAAATAGAAGTGGAAATAGTTGGTGAATTAAGCAACTGCAGGATAAAGCAAAGTAAACTCTTCTTTTTTTGAGGGGCACAAAAAAAAATCCTTAGATCAAGCTGGTTTAGGTTCAGTCTTGTCACTTTTAATCATGGTGCTGCTTTTAAAAAATGAAATTAATCTCCATCTTAAACTCCACCATGGAAAGATCTGCACAGCGCACGTCAGGTTAGAAGAGCCAACTCAAGCATGTGTGCAAAGGTCCCCAGTTGGTTGTTTCTTTATTGAGCATTGTGTACAACCAGGGCATATTATTATTTAAAGAGGGATACTGTAATTAATATTGCGGACTAGCATAGGGAAATATACCCTAAGAAAAATCATGCTTCGGAAGATCATTACGGGGCCTATTCCTTACATGAGCAAAGAGTCCAGTCCAGGACACGTGCAGCAGGGGAAGCCTGTGCCTGCAGATCTGTCCTTAGGGAGTGCGGAAAGGGAGTGTGGGGTTTCTGTGGCACCTATATGCTTTCCCACTGGAGCCCCTCCAGGGGGTTCTGGCAGGGTGGGTACAGAGGGGTCAGAGAAAGGCAGGGGAGTGTCCTTGCCAGATTCTCCACGCAGCCTATGAGATCTTCTGGGAGAGGCAGGGAAGAACTGGCACAAGAGACAGTATCTGCAGCAACCTGTGCTGCCACCAAACTCCATAGTCAGGAACACATGTTAAGAGGGAGCAGAAGATACTTGGTTTTGACAGATCTCGAAGATCTATGGGAAGCAAACTTTGCCATTTTGGAAGAGTCTGGAGAAAGCTCTGTAAGTGCAAACTCATGAAGGTTTAGGGGTTACTGAGCCCTGAGATCACGGCAGTGACCAGAGAACCAGCATGGGCTATGAATGTATCTCAGAGCTGGAAACTGGGAACTGCAGAGTTGTAATCCGTGTCTGCTGCTGCTGTTTGGCCAGGGACATCCCCTGCCGTTGTTTCCTGTGGGGTGATACTTACCTACCTCACAGGGGTGCCATGAAGATTATTTAGTGGATGTTCATGTATCACTTGGAAAATATAAAGCATCGCAGAAGAGCTAAGCAGTAGCATTCCTCTCATTATTTTAGTTTAGAATTGGTAGTGGAATGATACCCAATTTGGTTCTGTGTTGGATTTATAACCATGAAACGTTCTACTACCAAACCAGTCTAGAAGTTGTTCATTAGCAGGATTGGAATTTTAATGGTGTGAAAACAGTAACTTATTTACCTTTTGTGAATGGGATTTTTCCCTCTTTTTCAGCGAGGAGGCCCCTGTCATACACAGTTGAGACTTGGTGCATGGGTGTGAAAACCCCCCAAAACCTCAGCAAGCTCTTCAGATCATGGTCTAGACAGTCAGTGTCAGCAGCCAGGCTCTAATCAGAAACAACATTTTCCTAGTAGAGTTTTATTTTCCTCTGGGAATTTTTTTTCCTGCATTGGCAACAGGATTTTATTTTAAAAATGTAGTGAAAGGGAATGCTGGGCTGAAATTCAGCTGTGCAGTACATCGGAATAATACTGTATGTGGTATAGAATAGTATGTGATAGCAACTGCAGCTGGTAAATGCACATAGACCAGTTTTGTGGGATGACTTTGTCTTGAACCGGTTACATCTTCCTTTCCTCTAGCTGAGCTTCTCTCCTAAGTTGCAATGTCATAACAGTAAACATGAAAGCAGAGCATGTAAGGAACAGTGACATTTAAACAGTATTAAATAATAGTGCCATTATTATTCGTTTAAATATATAGTTGATTGGTGAAAACATTGCTATAGATGGTCTTAGAAGTCAGATGAAAAATTTTGCAGCAAAATGCAGTCAGGAAATACACTTGAGAGTACTGTTCTTCAGTCCTGGAGATACAGCCATTGCTGCTTTTAGGGGCCTAAGAGAAACCATCTGCAGCTCTGTTTGGCCATCTAGTGGCTTAAAGGTGTTCTGTAATTTAATTCATCAGCAGTCCTCTGCGTAAACCTTTACTGTACCGTGTTCAGTAAATAGTTAAACTGAAAATGATTTATATGCCATGACACTGCACTTTCTTCATGGTAAAGATCACTGTTTTTCAAACTCATATAGACAGTTGTCCCAGATAAAATGTACAACTAATGGTACATAGCCAGGACATAGGGAAAGATAAACGTAGCACAGTCAAGTACAAATGAGGTCAAAGCCGCTATTGTCCAGAAAGCCATAATAGATATTAGGCTCCTACCTCAATAATGGCAGGTCCTAGTTTGAAATAATCATTTGAGGCTTTATTATATTCTCCATAAAGGTCATCATATATTTTCTGCATCACATACTTTTAGTATGCTATGCTCATATTTCATGTGACATTAGCTAGATGGTATCAGTGATTCATCATGCTGTCCCCATGATTCAGACCTGTAGGAATCACTCCACCTGGTCTATGCAGAAATGGGGGTTATGGGCTATCTTGGCTGTTGTCAGGACAGTTGTAGTTCATGGGATGCTTTCACGTTGTTGTCCAGATTTACCAAAATATCAACTACTTTAAAAAATATATATATATATATATTTTCTTCTGCAGTGCGGGAGTATTGATCACATTCAGCACTTGAAGAAAGATGGCTAACTCTCTGACCTTGCAGAGCAGAATTATCAGCATTGTTTGCTCTCAGCAGAATTGCTATGTAGCTCAGCCATGAGCAGACCCAGGCTCAGTTGGCGGGAATGACACTATTCTGAGGAGCTATGGGTCTGATCAAAAGCCCATCAAAGTCATTCCACTGACCTCAGCCAGCTTTGCATCAGGCCTTGTCAGAACAGTGAGTTGTTAGTCAATTATTCGTAGAGCAGGAGCTCTTGGAGGCCCCAGCCAAGGTCTTATGTTCTAGAGACAAATAAAATGTTCCACGCTGTGATCCATGCTCACAGTTGGACTTTTGTGCGACAGAGGGAGTGTGAGGTCATGCTGACACTGAGAGGGAAAGAGGCAAAAGTGAACAAAAAGAGTGCCCGTTGCCAATCTCCATCTGATCATGTTGATCTTGTTTGGGAAATGAGCAAAGGCCAAGAGCTTTACCTACTGTGGGATGATTCTCTGGGAAGGCTAGCAGGCGTGGGGAAGGAAACTATGCTAACATGGATTCGGAACTGTGCATGCTTCTTATCAGGGAAAGAAGTAACTTGATTTTAACACCTGATTCTTGTTTTACAGTTAGAAAACACTGGGTTTCACACATGCAGAGAGAGAGGTTTAATATGTTCATTTTGGTTTAGTTTCAAACCCTCTTGCCGTGTTGGTGGGTGAACACAAGGTGTCTCTCTCCTTCCCATTGAAGAACCAGGCTTCCTTTTTTCCCATTGACGTGCTTTGGCCCCTGCCTGTCACCTTAATTTCTCTTCAGGAAAGCAGTCTTTCAGAATGCTGTATAATAAAAACAAGGGCTGTGGGGTGGACGAGTCATTCCCTTGGGTGCTATGGCTGACACCCCTAATCCTTGCGGCAGGCCCTGCAGTCCTTTGACATGCAGAATCAGAACTTGGCTCAGAACACCCCATAAAATCACCGCAAGGATAGAAATGGCATGAAGTTATGCCAAAGGGCTGCAAAAAAAGCTCCATGCGGTCTTATTTTTTTAGTTAAAGTTGAGGACTCAGCACTGCACAGAATAGGGCCCTGACTGCATTTTTGTGCTTGTATTTCTGTACAGCACAATATCACGTTTCAATTTAAATCTTTTGGACTCTCTTTAAAATAACTATGTCTTCTCTTAATTGAGATGGTGTGCTTGTTAAAATAATTCTGTGGTTCTAACTCTTCAACTCAGCATTTCCGGAGGCATAACCTAGTCATAGAAAAATACAGACCCTTCCTGACTGTACATGCGTCTCTATTATAAATTGCCAAAACTGATCTATTTTTATATCAGGACTCATTACACATGACTTGTGGTCTCAGTGAAATTGCATTTCATTGTGGTGCACTGGAGCAAGTCTCTCGAGTCAGTGTGTATGTGGCCTAGATCCAGTCTTTTTTCTTGCAGAGTCACAATATGTCTTTTTAAAAAATTGAATTATTTTCTTAATATTTTCTGTAATCCCGGAGACAAAATAAAAATCCATCTATCATAGCTGCAAAACAGTACTTTCCAGAAATCTTTGGAAACACAAGGTTTTTTTCACCTTAAGAGACCTGATCATTTTTTGTCATCCAGCTCTGTGCATCTTGACTTCCTGCCTGGGACATCCATTGCATACACATTCATAGGGTCACGGCGCCATCTTTGATGCTTAATCTAACCATTCGTATTCTCAAGTGAAGCAGCTATTCAAAGAAAAACAAGACATGTGCAGTCACAGCTACTCTAGGTTTTAAAAGCTGGCATTTAGTGAATGTTTTATGACTTAGATGATGCATGGAAATATACAAGCAATCATTTTCTATAATGAAATTATCATCTGTATCTTAATGTAATTAAATTAATGACCACACTGCCCTGAATTTTCCTGATGACTGATAAGCCAAGGAAAGCGGCGTTCACTGTGTTATAGTGAGCTGTTGCTGCATATATTTCTGATGGACAGCTTTATGAAAGTCCAGAAAGTGATCTCTCTGACCAAAAATCTATAGGCAATCGGACAACATTTTTGTGCACTTAGCTATAGTTATGAGTAAAAGTTTTTACATACTTGGAAGACCTAAAACACTAGAGACCATTAGGTTCAAGTCTTATGTGGGGAGATAAGGAATAAATTGAAGCAGAGCATCCTTTATGGGACAGAATGTTCACGGGAACTGGATCGAGACTACGGCGCTCACTATAACAATGAACAAGAATGACGAGATTTATCCATGATCAGAACAAGATTGCAGTTCTGCAGGGTACTTAAGCATGAGCCTAACTTCAAGCATGTAAGTAGTCACATTGAAATCAATGGGATTAACCACAGGCTCAAGACCCTGGATGAATTGGGACCAATATGCAAAACTTATTCCCTAATATTCTCTCAATAAACTATTTACACACACACACAGATGCATACAACATGCTCACAAACATACACGAGCAAAAGATATTTGTTGAGCTATTTTCCCTACATAAATAGAGAGAAATTACTTGTAAATATGCAGGGAGTACTCAGATTCCAGGGTGATATGTCATATAAGTACCTAGAAAAATGGATTTTAGGAGATGGGGGATTAGGGTCATTTCCCCCCCAATTCAAGCACTGAATTTGCCATATGAAGGTATTCTGCCTGACAGTGGAGAAACAGGCTTCTAAGACAAAACCAGAGTTCTCTGGTACGAACTTCAGTAAGAGAAGCACGGAATGCCTATTGAGTCCACTGGGTTGCATCAACATCTCAAGTGAAATGCTTTTGTACAGTAAACCCCACAAAAGTATAATATAATGGCATGTATGGTATTCTAGCCAATGGCAAATTTGCATAACAGAGCTTAACTCTTAGCTCTATTAGAGGAAAAATATTTTACCTCTTTGATTAGAGTCCCAAGGGAGTGATTTAATACAATAAGAATGAATTCATTACTTTTTTTATAATAAGCAAAACTGATTTTGGCTGTAGCCTGCACTATGGAATCCCGACAAAAAAACCAAGTCCAAGGGTGTTTTCTCAGGCAGATAATTTCATAGTTAAAATGGCTCCACAGTTATAGTGCAAAGACTGAAAGTTTTGCTTCAGGAAATGCGACAGCTTTCAGTCCATTTTGAATTGGCAGAGGGGTAGTTGCAGTCGATCAAAATGCCCTTTGATTTCTTACAAGAATTTTCATCAAAACACATTCTGATTTTTGCAAGACTTCAAAGGGCAGTACATTATATCTGTAAAAGGCCTGTCAAATTTTGCTCCAACCACAGACATGTATAAGGAAGGAATTTCACAGTGGCTGAATCTGCTTCCACTCACAACTTGCATTCTTTTTCCATGAAATGTGAATATCAGTTTAAAAGTGATTCTGTGTACTTGGGAGGATGGCAGGAAATGATGGACCAGCCAGCTGCGCGGGCAGGTGCACAGAATATTATTCATTCACAATGCAAAGCTCCTGGTCTGGTAGTAAACTCTAGGGACCGGCTGTTAAACTGACTCAGACATAAATTAAAGTTGATGACTGATGCTGAGCAAGTGGTTCAGTAAATTTAATGCAAATCTGGTCAGCGTACAAGCCTTCCTCAATATAGAATCATACGACTGGAAGGGACCTTGAGAGTTCATCTTGTCCAGTCCCCTGTATTCCTGGCAGGACTAAGTATTATCTAGACCATCCGTGACAGGTGTATGTCTAACCTGCTTTTAAAAATCTCTAGTGATGGAGATTCCACAACCTCCCTACGCAATTTATTCCGGTGCTTAACCAGCCTGACAGGAAGCTTTTCCTAATGTCCAAACTAAACCTCCCTTGCTGCAATTTAAGCCCATTGCTGCTTGTCCTATCCGCAGAGGTTAAGAAGAAAAAATTTTCTCCCTCCTCCTCGTAACAACCTTTTATGTACTTGAAACTTTTCTCATGTCCCCTCTCAGTCTTTTCTTCTACAGACTAAACAAACGCATTTTTTTCAATCTTCCCTCATAGGTCATGTTTTCTAGACCTTTAATCATTTTTGTTGCTCTTCTCTGTGGACTGTAAACCTCAGTTCATGATCACCCACTCCCTACCCCAAGCTCCCCTAGTCCTCCTTAACTTTCATCCATGTGTATCTGACCACCATAGAGAGCCGTCTATGTGGTCCTATAAAGGGGAGAATGGCACCAGGGAGGCTAAAAGTGGGTCGATCTTTTCTCCCTTCATCTGTCCTGGAAGGCTGAGATCCTTGTCAGAGTGTGTGCTTGTGTGAGAAAGAGAGAGAAAGGGCTCCTCTATGCACAGATCTGTGGGGCATCATCTGGCCACAGTTAGGGCACATCTACGGATATGGGAAAAAAATCACACTGGGGAGGCAAAGAAGAAAATCCTGTGCAGGACTGGAAGGAAAGCGATAAATTGAGGCACCAAAAGTAAGCCAGAAAAACATCAGGCCCATTGGAGAGATCCAGGTTCATCAGAACTCTGAGAAGTAAGGGCTTTATAAAAAATCATCATTGGTTGTATGTATCTTATGCTCTGCTTTGGCCTCTTGTCCTTGAGCAGACAAGATCCTGGTACAATAGGGCACAATGCTGTTGGCCCCCTAGTGCTACCACAATAATAATACTCGGTGATAAACAATTCTGCATCTTAGAATCATTTGTCTTCATCAAAATCACACCAAAAAAATACATTTACAACAATGTACAGAATGAAATTCTGAAGCTTATGCTCCGGCTTTCAGCAGTACCTTCAAAGGCTCAAGTGTGTGTTCGTTGATTGTGTTGTTGGATTGCTCAAAGATGTTGGGAAAGTTTCACGCTCCCTGGAAAAGGACTTTTAAAAGAGAAATAATGAAGCAGAAAACACACTCCTAGTCAATAACTGATAGAGATACAATGAGGGGCTACGGGTAATGCTGGGTCAGGTGCACCTTCTGATGTTCCATGAACATTGATAGTTATGAATAAGGACCGAGATACTGTTCCCCCCCCCCCAAGGCCAGATAAAATTTTATTGCAAGAATCTTGCCAATAGGCTTTCAACCCTCCTGCAGCCCTGAGATATGAACATGTTTGTTTTTAGTGATATTTTTGGATATTTCTGCACAGTGTTATTTCCCTTAATTATAATGTTGGAGGCAGCTTTTAAATTTCAGTCTACATTTTAACAGTCCAATTATCTTTTTTTATAATCTGCAAAGCCGCTTGACAAGTCACTACAAAAAGCCTTTACATTTCACTAGCCTAGGGGATAAAGCATCTTTAAAAGCATGATGTGAAACTATAGTTAAAAGATAACCCGGTGGAATGTGTGTGTTCCAAAGTGGATTCATCCATGAGACTTGCACTATGTTCGAAGACTGAGGAGCAGCAATGGAAGGGCCATCTTCAGCTGCTTCCTCCTTTATGCCACCAGCACATGGCCAAACAGCCTTATTGGGCAATAGCCATCTGTTCTTGCCAGAGACTCCAAGAACCAATAACTGCTGCAGAGGACCAGATTCTGGGCTAAATTATGCCAGTGACTCCACTGAATTAAGTGCAATTACTCTTGATATATACTGGTATGATTTGGACCAGAATCATGCCCAGAAGTTTGTCTCCCAGAAACTCAATAATGAGCTAACTAGGGGGATGTTAAGTAGTAGAGCACAACTCCATAGAACCCAGAGAGAAGCCTTCACACTGGGCTAAGCAAAATACTCCCCAAATGAGCCCCTGTGTAGGTGAGCACAGATATCCTCAAAGAGACAACGAACTGAACAACACAGCAGCATAGAAAGCACACGGATTTAAAGGTTTTGTCCCTCCAGGACCTCCGCTATGTTTTTGAATGGTGAAAAGGAAAATGAGTTACAAAAGGGAAGTCTTACAGCAGTACAGTGAAGGGGTAGCAGAAGGACACTGCAGCAGCAGAGGACAGAGCTGCGGGAACTCAAGACGGGCCCAGGGTGAAGCAAGGGGGAAACACTGGAGTAGCAGAAAAAGCAGTAGAGGCTCATCCAGGAATTGGAGGATGCAGTGAAACAACAGCACAGAAGATTCAGGGATAGGGTGACCAGGTAGCAAATGTGAAAAACTGGGCCACTTTTTTTTTTCCTTTGGAGTGGGGGTATAGTTGTGTACATAAGACTAAGCCCCGAATATCAGGATGGTCCCGGTAATATCAGGATGTCTGGTCACCCCATTCAGGAAGCAGCAGAAGAATCTTCAGAACATACTCCAAGATTGAGACATTTGAAAAATAGGATCATATAATTAAACTCCTGCATCCATATCTAGGCACCTACATTAAGTTACCCAATTTTCAAAAGTGCTGAACTTTCAGCAACTCCCACTGAAGTCAGTGGGAATTGATGGGTCCTCAGCACTTTTAAAATCTGCCCCCCAACCCCCATTTAGCGAATACAGACTAACACGGCTGTTACTCTGAAACCTGTAAATATAGATTAGCAAACTATCTTTAGCCAAAATTTTTTGCCTATCTTGCTCAAGACGTTCAGTGTTGTTCCTAGCATCACAATTATAGGCATCACAGAATCAGAGCTCCTAAAAATAAATCGCGCTTCAGCACTCATCTAAAATGTTGAACAAAACACAAAGGACAGAGCATGGAATAGGTGCATTTCACAAATCAAAGGAGATAAAATAAATCTTGTATCACTTGGAACACGTCAGCAGGAATGGAGTAAGTGCTGCAACTTGTCACTCAGTCAAAATCCTCAGTAGTTCTGCTCTTATTTAATCAGATCTTAATTTAGATAAAATATTATAATGTATTTTTTATTTTTTATTAAGCGTTATATGTACACTACCCCACTTTCCTTATTTATTTCAAATGCATGGTGCAGCTCCATTGGAATCAAAGGTCTGAAATCACTGGAGCAACACTAATATATACCAGTTGAGAATCTGACCATGAGATCTTATATTTCTTCACTGTAAGCATCAAACAATATTTTCTGCATTGGAAAGTTACCAGGAAGAATAATAAATATCCCCATCTTGTTCACAAAGTAGCACGGTTTTCTGCTATGCTCCATTCAGAGTATCGTTTCCTATGACTTGGCTTTTTTAGTTCTGCACTTTCAGTACAGCCTTTATTAAGTGAGTCATTTTCTTGGTAGATTTTGCTCTGAAATTTTCCAACTAGATAGCACACTATACCACCCAGTGTAAGTACACTTAATCTTTTATGCTGATGCATCAAAGTGCCAAAAGTGTCTGGCAGGAAAGGTTTGGAATAAATTATCTATAGCACCAAAGTTCCAAGAGCATCCTAAAGTATTAAAGCTTTCTCATGTGGGATCTGTCAGGGATTCAATAAATGTTTTAAACATGAGGAGCAGGAAATGGCCTTATTTTCTGCTTTCAGCTTAAAGCCACAGACTATTATTTATGTTTGCTCCTTTTCCAAAAAGAAATGATGCATTGTCACCAACCGGGAAGCTTAAGAAGTCAGCGGATGAATGTGCTTTGGGGGAAAGTGGAAAAAAAAGTAAGAACACCTATATATTTTCATAGCATCTGCTTTACAGAACTCATATCTCTGTTTGCTATTAAAAGCCTCTTATTTGCTGAAGCATTCCCAGACCATATGTTATCAGCAAATGTTACTAACCAAATACAAACAGTAATTTTCATTAGGTTTCCTTCATGAGAACAACAGCATTAGCCACAAAGGGAATAAACCTTTCCAAATGTGAGTAAACATACACAGCAAACCATTGACAGCACTGTGGTACATATACATTCATGCTCAGTAAAGCCAAGAAAATATCCACGTCAGTAAAATAAAAATGCTTTGAAACTGGATTTAGCGCAGGTTGAAGCTGATATATCATTAGTTGCCATAGTGATGTTCAGCATAAGGGCATAATTCATGTGAGTGAAATATGACTTGCATTCATTCTAAGGACACGGTTCATGTGCACTGCGTATTAGATTATGGTTCATAACGTTAGCTTCAGACCACTAGCAAGGTAGTAGCGTCTTTCCAGAGACAGAAAGAACAATAATTTTGTGGCTACCAGAAAAAGTTATTAATAGCCAAATGAGCTACAGCTAAAACAGTTAATTCTTTTGGGCTCCATACTCAGAACCCATTTTACACACTACACGGATCTCACACTCAATCAATTCTGCGATGCTATTCCCTTGGCACAAAGCTCATTGTTATAGCACGTATTTATGCATTAATGAATTCAGAACAAACGTATCCTGTCAAAAATATATATTTGCCATGTAGATGGGAAAAAACAACAACCCGTGGCCAACACTTCCAAACCTGGGTGTCTAGACTTAAGGCACCTGAATCTCCCCTGCCTCAGAGACTTCGTTGGGAGCTGTTGGGTGCTCAGCTAATCTGAAAATCAGCCCACATGTTTGGGAATTCAATAGGATTTAGTTGCATACGCTCTTGTGGGCCGCAGGCAGAACTTTACATCAATAAAGTGCCACCAAAGGTGATATATACTTTCCGCTCCCACGCTTGGAAAATGTGGGCCCTTAGCTAAACTTGTACAGCAGAGACACCACCCATAAGCTATGCTGCCATCCAGATGGAGCCAAAAGTGCTTTCCTCACATCCCTAAATCACGTTGGAGCATCCATTTACCCCGATAGCCCCTATCCTTCCACGTACACAGTGGCTGACTTCCATTTCATGGAGTAGAGCCACACCATCTCTTCATCTCATGCCATGAAATCAGCAGACAGAATGTGCTGAAGTAGCGTGTCCAGGATGTGATGACTCCCCAGGTCCTTTGCTCTGGAGCACCACTAGGAGAGGCCACTTACATTACCCAGCCCAAGGTTTCCTCAGCTGCCTTTGACATAGCCTGATTTAATCATCATTTCTATTCATCTCCAGTTTGTAAGCTCCTCTAGAGAAAACACTTCTACCTGTGACCTTACAATAGAGAACAAAGACACTAATACTCATGAGAATGCATTCAGTGCTTTCATTCATATGCTTCTGTATGTGGCAGAGTCTACAAAATCTCTATTTAAGATATAACAGTGAGCTTTCTCCCATTATTAGTCTTGTAACTTGATCTAGCCATTATGTTGAAGCCTGTGATTTCTATAAATAATGAATAAGCATAACTCTGATTCATATCTCTGTGCCAGGAATCAACCCTGGATAACTTGCTAGGCCTGTCAACAGACTAATAGCAGAGCATGTAGAGAATGGTTTGGTTTAGATGGGATTGACATTAAAAAAATTATATGTGATCAAGTCTAGTAGACTTTAAAAGAAAATGTATCTTTTCTTTCTCTCACCGCTCCCCACACATTCACCTGCCAGTTAATAGACAAGAAACATAATGATCAGAATATCCAAATCTACTTTTATTTCTGAGATAGGCAAACTGTTCTCGTAAAGGGGATCATTGCAGTTGTGTTGTTCTGTATTATCTGCATTACAGTAGCACATAGAAACCAATCAAAATTGGGGCTTCATTGTGCAAGGTACTGGACAAACACATAGTGAGAGACAGTCTCTGCCCTAAAGAGCTCACAAACTAAATAAAACCTCTATTATATACCAAGCTGGGAGGGGTTGCAAATGCTTTGGAGGATAGGATTATAATTCAAAATGATCTGGACAAACTGGAGAAATGGTCTGAAGTAAATAGGATGAAATTCAAAAAGGACAAATGCAAAGTACTCCACTTAGGAAGGAACAGTCAGTTGCACACACATAAAATAGGAAATGACTGCCTAGGAAGGAGTACTGCGGAAAGGGATCTGGGAGTCATAGTGGATCATAAGCTAAATATGAGTCAACAGTGTAAGGCTGTTGCAAAAAAAGCAAATACCATTCTGGGATGTATTAGCAGGAGTGTTGTAAGCGAGACACAAGAAGTAATTCTTCCGCTCTACTCCACTCTGATTAGGCCTCAACTGGAGTATTGTGTCCAGTTCTGGGAGCCACATTTCAGGAAAGATGTGGACAAACTGGAGAAAGTCCAAAGAGTTTATGGAGAAAAGGTTAGGTTAAGGAGAAAAGATGATACAGCCTAGGGCTATATTGCTTGTCTCCCATCCCCTCCATGGTGAGTATTTCCCTTTGAGGGGACTACTGGGGGCAGACATGGTCAGGAGTCCCTTGCAAATCAGCTGCCAGGAATTGGAGAGGGAAGGAGGGGTTGCAGAGCCTGCCTCCTATTTCCCCTTTCTTCCCTTCCTCTGTTGAGTTCTGGGTGGACCCGTAGCCTGTGTGTGTGTATGTGTGAGAGAGAGAGGAGTGATGAGGGAGGAGCATCCCTGAGGGGAATACTTCATTTGCCAACTTTCACTATTTTGTTGTTTTTTTCTTAAAGCTCTAGCTTCTGGAGTCATGCGACAATGTGAGAATCTCAGCTTCCATTAAAAAATAAAATACGTTTCTGGCCCTGGTTGCAAGGAAAAGCTTGAAAATGTGCACCCTAAAGGCACAAGCACCAGAAGGCAAATAAACAGAACCCCAAAATTATTCTTGTAAAATCTCATGGTTTTTAAGGAAGTCTCATGATTTTGGAGGCCTGACTCATAACTTTTGACTATGTGGGATGGGCAATACTGTTTTTTTTTCCCCATGGATGTTACCTTAGGAAGAGTGAGTCAGCCCTATATAGAACATCAAGAAACATGCAGTAAAATGCTATTAAAATTTAAAAGAAGGCACAAATTCATATTTCACTTCTTTTTGTTCTGTACCCCTACTGAATCTGTATTTGTTTAGAGCATTTATCCCAATCCTGCAAAAGAATAACTTATGCATAGGAGTAACTTTACTCAGTTATGTCAGTGGGGCTACTCATGTGAGTAACGTTACTCATATACCTGTTTGAAAGATCCAGGTCTAAGTCACCTACACAGGAGTGCAGCTGTTGAACAGACTTTGTTTCACAAATTTCATTAGCCTGTGGTCTTTCTAAATCAAAGCTGAATTTTATAAGAGTTCTGAGAAATGTCACATGCATATTCCTCTTGATAGCCAAAGCCAAAATGCACTGCCATGTGCTAATGGGGAGAAGCAACCACAGTCAAGATTAGATTTGTGTATTGATTTTGTTATTCAAAGGGGCAAGGTCTTTGATGCTCATATAAACAGTCTGCTGTTCAGTGTTCTACAGGGTTTTGTAAACTAATCTGAGCATGTGAAAAACATCAAAAGTTACAGGAAGGATTACCAATGGGCCCCAAATGGTTTGTGCTTCTCCTCAGAGATCCACAGGTTGTGATTGCTAATTAAGGAGTGCAAGGGAATTCAAGAAAATGCCCTTATCAAAGAGACAAAAGCTGGATCTGTCTTCACAGTCATTGTGTAATACAACATGGTTTTCATACTAAAATAAGACATTTAGGTCTTTTAGTATTTCCCTTAATAATAAGGCACAGTAACTCATTTCATGGTAGTATTGCCTAAAACTAACTGATGTTCTTGCTTCCATGAGGATTAGTTTGTTCTATTAGATTATTCTGGTTTTATTTGCATTACAGTACCAGGAGTTTGGCTGGCATTTCCACAAACATTCACAGACATGAGCTATTTCTGTATCTCTAACACTTAAAGGCTGGGCTGGGGTCACTGTTTCTGATAATCAAATGCACAGCTGCAGTCCTGGGCAAAAGGAGAACACACAGTGTGCCGGTCGACTGGATGGTTGACTGTTGGTCTGAAGTGTTCATTGGCAGGCACCAGCTGTTGAACTGCTTCCAGACGATACAGCCCTGTTTCTTCCAGAAGGGTGCACTACAAAAAGGCTCGATGCACCCTAGTGATTCACTGGTGTGGGTTGGATTGACTAGACAGTGATTAGAGCAGCAGCAAGCTGTTCACCAGAGATCTGAGGCTCAGGTGAGCCAACCCTCCTTTGAATCATATGAATAATCAACCATATCTCTGCTTCCCTCCTGTGGCTCATACCCAGTGTGCTGTAGCTTGCTGTCACAGCTAAGATGTCAGCTAACTGTGTTTATGCCCCTCATGAGACTTTAGATGAATTCCTACAAAATCTCATGTTAAGGGGCACCCTTTCCTGATATTGATCCACAGGATATTTCTGGAGTCATTTCTGGAGTCTGCATTGGGCCAATAACACTGCCACTAATACTTATCACCATTTGCTACATATTTTCTCAGTATAGGAAATAATTCTGAATGTTACAGGTGAGTGCCTGCATATACGTTTGAGTAGATTTGTGAGGGAACAGAAAAACTTGAATGACATGAAAAATCTCTAAAAATAAGTAGAGACTAATAAGTCTGAGACATTCTTGGATACTTCATAGCAATAATAGTTGTAGATGGAGCTAATTAATTAAGGTTGATCTGTAATATCCATTATAAGACCCTGTCCTCATTTGCTGTGGAAAAAATACTATGTGATCATATAATTAAAGACTTATCCTAATACATACATCCAAAGCTGATGGTGAAGAGTTACAAAGGGATGTCACTGAAGTGGGTGACAGGGCAACAAAATGGCAGATGAAATTCAGTGTTGATAAGTGCAAGGTAATGGACACTGGAAAAAATAATCCCAGCTATACAAGCAAAATATGATGGGTCTAAATTAGCTGTTACCACTCAAGAAAGAGATCTTATAGTCATTGTGGGTTGTTCTCTGAAAGTGTCCACTCAGTGTTCAGCTAACAGAATGTTAGGAACCATTAGGAAAGGGACAGATAATAAAACAGAAAATATCATAACGCCATTATGTAAATCTGTGGTACATAGGGGGACCAGATAACAAGTATGAAAAATCGGGACGGGGGTGGGGTATGGGGTAACAGGTGCCTATATAATACAAAGCCCCAAATATCGGGAGAGTCCCTATTAAATTGGGACATCTGATCACCCTAGTGGTAGACCCACACCTTCAATTCCTGTGCAGTTCTAGGCTCCCCATCTCGAAAAATGTATAGAGAAGGACAGCAAAAATTACATGGGGTATGAACAGCTTCCATATGAGGAGAGATTAAAAAGACTGGGTCTGTTCAGCTTTAAAGAAGAAACAACTAAGGGGGAGGATACAAGAGAGGTCTATAAAATCATGAATGGTCTGGAGAAAGCGAATAAGGAAGTGTTATTACAACAAACAAAAGCAAGTATTTCTTCACACAGTATGCAATCAAGCTGTGGAACTCATAGCCAGGGGATGTTGTGAAGGCCAGAAGTATAACTGGGTTCAAAAAAGTATTAGATAAGTTCGTGAAGGATAGGTCCATCAATGGCTATTAGTCAAGATGTCCAGGGATGCTCTGGGTGTCTCTAAAGCTCTGGCAGCCAGAAGCTGGGACTCAACAACAGGGGATGGATCACTCGATAGTTGCCCTTTTGTGCTCATTCCCTCTGAAGCATCTGGCATTAGCCACTGTCAGAAGACAAGATACTGGGCTAGGTGGACGATTCATCTGACCCAGTACGGCCATTCTGATGTTTGTAAGGGGGCTGAATTAAGGTTGTCTGTGCAGCCTTAACTCTAGCATGTCCTAACTTTTGAGTGCTTGAGTCTACAACCTTAATAATGTTCTTTTAATGTCATTTTTTTGATATAATTTTACATGATCCTTCAATAATATTTCTACAAACTTCTTTGGAATCAGTTATGTCACTATAGAATAGTGGTATAAGAGGTAGAGTTGTACAGATAGACTTCTCCTGTAAAAAAGGTGATTTCTAATCAAACAACTTTTCTTTCTAGTTAGACAAGTCCATTCCAGTTTCTCACTGTCAGCAATAGTGGCTATGTACTTTGGTGCAGTTTTCAAAAAATAAGCTCACTTATAACACCAAGGCTCATTTAGATTACAATGGGAGCACTTCTCAGAGCTCGCTGATACCTTGAGGTAGGTTAAAGCAGGTGGCTGCTCAAACAGTGTTGATGCAGGAGAAAGAACATTTTAAAGTGACAAGTATAATTTCCTAAAAACATTCCAAAAACATGGTTTGTGCAGTGTCTCTAATACAGCTGATCTCTGTGGCAGCCAGACTTCCTCCATCAATTCTCTCAGGATCCACAACCTAGTTCCTGGAAAAGCCAAGTGTCTTTCTGATAATAGATTTACAACTAAAATCCACCACTGAGTAGGACCCAAAGTAAGAGGTGCAGCCATGAGTGACCCATGTAAAACTGCACACACATTATGGCTGAAATCTCATCAAATCTATCACTCAGTTCTGAAAGTTGCAACCTTTATCTCCAGCCTGTTTTAATAATCCGTCATCACTAAAAATTACACACAACTGTTAACGCTTTGTTAAATCAGGTATAAGTTGCAGCATGTTTTTGACCATCCAGCTGATGTTTATCACTACTTATTTGCCTTTTTTGATACAAGAAATGTAGCAGTTCTATAGCCATGGAACAGGCTGCTACTTCTCTGCAAACAGGATAGAGACGTGAAAGTTTGAAATATCCCATATGGCAAGAAAGCTCTTAGAAAGCAATTTTCAGATTGCAGGCTTAAGGAGAGCCGCTCCTGAAAACTCATCTATGTGCATTAGTGGCATCAGTTTATCCTATGATAACTGCATCATTCACATGTCACTGTATATTTGAGAGGAGGAGATGGAGCATTTGTGTTATCCTAAGAAATCGCTTGCCTGGCAGTTTGAACAATGCTACTGCTCTAGGAGTTGGAGTTAAAGCATACAATGAGATATTGTCAAGGAAATAAACAATTTAGACCAATGGTCTTTTCTGGTAGGCCTAAAATTAGACCTACCATCCGTATGTTAGTTTAAGTGCTTACACATGCTCTTCACCTGCCGTCCCTGTGCTCGGTACAGGTAGGGCATTCAGAAACACAGCCCAACCGTTCTGCTTCCCTCTCTCCTACTGTATATTTCATAGTAATGGGGCCCTGCCAAATTCACAGTCCATTTTGGTCAATTTCATGGTCATAGGATTTTAAAAGTCGTAAACGTAATTATTTCAGCTAGTTAAATCTGAGATTTCATCGTGGTGTAATTGTAGGGGTCCTGACCCAAAAAGGAGTTGTGGGGGAAGTCACAAGGGGGGGCTGTGGCGCTGCTATCCTTATTTCTGTGCTGCTGCTGGTGGCCGCGCCGCCTCCAGAGCTGGGCAGCTGGAGAGCGGCTGCTGCGGGCCGGGAGCCCAGCTCTGAAGGCAGAGCCGCGGCCAGCAGTGGCGCAGAAGTGAGGGTGGCCTGGTTTGGTATCGCCACCCTTACTTCCGTGCTGCTGCAGGGCCTTCAGAGCCGGTCGTCCGGCCAACAGCTGCTGCTCTCGAGCCACCCACCTCTGAAGGCAGCGCAGAAGTAAGGGTGGCAATACTGTGACCCCCCCCTAAAACAACCTTCTGACCCCCCTGCAACTCTCTTTTGGGTCAGGACCCCCAGTTAGAGAAACACTGGTCTCCCCCATGAAATCTGAATAGTGTTGGGGTAAAAGCACACAAAGAACCAGATTTCACAAGGAGTGGGGGGACCAGATTTCACGGTCTGTGACACATTTTTGATGACAGTGAATTTGGTAGGGCTCTACATATTCATGATAGGAGGGAAAAGCTAGGTGAATTAAGAGCCAACTAGTGTAACTGAACACATTTTGAAGTTCAAGATCTTTATCTGTTTGGTGTTTAATTTTCCTGTCTTTGAACTTCCTGGTTTCTGCTGAAACTGGAAGCAGAAGGCTATTCTTGCAATAGTTCCAAACTGGAATGAACCAGACAGAACCAGCAGGTTGACAAGAAAAGCCCATTCATACAAAGTTGCCAGCCCAATGGATTTCCTAAAATTAACTTTGGATAAGCATCCAGAGTCAAACATTTGAATGTTTTTCTTCAACTAACTTCTAAATCTTTTGAGATTTTCTTGTTCCAGTTCCTTGCCAGGTGACAGAACAGAGCAGACAGATCGTACAGGGTTATGATGCAAAGTGCATGTATGTGCCAGCAAGCCTGAGGGCGTGTTTACATAGGGACATGCAAGAAAATTAATCCAAATTAACTAGAGGTGTGAATTTAAAATGGATTAGTTAAACCCCTGTGTGAATAGTCTTCAGAATTAAAGTGCCCTTAATTCAGTTTATTTTAATTCACTTCCAAAATGATTTAAGCTAAATTGATTTAAGGCCATTTGAATTCTGAATAAAAATGTTCACAGAGGAATTTAATGCAGTTTAAGTAATCCACTTTAAAAGATAATTCGAATTATCTTTCCTGAGTATCCACATGTAGACAAACCTTAGAAAACTCAGTGACCTACCCAGTGGGATTTTTACTAATATTGTAGCCTCAGTTTCAGAAAACTGGTAGATTTTTCCAGAGAGAAAGTTGGAAAATAATGTTGTTAAAGTACGTGAAATGTTGGGCCTGTCATTCTTGACACTGTCTGTTTCAGGAAAATAGCAATAGTATGGATACTTTGTCAGGATTTATTGATCTTTGTCTGCTATATTAAGCAAAAGAGAGAAAAGGGAACTGCCTACCTTAGCAACAGCAACTGCACTGATTTTTTAAAAATGGGAGCACAGTTGTAAAGTTCCTGAGACAAAATTAAATGAGCTGTGAAAATGCTGAAAATCCATTCTACCTATGATGAAAAGTTTCCCATCCGTCCAAAACCTGGAGAGAGAAAAACCGGCCGAGCACACATTAAGCACAATTAAATGGAGAAAGTTGCGCATTAGAACTTCATTAAATCTCTGTCCACTAATCTGTAAACCCAGTAATTCCCACACAGACCCCCGTGGACTCACCTTACAAAGATCAGTAACAGAAACAGAGCTGTGGTGAAGTCTCCCATTACTAAGAATTTGACTTTGGTTCAGGCTCTTATATGCTCTCCAACCCCAGGTAAGTTAATGGGGGTTGTATAAATCAGGGAAATATTTGCTGCAGTGTACTTACTAGTATTCTGTAAATCATGAATAGCTATAACTAAATTGCACATATTAAAATGAATGAAGGCAGCACACTTTATAGTGGGAGAACCATGATTCGCTGGTTACTCAGTAGTTCACAAAATGTTATGATCTACAGTGGGTCTAGCAAGATTCTGCTGAATGTTGAGGGAGAAAGCCACATGCTCTGTGAAATTAGTTTGTGTTGTCTGCATACCCATAGATCGTTCTGTGACTGCAAAACTTTAGGGAGTAATATAAAGGCTGGTTGGCTATGGGGTTTGTTTATGATATATGGGATATTTAACCTTTAGGTCGCTGTTTTCAAACCCAGGTTACCATTTGGTGGATGATTAGTAGACTTTGTGTAATGAATTAGTGGTCTCCATCCAGTTCTTACTTGGATAGGCCTCCATATCCTCAAAATCAGCACACCTTGGCATCCTTGTTAGCAGTCCCAGCTAATCTTGCTCAGAGGTGACCACCCTGGTTTAAGGCTGGAGCCTATGGATGGGCAATGTGTGGGAGCTTGCACTGCCGCTACCAACACTGAACCTGTTTTGTGGATAAATAGAGCTGGCAGGGCTCATACTGAAGTAATTTTGGGAATGCAAAATTAACTTTCAACAAAAGATAAAAAGAGCAAGATACAATAGATAAGAGTAGAACAACAGATAGAAAGCATTACAGACATTATGTGTCTAGAGAGCCAGTATTCTTCTAGTCTATAACTACGCTACAAACTTTTACTGCAGGCTGATTATTGGGCTTTGTTTTATTAATTGGCAAACTAGATGTAAATAAAGTTCTCTTCAAACTTGATTTTGTATTACTTCCACATACTCCGTTGTCTTCCAGGAAGAGCCAGTGTGACATTTCTGAGAATCTATCTTGCATTTTCCTAGCAAGTTAATTAACACATTGTCACTCGCACAGTTGTATCACTTACGTGTGTGGGTGTGTACGCCAGACAGTGACATCCAACATTAACCATTTACACGTCCAGGTGACAGCACAACTGTCCTGCTTGTGTTTCTAAACATTTCCCTGTGGTTGTGTTCACAGCTGGGGCACTCAAGGTGACTTTACCACAACGCACGCACTTCCTGCAGTGAAGGTGAAGCTGTTTACAGAGAGCACCGGAGTGCTGGCTTTAGAAGACAAAGAACTTGGGCGGGTAAGAAAAATCTCCACTTTAATGATGTCTCTCTAGGTCTGTTGATGAGGTTAAGAAAAGATCTGTGGAAGCAAGCAGAGCATTTTGTGATTCCAAGACACACAGCAAAAGAGGGCATGGTGAACACACTCTCTCTCCACAACAGTGTTGGAAACTGATGCAGTTCATAAGTTGTTTTTGGTGTTAGCTTTTAATGGCAGTAGTTCAGCTGGCGAAGCACACAGAACAAATGCAGAATGTCTTTTGTGTGATATTAGCAGTCCTGGATCCCTTAGAAGTGCACACCGCTGAGGGAAAAAAGACAGAGATTCTTTTAAAGCAGAAAAAGGGGTTTAAGGCTAGACAAATGAGTGTGAGGCTGCTTTCATATACACATGACATTCACTGCAGCACTTGGGGAAAATAGCATTAAAGGGGCTGATTTGCATTACCTATTCACCAGGGTGAAATCCTGACTCCATTGAAGCCAGTGGCAAAATTCATGTTGGCTTCAGTGGGTCCAGGACTTCACCCTAGGAGATGAAATGTTGCATTACATATGGGAGGTGGATTTCATCTGCCAGTGCCCTCATCAGTAAAGGATTCAGATTCCCTGGCTTTGGCTACAGAACCTCTGATGACCCCTTCCTCCCCTGTCACGTCCCCACCCTTCCACCGCAGTCACGGCTGTTCTTAATCTGGATTCCACTCTTTGTGGTTGTGTCCACTAGTGCCATTCCTATGGAGAGCACTTGACACGTCAGTGTGTCCGTGCCTCTAATCGCTTTCATCACCCTTCCTGTTTCTGTTTTTGAGCTAGGATGACTTCCAGGTGAGGACGTCCCATTGCTTTACGCAGTGGCATTCTAATATTCTCGGTCCTGTTTTCAAAACTCATTCTTTAAACGTTCGAACATGGCGCTTTCTTTTGTGACAATGACTGCCTGCCGAGCAGAGCCCTTCGCTGAGCCGTCCACGGTGACAAGCAGCTCTTTCTCCTGCATGGGTACAGTTGGTTCAGACCCCAGTTGCTTTGTCGCTGTTGTTTCAACTGAAGAACTGTGATTTCCTTGCCAGGTGGCAATTGTGAGCAGTGTTGAATTTGCCAGGCTTGGAAAGGAATTAGCAGTGCGTGTTGTACAAAACCTTTTTCGGGCTCTGCCTTGTCCCCAGTTACTTCTGTAATGCTGATGAGCCAGCCCCACTGCTTCAGCGTCATTCTGAGTCCATCTGGGAGTTACAGCTCCTTTTTAGCTTCCCAAACCCAAATGGTACTGGCCAGTGCTGACGAACACAGAGGGTGACATGGTAATTTCCTTTGGAGTACGTCCACCAGCACTTCTTAGCCAGCTGCACTTCAAAGAGGCACTCGGTATGCCTGAAACTGCCTTCTTCTGTCTAGTGATGGTGCTTGTCTGGTAGGGCTGCTTTGGGATTTGTTTTTGTTCAAACAACTAAATCTTGAGCGTATTAAGCCCCTGATTTAGCTGTTCAAATTGACACAAACCTGTCTGAGCTGATGAGGGAAGACAGCAGAGTCTCAAAGGCAAAGGGAACTAATGCAGTTCTGTACACAAAAACATCCATGCCTAGCTGCCCTTTAAGAAGTGTTTTGTGGTCTGCCAGACATTTACAATTCTCGTTTTCTCTGGCAATAGCTGAATTGGGAACTGGCTGACACTTCCAATTTAACTGTTTCAGTTGACAGTGAGAGCTGGAAAATACCCGCAAGCCTTAAATTGCTGCTCCCGGGGCCGTGTTAGACTCATGGGGTGAAATCCTGGCTCTGTTGAAGTCCATGGCAACGTTCCCACTGACTTCAGTGGGGACAGGGTTTCACCCACGGAGGGCAGCAAGGTCAATAAAATATAAGAACACTAAGTAAATTTTTTTAATGAGAACAATTTTAAAATACATCAAAACAGAGGGTCCTAAAAGTACTTACCAGGAGGCTGCTTTCCTCAAAAGCAGATGTTTTACTGGAATGGAGATCAGAGGTTTCTGTCTGCATCAAGGCTGGAGTGGAGGATTTCTGGTCCTTACTCCTTAATACCAAACTGTGTGGAGAGGGGGGTTCCCTATGCCCCGTTGTACTGGAGGCTTTGGGAGATGGTGTGGCAGATCCCCCAATCACATGTCGATGTTGCTGCAACAGTCAGGTTGCAGGATGACCCACAGATCAGCTCTGCTCTCCTCCAAGGCCCTGCAAGGAGGACTCCGCCCCAAGTGAACACCCTACCCCTATCCAAGGCCCAGCCACTTGGGCCTGACACAGGAGAAAGGCTCTTCCCCTGGAAATAGAGAGCAGATATTTATAACACTATCCCTGCTGCCCTTTTACTGCCAAATGCCAAAAACTTGCTTTGAAAAAGATTTTATTTTTAAAAAGTGATTGGAAATGAAAGAGCATGATAACAGCACTAAGAAATCAGGGCCAGTCTTCAGGCATGCTGGAATCAAACCTTTCAAAGAATAATGCATGCTCTGCTAGCATTGCTCAGTTAATCCATATAAATAATGCGGTTTTGTAATCATACCAGCGAAGTTTGCATGCATGATTAAATATAAAGGATGAATCTAGTGGGTAAAATTCAGTATGTATAGCATTAAATAAGGTGATGAATGAGGGCCTGATCCAAAATACATTACGGTTGATGGTTGATTTCAATGAGATTTGGATTAAATCCAAAAGGAGTAAGTGAACTGAGGTATCAGTGTCAACGGAATTTTGGTCTCCATGCAGAAAAAATAAATTGTAGTTTGTTGTATCAGCAGTAAATCTGAAGCTCGATGGAATATAAAAAAAGGGTGATAAACTGGGTTGGTATTTGGAAGTTGCATGGAATAATACTAGTCAGGAATAAATGAAAGAAACACCATAAGTAATGAGGATGAATACTGCCAGTTATAAAGAGAATTTGCTTGCCTGTAGGCTAATACATTATGAGGAGATGCATGTCACTGCCCAACAGTGGAGACTTTAATGAATTTTAACATGCATTGGTGTGAGTCACAAGAACAGAATGAAAACAAAACAACAAAAACCAATAAAGTATGAAAATGAAAAGATCAATAGACCGATGTTTATGCATCAGGAATGGAGAAAGAGAGACATTTCAATACAGAGAATAGTTGCGATATTACTGAGCCTTTAGCCACACACATCTAAATGTACTGTAATAATTGGGAATAAATTACATGAAGGAGTAGAGGTGGAGTCACTAGGCAGAAATGAAATATTGTTCTCCCAGAAAGTAGTGACAGGCTTGCTCTTTCTATTCTTCCTTATCTGAGAGGCACTGTCCTTTCTAAACAGTGGACCATTGCTTGTCTGCAATCCATGGCCCAGTTATCATCGATGTCAATGAAAATTCCAAGCGCACAAAGAGCGTAAAATATTAAGTATTAAATGCCAGGATAATGGGTGTAGAATAAGCAGATGGACAAAAAGATCCTTTTGAAGAATTTTCAGAATTCTTAGACTTACCAGGTCATGACCTCAGCCAGTATAAACCGGCAAATCTCCACTGCAGCCAGTGAAATTCCACTGATTTACACCAGTTGAGGTTCTGGACCATCATCTCTTCCCTGCTGGAGGCGGAAGTGAGAGATGCCGAAAAGGTTATAAACCTTTTGCAACAACTGATATCTTGGCATCTGGTATGAATATGCACCGCTATAGGAATATGCCAGATGTTTTTTATGTGCATTTTAATTTCCAGCCCTATGTTCAGTCAGGAAGCATAGAACATAGAAGGTGAACTATTGATTAAATTCAACCCATAATTGATTGCTCCAAAAGAGGATGTATGCTCAGACTCACAAAGGGAATGGGGGACTCTTTCAAGACCCCTGACAACAAATTGACTTGTCTGAAATTTTGCCTGCTGCCTCTCATCCCACTAGGTAAAAAGAAAAAAAAAGTTGGGGGTGGGGTGAAATTTTATATGAATTTCACTTTTCCACCTTTTTTTTTTAATCTCATTGTGAGTTTAGAATGGCTGGAAACTGCAACGTTGTTCCTTTAGAGAGACAAGGGGGGGAGGTGACATCTTTTATTGGACCAGCTTCTGTGGGTGAGAGCGAGAGAGGAGCTTTCGAGCCCCACAAGGCTCTGCTTCAGGTCTCCGAAGTGGGTCCAATAAAAGATACTGCCTCAACCCCACACCTTGTTCTTTAATATCCTGGGATTGACACGGCCACCACTACGCTGCAACATTATTACCTTGTTTTGTGTGTCGCAAAGAAGTCCCTTGCGGGGGAGGCAGCGTAGCTGGGAGTTAAAACGATGTAAATAGCTGTTTGTACATGAGGTACGCACCTGCAGTAATTTGACCTCAGAGGCGATCTGAAAGGAGCCAGACTCAGACACTGACAGGAGCCTGGTGCAGAAAAGAATGGGAGTGGTAGCCAGCTAGCTATCTGAGAACTTCAAGGAAGAGGGATTGTTGTCGGGGCATATATATGTAACAGAGACAAACCAAAGTGCCTACAAAAGCTATAATTTAATGATCCAAAAGCCTGCAGTTGGGAAGTGTTTGTATTTCTTCAATTAATGTAATTTTGTCCTAAGTCTTATACAAATAACAATGAGTCAAGGACATACATCTGCTGAACATGTCTCTCCAGTTGTCTCAGATGAGTTCCAAAGGAGCTCCGACTTCTGCATTTCTGCTTAGCTCTGGTCATTTTCTTAATCTCATCCCACCCCATATGTCAGTTTCGTCATCTAATTGTGTCCTTTATGTCATTTAGGTTGTGAGCTCTCTAGGGCACGAACTGCCCTTTTTGTTACATTTCTGTGTAGTTCCTAGCTCCATGGGTCCCTGAGTTTTGACAGAAGTTCCTAGTAATATTATTACTACTAATAAAAGATTTTTACCGGTAATAATCTTTATTCTTTTCTCTTCTATTGTGTAAGCTTTACTCCTTAAACTATTTAATAAAATCTTATTAATAATAGTTAATAATAATTAATAGTTAATAATATCATACATTTAAATGATTTAACCTAGATCACCAATTAATTAGTTATTTAACAAGGTTGTTCATGACCACCAGGTATTAGCTTCCCCATTCTAATAACAAATGCACCAAACCAAAACACTGGTCTCTAGTAGATATTTCCCATTCTTCCTTATCTTCTGCTTTGAAGGGTAAATAATATATAAAGTGCCCACACTGTAAATAGAATTACAGGCAAAAAAAAGTATGTTAAAAGAACATGAAGGTTGCAAAGCCAAGCACTCAAAAATTAGGATATGCCATAAGAATGCACGGGCACCCTTAATTAACTTGGCCTCCTCGTGTGTATGCATTATGTGTGTAATTGCATGATCTCTTGCTACTATTCCCCTGAATCTCTGAGTCTCTCCTCTCATCCTGTTCCTTACCCACTTCTACATTCAAGTCAGGATCCTCCTCCTCCTCCGCACTGCCTGGGCACTAGCAAGAGAAACACTGAGAACACGGCTCCCTGTTCTCAGGTCCTGTGTTCGACATCACTGCAGCCTCCAGTGGGTATGAAGAGCATTTGTAGGGAAAGCCCTGCTCAGTACCTACAGCTACTCTGACGGGATGGCATACATTGATTCCAGTCAGCATGTAGGAGCTGCGAAGGGATGGAGCAGGCCCAGTGGGGTGCAGACAGAATTGTCATAGAATTTAGCTGGCAAACTTTAATAAGTCTTTACTGAGCATGTGCTAACTGAGATTTTTTCAAAGGCTCATAATTGTGCCAAATGTGGGCAAATTTTCCCAGGGACAGCAAAAGGCACATCCTTAATGCTAGAGTGACCTCTTGGCCAAATTTTAAGTCCCTGTTCCAAAGCATTTTTAATTAAAACTTCCCTGAGGCAGCCACCCAGCACGGAAAATTTCAACCCGAACTTTTAGCAAAGTTGTAAGCAACTGAAAACAGGGTATCATAATGGAGAAAGTCTGGCAATGTTAGCTGTAGGCATTGCTACTTGCTCCACCTGTATTATCAGTATGAACTGCCCTGGAGCCTGAGTCATCTGTGAAACTGTGAATTCTTTTGCCTTAATCTTTTCTCAGATGATTTAAAGATGGAAAAATACTGACAATGGTAAATGTCACATATCATGACCACATGCTATTAAATTTTTCAGGACACTGAGAATAATTATGCAGTAGCGAGAGCAGCCAAGGAGGTACAATATAAATTAATCCCAAAATAATAAAATTTAACTTAAAATATGGTGAGTGAAATTCTGCCCCTAATGAAGTCAGTAGGAATGTATTTTAATTTCCTGTTAAAACCAATGTAATGGGTCATTTCTCTCCTTCACCATTGCTATCTTTGTTATGTGCAGGTGGTTCTTCACCCTACTCCGAATAGTCCAAAACAATCAGAATGGCACAAAATGACTGTTTCCAAAAACTGCCCAGATCAAGATCTAAAGATCAAACTTGCAGTCCGAATGGATAAACCTCAAAACATGAAGCATTCTGGGTAAGTGCTTTGTTTTGTTCTGAATCAATTGGGTTTGAGTTTGGATTTTATTACTGGAGCATGACAGGAGTGGAGAGAGACTGTTTTATTCTCCAGTTCACAGACGGATGAAATAGGCATAAATATAGAAATGGAGCTAGTTCACTCATTTGCAGTGCA
Source organism: Natator depressus (assembly GCF_965152275.1). Taxonomy (NCBI): domain Eukaryota; kingdom Metazoa; phylum Chordata; order Testudines; family Cheloniidae; genus Natator; species Natator depressus. The sequence goes on along the minus strand of NC_134240.1, from coordinate 4,743,035 downwards.
CGTTACATATTTTAGCATAATCCTTTTAATACGCTTATGTGCATCAACCTAACAATTTAAATCCTTAAGCAGTACTCCTGAGGAAATGACTAAGGATTTTATTTTCTCTGTTAGAAAATAACCAGTGAGATGCTCTGGTCTTTTATTTCAACATCAGTATAATTTCCCAATTTATTCTGTTTCTTCCTACTTTGAATTCTCAGAACCAACAAACAACGGGCTTTCTGCTTGAGGTATACACCAAGGATGAAGATGAACTGTTAGCATCATTATTTATATAGGGATGAACAATGCTTCACAATTGTAGAATTACATAGATTTCATCTAGGGTTAAACATGAAGGTATAAATAAGAGTAATGGGATGGAATTTAAAGACATTAAAAGTTATACCTGAATATCAGAGAGAACCTCCCAACAGAGATATCCATGGAATAGTCTCATGAGGGAATGTTGGAATGCCCCATTGACTGAGACTTCGAAAAGTACAATAGACACAGCAGACGGCAGACACAGCAGTGTCTAGCGGATGTGATTGCGGAGCCATTGTCCGTTATCTTTGAAAACTCATGGCGATCTGGGGAAGTCCCGGACAACTGGAAAAAGGCTAATGTAGTGCCCATCTTTAAAAAAGGGAAGAAGGAGGATCCTGGGAACTAGAGGCCAGTCAGCCCCACCTCAGTCCCCAGAAAAATCATGGAGCAGGTCCTCCAGGAATCAATTCTGAAGCACTTAGATGAGAGGAAAGTGATCAGGAACAGTCAGCATGGATTCACCAAGGGCAAGTCATGCCTGACTAATCTAATTGCCTTCTATGACGAGATAACTGGTTCTGTGGATGAAGGGAAAGCAGTAGACGTGTTGTTCCTTGACTTTAGCAAAGCTTTTGACACTGTCTCCCACAGTATTCTTGTCAGCAAGTTAAAGAAGTATGGGCTGGATGAATGGACTATAAGGTGGGTAGAAAGTTGGCTAGATTGTCGGGCTCAACGGGTAGTGATCAATGGCTCCATGTCTAGTTGGCAGCCAGTATCAAGTGGAGTGCCCCAAGGGTCGGTCCTGGGGCCGGTTTTGTTCAATATCTTCATAAATGATCTGGAGGATGGTGTGGATTGCACCCTCAGCAAGTTTGCAGACGACACTAAACTGGGAGGAGTGGTAGATATGCTGGAGGGTAGGGATAGGATACAGAGGGACCTAGGCAAATTGGAGGATTGGACCAAAAGAAATCTGATGAGGTTCAACAAGGACAAGTGCAGAGCCTTGCACTTAGGACGGAAGAATCCAATGCACCGCTACAGACTAGGGACCGAATGGCTCAGCAGCAGTTCTGCAGAAAAGGACCTAGGGGTTACAGTGGACGAGAAACTAGATATGAGTCAACAGTGTGCCCTTGTTGCCAAGAAGGACAGTGGCATTTTGGGCACACTGTTGACTCATATCTAGGAAGTAGGGGCATTGACAGCAGATCGAGGGACGTGATCGTTCCCCTCTATTTGACACTGGTGAGGCCTCATCTGGAGTACTGTGTCCAGTTTTGGGCCCCACACTTCAAGGGCCCAAGGAAAAATTGGCAAGAGTCCAGCGGAGGGCAACAAAAATGATTAGGGGACTTGGAACACATGAGTTATGAGGAGAGGCTGAGGGAACTGGGGATGTTTAGTCTACAGAAGAGAAGAATGAGGGGGGATTTGATAGCTGCTTTCAGCTACCTGAAAGGGGGTTTCAAAGAGGATGGCTCTAGACTGTTCTCAGTGGTAGCAGATGACAGAACAAGGAGTAATGGTCTCAAGTTGCAGTGGGGGAGATTTAGGTTGGATATTAGGAAAAACTTTTTCACTAGGAGGGTAGTGAAACACTGGAATGCGTTACCTAGGGAGGTGGTGGAATCTCCTTCCTTAGAAGTTTTTAAGGTCAGGCTTGACAAAGCCGTCACTGGGATGATTTAATTGGGGATCGGTCCTGCTTTGAGCAGGGGGTTGGACTAGATGACCTCCTGAGGTCCCTTCCAACCCTGATATTCTATGATTCTGTGACACTAGAAAACTACAATAGGGAAAATGTTCTTTGTTGGCAGGGAAATGGGCTAGATGACCTAACTGGCTTCTTCCATCTTTTGGGCCCAGATCTTCCACTCACATTGAAACAGTGGGAGTTGTGTGTTGTTTCTGAGCACAGAAAATGAGCTCTTCCTCTCATGATTCCATAAACTGTATGCACTTCACCCAATCCTGAGCTGGCCAATTCAATAAACTCATTTAACCAAAGAAAAATAATTTAACCAAAGAAGAATTTACTTTCTCAGATAGGCAGATAAGCACATTCCCCATACTACCAGATTATAAACCAGATCAGCTCTAGGAGGATATAACCAGATGTTTATTTCTATAGCTACAAAAATTATTTATTTTCATAAAGTTTTGCATCATAATTGATAGACGGATCAAACCACTCATCCTTTTTCCTTTGTCTTCCTCCACCTTGTTTGTCTGTCCAGTAGTGAGGTCAGGATCCCTAGCCACATTTGGAGCATAGTTGGCCATCACAGGATTCCAGAAATTATCTGTAGAGGATATTCTTTCATCAGTCATATTTGTTTGCAGCTTCTGATGGCAACTGGACTGAATAGCTCTGGCTTTGGTCATGCTTTTTTGGTCTAACGTTTGATTTAGAAGGTGTTGATTAAAATTATTTACTTTAAAATATTGGTTCATTGCAATATCTACCCTTGGAGCCTGATCCGGAACCCATTGAAATGAATCAGAACCTTTCCATTGACTTCAGTGGGGATGTGTATCAATCCCTACAGCTTCATTGCAGAGAATCTGTGTTAAAGATGTTAGCTAAATATTGTACAGTTCCATTGGCGTATGTCTGGTTGACCACACTGGAATTACTCTGGATTTATAGTGGCATAACTGAGAGCAGAATCTGGCCAAAGTCTTTATTAGAATGTGCTTCTATTCACCACTCACATCCTGGCATGCCACTTTGTTGTGCAATACATTTAGGTTGTCAATCAATGATTTGACTGTTCAAATACAGAGCAACTAAAAACAGCATGTTGCAGTCCTTGTCAGCACTGAAGTCTTGCAATGTTTCACTGATGACACTTGTTGACAAAACAGCATTTAATTATGAGAAATCAGTTATATGTTGGAATTTTAAGTTTTGATTTTTTTAATTAGCTGAAACAGGAAATCTCTATGCAGAAGGACCCAGAGTGATTCTCAATCTTAGTGTAGAACCTACACCTTTATACGTTACCAGGTGTGAAATCCTGAATCCACTGAAGCCAATGGCAAAGCTCCCTTTGACTTAAAAGGATCCAGGATTTTAGAAGGTTTATTTTACTTGTTTGCATATTAATTTATGTTGAGGTCACAAGTTTGCTAATACTAAATCATAACATTTCTTTTAGGGTGCCTAATGAAACAGGGTTACCTGTGGGAGGAATGGGCAGAAACCATTCTACCTTTGCACCTAATGGCCTGAATACATCTATATAAGGATATGAGAAACCTCCCATTAAAATCAATGGAAAAGCTCCCATTAACTACAGTACCATTTAGATCAGCATGTATAGATGAAGCAAAAGTAACTCACGGGACTTCTGATTCTATTCTTTGAATGCTTTTTGATGCCTGATACTGTTCATTTCAACCAACATCTTGATATTAAAATTCTGTTAATTGGCTGGTACACACTGAAGTCTGAAACTGTGCACATTTTATGTAAGAGTCACAGAGTCAGATCCCAGTTTCCCATTTGAGACAATGACAAAGTTCCCATTGGCTCCAAGGGCAGCAGAATCGGGCTCTATGTTTTTGTTCCATAAACCAAGACCCCATTACCCAGGTTAGCATATTATGTAGAATTGTGCGTGTACTACAATGGAAGCCTGTACATTCGCAAAGAGTAAGTGTTCATATGGGATCGCTTTTGACAGACAGGACTACCAGCATAACAGAAAATTACTATCTATGTATTTATTGGTGCAGAAAAAAGGCAAAGGTGTCAGATATCTTGAGAAAAACATGTTGATACAGTACACCACAGTCCCGTTGAATAAAACCGGTAAACCACACTGGATGATGTCTCTGTGTTTATTATTATTATTATTATAACGACTACTATTATGTTTGCCAGTGTCTTTATTATGGATTGCAATGGCAGCTACAGCAGGTGCTTCATCACGGAGATTAAGCACAAAATTAGTTTTAAAAGCCCTAATTCTTCCTTTATAGGCGTGATGAATTCACTTCCTTATTAGAGAGAGTTCATTTCATCTGAGTTATGGTAACCAGGTAGATGTCTAGAGATTCGCCTTAAATTTATCAACCAGGTTATTTAGTTGAGTCAGTTCGAATTCTACAGTCCCAGTTTTTGATGTTTTGAGTAACCCTTCTGTTTGACAGCTCCCCTCAACAAAATGGGTTTGTAAAGGCTAGAAAGTAATGTTAAGGTGTTTCCAAGATCTTCCACTGCAAATATCATCTGTTCCCACTTGACTGTACAGTAGCTGTTCTGTAAAGTTAAAGGACCCCTATAGTCAATAACTCCAAAAATGTCCTTTCCTAATTCACACGGCCAACTTCTTTGAGTTGTACAGCTTTTATAGCAGATCAGATCACTTATGCTCCTTACACTCATCCTTACTATTTATTTTTTTTCTTTTAAAGAACAAAAAAACAAAAAAGGGAGAGAAAGTTATGCTGAATAGGTACATTTTGCCTTTTTAAAACGTGGCCATAAAAATAGACAGTAATATGAAATTCTCTCAATAAATCATCCCACAAAGAGCTGATAGTGTGAATCCGTGAAGGTTGGTTTCTGGAATTGCCTGCTTGTGTTAGTTCTGGATCCTATTATGTCATCAATATTCCTCTGAAATTTGATCATAGTGGGCCTGATTCTGCTGTCACTTAAGGCCCAGTCCAATGCTCATTGAAGTCTAGGGAAGGACTTCCATTGTCTTCTACAAATTTTGGATCAAGCCCTTTATCATGTTTAACTCCTGATTTACACCAGAGTAATCAAGAGGCGAATCAGCCGCTTCATGTTTGAGAGTTAGCAGATAATGAAATCAAGGCAATTATTGTACATAACACACATTTTCCTGCTTTCATTTTACCAGTTCTCCATTTAAGAGATTTATAGCACATTGGAGATTATGTAAATGTTCCCTGACATTAATAATGAGTCTATAATAGCTTTTTATGTTGCTATCTTTACAGCTTATTTTGACAGTAGAAATCACAAACATGTTCTTTGCTAACTGTGCATAGTTTGAGACCCTTGTAATTCTTCCTGGTTTTGTGTTGGCTTCCTTGCCGAGCTGTGGAGCAATGACACTAAAAAGCAATAGGAGAATAAGCAGTATGTGTATACTGAATTCAGCTATTCTGTATTTTTTTCCCTAGATACTTATGGGCCATTGGTAAAAACGTTTGGAAGAGATGGAAGAAAAGGTTCTTTGTGCTGGTCCAGGTAACATTTTAGCTAAAAATTAATGTTAAATTTAAGACTGTTCAGTGGATTTAAGTTTGTTTTCATAATAATTTTAATTTTAACACTAATTGGTGGTATTGTTAAATCTGTCCTCATAATAATCTGATTTTTTTGTAAAACATTTTCTAAAGTATCATTTGGGTGGCAGTGGGGTTCTCGACTGTCTCATAGAGCAAAAGTTCTGAAGGAAAATAGCCTCTTGAGGACACATCAGCTCGCAACCTCCAAATCCAATTCCATAGCATTCCTGCAGCTACCGTGGTGTTTGGTAACATGAGGAAGTAATATTAGGGCAGGGTTACTGAGATAAGAGGAAATAAATTCACTCTACTGTGATCTGTGCTATTGGGTGAAGATTCTCCATTTTGTACCTGTGGGATGAAATTCTGGCTCCTCTGAAGTCAATGGAAACTTTGCCATTGTCAATCATGGGGCTCGTATTTTACCCAGATGTTTATCTCCTCTCCCTGCGTTTAAGCCATCACAATGATCAGTACTGAACATCCTCTCATTCAGCCCTTACTGGTCACTGTGCAATGTCTTTCTTTCTTCCTATACTTTTTTTTTTTTACCCCTCCACTTTTAGTGTCATCTCTAAGTTCAATCATAGAATCATAGAATATCAGGGTTGGAAGGGACCTCAGGAGGTCATCTAGTCCAACCCCCTGCTCAAAGCAGGACCAATCCCCAATCAAATCATCCCAGCCAAGGCTTTGTCAAGCCTGACCTTAAAAACTTCCAAGGAAGGAGATTCTACCACCTCCCTAGGTAACGCATTCCAGTGTTTCACCACCCTCCTAGTGAAAAAGTTTTTCCTAATATCCAACCTAAACCTCCCCCACTGCAACTTGAGACCATTACTCCTTGTCCTGTCCTCTTCTACCACTGAGAATAGTCTAGAACCATCCTCTCTGGAACCACCTCTCAGGTAGTTGAAAGCAGCTATCAAATCCCCCCTCATTCTTCTCTTCCGCAGACTAAACAATCCCAGTTCCCTCAGCCTCTCCTCATAAGTCATGTGTTCCAGACCCCTAATCATTTTTGTTGCCCTTCGCTGGACTCTCTCCAATTTATCCACATCCTTCTTGTAGTGTGTGGCCCAAAACTGGACACAGTACTCCAGATGAGGCCTCACCAATGTCGAATAGAGGGGAACGATCACATCCCTCGATCTGCTGGCTATGCCCCTACTTATACATCCCAAAATGCCATTGGCCTTCTTGGCAACAAGGGCACACTGCTGACTCATATCCAGCTTCTCGTCCACTGTAACCCCTAGGTCCTTTTCCCCAGAACTGCTGCCTAGCCATTCGGTCCCTAGTCTGTAGCTGTGCATTGGGTTCTTCCGTCCTAAGTGCAGGACCCTGCACTTATCCTTATTGAACCTCATCAGGTTTCTTTTGGCCCAATCCTCCAATTTGTCTAGGTCCCTCTGTATCCTATCTCTGCCCTCCAGCGTATCTACCACTCCTCCCAGTTTAGTATCATCTGCAAATTTGCTGAGAGTGCAATCCACACCATCCTCCAGATCATTTATGAAGATATTGAACAAAACCGGCCCCAGGACCGACCCCTGGGGCACTCCACTTGACACCGGCTGCCAACTAGACATGGAGCCATTGATCACTACCCGTTGAGCCCGACAATCTAGCCAACTTTCTACCCACCTTATAGTGCATTCATCCAGCCCATACTTCTTTAACTTGCTGACAAGAATACTGTGGGAGACCGTGTCAAAAGCTTTGCTAAAGTCAAGAAAGAATACATCCACTGCTTTCCCTTCATCCACAGAATCAATCATGGTTGAGTTTGGTTCAAAGAAACCAAAAAAACAAAAACAAACCAGGCAGAAAGCAGGTGCCAACCTGCAGAGACTTGTTTGGGTTTTTTGTTAAGTGAGTTGGTCCAAAAAGTCCCCTGTAAACTCTAGAAGAGTCTTGGTCTGGGCAACAGCTGGGTAGGAAGGGTGTCTGCTTGGAGTGTTTGATCCTTCACCATTGTCAGAGAAGCAGTTCCACTGACCATCTGGAAATGTTGTATAAAGTAGCAGTGGTCTGTCAGTCACAGCTTCAGGACTCTATCTACTCTGGCTAGACAAAGCAGCTGGGAACCTAGCATATCCAGCTCCACTGACGATTCCCCCAGTGGAGTGGACATGTCTAAGAAAAATGAAGTGTGGGCCAGGGTGGATTTGGGGTGTAGCCATGCCCATATGTTGCCTTTGGAGCTGTTGTCAGGTGTAAGTTAGAACAGCCCTGAAGTGAACCACTAAGGTAGAAAAAAGCCATCATGGGCCATGGTCCTGTGCTGAGAACAGCTTGGCCAGACCAGAGAATCCAGGCCAGAGAGAGAGAGAGAGAGAGAATGTAAGGCCTGATTCTGATTTCATTTACCCCAGTGCAGGTCAGGAGTAATCAAGTTAATGGGTGTAATCTTGCTCCCATTGAAGTCAGTGGCAAACTTTCAGTAGGGTTAGGATTTCACTCCATGTGTGGAACTGGAGGATTTGATTCTCATTTTGCACAAAGTTTCAAATTTCAGTCTGAATTCCATTGCCTCTGCCGTTTAACTTAATACTCTTGTACATTTTAAGGCGGGAACCAAAATGGATTACAACTTCCATGTCCTGCCGCTCACTCTTTATGTGTATAAATCTTAATTTAAAAAGAGGTCATTCTGCTTTGGTGCTAGTCAATGTTTTCATTAGTAACTCTGATAATGGAATGAAGAGTATGCTCATAAAATTTGCGGACTACACCAAGCTGGGCGGGGTTGCAAGCACTTTGGTGGGAAAGAGTAGAATTCAAAATGACTTTAACAGACTGGAGAAATGTTCTGAATTCAAAAAGATTAAATTCAGTAAAGATAAAAGGGAAAAGTACTTCACTTAAGAAGGAAAAATCCAATGAACAACTACAAAATGGAAAATAACTGGATGGGTGGCATTATGGCTGAAAAGGATCTGGGGGTTGTAGTGGATCAAAAATTGAATCTGAGTCAACACTGTGATGCAGTGGCCAATATAATTCTGGGGTGTGTTAACAGGAGTGTCATGTGTAAGACACGGGTGCTGAAAGTCCTGCTCTACTCTGCACTGATGAGGCCTCAGCTGGAGTACAGTGTCCAGTTCTGGGCCCACACTTTAGGAACAATGTGGACATATTGGAGAGAGTCCAGAGGAGAGCAACAAAAATAATAAAAGGTTTAGAAAACCGGACCTCTGAGGAAAGGTTAAAGAACTGGACATGTTTAGTCTTAAGAAAAGAAGGAGGAACCTGATAACAGTCTTCAAATATGTTAAGGGCTGTTATGAAGAGGACAGTGATCAGTTGTTCTCCATGTCAACTGAAGGTAAGACAAGAAGTAGTGGGCTCAATGTACAGCAAGGGAGATTTAGGAAACACTTTCTAATTCTAAGGTTAGTGGAACAGGCTTCTGAGGGAGGTTGTGGAGTCTCCGTCACTGGAGGTTTTAAGAACAAGTTGGGCAAACACCTGCTTCTGCCTCAGTACAAAGGGCTGGACTTGATGCCGTCTTGAGACCCCGTCCAGCCCTGTGTGGCTCTGATTCTATGGCACATTGTTAAAAATGCCAGTTTACACAAAAATGCCAGCTAGCAGAACTGCAGCAGGGTTAAACCAGCAGAGAGAGGATTGCTTAGCATTGTCACTGTAGACAAAGCCACACTGGTTTCGATGGTCATTGGGAGCCCTTGGTATCTTGCAGGAAGTACTCAGTAGGTCACAGGGCTGGGCTCTCAGAAATTAAACCTTAAACTGTTTCAGGCTTAATTGCTGATAAAGGAAACTACTATGTCAAGGCATTTGGGGAGAGAACAAAGCATTCGTAATGACTCTTTATGTGCAGAAGACACAGAAACATATGCTTAGCTAATATGATGGTAAATATTTTAGGATGCTGTTTTCTATATTATATTATATTATATTATATTATATTACATTATATCTGATTTAACAACCATATGGCAATATAATTGACAGTGAAGCAATTGGATTTTCCTTTAGCACTGAATTATACTTATCAATTCAAACTTTGTCTCTTCTTTTCTTGTGCACTGGAATTCTCCAAACTAAACGCCTTACTCAGAGAGGTAGCTCTTAATCCAGAGCTCCTCCTTCCTTGCAAGCTCCTCTGGGCAGGTGCCTTTGACACTGCTTGGAAAGCAAGGTCTGGGCATTATTAGAAATAAATAAATTAAGAATAATTGTGGGTAAGCATTTGCAGGGTTGGACCCTAATCTCCTCATCTAATGAGAAAACCCAATCCCATTTGTCTCACACTGAGTCCTTATTCTGATCCTTTCTACCTCATTATAATTATTTGTATGATTTTTGGATTTTGTGTATTCCTTAGCATGAATTTCACTACTAATCACATATGCGGGCATCCCATATGTGAGAGCATGGCTTAAACACATGAAGCCAGGCCACCTTTTCTAATGTCACTAGGTCTCTATTCTTCAAATGGCATGAGTAAGATCATAATTTGGCCTAGTGGGACAGTTCGCTTGAGTAAGGCAAACAGGATTTAGCTGCTGAGAAAATGGCACTTCTGTAGTCAGTCTCAGAAATTCCCACTGCCGTAACAACTGCTCTGTTATGTCACTTTGTTAATGTGAAATGTTCTGCTGTATGTCAAATATAAACAACAAATGCACACTGTCCTGTCCCTTAGATGTAGCTCAGGCCCATTGAACTTGTCAGCAGGCAATACAGATAGAATAAAAATATTTTGATCTCCGTATGTTTGTCATTTGCTTTTCATGGGATGCTAAGGATGGCTGCTGGTATTAACACTGATTGGAAGCAAAGGCACTGGTTGGTGCCTGTAATTCACTGGATTCTTCTAAATGTACTGAGCGTGATAATGGTTAATTATATAGAGAATGAAGGATGGGGAGCGGGGACTCATGAGACTAGTCACCTGTTGTGGGGTTCTGCAGAGTCTCCAGAAACATTCAAAACATACCTGTGTCTTTTGATGCAACATCTAGTTAGGATGGGTCTTATGTACCATATATATTGTTGGGCGAGAGGGAGAGGTGTCCTTGACCTGTCTTCCCTTCTGCTGGTTATATTTAGCCATGTGGGGAGGATTAGACTTCCTATCTGATTTTTTATGTGTGGGTTGTAATTTTAATGTTTCTAAAGGACTCCAAGAGAAGGATAGGGGATCTTTTAAGCAGTGGTCCTGCCATTGGATCAGCATGGGTGCAAGGAGCTGCCTATATGGCTACAACTGCAATGCCCAATTGTGGCATTTTTTAATTTTATATAAATCCGAACGAATCAATAAAAACGGTTGCCTTCTATTCTTCTGTCCTCTCCCCCCCCCCACTTTGCTCCTTCTTTTGCTTCTCCTCTCCCCTCCGTTCACGTCCAGTGTATGCTGCCAGTGCAGCTTCAGCCCCACCATAAGTAATTTTTACTATGGGGTCTGAGAGCAGTTAAGCTATTTCCCTCTCCATTTGGAGGGGAGAGCAAATCACAGGCATGATGTCACAGGAGAAATTCGCAGGGGTGGTATTACTACCACGTATTAGCCCTTTGTTCAGCAGGTGGTCAGGTGTTTCATGGATTGCAGGTATTTATTAGAGTGCTTGATGCGCATCTGGTATGTTTTATATGGGATAAAAAGTGGCTGCCATTCAGCGGAATAGGATATTGCACAGGAAGTCAGACGGAGATGCTTTCCAGGAGGCAAGTCTACTTTCAGTTGTCTTCAGGGTGAAAGTGCAGTTATGATTTTACTCACATTTAAAAATGTGAGAGGAGAGTAATAATTCATTTATAGTTCGGCTAAAACAATCATTTCCATTTTTTGCTGGGGCTCTCTGCATATAAGTGCTCAGATAATTCAGTGATGAGGGCTATGAAAGTCCCTAAATGGATGGATAGATCAATGATTAGCTGGTGTGTAGAGGAGAAAGAGTTCCTGTGCTCAGTTTCTATGCTTTGTGTATTATAGTATACACTCCCCTTCAGTGTGCAGGTGTGTGTCACTGGCTTTGCTAACACACCTCCATGTATTAGAGGACAGGATTGAAGCCAATAGATACAATTTTCTCTTGAGTGTGTCGCCCACCCCCCCTTCTAGCATGTGCCACCCTTTCAGATGAGCAGCAGAAGAGCAGAATACTGATTAGATGTAAATTACATGGCAGAGACTCGTTACTTGCCTCATTTTAAATTCCAAGATATGCAGTGCGAAAGTGATGGCAGAATATGGCCCTAAGGTTGGATGGAAACAACCTCGCAAGTGAGGAAACTGCTTGGTAAAGTCAATTCTAATGCCAGTGGCCGTGGTAAGCAGTGAAAGCTTTTAGATCAAAGCTTTTTTACCATGACTGGTTGAAAATGAATGCGACTGGTTGGTCGCATTCATCCTAGTGTATATGAGACCATCACTCTCTCTATAAATGTCTCCTAACTGGCTGCTTCAGCTAAACGTACTCAGCATGCGAATTTCAACCAGCTGGCTGCTGTGGTCCTTGAGAGGCAATATAAAATGCTTAGAGCATGCAGAGCTGGAATTCGTGTATAGCATACAGTAATGCACTGCAGGACATAGTGAAATGAACAGGAGTTAATACTCACATTGGTTTTATTGGCTACAATAGAAAATTCACAATTGATTGTAATTCGTGAGGGTAAGAGAATTAATTCCTTTGAGATTTCAGACTGAATCTATTTTTGTCATGTTTCAGAGTAGCAGCCGTGTTAGTCTGTATCCGCAAAAAGAACAGGAGGACTTGTGGCACCTTAGAGACTAACAAATTGATTTGAGCATAAGCTTTCGTGAGCTACAGCTGACTTATTTGTTAGTCTCTAAGGTGCCACAAATACGTCTTTTATTTTTGTCATGTCATCTTCGCGATAACCCCATTTTGATTCTCTGGCAGCATGTGGGAAGTAACACTTTACAGTACCTGGATGACATGTCTGCCGTGTAGCTTGAAGCCATTTTCAACTGATTATGTCTGATGATGTTTGTAGAACATTTTGGAACCAGATCAACTTGCTGTAGATTAAAAACAGTTGCAGTGTCTGTGCCTGGGTCTATAGTTCTAGTGACAGACTCCCTAAACTCACTATAATTTAGACTAACAGTGACAGCTCCTGCTTTCAGCAAAACTCAGTTGATTCTGGGTAAGATAAGATGAAATGAGCATTTGGCCATTCCCAATAACTAATAGTACTTAAAAATAATTCCATAAAAACAGAATACTTTAAACAGACATCCTGGCTCATCAAGGTAGAATTCTGACAGTAAGGGCCCAAGTACGCAACTCTTACTTGTGTAGATTCGTGTGAGTGGCACTACCTGCATAGATTTCCTGGATCCAGATCTGCCCTTGGGAACACACTCTCACAACTCCTATGAAAAAGTTAATGTGCTTGTTATGTGTGGTAGGTAGGATTGCTACCTTTAAACATTTAGAAATTGAATGTAAAGAGTAATTTATTGATATCTGACATTTTGTTCTGGTCTGTAGTGTTTTTTAGGTTAAGATAGAGTGTCCATTATGTTAATTTATGTCAGTAAAGTGCTTGGAAGTCAATATAGCTATCTGGAACCAGAGGACTAAAATCTTCTGTCACTGTAGAAAACTGTACTGCAGCCAGAAGTATTTTGGTACGGTTTCTGTCTGCTTGGAAGAAAATATTTGTTGTTAATATAGAAATGGTCCATTTAGGAATTCCTCATTGTCTCTTCAGTAGTGAGGAACCGGGATGAAACTGAATAAGCTGTGTTGTACTCAAAGTGAGGTACAGAAATGAACAGGTATGTACAAAGTTCTAGGAAAAGTGGTGTCAGACAGAAATTAAAAACAGTACTCATGAATATACATGCGTCCCATTTATTAATTATTAGAACAATACACCTGGTGAAGGAATACAGTGAAACAAATAAGTAAAATCTAATTTGCCAATCTAAAATCATTGACCCTTGTCATTTCTCTCCTGTTTTCTCTGTTTTCCCTTTTCTTGTTCTCTTTGTCCCTTTTTCTCTCTCACCTTTCGTTCTTCTTCTTTTCTTACCTGCTTCTTACTAAAAGGAATATTCCTCTCCATGTTGTGTCTCCCTCTCATCCCCCTCCCTGTCTGTTCTTTCCCTCTTCTCCCCTCTTGTACCTCTCAACTTTGGTTCTTTGTGAACCTTGGAGGCTGTCAAGTGAATCTTGTGTGTTAATCATTCCTCTTGGCAGCCCACTCACAAACCTCCATGCAGAGTAGACCACTGGTAAGCTCGGAGAGGTTAGAGGCTGATGTAGACAAGATGCAATCTCCATCCAATTCTGCAGTGCAATCCAATGGAGAAGAAATCTGTGGTTACACAAGAGACAATGAGGATTCTCTTCCCTCACCCAGACACCCCAAAGAAAAAAAGCTGCATCCAGACATCCCCGTGGGTTTAAAAATAGTAACCCCCATTTCCGTTCCTGCAGATGGCCCAGTCTGACCCTCTGAAATGAACCTTGAATATAAATCTCCCAGTAAGCTAGTTTTTAAAGAATTATTCTAAGACTGTGTGTGATGATCCCATCCCTCATGGAATAGAAAGATTCACAGTTTATCGCTAGATGTGGTGTCAGCTTGTTTCTGAACCCAGGGGTAAATACTTTAGGGCCAGCACTTGCGCATAGACAGCTCCTTTTGTGTTGCAATCCTTCGTCTCATCTACCTGAGCTGTTTTAAATGTGAATATTCTATACTGCTCCTGCACAGTTAATACTTTTACTGAATAGCATTGACAGCATATTACTGTCTCATCTGATACCAATGAGACCTTGACATGCCATCTTCCAGGAACCTTAAAATAAGAGTGTCTAGTGTATTCATACTGAGTTTGGCCTCGTTGGGAGCTTTATGGAAGTTCCATGATTATATTCTTACAAGCCTATTCTCCTCCCCATGGCATTAGAGAGGATTTCTGCAGTAACTCCCAGGAGACTTATGGAAGAGAGCAAACCAACTCTGCATCTACACACAGGCGTTGCACTTGTTTAACTAAGGTGGGATACTGCACTAATTAAGCTTAAACCTTTTTGACTTTGAGTGTAGACACTCTTATGCTGGTTTGAACATGGCTTACATATGTGTAGCTTATATCTGTTAAATAATACAATGGGGCAAGCTACACCAATATAAGCTCGGTTTAAACCCATGGAAGAGTGTCCACACACAAAGCTGAAGTGGTTTAAGTTTACTTGGTACAACATCACACCTTTACCTAAACCAACATAACTTTCTGTGTGGAGCAGATCTTGGTGAGATTTCATGAAAATGCATTTACTTGCAATACAGTATAACTTTATTACACAGTTCTACATTAGGCTGTCCTCTGACCTCTCTACTTCTGAGTATTGTCCTGCCTTTAAAAGCACTTTATAGTTCCGGTGCTACTTAAAGGTATATTTGCACTGCATTTGGAGTGGTGATTGCATGTAGACATGTGCCCAAGCTAGCTTTAATCTAGTCAATGCAGTGAAGGCACAGCATCATGGGCTTTGGCACGGGCTGCACAAGTCCACCCAAGATGCTGGGTACTTGGGCAGCTAGCCTGTGCTGAAGTCCATGATGCTTCACTGATTGGTGCTCCCTCTAGCTAGATTAAACCTAGCTCGGGTGTGTCTGTACCGTGCTGCAGTCACACCTCCAACTGCTACGTAGACAAGCTTTAGGTCTCTGACCTCATCTCTTTTTATGGTATTGCCCCTCTTGTTCCCTGTGTTCTCTGTCAACACTTTTACTTAGACAGCCTCTCAATTACTGTCCATCAGCTCCCCCAAAGTGACTTTTTCAAACTACTTATTCCATGAAGCTTTCCAGTCATTCTGTTTGTTTTTACTGTGCATTGTACTTACTCATGCCTTTAGACAGTAAACTTTTCAAGGGAGGGACTTATTTCTTGGCACCCTTCGTCTACTGCATAGCCCTTTGTTCACTTACAGTGCTATATAAATCATATTTTAAACTAGTCCAGAGGACAGTGGCTTTTGGACACTTCTGTTTTCATTTGACTCATCTTACTTTTCCTGCCATATGACATGTAACCTCTCTCTGATGTAAATTAACCCTATGGTAAGTGCTCAAAAACCTGTTATACCACCAATATAAACCATTAGCTACATTAAAAATTAAAAAAAAACAAATAGGAGATGAGTGAAAACCTGTAGACTAAGATTTGGGCTTGAATTTTAAAAATATCTATCTCAATTACAGTACCATAACATGGAAAAATATTTTTTTGGTTATGTCAGGCTGAGAAAAGCAAGGTTATTGGAGTTCAAAGGTAATAAAAAAAATCTTAATCTTACCAAAATTTCTTGTTAGAACTCCATCTGTGGTTTGGAACATTCTACTTATCAAGAATAGAGATCATGAAGTATTAAAACATGTAATTTCACTGTTGTTACAAGAAATTTTACCTTGAATCAGTAGAATGGGAGTGGTGATATTATTTATATAATATTGTAAAATTAGAAATACTGACTAAAGTGTGTATATGTGTGTGTGTGTATAGTTGATTTGGCTAGTTTCTTATTGGGAATGAAGAATAGTTTCTGTGTCCAAGAACTCTGAGATGCAATATATGTTTAGTAAAGAGAGCCTGAAAATCAGCACCCACTTTCTGGGTTAGAGAAGATATTCTGTACTAGAGAAGCGTTGTTGTCTGTTGCTATAACGGCTGCAGGAAATAAACACAAGTTGTATCGCTAGAGGTTGATGTTAGATTAAAATTGAATCACTCCAAATTTAAATTTTTCTTGAGATCCCTAATTTCAGAAGGGAACTACCTGTAGAGTAATACAATTCTCATTATTGTCATGAAGTAATTGGGAGCTGCCAGTGGTAAACAATCAGTAATAAATTCAGCAGTGCGTCCAGGAGGTGGCAGCATTCTACTACATGTAAAGTGCAACTGATGGAAAAATAAAAGCAAGAGTGCTCTAAATGCTGTGTTTGAACTGATTGAACTGACTGAAAAATAATGAACTGATCGAAAAAAATGAACTGATTGAAAAAGAAATGCAAGAGTGCTCTAAATGCTGTGTTTGTCGGCACTAAGGTTAATTTTAAATGTATTATTGTTTGTACAGCCTTTTTCATTATTGAATAGCTATGAAGGTTGAGTACATAATTTCAATCAAAGTTCATGCCACGCGCTTATGTCTAGTATGAGTCTGAAAACAAATATATGTTGATTGTTGCTCAGTATTCTTACTGGTGATAGTAAGCATTGCACTTAACAGGTCACGAGTATCTGTCTTTTAATCTTATTCCCACAAATGTGGGGTCTTTAGATTTTTATGAACTGTTCTTTAGAATAAGTTGCCATAATGAAAAATTCTTATGCGTGCATGACCGTACTTAACACAAACCAGTAGAGGGCAGCAGTGTATCGAGCAGTGATTGAGCAGTGATCTAACCTGCTTGCAAGTAGTTTCATGTCTACAGCTTTAAATAAATCACATTTTATGAGCGATAGATGCCACAAAAATACATGCTGCATGTATATTTATACTACAGCAATGTCTCTGTAGTTTGGAGGCAAATCTCTTAGCTGCTTGGCTGCCATGGAGCACGAACACTTGCACACAGACCATCTTTCAAGGTGTTTCCGCACTTCCAAAAAATGACAAACATGATCCATTAAGATAAGAATTTTAAAGAACCACATGAAGTCAAAGTTTCATCCAGAAGTCAACAAAATGTCTAAACTCATAAAATTATGTAAGGAATCCAGGCTCTGACACAACCTTAACAAAGTCATTTGCAATAATTTGACAATAAATTTCCCTGTAAGTTCCTAGCCTAAAGCACAGAGAATCCTTTGCTTTCTAACAGTCTTCTTTCAGACATTCCAGATTTTAAAATGCTAAGTACAAGTTGGGTCTTGATGCAGCCTGATGGCCTCCTAAAGGCAATTTGAGAGCTGACAGAGATCCCGGAAGCTGAAAAGGCTTCCATCAAGAACTTGACATTGAATGTATCGTGTCATACAGATGGTAACTCAGAGGAGTGAGAGCTGCCATTTACAGCACCGATGACAACAAATGCAGAGATCAGTGGGATTTTAAGATTGCTTTAATATGACTGGCACCTAGCAATTTAGCTCACATTGTTTGTGACAGGGTGTCACTCTGGCACTTGTCTGAGATGAATGGTAGAGTTTTTAAAGCATGTAACTTCCTCTTTTGGGGAAATAAAAAAGCATATGTATCAATGCAGAGAATTAGGAATCAGCTGTAAAAGAATGTGTAAGAAAATGTTTTGCTAAGCATGTTAAAGTCATAGTCTGGCAATGATCAATAAGAAAATAAAATCTCCTTCTTGATCAGTAAATGAGGATATGCCCTGTGCAAAACTCCAGTTATTGAACATCATTTGTAAGCATTTACACTTAGAATCTCCCTGTTGTGGTAGCATGGTGCCATCTTAGCTTTGTGGTTTTCTTCAGGTTAGTCAATACACGTTTGCTATGTGCAGTTACCGGGAGAAAAAAGCTGAGCCTCAAGAACTACTGCAACTTGACGGATACACGGTGGACTACACTGACCCGCAGCCAGGTAGGAGGAAAGGTGACAGGCTTTTGCTAAGAGATGAAGCTTGTCACATTTATGAAACTGCAAAATATAGCTGCAAAATCAGATCCTTATTTTTCTATCTTTGTGACTGGTTGTCTTATACATACGTTTGTGTTTATACTGATCGTTATCTATTCAAAACTTGAAAACCACACAGCCTCTAAGTTGATTTGGGGAAACCGGCTGAAGATGAAATATTATCAAATTTCTTTCTTAATGGCACAGAGGCTGGCATTTTCACAGGAACCTAAGTGGGTTAGGTACTCCCAGTGAAATCAGTAGGAACTGAGTTTCTAACTGAGCTAGTCTCCTTTGAAAATCCCAGCCTAAATCTTCAGATTATTCTCCATTAACTGACACACACACACATAGACCCCTCCTATGCCAACCAGTGTACCTTTTTTCATTATAAAAAAAATACTTACAAGACCAGAGTATCATTTTCACTGATCAGGCTTTTCCAGGGCCTTTCCTGTACTTGTTTGTGTACACAATAGTCCACTTCCTGATCCCTTTTCTCATGTTGAGTAGCACCACACCTTACTGATTTCAGTGGGACTACTTGGCAAGGACAGTGCTACTCAGCATGAGTATCGGGATCTGGTGCTCTGTGATGAGTTGTGGCACTGTATTCCAATGTGAGCAGATCGGATATGCTACTTTGGGCTGTTGGAAGCTCAGCTGTTCTCCAAAGATGACCAGCTCAGCTTTATGAAGAACCAGGAAGGACCACACCACTCTAAGTGTGAAATCATGGCCACAGCAGTGTCAGTAAAACTCCCATTGGATTAAATGGGTCTGGGATTGTCCAGATCGAGATTACTGTAGACAGAGGACTGCATGTATTCGTCCCTCCTAAATGGGCTTCAGCAAGTAGCCAGAAAATAGATGCCAAGGGTCTGATTCTGTTACTCCAGGTTTACACTGTTGTAACTGAGGTCAGAACCTGGCCCCAAATTAGGGAGCGAGAAAGAAACAAACATTCACCCCCTGGAAAAGAGAAATGAATGAAGACCTGTCCCCACCCCGAGTCTCATTTCGAAGATGAGAATTGGTAGTGGGTTCTATTTAAGGGCTCGACAGTTCACGGGAGTTTTGCTTGAAAAAAGACTACAGCACCTGGCCCAAACAGCTGGGGTCAAGAGAAGGGCTGGTAAATGTTACATATAACTGACATCTAGCTTCTGTAAAAACAATCTAATGCACCATTTTAATGTTAAGATCAAACCGTTTGAAAAGTTTCTTAAACCCTTTGACACACATTGTGCTCCCAGCAACACCAGTGCAACTTGTTGACTCTACAGTCCATCGAGGTCTACTGGAGTAACTGAGCGCAGCTGATACACACACACGGACATAGATATCCAATGTGTCACCTAGGGAAGTGCTGAATTCTCCGTCACTGGCCATCTTTATATCAAGATTGGATGTTACTTTTTAAAAGGAATGTTTTAGCTCAGTGGGCTGAAAACAGGAATCACTGGGTGAAATTCTACACCCCGTGTTATGCAGGATGATCTGTTCTGCTGTTAAGCTCTGTGAATCTGTGTTACCATGTTAAAATATTTTGTTTTTTCTCCTGCCAGGTTTGGAGGGTGGCAGAACATTTTTCAATGCAGTGAAAGAAGGAGACACAGTGATTTTTGCAAGCGATGATGAACAGGACCGTATCCTGTGGGTCCAAGCCATGTATCGGGCCACCGGCCAGTCCCACAAACCTGTGCCACCGACCCAAGTTCAAAAGCTTAATGCTAAGGGAGGAAATGTGCCCCAGCTAGATGCCCCAATCTCTCAATTTTGTAAGTAAATAAAGTTCTCCTAGACAGCAGAAGTCTCTGATGGAAAGAGTTTCTGCACTGATGTGAATAAATATTCGGACACAAAATTCCAACTTTTTGAAATATTTTTTTGTGATTTCTAAGCTGCTTTTACATCAGTGAATTCATAACCAGTTAACCTTGTGTTTGACCCACAATCAAACCCAAGAAACAAATTATGTGGGGAAATTGTAAAACGAGTATCTTAAAGTGCAATACTTGATACAAGAGAGATTCTGGGAGAAACATTTTCAATAGGGCTAAAGCCCAATCTCCTCTTTTGCGGGAATGCTTTTCCCATCCACGAGAAGAAAGTCACAGGTCCAGATCAGCAAACTTGATTTGCACCTGAGGTCGGGTACCTAGAGGTGCAGGTGCCCAGATTTACACCCACAATTCAATTGCACATTCAAAAACATAGGTACAAATTGTGAAGGTGGAAAACACACCCACAAAAGGAGGCTCCCTGTTGAAAACTTAAACTATGGGAAAGCATATAGCATTTTTAATAGGTTGCTTTTACAGATCTGGTAGATGTGAATTTTCATCTTATAACTCTTGATTATCTGCACACGCTGTGTGTTTGTTTATAGTTTGCTTAATTTTATATTTAACATGATTCTTTTTTTCTTCTCACTATGATTTGATTTTAAACTAAACAAAAATTCCATTATTTAAACAATCATAAGAAGCCAACACAAGTCAAAAAAGATGAATGAGGTGGATATTTTTTTGGGAACAGATCTTAGTACCACCTTTCACAGCTCTTAATTGTATCTCGCTTTAACTTCAACAAGAATTATTCATGTGCATCAAGAAGAGACTGAAACCATTAGGTAAAATAAGGAAAAGACCATAAATTCCTCAGGAAATTCTTCTAATTAAATCAACTTTACATTTAAAATTGCAGAGCCATTAAAATAGTATCCATAGAACTGTAATTGTTTCGAATATTTTGGCATGATCAAGGAATTTAGAACTATATTTTCCATAAATGGTGACATCTATTTAGGGTTAAGATAATTTGGGCTTTTTTTAAGAAAATCAGGATTTAATATACTAGTCTCAGGATTTAGAAGAACTATATTTCCAGTCCCCACAGAATACAGTTGTGGGACATGTAGGACATGTGGGCTATTGGACCTCTTTTACTATGCTTCATATGCTTGCATATTTTGGACTCTTCTCTGCACCGCATAGCTCGTGTCCCCTTACAACATGAATGAGAACATAGCATGGTACACCCTGGTCAATGCATATTAAGTGTTTTCCTTTCTGTGGTCCTGCTCCTGACCTTACAGAGTCAAAATTCCCATTGACCTGCAGGGTCATTGACTTAACTAAGGACTGAAGGATTGGACCCTAGAATGGCATGGGGCCATGAAAGAAAGTATAGATAACTGGCTAAAAGGAGCATCTTACACGGAGGGAGATTTAACCCACACGGCTAGTGCTTATTCAGTAGGTCTGTCTGGGGCATGGTGATCTTGGTGCAATCACAAGGATCATATTTTCACCCACTTGAATTGTTTGTCAAAAGGTTTTTCAAAATCCCATCCTCCTTGCATCCGTTTGTGGAGCAACACTTTGTTGGTCAGTAGCCATTTTCATAAGTGTCAAGTATCTGCAGCAAGGAAGAGGGATGAAGCAAGGAGCTGAGTGTGGCTCCCTTATGCTAGGGCTGGTTCAGTGCCAGGTCTGGCACATTATAGGGCAGCCTCAGAGCTACTAGCTGGTAACATCCTGTAAGGGGCTGCCTGTTAGCATGATTGCTATAGACTGGCAGCACTCCGGACACACCCCTTCTCTTCCCAACGTAACCCTATCCCAGACCTGGCATTAGAGCTGGCGATGCCAGCCAAGGAGTCTTTTGGGGGGAGGGAATCTGGGGGAGGGAATCTGGCCCATGTCTTTGCAGGTCCCCGTTCTCAGACACATGTATCCTTAACAAATGTACACTATTCAGAGGCATTTGCAGTAGGCCTTTCCCACAAACTTACAGGGACTGAAGACAAAGACTATCAAGTGGTGTAACTAAGAGCCACACTCTGCCCATGGTCAGGGCCCGCATCCTGTCCTGTGTGACCTCAGCATGCGCAACCAAGGGGCTGAGTAAGCAGTACTGTACCCACTGTACTTATAGGTAAACTGAGATGGAGAGAGGTTCAGCGATTTGCCTGTGACTGAGTGGCAGGGTCAGGAACAGAACACAGGAGTCCTAGCTTCTTCTAACCATTACACAACCCTCCATCAAAGACTTGGGCCGCGCCCCTTTATTCTCCCATGCTCCGTATATTCCTGTATACTATCCATACATAAAGCTGTAGAAACTCCACAAGTCTGAACTTGCACTTTCCTTCTCATTCTTCCACCGAGGCTGGGTTCTCTCCTCCCCCTCCCACCTCAAGAAGCCAGGATCTGAAACCCCTAAACTCATCCTCTGTGATCAAGCAGAGTAAAGAGCCAGCCATGCAGAGCCCTCTGTTCTTCTCAGGTCCTTGGTCCATCCTCACCAGCTTAGAACCAGAAGCCTTTGGCCTCTACGCTACCACCAAGACTCGTTAGCAGAATGGTTTCCACACAACTTTTTCTGTTATTGGAGCCCCTTACTGCTAAAGTAGCTAAAAATCTCATCAAGGGGGTCATTCCAAAGTGCAGAGTCTGGAACCCAGACAAACTTCTGCTTATTTCTTCCACGGTATCTAGATGAACGGGTCCTCCTACACAAGTGACTAGGGGAAAGAGGAAAACATGCCAGAGCCCAGATTCATCCACGCATTTCAGAGGCTCTCTGCTGATGGCAACAGTAAGGAACTAGGACCAATAGCTTATATTTGTATGCCTGTCTGTATATCAGTGTATGTTCTGTGGACAAAATACTGTGCTCGTTTAAAAGATCATTGGGTAGTAAAATACATGCAGCTTAAGTCATAAAAAGCAGAAGAGAGTCCTTCATGCACACATGATGTTCATACAGTCAAGTGTTTTGATTATAGATAGAGATCTGGATTAAATCTTTTAAATTCTAACAAATTAAGTATTGCATTTTAAAAGGGGTTTTGGTTTGCTGGGGGTGGGTTGTTTTATTTGTTTTGTTGCCTGCAGAAAGGTAAGGACTATTGTTAAGCACTGTATTCTTGTGCATTTAACTATATACCTTGCAGATCTTAGTTTTTCTTGCTTATTATAGTGTAAAGGTCTTGGCAAATGAAGCACTTGCAAGAAAGTAAATGTTAAAGCCATTTCTCTATAAGTTGTTTTGTTATTGCTTTCATGGACAGAGTAAGCTGCTTAAAGATGGTAAAACTGTTTTCTGTTATACACACACACACACACACAAATCCAACACTCCAGTCTTGTTATGTAGCTGTCTGTTAAACAGAAACTTGAGAACAACACATTTTGCAGTGGGGAAACTTGGGAGTAATACTGAATTCATTTGGTTCCCACCTAATTTGACTTAGCAAATATAAACTTTATGCATTACTCAACTTGTCTTCTAACTGGCTAGCAACACTTGACTTTGAAATAAACAAACAGCTCTAAGCAAGGGGGGAGTGTATTTTTTGTGCAATTTAAATATTGGAAAAAAATAGATCCTGCTATTCATTAATTTGTGTATGACTCTACAATCCCTTTTACGTGGGTGAAACTGCACCTGTGAGACTGAGAATTTCTGCTTTTTTTTATTGTTGTTTTGCTACAATTTAGAAAAATAAAATACACTAACACAAAGCTCTACTTGTTCTCAAATATTTGCATTTATAAGAGAAAAATCCCAAAGCCATGCTTGTTTACTGTTGAAATGATGTACAGTACTGTAGTTAATAATGCTGCCAAGATATATTACACCCTTTGGCAATATATTAAGCTTCATAAAAGTGGTCACTTGTATGGGAGTACCAATCTTTGTCCATTCTATGTCAGTAGTACATTAAACCCCCCAAAAATCATACTCAGCTTTCATTTTTTGAAAAAAATTTCTTTTAAACGTTAAAGATTGGTCAGTAATTGTTTTACATACCACTTGTGATTATACTTCATTTTTAATGTGTGTTATATTTAATGGCTGTTAACCACATCATATACCAAGAGTTGGCTGTTTTGAGATTGTAATTATTTGTTCCAACATAATAAATGGCTAGGTTTATTGAGCTTCATAAGAAATTTTCAGCTGTAAGTGTCGTTGTTCTTTTGGGGGATTTTTTTAAAGTTTTCCTTTTCATTCTTTGCTTGAACCCAAGTACTTTAGCGCTAGGTTAGGGTTCCTGTCTGCTTTCCTGAGCCTTGTTGCTAGTCTTTATGTTATTCTGGTTTGTTCCTTCTTACCCTGCTAACTTCTAGCTGGACTCAAGGGTAAGTGCTTCCCTGTAGCTAGCACAGCTCAGATAATCAGACTAGATTATCTGACATATGCAATGTGCTTATTTTTCACTTAAATCTTTCTCATGTTTAGATTTTGTAGTAAAACTTTCCATGTTATTTTCCTGAATTTAGGTTTGAAATGTAAGTTTCCATACTGAAATTAGGATGCATGTGATGTTTGCATAATTGCCTTCTCTCCCTGGCTTTCACATTGGCATCAAGTGATCCTCTTAGTAAAGCCAATCATTAACATTTCCTATTTTTCATTCCAAGACGTAAATATTAATTAACATCACAATAAATCTGTAAATAATGCCTTTTTTTGTTTCATGGAATTTACATCTAGTTGACTGCTTAATGCCTGAAAACAGATCATTTTGCACTCTATCATTTTTTTCCGTTCCAATTATTAGCATGGTGTAGTGCACCAGCAGTGTGGGGGTAACCATGGACACCTCAAAGAATAGAAAGGTAGGGTAGTAAACCTGAAGAGGCCTAACTGAGCAAGACAAGGTGTGCTTCAAAGAAACAAATCTCAAAACAGAAAGACATTCCTTGCACATCCAAGCATGAGTCTTCATGGCTTGACAGTTTCTGATCATGTAAAATCAAGAGTGGGTTATTCTGAAAGCAAACTGTAGCTCTTTGTTTACTCTAGATATTTCCAGACAGGAAAGACAATCCACTATGAGTTAAAATAGTTTAGTCACAGTAGGGACTCTTCCTATTCCCAAAAACAAATATACATGAATGTTTAGCATGTGGTCTCAAATGTCATTCTTCTATCAAAGAAATGCTTTTTTAAATATAATAAATTAAGAAAATTGCTATAAGAGCTTTTTATCCTCTTTTTGTTATTTTCCTATAAAGATACTTATTTAAACAGAAAGATAATAGTTTAAACTTGTGGAATACAAATGTTTTCCTCAGTTATTTGTTCAATCTTAAATAAAATATACACTGTACTAATTCTTTATTCATGTTTAAAATGCTGTTCCTCAAACACATGGTGAGTGCACACTTTACTTAAGAGGGAGTAGAAGCTGTTGGTTATGAGAGCTGGCAAATATGTATTTGGAGTATTCTGAATGCAATTATGAGAAGGAGCAGGTGGTATCTACCCTCCTGAGCATTAAACAATACTCCTTTTTTTTTCTTGCATAAATGTACCCCCAGGTTGCAGGCAGAATTTCTTTACCCCTTCTTACCCCTTTACTACTTTTTCTTTTCTTTTGTCTTTTAACATTTTTTGGATGTCTGATGAGGATTCTGATCCAACTTTGCCACACAATGTTGACTTGGTAGAAATTAAGGATTTCAACACTTTTTAAAGAAAGAAAGAAAGAATGTATGAATTTGGGTCTGATGTGCTTTAATTGCTTTTTTTATATATATATATAAAATAAATTTTATATATATCATGAGAACACTGTGTCTTCTTGTATTGTCAACTTGCAGATGCTACATTGCAGGAATGCAGTATTAAAATATTAATTCACTTCTCACATAACTTGCATGAATTTAAAATAAACTATAAATCACTTTTTTGTGCTTTAAAAAGCATGAGTGACTTATTAAAAACAGTTGACTATTTCCCCATAATTAAATTCAAAATATTTTTAAAACAGTTAAAAAAAACATATTTTATTCCTAGAATTAGCTTTTCTCTAAAATCTAATTTTTACTTATTCTGTGAACCACTTGGTTTTATCACATATTATAAACTGTAATTCGCTTAACTACTGAACCTTGGATAACTTAGATTTCATTTCAAGATGTAGTATAATTAATAATTAACAGTAAAATGCTTTACTCACTATTAAATCTTTAAAATGAAGTTTTAAAATATGTTTTCATATCCAGTAGAGGGAAAAGTAAAACCAAGTAAGGAAAAGTGTGACAGAATATTCTCATTATTTAAAACAGCAGGAACAATACTGAAAATGAGCTCTTGTAACTTCGGGCTTGAAGGTAACTTTATTCACCTGAGTAGTCCCATTGCTCTCGATGGGTTAGGTGAGTAAAGCTACATGCATAAGTGTTTGCAGAGAGGGGCATAATCATGGTAAAATTTGAAATATTAATTGGATTGACTTTTGATCAGTGACAACGTTATATCATACATAAAGAGGAAGGGACACAAAAAGCATTGCCAGAAATTCAGTAAGAAACAACAATATGGTGCTTTAAGTCCTATTTTATTTATTTATTTATTTGACTAGAACACTAGCAGCGTGAGCTCGTGTTTTCAGTTCTACAGATTCAAGCAAAACTCAGTTCCTAGGCACTTTCTTTTGGTGTTTTGTTAACAAGTAGTCATTCTGCGAGTCTCTGTAAGTTCTGTTTAATCTATGAGACCATGGAGAAATTTAGCTGTTCCTCAAAGCATGCAGTCAACTGTGTGGCACAACACAATGGGCAGGGAGTTCGCCTGCAGTTCTGCTTGCCCTCTCTCCCACTGTTGTGCATAGCTGAAGAAGAGTTAAGTTACTGAAAAACTTAGCGTTGTAGTCTGACCATGCCAATAAAGACTCTTCTAGAAATATCTGTAAATGAATAGCTGCCATCAATCATTGTCATTCCTTTATTTCATGTCTCCTGATGAGGTTGACTAGTGTCATTGTTTGTTACCGTCCAAACCACATCTTCATTCTTGTAATGTCAAGCAGATATGACAAGTACACATTTTCCAGATGAGTAAGATACAAAGTCACCTTTTAATTTACAGTTTTATAAACAAATGTGTTGTAAAATTTACTGGATGTTCAGTTGCCCTTGGTACTCAAACAAAGTCACTCATTACTGAAAATAAATAATTTGGAGTCAGAAATTCTTACAATAAAATGGCTACCCATAGCCTTTTATAACAAGAATTCTTTTATGGAGCTTGTCCCCAGTTGTGAACTGCAGCAGTCTTAACAGAATCTGCCTAAATTCTTACTGTAGCAAAAGACACCAGGGGGGAAAAAAAACACAAAACAAAAACACAAATAGCAAGAAAGAGATGTTTGACCTTTTTGTCTGTTGCTTTCAATTGACTGTCGTAAATAACAGAAGGACTGCCCTAATAGAACAGAGTGGTGGGGCATTTTTTTCCTTTTTTTTTTTAATATATCTATGTCTTACTAACATTGACAGATTTTTAAGACTGTGACTTCAAACATATATACAAAATATGTGTTTGACAGAGAATCACAGTAAGGATAGCTAAGGCAGACAAGATAGACATGCCGGTTTTTTGTAATGCTACAAGTAGAATAAAATAAAATTGCAATGAGAGAAATGTATTAAGAAGGGCAATCATGTAAATTTCAGAGTTTAGCATTAAAGGCGACAGCATATAGTTTTCAAGAAAGAAGGTTAATAGAGTTTGTGATGCCAGTATAACTTTACTCAGTCTAAGATGTAAAACAACTTTTTTTGGGCTGTAGCATAATTTTGTCTTGGGGCCTTGAATAAAGAAGTGCCAACTAACTTGGCAAAGCACCTTGGAAAGGGATTGTAAATTACAGAAACAGCACGTAACACTCTCTCTTTCTTTTTATTTAATTATCATTGTTATAAGAACAGATTAGAGTCATAAGGCCAAACAACTGATTTATTAAAAGTGTCTACAAATTATATGTACAATTTGGGTGTGAGTTTGAGCCATCTACCTTTATTTTGTAATTTGCTTAAAAGCACGTTCAGATGGTACAAACTGTTTATTTGGAAAGATGACTGTTTTATATAAAAAAAATCATTATTTTACATGAAGATGTAGTTGTTACTTTAAAATCTTGAATGCCTGTCTGAGGCGGTTGGGGCAATGTATTTATGCTTTGCTTTTTCCTAGATAGGCAAATGTTTTTGTATAATTGGCTTCTAAAATTCAGCTTTAGGAATAATTTTTTTAAAAAATCAAGATACAAAAACAAATTGCAGATTGAGTGGTGCATTTATTTTGTAATATAAAATAATTCAGTAAGCGAAGGCAAGCTTAGTGTAGGGTTGTAATTATTTTATCTACTGAGACATATCCTAAATGGTCGAGAGAATTCTGAGCAGCTAGACCAGTGCAATATTTTTATTTAAGTTAAATATGTGTGTGTGTAACATGCAGTGGAATCATTTTCCAAAGACATCTCCAATTCAAACCCCATTTGATTTTCATGAAAGACCTCCTCTTGAAAACATAATTTCCTCATTTCTGAATTTAGATCCAAGATGGTGGTTTGTGTGTACCTAACTCTGCAGTCCTACTACACAAAACAACTACAGAACATGATGAGTGGTTTTGTGGAGATGAGAGCTGCAGCACTGAGCCATGATGAGGACTGCTGTCGTGAAGCTTACTTTCTGTGCCAGAAATGGTCACATTTTAAATAATTTTAATGAGCAGAACTCATGCAAATTGCCCTTCTTTGGAATACATCTTGGTCAGTCAAGCTCATAAAATACCATGTACGGTAACTGTCTCTTCATGCGGTCATTTTGAGCCAGTGAGATCTTTGGGGTAATAGAGTGGATTTCAAGTGGGTACATACTTGGGAGCTGGGTAAGGCATTGCTTTGCAAAGACTAGTTAAAGTAAAACTGTCTTTGCGTTCAATTTACCACAGTGCAGTGGACTTTGGCAAGAGCCTACTGATCACTTAACTTCATGGGCTGTGCCTAGGGACCTGTATGGGTCCTCTGCTGTCGGGTGTAGATTGCTTATAAACTTATATTTGATCAGAGAGGTCTCAAAAATCATGAGCAGATCCTTAGCTCCATTGAAGTCGGTTAAACTATGAGATTAACACAATCTGAGGATCTGCCCCATGTCCCCTTCGTGAACAGAAATTGAAGGGTATCCCAGATGAGTGTGAAAGGGAGAAAGTAGCAGTAATTTATAGTTAAATATTTTCTAGCAGATCAGTTTAAAGAGGTTCAACAAAAAAAGAGGGAAATGGCCCTTAAAACTTCCAGTTGGGTTACTCAAGGCTGAGAAAGTATCCTCTTTGCTGAACAACAAGATTGACAGTGCACTCTGGCTCATAATTGAAAAGTAATAAAATATCTGAGCAGAACTGGCAAATTAAGGCCTCCAGCCAGTTTGTCAGCTTGCAGTCTACTCTAGGGAATTTGAGAGCAGCAATCTATTAAAAAAAGCCTTGATATATCTGTTAAAATTGTAAAGCTATTTTATGGGCACTAGAATGTGGAATTGAAAACAGCAGATACAAAACCTTTAGTAGTGTATTCATATTAATCAAATCGATCTTGGCCCAGAGGGACAGAGAGGATGGGGCATAATCTGTCAAAATAGATAGAAACCAGCCTATTGGTGTGTTGATAGTGTGCTACAATGAGAGACCCAAGCTTGGGGTGCACTTTAGATCCTATGCCATAGGCTGGTGGAGACTAAAATGTGTCATGGAGGTGATGCGCTAATTCTCCGTGTTGGGGAGGCTGCCCCACCCCTCAGAGCCAACACACACACACACTAGCTAATTCGTAGGCAGCATCAACTCTAAATGGACCTGCTGTTTCACCTCCATGCTGGATGCATGGCGTCACAGAGAGGGGGAAAACCAGTTGGGGGTAAGGTAAGAAGCAGATAGATGGCAAATGGGAATCTTTATGTTGAACAAAATAGAAAAAATTAGCCCCAGTACTGTAGAATACGTTCTAAACCACAATGGCTGTTCAGCAGATTTCTAATCAAAATGGTTACAAGCTCCTGCTGAATTAAGTATTGCTCACAGTTAATTGAAATGTTACATTTTGAATCAATGTTGTCATTCTGATGGGCAATGCTATCAAGATATTTAACTGCAGAATAGCGAGAAAAACGTAGACAGTGCCTTCTATAATAGATGTAATATCTATGGGTTTAGACATTCCCAAGACATCTTGTAAAATGACACCATCTTTCATAGGTTAATTTTAAATATTTAATTAATCTTATATTTAACTGAATACTTTGCTTCCATTTAAGTCTTACTTTTTTTTTTTTTTAAGTTGCATATTTTTGTGTTTTATAGGAAAGGGTTAGTTTGGTTTAAAAACAAATATAAATACCAAATTATTACTAAGAAACACTAAATTTTAATTTACTGTGGTTTTGTGCTCTTTCAGCCTCTGTAATTGTTTCAAGACCACACAGTTCCCCTAGGACTTGTAAACAGAGTGAGATTTAAACCCTGCTCTATTTGTGAGGGATTTGGCGAGAACCCATGTAGCAGGAAACTTGAGTAAATGCAAAAGGAGAGTGAAAAGTGTCTTTTAATTCAGTCGTTCCCCATAGAACAAAGCTACTGCCTAGGCATCCCTTCTTGGCCACACCTACACTGAATATTTTGTCTTGTTTCCACTGGTGAATTTACTATAATTTTAGTTATATATGTTGAGATTAATTAGTTAGCCCCTAGAAGTTTGTGCCGGTAGACGTCACCCACATCAGAGAAGTGTGAAGACGTTGAGGCTATTAATTCACAAAAGATGGCAGCTCATAATCCTAGCAGAGTGAATTCTGTCTGTCTGTTGAAATGGCTAACTGAATCTGCACGCTATCAGGCTACTTCCTCCGTGACAACAAACTACATCTCAATTTAACTTATCAGCAATGCTTAAATGAGCATCTTTTTATTTCGTTGAGGTAGCATTTAAAAACTGTTGTAAAAAAATCTGAGATTGGGAGAGACAAATATTGGCATTTTGATGCAAAAATTATAGATGGTTTTATATCTAGAAAGCCTAGTAAATTTAGAGAAATTGCTACAGACATAACTTTACTAGAATGGCAGAATCTATTATATAATTAATCTCAAATAACTAAATAGGAGTTAATTTACTTTTGCAAGCCAAAAATCTGTTAGCTTATTGTGTTTTGTAAGATACAGAATAAGTTATTGGGTTTGTGTTCTGTTTTTAAATACAGAATAAATGCACTATAATGAGCAGTTGACAAGATGTTAATTCTAAAAGCTTTGGCCTGAATGCAATAAGATAGTCAAAATGTGATGCAAGTTGACAATGGGCGGTAAAGAATATATTTTTGGGAAATAAAAATTAATGGCAATATAGGGGAAGAGAATTATTTAGCTTTCATGCTTCATGGTGTATATTTTTCTCTCTCGTGTATATGTCAAATAAAATGTGCTATATTTCTCTAAATTGTGTCTTTCTCTATATGTATAAATGAACAGATGCAGATAGAGCTCAAAAGCATGGCATGGATGAATTTATCTCTTCCAACCCCTGTAACTTTGACCACGCTTCACTCTTTGAGATGGTTCAGCGCCTCACTTTGGACCACAGACTTAATGATTCGTATTCTTGTCTGGCAAGTATATTCTTTGGTCTATAGTGATATAAACACCAGGAAAGAAAGTCAGAGCTAGTGCAAGTGGGTGCTGCTCCCATGTTGTCTGAGGAGTTGTCCCTGCTTTTGCCAGCTCTGAATTTTGTCCCCCAAAGGTATTTGTTTTTAAGAGGCAATAACTTACTGTTCTACTGCAGTAGCGATTTTGTGTTATAATTTATATTCACACTTTTTATAACGTTAGCGCCTGCAAAGGCAAACTCACAGCTGGGGAAATATTGTAGACTGCCGCAATGATATTTTGCAGTTTGCACCATTGCCCTACAGAATTTTACAGATGACGGTACGGGAGAAAAATCAATAGGTATGGTCCCATCGCCCTTGTCAGTGGAGTTACACCAGAATACATGTGCCCCAGTATTTGTATGTACTTATGAGTCGGGTTCCAAGCAGCTAACAGTTTGCTCTGTCTGAGAAGTTACCAAATGTTGGGCATGATCCTGTAATCTGTATTCATTCAGGAGTCCTATTGTCGGGATCACTCACATGAGAAAGGATTGCAGGATCTGGTACCACTGATTCAACAGAAAAAAATATTAAGATTGTCCAAATATGACTTGTCATCTTTGTTATTTGGCTGCACAGCCCTCAGCCCAATGGGCCCCTGATCTTTGATTGCGGTTCCTTGGTTCTACGATAATACAAATAAATACTAATGTACAGGAGTTGTACAGTGGATTTCTAGAATGAACAGTAACTTACAGTGTTTGAAATGCTAGAAGAGCCAGAGCCCTTAGAAGTCAGTGGGAGCCTTTCCATAGGCTTGAGTGGTCTTTGTATCAGGCCCAATATGCAGATGGCATTCTAGAGGGGTTAGATCCTGATCCCACCTGAGTGTACCCTATGCCAAGCAGCAGGAAAAGTTGGGTCTCCCATTACAAATGATGCACGGAAGTCTCAGTAGAAGAGTTAACTCTGCAAGTAGATGGAATGTTTGGTGTGCCAAAAATCTTCACCTTCTACCAAAGGCATAAGCTCTGAAATTGAGCTTGTATTGTACTTTCTTGTATTGGAAACAAGTGATACTCCTGTAAACCACCCAGAGGTTGTCATTAGGATTAAACATATTTTTTTCACCTAGCCAGTACCTCTACACCACAGGGCTCTCTTGTATTTTGTCAGTAACCTATACCCATCTTACCGCATCCAGGAACTCCTCTTCTGCAATGAACTAAGAGTATGGTAGATAGACTCACAGCTGAGGGAGAAGCATAGAAGCCATTACTGACAATGTCTCTCTTCAAGAGGAAAGCTGCCAGCCACACGTATTATTAAAGAGGTGTCTGGGCCCTTGCTTAAGAAGCCACTAGAGCGATAGGGCTCGTATAAGCACCAAGGCACATGGATCTTTGGAGCTTAGTCTCATCATTTACCATCCTGTCTCAAACCTCCCCGTTTTAAGGAATGTGGTGATGGACCCTTTCTGACCACACTTGGATTCCACAGGTTTCTGTCCTTCCTTTCAGTGTGGCTTCACACCTGGCTGTCGAACTGTGTTTACCTCAAAGATTGATTTACTTCATAAAAAGGGACTGTGTTGACCTTATTAGCTCCGTCAGCAGCTTTTGATGCCATTGGCTGTAAGGTTTTGTTGACTTGTCTGGGCAGTGTTGTCAGAATGGCTCTTCAATAGCTTCCCCCTTTTCTTTCCAAATGGTTCCAGAAGGGTGATGGGCAATGGCTCTTCCTCCTATAAGACTTCAGTGTGCAGGGTGCCGCAGAATTCTTTGTTTGTCACCTCTGTTGTTCAGTGTGTGCGAATGTTGACTGTCACTGCAGAAGGAGGTGGTGAGAAAGACAGACAGAGAACAATACTCAGTTTTGTCCCCTTTCCACTGAACCCAGATTCCACAGTCTCCCAGTCTTCTAGGACAGGTATCTGTATGAAAACAACCTGGCTGTGACCCATTTCCGATAAGACAGAAATGATGCTTGTTGGCACAGAGACGCATTTAAGGAAAAGGAGCAGGAGTGTTGCCCGTGCCATTTATTGAGTGCATCTACCCACCGTTCACCAGAGGATACACGGTTATGGCCATGGGGTCCTCTTGCTACTGGATTTTCAATTAGGAGAGCTGCCTGTAATCTTCTGGCCAGGAGACTGCAGCTGTACCTCCCTAATGTTGAGCTCACGGAAGTACCCATGCCTGTGGTACCTTCAGCTTGGACACTTGCCTTTTGCTTAGGGGTACGCTTGAAATTTTACACAGAAACTGGATGCCTCCATTCTCCCCCTATGGAACATGCTCCCTGCATGGCCCGCTTCTCCCAGGATGCCCCTGCAACCACCAAATCCCCACAATGCACCACACTACTCAGTCAAAAAGAGATTGTGTTACATAATGGGAAAGGCAGTCTACCAGGAATCCCAGACCATTGGCGACAGTGAAGGGCCTGAACTACAACTCCCATAAGGCAATTCACCACAATAGGATTTAATGTGAAACCTATTTGAAACTAAATTTTTTTGTTTGTTTGTTTTCTCAATGGAAAAATAGAAAAATTTCAGCAGAATCTAAGTCCCATGGAGAGTTTCAATTTTGCAGAAACTCCATTGTCCATTAACAAAAAATGTAAACTGTTCATACGGAAAATTCCTGAGCACCATCTCTATAACTGATGCCAAGTGTGCCCTTTCCATTTCCTGAGTGGTGCCTGCTACCCTTAGCATTTCTGTCTAGGCTTCTCATTCGCTTCTGGGTGCAATTCGAGTTGTTGCTGATGAGAATCATTAGAACGCTCAGTGGTCTAGAGTGCAGATACATTCGGTCACGTTATACCCCATCACAGCAGCCAAGGTCAGCTGGGAGACCTTCTGACAGTTTGAACGCTGCATGGCTGGCCTGAGGTGTGAGGCCCAGACATGTACACTCTGGTGCACAAGGCAAAAACCCAGTAGGGGGCCAGGAGCTGCCTGAGGGTGTGAGGGAATGCATGTAAAAAAGCTACCAGTCTTTCAGCAATGTTTTCTACAAATCCAGGATCCTATGCTGGGGCTGGACAGAGAGCAGCATATGCTACCACTTTGCAGCCCCTGCTTTGTAGCTATACCAGAAGAGGAACAAAGGAGAAAGCTACCACCACCACATGCCTCTGTACTCCGTTCCCCACTGTTTTTAAAGAAATACAGCTTTGCTTGGGAGTAAGTGCTTTTCCTCTCCCAGTTCTGCAAGGGTTCTTTCCCCCTCTTGCTGGATTGGAGGAGCCTGCTGCCCAACCTACAGCTGTTATGGGAGGACACCCCATTTGTCGTCCTCCTGACTGCCACGCATCCACTTTGATTTGGGGAAGACAACATCTTCAGACAAGTGGGCCCCTCTTCAGTGCCCCATCTGAGCTCTGGTTTTGGAATCGTCAGCTAGGGAATCGTGTTATGAGGTTGTGCACTGAGTCCCTGTAAGACTCTTTCCAGGGTTTCTGTCATTCTGCTGTGGAAGAGGCTGCCCCCAGCTACAATGCTCAGCGTCTTTCCTCCTGTCATGCCCAGGAGTCTGGGATGCTGCTCTGAAAGAGAGAGCAAGCAGCAGCAGTTATGGAATAAAGAGCAGCCTCCGGAGCTGCAGGCCGTGAAAGGTTCATGAAACTTCCACAGGCTTCACAGCCAGGGAACCAAGTCTGGATAACTCCCTGGGCCCAATCCTGTCATCTTTTTCCCGCCATAACTCCCTGGGTGAAATCCTGGCCCCATTGAACTCAATTGGAGTCTCTTCTCTGACTTCAGTGGGGCCTGGATCTCTCCCCACCTGAAGGATCAGATCCATTGTAGGACATTCATTGCATTGCTACGACATCAATCGTAATCGTGGCAGCACCTCCTGCTCGGCCTGGCTTCAGGCTAGCCACTGCCTCAGGATCCCCCAGCCTTCCAGCCTGGTTCACTTTCAGTTGTGACATGGGCATCTGGCTACACCATTAAGGAAAAAGTCCACTCCTGCCAGGGTAGCCACACCCAAAACAAAACATCTTCCGCCCAGTCTCAAGCTGTCTCTCCTTCCTGAGGGTCTGTCTTCTCTCTTCAGCCTCTCCTGGGCTCATTTGAGACCATCCCTGCTCTCTCTTGAGAGTCACTGCTCAAGAGAATCATAGAATTGTATGATTCTATGATTCTCTTGAGCAGTGACTCTCAGCACTTCCTACCTGGAGTCTCCCTTCTCTCTCTGGCACTCCTGCAGGATTCTGTCTAATCTCCACCCCTGACGGGGTCTGATTTACCACCTGACCTGCCTGTCATGTGACTTTGCCCATTTTCTCTACCTGGGGAAGATGAGCTAAGTGTGCCACAGGTGGGGCTGACCACAGTCGCCCCGTGACAATGCCTCAAAAGCCACACATATATCTTCCAAGTTAATTCTTATCCTCTCTTCTGCTTTCCTCTTCTACCAAGTCCTCAGTTTTGCAGCGGGGGTGGGGAAGGAGAGGAGGATAAAAGATCAACATATGTAACAAAGGGAAACAGAGAAAGACAAGGAAATTGACTTTTACCCTGGGCTCAAGGACCAATAAAGACCAACTGAAACAAGGACTTCTACAGGCATCTCTTCTGCATTGTTCTGTATCTTAATTTTCTGGTGATTCCAGTAATAAAATGAACTGTATCTATTTCCTATATCTATGATTTTCCCCCTCATTATTTCAATGCTTTTTTCAATCTGTTTTGGAGTTGGCCCAACAAGGATGAGCAAATCCCTTTCTATGTCTTCTGACTGAGCTCTTAATTGATATTTCTTCAACTCTTTTCAAAGCAGCTATTTTGGCATCTAGAAAAGATTTGGTGTCATCTGAGTGGTAGAAAATATATTTTAATCTTTCACAGCAGCGTTGTTTCTAAGATGTAGCATTTGGGGTAGCAGATGGGGTGGCAAAGAAGTTGCCTATAGGGGCAGTGCACTGCCTCAACCACTCTCCCGCCCGCTGCAGGAACTTTTAAATTAAAAGAGGAAAGACTTTGCAGTTTGATGCATTCCAGAAATGTATCTTACCAATTGTTTAGCACCCAAATTTCCATATAAATATTGCTGGGTTTGCAGCATTTTGAAAGGGTTCTATAAGAAAATTCTTATTCTAGCTAATGACTTCACAGACTGGTGCTGAATGTTCTACCTTAGTTGTCCCCAAAGAGTCTAATCCGAGTGGCTCCTCACAGCAATGAGGGAAATGTGAATCTTCCGGTTCTAATACTGTAGAACCTTGTTTGTGTGTCTTTGGTACATTCCTGTACTTGCCAGATACGGAGATAAAAGTCATTACTGAATAATTATCTGCTCTAACCAGGGGAAGAGCATAATACAAATCTCCCCCACGACAGCGTTGTTAATATTTTGTGCTGTTTTGCTATACAAGTCTTTGGCTACCCTTAAAGATAAAAGAATTTTCTAACGATAAATACTGAGTCCTCACATTAACTAGAATAGTTGAAACATTTTTCAGCATTTTGAATTACATTTTTCTTAAATGTTACTCTAATGCTTTTTCATTGCAATTATCCTGTGTATTATTTGAGTTAGGAATGACAGGGCCCACTCCCTTGTCTTTTGCCAACCATTAGGTTTGCATTGTCTAGAAGAACAATGGAGCATTACATCTCCAAATCAAATAACTCTTGTGTTTAACAACCTCTATTTAAAATCAAGTCTCTTTATTTCTAAACAGGGCTGGTTCAGTCCTGGCCAAGTATTTGTGCTAGATGAGTATTGTGCACGAAATGGAGTCAGAGGCTGTCACAGACATCTCTGCTACCTCAAAGATTTACTAGAACGAGCAGAAAGCGGAGCTATGATTGACCCCACCTTGCTTCACTACAGCTTTGCCTTCTGTGCATCACATGTTCATGGCAACAGGTAAGGGATCATTTATATCTAGCAACTAAATGCCAGCAAGGGATGACTTTGTAAAATGTAGGTTTCCTTGGATAATGCACAACAATCCCCAACTTGTTTTCATACTGGATGTTTGGCAGCAGCTCTTCTGATGGCATAATTGGTTTGTTTGTTTGTTTCTTTACTTGTTCAAATGAAAGCAATAAAAATGTGCATACAGAATCCAAAATGATCATTTTTAACTTTTCTACTCAGAAAACTCCAAGATACACTTCTTGTTAATGTATATTTGGATGCCTAAC
Organism: Natator depressus; assembly: GCF_965152275.1. Lineage (NCBI taxonomy): Eukaryota > Metazoa > Chordata > Testudines > Cheloniidae > Natator > Natator depressus. Next base: position 4,705,266 of record NC_134240.1, on the reverse strand, counting down.
TGAAACCTGTATCATTGTCATACATGCATAAATGGATATAAAGAATGTATTACATTGATTTTAATTAATGTACTAGAGCATCCAACAAGTTACCACAGGTAGCATTTTCGCCAGTGCCTGAGTTCTACTTTCAAACGTGATTTAGGCACCTAGGAGCCTATATCCAATTGAAAGTTGGCTCCTAACTTGCTTAAGCATTGTTGAAAATTTCCCCCCACATCTTATTGTTGTTGCAGAGCAATTTCAAGTTCATAGTTTGCTTGTTTTCTTCTCTCAAATGTGGCAAACATACTGTGGCAAAAAGTGTCACTGTGCTACGTTTCCTTTTCTATATTGTTTTATTGACAGCTAGAGTAGCTGTTGCAGCTTCTTGCATTGAGGTTTTTTTCCAAGTTGCATTATATACTCTGAAATGTCGCACTCTATTCTGCATATGCTACTGAATAACAGAGTGTTACAAAATAATTATGTGTTTTTGTAAACTCTCCGTTAAACATCATCCAGAATTATGATACACATTGTCTGGATTTCATATTTTGAGACTGCCATGCGATACACAGTTAATTTTATATGTCTTGTCATGGAAACAGAGTTTTTAGATTCTTGTTTTCTTTTTAGTTCTGACTTTCTTTTGTAAGTTTGTATCTTTTGGTGTTTATTATTTGGTTTCAGTTTTGTTTTCTTTCATTTATTTTTTCATGCTTTCTTCTGCTTCTTTCACTTTTGTTGCTGGCTTTACCCTGTGCATTTAAACTCATCCCAACCATTCCCCAAAGTCAACAAATTACAGAGTTACTTGGTGGGTCACAACCAAATGCAGACGGCGAGGGGGGCAAAATGTTGAATCCCTCTGCCACTGAAGTGGAGACAAAAAAGGATTCCAAAAAGGAGTCCAAAAAAAGGAAAGATTCCAAATCCCAGCCGAATCCAGAGCCGAAAAGGTAAGAGAGAGAGAGAGAGAGACCAATGCACAGAATTGTATTCTGTAATATATAATAACTTTTCAATCACTGAGCACACTGGGCACTTCGCATTTACCATATTTACAAGGCTCTGAAGCTTTTGAAAAGGCAGATTTAATAATATGATAGTAAAAGAGCATCCAGCAATTTGGGGAACCAGTGAGTTTGTGATTTTTCAAATGTGTATTAGAAATAGAGTATTCAAAAATTACCTAAACAGAAATGAAACAGAGAGGATACCAGTGAAATAAGAGTGCCTGTCACTACAAGGTTATTAAGGGCAGTTCTCTGCTCTTTAATTCTAATTCCACTATCCACAGGATGCATTACTGCAGAAACCTAACTCTGTTTTGAGGATATATAGGGCCTGATCGAAAATACACTGAAGTAAATCGGAGCTTTGCATTTTACTTTAATGGACTTCGGATCATACTTTACAGCAGCCAGGGGTTCAGATTTTGATTTTCTTATTCCCATGTAACTCTGTTGATTCCAGTGTAACTGAGAGCAGAATCTGACCACTGTGTGTATGTCAACAGCAGGGACATATTAAACTTGCCAACTGTAGATTGCTATTCTATCCTGTTGTGTCGAGGGAATAGTAAATGGGGAGGGATGTGCTGAATTAAAAACAATGGGCAAGATGTGGCAAATCTGTTAACTCAGTTTTTTGTCTGCACAGTGCCTCGCACAACGGGGTCCCAATTTTGGATGAGGCTCTGGTATTATTGTAAGACAAATAATAAATAATACAAAATGGATATCTCTAAACAAGCTGGGTTTTTTAGTAACACTAGACTAGTCCCATACCATGGAATGATTGTGGTGTTAAGCTTTCTTTTGCTGTAACGAGACCATTTGCCATACATCTGACTGAGAAACCAAAGACTGAGTGTCTTACCTAGGGACATGTTATGTTCTCCAGAACTTGCCATTTTTGAGTCAAGACTGAATGTCTTTCTGACGCCTATGGTCTAGTTCAAACAGAAGTTATGGGCTTGATGAAGAAATTATTGGAATTATTGGGTGAGGTTCTCTGACCTGCGTTACGCAGAAAGTCAGACTGGATTGTCACAGTAGTCCCTCCTGGCCCTAAAAAAATCTGTAAATCTGTATCTTTAATTTATTATTATGGCTCAGACAGAAATCAGAGTATCTAAGTTCCTTAGATTCCTTGTTGTGATTCCTTTTTGAAAGAATATTCAGGCTATGTGCGTGATTTGTTTTAGAGCCAGGCTAGACTGACACAGCGGGGAAAACTGTTACTTATTTATGTGCTACCTAATCACCAATTACCAGTGTATTTGTGTGTATAAAGCCAGTCTATCTTTGACAGTCTTGTGGAAGTAGACAGTCTCCTTTTCCCACCTTTCGTTTGTTGCTTGTTTTCTTAGGTCTTACACCTGCAGTCTGTTCTACCTAAGCAGAGCCTTAGCTTATTGCAGAGTCAAAGCCTTACCTTGTAAGCTCTTTGGGGTAGGCATCATGTCTTGCTCTGTGATTGTACAGCACTTAGAACAATGGAAACCCATCTAGGCTTGGAACCTTTGAGCAATGTTTTACTAGAAATACTACTAATAATAAATAACATCATTATTTGTGCGCCCAACTCTTTGGGAAAAGGTATCATTTGAACATACACATTAAAATATATATGGTCAATATCTTTGCTATTTAACAAAAACATATTACTTTTGTCATAAATCCGGATATATTAATTGAACTTTCTTTAGAAACTGGACATTACGTCACTTTTAGAGGGCAAAAAAAACAACTGGTGGTTTAGCTTTCTCGGGAATGAGGTTGGCTGTCAGTCAGACTATGCCACTCCAGTCATGAAGGTCGAATAGAGAGAGAATTCTGTGTGGCTATCAATCTCCTATATTAGCAATAGACAGTGATGGAGCAGAGGTGGGTTGTCTGTTTGTATTGTGTTTGTGTCAGGTCAGACAGTGAGACAACAGTAGCTTGCAGTCAGTGAGAAAGTGCAGAGAGAATGTGATTCAGATGTTCAGGACAGCCTGAAGGTCGGGACTGACAGAATGACAGGCCATCATAGAGAAGAAACTAACTAGCTGCTGTCCAGGGTCCTGCTTCCTGAATACTGCCTTGTTATCTGATCAGTGTCAGTGCAGGACAGGAACAAAGCGGCTGCTGTTAAAAATACACCTCTAGCTTTGCTGTGACCTTATTGCCATATCATGTGAAATGGTCAAAAACTAATATGGGTGATATTTCCAACCACTACTGCAGTCTGTTTCCCCTTTACCTCGACCTTTTTTTTAAGGTGATGAGTTGTTAGACCTTTGAAAGCTCGAAATACCTACTCCAAAGGGACACTATAAATCATTGCCATCTGCATAGTAGAATCCATTAATTTCTCTGTTAATTTTACCCATACTTTAAAAATAAAAAAGCGACAGTTAATTGCAGTTTTTTATTCCAGGTTTTGCCTTCTGCAGACATCTGTATGCATGATAGATGGGAGTATCATAGATATACGTACCAATCATGACTGTGCAAAGCCTACTAACCCTAGTTACCATAACTAATTACAGTTCACTGAAATTAAGGAAATTAGTGATGGTACTTCTTCCCTGTACTTAAGGATGCAGCATTAGTGGATGCCTTAAAAAGTTCCACCAATTTGAAAGATTTTACCAGTTCTAATGGAAATCTGGTAGAAATCATTCAAATTGGTAGAGTTTTGTAAAGGCACACCCATTTGGATATATTTGCTTTAGGTACTTATGTGGGCCCCATGACAGTAGTATTGACCATCTCACAGTCCATTAATGTAATTATCCTTACAACACCCCATGAGACAAGGAAGCGCCATTATCCCTGTTTTGCAGCTGGATAACAAAGGCACAGAGAGACGACGTGAGTTGCACAAAGTTCCACAGGAAGTATCTGGTGAATCAGGGACTTGAACCCATGTCTCAAGCTGGTGCCTTAACCAGTGCACCATTCTACCTCTCCCTTTTTAAGCGTTCCCTACTTAGGGTTTTATTCCTTGACTACAAACACAGCTGTTGCTGATTGACCCATGTAAAAACAAAAAATGGTCTTTAAAAATTAAATTTGTTAGAGTGGGCAAAAAAATTGCTGCTTTTGTGGTTTTATATACCTTTTTGTCCTAGTATATTGAAAATTTAATTCCAGATTTGTGTAAAAATTAAGGACTGCATTAGTGGATGTTGAGCCCATCACCACTTGGACTTCATATTGAATCTGGTCCAAGTTGGTGGTGAGGGAACATTGTGATTATCTGGCAGCTGGTCAGTGATCAGTGTGAAATGAGCTGGTGTTCGGTCCAGTTTCTCAGTCCCATCACCAAACATCCACACGATCAATGATCTCACTATAATTTGCCCAGTTTTTGCACACAGGTGGATTGGTGCACTGTCCTTCCCATAGTCACTGTGTTTCACAAACACTAAATTCACTTTCAAAATGAAATCAAAATTGGCATCCCCTGCATCTGTTGCCTTTGCAGATTGTCAACTGTTGTCAGACTCCAGAACTATTACCGTTTTGAAGTAGTTTGTGGAACTTGTGGAATTAAATATCTGCATTACATTTTAGAGTTTTCTCAATTATGTCTCCTTAATATTTGGTTTATATCGCGCAACAAAAATTTCATAGAGCTGGTTGAAAAATGGGAAAGAGTTTTTTCAAATTTTTCATGAAAAAACATCATAGAAATTTCAAAAACTTTCAACCAGCTCCAGACATTCATAACATCTCTGTATGCTCTCTTTGGAGATTATATTTATTCTTTGATTAATCGATCCATAGTGGGCACTAACATGATATGTTGTATCAGAGGGCCATAGGTTAACAAAACCATACCACAGGTAATACCTCACTTTTTATTAATTCCTGGATCCATGTTTTAGCCAGAGCCGTAATAGGAATGTATTGACACAGAACATGTTATTGATGTCTTCAAAACATAGTCTGTTGTATAGGCTGAGATGATGCATTATGCCAGTGATCCACAGATAAATAGTATCGTGTTACATGCTGACATGATACATTGCCATGGGTATGCGAGAGGAAGATGTGCCAGCGAAGCATCCACGCAGTCCAAGCATGGTTCTGTGGGGATGCATGTTGCACTTGAGACGGAGTGAGCCATGACTCAGCTCTGCATATCCACAAAGCACCAAAGCCTGGACTGAAATGAAGAGAGAAGAGAAGTGGAATGAAAGCCAAAGCTATAGTAATGAAATGGGCTGTCTTTTTATTATTGTCCCATGTGGCTGATTAAGGTTGGGCCACATAGCTACGTTAAAAGTCCTCTTAAGAAAAAATACAGAAAAAAAGAACTATACAATCTTGAGGATATAATATAAATTCACAGGCGCAAGAAGGATTGAATGAGGTTGAAACTTAATGGCCAGCCCTTTAAAGGGAGTTCCAGTGCAGTTGGTGGGACACTCTGCAGATGTATGGGTTTGTCTGTAGGGCTGCCTTTATACCATTAGTGCCTTGGACTATAAATCCCATAATAGTCTGTGATGCTAGATGTAAGATATGTCTTGCACCTGACTGCAAAGGCCTGAATTGAAGATAGCATCTGTCTTATCTTAGATTTGCCTTTTGTTAGTTAAAATCAGATTTTTTCCATTATTTTTGACATGATTTATTTTATCATCTCTGATGTGTGTGAAACACATGCAGAGGTTTGGTTACTGCATCTAAAGAGCATTTTCCCCAATGATAAAGCTTAAAGTAGTTAAGCATAAAAGGTGGAAGAGATGATTTTTTTTTTTATTTATAAGCCTCTTCGCTTTTCAGACAAGCTAATGTCAAAGAGATTAACCCAAAGGAGCTATACTGTAGATTTATAATTGCATACAAATGCATGTTATTGCTTCATATATTAGTCTTTGTTAAAAATGATTTTGATATATTTGTTTTAGCAGCATAACTAGCCCTGAGGGCCTCCGGGTATAATTAGAAAAGGGCATAGTGGGGGAGGTGTGGCTTACAGAATGAAGCATTGGCCTTAGGATCACAGGTCCTAATTATAATTTATAATTAATCCTGTGATTTGCACAACAGTCTAAACTAAGGAAAGAAAATCTTTTTGCAGTTTGACATGAAAATGTGTGTGTTTGTTTTTTAATTTCACAGCCTGCTTTTTTGGTTGTTTTCATACTTTAAAAACGAAAAGTTGAAGAAAAATAGGAAACTCGACATAGATTGAAGAATAGCATGTAAAACTTTTCCCGTGAAATATTTATATTAAGCACCGACAAATCTGCAGGTGATAACATACGTCTGTAACAAAAAGAGTTATCTCTGAAAACATGTGTTTCGGGATTGCTAAATATAAATTTATAAAAAATGGGGGTTTTTAAATTTCTGCCCTCCCCCCACTATTTAAACCAGACTCCTCTAATTTGCCTGGCAGGATCAATATAGGATCAGATGAAAATCTGTTACCATTCAAATCGGAGGCATTTATGTTGTATGTTGATCTAAATCCATAGAAAGAAAGAGACATAGATACTCTGTGTGTGTGTGTGTGTGTGTGTGTGTATACACATTTATATTTAAATACAATATAGGTGCAGCATTTCTTTCACTGTTTCTCTACTACCACTCCTGCTACTGTCTACCCCAGTGTAATATAAATCTTACATGGCCACTGTGAATGTGTGTGTTAGTTTTCTACAATTGTGTTTTAGCTAAAATGTAATGTGCAAATTTTGTTTGCTGAAGGAAGCTGTGATTCCATATATAAATTAAACATCCAGTATAGAGTTGATGGGAAACCTTTGTTAAATCAAAAGAGGTAATACCAGCATGAATAAGAAAATTAATTCATGAGATTTCACCTTCTTTTGAGAATACCTTTAAGAACCATCAATAGTGCATGTTCTGACAAGGGAATTATCTAGCACACAGAAGTGAATGTGACATTATAGAGAGGATAGCTTATAAAACCCTTAGTTTGCGTAGCAAATGGAAAAATAAATATGCTTCAAAATTATTCAGTTTTCAAATATATTTGACTAATGTTTTGATTTTAATTAGGTTTCAGAAATTATCACGTTAATAAATTAGGTGCAGGGCTTTTGATGGCGTTTTTATATAGTTCTATCAGTATCCTTGCATTTGTCGCTAGTTAATGAGTTCCTAATGCTTCAGCTTCTGGGGAGATGAGCAACAAAAATTAACATAACTAGTAAATCTGAAGATGTGCAGCTGGGTTATAGTATTTGAAATTTGACAAAACCATTGGAAGTATTATTGTTTGTGACATGGCTCAAGATGGGAGATTGTGAGGAGAGTAAAGATGACAGAACTGGTGCTAACCACTGTGACAACAACTTGAAAAGCAGCCGACATGACATCTTTCCTATCATGCTGCCGAAAATGTCAACTTTGTGAAGGACAGTGAGAAAATGGTTTGCCGAAAATTTGAAAGGTAGATTCAAGAGATGCTCATCATGTCAGATGTAATATAGTCCACAGCTGTTTGAGAAAGGAAGTCCTTGCAGTTGTGATGGCTCTCAGTTGGCAGGCCCTTCCAGACATCCGTGCGGCTCCAAAAATGGCTACAGTTGACCTGTAGATTGTCTCAAGTTTGTAGTAGAATGAGATGCAAGGGTGAGCTGTTGTTTATCTAGCATGCAGTTTTGTAGAACGATGTAAGGTACATAAGGTAACTTTTTAATTGTCTTAAAATGGCTGAATTTGGCATTGTGTCTTCTGTTAAAGATCAAGAAAAATCAAGGCCTAACTATTTATGACCGAAGTGTGGTGAATATTTGAAATATATATATATATATAGTCTGCGTGTAGCTAGATCGTTACATTTTTGTCTCAGCACAAACCGTTTGGACATTATAACTTAGATGAGTTGTGGACATATATTAACTCTAGTCCAACGAGGTTTGGACCCAGCCGTGTGCCCACATAGAGTTTCTAACAGTATCAGTGCTTTAGACTGAAAACTGCCAGAGCACTGAAAATGTAGGCTGCCACTCCAAATTGTAATGACACAGTTGTGCCAAAGCATTGCGAGTGTCTGAAACTGGTGTTGCCTGGCAGGTGCTAAAATAGCCAGATCAGACAGAATTAAAGCCTGATTCAGAGCCTGTTGAACTCAGTGGAAATATTTCAGTGGCTTCGAATGGGTTTGGATCAACCCTACATACAACTCTGGATGCTGTCCCACTGAAAATAGTGGAAAATGCGCTGGGACTTTAAATTGAGTGCCCCTTGCTGGGTTAAACAGTATGCAGTGATATTTTACATTAATAATTTGAATTAAAAGAGAGGCTGAAAATTTATAAAACTAGTATTTTTTAACTGAGAAGCCTCTTGGCACATGTACTGTTCCCTAGAAAATAAGTCTGCATTTAAACTCTTGAGTCTTCTGTGGCCTTTTCAGTAAATCTTTTACTCTGAGGGCCATTAACCCAACAAATGGTAACATAATTTTCAGAATTTTTCCAGTTCATCAGCATATTGTTCCTAGTTCGGGCTCTTTTCAGTCAAAGTATTGTGGCTACATCGTTTGTCAGTTGCTGATACAATTGACCTTAATGAAACTCTATGAGCTATATGGGGTTTGTGCATCTCTGCAGATGTGCGCTCAAAACTCATATGAGGGCTTCAATCCTGTCCTTTGACATAGAGTATTTATCATGGAGTATCTTGAAAAATCTGCCACTCTACTGGCAAGCAAACTAGATTCCCCCATGTACACAGCAGTGCTGACATGCATAACTGATGGCATGAACATGATCTGAATCTGAATACTAATTATTTCTAGGATTTTGGATCAAAAATATACTAACCATGTTCAGTGGCTGTGTTTTAAAATCAATGTATAACTGGATTTACCTGGCTTACCTGCTTCATCAAATTAACTAGACCTAATTGTGTACTAATGAGACCAAATCCATTCTTCCAGAATTGTTTAATAAATGTGTTTTCCAGCTAAAATTTTATATTCCACAGTTCAGCCTAAATAAAAATTTTACAGCTGAGCTTGGCAAATAAATGATAGGAGATTCTTATGGAAATGCTGATTAAATTTAAAGATATCCACTGTCATCTGGGCCTTTTAATATGTCCAGGTTATAAGTGTTATTTAATGTAGCTTTAGCACTTACATATAATGAAAAGAAAATCAATTAAGATTGTGTTAGCATGTCTGTTTGGATTTGTTAAGAGAACTTTTTACCTGTGTTCTAACAGCAGAACTAATATTTATGATATTAAGAGGTTTCTGCATCTGAGGTCAGTGAAACATGACTGTACAGATTGTAATTTTTCTTTTAGTTTAGGGCCTTTTGATTCTTTAAAAGGAAAATAAAGCTAACCAATTAACCCCTGACAGGAGGTTCGTTAGAAGCTGTGTAATCCCTTGCCAAGCCTTTTGTATAACCAAACTAGTCTAGTACTAAGGATTTACACAGTTTAAGCTGAACGCTGGAGGAGGCCTTTAAGTAAGAACATTTGTTCAATTTTAAGACATCTTATGTTACCTAAAGAGAGACTGTGCTGGTATAAGCTACACAGTAATACACAAATCTGTATGCTTTGCCTGTCAATAATAGAAACTAGTGATGTTTATTGTCCGAGTTGCTGATTTCTTTGGTGAATGGATTAGACTAGCCCTCTACCCAATTCAGAGATTATGCTGTGGCGTGTATTTCTCTGGTGCGGGGGAGAAGGTGGTATGTGTGCAGAGGATGCTGATTTCTGCTCACACATTGGTGCAAATCAGGAGTCCGTTTAAATCAGCAGAGTTACAAAGTAAAACAGAACGTGAGCACAATGAGGCATGGGGACTGTCCATATTATCTATCACCATTACAGGTGAAGAATGGAAGAGATGCTTGCTTGCGCACTGTGCTCTGTGAAAGATGGAAAATACCCCAAAGTCGCTACTTGTGGCTGCCTTATTCATAGTGCAGTCCTGTGCATTACTGAAATAATAAAAGTGTAACAAATTTTCATTGAAGCACTGCTTTGATGGAATGTGTTATTTTTTACGAAATTCTTAAACTCCTGTAAAAGGACATTATTTTTGGAAATGCAAAATGTATATTGATCTTGGAGCATATATTTCAGTTTGTGCTCCTTCCTTTTACATGATAAAATGTTATAACGTGATTCAATGGACATGAATGAGTGCTGTATTTTTATATTCTATTTGTATGTGAGTTTATCATGATTATACTTTCATGCTGTGAACCATATTTTAAATTTGATAAATGTGACTATGATTATTTCTGTAGAAATGAATAACATATTGAACCAGACAGGACTTATACGCAGTCCTTACTTAATGAAAATTCCCATTGTAGTATTTATATATTAGTCTGTGTCTATATATATACACACATATATGTGTGTGTATTTTTAGAGAGAACTACATTTTTCCAGGTTTTTCTGCAGTAAACAAAAATATAGTGATTTCACTCTTTAAAAACATGCATATCGTAATTTTAAAATGAGTATTTATTTTATTCTGAGATATGCTTTCTAAACAGTCATGCTGCTTTACCCATTAGTGCTTCTTTGCATGACATATGCACTGTATCCTGGATCTAAGAGTTGATGACATGCATTTCCAAAAACTGCAATATCTTGTTTGCTGTACAGATGACTTACCAGGGTCATGAGGTGAAGCTTGAGTCATTCATGGCATTTTTCCTTCAGGCCTGATGGAATAGGAACTGTAACTGTAGAAGAGAAAGAACGTTTTGAAGAAATCAAGGAGCGGCTCCGCTTGCTTCTGGAGAATCAGATCACCCATTTTAGGTAAAGGCAGAGGCTCCTGGTTTAAAGTGAGAGAGGATGCATTTCCTCAAGACTCCATCCCATAAAAGATGAGTCTTTTAGATTTCAAAGGTTGCAGCTTATTATAATTCTGCATAAGTAATATGCACAGTGTAAAATAACTTGGTACATTAGGGTACCAAAACTTGCAGCTGCAGAAGACATGAATATGTTCATAGCTGATAAACAAAAGGCTTAACCTTTTAAAGGTATTTCAACTCAGCTTGCCCACATAGGCACAGCAACAAGAAGAGGACTCATATTTGACAAATAATTCTAAGCAAATAATTAAAGACCCTGTGATCTTATTTCTTCCTCTTTCCCATCCCCTTCTGCTTACCGCATCCTGCTATCTACTCCCATCTCTTCCTAGTACAAAGAAAGGCAGGGTTTTTTTCATGGATGGTTTAATTTTGGGAATAATGGATATCACCATTTGGTTTTCCCTGTGACTGAAGTATAGGGGTATATCCTCCAGGCTCTGGAGCACATCATGGAGAGTATTTCTGAGATTTCCTAACAATCCCACTGAGGCACCTAATCAAAATTACTCTTTCAGGCCTTGATCCAGACTCTTGGGCCCACATGGCACCACTTGAAGGGTAGGGGCCTAATTCAGGGAAGCAAGAACAAAGCTCTCGCCCCGCCACCCAGTCTTTCTTATCAGATCACTCTTAAGCCTATTGGTATATTTGCCCAAGTGCATTTGAGTTAATCTTTAAAACTGGGTTTTTTTCTAGGTACTGCTTTCCATTTGGCCGACCTGAAGGTGCTTTGAAAGCTACTCTATCCCTACTGGAAAGGGTAAGCATCACAATAACAAAGGCAGGTTAAAATTCCTATGTTCGTATTCAATCATATAGTAGCGTTTACATGGCAATTAGATTTATGCATGTATATACATACAAATTGAATTAGATCACATTACAGCATCCGTTCGTTCACGGGCATGAGTAGATTTTGGTGGTATAATTACACCCTGTAATGCAGTGTACAGAAAATTCTAAATATTGTGAATTATGGGCCTAATTCTCTAGCCAGTTAAACCAGTTTTGTGTCCCAAGATGATGCAAATTAGGGAAAGCAGATTCAATGGAATTATGCTGGCATAAAACTGGTGTAATGGGGTGATGAATCAGACCCTTTAAATTTAATTGTTGGAAACTTGTCTGAAGAAATAACAGTTCTAAAAAACTTCATGTCACTGAGTAAAGTAGGTGCTTGCAGAAAGGGTACCTGTAGTAACTCCGCAGTGGCAGCTTTGGTTGGGTCACCGGTGGGGTCTGAACCTACGGCTTCTGGATCTAAAAGTGTGAGTTTCTACTGCTTGATCAAAAGGATCAAGTGCACTCGGTCTTTTAAACTTTACTATGTAGGCTGGCCACTAGAGGTGAGCCCCATAAAGTAAGATAGCCACACTGGGTTAGTGTTGGGTACCCATGCGTTTGTCGAACAAGCAAAAAAAGATCAACAGTGTGTGTGCCTGGTGCCACATCAAATCAGTTTTTCTTATGTCCAGGTTCTGATGAAAGACATAGTTACTCCTGTCCCTCAAGAGGAGGTAAAAACAGTCATCCGTAAATGCTTGGAGCAAGCTGCTTTAGTCAACTATACTAGACTATCAGAGTATGCCAAAATTGAAGGTAAGGCAATTACTTTATGGTGTTAAAATGTTACTGTGTTTCTATGTGGAAACTACCGCTAGCGGTTATTTAAAACAATGAATTAACTATTTATTTGCTTGACAATAAAACTGAAGTCAAAGGGAATATGGAATTGGCTAGGAAATGTATTTGTGGTGTTTGTTTTGTTTGTTTTTTAAGAATTCAGAGCAGAGGTTAGCGAAATATTTCTTTTTCTAGGAAAAAAATGAAATGGTTAACAGAATCATGGCTTCTTCTGAGCACTAGTGCGTTTGGCCAGTTGTACAACAATCATACTCGTGTCTTTGTTTTAAAAAAAATGAGAAGTACGTGGGATGTCATGTTTGTAGCTGAAAAGGATAATGCTGCTAATTGCTTGTGACAGTGGAGTTCAGAGAACAATCAAAATATAAAAAGCTAAGAAATGTTTTATCTCTGCTTAATTGTTTGTAGCCAACTTAAAATGTCTTTTTCTGGGATGTGTTTCACTGCTTTTGCTTTGTGAATAGTGGAAGTCATCAGCTGATCCCATTCTTGCATCAGATTTCTTTCTTGTCACTCTAAATCCAGCAGAGCTGATATTATTGACCTTTTAAATTATGGGGGAATAATAACTGGTGACCAGAGACACATGTAGCCATCAAAAAGACATTTTAAAACTTGCTGGAGGATTTGTGTTTTGTTGGAGCTCGATGATCAGCTAGTTCTTTACATGTTAATCAGATTTCATTGTTACCTTGTTGGCTGCTATACAGCAATTTGAAACTCCTGTACAACTTTACAAGTGCTTGTAACTGAAAGCTGTATGTTCAAAAAGAATTGTTTTATTCTGGATTTTGATCTTCTGTTGTGTGTGAAATATAAAGTTTTACTAAAGCTAGATTCACATTATACGCCTCTAAGACACTACTGAAAGAAAAAAAAATCACCATCTGATTTGTTCCTAGCCCTTGTTTACATGAGGGCCTGGGTTATTACATGTCAAATTTTCTAGGTTCTGTACATGGTATGTCCTCTCTTTTTCTATTTTTTCTGTCTGACAATGCAAATTGTGTACCAGTGGTAATGAATTCATTGTTATGCATCCAGTGAGAAACACTTAAGAATTGGGCACTAAAAGGATGTTTATCAACTCTTGACTTGGTAATGAGTGACAAAAATAGAGAAGGATTGAAGGTTTAATAAGCACTGTATTATCAGGCAATTTATCGAAGTACTCAACTTCACAGGATATGTTAATTGGTGTATTCTGTAAAATGCAATGTTGAAATAGACTTGACGAGGACGAGGAGGACTCAGAATCAAAAAGCAACTTTTGTTTTGATGGATGCTTCTACCAAATGCTGGCTTCCCTAGGTCTCTGTGTAAATATCACTAACCTGTTGGTAAGATTTGCTCTCTTCTTTCAGATAAATCTATGCAAAAACAAACTTTATGATCTGTAAGTAAAAATGCATTCACTTCCAAAGTAGAACAGTTAGTGTGTACTTTCCTTTTGTGCCTCAATTCTTCTTGGTTGTGTTAATTATCTGCCCTCTTTTTCGCACTGTGACTTTTAGGTCTGGGAATACTTTGAAGCAACAAACTTTTTTTTTTCCAGCTACCTTTTCCGAGAAATACTTCATTCCACACTACCTGCTCTCCTCTGCTTCTCTCCTTCCTTATTTGTGATTGGCCACAGCCACTTTTCTATATTGTCTCTATAAAAGTGGTTGTGACACCAATTTCAAAGCATGCTGGGATTGTTAATTCAAACAACCCAACATCCGCCAGCTGCATGCATCAGGTTTTCTCTCATGAGCATAGTCCACGACAAGCTAACATAGTTTGTAAAAAATAAATTTTCTACATGTGATGCATTTCTCTGTACAAATATGATTTTGACATTAAAAAGCTTCTATCTGAATAGCCAAACATTTAAGAAATACTTGTAACCGCTGAGGAAATACCGGTCGCAGCACTGCTTGAGGCTATGTTTATGAAGAAATACCTGTAAAAGCCTTAGATACTGAAGGCTAAAATCCTTAGTATCTTGGAGCCTTAAATCAATAGAATTCTATTTCCCTTTATTCATGATGTTTTGATCATTATATTCTTGCAAACAATTCAAAATAAACCTTTAGAATCATGGTCGCAACCTCTTTTGTGACTCATGGGCATGCTGAATGGTTAATCCAGTAGATCTCCAATTTTAAATCTCCTTTTTTTCTTTTATTCTGTGTGTATCCCAAAATACTCTACAGCTATTTTCCTTTTAAGCTAATGTAAAGTTTTCCTCTGACCTATGACCTCTTTACCTCTGACCTAAGCCTCTTGCATGCCCAAATCCTCTTTTATAGGGAAAAAGAGAGAAATGTATGAGCATCCTGTCTTCTGCTTGGCCTCTCAAGTGATGGATTTAACCATTCGTGAGTACCTACCACCCTCCTCTCCATGCTGTCTTCACTCTTTCTGTTTTCATTACTTCAAGAAAATCCAGATCCAAACCAACTCACTTTCCTTGCTTCAAGTCTTTTAGCATTGGCTTGTCTGTTGCTTCTGTCTGTGAAACCCAGTGTGAGAAGTCCAGTCACTTTTTATCAGCCTAAAACAGGTTAGACAATTAAGCCATTTGTTTGTGATAAACTCAGATTGTCCGTAAGTTTTTTCAGTTATTCTTTATGTCTGTGACCTGAATGCATTTTTACTTTGCTTCTGTGTAACCCCAATTTGTAAAGTGCTTTTGTCACTGGTACACAATCAAAAGGTAGCAGCTACACTGGGGAACAATGAGCTAGAGGTCAGATAAAGGACATTTGGAAAAAGCCATCCCTTTTCCTGTGTATAAGATCTTTAAACAATCCTGTGTATAAGATCATATGAAGCTGTCCTTTCTCTGTACATCAGATCTTACATGTCTTCTGTCTATCTCTCAAGCAGAAATGCTTTACTTGTTCTCTTTCTAGATTTTATTTATTCTTTTACACCAAGCTCTGGGTGGAACATATGAAGTTGTTGCTTGGTGAGCTCTTGTATGTTCTCAGAGCTTAGTTCACCAAGTTTACTAATTTTCTATTTGTGCAGCATTTTCTTTCACCTCTGTGAAAGGAGTCTTTTTTGGTGATACCATGCTTCGTGGTGGTGGGAGTCACGGGGCAACTTATTTTCTTTTCAAATGTCATATATCACACATAACTGGGGGGCATTTTGGTCCACTTGCTCATTAATCCTGCATATCTGTTCTTGTTTCTCTCTTTTCTCTCCTTGTTGCTCTCTCTCTTTCATATAGAGAATCAAAAGGATGCAGGTGAACAATTGTATATGTATTATAAATTGCTAGGACTGTTGAGTTATATTTATCTTTGTTTTCCTTTCATAGCTCCTTAAGATATGTACTCCTATAAACTGAAGGTGGAGTTGCAATAATACTTAAGGAGTTAATTTGTGCTGTCTTAACATACATACTATCTTTTACTTCTCCCTTAAGATATAGTGTAGAGCAGAAGTATTTTATAGTGAAGGTACAACCTAATATGGAGGTTTATTTACACTGAAGAGAAAGTTTCTTGTTTTCCAAAGGAACTAAAACAAATTTTTGGCAGAAAAATGTTTGGATGATTTGGCCGTTAGTGTAAATCACCTAATAAGCACATTTATAACTAAACTAATCTTCATTTTTGTTTTTCATATCTTCTGTTTTATGCCCTATTGGGGGAAAATGGTTTCTTTGTTAATGTGTAACTAACACTACAGATAGACCGAAGTTGTGTTTGTCTTTTTTGTTCGTAACATGTTGGTAACATGTAATGAAACAAGAATGCAGATCAGGTAAATACTATTAAAATGGACTTCTTCTCAGTAGTGATTCTGGAGTTGCAACATGCCAGTGTGTTCATTACTGTTACACACCAGGATCCTTAGTTTGAAAGTTCTTGAGATCTGAACTGTTAGGGATTTTTCCTAAGTCATTATTTATGTGTTGTGGAAAAGGATAGACTTGATTTCAAAACCTGTTTCCAGAAAGAAATTGGTTTAAAAAAGAAATACAGCATCTTGGGCCAAGTTCTGCTCTGGGCTCCGTGGGTGCCTCTTTCACTAATAGCATTAGGAGTGGCCCCTCTGTAACTTTGGCCCAGTATCTCTTTTTGTTTTTTGTTATATTTGTGGTATTGGTAACACGCCCTAGTAGCAACAACAACAAAAATGAATTGTTCAGAAAACAAAGCATGGATTTTCTCTTTAAATAAGTCCGCAAGAACCAACAAAAAAAAAAAAGTAGTGTATGATCATTTCAGGTGCACCCATTACAAATAATTGCATTGGATTTAATTGAGCACAGATCCCAGTGTATCAGTAAAATAAGGACAATGGCCATCATCTTTTTAGGACCTGACACAGACTTATGACATGGTTAATATCAGGGAAATTAGGTAGGGCATTTCAGAGGGCCCCATTTACCTAAAACACACAGGTTTATAAAAAGAAAAGGAGGACTTGTGGCACCTTAGAGACTAACCAATTTATTTGAGCATAAGCTTTCGTGAGCTACAGCTCACTTCATCGGATGCATACTGTGGAAAATACAGAAGATGTTTTTATACACACAGACCATGAAAAAATGGGTGTTTATCACTACAAAAGGTTTTCTCTCCCCCCACCCCACTCTCCTGCTGGTAATAGCTTATGTAAAGTGATCACTCTCCTTACAATGTGTATGATAATCAAGGTGGGCCATTTCCAGCACAAATCCAGGTTTTCTCCCCACCACCCCACCCCCCCAAACCCACTCTCCTGTTGGTAATAGCTTATCTAAAGTGATCACTCTCCTTACAATGTGTATGATAATCAAGGTGGGCCATTTCCAGCACAAATCCAGGTTTTCTCCCCCCCAACCCCTCTCCACCCAACACTCTCACAAATCTTGGGAGACAGGCCAGTCCTTGCCTACAGACAGCCCCCCAACCTGAAGCGAATACTCACCAGCAACCACATACCACACAACAGAACCACTAACCCAGGAACCTATCCTTGCAACAAAGCCCGTTGCCAACTGTGCCCACATATCTATTCAGGGGACACCATCACAGGGCCTAATAACATCAGCCACACTATCAGAGGCTCGTTCACCTGCACATCTGCCAATGTGATATATGCCATCATGTGCCAGCAATGCCCCTTTGCCTTGTATGTTGGTCAAACTGGACAGTCTCTACGTAAAAGAATAAATGGACACAAATCAGATGTCAAGAATTATAACATTCATATACAAGTCGGAGAACACTTCAGTCTCCCTGGTCACGCGATTACAGACATGAAAGTTGCGATATTACAACAGTAAAACTTCAGAAACAGACTCCAAAGAGAGATTGCTGAATTGGAATTAATTTGCAAATTGGATACAATTAATTTAGGCTTGAATAGAGACTGGGAATGGTTGATTCATTATAAAAAGTAACCTATTTTCCCTTGTTTATTCCTCCCCCCCTCCCCCCAACTGTTCCTCAGACGTTCTTGTTAAACCCTGGATTTGTGCTGGAAATGGCCCACCTTGATTATCATACACATTGTAAGGAGAGTGATCACTTTAGATAAGCTATTACCAACAGGAGAGTGGGGTGGGGTGGGGGGGTTTGGGGGGGAGAAATCCTAGATTTGTGCTGGAAATGGCCCACCTTGATTATCATACACATTGGAAGGAGAGTGATCACTTTACATAAGCTATTACCAGCAGGAGAGTGGGGTGGGGGGAGAGAAAACCTTTTGTAGTGATAAACACCCATTTTTTCATGGTCTGTGTGTATAAAAACATCTTCTGTATTTTCCACAGTATGCATCTGATGAAGTGAACTGTAGCTCACGAAAGCTTATGCTCAGATAAATTGGTTAGTCTCTAAGGTGCCACAAGTACTCCTTTTCTTTTTGCGAATACAGACTAACACGGCTGTTACTCTGAAACACAGGTTTATGTTGCTTGAACCCAGCGAAGGACACACAGAGCCAAATCCTATTTCCCTTACGGAACCCTGACCTATTTTGACTAAATTGGGGCCAAATGTGAATGCTACTGCTCTAAATGTTGTTTCTTTCTCTCGAGCAAGAATAAAATTGAGATACTGAAAATAGCTGCATAAACCCACCCCCCACCCTGCCCTAAACGTCACCCCCATGCATTTCCTGCCTCCTTCCCAAAGTGCACCTAGCCTCTCCTCTTCCCTTTAGAAATAATGTGTGGTTTTTAATAGAACACTAAAGAGAATAATTTGCTAAAACAATTCAGGATTAGTAATCTGTGTTAATTATTAATAAGACAAAAAGTACTAACACTCAGATTAAGGAGTTCGAAACCCTGGAAGGGTTTCCCTCTGGCTATTTACAGAAATAGAGAATTCATTGTTCCTTTAGAAAAGAATTGCTGTAGACTAGTATCCCGGAAGTACAGGAACTGTGAAATGCAGGGCAGTCATCAAAAAAGTGCTGAGGATTTAAAGGGCCTGATTCTCATTTACACCAACACCATGTGACACTGCTAGAGTGATGTAAAAGTGGCTTTATTGCAAATGCAAATCCAGGCCAGGGTTTTTAGATTGTTTTACTTGGCAATTAATAGTTTGCAATAACTTACTTCTCCAGTTTTTTTGGACACAGTACTCGTATAATTCTGTATGGGTTTGGTCTTTGGTACTTGGTTCTTCTGAGGAGGACAGTGGAGGTGAGAAAAGGAGGAGAGCAGGTGGCAGCAGCAAATGGCAACAAGTGTGTTTGATGCAGACACAGCAGGAGAATGAGACATGGGCATGAATGATGCAGTTAAAGGTCAGCTGCAACTTCATGAATGTGACAGCACAGCCTGGTCCAATGCACTATAAATGCTTCGCCATAAAAGGGGAATAGGCTACTGTTAACCTCACCCCATCCCCTCGATCCTCCTCTTGTCCAAGGAAGCAAGGTTCCTACGAATGGGTTCTTCACTGTGTCCACAGTATGCAAACACACTCCCCCACTGCCCAGACCAACCCCTGTCCAAGGGTGACACGTATTGTTAATGGTCCCTGCAAACGAGACTCCTGTGCAGGCTCACCTCCATAGCAGTAGCAATGGTAAATCAGCATAAAACCATTCCTGCCGCTTTTGGTGATCAGCTGAAGCTCAAAGCACATGGGGCTGAGAGAAGATTGGCACCAGTCCAAATGGTGCCAAGAGGTGGGAGCACCCTTTTTATGTCCCACCATGTGGGGCAGAGGGGGAGCCAGTGGTGACCCCAGCAGAGCACCCAAACTGCCCAGTCCGGGCATCATGGTGGAGGGGAAGAGGCTCCCCAGGGCAGCCAAGAAGAGAAATGAGCAGCATAGAAAGACAAGTATCGGGGGGAGCCGTGTTAGTCTGTATCCACAAAAACAGCAAGGAGTCTGGTGGCACCTTAAAGACTAACAGATTTATTTGGGCATTCCCCAAATAAATCTGTTAGTCTTTAAGGTGCCACCAGACTCCTTGTTGTTTTTATAGAAAGACAGGCAGCCCTGCTCTTCCTTCCCCCAATCCAACAAGATCCCCGAGGGGGAGGGACGTCTCTCCCTGCCAGTCCCATCAAGCTCCCATTCCCATGGCCAGAGCAGGTGTTTCTTTTGCTTTCTGCTGTTGGGCAGGAGTGGAATAGCATTTGCTCTTACTCTAGGAGTCTATGTTCCAAAAAGCCGGGAGGACTCTCTGGTGTCATGGCTCCTGTTTATCTGCACATGGGATTACTGTTCAGAGCTGTTTCATAGCTGAATCAATACAAATTTCTTCAGTTCCCAGTGAGCTTGATCCAAAGTTAATAGAAAGGCTGCCCATCCACTTTAATGGGCATTGGCTCTCGCCCCAAGATGGGAGACAACATATAAATGGGTGACTCTTATCTGCAGCCTCTGATTAGCCTTTGCCAAGATTCTTGACAGCGGCGTTGTATCCTTGAACTAACAGGTTGGTTCCTGGAGGCCTCCTATCTCCAAGCCACAAACCAACACCAATTTATAATCCAACTCCTAAGATTTTTTTTTTACTTAAAATACTCCCAGTCTCCATGCAGCAGAAGAAACCCCATCCTCTCCGCCAGCGTTTTCCTGTTATTGCTTCTGTTCTTTATTCTTTAAGACTCTCACTGGTCACTTAGGGGAATCCCATTAAAGACTTCCCCCAATGTTTAATGTCAGTGGATTGTCCCCTGTGCAGAGGGCAGTCGTGGCTAGCAATGAGGAGTCAATGGTTCCAAGCCCCACCAAGTGAATCCCATCTCCTTTTCTTCTTCAAAACAACCTTGTGACAAAAGCTGTGCCTGTCCCCTTCTCTCCAGCAGCACAAAGCTGGCCAAAAGTTTTCCATACAACTGTTTTTTGATGGAAAACTGGATTTTCAACTACACACTTTTTTTTTTTGGTGACAAGTGTCCGCTTTCCACAGCGTTTTCTTTTCCATGCACACACAGCCCCCATGATTTCACGTTTCGGTCAAAGCCAAAGTACTTCAAATCAGATATTCTGCTGTGGTGACCCATGGGATCTGTAGTCCAATTTCCTCATGTCCCCATTCTCCTTGTGGGCAGGGCTCCCCAGCCAGTCTCTGTCTCCCAGGATGCATCTCCTCACCCACCAATAGGGGAGACCATGGAACATTGTGTGAAATGTAGTCTGAACAATGGGCCTGGCCTATAGAAGAGAATGGGGGCATGATGCACCCAAACTTATAACTCCCACAATGCACTCTGGTGGCATTTCAGAACCCAACTCTTTCCGTTTTTGTTCGAAATACTTAAGTTTTTTATATTTTTCCCCAAAAAAGTCAAGATTTTCAGAGGAGAAGGATAACAAAATTTCTAACCAGCTCTTCAGCAGACAGTGGGTTGGTGGAAGGGACAAGTATTTGGAAACATCTAGCTCCTACAATGCAGCGCCCTAGGATGTGGTCGTGGGGGGAAGGTTGGTGACCTCTAGCCCCTGAGATACCTCCAGACTCTCAGGAGCAGCAGGGGCCCAGAACTGAGGCAGAGGGAGGGATGAGGAGGGCCAGCCTGTGATTTCAGAGAGGCATTGGCCAGGGGCTAGTGCCCTGGTGAGGAGTTGAAAGGGGTGCAAGGACCCACAAGAAGGGAGAGGGTAGGGAGTGGATGGGGCTTGCCTGCTTATTTTCTAGAGCAGTGGGGGTAGGAATTCCAGCCCAGGAGCTATTGGGGCTAGAGCAGGATGCATTTATCAGTGGGGTGGGGGAAAGCCCCAAATCATTTAGTCACTGATGTTATTTGGAAGTTCAGAATTGATTTTGTATGGGGAGGGTGGGCTCAGAAATATATTTGTAGGGAAGTAGGGAGGAGATGTAATTGGCAGACTCTACACTTCTTTGGGGCACCATCCAGCGCCGACAAGGCTAAGCGTGAGGCCTAAGCACCACTTGAGTGCCACCTGAGTCCTCAAAATAGGACTTGGGGCACTGGGGCCTAGTGCTGACCCTAAACCCTGGGCTGCATATCCCCCTTCCTGAGCTTGCTCGTTGTATTCCAGCCGTGTCACCAGAGATAACTGTATTCTGTGTGTTGGCAGGCGGATAGGCGTGATCTCATAGTCTGCATGAATCGTGTTGGGCAGGAGGGCTAGACCATCCTGAGCTGAATGGCATGGGACCATCACAAGGGAGCCTGGCAGACCCCAAGCATTATTGGTCTCCACTAATGTGAGTCCCAGAATGTCTCACAGTTCAGCGCTCACAGAGTCAAATGTGTAAGGCGTTCATTTGAGAGAAATCCAGCCGCTGAAAAGCGCAGAAGAAGCCATTTTGCCAAACCCATTTTTTATAATTACAGCTGGGGGGATACCGTGCAATGATTTTTAACAAGTATTAGCATCTTTAAATGAATTCCCTTCAGCCATTCTCACTCCCGTTCTGCAGTCGCTAAGCAATGCAGTTTTACCGGTATGGCTGTTCATGGGTCTCATACTCAGAAGTTGCATGCGTAACCCACATGCCTCCTGGGTGTGGTGTTCTGTCCCATCTAGTGGCACTGAGACCACTTAAAGAGAGAGATTAATGAGTCTGCTCTACAGCCTTAGCTAAGGGCCATATGGCTTTTAGCTCATGCAGTAGCAGCTCACGCATTTAGCTCCAGAGGTCCCAGGTTCAGTCCTGCCCGACGACGACAGGGGTCTGTCAGTGTTACACATGCACAAATCCATCACCCTGCTTTGAAGGGTGTACCATCTCTAGTGAATAGCATCCAAGAAATATTACAGAAAGTATGTACCCAAAATAATGGTGCCTTTTTTTTTTTCGTGTGTGTGTTACACTAGTTGCTGTATACAGCATACTGGGAGCAAACCCTGCAATCTTTACTCACCTAGGTAATTCATGTTCTTACAAGTAGTCCAATAGCCAGACTAGGCCCTGGTGCTGTTCTATAAATTTCTTATTTGTCCAGCTAATAGCTGGGAGGCAACAATTTGCCAGATAGTGAGTGAGTAACACCTACCTGCTGCCTTTCTGTTAATAGCTCAGATTTGTAAGTCAGTTGGACACACATTAATGAACAATATATGAGAACATGAGAAGTATTTATGTTAACGCAAATTAATACTGAAATGGAATAAAAAAAAACAATGGGGAAGAAAAGGTGTTGGGGGAAATCAAAGTGAAACTTAATCTGACACACTAAAAAAAATTTGCAATTGTACTGTTGAATTTAGTGAACATTGTAATGTTAAAGCATCCAGAGCTGTTCTTCTAGCAAATTTCTGGTGCTAAATATTAACCCAAAATCTTAAAGGAATCAAATAAGATTGTACATGTATAACTATCTGGGAGTCACATCCAGCAAAGCACTTAAGCTCATGTGTAACTTTAAGTACCTAAGTAGTGGCATTGAAAGTCATGGGACTACTTGTGTGCTTTAAGTTTATTTAGCATGTGCTTAAGTGCTTTTTTTGGATCAGGGCCAAAAAAAAAATTTTCATTTCCTTACACTACAATCATAGGGCCAGCAAAGATGGAAGTAACACAAAAAGTCTCAGTCTAGAATAGAAATAGTGATGAGATTTCTTCCTGCTGATCCAAAAGGTAAGAGAAACCACTACAGCTAAGCCATTCCCGGCTGCTGTGATGAGGTTCCGGCCCTCCGGACGCAGGTTTACTCAGACTTCAAGCAAAAGCCCAGGATTTGGCTCTTGAAAAGTAAAATAAAATAAAATAAAAGCATCGAACGCTTGGTGAGTCAGTGAGTTGTTTGGCCTCATCATAATGAACCTGCCTTCATACATGACGCTCTCCATCACGTGTTACAATTGGGCGTGGTCGTTTGTCCCCATGAGAAGGCTGCAGTAGTGGTGTGCTGGGTAGGATTGAAGTGTATTTGGTGGAATGAGAAATCTCTCACGCACCCACTGGGACAATTTGCTGACAACCACGCAACAAAAGTCTCTTTTAAGTTGTCTCATGTATATTTTAATAGTCACTTGCTAAGGCCTGCAGCGTTAGCAATCTTTTCGTACACTGCCTTCTTTCTTTTCTCCTCTTCTGCTTTTGACGCTTCCACAAAAATAGAAAACCATTGAGGTTGCACTCGCCAGGCTTGTTCAACAGCTGCAGGATCCAGATGCCAATAAAGCCTGAAATGTATTTTTCATCTGGGTATTGTAGGCATCTAGGTCTGGAGCAATCCATAGATATTTCAGCAGCTGGCAGTGCAGTAGCTGGAAACATATCTAGGTTTATGCAGGGTTAGATTACTGCAGGACTTGAACTGCCTGCTTCTCCTGGATGCAGTTTTCCTCTGGCTTTGGTACTGTTCTGAAAAACGGTCTGTCTCTCTGACATGCCAGTCACATTATGGGAACCAAACAGATTAAATTGTACAGAGAGGTGTTACCATGACATGGCTAATGGATGTATCTGGAAGCCAAGGTATAGTAGCTATCTTTTAGATTTACTCCCCATCCTGGGATCCTTATGCAAACTTCCTTTTGTAATGTTTTGCTGTGAAATAGTCTCTTTAAATATGTGAGCTGAACTTAAGGGCCATCAGTATGTAGCTGAGTTGACTTCCTGTTGAAATGTTGAATCAGAATGAAAATCTGTAGTATCATTCCCTAAAGGCATATAATTTTCACTAAGTGGGGGGTGTAAGGAACATTTTTGAGAAAGGGGCCCTTCTGGTAGATGACAAATGAGGACCAAGTTGTTTCTGAAGTTGATTGAATAGATTTGTTTCAACTGTTAGCAGAAAAAACTAATATTTTTAAGATGAGGCTCTACATTAAATCATTTAACATCTTAAAGGCGTGCAGGGCATGTGTGTCTCAAACTTCTACTCTTTAATGGATGGTTTATCAGGATAGATGTTTCTATACCCTGTTAATTTCTATAACACTATCAGAATTAAAAACAACCACAAATCCACTTTGTCTAAAGAAGCAGCCAAACTAATTTACCCCTTCCCTCCCCCCTTGGAAAATGCAAGCAAAATGGAAAGAACTTTTGGCAACAGAATGTCCAGATAAATTTGCCAGATTCCTTACAAACAAAATAATTAAAATAATCACAGTACAGTACTTGGGCTATTAAAAAGGTGTTATTAAATATAACGGTAACTATAGCACCAGTATATTCATCATATATGATTTGTCTGTGTATGCAGAAGGAAAGGCTATTTTCACAGAATTTTTGCTATGCTGATATTGTAAACTATATGACAGATGGGTCAAGTCCTGATTGCAGTATTCTAACATTTGGAATAGCAAGTAACATATTTGATAGAGCTGGCAAGTTTTATATATGATTCAACCCAGAATATAAAAGCCACTAGAATTCCAAGTTGAAAATAATTAAATGAGCTGGAAACAATCAGAAAGCACACATTTTTAAAAGTGACAGATTTTTTTCCATGTTTAAATTGCATGAAGAATGCAAGAATATGTTATAGCTCCCTTTCACCAACAATGGTGTTTAAGTCTAAAATCTGTAATTGGTCTTTGCAAAGCAATTAATTCCTATGTTCATTGTTTCCATATTAAACCTCACAATAGGTATTGGGGCACCTTCAATAGGGGAACCTTTCTTATCATTATAGGGTGCAAAAACCAGGCAATATTATTTCAGATTTCTCACACACAGCTATAAGTTTTAATTATCATACTAAACTCCTTTTTGCGCTTGGCTACATGAAATGCAATTAGCATTCCACTGGATTTTAAGCATCTTGATTGCAAAGCACTGTAACGTCATAGAATCTGATGACTTCTAAAACGTTTGTCGTCAAATGGTGTTATAATTGTGTAATACTTCAAGTAACGATGAGGAGCTTATTCCATTTGTGTTTTATCATTTCTGCTTGCTTTTCTTTCAAAGTTTACATCTTTTAGTCACTGTTTATGATGTCATATGTCTCTTTACTTTTGGTGTGTCTCTCTCCATCACTGACAAACAGCTCGTCCAGCTAAGCCTAAGCCACCGGCTGGGCCATCACGATCCACTCAAACTCAGCCTAACATAATAAATCAGATGCTCAAAGGCATACCTAGACAAACACCAAGTACTGTAACCATTTTTCCTTTCTTTTATTCAACTGTCTTCTAGTTTAGTGTTTTTTCGTTGTTTTAGCTTAGTTTAATATTAGGAAGCTAGTTCTACAGTAAGGATTTTTTAAACTATCTAGCACAACAATGTAGGCTTTTAGAGACGTAGAAATAGTAGTATTTATTTCAGAATGTCCACATTTTTTGTCTAGCAATGTCTGACATATGCAACATTTTCAAATATCAACGTCAGCACAAAATAACATTGTTGTTGCATAACATTTTGCATGATAACGATGAATATGTATGAGCTTTAAACGATGTTGTATCAAATGTTTGATAAGTATATGGTATACGTTTCATTTAACTGTCAGTGCTCCAGCTATCTCAACAGAATATTCTGATGTATAGTAACTTACCCAGGGAAATATTTAAAATAAGGGGAAAAAAAAGATTGACATCTGTTGGCTGCCAAAGCTGATAAAGCAAAATATTTTCTTTAAAGACAGCATCTCTGAGCAGTTGTTCTTATTAACACTTTTGTCATTTAGTTGTGTTTGAGAGCAGATCCCTGCCACGAATGAAAGAACAAACCATACCGGGATTTACACCGCTCACATTGCAGTCAATGTCAAAGCTCCCATTGACTTCAGTGCTGTGGGAAAAGCACCCATGTATTTTGGAAGGTTTTTGTGACCTGTTATTGCACAAAAGAAAAACACTGTCTCTGTTGAGATGTTTGCATGGATAAAAGAAAGAATGAGAAGTTAATAATGAGCTCTCCATTCAGTATTTGCCTTCAGAAAATATTTGAAGGGAAACATGGGGAAAACTTTTCAAACTGGGGTAGGGGATAGGGTGACCAGACAGGTAAGTGTGAAAAATCGGGACGGGTTGGGGGGTAATAGGTGCCTATATAAGACAAAGCCCCAAATACCGGGACTGTCCCTATAAAATCGGGACATCTGGTCACCCTAGAAGGGGATGACCCTCACGTCCATATTTATTTATTTATATTTAAAGTCCAGCCCCTCAGAACATCTGCACAAAAACTGCTTCACGGTATTGGGGCCTTTGGTGCTACATAAATAAAAATGATCTGATTTTTAAAGGAACCGAACATCTATTGCTCCCATTGATTTCAGATTTAGATGCTCATCACTTTTTTAAAACTCAAGGCACCGACATAGATGCCTAACTGTGGATTTAGGTCCTTAATTTTAGGCTTCTGATATTGAAAATTTTGGCCATTGTTTTTAATGAGAAACCATTTAACTATAGGGATGTGTTCAAAAAAAGTTTCAGGCCTGTTACAGTCAACATAAAAACTCCCATAGGCTTCAGAGGGGCCAAAACAGCATCCATAATTCTTGCAGGCCCTGATTCAGCAAAGCACTTACGTTTGTGCTTAACTTTAAGTTCATGTTTAAGTCAATCAGATATGACTAGAATTTTCAGCGGCATCTGAAGGAGTTAGGCAACCAGCTCCAGTTGAATTTCAGCTAATTCCCTCTGGCTCCTCTGAAAATCCCAGTCTAGTGCCTTGCTAAATAGGGATGGACCTAAACATGTGTATATTAAGAGCTTTGCTGAATTGGGGATTAGTTAAACTGCATTTACACCACATTAATTCTGTAAGGCCTGGTCTACACCTAAAAGTTAGGTCAACATAACTACAGCTGTGTACCCTATGCACTATAGCTCTACCAGCCTAACCCCCAAGGTAGAAGCAGCTTGGCTGATGGAAGAATGCTTCCATCACCCTACATATTGATGCTCAGGGAGATGGAGTTCCTACAGTGACGGAAAACCCTTTCTGTCCCTGTTGGAAGCATCCGCAGTATGGCACTACAGCAGTATAGCTACAGTGCCATGGCGCTGCCCTTGTAGCCCCTCTAGTGCTGGCATGGCTTTAGGGTACTCGCAGAGGGGTTTTAATGCAGTTTAACTAATCCACTTTAAATTCATATGTTTAGTGAATTCGAATTAACTTTCCTGAGTGTTCCCATGTAGACAAGCCCTAAGTCAGTTTTTCACAGCTGTGAGCCACCAGTTTTTGTTCTTAGGGACCCATCTCATGGGCTATGTCTACACTACAGGCCTTACAGTAGCCTCTCTGTGCTGATGGGAGAGAGCTCTCCCATTGACATAATTAATCGCAGCGAGCAGCAGTAGCCATGTCGGCAGGAGAGCACTGTCCACACCAGTGCTTTTATCCGTGAAACTTATATCAGTCAGAGGGGTGTGTTTTTCACACCCCTGACTGACGAAAGTTTTACTGACAAAAGTGCTAGTGTAGGAAGAGCCACTGTTGCATTTGGCCAGCTCCTTGGAATCTTTCACTGATATCTGGATTATTAATGAGTGGTGGGGTTTATATATTTATTTATTCAGATTTCTAATGAAATATTCCAAAAGGTGTTTGTCTACTATACATAACATTTAATATATTGATGCATAAGCATTAGTATAAGATGCACATAAGCATGAGGTTGACTTGATTTTAGAAGGTTTGGAGAACACCGCAAGATAGTATGAAATAGCTCTGTGTTTTCTCCACCTTGCTTCGGTATTTGAACTGTGTGATTTATTTAAGGGATTTTATGCTTTAAAGTTGAATATGTTTTCACATAAAACTGTACCTGTAAACACATGGTCTGATTTACCACTGCGTCCTTCCAACTTTACTCAAGCATAGCTCACCTGTTTTCAGTGTAGTTACATCCAGGAGTCACCAGTGGTGAATTGGACTCGCAATTTTTATTCTATATAGTTGGACCCATGTATAAAGTTTCTGCAAGTTTGACATTTCTTTTTATGGAGTCCAGCATTCCCCATTATATATATATATAAGTAATATCTCTTAAATGGGTAAAAATCTTTCAGAACAGTAGAATCTTTTTAAGCACACCCACTGTATATCATGGAAATTAATGTATCACTGTTATATTCAACAGCTTATTTTTTTAAAAGCTCCATTTAAATGAAACTCTAAAAAGTATGTGTACATCAAATATATAATAGTACAGTCTACCCAGAAAGATACATATTGTCATCTGCTAATAGATAGATGCTGTCTCTATGGAATTTGCTATTCTCATTTGAATTAATAAAGTGTCACCAACTCAAAATGGAAAGTAAAACAATTCATACAGTATTTTGAAATTCAGAGCTGGAGCACTGTTTTCATAGTACAAATAACAAATGTGGCTTTACGGTTTGCTCAGTACTAATTATAGAGCATTTAACACTTGCATGAAAAGATTTTTAGAGTTATTAACTATTATGGGACTTTTTTCCACTTAATCTATTGCCCATACATCTAGCCTCTCACATTTCACTCCGTTTTAACTCAAGTTCTTGTACTGCAGAAAATGTAGGCCGGTTAGTCACTCCTGCCAAAAAGCTAGAAGATACAATACGTCTGGCAGAGCTGGTAATTGAAGTTCTACAGCAGAATGAAGAGCACCATGCAGAGGTGAGCAGCAGGGCTCTAGCCTGGCTTTGGACAGGGTCTTGTTGGTTTTGGATAGCTTTGTTCATTTCGCTGTGGTGAATGTTGAACCGCACCACGTGGTTTCATGTCACTGTTAAAGCCGCTTGGTCTTCTTAAATAACAGTGACAAAATATAATTACAGACAAAATAAACTTGGGGAAGTCAGGTTTTAGAGGAGGGGAGGAGTTAAGCAAAATTGGCCAAATTCTGCTCTCGTCTATATGTGTGCATCCTTTCACACAGGTGTCAGTGAGAGCTGAATCTGGCCAACCCACCTGGCTAATCGCAATTTAAAGTCTGTCCACTTTCAAGAAGGGTCACGGGTTTCCAAAAAGTCATGCTATACTTCAAGCATAATGAAATGAATTAGTTTCAGCCTCATCCAAACAGCATTCACTTGTCACCATTCAGCATTGTAGCAAAGAAAAAGCACCACAAAGGTTCAAGCTATTTTTGGTCTGTTTCTTTCTCTATAAAATTCTTTTAACAATTTTGTTTTTGTTTTTTATTTGTGTCATTGAATATGATGATCTCTTACTCACTGTGGCTTTTCAGTCAGCTGCTCCTTCCTCGGCCTGTTTGGAGTATCCTGGTTGTGGGTTGCTGTGGCTGAAATGAATTGTTCTCTGTTACTGAATATATAGGTTATCCAATACTTAGCAAAATGAAAAATAGCTTTATTCTTCAAAGCCGTCTAACATTAAGATTCTTGTTTTAATGAGACTTTTAAACAGGGAATCCATATCTCACTAAGTCCAAAATATATGAGCACCTCAGTAGCATAGGTCTTGATCTTGTGACCACTTGAACACGTGAGTAATTGCATTGAGGTGTACAACCTCATTGATGAGATGTCATGAGATTTCCATCTCGGTGGAACTACTCAGATGAGTAAAGTCACACATGTGTAAGTATATACAGGATCTGGCCCTTAGTTCTCTGCAAATCCAGTACTCTTTGATAATTGTTGTAAAGCTGATCATTTTAAAATTCAGATTTAACAATTATTTGTTTATAACTTTAGTATTGTTACAATCATTCACTATTTTCTCTTCTTCTTCACATTTATATATATATATATATTGCATTAAATAAATTTGATAAATAATGTCACAATCACCGAAAAAAATCATTCTGATGTATATTAAATTTACAGTACAATCTAACTTATTTCTACAACACAACCATCCACGAGTCCCAACTAATGCCTGATTGAATATTTAAATTTCCTCCCTGTTTTTCTACTGTTCATTCAATCTTGGATGATCCTGGCAGGGGAAAGAGGTATGTGACTAAGCTGAATGAAATGAGTCACCTCCTGTCATATTTCGTGCATGCCCTTTCGGTGCCATGTTTCCTAATGGGATTTTACCTGGGTTATCCTTGCTTTGTAACTTTGATCGAAGGAATGTAACAGCAACTTCAGAGTAACTGCTTGTGGAATTGGTAGCCCTCCACAGAGGGGTAAACGTGGGACAGTATCCAGTCCAAGCATGTAACAATGAGTATATTTTACAAGCACTGCAGTTACATCCCAACACAACCCTACCTGCCTGGAATCTTTCCTCAGCCTGTTGTTACCTATGTTGTTCTGCATTTACCTAATCTATAGTACACCATTGCAATTATGAAATAATTAATAAACAGGGTGATAATAGTCTTCCTTTAATTTTGTCTGTGTGTGTACTGTACTAGATATACAGTATTTATATATAGAGAGAGAATATACTGTGGTGAAGAGTGAAATAATCTTTATTTTCGTTTATTTGGGAGAATAGCTGTATGAGTTGGAAAGAGCAGAATGCCACAGAGCTACATGTGAATTGGGATAGACTGTCTACAGAAAATAATACTTTATTCCACTCATCACCGTCATATATTCTATGTACACACTGTAAGGAAAGAACTCTTTTTATTTTTTAATGCTCGTTATTTATATAATGGCAACATGTTGTGAGGCAAGTGGCTACAATGCTGGCCCCGTGTTCTGTCCGCTACATTGAGAAGATGAAAATATGTGTTATGGTTTCGGAACACAAGGGTTTCATCACAGACCGCATGTTTGTGGCAATAGGAGGAGAACATGCTCCTACTTTGGATGATGATCTGAAAGGGTGACATTCATCTCTGTCCAGAGGGCCAACACAAAGTCTTATTTTGAGGGGTCTAAGGGTCTATCTACACTGCAATTAGACACTCGCATCTGGCCCGTGCCAGCTGACTTGGGCTCACGCAACCTGGGCTAAGGGGCTGTTTAATTGTAGTGTAGATGGTCAGGCTCCACCTGTAGCCCAAGCTCTGGGACCTTCCCATCTCTCAGGGTCCTAAATCCTGGGCTCCAGCCTGAGCCCAAATGTCTACACCACAATTAAACCGTCCCTTAGCCCAAGCCCAAATCAGCTGGCACAGGCCAGACATGAGTGTCTAATTGCTGCGTAGACATACCGTAAGTGGGATTTAAGTGGTGCACAGGAATTGTGCTGACCACCGTCCCTAAGGTGAATTTCACCCCAATGAGGAAAACAATAGGTTGAATGTGGTTTTATCATGTCACTTTTATGGTATGTACAACTATATCCACATTATTTCCTTTGTTATTGTGCAATATCTTGTTGAGATTTCATGAAACTTTGCAAAATAACTGCATTGTACTCAAAGGAGATACCTGCAGGGATATTTATATGTAAGCTCAATTATCAGGAGTGTTACACACTGTGACATTTTAGAAATGTCTTCTCAGTATTTTATATATGTTTGAATAAAATCTTCGTGGTTAAATTCATCAGCTACTAGATTTTCTGTCTACATTTTCTGCTTATATCAACGTAACTAAATCTACCTTAAGGGTTTTGTTAGTCTCTAAGGTGCCACAAGTACTCCTCGTTTTTTTTGCTGATACAGACTAACACGGCTACCACTCTGAAACTTGTGGGCTTAATTACTCCAAATGAGTTTTCATAGGCATTTTTTTTTCTATTTACCGGGAGTTAGTAAAGACCACCCACAACTTGATAGAGCAGGAGTACTTGTGGCACCTTAGAGACGAACCAATTTATTTGAGCATAAGCTTTCGTGAGCTACAGCTCACTTCATCGGATGCATACTGTGGAAAATACAGAAGATATTTTTATACACACAAACCATGAAAAAATGGGTGTTTATCACTACAAAAGGTTTTCTCTCCCTCCACCCCACTCTCCTGCTGGTAATAGCTTATGTAAAGTGATCACTCTCCTTACAATGTGTATGATAATCAAGGTGGGCCATTTCCAGCACAAATCCAGGTTTTCTCCCCACCTCCCCCCATCAAACCCACTCTCCTGTTGGTAATAGCTTATCTAAAGTGATCACTCTCCTTACAATGACAGGTTTCAGAGTAACAGCCGTGTTAGTCTGTATTCGCAAAAAGAAAAGGAGTACTTGTGGCACCTCAGAGACTAACCAATTTATTTGAGCATAAGCTTTCGTGAGCTACAGGTGAAGCGACGGAGTGATCACTTTAGATAAGCTATTACCAACAGGAGAGTGGGTGGGGAGAAGACCTGGATTTGTGCTGGAAATGGCCCACCTTGATTATCATACACATTGTAAGGAGAGTGATCACTTTACATAAGCTATTACCAGCAGGAGAGTGGGGTGGGGGGAGAGAAAACCTTTTATAGTGATAAACACCCATTTTTTCATGGTTTGTGTGTATAAAAATATCTTCTGTATTTTCCACAGTATGCATCCGATGAAGTGAGCTGTAGCTCACGAAAGCTTATGCTCAAATAAATTGGTTAGTCTCTAAGGTGCCACAAGTCCTCCTTTTCTTTTTGCGAATACAGACTAACATGGCTGTTACTCTGAAACTTGATAGAGATGACTCTAGTTGGATATCCCTCAAGAAAACAAAGTTGTCACTTACTGGAGAAATGCCAGGATCAGTAGCATTTGCACACTGAAATTAGCCCATTTTGTTCTAGCATGTGAATGCATGTAAACATGCCACCAATACACATTACAAACTCATAAAACAAATCTGAGAGCCCCCAGATGACCACTACCCTATGGAAAAATGTTGAAAAATATTAACGTGGAGAAATTATGTTTTATTAAGTTGTTTTTGTTAGTCACAATAAGAAATAAAATTGCCCAGACAAAAGTGCAGAAGAAACTTCCATTGTACAGTATGTACACGACTATAATACATGAGAGCTTAGACGAATGTCATTTCTCTCATCAGGTGTCTCCAAAGTTGATTCTCCTCCACATGGAAGAATGATTGTAAATGTCATAAGACCTAAGCCTTCATGTATTTTTAATCTTGCCCTCTCTCTCTCTCTATGTATATGTATGTATATGTATATATGTATTTTAACTCTTTGAAGATATGCATATATACATGTGTACCTGTGTGTAAGGTATACAATATGAGGTGTGTTTGTATAGAAAGCACACTTTTTTCCTTAAATCATATTGAAACAAAGCAGGTAAGTAGATGGTTGCTAAAATTGAAAGAGATTTTTGAGTGATGAAATGTTACTTCTCTCATTTCAAGAAATTAGTGCCGAGCTGTGAAGGGGGTGGGGGAATCCCAGACATGAACTGGATAATTATGAAGGTAGAATTTGATAATTCCAGCAGAAATAAAAGTATGACTATGTTTTTCAGAAGTGATCACATAATTTTCTTGTTAATTTCTTTTTAAAAAGTTCTTTCTCATGAAAGCAGGTTTTCTTGCAGGACTCTTAAATAAATATCTTGGGATTTGTTGGAGAAAATATTCTTCGCCCCCCAAAATAGTGATTTTGTTCATCTTCATTGACAGAGTTACTAACAGGATTCTTAGCACTCAGAGCCATTTGCTAATAACTTGGCAAGGGGACAGCATTTTATATTCTTAAGGTCTAGCCAGAAAAAATCTAGCATTGCAAGTATCAACTCTTCCAAACTAGTTTTTAAAAAAAATTGTTTTAAAGGGACACTGTCAACCACCATAGCTTTTATGTTTTTTACCTTTGAAGAAAATTTGAGTAGACGTTGAAAGCAGAATTGATTCCTGCCCCTTTTGCTTCAGTTGATCTTGCTGCTCAAGAATATTGTGTAAAAATATCCAACCCACCATCACATCAAAGCGGCATTTTCACATCTCTCTCTCTCTCTGTGTCTCTCTCTCTCTTCCTTTTAGACATGAACCCCAGAGAGATCCGCTAACAGCACTGGTTCACACTCAGTTGCGCTGAGTGGCCTCGCATTGTTCATGGCAGTTGTAGAATAACTACTCAGCAAACACAGTAGCAAAAGTCCGAGACTGTCTTTGCATCTGACCCTGGGCTTACTGAACATCCAGGGGGGCAGATTTTTTTTCAGTGATGGCACGCCTGCTTCCCCCCAAGTGCAGGAAATGGTGCTATGATGCATCAATGGAAGGGCTAAGGGGACACCTTCTGGTCCCTCATTCCCCAGTGCTGGCACGCAAGGCAGGCCACACTTATACAATCAGGATTGTACCGAAGATTATTTCTTTGTATGCACTCCATCTACAGATCATCTTAACTCTACATGCAGCCCTCTTACACAGTGGGCCTGATTCTTTACTCTTTCCCACTGGTTTTATGCTGGTGTGACTCTGTTGAGGTCAGTGGAGTTAGAGTGGCATAAAATTGGGATAGTGAAATGGACACTCAGCCCCATGGCTTTGTAGCTTGTGTATCTGGAAGCTGAGTACAAGGGAGACCAAATGGGAAATTGTTCAAGGGATTCTGCCATTGGCAGGAATGTTGTTATGAGGTACAGGTACCTATGTATGGCAAAACACCCTCCTTAGTCTAATGGATGATGACTGTCAGGCTCTGCAACATTCTAAAACAAGCTGAATAATAAGGATTAATGAACAAATGCTGCTGTCATTGATGTCAGTGGCAGAACTTCAATGCATGCAAGATTGAGCCCTAAGAAAGATAGAAGTCCATTCTGCCCATTCACATCTGCCAGAAACTTCCTTCCAGGCGGCAAAAATACATATTCCTGGCTGACAGGTTCTCTTTAAACTGACACATTCATTCTCAGTCTTCTTTGTTCCATCTTTCTAGTCTGGTGCCTATTTATTAGGTTTCCTTCTCTTGGAAAGGAGGGGATGATATTTCTTAGGTAGACACTTTAAATCTTTGAGTAGTTTCCTATCACCTAAAAATTACTGCACACGGTCCAATTGACAGCACCGCTCATACTGCATGTTCCCAGCCAGAAGTGATTACTAAACACGCATGCATGCGTTTGAAACACATTCACATCTGAGCCATGTACGATGTGAATGTCACTTCAGAGAACCTGTACAGTGAATTTTAAGGACCCATGTGCATGAAAATGAGTTACTTCACTGATATTTTTTGGTTTTCAAGTTTATATATGTTTCCTACCTCAGTAAAGTCCTGGCTTGATTTTGATGTTTTAATACTGGTATCCTGACATGTCGATAACATTGTTCTGAAATTGGTTACAAACATTTTCATAATAAGTGGCATTGTAAATAATGCTAGTAAGTTTAAAGAGCTTTATACCTAACCATGTAAAATGAAAGGTGCTGTAGTAATTTTTACTGGTGATGTTTGAAATATTTCTAGATAAGAGATTTTAGGAAAGACTATGAAAGTGCAGGCTTCTAGCATTTCAAGATGAACAGTAATAGCGAATCCAAATACATTTAAAAACCATTGAAAAATGTAGCAGAAAACCCACAAACACAGTGAAGAAACTCCCAGATTTCTATACCTTAGAATAAGAACTAGTTAACTCCTCCCGTAAATAGCATGATTCAAGAAAAATGTTAGTGAGTTATTGTAAATTGAACAGACATACCTTCTCTGTCATGTTACAACTGATTCGTCTTACAGTGCAGTTCTGAATATATGCTCTCTGAGACATTTCTGTATCAAAATGGTAGGTGCATAATTTATGTGATTTGCACTGTATATGCCATGGCTAACATTTGAAAGCACTGTTCTCTTTACAATAAAGCTGGTTTTCCCTGGGATGCACATTTGTTTTTAAGATAAATGGTCTCCTCTCACTGACTGTGCTTTAATAGGACTAATACGTTTCTTTATTATTGTTTTTTTTTTCTACCAAATTTTAAGGCCTTTGCATGGTGGTCAGACTTAATGGTTGAACATGCAGAAACCTTCCTGTCATTGTTTGCGGTGGATATGGATGCTGCATTAGAGCTGCAACCCCCAGACTCGTGGGACAGCTTTCCACTATTTCAGCTCCTAAATGATTTCCTCCGTCCTGACTGTATGTATTGTATTTTGACCATGTGTTTTTGATAGGGCAAGTCTGCCAGGTTATTGGTGCTATTTCTGGCCTTTCCATACTTTACAGCAAACCAGTATGGGGTGGGACTTTAAAACAAATGTATCATTTAAATTTTGTGATTGCCCTAGGGGGAAATTGCTGCTTATATCATTTATTTATTTTACTTTAATATAAAAAACAAAATCTTCTTTTCCTGCCTTTCATTTGCTCAGGAATTTGTTTTAAGTAAAGATAAATTCCTGTTTAAAGTCAGGGAGTGGAACTTCTGTAATGTCCTGTTCACTCAGGTTCCATGATGGTGAGTGCATTATCGATGATTAGTAAATTACTGTTATTTTCATTAAGCATTTCTACCTGCACCATATTTTACAAAATATGGAGTCCCCGTGCCCCAAAGAGTTTAATAAAAGGAAAGGAAAGACATCTGAGTTTTATATTAAGTAAAATAAATGATATAAGGTTGTGTTATACGCAAGAGAAATGCAAAGAAGCAAGGTTAACAGTGTTCAAGGATTGAACTGTTTTCTTTCCTGTCATGTTACATGCTGGTAGGACAGGTGAGATTTCCAGAAGCGCCCCTTATCAGCCTAACTCTGCTCCCGTTGAAGCCAATGATGTTAATTCCTGTTAACAGCAATGGGAGCAGAATTAGGCCAATTCTGAGTGCTCTTGGAAATCCCACGCAGTGCCATCCAGTCCCATCCGACCCATGTTAGTAAATTAGGCCCCAATCTTACAAAAAGAGCCTATTGCAGGATCAGGGCTTTAATTAGCTTCTTAAGACATGCCTAATGAGTATTGAGGTCCTTCATAAGAGAAAAACATTTTCCTGAATAAGAGTAGTGATTCTCTAATGAAGCACTGATTTCCCAGCCTGCATAGGCCGTGTTGTTTACCACACTCTCGTTTCATCTGTACTCTTTTTATAACAGCAAATAGTATGTAATTGTTTTGTTATCTCTAAGTTTGATACTAATGGAGAAGAGCTACTCTTTGATTGTTCCAGTTAAGAGCTCAATCGTGCTGTGTTTATCACGGATCTTGGTGATTCAGGACTCCCAGTGCAAACTCCAGTTATGAAATTTCTTCGTATTAGCCAGCATATTCATTGTGTAATAAAATGCCACTTCTTGTCGGTTGTTACAGAGGGTTTAGTAACAATCGTTTCTTACTATACTTTTATTTATCTGTTCTAGATAATTTGTGCAATGGAAAATTCCACAAACACCTTCAAGACCTGTTTGCTCCACTTGTTGTTAGATATGTCGATCTGATGGAGTCCTCAATTGCACAATCAATTCACAGGGGCTTTGAGCGGGAATCATGGGAGCCAGTAAAGTAAGGAAATCTCCTTTGATACAATCGGAGTTTGGGTGCAAATGGATGGAGATTCATACAGAGATTCATACAGAGTAAACACTAGATTGGACGTTCAGCAAATGCCTTATATTTTCTAGTACCATACTAAAAATATATGGCCTAATTTGTTAAGGGTTTTAAAGGTTTATGAAAGAAACAATATGTGATTTTTTTTTAGTGCAATGCTGAGTTAAGTTGAACACTTTAGCTGTGCAAATGGAAATATGAGAAACGTGAAATCCTCTCATTTTGCTTGGCTTTTTCGATCTTACTACCCAATCTAAAAAGCCTTTTCCAATGCTGCTCTTAAATGCAAATAGCTTCTTTTCAGAACAGAAAACCTTGCTTTACTGTGTTCAGTCCATCCCTATATGTTAGGTGGG
The DNA here is from genome assembly GCF_965152275.1 of Natator depressus. Taxonomy (NCBI): domain Eukaryota; kingdom Metazoa; phylum Chordata; order Testudines; family Cheloniidae; genus Natator; species Natator depressus. The sequence continues at coordinate 4,666,802 of NC_134240.1, read as the reverse complement.
TCACTATTGCAATTTTGATTCCAAAAACTCACTTTTTTCCACCCACCCTGTGAAGGGATAATGCAGAAATGTGCTTTGTCAGTTCAGCACCACTGCTGATCGCTGGATTGATTTTTTTTAAATGCAATCTGTGAAGGGCACCAGCTCAAGATACTGCTTTAAAGCTATGCACTTTCAGAAATAAACATCTTTAAACCAGGTTGCGAGGAGGTCCTGGAGGTACCTGCCCTAAAGGGAAACTTGGTGTGCTATAAAACTACTATAGAGCAGAAATTAGTGCCAAAAATATCAGGGAAGATTTGAGCAAAACTGTTTACTGATCTCATAGAAGTGATAGCTTAAAACTAAGAAATAAAGGTACTGAGAGACCAAACTCTTAGCCTAAAATCTGTGCAATTTTCAGAATATAAAGTCCTTTAAAACAATGGCAATTTTATAGTCTAATTATTACATCTTAAGTTTCTAAGCATTGCAGAATACTGTCATGCTTGTTCCAAGGCATAGTTACTACTATGAAGGACGTGTATCCTTTAAAAAAAATTAAAAGAGTAAGCTGAAAGATATCCAGTATAGAATATTGTTCTTCTCTGAAAAGTTACTATGTAAAAGGGTGTGTGTCGTTCAGTGTTTTCCATGCCAAACAGAGATTCCATACCAGTTAAAAGAGATTTTGTGCTGACAGTCAGCCCTCCAAACTCAACCTGGAAATGATTGTCCAGGATGGTTCTTCTTTCTAGTACATCACCACCAGCAGTAAAAGTTTTGTATGCCAAATTAGGCCCTAATTTACACCTGTGCAATCCCTCTTTTCAGTCATCTATCCCTTTTACAGAGGGATAAATGACTGCAGCTCAGTATTCCATTATGTTGATACATGAGAAGGAATAGAATCCAGCCCACTTTCCCTTTGCTCCCTTTGCTGTCTTGGCTTTGCAGTGTTAACAGGATTAAAAACACTAAAAATTCATTTTTTGTCTCTAAAATAAGCACACATAACTCTGAAAATACACAGGAAATTGATCTTTGAGTGGCAAAATGCCATTTTTACATAATCATTTCTTCAGATAGAACTGCATTTCAAAGTTAGCATTAGCTTTAATTTTACAGCATGACTTTAGTAATAGTTATGTTATTAAATTGGTGCAATCATTTCATGTAACCATACTACTTAACCATGCATTTGACAAATAATTAACTCCTGTTATTTTATTTCTTTTAAATCAAAAACTTGAATATGTTTAAAAATAATGAATATTCTTGGTTTTAACTAACCTTAGACTCAGATACAGAGTCTATAGATCTATATAAATGTATGGTTTTGTGACAACGTTTCGGGTTTTGAAATGTTTTCTCAATTTTTTGGATATGTGGAACGTAATCACTTTCAGAATTAAAGTAGGGAGTTTCTGGTATGTTAATGCTATAATTTTAATGTATCCTTCAAGTTATGAAAACTTCTTTTCTTAGTCTGATATTGCACTTTGAGCAGCCTTTATCAGGGAATGCTGTGTACCTTACATTAACAAACTAAATAGGATCTGTCTCATAGAGTGGACTGGGATGCTTTAAAGTGCTTTGACACAGAGTATGTATTCTGTTCATGGAAAGCTTATGTTCCTTTAGTGAAAACATGCATTTTAATAATTTTTTTCACTAGCAGATATTTCATTCTTAATTTACCAGAGAGAGAGAGAGTTGTTAAAGATAACTCATTGGGATTTGACATAAGGCCAGTGAACATATCTATGCAAAACATAGAGTACAATATGCACTGCATGAAGGAAAATAGGGAATCTCATTCCAATCTTACTGATGATCGTTTGGGGCATGGTTCAGAACTAGATGTTAAGGAATCTTCTTTCTGTCTCATGGGCAGGCAGCGTGCTATTCTTTACCAGACTGGATGATTTTCTAGAAGATCTGCTCTAGGAATTATTTTGGGGAAGTTCCCTGCCTGTGTTCTACAGGAGGTCAGACTAGATAATCACAATGGTCCCTTCTGGCCTTGGAATCTGTGAATCCACAATAAACCTGCTAGCAGACTCAATGTAACAGATGTATTTTACTTACTCTCCCCAACTCCACCACATACCTCCCCTCTCAGCTACTCATTCACACTATCAGACAGTTGATCTCTTTGGGCTATTTTTCCTATTTTGCAGCTCTACCGAGGTAACAATTGGTAACCACCACTTCATATTTCCCAGATGAGTGCACGATATTGTTTATATACTGATATTTGCCTGTTTTTACATTCACGAGAAAGACTGAAAGAAATAGCATTCTACTACTGCAGCAGTGCAAAAGACACTAACTTGACCTTCTCCTGTTGCACTATTGCGTAGTAATGTAGCAACAACAGTGAAAATGATACTGCCAAAAACATAAAACATCTTTGCCCTTGGAAAATTCTGGATGGCTTTACTCAGCTTTGAAGAAAGGCTTTCAACTTGGCCTGAAGAAGTGAAGTAGAATACATGGCTACAGCTATCCTGCTTTAGATCTTTACATCAAATTGTGAGAGTGAAATCCCATTACCTCATGACAGCCAGGAAATTATTCCACAGCATGGTCTTTTTAAAAGGCTTCTTGATGCTCATGCTTGCAATCAAGGCTGAAGTATGTATTCCTATATAACCTGACCAGATGCAGTAGAAGAGCATGTCATCGTTATATTTTCATTGCTGGATACTGTTCACCTTATGCTACGACTAGCTGGGTATAGAATCATATAAACAGTAGGATAGAGGCCATTAAATATTGAAAACACTGAAGAAAAAATGTCCACATAATTTGCTCAGGAGGGCTGTGTAATCTGACTCTTTTGCACAAGCTCTGCATAGCTATAGAAGTTATAAGCATGGGTTACCTGCCCTGTAACAGGTTGCACAACTGGTATGCTGTGCAGAACTATGCAGAGAAAATGAAACGAAGTGAAACAGGAAACCCTACCACAGAGAGTGTCAGTTTATTCTGTTTCCAGAATGGTTTAGTATATAAAGTCAGGTGAGAGGCGGATTCATGCCCTTAGCTTTTTTTCCACTAGCTTCTCTGTGAGCTCTGAAATACATAGCAACCACCAGACACCTAAATGTATACTACAGTATATGCAGAGAACTTAGCAGCTGAAGTCCTCTTGAGCAGACCGTCAGGTAATGACCACTGCTGGCCTTTTGAGTTGGTGTGGTAGGAAATTGTACAAATCTCTTCTGGGACACCTGAATGACCAGAAAAGTATCTTCTGTAACATTGTAGACGTCACTGGATTTTAGTACAAGAAGGTCAGTCTCAGCACTTCTTTTCAATTTGCAAGTTGAATTTGTATAATGAAAATCCAACCAAATGGCCACGCTTTATTAAGGATTCATTGGTAAGCAGGTTATAAAGGGAAAATAAGATGTTGTAATAAATGGTCCATCAATTATTATAGATTGTTATAGAGTCCAACAGGTTGCTTATAACTTAATCTCTCCCTGCTTCTGTTCCCCATCTGTAAAATGGGGCTAATAACCTTAAAGGGTGTTCTAGTGGGTGGAGCACTGGACTGTGACTCAGGAGATATGGTTTCTGTTCCTAGCTCTGCCACTGGCCCAGTGGGTGAACTTGGACAAGTCACTTCCCTGCTTTGTGCCTCAGTTTCCCTATCTGTAAATTGGGGATAATGATACTGACCCCCTTTGTTAATGCTTTGTGATCTACTGAGGAAAGATGCGCTATACAAGAGCTAGATATTGTTAGGATAACTATGACTTATAACTGTCTACAACGCTTTATACTGCTGTACCGATATCCATCCAAAACACATACTGCTCATGATGTTAACATTTGTTAACCCTTTATAAACTATTTATAAATGTATCCTTAATATATTAATATAACGTGACCAATTAAACAGCATGAGTATATCAGCAAGTCAGACAGAACAGGCCAGGTTGTCCTGCCAGAGAGATGTCCTGGGAAAAAGTGGCCTGCCAGGAAAAAGTTCTTGTAGGTGTATATTATTTGCAGTTACCAAACCGGACTTCAAGCCACAGACAGAGCACAGATTTTGCGACTAACTTCACTAATATGACCCTAGTACTGAAGCCTTTGTAGAAAGACTACCCCTTGGATTGGTTCAGCATATATAGTAATCAAATAGAATGTCTAGAGGAATCAGAGGAACAGCTGATCTAGCTGATCAATAAGTGATTTCAGGGTACCCGTGGGAACTGAACGTTTAAGCACCAACAAGTCTCTAAGTTATTTACGTGTTCTGTACCTAGGTGGGCTAACTCAATAAAAACACCATGATTTTCTGGCCACTGTGTTATATCAATTGCCTAGTATGGCATTTATTATGTAGTTTCTCATGCATTTTTACTTGTTTTCTGTGGTCAATACTACAACAGGAAAAGTGAACTTTTTACTTTATTTTCGTTGGGTACATTACCATGATGCCATTAGCCACTCACAGTGTGGCTGTGGCGAAGTTTTTATAGCTAGACCGTGGAGGTATGAATTGTAGAAATGTAGAAAATAGAAAAAATTGGGAGCAAATAGAAGAACAATGCAAAATGAGCTGAACAATCTGACAGAACTTCCCTTGTCACATACATTAGGCCCAGTTCTGAAACTGAATCCTCATAGACCACCTAACCCTCTAACACTAATGGTCTGAGTGTCACCTCCCTCAGACTGATGGACTGGGGCCACATTTAGCATCTTGTATTAGAATAGATATGAGCTTCCCATTTTGTTCCTGTCATTTTATGGCCTGAGTAAATGCAGACATAAATATTTATGGATGATATTGATGTCATTTACAGATCTAGCTACCTGATTGCAGCTGCAAATCAGATAATTAGATGTGTAAATGACAGGTTTCAGAGTAACAGCTGTGTTAGTCTGTATTCGCAAAAAGAAAAGGAGGATTGTGGCACCTTAGAGACTAACCAATTTATTTGAGCATAAGCTTTCATGAGCTACAGCTCACTTCATCGGATGCATACTGTGGAAAATACAGAAGATGTACTTATACACACAAATCATGAAAAAATGGGTGTTTTATCACTACAAAAGGTTTTCTCTCCCCCCACCTCACTCTCCTGCTGGTAATAGCTTATGTAAAGTGATCACTCTCCTTACAATGTGTATGATAATCAAGGTGGGCCATTTCCAGCACAAATCCAGGTTTTCTCCCCCCCAACCTCCCCCCAAAAACAAACCCACTCTCCCGTTGGTAATAGCTTATCTAAAGTGACCACTCTCCTTACAATGTGTATGATAATCAAGGTGGGCCATTTCCAGCACAAAGCCAGGGTTTAACAAGAACATCTGAGGAACGGGGGGGCACATATGCCATCATGTGCAAGCAATGCCCCTCTGCCATGTACATTGGTCAAACTGGACAGTCTCTACGTAAAAGAATAAATGGACACAAATCAGATGTCAAAAATTATAACATTCATAAACCAGTCGGAGAACACTTCAATCTCTCTGGTCACGCGATTACAGACATGAAAGTTGCTATATTACAACAAAAAAACTTCAAATCCAGACTCCAGCGAGAGACTGTTGAATTGGAATTCATTTGGAAATTGGATACAATTAACATAGGCTTGAATAGAGACTGGGAGTGGCTAAGTCATTATGCAAGGTAACCTATTTCCCCTTTGACAGGTTTCAGAGTAACAGCCGTGTTAGTCTGTATTCGCAAAAAGAAAAGGAGTACTTGTGGCACCTTAGAGACTAACCAATTTATTTGATCATAAGCTTTCGTGAGCTACAGCTCACTTCATCGGATGCATACTGTGGAAAGTGTAGAAGATCTTTTTAAACCCACAAAGCATGAAAAAATACCTCCCCCCACCCCACTCTCCTGCTGGTAATAGCTTATGTAAAGTGATCACTCTCCTTACAATGTGTATGATAATCAAGTTGGGCCATTTCCAGCACAAATCCAGGTTTTCTCCCCCCCACACACACACACAAACCCACTCTCCTGCTGGTAATAGCTTATCTAAAGTGACCACTCTCCTTACAATGTGTATGATAATCAAGGTGGGCCATTTCCAGCACAAATCCAGGGTTTAACAAGAACGTCTTGGGAGGGGTAGGAAAAAACAAGGGGAAATAGGTTACCTTGCATAATGACTTAGCCACTCCCAGTCTCTATTCAAGACTGGTTTATGAATGGGTAGTAGATAGAATATCCCAGGTCGGGGTTCCAGGGGTGTGTCTGTGCGGATTTGATCTTGTGCTTTTTCAGGGAGTTTCTTGAGCAAATGCTGTAGTTTCTTTTGGTAACTCTATCTACTACCCAATATCCATAAACCTGGAAATCCTGGACGCCCCATCATCTTAGGCATTGGCATCCTGACAGCAGGATTGTCTGGCTATGTAGACTACCTCCTCAGGCCCTACGCTACCAGCACTCCCAGCTACCTTCGAGACACCACTGACTTCCTGAGGAAACTACCATCCATCGGTGATCTTCCTGAAAACATCATCCTGGCCACTATGGATGTAGAAGCCCTCTACACCAACATTCCACACAAAGATGGACTACAAGCCATCAAGAATACTATCCCTGATAATGTCACGGCTAACCTGGTGGCTGAACTTTGTGACTTTGTCCTTACCCATAACTATTTTACATATGGGGACAATGTATACCTTCAGATCAGCGGCACTGCTATGGGTACCCGCATGGCCCCACAGTATGCCAACATTTTTATGGCTGACTTAGAACAACGCTTCCTCAGCTCTCGTCCCCTAACGCCCCTACTTTACTTGCGCTATATTGATGACATCCTCATCATCTGGACCCATGGAAAAGAAGCCCTTGAGGAATTCCACCATGATTTCAACAATTTCCATCCCACCATCAACCTCAGCCTGGTCCAGTCCACACAAGAGATCTACTTCCTGGACACTACAGTGCTCATAAGCGATGGTCACATAAACACCACCCTAAACCTACTGACCGCTATTCCTACCTACATGCCTCCAGCTTTCACCCTGACCACACCACACGATCCATTGTCTACAGCCAAGCTCTGCGATACAACCGCATTTGCTTCAACCCCTCAGACAGAGACAAACACCTACAAGATCTCTATCAAGAAAAAAGAAAAGGAGTACTTGTGGCACCTTAGAGACTAACCAGTTTATTTGAGCATGAGCTTTCGTGAGCTACAGCTCACTTCATCGGAAGCTCATGCTCAAATAAACTGGTTAGTCTCTAAGGTGCCACAAGTACTCCTTTTCTTTTTTCTTTTTACGAATACAGACTAACACGGCTGTTACTCTGAAAGATCTCTATCAAGCATTCTTACAACTACAGTACCCACCTGCGGAAGTGAAGAAACAGATTGATAGAGCCAGAAGAGTTCCCAGAAGTCTCCTACTACAGGACAGGCCTAACAAAGAAAATAACAGAACGCCGTCACCTTCAGCCCCCAACTAAAACCCCTCCAACGCATTATTAAGGATCTACAACCTATCCTGAAGGATGACCCAACACTCTCACAAATCTTGGGAGACAGGCCAGTCCTTGCCTATAGACAGCCCCCCAACCTGAAGCAAATACTCACCAGCAACCACATACCACACAACAGAACCACTAACCCAGGAACCTATCCTTGCAACAAAGCCCGTTGCCAACTGTGCCCACATATCTATTCAGGGGACACCATCACAGGGCCTAATAACATCAGCCACACTATCAGAGGCTCGTTCACCTGCACATCCACCAATGTGATATATGCCATCATGTGCCAGCAATGCCCCTCTGCCATGTACATTGGTCAAACTGGACAGTCTCTATGTAAAAGAATAAATGGACACAAATCAGATGTCAAGAATTATAACATTCATAAACCAGTGGGAGAACACTTCAATCTCTCTGGTCACGCGATTACAGACATGAAAGTTGCGATATTACAACAAAAAAACTTCAAATCCAGACTCCAGCGAGAAACTGTTGAATTGGAATTCATTTGCAAATTGGACACAATTAACTTAGGCTTGAATAGAGACTGGGAGTGGCTAAGTCATTATGCAAGGTAACCTATTTCTCCTTGTTTTTTCCTACCCTCCCCCCCGGACGTTCTTGTTAAACCCTGGATTTGTGCTGGAAATGGCCCACCTTGATTATCATACACATTGTAAGGAGAGTGGTCACTTTAGATAAGCTATTACCAGCAGGAGAGTGGGTTTGTGTGTGGGGGGGGGTGTGAGAAAACCTGGATTTGTGCTGGAAATGGCCCAACTTGATTATCATACACATTGTAAGGAGAGTGATCACTTTAGATAAGCTATTGCAAGCAGGAGAGTGGGGTGGGGGGAGGTATTTTTTCATGCTTTGTGTGTATAAAAGATCTTCTACACTTTCCACAGTGTGCATCCGATGAAGTGAGCTGTAGCTTACGAAAGCTTATGCTCAAATAAATTGGTTAGTCTCTAAGGTGCCACAAGTACTCCTTTTCTTTTTGCGAATACAGACTAACACGGCTGTTACTCTGAAACCTGTCATTGTAAGGAGAGTGATCACTTTAGATAAGCTATTACCAACAGGAGAGTTGGTTTGTGTGTGTGTGTGTTGCGGGGGTGGGGGGGGGAGAAACCCTGGATTTGTGCTGGAAATGGCCCACCTTGATTATCATACACATTGTAAGGAGAGTGATCACTTTACATAAGCTATTACCAGCAGGAGAGTGGGGTGGAGGGAGAGAAAACCTTTTGTAGTGATAAAACACCCATTTTTTCATGATTTGTGTGTATAAAAACATCTTCTGTATTTTCCACAGTATGCATCCGATGAAGTGAGCTGTAGCTCACGAAAGCTTATGCTCAAATAAATTGCTTAGTCTCTAAGGTGCCACAAGTACTCCTTTTCTAGATGTGTAAATGAGATCAGTTGCACCTGAAAAATAGTGAATGCAAAGGAGGAGGCTTCTTTCAAAATCAGGCCCTCTGTGTTAACATTACACTACATACGCTTGTCACGGAGTGTGGGGGAGTCCAGGCCCTGCACCCCTCTTCCTGGGATTCACTGAGACTCTCAGCCAGCCAGTAAAACAGAAGGTTTATTGGACAACAGGAACACAGTCCAAAACAGAGCTTATGGGTACAATCAGGACCTCTCAGTCAAGTCCTTCTAGGAGAGCAGGGAGCTTAGACCCCAGCCCTGGGGTTCCCTGCGTTCCTCCACCCAGCCCCAAACTGAAAACTAAACCCCCCCCAGCAGGCTCTCTCCTGCAGCCTCTGTTCACATTCCTGGGCAGAGGTGTTACCTCCCCCTGCCCCTCCTGGCTCAGGTGACAGGCTCTCAGGTCTCCCATCCCCAGGGCACATTCCCAGGTCAACACTCCCCTCTCCCTGCTGCGTCACATCGTCACAACACTACATTATTTTGCTGTTAAAAGTTGTAACTTATCCTTGCAAGGGCCACAAAGCATCAGCAAAATAATGTGTTGTGTAAAAGATATATGTTTAAATGTGAATGCAGTATAGAATTTTCTGTGGAAAATCATTTTACTAACACAAAAAGAAAAGGAGTACTTGTGGCACCTTAGAGACTAACCAATTTATCTGAGCATAAGCTTTCGTGAGCTACAGCTCACTTCATCGGATGCATACTGTGGAAACTGCAGAAGACATTATATACACAGAGACCATGAAACAATACCTCCTCCCACCCCACTCTCCTGCTGGTAATAGCTTATCTAAAGTGATCATCAAGTTGGGCCATTTCCAGCACAAATCCAGGTTTTCTCACCCTCCGCCCCACCACAGACAAACTCACTCTCCTGCTGGTAATAGCCCATCCAAAGTGACCACTCTCTTCACAATGTGTATGATAATCAAGGTGGGCCATTTCATCCGATGAAGTGAGCTGTAGCTCACGAAAGCTCATGCTCAAATAAATTGGTTAGTCTCTAAGGTGCCACAAGTACTCCTTTTCTTTTTGCCAATACAGACTAACACGGCTGTTACTCTGAAACCTGTCATTTATTAACACAGTGTTTAATGAATATGGCACTAAGTATCTTCTTGAATTTTTGGTATTAAAAACAAAGGGTTTTTTTTATTTATGTGTTCACCATTTGTCTAATCTCTTTCAGTTGCTCTTCCTTACATATTTATATGTTATCCATCCCTTGCTATTTTTGATTTATTCAATATCAATATTAACTACACAGACTACCATTCCTAAAGATCTAACAATTTATCAGTCATTATGAAATATGTGTATCATCTGAAAATCATATTCACTTTAAGAGGCATATATGCATCTGAATGGAAACTGGATGGTTTTGTTTCATGAGAAGGCTCATATATAAATAAATATTTCATTCATAAGGAGAACAATCAGCTAGTGTGAAGTGAAATTTACCAGAAACTTAAAGAAATCAGAAAGCATCTTTTTCACCCCAAAATCACATTAGACTGTATTTTCCCCTGGAGGTGGGACTGTGTTCAAAAGTTAAGAATGAAACTCCAAGTCATTCTGCCTCTTGGCTATGTAACCAATGCCTCGAAATGCAGTTACTGACTGATTCTTGTAAGGATACATTTTAAATGTGTTCTTGCATCAGCAATTTCATATCCAGTATTGTTGATGCAATTATGTGTATCTTTGTTTTCTGATATAATAAGATTGACCATAAGAAATGCAGCTCAAAAATATATTTACGCCTATAGAAAATTGCTAATATAATATTCCATTGGAAGAGGAGAACATGAAATTATATAGTTTTGCAGGATGGCCGTTAAAGCTGCCCAGAAGACAATAGCAATATATGGAGTGGAAGAGACCTTCCAAAGCAGAGTTCTGGAATGATCATCCTATGTGTTCATATTGCTGAGCGAGATGATTGATGCTGGATTAATTTTTAGAACATCTCATATTCTTTAGAGGCTAAGTGCCTGAAACTGCATGAATTCCAAGTCAATGGCAAAGTGTCCTCTGACTGTACTGTTACAGAAGTAAGCACTAAATCTGGTGTCCTGACTTAGGTTTTACTGTCTCCTTACTCAAACTCCCAGTGGGAATAAAGAAACAATAAAAATTGAGCCAGGACTTCTGGATTTGCCTCTGACATGAGGCTGTGAAGAATTTTTTTGGTTTATGCCATAATATGCTAAAGGCAGAAAGAGAGAGATTTCTGAAAATGACTTATTGCTTGTTGATCAGATAGCGCAAGGAATAAACTTCCCAAATTCTACATCTTCCAGATACCAAAACCCCATGTTCATGTAAATATTGTTATGATGAGATGCTTTTAAAATATGGTTATAACTATTTTACCAATGTAGGGATATTAAAATATTTTGGATGTTTTGGAAATTATGGGCATGAAGCGTACATTGTTTCTGGAAAGCATATTACATTGAACCACCTTGTATTTGATAGACTAAATCATTTTTTAAAAGTTCTCTTTCATGTAATCATTGCATGTGCATCTTGAGAATGCTATTAAATTCATAATGCCCAGCTATATATACATCCTTCAGAAATTAACCATTGAGTACATCTCATGGCCCCATTTCCAATTGGGAAACAGTCACACACAAACCTCATGCTAATTAATCAGGATGTGTTCATAATTCTCTGCATACCACACTGAAAACATACACTTAGATGTCAGTGCACATTATAAAGTGTTCCTCCTCTCCGATCGTGAGGCCATGATCTAGCAGACAGGTACACTCAGGGATATTCTTGCACCTGTTGAGCCCCACAAGGTTCTGCATGCATGGATATAGTTGCAAGATTGGAATCTTTCTCTTCTGCTTGGTGGAACAGCGTGCATGTGCTCCAAATGAAAACATATCTTTAACGTTTGGAGTGAGCAGGGTAAATGGGAAGTTTTCATTAAGGATAAAAGCCTGGCTCCATTGAGTTCAATGGCAAAACTCCCACTGATTTCAGCGGAGCCAGGATTTCACCCTCAGTGTTTACTATTTTGAACCCTGTTTCCAAGTCAAAACCTTTAAAATTCCTGATAGGTCTTTCAGTGTAGCTGTTTCATATATCCATCCAATCTAAATGTTGATATAGGAATTCAGATTTGCTTGCTCCTGGTATATTTTTAAATTAAAAGCTACTTTCTGTGCTCTGACATTGTATCAGGACCTGTAAATTAAGTTTATTTTGTGTGGGTGTTTGAGTAGTTTGTTAATTTGCAGCTTTTAATTTTTTTAGGTAACTTGCTTTTTATTTCAGACTAAAAAAAAAAATAACCGCACTTAAGCCTCCCATATTCATGCTTCTTTCTGAAATGGTTTGCTTTCGTTTTTTGACTGTTGTCTTGCTGTGAACTTTGCAGATTTGTTTATGAGTGTCACGTGCTTCTGCTACATCTGCATTGTCACTGTTATGGTATTTTTCTTTCTGTCTGTTTCTTCCACAGGAGTTTAACAAGTAATCTGCCCAATGTGAATCTACCAAATGTGAATCTCCCTAAAGTACCAAATCTACCAGTTAACATCCCACTAGGCATCCCACAAATGCCTAGCTTTTCTGCACCGTCATGGATGGCTGCTATATATGATTCTGAGTGTGTATTGAGTTCACATTAGATCTCATTTAAATTTAACGTAATCTTGGCATGGATATGTGTTGTTTGTTTCTGTGCATTATATATAACTTTAAAAGAGTGACAGAGATAGATAATTAGATATTTTACTAAATGAGGCAACCCTTATGTATATCTGGCATGTACATTAGAAGTTTTTATAAATATTGAGACTTTGTCTTACGCCCGCTGGAAGCTTGAGCAAGCGTCTCCCTTCACAAAATAATTGTTGACAGTGGGCTGTAGTCCTGTTGGAGTATAAACTACAGTACGTAAAATCTGAGCTGACATGTCTCAAAAGATAGGAAGAACCAACTGCAGTGCAAGTTGACTAATTTCCATGGACCAGATGTAGATCTAAAAGTGAGTTTTATTTTTCTGCAAGTTCCTTATTGCCTGGAATTCTTGTACAATATTGCAAACAAAAGGGGGAGGCATCTATAAGGCATCTTATGCATGACATGGGGAGCCCAATGGTAACTGAATTCTAGAACCACCATCCCAGCCTCAATACTTAAAAATCATTTTGAATGTCTTGAATCAAACGTAGGAAATCAAACAGGGTCCAAGTCACTAGTATGTAATAACTAGTGCTTTGGGTTCCTGTGCCTAACACAGGTTTGTAGGTTAACAGTAACCTTGTTACTGTCCTATGATGTAGGATATATACTCAATGAAGAGGCATGATAGATGCATGTTTTTCAGTGTAGGTCATGTGACTTCTGTAATTATGGTGGGTCCCCCTTAACAGTCATAGCCATTGAGTAGTGCCAGAGATCGGTACCCAAAGGGATAAACGAAGCTGTCACTGAGTGTTGGGCCATCATTCTAATAACATTTACTAGCATGAAAATTGAGACTTTCTAAGTTCTCAGTTCAAATTGCTGAACTTTACTTAGTGTTACACTGCAGAAGGATTGTCTCAGCCAGTCAAACCACAGGGATACTGGACAGTTACTGAGCCACCCATGTCCTGTTGTTTTTTGACAGCCATGCAGTATGCACACCCTGGTGCTTTGACTCAGAAATCCGCTCCCATCTCCTACCGCTAACATGAACTCCCACCTCCCAGCCACCTTCCTGCTCCTTATAACCCACCTTCCTCCTGAGGAAAGTTCAAAGTCACCAGCACCACCCAAGAGGGCCATTTCGTTTTAATAAATGCTACGTGTATTCTCTCCCCACTCCCTCACTCCTTCTGTGACCATCCATTCCCCATCCTTTCTTCCCTCTTAAAAGCTGAAAGGGGAGAAATGTCAGGCCATGCCATGCCAGTCCAGCAAAGCACCAAGGCCCCAATTCATGAAAGGATTCCACTGCAGGAAGGTTAATGTTAAGCACATGCTTACATACTTCTCTGAATCATGTCCTCCAACACGTGTCAGTTTACACACATGAGTACTGTGGAAGTCAGTAAGGCTACACATGTGCTTAACGTTAAGCCTGTGCTTTCAGCAAAGCTTTTTATGTTGCTAAGGGTTGGGATCCCCAGAATAACTTGCCAAGCATCAGGGTACATCTGCACAGCAGCTGGGAAATGTAATTCCCAGCTCGGGTGGACATACCCACGCTAGCACCTACATATAGCAGTATGTCCACAGTGGCATGGGTGATGGCTCAGTCTAACCACCCAAGTACCAAACCCCCCATCCCTCTGGGTAGGTGCTTTCCCTAAGAGGGGGAAAGTGAGGCAGTGTTAAAATTGGTGCTAGGTTCACTTCCCTCGGCGGTGTGCTATACACAGCCTGGCAAACCAGTACTCAGAGCAATCTAAATTAGGGTCACCAGATGTTCCGATTTTATAGCGACAGTCCCAATTTTGGGGGTGCTTCTTCTTCTATAAGTGCCTTTTACCACCCAGCCCCTGTCCCGATTTTTCACACTTGCTGTCTGGTTACCCTAATCTAAGTTAAACTTGAAAACAAATAAAGTCTGTCAAAACTATGTCATGCTTTCGTCTTTTTCTTATACCAGAGCTGCCGATAGGTTGCCATGCTTATTGATTTATTTAAATATTTATATTTAACAAAAAATTGTCACTTTACTCAAAGACAAAAAGTCTCACATTAACAATAAACGTCGACTTTTTATTCGGCAGGAAGGGTGGCAGAGAGGGGGCAATGGTCCAGGTACAGGAAGCTACACTTAATTTACATCTACACCTGGATTCTACTGAATATGCTCTATAGCACGGGTATCATTTTGGAAAGCAATACTAATGAACTGGAGGCAAAGCAAATGACCTTTTATATTCAAAAAAATTGAAATATTAGAATAATTTGTGTTTCAAAGAAATACAACTCATATTCATGCTAAGTTGGCTGTATTGAAGGCTAGATTAGGCAGTATCTGTAAATAATACTTGAAAGTTTGTATTACTTTTTTCTCTGTGCATGCTCTGTGATCTTGTTTTTGAAAAGATAAGAATCAAGACATGACAGTAAAGTTGACAATCATCTTTAATAAAACTAAAGCTTAAGTGTGAAAGGCATTTTGCAAATTTCTATGTGATCAAAGTAATTTTGGTGCTATTGCACAAACAATGAACAGTTCATTTTGGACATAACATAGAATATTATTTTCCTCCCAGGAAAACCTAATAATGAGCTGTTCAAAAGAAGAAAAAAATACGGAGAGTAATTTTTTTGAAAATTCTGAAACCAGATGGGTGTCATAATGTTGTTGTAATAAATACCAATTATTGCATTCATGTGTATTTAATTATTTAAAACATAAATTCATGCAGTTCCAAAACTGGGCTTAGATTAGAAAAAGTTTAATTATTCCTAAGCATAGGTCTCAAACAGAAGAAACTACAAATGCAGATAGGTTGACTCTGGGGGCTGTGCTATGGAAGTTACACAAAATAGTTTTTTGACTCAAGATGCCATTTAAGGAAATGCCTGATTCTCTATCTTTTCAGTGTTCCAGTTCCCTTGTACCCACTCACCGTTCATTATAAAGGACTTGTTTTAGTGTTACCTCTCCCTTAGTGTCAGATACATCTGTTCCTACTTCTGAGCTGATTCGTTCTTTAAATTGTTACCTTTGTTAGCACAAGCCCTCACAGGACCCCTCTAGCATGTTGGGAGTATGGTTTTCACCTGGCAGTAGCCATGTATGCATCAGCTATATTTTCCTCTGTAGCATTAACTCAATGCAGCTGGCATCTGTCACAATAGAAACACCCTTCCTCATCTGTTTCTATAGACGATGTCAGCACAAGTGATAATGCATGGTGTGTTAACATCTTATCAATTACTGTGTTAGCATTAGTGGTATGCGAGGAGGGGGTTAAAGCTCTTGAAGATCTCTTGGTAATTGTCATGAAAAAAAGAGAGAGAGCGAAAAGGGTTATAGATAAATTTTTCTGCACCAACAAAACACAATCCAGGCCTGTATTTTATTCTGTAAGTAGAGGTTTTAGACACAATTATAGTTGAAAAGAACCAAAGTAGCTACACACAACGAGCCCGAAGCGTCCCATCTGTGCACAGGAGTGGGTAAGACTATGCACTTTGGAAAGAATTCAGACTTTTGCAACCAACCAAAGACATTGCAAAAAAATAGAAATTTAAAAAAAAAAGTAAAAATCTGTTGCCCTATAGATGCCTTCGCAAAAGGCTGATCTGTGAGATGTGGAGTAGTCACCCTGACCAAAACTCTTTCACATGAGATGTCTCGTGTTCCTAGTTCAATTGCTTTACCCTGATTTTTTTCCAGCTGTTCAAGAGATAAGGTGTGTCCTCGCTCACCACTTGTTAGCACTGTCCTTTACCTGGTAATGTTGGGGGAAAAAATTAAAAATATATCATTTGAAGGGAAAAAAATGCATGAAACCCTAAATTTGAATAACTGCATACATTCATGTACTGTAGTTATTGTCAGTCAAGGGTTTTCTACCACAAATGTTAGCCTTAATTTTGAATAATCACATATGTCCGTGTGGTTATTAGCTAAGGCTGAATTTTACCATACACACTTTCTCCAGTTAATGTGCGTAATTCATAATTTTGTCTTATCATCTGGTCTGGAAAGATTTGTGAGTTATAACAGCAAGGTAGACTAGGCAAATGTATGGTAAAACTCAAAAGCCTGATGATGGAGATTACCCAGCATTGTTCTGTGTATTAAGCCACTGTATGCCCTCAACTTGTACAAGAATGGTCTCCACATCAGGTTTCCAATAGTATGGTCCTGGGTATGACTTCTGTTTTCATTTTACCCTGCCAGCAATGGATCGGGAACCTCTGAAGATCTATTTTGGAAACTTGATGCCCTACAGACCTTCATTCGGGATTTACACTGGCCTGAGGAAGAATTTGGAAAGCACCTAGAACAGCGTCTAAAACTTATGGCAAGTGACATGATCGAGTCTTGTGTTAAGAGGTACGTCTGAACAACGGAACCGGAAGGGTCTCTAATAGCAGATCACAAGAAATTGTCAGGGGCGGGGGGCTACCCTATCTTATTGGAAATGAGGGGGCCGTACTTTACCTTTCAGCTTGACTTCAGCCATTATTCTTTTTAAGCCCTAATTTGTTTCCATCCAGCACAGGCTTGGTGGTAGCACACTTTTTATCTCTGCAAATTATTGACCTCTAAAAGGCAGCATCTTTTAAATGTAGTCTCTAGTGAATGCCTATTCCCAATAAGGCAACAAACCCCGTTCAAGTTTTCAGGCTTTCTCTGCTGTTGTTTATTGTGCGCCTCCTCTGGAGTCAGGTCTGGGTAACACATTAGGGCGCGGGAGAGCTGAATGCTGTAGAAGTAGCCATGTGTGCTATCTCAGCACCCACATGAAGTGACCGACAAAGGAGATTGTGCCATTCAGAGAACCAGTCAGGCTTTCCGGCTGCCTTTGATTGAAAAAGTCATCACCGCCAATGCCACCTCGTATGATACACGCCTGCAGAGCCTGGGAAACAGAGCGCACACCTTAAAGGAACTCTTAGGACTATGTTAACAGTAGTCATTTTGGTAAGGAAACATCAAGGCTATCTTGTCACACTGCCCGCAATTGTTTCCGGTTGGTTTCAGAAGGAGGTGATGGGGGTGGGGAGAAAGAAATGAACTGCGCATCCTCTGTCAGGGAAAAAGCAAATGGCAAAAGAACAGGTAGAGAGGCAGGTGAAAGCCACAGCAGATATGTGCAAGGATCAGGGGGGGTGCAGGGGGCTCTGTGCCACCATGGTCTGGTTGTCCTGCAAGTGCAAACGTGTGATTTATTTTTCTCTAATGGATCCACAACCTCCCCATCCACGAAGTGCAGAGATTTGGGCTCAGAAGTTGGAACGCAGAACGGGCAGTTACAGGGTTGCTACTGCTGCTGTGAAATAAAACACAGCATTCAGAGACTTGGATTAAAGGCCAGAGCCCACAGCTTTTATTGAAATACAATAACTCCCACGGCTGGTTATCTGGCACCCAGTTAGCCCTGCAGTGCCAGGTAATGTTAAAATTTGAGGAGAGCCATCCTGTCATGGACTGGCTGGGATGATTTAGTGGGTGTTGGTCCTGCTTTGAGCAGGGGGTTGGACTTGATGACCTCCCAAGGTCTCTTCCAACCCTATGATTCTGTGACACCAAAGAGATGCATTTTCCCATGCTACGGTCCCCAAACTATCCCAGCCTCTGGGAGGAACATGATTCCTCTGTGCCCAGGGAGCCCCTCCCCCACAGCGTGTGGCAGCCGGGCCCTCCTCCATGCTCTTTGTTGTTCCTCCCACCATTTTCAGCACATCTCTTCTGAACCCTGTGCAGCCATTTTACAGGAGGTGGCTCTGCCAGCTTCTGCCTTCTCAAGCTGAGCTCAGCCAGGGCCCTTTTAAGGTGCATGAATTGACAGCAAACACCCCAGTCTTTGTAGCATTGTGCAAGGGAATTTATCCTGATCTGCACCACTGAGGGCTAAGGTGCCAACTTCCCTTTCTGCAGCCAAGGTGGGACCTGCCTTTGGGCATCAGTGCTTCATTCTTCTGTATCAACCTGCAGGAGGTTCTGGGCGAAGACGGTAGAGAAAACGTATCTGTGCAGTGGCAGGAAAAAACTCTTTTCCAATCCCCGATACTGTGATCAGATTCATCCTGAGCCTGTGGGCGAGGACCAATCTGAATAATCTCAAGCTCATGAAGTCAGTCGTTCCCCAGAACTCAATGTCCAGCTTCCCTTCTATTAACACCATTAAAAGGTCCCTTTTCAGACCCTCAGGGAGGACGAGTAGGAAGCACTGCAAGCTGCCAGTGAGGGAGTGAGAATGGCCCCTGCTCTCAGTAGCAGCCTCTTTTAGCCCTTGCCAGCCTGGGGAGAGGCAATTTGCATCCATCTGTAAAAGGGCCACCCAGCCTCTCGCTGCCAATTCCACTGCCATGTCGCAGGAAGGCCAAAGCAGCCAGCATGGTCAACCTCCCCCACCATAGCAAAACAAACAAGGAAAAGGGAGAAAGAGAGGAAGACGTGAGATGCCCACAGCCGGCGTCAATTTCCCAGCACTGTCCCCCAGGTCACAGCAGGGTCTGTTCCCATAGAGGTACAGATCTTCATTCACATGTAAACCTTTGGGTATTGATAAAGATTCCTTCCTGATCATCCAAAAGGCATGTTTAACTGTCAAGTTAGTGAAGTCTCTTATTCTGTATTCTCCTGCAGATGCAAACTGCACAATAGGTCATAAAGATTTGTTAATTATGTTGTGCCTTCTTTAAAGGTCTTGAGATGATTGTGATACCTGTGGCATTAGAAAAGGTATTGTTTCTTGCTCTGCCAGTATATTGTCTGATGTAAATGCTAAAGGAGGACTTGTGGCACCTTAGAGACTAACCAATTTATTTGAGCATAAGCTTTCGTGAGCTACAGCTCACTTCATCGGATGCGTACTGTGGAAAATACAGAAGATGTTTGTTTTTATACACACAAATCATGAAAAAATGGGTATTTTATCACTACCAAAGGTTTTCTCTCCCCCCACCCTACTCTCCTGCTGGTAATAGCTTATGTAAAGTGATCACTCTCCTTACAATGTGTATGATAATCAAGGTGGGCCATTTCCAGCACAAATCCAGGTTTTCTCACCCCCCCCCCTCAAAACACACACACACAAACTCACTCTCCTGCTGGTAATAGCTTATCCAAAGTGACCACTCTCCCTACAATGACAGGTTTCAGAGTAACAGCCGTGTTAGTCTGTATTCGCAAAAAGAAAAGGGGTACTTGTGGCACCTTAGAGACTAACCAATTTATTTGAGCATAAGCTTTCGTGAGCTACAGCTCACTTCATCGGATGCATACCGTGGAAACTGCAAAAGACATTATATACACAGAGACCATGAAACAATACTTCCTCCCACCCCACCCTCCTGCTGGTAATAGCTTATCTAAAGTTAAAGTAATAGCTTTAGATAAGCTATTACCAGCAGGAGAGTGGGGTGGGAGGAGGTATTTTTTCATGCTTTGTGTGTATATAATAAGATCTTCTAAACTTTCCACAGTATGCATCCGATGAAGTGAGCTGTAGCTCACGAAAGCTCATGCTCAAATAAATTGGTTAGTCTCTAAGGTGCCACGAGTACTCCTTTTCTTTTTTCTGATATAAATGCTGAGTGTCTTAAGTTGTTTCCATTGTCTGACTCTGTTCTCTAAGAGCAAACTGAAAATAGATGCATCAGTCTGAACCTCTAGCTAGCATTACATAAACTGTAAATATTACACTAAGGAAATAACTAGGTGGAGTTTAGCGATTCTACACTGCAGAAACATTGTAGGATTATTCCTGAAGAAGGATAGCTGCTGGCTTGCTGCTCAGTCTTTTTAGCAGTAAAGAGGATTCTTCTTGAGCTGGATTTCTGTGCTTCTCCATGCTTTTGCTTTGACTTGGCTCACCTACCAACATGTGTCCATGACATACAGCACTCTGCTCTTTACTGGCCATTCAGTGTGCCTCCCGGCTCCATGACCATGACATTTCTTTTCTCTTTCTTTAAAAAAAACTAACCCTTCCATTGCTATACCTTGGGGAGTAACTTGGGGTATTCTGTACCTCAGAATACTTCTGTTATATGCTTTAGTGTCCCTTTTAAATACATTTCCTGTAATGAGAGAACAGTTCATGATGATGCTTTAGAAGTAGGACTGATCATGCTCATCTTTCCAGGCAGACGCAAAACCATGGTCCTGATCGTTTAAAGATTCCATCACCTTGCGTCAACATCAGGGTGCTAACCCCTGTGCTCTGCCTAATGTCTGGTAATGGTAATTACATCAGGCCAATCCACTGCTGGCGTAAGCCAATGATGCTGTGCTCCCTGCTTACACCAACTGTGAATTTGGCTACTTCTCTCAACCTGTATTTCCCTATCAGTTTCAGTTTGACATGGTATTTTTCTTGACTTCTTCCTCTAACCTACAGCTCACTCTTGCCGTGCACTATTGAACAGCTGCCACATTTCACAAGTGGCTGCATCTCAGTGTGGGGGAAATGAGCTCCCCTATCAAGACCCTGTCTCTGTTATCAGATCCAAGCTGGCAGGCCCATGTGCTCATACAGATCTGATTACAGATCAGGAGCTTCATTTATAGATATCAGCCTACATTTCCATGGCCCTTTCTGATCCTTGAAGGTCAAAGGTATTGTGGGTAATTGATATTATTCATTGTTTCTAATTCCAGGCTCCTATATTAATTTGTTGATACAGGCCCATTCTGTGTTGTATTTCGTGATTCTGTGTTGTATTTCTAATAATTAATAGAGTACTCCCTTAACTACAAAGTCCCTCTAACATTTTGCGTTCAGAGAATTCAGGAATCAGGGGACATTACTCATTATGCTAAAAGTGTTCCCAATACGAAATACTGGAGCCACTTATGGCCCAGTAAGTATTTAAAAATTATTGTCAACCAATCTGGCAGTCTTTAGTCAGACAAAACTCTTATGGAAATAAAAAATGTAACTCCCACTCAAATTTTAACTGAATAATTATACACATGCTCTGTTTTACATCTGACTTTTTGTAAAGGTATCCTGGTACGTATGTGTTTGTTTTTCAAAGAAACAACTTCTAGGAACATTTGTAAAATCAAAGAAAGATTCAGCCAAGCAAAAACACTGTGAAAAGATAGAATTGCACTAATCCAGTAGTGGCCTTCCAGTTAAGCAATTAACAGGTTTGTATCAGCTGTGTTTAGTATTGTGTACCAATAGACAGAATTTCCTTTAATTCATCATGTTTACTGTTTGATTGCATTTCAACTGCAGGTATAAATTATCCAAAACAGTCCAAATTATGGGTGTTCACTTTTAACGCTTCTATTTGTAATCTCATCACACTGTTTACCAAGTATGAGAAAGTAGTAGTTTCTCTGAGACCGTTACACACTTTATCCGTAGCACAGAGTGTTTCTTTTTAAATTGGAAAATCATTTTTAGTACAACACGTTTGAAATAATTGTATTCTACCATTTATGGTCTTTTCCTACTTTCTTTAATAGAACCAGGATTGCATTTGAAGTAAAGCTGCAAAAAACCAGTCGATCAACAGATTTCCGAGTCCCTCAGTCAATATGCACCATGTTTAATGTTATGGTTGATGCCAAAGCTCAGTCAACAAAACTTTGCAGTATGGAAATGGGCCAAGAGGTAAAAATGCAAATTATTTTTTATATAATTTGAGAAAACTTAATGAATTTTCCCATCTCCTATTCTGCTAGTTTCAGAAACATTCTAACCATTGTGGATTTTAGCCTTCTGTATAGAGTATGCCAATGAATATTCAGGGTCTCTCCATCAAATAAATCTATCTAATGGATATGGACATTCAGAATTCCAGTCATTTAGTAGTGATGGTTGGCAAGGATTGTGGTGTGTGTAAGCTACCTTTAAAGCCTGCTGATGCATGATGAACATGTTTATTGAGTCATTAACTCCACCTTGGAGCCATATCTTTGCCAAAAAGCTGGGTATTTACATGTAGTCACCAGATTTATAAGATATGACTATTTTGAGTAGACAAACAGGAAGAAAACAAAAATATTAAACTGTTTGTTTTGTTAAAAAGACAACTTCCTAAAATACATTTGAATTCCACCTGATTTGACTTCCTTGAATATTGACTGAAATCAGCAAGTTTTATGATCCCAATTGTCCAGGTTCTTAATGACTCAAGGTTTCAAAAACAATCCAGTTTTGACGACTTGCTGATCTATTTTGTTCGTTGTAGATACATTGTTGCAGCTTGAAATTTCCATATTTAATATTCAAAGTAGAAAGACACGCTAAATTGGGCTAGATTGAATGCATCATCATGATCCTTGTGCTCCTATGGCTTTAAGCCAAGTTATATTTTCATATATCAGGCTCGAATCAGAGCTATTGCTTGGATCTCCTATTTTGTTGCCAATGGGGTCTCCTAGATAAGATCTTCCACTACAGCTTTACATGTTCGGAATATATAATAAATCATTGCAAGTTGTTTGTTCTTTTTAATTATTTATCTCACTCTGATCTATAATCCTCTTTAAGGGTCTGACCCAAAGCTCATTCGAGTCAGTGGGAATTTGGCTTTGGGTCAGGCCCATTGTCCTTTATATTTTTATGTTTTCAGTTGTAGCATTTTATTTGTGACAGTCTCTTTTGGGGGACGAGGGGTTTCAAGCTTCTGATTGTTGAGTTTCTTTCCTCAGCCACCTATCCAATTTAGGGCACATACTAAACGGACTCTCGTCAGCCCAAGACATGACTATTAGGCTGGTTGGTGGAATTACAACATTTCCACTCCCTAGTTGTTTCTTCATTCTTGCTCTCCTCCTTTATCCCCCTAGTTCTTCAACCCCACAACAGCCATTCTGGCCCCTTCCTATCAGCCAGCAGGGTGAGGGTTGCAATGCTAACACCTTCCTCTACTCTCCGACACACTGCAAATCACGCACTAAACCTTAGTGCAGTTTTTCCCAAACTAGGGATGCCGCTTGTTCAGGGAAAGCCCCTGGCGGGCCCAGCCGGTTTGTTTACCTGCTGCGTCCGCAGGTTCGGCCGATCGCGGCTCCCACTGGCCGCGGTTCGCTGTTCCCGGCCAATGGGGGCTGCGGGAAGCGACGTGGGCCGAGGGACTTACTGGCCGCCGCTTCCCAGAGCCCCCATTGGCCGGGCACAGCGAACCGTGGCCAGTGGAAGCCACGATCGGCCGAACCTGCGGACGCAGCAGGTAAACAAACCGGCCCGGCCCGCCAGGGGCTTTCCCTGAACAAGCAGCATCCCGAGTTTGGGAAACACTGCCCTAGTGAATTAAATTAGGGGGAGGAGTGACATTTCTGAGATCAGGCCAACTCCCACAGTACATGGGATACTACAGGGCTAGCTAGTTATGTTAATCACAATGGTCAAGTCTGTTACCCAGTAATATGGGGATCTGATAGCATTGGCTAAATCCAGAAGTAGTGCTGGCGGGAGTTGTGTGTATTTCCTCATACACCCTTCGATACGGCAGTTGCCTTTGAACTATATGTGTCAGTGCATGATGGAGGCCACCAGACGCATTTGGCCTTTGGCCTGAGACAAATCGAAGATCTTCAGAGATCAAAGCCCTGCTTTCAACCCACTTAGCCACTCAGCTCTTCTCAGTTGCGCCAAGAGTGAGCGTAAGTCTCTGGAAATCTTTGTGTGCTTCTTTAAGAAGGTATTTGGTATATTAGCTTGGAGATAACATAAGTATGGTGTGAAACAGCAGTTGCTGTGCTAGGATGTTTTTAACAAATAGCTGCACTAATAGACCTGTAAATCAGATGTAAATTATCAGTGCATACGTTACTGTTTAGGGCTGCAGTACTCAGACACCCTCCTTTAGCTTTGCTTCTTTTTAATGAATTTCCCTGCCCTCATCTTGACCTTCTCTGCTCATACCACTCCATTTTGGGGGCTACCTCCCCTCCTCTTGAAGTTGTGCAAACCTCTGGGTTGAACCATTTATATTTGGAGGATGAAAAGGGTTGATAAAGATTAAAATATGAGAGTGTGTGTGCGTGTGCGTGTGTTTGTAATTGTTGTATCCAGAAATGCTACTCCAGCTATTCCATTCCAATTCTAAGCTAAACTTAGAGACTGTCATCAAATAGACTAAAAACATGTAACCACCAAATTGGAAACCGGATATCAATTTGGCCTCCTCATACCCTGTTATAATGCACTGTAGGTCAAGTTCTCCCCAATGCACATGGCCATGTGAGGTTTCACTTAAGTCTTTCTTAACTCCTTAAAAATAGGGCTTTAAGTGGTTCAAAGGTTTTGTGCTGAACTCCTGCACAGGGGTGAATTTCTCTCCATGAACAGCTCATGAATAATCCTTAGATTCAATGTGTATCTAAAATCTGTTCATCCAACAACAAATAGCAAACAAGTTCATACAAATTATGATCTTTTGGCAGGCTGTTCATGAACCAAAAAAGGGGTAAAATTGTCAAATAAATTGTTCAAATGTCATAGTTGCCCAGCTCTAGTCAAAGTAGACACTGCTTGGAAACATACCATCAATTTTTATCTTAGTGAAAGCCACACACTAGTACAGACAGACTCCTTTGAGCTATGATTTGACCTGACTTTTAGCATTTTTACCTACAAGCCCTTTCTTTTAAAACTACCTTAAGTTGCATTCACTTTACATTAACAGACATACGAATTGTTTGATGCATTTTAAAAGTATTACTCGACTGAAAACATACCCATCGTCTCATTTCCCTGTCCTTATATCTAAAAGCAGCTGTTAAAACATTTGGTAAACATACTTTACCATCTTAAATATTTATTTTTCCTCTGAATTTTTAATACATCAATTGATATACATTTATGTATTAAATGTTTCTCAGTTGGTCTAGTATGTTTTTATTTAATACCCAAGGTCAGATGGTCCTAACAGAAATACAGCATACCCACAATCTGTTACATGACAAGGCAAAATATACATCACGTGAAGTCAAGTGGAGTAATTTTAGTGTAGGAATTGTGGATTTTATTCATTTATCTAATAGCGAATTGTGATTAACTCTCTCAAAAGTTTTTGTTAAATTGAATGAAAAAGATCAATTATTTGACCTCAAACCAGATGCATTCTCATAAGAAATGTCAGGATCTGTAGAATATGAAACCAACTTTTGCAAAAGACGCATTTTCTTAGAAATCCTTTTGTGCCAGATCCAGAACACAACCTTTTCCTAGCTGGGTAATTATTTACAAAGGGAGGGTCAAATGGATTTCCACCTTCAGTTTCAGGATGGAATCTCTAGTCGGTAAAGCCAGTAACACAAGAGCTTTGGCAGTAAAGGTATGCCAATATATTACATGCAGGTGACATTTCCCAATCATTTTTGCCAGGTTTCTCAGAAATGCTTTGTATTTCAGAAGCCCCAGGCCTGGACTGTACTGCAGCCACTGCATGGTGCATGGCCAGCACTAAGCAGCCCTAAATCCAACCTTGCCTGCCATGGGACGAACACCAGAGGCAGGGATCATCTGTCTTAGAGCTTCTTATACCTTCCCTGCAACCAGCTTAGGGAGCAAGGCCAGGAGAAAGATGACATGGCCAACGCCGTTTTGTGCTTCCTGGCTGCCATCGTGCCCCCTTGGGGGCACTGCCAGTCTTACAGCAGGAGACCAGCCAGGAGTATGGCATCCTCAGAAGCAGTGGAGGACAAAGGTGGCTTAAAGCATTCCCCTCTCCTGAGCTGAGCTGGGGTGTGCAGAGCTGGTCATGGCCCAGCATTGGGCTGCTGTGGCCAGGGCTTTGATAAACAGGGCGAGTTTGACCTAAAAACCTAAGAGGCCAAATACCGACTCGGTGTTAAGGTTTGGCTCCAGTGGAATTCCACTTATGCCAGCTCTGAATTCGGCCTCCTATGTTCAGAATGAGGAGCAGCCTCCACCACTGGATAACAGCTGCGGGAGTCCCATGCCCCTCCTGACAGCAGCCACGATGGATGTTCTGCCACTTAGAAAGTCTTTTACCTTCTCGGGCTCCATGTTAGTGCTCTCCATGCACTTCTTATTTGCTTTGTTAACAAGTTTTTAATTGAAAATAGATTTGCCAGTACTTTTCACACTGTATTTTTTACACACACCTAGCCATTCTTTTAGTGAAAACCCATGATTTATCCCTTGAGAATGAACAGCAACAAACTTCACCCCCCCACACACATCTCCAGCAAACAAAACTCCTTCATTAAAATAATGTGCTAAATGAGGCAAATGAAGTATGTCTTTTGGGCTAATATGCAAGACCTAAAATTGAGTGAATGGAACTTTGACTTAAACTCAGTACCTCACCATTTACAATGGGCCATGCCTTCAAAAAGCCCATGTGCACTTCTGTGCACACCCAGCTTGTCGTTGGTGAGCTCCAGCACCAACGTGACGAGTCTTGTTTTGCATTTTCCCATGTAATCCCACTCTCTGTGCACACGCTGGAGTTGAGTTAGGTGTGCACAGAATCACGCTCAAAAATTAGTGCACATGCCCAAATTCCATAGCTCTGTTAGTGTCTATAGCATTTGATGCAAGCTTCATTGTTCTGCACTTACTTGGTAGTGCGTACGTACCCAAAAGGATTACATCCTCCGAGTTGCTTCCACTAGGGTGTGCTGAAGACACTACTTGCAACACTGGCATGCTGCTCCCCGGCAGTGCTGCCTGCATTCCACCAGTCATCCGCCACCCTTAGTAAATATCTGCAAACATGGTAGTGGCTACTGGAGATACAGAGATCCCGCATGGGGAAATTGCAGCAGAAAGGAGAGCATACGTTCCCGCAGGAAAGAGATGGAGAAACTTACACCTCAGGAGGAAGGATGCAGAGGCGGTGGGCAAGTCTCTACCTCCCAAAATGAAACTGAGCAGTAATAGTAATTCTGAAGATCACAAACAAGGGAGATGGCACCCCCGCCTCCAGCAAGCATGGAAAGAACTTCTCGGATTCTGCCTATGGATCGTACTGCCATTGCTTACTGCTGGAAGCACTTCTCCCGGACAGCCGCTAGCCCCTGCTCAGACGAGATCTGACGCACACTGCGTTCTGTTT
The DNA here is from genome assembly GCF_965152275.1 of Natator depressus. Taxonomy (NCBI): domain Eukaryota; kingdom Metazoa; phylum Chordata; order Testudines; family Cheloniidae; genus Natator; species Natator depressus. The sequence goes on along the minus strand of NC_134240.1, from coordinate 4,639,183 downwards.
CTCAAATGGCTGTCAAACTTGGGGGATGTTTGGGACAGATCAGTGGGGCCTAGGTCAGACGCCCCTTTGCCAGCCTATAGCTGTATCAGGCAGGTGCAAGCAGACACCTCTGCTGTCTGTGGCTTTAATTCACCATCCTCTCAATACCTTCCCTTCCTCCAACCTCAAGCTCCAGCACCCAATCAGACTCCCTTTCCACCACCTCCTATTCTGCCTGCACCATGCCGACTCACAGCACTGCTGTGCTCCATCAGACCCTCAGCTGCACTTCCCAGCTTCATCATCCTCTCGCTGCCTTCTCCGCTCCACATGGCACCTGGCCAATCTCTCTCCCAGATGTGGGTGGAGCCTTCCCCACCCATACGGGAGTTGTCACATTCCACAGATGCCTTCTGCTCTGTTTCCAGGACTTCCCAACAGGTAGAAGATGCAGTCAGGGGGAGGAGAACATGGAGAAAACTCCACCCCTCCAGATACATGCCGAAATCCATTCCTATTCACCATCACTTCATATAGGTCCTGGTCCAAGATGGGGGATGCACCCTCTGGATTCAACCAAGCTCCTCTGGGTGCACCTTTGTGCTCAGCAGTTGCAGCTGCCTTTCCTGATTGGTGTGAGATCTCCAGATTTTAAAGTACTGCCAAATAGGTTCTGAAGAGTAAATGAAATGTAGCTACTGTGACAAAGTTCCTCCTCTGCCTTGGTGGATCCTGCGCTTATTGGCGGATTTGTTTGCCTCAGAGGTTCACAGCAGCCCTCAGTTTGGCCACTTTGGTGGCTCAAATCTGCCGTTCACTCAGATGGATCCGGGGAACAGGCCAGGGACCTTCCCCTCTGGTGGAACCCACAGTCCAGTTCAACTCCTCCGGTATTAAGTAGGGAGTTGGGGGGATGGAGGGATGGGGGGAACCCGGGCCCGCCCTCTACTCCGGCTTCCAGCCCAGGGCCCTGTGGATTGCAGCGTCTACAGTGGCTCCTGCAACAGCTGCGTGACAGCTACAACTCCCTGGACTACTTCCCCATGGCCTCCTCCCGACACCTTCTTTATTCTCACCGCAGGACCTTCCTCCTGATGTCTCATAATGCTTGTACTTCTCAGTCTTCCAGTAGTACGCCTTCTCACTCTCAGCTTCTTGCGCCTCTTGCTCCCAGCTCCTGCATGCACACCACAAACTGAAGTGAGCTCCTTTTAAAACCCAGGTGCCCTGATTAGCCTGCCTTAGTTGATTCTAGCAGCTTCTTGATTGGCTGCAGGTATTCTAATCAGCCTGTCTGCCTTAATTGTTTCCAGAAAGTTCCTGATTGTTCTGGAATCTTCCCTGTTACCTTACCCAGGGAAAAGGGACCTACTTAACCTGGGGCTAATATATCTGCCTTCTATCACTCTCCTGTAGCCATCTGGCCTGACCCTGTCACACTACATATATAAGAATATTTGTCATGTAACTATAGTTACTATAAGGCATTGATACAGATTTTGGACCCACAAAGCAGGACATTGAAACAAAAATTCTTCAGGAGGCAAATGTTCGTTTATAGAAAAATAGTTTTTGCCACTAAATTCCTCCAGCCACTAAATTGCCCATATAGAAGTGGGCAAGCACCATCCTGGTATTTGGGGCTCTCATCTTCATTTGGTCTGTCCCCATGGTTCAGCCAAATGCTCACTCTATTACTTCTTAATCTGGCTTGTGAGGAATGCTAGATTTTGGATGTCAGAGGCTGCACCACTTGACACAACTGCCCTAGTCCAGTGCCAAGACTGATAATCTCAAGTCCAGTCCTTAATTCAGGTTCACCTACATTGAAACTCAGCTGTAAAATTTTACATATTGTTGCTGTCTGGCTTCCAAGTACAATGAAAACAAGTCCTTGTACTTTGTCATCGGAGACGTACAAGATCATTTCCTCCTCCCCCGCTTTTGCCTCCTAAAAATATTACAGGTAATGATCTCTGGTATTTCAGTTAAATGAGTTTTTATTCACGTTTCATTTCCCATTGCTTATTGTTTCTGTGCAAGCTGCTGCTTTTTTCATGGCCCCATTGAATTAGGTCCCCTTTTTTAAAAAAAATTATGTTATTTATTATTTATTTTCATGTGTTCTTTTTCCTGTTTTCTGCACCTTCCTCTTAATTTCTGTCCCCAATCATCTGAAAGTTTGCTAAAGAGTGGGTAAGTGTGTCCTACATTTTTTTTCTTTTTTCCAAGTTCCTGTAATCACATGTTATTGTTTTATTGCAAAAGAAAATATAGAGCAGCTCAAACTACCTAGTAAATAGAAACTACTTAGTAAATGTTGAGGGACCAGTGTCCAACACTTTTAATTGCCCTCATGGCCTTTGTTTTCCCAAAGCATGATTAGTGTTTACAGCAGATTTGTCTCTTTCAATGTCATTTGATGTTAACCTTTTAAAACAATATTAGTGCAAACAAGGGACTAAGATCAATGCTTTACATTTTTTATTTAAAAATCAAATGTTTTATGTTGGAAAATATATATTTTTCAGTTTATTGAAGATAAGAATATGCTGTAGCTTTTTGATAATTAAATCCTCTAACTTAAGTTTTTCTACATTAGCCAAAAAATGTTTTGTATCTATTATAGCCAGACCACCTTGAACTGTGGTTGCATCAAAGCTCAAAAGCTAAGTGAGGTTTGGTCCAGTTGGTATTGGACGGGAGGTGCCATGGAAAAACCTTGGTGCTCCAAGGACTGGTACTGGTCAATCAGTAGGTGGCGCTATTTCCAGGGCACCAGTGCTGAACCAGTGGGCCAGAATGGTACTAGCAGAGTGTACTGTGCTGATGGAGGTGCAGGAGACGAAACACAGATCTTGAATCAGTTATGATCATACAGGCATCAATTCAACAAGCATTTAAACAAGTGCTTAACTTTAAGCACTTGCTTCTGTGCCACTTAACTTGAACACATGCTAAAGGGTCTGTGTCCACTGCGTCTGGAAATGAGCTTCCCAGCCCAGCACCACTGACTTGCACTAGCAGGGCTTGCACTAGTGAACTAAAAATGGCTGTTTAGACACCCCAAGGCACCCCCGGCTTCAGAGCCCAGGCTCCAGCCTGAGCTGCAATGTCAAAGCAACATCTACACAGCTATTCTTAGCGTGCTAACTCAGAACCCTGCTAGCACACGTCTCTGGACCCAGGCTGGGAGCTCAGTCCCAGAGGCAGTACAGCCATACCCAAAGTGCTTTGCTGAAACAGAGCCTAACAGATTCTGTAGCACAAGTGCTGCGGCATTCCTCAAATGGTTCGGGATATTCCAGTTACGGACTCTTTTCTTTAAAATGTCACCCTTACCGTTCCTTCTGCAGAAGGCCATCACTGCCTTTCCTAAGCTCCAAGGGGGCGTGGCTGTGCCCTGGGAAAATTGCCACATTCTATCCCAGTGATGGCTGCATTTCAATAGGCAGTTAAATTATTCCTTTATAAAATGAATTAGTTAACATTGGTACAACACTGTAGAAAGCTCTAGATGCAGTAAGTATTATATTTGTACACATGGGATATAAGGGCCAAAGACCCCCCTCTGACACACACGTTTAGTTCCTATTAGTGTTTAATTTCATAGAATCATAGAATATCAGGGTTGGAAGGGACCTCAGGAGGTCATCTAGTCCAACCCCCTGCTCAAAGCGGGACCAATCCCCAACTAAATCATCCCAGCCATGATTTTCTAGGGCTGAGCCCCAGCACCTCTGGGCTTGGCAGTTCATAGCTCCAGCACCTCTGGGCTTGCTGCATCAGGTATGAATGTAAAAAAAATTGCTTGAGCCCTGGCACCAAATTAAGCACTGGCTTCTGTTGGTGTCAGTGAAGCTGCGTGCATATTTCAGAGGTTTGCCCATGCTTTGAAAGTGCGATCAGATTCTTCCGAATTAAAAATCCTGTATAAATGTAAGTGATTACGATCCACATCAGTGGAGCAGAGGGTAATAAACTGCTTGTTTCTTAGCTGATACTATTACAAATTCTATTTACCAAAGGAAGAGGCTAATAATCACAGTGCCATCACTTGGATCAATGCTAATATTTACCTCTGCCTTTTCTCTTTTTTTTTTTCTTAGCACCAGTACCATTCAAAAATAGATGAACTAATTGAAGAAACTGTCAAAGAAATGATAACACTCTTAGTGGCAAAGGTAACCTTCGGCTTCAGGTGAAATGATTCACTGTTAACATCACTTTTTTTTATATGTGCATTTCCATTAAAATGTGACACATTAAGAAGTTGAATTGGCTTGTTGTTTCTCGCGGGAAAGATTGTGCATCACTCATTCCTTTCATCATGACTCTCTGATGATTGGGAGTTGCCTGGAATACAATACGCCGTTGAGCAGGATTGACAAACGGGGCCAAAAAAATACAAAGTTTTTTAAGGAAGCATCTATGGATTTGTGTCCACCATCTTGTGTTCACAGACACCCACCGTCACGCACACAAACTGCACTCGCTAGGGGGTGCTATTACATACTGATAGAAGGATTTCCCTCTGCATAGACCATGAAGACATCTGTCCCATTGACATACCAAACGCATGCAAAAAGTTGTGCTCATAAAATTGTATTCTTGTTTGTAGGGACTATTTTGAGGCTCATTTAACAAGTTGGTCCATGATGTTGTGGTACCAGGAAACATTCCAAGATGTCTATTTAGGTCGTGAGCTCTTTGGGACTCTACAGGCATATGAAAAGGAGGACTTGTGGCACCTTAGAGACTAACCAATTTATTTGAGCATAAGCTTCCGTGAGCTATAGCTCACTTCATCGGATGCATACTGTGGAAAATACCGAAGATGTTTTTATACACACAGACCATGTATAAAAACAGCTTCTGTATTTTCCACAGTATGCATCTGATGAAGTGAGCTGTAACTCACGAAAGCTTATGCTCAAATAAATTGGTTAGTCTCTAAGGTGCCACAAGTCCTCCTTTTCTTTTTGCGAATACAGACTAACACGGCTGTTACTCTGAAACGTGTCTACATGCATATGCAGCATCTAGCATGGTTCTGATCTTGGTTGGGGCAATCTATGGCATTATGGTGCCAAGAAACACATTACAAAATATGTTCACTTGTATGGAAATTGATTTTTAATGAGAGTGGTCCGATATTTCAGATGCTTAAATTTAGATGTGCTCATCTCTCAGCTCTGAAATATCATGGCGATAAATACTAGGATAGATACATAAGTAGGTAGGATACATGTCCAAACTGCTTGTTCTCTAGTTTCAAACTGAGAGCAATATTGCAACCCAGATGTCAGCCATTACTGTTACTCAATGTGAAGACCTTTAAACATAGTCTCCCAACATATGCCAGTCTGAGTCTCCAGCAAGACAGACCACATGGTACCTCCTTGATCCCTCTCACTGGGAGCATGAGCCATCTGACCTCCCCTCTTAGGAGCGGGTGTTCATTGGCTCCCACTAGAGGGAGCACAAGCTCTCCAACATTACCCAGAAAGGAGACAAGGTTACCAATATCATCCGAGTGATTTATATCGTTAGAGGTAAGCTGTGTAGTGCCAAAAAAGGTTTGTGACATTCATTCTTTGCATAAATGCTATGCAAGACATCGTTCTGAACTTAGAGTGCAGGTTATCGGTTATAGACACTCTGAGCTTGGTCCTGCTCTCACTTACATCATTGTAAACCTTGATTTTGTTGGCATTAATCCTGATTTAACCCATTATAAATTAGATCAGAATCTCTCCCTCTGTGTTTAAAAGTGACTGAAATATTTTCCTTTTCAATAGTTTGTCACCATTCTGGAAGGAGTCCTGGCCAAACTGTCCAGATATGATGAAGGGACATTGTTTTCTTCTTTTTTGTCATTTACTGTAAGTAGAGAAAATCTGTTTCTTTTGTTTTTTTTGTTTGGTTTCCTATGTTTTACTGTAAACTCGTTCAGGTTTTCTAATAGATTATTTGGGGAATAACCCGTTCTTTCTATCCTATTTTAACACTGTAAGAGCTCAAAAAATAAGCAAACAGCTTACTACGTACACACAAAGCTTAACATAAATAGCTGATAACACTGGATTACCATGCTGTAATAAAGTTAAAAGATATTCAAACACCATATTGTATTAGAAAGGAAGAGTCTGGAGCACTGAGCCTGGTGCAAGACCTGAGGCCTGAACTAGAGGCTCTGAACCAAAGTCAGGCCATGTATTAAAGCAGATTCTTACAAGTTTACTGTCCGGAACATGAACTTGGCAAAGTTGCTGCTAGTGTTACTAAAATATAGGCACTCCTAAGAAGTACCAGGCAGTAGATATTTGCATAAATACATTACAGAAGGCTAGTACAGATACACCCCAATCTAGTACAAGGTAAGATAGTTTGACAGAATAATGAATAGCAGTGTTTTGTCCAAAATATCAGGAACAAGGTACAAGGGGAGGTAACAAACAGACGACATGAAAAGTGTGTAGTAGCACGTAACTTGTTTGTCTCGTTCTATAAGTGTCGCGGTACCTCGCCTTAATCCTTTATGTGGCCAAGGGGACAGCAGAAACTCCCACTGCTGACTGAGCCTCTCCTTGCCACAGGGCACTCATATTAATGGACTTGTGCAAGTTGTGTGAGTCGTTAGGACTGTGCGTTGAGGGCAATAAACCTGGCCCAGCGCCTTTGTCACCCAACTGTACCTATGGTCTTTCTCTATGAGTAACATCGAGGTCTGCTGAGCTAGCTGGCTGCGGTCTCTGCTAGTGCTAATAACTCCGGAGCTCCAAGGACAGAAATACTGAGCAGCTGTAACAGCTTAGGAGCCTTGACAGCATGCCTCAGCAACAACATTCCACCTTTCTACACGTTAGGTGTTGGAGGTACTCTTCCGAGCAACATTTGAAGGGAGGGGGGATTGCACTATTTGTCTAACTTTCATAGTCAAAAGAAGGGTTATCCCATATGTGTTTCAAACCTTACCATCATTAGCAGCTGTGGAGCTGCACGTTTCAAGAAGCAATATAATATGAAACTTGGACAGTCTCATATTGCTTCTGAAAGAAGAGAGGATAGGAAAATAATGGCATGAGGGTATAAATTCTCAGCACTGTGCACCGAGCCTCTGAAACCACATTTCATTTCTAGGAATCATCGCAGAGCTAAAACACTGCTCCTCCCACTAAACGTTGACTGCTTTTCTGGCAACAGAATGGATGTGAATGGTATTCTTGTATGAATACAGTTTACAAATCTTGTCTTGTTAGCAACTAAGTTTTACCAGTGCCAAGCTGTATTACCCATTTGTTTTGATAACTGCAGAGAAAAGAAACACAAGGGCCAATTTTCAAAGGTCCTCTGAAAATGGACCCCATAAAATTCGCAAGGACATCTCTTTGCAACACTAAAACTTTTCATGTGGGCTTGAAAACAGGTTTTATGTTTTTGACCTGATGACCTGTTGAGGTCCCTTCCAGCCCTTCATTTCTATTTTTCTGTGACTCTATTTCTACTCCCAAATGGCTGCACAAATACCTCCTTTGCACCTACCTATGTGTGTGAATAATTTTGTGAATGTGCTTTGGAAACTTCTTTGAAAATTTGGCCCATCAGGCCCCATTACAAACACACGTAAAGCCTCTGTAGCTTGTAATCACTAGTAATTCAACTGAGAGTGGGCAGGAGACCTCACGCTCATTACAGTTACACATTATCAATATTCTCACATGTAGAGTCCATCCCATGACCTAATAGTACTAGTATGACCTCATTTAAGTATGAATTTCATGTCTTGGCCAGACTTCCCTGGACCAATATTTGTATTCTCCCATCTCAAATTTCTGGGAATTTTAGAAGAAGTAAGACCACGTACAGCTCCCACTCATCTCGTTGTCACCAGCACAGCTCCCTCCGTGTCACTGACCTTGGTGGGACTGTAGAGTCGTGTTTGCCATGAAGAGATCTTCCGCAATATCTTGCAGTTGATTCATCACGAACTGACTGTCCCTGTAAACTCAGGCATGCGTGCCTTCTCCCTTCTCTTTTGTTTAACTCTGTGAGACTAATCCCCCCTTTCTTTGTGTTTCGGTGGTTCTTTGTCCCATGTTCCCTTGTCCTGTTGCTTCCCCCTCACTGCCCTAGAATCCCCTTGAACACACCAGTGTCGTTAGAACAAAACCACGGGCAGTGTTCGTTTTCACCAGGAGTCCCTCTCTTGCAGAGAGGGGTGGCTGGCTGAGACTGGCTGTCTTCCTTCATCTTAGTGCGCCTTGCAGAAGAGTCTGAGTCTGCTCCTGTGCCAACGGCAGAGGTTGTGGAGGCGGCAGATTTTCAGGCATCGGAAGTGCCAGCGTCAGCCTGGGTAGACAGTGTAATGTGCAAGTCTTCCTCCTCTGCGAATCCCAGCTGCTCCTTGGTGGATGCTGCATCTCTCACACCACATCACACTGTTTACACTGAATGGTTTGGCGTGTGCTGTTCCCTTCTACTTCTGTGTGAATGGAATCCCTATCTCCATGTCGGAATTGCCAAGAGCAATGGGAGACGGACGGATATTTGGATTTCGACCAAGTGGCTGCGGCTTGATTAAGCCGTGGAACTGTATGCAGGATGACTACTGGGAGGCAACCTGTCCTGGCAGCTGTGGAAGGGGAGAAGGCAATGGCCACCCCAAGCTGTCACCAGCATTCCCCATTTTTGATGTCTGAAAACCAAACCTGGCTTAACTTACCCTCTTAAAACCAAGGCTTGCCGCCCTGTGCCAGTTGCTGCATGAAGAAACCACTGACTCTCACATGAGATCTCGGGTCTTCTCGCAGAGCCTCTCCCCTGTGCTCCGAAGGAGGTTTGGTGCAATTTGTAGAGAAATGGCAAAAACCCCAATGTCTTTGTGTTTGGATAAACCAGCCAGCACCACCCAATATACTTATTGTCCCTTGAACCTGTGCCCACTGCCATGGATGTCACTAGGCTTCAGGCTAGCTGATATACCCTATCTATATCGGTACAATCAGCTCTCAGCCCACATGGAGAACCCACAGTGAACACGTCTGCTGTGACATCCAAGAGATGCACGCTGTCGGGATGAAAGAGTCTGGGGCAGCCATGGACAATGCTTTCATGCTTCAGCACCGAGCCCTCAGCTGCATGGGCAAATGATCTCATAACCCAGTAAATGCCCCCAACCTTCTCCCAGGCAAGCCTTGAAACCATGCAGGGTTGCAACTCAGACCATACCAGTGGATTGGATGGAAAGAGGAGTCTCGGGTCTCTGGGGAAGGATGGGCATGTTGGATATGCACCAGCAAAGAATTAATGCAGACAGATAGTTCCCTAGCAGCATTGTTCTAAAGGTGTAGGGTTGATTAAAGCGTGGTGAGGTGGGCAGTGCAAACTGGCCAGAGGTGCAGGGCACCTTTGCACCCCACTGAGAATAACACAGGCCCTGGCTGGCTGAAAATACTAATAATTTTGAGGCTGCGGGAGAACAGGGAGCAAGTTTGGTGGCAGTAGCAGGAGGGACAAAGCAGGGAGAGCCTGTTGAGACACAGTGACCCAGCAAGTGGAGGATGGCTTCGGCTGATCAGCTGGTAGGGAAGTGGGGGCTGGCATGCACTGGCAATGCCGATGCTGTGGGCAGGGAAGGGTATCTGCAGAAAGAGTATTGGTGCAGGGGAGATCTCCTGACCACCGGTCAGATGTAAGCACGGCCAAGCACAGGTCTTAGGAGGGAGGCCAGAGGGAAAAGAGAGTTATATCCAGGAGGAAGCTGAGGAGCAGCCTCAGTGAAGCCTGCCTGGACACTGGTCAGTTGTAGCATGTCAAGGAGACAGGAGAATGATCTGTCCAGGAGGGCGGGGGAGCTTGGGTATTCTCCCAAATCGAGCTTGGTTCCCCGGCAGCAGTGGCCAAGGAGTGGAAGGCAGTAAACAAGGGGAAACCCCCAAAGGCTGCACGTCAGGGATCGGATCTGGGTCTGGTTCTGTTCAATATCTTCCTCAATGAGTTAGATAATGGCATAGAGAGAACATTTATAAGGTTTGTGGACGATACCAAGCTAGGAGAGGTTGCAAGTGCTTTGGAGGGTAGGATTATAGTTCAAAATGATCTGGACAAACTGGAGAAATGGGCTGAAGTAAACAGGATGGAATTCAATAAGGACAAATGCAAAGTACTCCACTTAGGAAGGAACAATCAGTTGCACACATACAAAATGGGAAATGACTGCCTAGGAAGGAGTACTGCGGCAAGGGATCTGGGGGTCATAGTGGATCACAAGCTAAATATGAGTCAACAGTGTAACGCTGTTGCAAAAAAAGCGAACATCATTCTGGAATGTATTAGCAGGAGTACTGTAAGCAAGACACAAGAAGTAATTCTTCCACTCTCCTCCGCGCTGATTAGGCCTCAACTGGAGTATTGTGACCAGTTCTGGGCGCCACATTTCAGGAAAGATGTGGACAAATTGGAGAAAGTCCAGAGAAGAGCAACAAAAGTTATTAAAGGTCTAGAAAACATGACCTATGAGGGATGATTGAAAAAATTGGGTTTGTTTAGTCTAGAAAGGAGAAGACTGAGAGGGAACATGAGAACAGTTTTCAAGTAGATAAAAGGTTGTTACAAGGACGAGGGAGAAGAATTGTTCTTCTTAACCTCTGAGGATAGGATGAGAAGCAATGGGCTTAAATTGCAGCAAGGGCGGTTTAGGTTGGACATGAGGAAAAACTTCCGAGCTGTCAGTGGTTAAGCACTGGAATAAATTGCCTAGGGATGTTGTGGAATCTCCATCATTGGAGATTTTTAAGAGCAGGTGGAACAAACACCTGTCAGGGATGGTCTAGATAATACTTAGTCCTGCCATGAGGCAGGGGACTGGACTAGATGACCTCTCGAGGTCCCTTCCAGTTCTATGATTTTATGATCAATAAGGAGGGTGGATGAGCTGGCTGCTCTTAGCAGAGAGCCCCAGTGCAGAGCAGCAACAATGTGCATCTGACAGCAGGGAGGGGTGGGCAGGAAATGGCCCCGTCCCACCTTTATTGTGTTAGGATGTGACTGAGGACAGCGCTAAAGCACTTGCTTCACATAGTCACTGAAATCCTGCTCTGGTAGAGAGAGCTCCTGAATCGGGGTTTGAGAGAGTTTAGAGGTATTCTAATGAAGCTGTTTCCCATACCCCCAGCGGGTGGGCCCAGTCCTGCACTGCACGGAACTCCTTCGACACCCAGTGGCCTCACTGGGGCACTCCTCACGCTGCAGGATTGAGCTGTATCTTCTTGGGCAGGGAAGGTGCCTGTTTTCTGGTGGGAAAGCACCTCGTACCCCAGGGACGCGAATGGCAATAAATAATAGTAAGTAGCGCTCGACAGGTGTCCCAGTCCCATACTTTCTTCCCCCTGGAGGACTCTGCCGACCAGCACGGTTTCCTGCCATAGTAGCATCATTTTCTGTGTTTCGTATTTGCAATGACAGAAAGAGAAGCTATCGCTCATTGCAGCAGAGTAGTGCTGCCTGCCGTGTCCTTGCCCTGTGTGAACAAATAAAACAAAGTGCTGTGATCCAAGCATTTTAATTCTAGAAAGCAGTAATCTTCCTCCCCCTCCTACCAACTCCTTCCATCTTATGTTTTCCAGTCTCAGAAATGACATGTACTCCGCGGTCTTCTGACAGACAGTTTTATCACCTAGTAGGAAATCCTTATTTTCAATTCTTGCCTTGAAATTCAATATTAACTTAATACATCTGCTGTAAAGTTCTCACTAGCCACCTCATTATAAAGAGCTTCAGAATGAAAATATCCTTCTACATTTGGCCAGACTTTTATTTTTATTTTTTACAGTCGAATGTTTCTCAGTGTCGGCAGCCCAGTCGTTTGATGGGTGTCTGTCTGTGACATTCCACTGAGTCACAAGCAATGGCAGGTGTTTACTCTGGATGGCCTCTTTCATTGAGCAGCAAAGAATTACAGCGATGTTAATTAAAACTAAAGAGCGTATATTGCCCAAGGGGGAGATGGAAAAGATCTCATCTTTGTTCTTCACAAATTTTTATGGTAAACTGAGACATTTCAGGGAAAAGTCACATTTCTGAAAAACTGCAGCCTAGCAAAATTCGCACGACGTCTGGTTGTTTGGAAACTTCACTAAATGTAGCCAAATCTTACTTTAGAGAAAAACAAGTCATTATTCACTTTGTTTTTTAAAAAAAAAAAAAAGACTTAGCTTTTTCTGGGTGGAGGGGAGATTGTGGAAGGAAGACTGAATTATTTTCATTACATCTTTCCTTGGGGAGGAAGGATGGTCCCATGATTAGATGCTAGTCCAGGATTTAAGACAACCAGGTTCAAGTCCCTGGTCAATGGGAGACTCCCTTTGGGTATGTCTACACAGCCCGCAGCCCTGAGCCATCGAACCCAGGTCGGCAAAGTCGGGCTAGCGCTGCTGTGCTGAAAATAGTTATGTGGCAGCTCAGGCTCCAGTCAGATCCTTCATCTATCCAAGTCAATGGCAAAGCTTCCATTGCCACCCGCGGTGCTGGAGCCAGCTCATTGGTTGACCAGTGGGGACTGTAGCACCATCCTATCTCCGCAGGGGGTGGTGAGGATGAATACACTGCAGATTGTGAAGTGCGGCAGGCCATGTCAATACCACAGAGAGACGGAAACATTTATTTTTGCTGTAGTTCCGTGTCTTGTCATTTCTGGCATTTCTTTTTATGAGTTTCAGTCCTTAAAGCCAGAAGGGCTCATTCCGCACATCCATTCGGAGCCTCCTGGACGATGCAGGCCAGAGAACCTAACTCAGTAATTCCTGCATCGAACCCACTGGTACAGCTAGAGCTGTTTCACTTGTCATTTTAAACTTTTAAAAGAACTTCAGGTGACTCTTGTGCCCATTTTGAGATCTGGTGGGCTGGCTTTTTGTGTCCTTATAATTGTGCCCAGGTAGTTCCAGGCCCACTAGTAGGGTTTTTAAAATATCCAGGGCTTGCCCCTGTTCTTTCACCCCAGTTTGGGCGTCTCGTGCTGAAAATGCTTGAAATGTTACCCTCAGCAGTCACCACTGCTCTGGTCTTTTGTATCGCCTCGTTTTGCTTAATTTTTCACACACACGCACCTCACACACTCCATACAAATACATCCACCCACTCACACATTCTGTCTCACACATACAGTCAGCCCCTCATTCAGGACACATAATTTATTCATCCCAAGATGCAACTGTGTGCTTGTTATATTTAGGCTGTTTTAATGGTAGCTTTAGAAATATTTAAAAAGCAGGTGAGCTTTTACACCCAAACAAGGATGGTGAGCCCGTGCTTATCCTAATTAAAAGCATAAGCTTCATGGAAGATCTCAGCTGTGAGCCTTCCATTATGATACGGTTGTAAGAGGGTCTCTCTCTATCCAGCTGGGAATTGCTCAGGTTGAAAAGTTGAACCTGAAACTCATGGAGCTCCTGTATCCTTTGCCAGCTATGGCTGACATACAGGCTTACACGTTATGTATTATGAAGGGCAGCAGAGAAGTAGCAAGTGTTTTGGGTCTTGTAATTGTCAGATATCTGGAAACATACCACAGCCTCCAGATTGTCAACATGATCTTTAAATGTGAGCTTTGAAGAGGAGAACATAAGAAAATTATCCAATGGACTGTTGGCATCCTGAAAGGCAGGAATGCGCCTTGATCATAACCTTCTTTAGGGCTGTCCCCAGACTACACAAGCTCTGCAACCTATGGATTTGCCCTGTAATCCTCTTCAATGTCAGGGCCAGTTGGGAGGGAGAAAAAAGATCTCCCCATCCAGACATCAGCAGCAAAAGCAGAGTGGAAAAATATGGGTGCCCCCTTCAGCAGCTTGGGACCCTACTCTTGCATCGTGCCCTACAAATGGAAAAGCCATCCCTGCCATTTGTCATGCAGGCTGGTTAAAAAAGCCAAGTAAAGGATAAACATCATCCCCCACTCCCAGAGAGGGGCTAAGGATTGTGTGAGTTCTGATAGAAAGATGCATTATTGTTCACTTATATGTGGCTTTTCCCTCAGCGTTTTTCATACTCCGACAGCTCTTCTTTCCTGGAACTGATTGCAAAATCTCTGAGGCAGAAGCTGTTGAAATGGAAGCTGCACACATTGAAGCTACTTGTGGTGGGATTGTCAGTTTCTGCCACTATTTTTTTCATTAAATTTTCATTTAAATTAGGGCTGTCAAGCGATTAAAAAAATTAATCATGATTAATCGCATTGTTAAACAATAATAGAATACCGTTTGTGAATGTTTTTCTACATTTTCAAATATATTGATTTCAGTTACAACACAGAATACAAAGTGTACAGTGCTCATTTATATTTATTTTTGATTACAAATATTTTCCCTGTAAAAACAAAACAAAGAGTATTTTTCAATTCCCCCATTACAAGTACTGTAGTGCAATCTCTTTATCATGAAAGTTGAACTTACAAATGTAAAATTATGTACAAAAAATAACTTTGCATTGTAAAATAAAACAATGTAAAACTTTAGAGCCTACAAGTCCATGCAGTTGTGCTTCAGTCAATCACTCAGACAAACAAACTTGGTTACAATTTGCAGGAGATAATGCTGCCTGCTTCTTGTTTACAGTGTCACCTGAAAGTGAGAACAGGCATTTGCATGGCACTGTTGTAGCTGGCATCACAAGATATTTACATGCCAGATGCGCTAAACATTCATATGTCCCTTCATCTTCAGCCACCATTCCACAGGACATGTGTCCATGCTGATGAAGGGTTCTGCTCAATAACGATCCAAAGCAGGGCAGACCGATGCATGTTCATTTTCATCATCTGAGTCAGATGCCACCAGCAGAAGGTTGATTTTCTTTTTTGGTGGTTCGGGTTCTGTAGTTTCCGCTTCTGAGTGTTGCTCTTTTTAGACTTCTGAAAGCATGCTCCACACCTCGTCCCTCTCAGATTTTGGAAGGCACTTCCACAGATTCTTAAACCTTGGGTCGAGTGCTGTAGCTATTTTTAGAAATCTCACATTGGTATCTTCTTTGCGTTTTGTCAGATCTGCTGTGAAAGTGTTCTTAAAACAAACATGTGCTGGGTCATCATCCGAGACGGCTATAACATGAAATATATGCAGAATGTGGGTAAAACAGAGCCGAAGACATACAGTTCTCCCCCAAAGAGTTCAGTCACAAATTTAATTAGCGCATTATTTTTTAACGAGCATCATCAGCATGGAAGCATGGAATGGTGGCCGAAGCATGGAGGGGCATATGAATCTTTAGCATATCTGGCACATAAATACCTTGCAGTGTTACAAAAGTGCCATGCCAACGCCTGTTCTCACTTTCAGGTGACATTGTAAATAAGAAGCAGGCAGCAGCATCTCCTGTAAATGTAAACAAACTTGTTTGTCTTGGCGATTGGCTGAACAAGAAGTAGGACTGAGTGGACTTGTAGGCTCTAAAGTTTTACATTGTTTTGTTTTGAGTGCAGTTGTGTAACAAAAAAAATCTACATTTGTAAGTTGCAATTTCATGATAAAGAGATTGCACTACAATACTTCTATGAGGTGAATTGAAAAATAGGATTTCTTTTGTTTATCATTTTTACAGTGCAAATATTTTTAATAAAAATAACAATATAAAGTGAGCCCTGTACACTTTGTATTCTGTGTTGTAATAGAAATCAATATCCAAAAATATTTAATAAATTTCATTGGTATTCTATTGTTTAACAGTGCAATTAATTGCAATTAATTTTTTTGAGTTAATTGCGGGAGCTAACTGCAATTAATTGGCAGCCCTAATTTAAATGTAACTTAAACTTTTGCGTGAGCTTAGTCCCAGCTTGTCAGCTCCAAACTCCTCTGTCTGTGTGCCGAGGGCAGTCACAGTGCAGGCTTGCCTGGGCCTCCTCATCCATATGCCTCAGTGCTGTATTGGACGGAGAGTATTTGCATGCCTTTGCTGACAGCGCTGGATCTGCCAGCAAGGGCTCCAGTGGTCTTGGATTTCCTTAGGATGCAGACAGTTGTTTACTTTGAACTGGAATGAGGCCATCAAGTTGTCATGCTGTGGTAACAACTTTTGGCTACTAGGTTTGCACTGATTCCACTGCCAATCCCTTGGGCCATCCATTCCTCCCAAAAACTGTTCACAAAAATACATTCCCCTGTCCTATTTCCAGTCAAGTTAGCCAGCCAGCGTCCAGGACTCCTGTGTGTGCCCCAGCTCCACACCCCCACTCCACTTGTCTGGGTACAACCTCCTCAGTGACCTAGGAGTTGTGCAGCTGAGGATACCTGCCTTAGACACATAGATTAAAATCTGGCTCCTGTGGCATGAGAGTTGAGAACAAGCCCTGCTCATTGGCAGCATTAAGCCCCCAGAGAAATAATGAAGTGTCTATATTTCTGTAGGCCTTTTCCAGAATCCCTGTACTTCCCCCTGCTCATGGAGAAAAAGGAGAAGGAAAACTCCTACACCATCATCTGCTGCAATTTGTGCCTTAGCGACAGTAAAGCCACCTCTCTTGGGTTTTTCTTTTTAAACCACCTCTTTGAAACAGGAAATATATTGCTTTAGCATCAGTTTTTCAATCAGCATCAAGTTGTACTAATGTTATCTGTAGATATTATTGTACGTATTAAACATCAACATTAGTCTGAAGTCTAGTTTTTTTCCTTTACAGGTGAAGGCAGCTTCCAAATACGTCGATGTACCTGTAAGCACAATTTAAACATTGCCTTCTGTCTTAATAATTTGCATTGTGGTTTGGTTTGACTGCACATGTAACAACCCCTCAATGTGGGTTGTCAGCTGCTATTGAACCCAGGACTTTCAGAGTGATAAGCAGAGGATTCTAACACTTGAGCTGAAAGGAGGACCTGCGGTAGCTGGTGTCAATATTAAACATTTATCCTATGGAGACCTGCAACTAGGCAGGGATACGTAACTAATGGACTTCACATAGTATCAGATAGGTACCGTATTTACACAAGGAACTTGGGTCACTACAAAAAATAACAGTGCATTCTGTAATTTTTTTGTGTTCTATCGTTTTTTTCCTTGAAATTTGCATATATAAAATAGAGTGTAATTTCAGAGAGAAAAGTCTAGAACGTGTTAGAGCTGAGCCAAAACATATCTAGCACACTTGCTAGCCTGTTTTATTTTTGTTCTTCTAATTGCTGGCATATTTTACACTTTCAGAAAATGCTTTTTGTTTTAAGTATAGGGAAATGGTGGTAAGTTATCAGTGTCTGTATATGGGAAACAGTGTTGTTGAAAATAAAAAATAACCAAATTTGCTCATGTTTGCAGTTGTTAAAGAAAAATTGTACATTGGCTCCTCTAATTAGAGCTTAACACATAAGGAAGAGAGCCCTTCGAGATCTTAGATACAGCGCTTAGGTTGCCAGAAATTTACATTTAAATTGAGTTTAAGTGCAGTGTATGAATGCTAGTTGGAGTTAGGGATTACTACTGATAAATGAGGTTACATTTACAGACAGACTTTGTGCTGGGTATTTACAAATAAAAACAAGTAGACTTAAATACATCAATCCAAATTCTGCACTCAGCCACACCAGTATAAACTAACATAACTCCATGGAAATCAATGAAATGTACATGTGGCCTTGAAAACGTGCCAGGTTAGCTAGACAGGGTTACTTCAGTGTGTGTGTGACACACACCTCTTACTATGGAGGTGATACCCATGTGATAAACTGCAGAGTAATGTGATAAATTTGTCATGCACGTAGGTCTTACTCTAACATTCCAACCCTCTGAGGATCTTCAATCTTCAAACAGCCACTTTTAAAAAATCAACCTGGCTGAGGGTATGTCTGGCGGTGTGATTCCCAGCTCGAGGAGACATACTCACACGGGCATGGCTCAAGCTAGCGCACTAAAAACCGAATGTAGCCATGGCTCGCCACCCCAGGTACGCACCTCGAGTCTCTGGTGGGCACGCCCTTGGGAGAGCTAGCCCCTCCTGCCTCTCACACTGTTGCAGCTGCCTTCTAGTCTGAGCGCACTAGCTCAATCAGAACTAGTGTGAGTAACGCATCCCCAGCTCCAAGTGTAGATAACCCCAGAGAAGTGTTTCCATCTCCTTACCCCAGATGTGGAATTCCCCTCCCAAAGTACACCTGCCTTGGGTCCAGTATGGACAAGATTCAGTCCCAGGCAAGTAAGAGCATTTCTCTGCATAAAAATGTCCTGGCTTTAAAGTTTGGTGTCTCATGGCCCTTGAGGAATAGAAGTGGGCCATTTATAACACTGGGAAGGGGCAGCTTTTAGCCTCCCAGTGGAACTCAGCAGTCACCTGCATGTAGAACAGCTTGAGATGTCTGACCTTAAAAATGTCTAGGCTTCTAAGTTACTGAGGCACATTTGACAGTTTCAGCTGCTATGACTTCAGATACAGAAAAGCTTTTCAGGGGGCTGTCGGACTCCCTCGGAGCCCTGCCCAGTTGGACTGCCAGTGAGTATGGCATTCCAAGGTGGAGGGTTACAAGAAAGAGTCCCAGTAAAATAGTATATAACTCTCAAACATTTCCAAAATAGATTTTCCTGTAAAATAAACGATGGGGTCATGTAGTATCAAGGGTTTCTTGGCATTCCTTTGGGATGCCTTGCACAGTGCTCATGGCTTACCCCATGTGAGCAGTTCACTCCAACCTCATTTTAAATAAAACCTCTACACCCCACCATCAGCTGTTCCACACACACACACACACGTCCACCAATATATTTGTGCACGTGTGTGACCACATATTTGGGAGTGTTACCTGGACTCTGTTTTGTTTCAATTTTATGATCGCTCACTAAATATTACAACTAAATTTTACAAGTGGTAATAATTACAACTGGTCCGATTAAGATTTGTCCACAGCAAGATGGTGCTGGATTCCATATTTCAACCTGTAATTAAGGTAGCTATGAAGAGCCTTTCTCTTTCCAGATCAGAAAATTAAGAGGCAAAATGCTCCTTGAAGAGTTCAAACAGCCCAGTTGTGTTTTCAAGGTAGAGAATGGAAAAGAAACATCAGAGCTACAACACCTCTTACAACATTGTCATTAATGTGCATTTTGTGTGATTGTATAGCAAAGCCAGCATCACATGGAGAGGACTGAGCTGTTCAGGAGGCATAAGGAAATAGATTTAAAATAACCCTTTATTCATAGATGTTTAGCTGATATCTACTACCGTTTTGTGTGTGTGAAATGAGATGACACAATATATCTGCATGTAAATGTCAAAGAACAATATCTAACTGAAAGAAAGACCGTGTATTTGTGAGAAGAGTTCTCTGTGAATATAGGCTGCCACTTGTATCACAATGTGTCCTGAAGCTGGGAATCCATCGTTTAGTTAATATGGGCCAGATTCTACTCACACACAGGTTTAATATTGGTGAAACCCCATTAACTTAGATGGAGCTAGCCTTCCTTTTCACCAGTGTAAGCAAAAGCAGCATCCACAGTAGCAGTGAGCCACAGTATCTCTAGGTGAAGTGCAGAGAAAACCGTAATTGATTATGGGTTCTTCTTTGGGAAAAGAGAACGCATCCTGTTATTGAGCAGATAAGCCATCACTTACATCTAATTTCAGAAACTTGTGTTGTATCAAAAAACTGCAACACTTTTAGTGCCACCATGAAACTGGCACAATCAGCATGCTGAACATTGCTTCAAAGTATAACACTTGACTACTGCCGCATTTGTGTTGTCCTCATTGGTTTTCAAATTAATACCTTGTCATTGTTTCAGTAGGTGTTAAGAAATGTTACTGGCATCCCAAGGGCCAAGCATTGGCCCTTTGCTTGATAATTGTTTGCTTTGTATTAAAAAACTACTTCCCCACTGCTTTCCAAACGGTCCTCATTTTCACCCTGGAAATTACACAGAAGTGTTAACTAACTTCAATTTACAGTGGCTGACAATCACATCTTAGAGAGAACCGATACTTTGTGATCTGAGGTAAATCACAATAATGAAAACTAATGACACTCGTTATTAACCAACTTACAATGTGCCATGGAAATTTAAGGTTCTGTGGCAGGTCTTGTAATGACTCATATTACAGTATTTTAATGGGTTTCCTTTGAGATCAGTTTGATTTCAACATATCAAGCAGTGTGAACTCAAAAGTGTTTTTTAGTATATTTCTCCCTCTCCATCTACTTCAGTTGCAGCTTCCTTTAAAGAAAATATCAAAAGTATCACTGCCTTTCACAAATCTAATGTACTTATAAGTTAAGGTTTAAAACCAATGAATATATATGGCGATATGTACAGATATAGCTATAGGTATCCTAGAAATGTAGCGCTGATTTAGACATGTTGGGAAATTTGCTGATTTATGATTTAACTAGTTTATTTTAAAATATAAGTCTATGTTCAAGCTAAAGTCTAAGTTCTAAACAACAAAGAAATGTGATTTTGGTGTGAATAATAAAATGTTCATTGCTTACTACACACCTTCTCGCACCTTAGGAGAGGAAACAAGAGACTAGGGCGGGGTGTTAGCTTTCTAACTTCATAGAACAGAGGGTTTGCATATAGAAGGTGACACTGAAAAACCCCCGCGTGATTTGTTGTTTCATTAATTAGGTCAACAATACCAAACATAGCACGAGAACTTCCTGGCATCAGTGTGTCAAGGAAAGGCTTTATTCATCTGAGTAGCTTCCCTCTAGGCAAAATAAGCAAGCGAGATAGTGTGTTTGCATGATCTTGTGCTGCACAGGCTGCATAGACAGAGTGGCTCGTTGGCTTTGCGGCATACAAAGCAGCCAGCCGTGATATCACCCAAGTGCACCGTAGGTATCAACGGGGAGTGTGGTGCACAGCAACAGTTTAAGGACAGCAGGGAGCTTGAGGAGAGAAACAACAGCAACAGGACTACATAAAGGAGCTGCCTTGTATGAAGATGTTTATGTTTTTCTTTCTCTCTCTTCTTTTCTTCCATACAGAAGCCGGGGATGGATGTTGCTGATGCCTATGTGACATTTGTTCGCCACTCTCAGGATGTCTTGCGTGATAAGGTCAATGAGGAGATGTATATAGAAAGGTTATTTGATGTAAGTAAATGCCTTCTCCTCCTTGGAAACCAAGCAGGAGACTCCCCCAAAATGTGACAAAATAAGACAGGAGGATAAGTCACATTTTGAGAAAATTGATTGGTTATAGATTACAAAACAAAAAATCTTTCCTTTCCTTCTGACTAAGGCTCTTATCTGCTGTCCGCCTGCTCTAACTCTGTACTCTGATCTGCTGTGTCCTGGTCTTTATGTGTGTGGTTTGTAAGATAACAGCATCTTTTAAGCCAATACTTACTATGTTAAGTTTGTGAGAAATCTTCCTACAAGAGGAACATCTTGGTCAGTGTTCTTATCATTAAAATCCGAGGCAATTTTATGACAGATGTGTTAGTCGGGGACCATCTCTTTGGTATGTTAAATTAATTGTTTCTGACTGCCCAGCACTCAAAACTTGAAAATGAACTCTGCTACATTTTTATATTTTAAAATAATGACCAAAAGATAGCTGATAAAATCTGTGTTTTCATGCTTCAGAAGGACTATGTTGTGCACCAGATGTAAAAGCTATAATATGGTCTCCCTGGGGAAAATGGGATGGTTGCTCTAGTCAAAAGGACACAGATTTTTCGGGAGTTTTGTCCCCTTCCCACTCCGCCCCCTGCGCCAAATTAATTGATAACCTGTAAAAGAGAACATTGACCTTGATGCCCAGCAGCCTACATTTACATTTATTTATTTATTATTATTATTATTATTCACATGCAACATATGAATGCATGTTAACTGATGTACCTGTCTCTCTCTCTGTTGCTTTTGTTGTGTGACACACTTTCCGTCCTTGTAGCTATTGTTCCCTGAAGGTTTTATGTTTATGGCAAGCACTTAACATTAGTGTTTCAGTTTCTTCTAGGATCTTTGTTTATATATTGATTTCTGTGACTGTGTGAAACAGCTTACATTCAAACTTTCTTGTCTTTCACCTCTCAGCAACTCATTCTTCAGTCTTCTGGCTCTAGAATTTTAATAACTTTATATGCTTTGTTTACTTACTCATTTGCTTCCACAGTGTGTAGGGAAGGCTTTTTTTTCCCCAATCAAACGCCTTCTTTACTTGATATTCTTCTTTCTTCACGTTACCTTTCCCTTAGAAACCTCTTCTTACTTTATAATTCCCACTCTTTCTTTCACTGATATCCTATCAGATTAAAATGGAACTTATCTCTCATGTCAAATGTTTTATCACATTATATCAAGTGGCATGAATTAGAGTCAAATAATCTTCCTGTGTACATCTACTAGCATGGCCCATATCCACTGAGAATGCCTCATTCATGCATAAAGCACACTAGTGACTCCTTAATGCTCTATGCGTGCTCAGTCTTCAAAGAATGTAAAGCACAGAATGCGAGATATAAATCACCCATCCAGTAAGCACTGAAAAAAGGACACAGTCACTTCTATTTTGCAGCAGGTCCACTAGTGCATTACATATCTATGTTGAATTTTATTCCAAAAGCAGTAAATTTTCAGAGATTAACTGGATTGTTCTTTTCAATGTCTTAGTTGCCTTTCCTTTGATCAGTTTCTTAAGATTCGCGGTTGTGTGGTTTTTAGAACTTTGTGTCATTAGCTCAAACTCTAAAAATCTATAACTGACCTGGGTATTTATTGGTTTGATCTGATCATACTTCGGATCATAAGACCATATTTTGGTTAAATTAGCAATAAAAAAAAATAAGAATAACCTGTAAAAGGCAAAAGTACAGAATTGCTCCTCATCTCCCCCCCACACACACACACACATTTTTCATAAGCTATACTTTTCCTAACCTGTTAGGCAGGTAAATGATAAAGGATTGTATTAATAGTAATAAATCCTATAATATTTACATATCTACATATATTTTTACATAACTGCGTGCAGCTGTCAAGGCATTGTGGAAGAGCAATTCACTTTTTGTTCTGATGTATTAGCAATTCAGTTCTGGGACCAAATCCTGCTGACCTCATTCCTCTGTGTCTCACTCAAATGTATCTCCTCACATGAGTAAGGTGCACAGGATTGGATCCTTTATTTAGATATATGGAATTAGAATGCACTAGACTTTCAAAGGTAGCAATCTTAATTATTTAAAACTGTGTTTTAGCTCTCACTATTGCAAAATTGTTTCAGAAAGAAATGCCTATTTCCCAAGTTGAGCCCTAAGATAAAGGACAAGGTGGTGACCTCACTGACTGACCTAGTAAGAGCAGAACAATTAAATTGGGGCCCAATCCTGCACACCCTTAATACTGGGCACAGTGGTGAATGCTGGGTGATGAATAGCATGGTTCCCAGTGGTGAAGGGGTTCAGGATGGGGCCCTTCAATGTTAATTCACAGAAATCTCCATCACCTAGAAATGGTTTGTTGCAGTATCTGTCATTGAATTCTCCACATGCTGGGTTTCTACACTTTAGCAGCACAGCATCAGGTTGTGAACATTTTGGATTGTTTCAGTCAGTTTTCCTAAGTGTGCCCGGACCTCCACCTATGGAAGTTGGTGATAAACGCCCATGGATTTTAATGGGGGCAGCGTCACATCCATATTTTTTCTTTTCTTTTGTTTTCATACACAGACATCTCGGTCCAGGCTTTACTCTCGGTTAGGCCTATGTAGCCAAAGGCAGACTTTGGCCGCTTTAGCTCACTGCGTTGTTCTGAAGTATGAGTAATAAAGCAAACCTGGTTGTGTATAAAACCTAGAATATTCTTAAAGTATTCAGCCCGTAATTTCATGGAGCTAAACATTGTGGCCAACTAGTTTTATTTATCTTCTTTGTTAATCCCAGTGATCGATTTCTATAAAACTGTCAGGTTTGTCAAGGCTGGTTTTTTGGGTCCAGCAGGTACAGTTTTAAGAAAGATGGAGAATGAATAATCAACATTTATATTATAAAATCCTTTTCTAATATATTATATCCTATTATATCCTTTTAAAAATACGTGGGGGCTGATTCTGCTCTCATGGGGTCAGTATATTTCAGGAGTGACACTCTTGCGGTCTGTGGAGTCGCAGCAGTGTGAGTGAGGCCAGAGTCCGATCAGAATTTGAAATCTGGACAGAGACATCAATTAACATTTTGCAGGTCTCAGCCTCAACTGGGATAAATAAACATAGCTCAATTTACCTTAATGCAGCTATGCCTATTTATTCCAGCTGAGAATCTGGCCCTACATTTTTAGTGTATCATGTTAACTCCCTTGCCATGTGTAGGGACCAGGCCAAAATCTTCCTTGTCACATGTGTGCTGCAACCCCATTGATTTCAGTGGGATTTCAGGATTGTCAAGAAGGATATAGGGATAGATCCTCCTTCCATGCAAGTCACTGGAAAAACTCCCATTGACTTGACTGGTGCAAAATCAAGCCCATAATTTGGTCCATTACATGTTCTATTTTTTTGTAGCACCTGTGGTTTTTTGGTTCCTCCCTCTTCTCACCTGGTATTTCCATTTATTTGCTCTGTTTGTTTTCTACCATTAAAAAAGGCTGGATACGTTTAGTTATACCATGTTCCCGACAACAGCTGAGGTAATATTCTTAGTGCTCATTCTGTCAGTACTTGCATAGCAGAACTGTGCTCTTTGGTGGATATTGGTGCTTGCAGAAGATTAAAATGTAGAGCACATGGCAGGATTAAGATAATCTCCTTTATTCTATAAATTAGTCAGTTTTTTCCCTGCAGTAAAGTCATCATCTTAATTTTTAATATCTGCATTCTCTGGGTCATTAAAGGAACAGATTGTGAAATTCTGCTGGTAATCAAAAGCTAACTAGGATTTTTTATTATTTTATTTTTAAACGGTGCTTATTTGCTGCAGATTAACGTGATTTATTTATTTGGCCTGTCCCACTAGACTGGTAATATTTGTTTAGGGAGACAAGGAGGGTGAGGTAATATCTTTTATTGGACCAAGAAGAGCTCTATGTGGCTCGAAAGTTTGCGTCTCTCCCCAACAGAAGTTGATCCAGTAAAAGATATTACCCCAGCTGCCTTGTCTCTCTGTTGTCCTGGGACTGACACGGCTACAACTACACTGCATACAATGGCAGGTTTCAGAGTAGCAGCCGTGTTAGTCTGTATCCGCAAAAAGAACAGGAGGACTTGTGGCACCTTAGAGACTAACCAATTTATTTGAGCATAAGCTTTCATGAGCTACAGCTCACTTCATCGGGCTTATGCTCAAATAAATTGGTTAGTCTCTAAGGTGCCACAAGTCCTCCTTTTCTTTTTACTGCATACAATATTTTTTAAAGCTACAATACTGTAACACGGCCCACTGGTACAAAGAACTAGTAAGAGAAGAATTTAAGAACAGTTTATTGACATGCGTTCACGCTCTTTGTTTATGTGCATGTCTCTGTGTGTTCGTGTGGTTTAAAAAATTGTATGATGCTTTGAAAAAAGAGGTTGCAATCTCAGTTTAGTGTAATAGTTTGCAATTTTGTCTCTGAATGGTAATTTTTGACATATTTGATTGTTTCAAATAGGAAGCATGGGCTTGAGGTATGTCATGGACCTGAAAAAAGGGGACTGATCTTGCAGTCCTAGAGGCCAGTCCTGTGTAGTTCTGAGCCCTCTCAACTGAGGGCACTCAGCGTCTCTTCGGACCAGGCCCCTACACAGCCAGAATTCCCTCTGAGGCCAGTGAGAGATTTGCCTGCAAAGATTAGTGCCTTTCAGGATGATAGTTTACAGATTTACATCCGCACTCGTAGTTTATGTATTTTCCAGCCAATCAGAACCTATCTGATCACAAACCTATATGGTGGACCTGTTGATATTCTAATCACCAGCCTTGCTTTTGCCTAACTGGCAAAATACTGATGTCTTGGTCACAGTGTACAAAAGCTAGCGTACAAAAGGCTGTTGAATGTAGAGAAAGCAACCGTGGTTCCTGTGAATTTCAGGGTATTGATGCAAACCTCTGAAGTCCATAAATAGTGCAGATGGTATTTTTTCTTTCTCATGATTAATTCAATATCTTACCCCAAAAAAACCCCAAAACATGCTTTTGATATGAGAGATCAAATGATCAAGAGAAGCTCCTAAGATTGCAAGATCTAAACAAAAATTAATTTATTTTTTTCCTCCGTGTACTTCTTGAAGACACAAGCCTGAGTAGAAGATAAGGATTAAAACAGATGTGCTTAGTGCTAGTTCATCTGCTTAAATTTAGCAGTCTCTGAGATCAGTGATTAAAAAGCCATCTCTAACTTTGATGAAATCCACTGCACTGGTAATATTGTGTCTTTGATAGCTTTCTTATGGGCCTCATGTCCGCCTAAACCGGACATAGAAAACATTGGACTGGAGATGATACATGGATTATATGGGTCAATTATACACTTAATCTGCCTTCTGGGGATTAAATGTGCATAGATTGACTCTGTATTTGGCTTGTCCTTGGCAGTTATCAGATCAGTAAGGTTGCCCTTACTGAAAAGTCTGGTAAGAACTTAATCATGCAGTGATATGGTCCTGATGATGCAGTCGTAGTTACAGTGCTAACTGCTCTGTACTTTTGCAGAAGGCTTGATTTACCATTTTACTGTCACATTATACATTCAGCTGCCTCCGAACTCTATGTGCAGACAGTAATAGCCTGGATATTTGTTGTTAAAGGTTTAAAATACCTTCAGGAAGCCTCTTTGTATTTGCAAGAAAAATTAGGGTGTTTTTATGTTGACACACAGAGGCAAATTGAAATCAGTGGGTTTGAGGGATGTAGATGAGGAAGCTAAGGAGGGAGGGCAGATTAAGACAGTCACTCCCATGGTTGCCTGTCGGGGAGAGGATCTTCAGCTTTGATGGGACAGTCCCAGCACCCAGCATCTGCATTTGGAGGCTCCGACGCAGCTCTTCAAGATGGGGCCATTTGGCCCCTTCACCTCCCCATCTGCCAGGGAGATCCCAAAGCACCTCATGCTGGAATATCAGGGGAGGTGCTGCCTTCCCCACCTCCGTACACTGGATAGGGGCCCAGAATGGGGATCAAGAGACCTGGGTCCTATTCCCAGCCTTGCCATTGAGTCCCAGTGTGATCTTAGCCAAGTCAGCTCAGCTCCCTGCACCTCAGCTCCGTCATCTCTGATACAGGGATCAGGCTTGTCCACAGGCAAAGTGCTTCGTGCAATGCATCCCAATTAGATATGGTGACAGGAATAGACATCCATGCCCATGAGTCCAGCTGGAGCACAGCTCCTGAGAGCTCTGAGCTCCTGAGGATGCATGAGACAGGATTTGGTCCCATATTTTTAAAATGCAGTTATACTAAATATGAATTGATTCTTGAACGTAAAACGTACCAAGTCAATACAAGTCGGAACTGAAGGAGCACTGAAGTTTCAAAAAGAAACCTTGGCACAAATTACTATTGGACCCCAGTTCTGCAGTTAGCACTGACGTCTATGGGACTCCTCATATGCTTCAAGTGATGCCACATGCCCAAGCACCCTGCTGAACCAGCACTTCGTATACTCCTAAATATGTGAAAACAACGGGGAGTCCGCCGGCACCTTAAAGACTCCTTGTTGTTTTTGTGGCTACAGACTAACCCGGCTACCCCTCTGATACGTGCCTAAGTATATGGAAATTCGCAGAGGTGATATTGACAGCGACAGAAGAAGCTAATGCAGCTGATTGAACTTTAGAAAACAGCTACTTTTCTTCCTACACAGCCAGACTGCTCACTGGGGCACCAGTTCCCCTACTTCCATCCTGAGACAGCCTCCCTGTGCTGTTCCTTCTTCAGCTGCTTTTGTCTTAAAAAAAAAAGTCAATTTTGAAGTGAAGAAAATAAAGCAAACTGGCCTTGGTAAATACTGCACAAATTAAGCATGTCTTTAAAAGGGTTACTTTTAATGCAGCCCTTGTTTTTTCAGTGAATGTTTGAATCAGTTGAAGTCACGTCAATTGAATTTTTTACTCAAAGAAAGGAGAGTCAGATTGCAGGTACTGTGCTTCATGGCGGTTGAGTAAAACCGTAAAGTACAGTGTGGTGGAAAATATTGTCCGTACACAGTTATTGCTGTCTTGGGGAAGAAGAACATTGTATACCCTCCTTTATTAATGCGGGGGTCGGGGGGGGAATTACCCAACAAAAAGGCATGTTTCAAACCCACATGCAGGGTCATGCTATTTCACAGCTGACCCCTTCATCTTTTGGAGTTCATATGCAAAGCGTGTTTTTAAAAAAGGTCAAGAGGTGTTTAATAGGCTTATTAATCATGGGGAAAGGGAAAAGAAGACCTATTTTCTTACTATTCCTGCCCACAAGCTGCCCAAGGTAGTGAGGACTTGTTCTGGAATAGGGTCTTACCTTATAAATGTATTCCGTTAACCAGGTTTATTCTTTCATGAAGTATTCATTTAAGTAGGTTTCACTTAATTTATTTTAGGGAGCCTCTTAATAAAATAAGTCCTAGATCTGTCACTGGATTTTACATGTGTGTAAGAGTTTTTCCTTCTAAAAGTCTTTATCAGAACAGCTTTTAGTGTTTCAGTAGACATTTGGTGAAGACAGTTAATTTGTTTTCTTTTCCAGAGGAGATTGTTCCATTAATCATTCTAAGAAGTCAGACTGATTGCTCTGTTACTTTAAGGTCAGCATAGTCTTGCTAACATGATCTGCACAGTGCTTTTTAGTGTTGAAGAATATTCTTCTTATGGCAGAATGGAAGCAACAGACTATTTATTTTGCCATTAAAAAAATATCCAAGGTACATTTTGTGGAAGGAATATTGTCACGTTGCATTACAGAAGACAAATTGTCCTAAATTCTGAAATGAGAGGTCAGTTAGCTTAACAACATAGTCTTTCCTGCGTAGCCAACATAGATTGTTGGATTAGAGCTGTGTGTACATATTTATCACTGTGCAATATATGCAAGTCACGTAGGGCCAGATTATTAAAGTTATGCAGATAGTGAGATTTTCAAAAGTGCCTGGGTACCTAACTCCCATTGCTGGGGGCAACTGCGAGGGGTAAGGTGGCTGGCCACCTTAGGCCCCAGTTGAATTTTCAAGAGCACCTATCCACTGCTTTTAAATACCTTTGAAAATCTGGCCCTTAAGACACTGTGAGATCTGCTTGTCTATTTTTATTTAACAGTTGTTTTTAACTAATTTGAGCTTCCAGTTGGTGGTTAGTCTAGAATGAGAACCTAGGTGTCCAATCTTGCATTTCTTGTTACCTCAAAAGCCCCACTGATTTCAACTGAAATTTTGAGAGCACAAGGAAAGCACAACTAGGTCAAAGTTTAAGTGTGAAGATAGCAGGAGTGTTGTGTGTAAAACACGGGAGGTAATTGTCCTGCTCTATTGGGCCTGGTAAAGCTCAGCTGGAGAGCTGTGTCCAGTTCTGGGCACCACACTTTAGGGAAGATGTGGACAAACTGGAGAGAGTCCAGAAAAGAGCAACCAAAACGATCAAAGGTTTAGAAAACCTGACCTATGAGGAAAGGCTAAAACAATTGGGCATGTTTAGTCCTGAGAAAAGAAGACTGATGGGGACTCTGATAAGCTTCAAATATGTTAAGAGCTGTTATAAAGAGGATGGGGGTCAATTGTTCTTTATGTCCACTGAAGCAAGGACAAGAAGTAATGGCCTTAATCAGCAGCAAGAGAGATGTAGGTTAGATATTAGGCAAAAACTTTCTGACTCTCAGGGTAGTTAAGCTCTGGAACTGGCTTCCAAGGGAAGTTGTGGAATCCACATCAATGGAGGTTTTTAAGAACAGGTTGGACAAACACCTGCCAGAGATGGTCTAGGTTTACTTGGTCCTGCCTCAGCGAAGGGGGCAGGACTGGATGACCTCACAAGGTCCCTTCCAACCCTGCATGTCTGTGATTCTGTAGTCAATAGTTAGCTCTCACATGACACAAAATAGTCATGATACTCAGGTGAGAAAATATTTTAGCATTGGAATCTGAGACTTTGTAGATAAGTCAGTGGCAAAATGAACAGTTCTGTTTTCCCCCTAAATCCTATATTCCACTGGGCAAATCCTTTTTCCACCCCACTCCTTTGTGTGCATAGAAGTCCCAGCATGCAGTGGGACAGCTACACATGGAGAACAGAGAGTTCCCGTGTGCAGCACAGAGTGGGTTTTTCCAAGGCAAGTCCGGGGAGAACCAGAGCAGGAGCTCAGTAGGTGGGTCTTTGACTATCCAGATCTGTTGACCTAACCTCATGCACGTTTGTCTGGGATAGTAGGAGAAGGATCTGCTGCAGGGCTGAGGCAACAGCTGTCATCACAGAGTGGTCCACTGCCTTCCCCTGGCATTTGGAGCAGGATCTTATACCCCCGCTGTATGCTGGGATGAGGATTGGGCCTGCTGCATTAACAATGAGGGATTGTTTGTTGTCCAGTAGCTTCTTCATGCCTCGTTCCCTTTTCTCTCTGCAGTCCAGTCCCCCACAATTGCTCTGAGGGAAGCAAGTGAGCCAGTGGTGCATGTTAGATTAGCCGTTATAGGCCACTTCATTTCTCTTGGGCGGCAGTTTTTTTCTTTCCCCAAGATTCCTTTAAACCTCACCCTGCACTTATGATATCAGCGTACAAAACTGCTTACCAAGAGCTGGCAAAGAAATACCTTTTTTCTGTCCTGAAGTCCCATGTACGATACAGGGGATCCTTTTCTCCCCATTCACTCTTTTCCAGTTCACAGTTAATACCTAGGCAGCCTTTAACTACACTTTCTGGCATGTGCAGGCTATACAAGAGAACTCAATGAAAGGTTCCCAACTCCAGTTTGTGACGTCTTTTGATTCAGTTCTAGTGTTAAAATCTAAAAAACCCCTGTACAATTAAAGTATTGTATGACATACATTGCATCTTATTAATCAACATTACATCCAATTATACTGTCACTGTATTATATTGCTTTGACAAACAAAGGGCTGGGCTCTTTACAAAAATGTTACGTAGCTATTATGTTTAACCAGGCTCTTTATATGGGAACCTCGGTTTAAAATGTCAACATCTTTTCTTTACAAAAAAAATTTAAAAAACACAAGTGGAGACTACTTCAAATGCAGAAAACAGTATTGCAATCTATATTTCACCTTTTTTATGCAAAAACTATTTTATCAAAATTGCAAATAATGCAAAATTTGAATGCGGGGCAGAATCCTTCGGGGCAATGATCACTTGTGTATAAAATGTCATGATACAAGCACTGTGAATTTTTGCACAGTTGTATCCGCTTGGGAGGAAGAGAAAGGACAGGTACCCAGGAGCAAAGCATGTCAGTACACCGAGGCCACGTTTAGGGCCAGATCCTGTAAACACGCACCACTTTACTCATCCAAGTAGTCCTCTTGACTAGGGGTAGATAACCAGCATTGACTTTGGTGGGTGTACACGTGTGAGTAGAGTTACCCATGAGCATTTGGAGGAATGGGGCCCTAAAGAACAACTTGAAGAGGCATGTGTCCTTTGGAATTAATTCCTGCAAACTCTGGGTGGGGTTATAATTCATGGGTGAGGTGCCATACCCTATGTCAGAAAAGCCACCATCAAGGGGCCACAAGGCAGCTGTAATCCAAGAGGACCCCCTACACACACATAGGTGCTCCAGCTATTTCCTGGATGTAATGACTGCCTCAATGACAACCCACAAGCTATTTTTTAACGCCCAAATCCTGCAACTCTCCCTACCTGGCAGACCCCTCCACCCGCAGGGGGCCAGGGCTGTCTGGACAGTTGCAGTATTGGAGTCTGAGGCCATCTGGTTGCAACAAGTGAGTGTATTGGATCCCCATGTCTTTTGCACCTCTGCACTGGCTTCTTTTTAAGAATTAAACATGTTTCCAACTGCGTTCTTCTCACCTTCAAATCCTACAGGTAATGGATTTTGTCCAGGAGAAGAGTTATGAATCTTTAATGGCCAGGACTTTAGTTTTACATGTCATCAGAAAAACAGCATCTTCTTCAACACAACCAAACCAGGCTAGGTGATTGGTTCCATCATAACTCAGAAGAGTGCCACCTTCTCAGGCCCTGTCCCTACAAACTCATGTGGGTTTAACTTTACTCACCAGAGTCATCCCACTGACTTCAGTGAGCTTTGGCTCCGGCCCTGTCATGTGGTGGGGTTCCCTCACTCTGGACTCCTCACTGCCAGCAGTCCTCACGCACTCCTGCATAGGTTCACCACTGTGTGCTTTATGTACAATGGGCTATACAAGTCATTGTCCGCACATGACCTAAGGCTTTGACCTTCTCCCTAGGTGCAGATGGAAAGGGGGGAGATCTCCCCTCCATGAGAGCCTGGGCTGCTCTGGCCCTTCCTTCGGGCCTTCCCCTCTTTCCCCTTTCTCTTCCTGTATCTCTTTCACCTGTCCTTAGCTGAGGAGCTGAATCACCTTAATTGTTTAATCACCTGGTGTTTAGCCAGTTATCTCCTCAGTTTGGCCCATATGGGGATGCTTACAAAGTGCACAGAGAGATGAGTCCACCTTAGGCTACTCTCAGTCTGTGACAGGCCCCTTCCTACAGTAAGTCGCTTTTTCCTTTGACATCCCCCATCCAAGTCCTGTTGAGAGTGGTCACTGCTTCTGTTACTGGCTCTAAGGGGATGACGGTCCCAGGTGGTGAGACTTCACGATGCTGAGCTAGATGGGACTTGCGTGGCTAAATCCTATGCAACTATTTGGAAATGTAGAGGGAACTATATGGTTTACGAATTGTGTGAATAAATATAAAGCTCAGATTGTTTTCACAACTGTCACACAACAGCTTGATGGTGAAGGTGCAGGAGTTAATGCCTCCAGTTGGCTTTTTTTAAACTCTGTTGAAATCCGTGCTTGGATGACGTTAAGGAACTGAATGGCTTCAGAGGCAGTATAATTTGGGGTTAAGGAGCTGTAACCCATCCCAGAGTGCCTAGGTGTTGTAATACAAAATGTATTCTAATTGTTAGTTAATTGTATGCAGCACAGAGCCCTAAATGCAGAGGCTCTTTATGAATGAAATGATTCGTATGTTTACGATTTATTTATAACGTAAGTGCGAGACCATATATGCATACAAAATACAAAGCAAAAAACCCCCCATATTAGAGACATCTTTTTCCATTAATAATAGTGGGAGTTGCTTGTGTAATCTCATAAACACTGCACTGAACATTTACAATCAACAAGTCCATTTGCTAGAGACAGCAGGAAGTTCTGCATGGACCTTCCATTAGCACCGACGGGAACGATATGCAAGAGACCCCTTCAAACCAAACTTAAACCCAATTAAGGGTGAAACGCCATCCTTAACTCACCCTCTTGCTGAGGTCCTCAAACAGTGGGTGATCTTAGCTACCATATGTACTGCAAAAAGCCTGCCCTGCTTAAACACAACTGTGTGTGAGTTTCAGCTTTCACTCTGAATTTCCTTCCGTGTTGTGTCTAAGGCATTCCGTTTACATTATTCAAACAACGTTTTTGTGGTTTCTTTTGAGAAAGATGATGTAATTCAACACCATTTACATCCTAGACAAATGATTAATAGTTCAGGGTAGAGGCTTGATCCTATTATGTAAGGCTGACACTGTGGTATTATTAAATAATAATACAAATGATTTTAATATCAAGCCCCTTTGACTTTATACCCTGCCCACATAGTTAAGCTTTCAATGTGAATGAGATTTCACAGCCAAGGAATAATACAGGGAAAAAACAATCAGAAGTTACAGAGCAGCGGGGTCGTAGGAACTATTCTAAATGTATCTGCAGTGAAATCATTATAGTATTATTAAAAAAAAATCTTTGCTGAAATGTAAATCTGTAGTCTTAGCAAAGCACGTCAGTCACTTATTTAAACCAAGGTTCATTATTACTATTGCTTATGCTGTACCATAGATGTGCATGGTGCTTTAACAATATAATAGTAATAAATAAAAACATAGCACTACCATTTAGCACTTACTGAGCTAAATGTTAGCAAAAAATAATAGAAGGCATATTGCTTATCCAGAGGAAAATTTGCCACTGACATAGGACCCTATCCTGCAAAATCTTTACTTACTGAAGTCCTCACTCTTGTGAGCAAGGTACTGTTTGCTGTTCTATGGTTTCTTAAATAGGGCATGTACCCAAAGTATTTCTGAATTGTGCATTCTGTTTCTGAACGTAACCAAGTCGGAAATCCCTACTAGAAGGTAAGCTAGCGAATCACAACTTGTTGCCAAAAAAAAACCCAGTTATCAACTTTTATATTTTGAAAGAAACAACACATAAAAGAATAGCGTGAGCTATAAAATAATGTGTTTTATAATAGAAAGACAGCTGTCTCTGCATACTCTTTCGGTTATGCCTTGTTATTGTGTGGTCTATGGTGGTATACAGAAAGGCAGCCGCCTTTTTAAGTACTCGGTAGAATATTTAGTTACTCAGAGATCAGATACCCTTATTGTCTGGTCCATGGTAGTATAACAGAAAGATCTCTATTTATCTGTTCATTCTTGACAGTGCCTGTGATTTTATAGCCTGTGGTGATAGTAGTGGAGAATTTGATGTGTACAATATTGGTGTATCTCCAATTGTTTGTGAACATCAGACGTTTTGAAACCTGGTTGTAATCAAGGAATATAAGCATAAGCCTGAAAGGCTAAAGAGCAGAAAGACCCGCACATAAATGCTATTATGTACTTAATGAGGCAGGGTTTAAAAAAAAAAAAGAATCAGCCACACAAGTTGGTTTTATCAAAGAAAATGTATAAATAACGACCAGTGATTCAAGCTGCTGTACAAAGAAAAAGCAGGGGGACATGAAGCTAGCACTTCACTTGTGGCATTCAGACAATCGTATTTACTACACTAATCTTTTTGGCTTAGAGATTGACAATCAATATATTATTATCAACAAGCAGTAGCACACACAAAAAGCTTCCATTTCTCTTTAACCATGTCCCTAAATCCTTTAAATTTAATTAAAACTGGCCAGTCTTCCCAATAGTGCAAATTACACTTAAAATAATATTAAATATTTGTACTGAGTGAAGACAAAAGTGTTGGCTTGTGCAGTTTGTTGAAAACGCACACACACACACACACACACACACACACACACACAGAGACGGGAAAAAAATTGAGCTAATCAAAGTTAAAATAAAGTCTCTCTCCCTCTCTCTCTCTCCCAAGACTACTGTCTATAACATGTTGTTCCTTATAGAAAGTGGGATATGGTGGCATTTGCTTGATTAACTTGCTCGACAAAAGTGACAGCTGCTGTGGGTGCATGTAGATAAGCTGCACGGCACAGTTCCGCCTTTGTACATCTGTCAGCAAAAAAGGAAGAATAAAGAGTGAAAAGAGGCAAATTGGTCCCAAAAGGCAATCCATTCAACTTAGGAGGTTCGCTCTATTCAAGCACTCACTGTGAATCTCAAGTACTAGGTAGCTTATTCAATTTCATTCATTCTTTAGAATGAACCCACAAGTGTTTAATTTCTTATTCTGCCCTATAAAAGGGGGAGCTTTTTTATTGGAAGCATTAATTGTAAGACTAGCTGATCAATGCTTACAACTTTAACTCATCATTAATTTTCTGTTTAACTAATTTTGGGATCTGTAACCTGGTAACTTCTCACTGACTTCTTGGATTGCTCCCTGAAAAATCCAAAAATATTCCGACATTCAGCTCTCTGAACCTGGGTCTCTGCCGACGAGAGTGAAGACTGCAGGCCAGATCCTCAGCAGGTGTAAATCATCCTAGGCCACTGACTTCATTGTTTGCATTGCTGGGAACCCCAGTCATGGGCCAAGACACCATTACGTTAGGTGCTGTACAAACACATGGAGCTTCATCGATTTACACTGGCTGGAGGAGTCATCCCTACGTGTGCCTGGTTACACAGACAGGTTTCCTGGCTCAGAAGGGTAATCTTACTGGTGGTAAATCTTCTGCAGAAGAGTTACTCAGAGATCAGCTTCCTAATGAAGTCGGGGGGGGGGGCGGGGGTTGGGAGGGGGGAAGGTCTGCAAGCATGGCAGCCTGCAATAATAATAGCAAAATATGGTTTTCGCTGAGAAACTGGAAGGAAAGTTTATGATCAAGGTCAGGGGTCAGCAGCCTTTCAGAAGTGGTGTGCCAAGTCTTCATTTATTCACTCTAATTTAAGGTTTCACATGCCGGTAAAACATTTTAACGATTTTAGAAGGTCTCTTTCTATAAGTCTATAATATATAACTGAACTATTGTTGTATGTAAAAGTAAAAAAGTACGGTTTTTAAAATGGTTAAGAAGCTTCGTTTAAAATTAAATTAAAATGCAGAGCCCCCCGGACCAGTGGCCAGGACCCGGGCAGTGTGAGTGCCACTGAAAATCCGCTCGCATGCCGCCTTTGGCACACATGCCATAGGTTGCCGACCCCTGATCTAGTGGGAGGGGCACTAATGTGTGGGTAGGTCTCAGCAGGGCAGAGAAGTTTCTCTTTTTGTGGCAGAAGATTCTCTGTTCCCATCTTCTAATTGACGCTGGAGGATTATTGTTAAATTCATGCATCTTGTGGGCCAGCAGCTCTTTTCATCCACACCAGTCTATGCCACCATCCTACTCCGCAACTTAGCTGCAGTCTTAATCTCTCTCGTCTAGGCACTTCTAATGTGCCCTTCACTGTGGTGCCTAGGATTCCCCTACCGTCCCCTGGGAAAGTGGCACAGTCTGGGCATTGGAGCGGAAGGCTGCTTGAGACACTTTGTCCAGAAGGACTTTGAGTCCCCAGAAGAGGAAAACTATAATGACCTGGCTGGAAGGCCCAGACACGAAAGGGGACCGATCAAGTCAGAGAGAGGGAGACAGCCCAGGGGACGTGCAACCAAAGGAGGGCGCATCTGACTGGTTGAGAGCTAATCCCCTGGTGCACCACAAGGAGGCGCCCCAGCGGTGAGTAGTTACACTTCCGCAGAAAATAAGACAGTTGTTCCCATAATGCTGTAGCCTCAGCTTAGAGCAAGGGCTAGATCTGCTGGTGTGGCTAAGCTCTGTTCAGCGCAGGACGTGGGGAGGGGGAGGCCCCTCCGATCCAGTTTTGCACCCTGTTGCAACTTAGAGCAGCGTCAGGACAGAGCAGGGCCAAAGATCTGACCCCATGGGTTGCCGTCAAACCCAGATCTCTTGCATGGTAGTGCCCTGGATACCAACTGCGCCAATGGGCTAGCCCAGAACTGAACTTTTTTAAAATGAGCATGTGTGAAATGTAATGTTCCTGATTTTCCACCCACTCACACTTATCATCATCTACACCTGGGCAAAACCAGTGTAAACCCCACCTCTACCACTGGTAACGTTCTACATCCAATTTGCATAGGTGTAAATGACTAGGCAAGGGTGAAGGTAGTGCAGACTCACTCTGCTACTGAGGTGCACACCTTGGGTTTTAAAGGTTACTCGGTAAATTTTGCTTTGGTGAAGTTATGCACAGGAAGTCACATGATTTGGCATGTGACACTTTTCTACAAAGATAAAGGTGTGAAAGATGCATCAGTCATGCACTGGGCAGTTACCATTTGGATCAGTCACCTTTGCAAAGTTATGACATTATGTCATTCCCAGAATACACTGTGAGTTGTCACTTGTCTCCTGTTGAAGTAGGAGAGCCAGTTCAGCTGTCTAGCGGTAGCACAGTGTGCTGCCATGCACAACACTCAGTGTGAGACCACAGCTCAGTCCGTCACATCTGGGCTGGTGGGTCTGCAAAACAATATGGAGCCAGCATGCCCTGTCACAGTGGGCAGGGAAAAGCCATGTTGCTGCTCAGCAAGCCCCGCTTAGGGGACTGAGAAGGAACACTGAGAGTGTCCACAAGAACCTGTACCCAGAGGAACTGTACAGGGACTTGAGGGCAGGGTAATGAAGCAAGTTTGAGGGGAAACCCGTGAAGCTCAGGGGACCCCAGACGGCCAGAAGTGGCTTCACTCTTGTGCCATTCTCAATGTCGACATTTCCAGTATTCTCTTGTGCAATAAGCTGAATGCAGAGGATGAGCCAGGTTAGCTCGCAGCATCAAATACTGTATCCTGCCTCTGACAATATCATGTGCCTGATGTTTCAGAAGATAGTGAGAACCTTCCATAATGCACCTGGCATTAGTGTCTATGGTGGTGGGGTGCAAAATCTTTCCTTACCCCTATAGCGATCAATTGATGGCCTGAAGCATGAGGTTTTGCAGTCCCTATCTTAGTATTCTTAACGATAAATGTTCTTATATAATTGGTTTTAAAGGACCTGGTCTTCAGAATTTAGGTGTGTGTGCATCTGAGTTTAGCGCAGATTTGCACACCAAGTTTACATACTCCAGGTTAAAGGCTCCGATTCGTATGCTGCATGGCTAGATAGGTGTGGCATGAAAGAACAACTTGTGGATTGTTGTAGACTCGTGTAGCAAAGTAATGTGCATACCAAGTAAGTTCTCAATCGTGTGCAGACTTGATTACCAAAAAACAGGTTTGGGAGTTATCCAGGGCTGCAGATGTACGTTCCCTCATAAGGGGAAAATGAAATGTAGCTTCCCTGAACCATTGTGACAGCCTTAAAGGTAGAATTTGACCATCTCTTCTCCCTCCATACATTTGCTGATATCCGGATCCAATTTACATTCTTATATGGGGTCAGATCCTCAGCTGGTGTAAATCAGTATAGCTCCGTTGACTTGAGTGGAGGACCTGTCTCAGTGAGTGGAGAATAGGCACGAGTGTATGGCCGATCAGAGAAAAGATACCAAACTATTTGGGAGGGGGCTGCTGTTTCCCAGCAAATTCCCATGTTGGGTTAGCAACAAAACCCATGGCCAGACATGAGCACACTCCTCTTGTGTGCCCAGGTGCGCGGCCTCCTTATTTTGTGTTGCTTTTATGCTGGGTGTCGCGGAGGCAGCCTCCCGATGCAGAATCCGTTACCTTCGGAACACCTTGAATTCAAAGGCTCGCTCAGCAGCCTCCTGTCAGCGTTTCAAAACAAGTTCATGTGGCAGACAAAAAGAAGGGGCAGCCTGTGTTCAGCGTTTTCCAGGCCCTGGTATGTCACAGTTCTAAACAGATTTGAATTGCTTGGATTGGTTCTGGTTGGAAAGCAAGGACTGAAATCAGGGGTCATAGGTGAGAGTTACTATGGTAATTGAGTCGTATCACCAGTAATTTTGCTCTCCTGAGCATTAAAGCACATAATAAAGGACAAACAACAGTGGTTAAAGCAAGCAGGTAGGATTACTCTGTTCTTTTGTCAGAAGTATATAATGTCTTGTAGTCAGTTTTAAAGACTTCTCAACCCCCAAATCCCCCCCAGCAGTCACCTGCTGAGTAATTTTGTATGCTTAATCTGTAGCCCTTAACTACAAGCTTTCTGCTAATGTGAGGCAAATGGGTAGTTTTGACACTAAATAGGGCAGTAAAGATTCCCTGACCTAGAAAACCTCCATTCCGAGACACTGAGAGCAGAAAATATTCTTTCAGCATCCTTGTAAGACGTTTTGAATGACACAAACTAGCTTTGACTAAACCATGCTGAAGCCTCCGATTAATGGTTTGCAAAAACTTGCCGCACATCCCTGCTGCAACTTCCCCCATAAAACTTGTCACTTCAGATTGCCATCAGCCACCACAACAATAATCATTCCATGCCTATTGCTAATTGCAAGCACAGCTGAGGCTCAGCGGGGTGCTCTTGCACAGTCCCAGGCCTTTACACCAGCCGCAATCTGTTGTGTGGCACTTGTTCACACACAAAAACTACCCGCAAAGGCAGAAAGAGGCAGAGTCACCGGTTTCTTGTAATCCCCCTGCTACCCTGCTGACAGCCCAGCCCCATAAGCATTCCTGGT
Organism: Natator depressus; assembly: GCF_965152275.1. Lineage (NCBI taxonomy): Eukaryota > Metazoa > Chordata > Testudines > Cheloniidae > Natator > Natator depressus. Next base: position 4,599,311 of record NC_134240.1, on the reverse strand, counting down.
TTTGTCCTCCCCTTTACAAAAGCTGAAATGACCTTAAGCTACCAGTATGTGAGCTTTTGAATGAAGAATACAACTCCTTCAGGTGCATTAAAAAGCAGTGCTGCATCTGGCTTATGAGAGTCTCTTGGCAGCACCCCTGGGGTGAACTGTGGCTTCCTGTAACATGTAAAATATGAGTGTGAACTCCAGGTTCATGGCAAGGAACAGGAGGTCATGCTTCCATTCAGACCGCACGGAAGACAACGGGAGTTTGCAGATGTTCTTGTGTGTGTGTAACGACACCACCTCCCCAAACGCACAGGAACCCAGCGCGGCTTTTGATAAAACGTGCCGCCGCCTGTGTGTTACTTGCAGATTTATTCATATCAATTTTTGCCATTTATATATTCAGAGACAAGCCTGCTTTTTCAACAGCTCCATAGCTCAGCCTCAAAACTCTCCTCTTCCAGGCATTAAACCTAGTGCTCAGGCTGGCGGGGAGGTTGTCACGGTAACGGTCAAAGCCTGCCAGAGGTCATGCTTCAGCACCCTCTACCGGGTCCCTTCCGGAGATTCAGAATCTGCCTACTCCTTCCCTGGCAAGAGGTGCAGTCAGGGCTGCTGTGAAAGAAAGGGGGCTGGATAATGGTAGACTGCAAGAGCAACTGGAATCCTTCGGGTGCTTCCTGAAGCTGCCAACTGCAGTGTCCAGTTACTGCCAGTGGGGCTGTTCCTGAAATTGTTGCTGGGGAAAGAACTTAGTTTTTAATTCATGCCTCGCTGAGGTAAAACGGCCACTGAAATGGGCAAGGTCTGAGCCGAAACAAAGTCGGGACTCCAGGATCTGACTCAGTGGGAGTTTTGCTTGAGCGAGCAACTTATGAAAGGGAAGAGCCCCACTGGGGGATAGTATTCTTGGCCTGATTGGGCAAGGAAAAGCTTGGATGCCCAGTGTCAAAGTATCAGATGGGTTGTTTACGGCAAAGCCAAATATAAATATATTCATAATAGCGAGACGCCAACAGTGCGATGCTGCGATTAAGCAGCCTTACGTTAGGAAGTCAGTGTTGCATAATTGATGGCTTAGCCTTGGTAAACAGATCCTTTTAATGCATTTTAGAAATATGCCTGGGTGTTAGGAGCGTAATTGTTCTGTGTAGATTTCAATAAGCAAACAAAAGCATTACTTGAGCAGTGTTATCCAGGTTCCGCTGAGTTACCTCCCACCCGATGGGTTCTGTGAGCATAAACACATAATAATAAACATAATTTGTTATGATTGTGTATGAAATGCTCTGAGAAAAGGTTGCTATAATTTTTGAAGGATTTTTATTATGTACAACAACTGAACCGGCAGAAGAAACTATTTATTTCATATCGCAACAGGACTTTGTCTCTTGTGTCTAAGATCACATTTCTGTTTGGCAGGGTGAGATTAGTTGTAAAAAATATATATATAGTCATGTGGAAATGTTAACATCTTTGTGTTAGCCATGAAATCAGAAATCGTCTTCCTTCTAATAACACATTGTCTCTAGTGATTGTTTCAGTATCTATTTCACTTATAGCTTACTCTGTTTTTATGCATATGCAAAGCTTAGATGCGGCAATTGAAGAATGCTATATTAAATCTAAAAAAATTGATAGATGTGATTTTTTTTAAAATCAGGATAAATGTATTAACGGATATGTCTTGAATTGTATCTCATTTATAACTTACAGTATTGAAATTCTTGTGAAGTTGATTGCTTAGCCTTGGTGAACAGATCATTGTAATGCATTTAAGAAATGCACATGACATGTAGTCTTATGTTTTAAAGATCTGCATGGTTGATGTTTTATTAGCAAATGCTTTTCTACCCATGGGAGGAGAGGGGGACAGCATTTGGATCCTGGGTCAGGGTCCAGTTTGAACTTCCCCAGTGTCCTGAGTGTTTGAATGCATTGTCTTTCGTAGATAATTTAGCTTCATTTGCTTTATGTTTCCAAAGACTCACATGAAATGCTGATGGAAAGAGGGGGATCAAATGTAGGTTGGCAAACTCAACAGCAAAACTGCCAACCCTGTTAGAAGAGCGTTGGAAGTCACTGGTATTTTGTGGTGATTATATTGCATGGACTGTAATGATAATTAGTTTGGTGAGTAAATAACTGATAGGTGTTTTTGTTTTTTAAAGATTGGATAGGCCATGAATTCACCTTCAGCGTTCTTATGGTTCTGCGCCTTGCTGGGAACCTAGCAAGTTAATTTGGTCCTTCTGGGGGCTGCCATCTTGGTTGGTCTAGCTCTTTGTTTCAGCTGATACTGTGGAAGTTCTGTCCTTTCAAGGCTGAGGTTGTTGTTTTTATTGAATAGTTAGACACACAAAGGCTTGCACGCTACATTACAGACAAATATAAAGACTGTTCCTTGCCCCCAAGAGACTCACCACTGATTTAGACTTAACGCAAGAGGTGGCAATAAACAAAGGAAGGTGGATTGTGTATGGAAAGAATGAGATACAGTGGTGGAAGATCATAAGATGTTCTTAATGCTGCATGCTCATCTGCTCTCTGGGTGTTGTTTTTAATAAGTTAGTAAAACTTGGGGATAGTCTCCAAACAGGGCAGGGATGGAAGCCTAACTCAAAGAAATGAGCCTTTAAGGAGGCATTTAAAGGAGGGGATTGATATTTTCTGGCGCGCAGGGTCAGGAGTGGGTGATGGCAGCCAGAGGTCATGGCTCACTTGAACCAAGGGCATGAGCCATTTGAAGAAATGAAACCACCTTCTTCTTTTAAGTTTCTTTACAGTTTCATATTTTGGGGCATGGGGTTGAATCCTGAGCAGACATTCCCTGTCTATCAGAGAAACGACAAAATTAGCATAGATTCATAGAATGAGGCCCTCACCCCTCTCTGGCCACTGTATGCCTGACAAAAGGGCTGGAGTGGCATAAAGCGGACCCGGTTGTGCTGGGGGAGAATAGCTCTGCTGCAAGCGCTGTGGAAGACGGCCATAAAGTTGCCTTCTGAGGACCCCTTCCAAGCCCTGGCCTAGGACACATGCAGGGAATGGGACTGAGGGCAGGAGGGGTGCGCTGGTGCCTGGCAGCACAGCGGTCCGTAGCACAGCCAGGGAGATCCCAGAGTTGTTTGAAGCAGCCCTTGGCGTAGCCCAGGATTACAAGGGCACAAAAGTGGCTTCGTGCGCCATAGCCTCCATTCCCTCGGGCTGGGAGACCTGTGCTGCGCTTCTTAGAGAATCAGAAGCTCACCCATCCATTTTAAGGCCTGAGGCATCATTGTGATCATCCAGTCTGATCCGCTGCATAGCACAGGCCAGAGGATTTCCCCTAGGCATTCCCCATCAAGCCCATAAATTCTGACCAAGCTACAGCATAGCGTCTGGAAAAAGACATCCAGTCTGATGTAGACTCCAATTGACAAAGACTCCACCACACCCTTAGGTAAGTTGCTCCAATGGTTAATTACCCTCCCTGTGAAAAAGGTGTGTCTTATTTCCAGTCAGAATTGGTCTAGCTTCAGCTCCCAGTCATTGGATCTTGGTAGCTCTTTGTCTGCTAGTTTAAAGCACCCTCCACTATCAGTAATCTCCTCCCCAGGTTGCGTACAATATAGACACCGAGTGAAAAAATAACTCCCCTGTCTTTTCACTGGCCGATCTTCTGTTCCTTTATCCCCACCCTTTGTGAACAAGAAGTTTGTAAAGCTAAGCGCAAAGCGTCTCTGTGTTCTGGAGCAGTTCTTTGTCAGGCAACGTCAGCCCTGGATTTCGGCTCTGTCCCATGGGAGTGTGCAGCTCATCCCCATCGGTGGAGGGGATGGGAGCCTTGTGCGTGTAGAGCCCCTGGACTTGTCTCCTAGATGCCCACGGATGCCCGTCTGTCTGGCTATACAATGGAATTTGGGCAGGAGATGGAGCTATGGACAGCTGCACCCTGCCTGTGATGTCATTCCCAGCTGATCCCTGGGATAGTCACGTACCCTACCAACAGATAACGCTGCTTGAGGTAGGCTCACCTGGGAGAACCACTACTAAATCTTCTCCCCTGGAGAGGGCAGGAGCCATAAAGTCCTTTCCCCTGCCTGGGCCACTGCCCTTTCTCCAGGGTAGGGATGCCCACAGTCACTCCTGTGATTGCAGGGCTTTAGCCACACCCACTCTAGGTGGTGAAAGGGAGGGTCTGGGAAACGTGGACCACCTCTGTCCCATGCTCCAGCCCTGTTCACTCCATCCTCAGCTTTGCACTTCACTCTTCCCCCAGCCTTCCTCGTACCCTGGCTCACCTGCTTTCCCAGCCCCTCCACTGGCTCATTTCCCCATTCTCTTTCAGCTGGAAACCCCACTGCAGGTCCCACTCAGACTATAGTCCCCTTCACACTGGGGAGCCCAACCAGCAGACTACAGCTCCCTCTGTGTTTCTGTCCCCAGTGAAAGGCAGGGACCTGCCTCTTATTTCCTGCTTCTCCTTCCCAGCAGGCCTTGCTCTCAGTCTATAGTCAGTCACATGTTCTGCGAGGAAACCTGGCACCTTGACCTGGAAACTTTGGTCCAGTTTTTTTAATCAAGAAAATCACTTTCTAAAGCAAAGCAAAGGGATTTGACTCCCCACCTGCCAATAGAGGGCATGATCCAGGAGACCTTTGAACTCAGTCGAAAGACTCCGCAGAAGGGCTGCCTAGTCCCAGTGTTTTACAGTCCGTAGCTCTAACCAGCCACGCCATGGCTCACCCACTTGTTCTCCTAGCGATAGTAAAGGAACAAATTAAAATGAACCCGGTGCCCTAGGCCAGGTAGCTCCTTCGCACCACCTTTAGCCTGGTCTGCTGGGTCCAAACGGACTCCCGGGGGTGAGTCAGACAATGTGCCGATCGTGTGCTCCTTCTGGTGTGTGTTGTGAGGCAGCCTGCACCCAGGAACGTACTAGGAATGTGGGAAGGGGTCCCAGCCGTAGATCGCCCCTGGCAAGGAGCCTTACTACTAATCTCTCACAGCTTCTAGGCACCACACAATGAGCCTGTGCAGGAAACCTCTGGTTTCTTCCATAGAAAACAGTCAATACAAACAATTAGCACACGGCAGGTTGGCTTGCTACCTGCTTTTTCAAACAGAAGAGGCTAAATGTCTCTCTGAAAAGCAGCTAAATCTGTCATCCAAGGAGATCCTGGAGTTGGGGCTAGACAGTAGAGGGAGTGGGTATGGTAGAGAGTGAAAGTGGGAAGAGATGCCTCTCTTAGCTACTTCAGTGAGATCATAGGATCCTGTCAGACTAGCTAGCGAGGGTAAATGTGGGGATACTGGAAGCCTTTCATTTAATCAGCCAAATGAATGTTATAAGGTATTCATTTTCTGGGTTCCCAACACACAGAGGTTAATGTTTCCCAGATCACTAGACAGTATTTAAGTGCAGTATAATGAACATAGGACACCGGGATTTGAACTACCTGGTTCTCTCTGGGTTTAATTGGCTGAATGAGGCTGTCACTTTGTCAGCATGCTGCTGAGCCGTGTCTCGGAGCCTATCCAGGAAAGAAGATGTTTTAATTATAAAAAGTTCAAAACAAAAAACAGGCCCTTTGCATTCTTTCAAGTACATCTTCACCGAGTTCTGCTCAGCCCTCATTGGAGATTGCTGCTAATTGGCATGTTAATTACAGGTCAGCCTGACAGCAGTCTTAAAACACACCTCTGCTGTGATGCCTACAAAACACTTGACCCTGGTTAGGCTGAAGGGTTACAGGAAACAAAACTGATCGAATGGGTTAAACCAGGGGATGCAAGTTAAGTTGGGAAGCAGAAACCAAATTATAAATGTGGAAAAGCTGCCCTGCGCCCAAAGGCCCTAGGGAGAATGGAAACATCCTACAGAGGCAGAGCTGGAGCAAGGTTACAATTGACTTTGGACAGAAAACTTCCCCTTGAGTTGGGAAAAGGAGTGGACGCCGGGCCAGGGTACAATGAATAGGGAGTGGTCTGACTACAGGACCTCTTGAGCCCTTTCTCAGCTACCTCAGAGAGCCTCTGCAGATTCGGGAGCCGGGGAAGTTCTGTGGCTCCCTGTTTTAGGAAATCAATGACTGGTCTGTACTGATCCCTGCGAGGCTGGAGAGGGACACCCAGATGCCATGGTGAAGGGTGCCCAGGAAAGAACCTCAATAAGTAGGTGAGGAGGAGCTAGATGAGGGAAGTTGTCCCATCAACACAGGGAAATGTAGTGCAAGAGACCCATTTAAAGGTGTATTCGGGGGCAGTTATGGTCAGGGAAGCCTTTGAATGCACAGTACCTCCAGCAGCCATCTTCACCAGGCACCAATAGGAGCTGGGTGGTGAGAGGGAGAAGCATGGGGCATGTGCATATATCCCTGAGAGAAACAAGTTGAGGGGGTTTCACTTCTCGCTGTCCCCTGTTTCTTCCATGAGGACACATTCCCCTGCAGAGGGAAAATTCATAGGAGAGGCCACAGGTTTCCATTGCCCTAGGCATAAGGAGGAACGGGGGTCCCATGACTGGTAGCAAAGTCTGGAGTGGGCAGTCAGAATGAGGCACCAGGTTAGACTCCACACTTCTTGCCTCTAGCGCCCTCTGTGGCTATGACGTGTCTCGATTGCCTGCTGTTTGGCCGGAGTACAGATCTGCAAAACCCAACCCAGCCAGATCCATTAATATTAAAGAGGGAATTTTGTTAGTGCTGAAATGTGCAAGTTATACTAACATGGGCCTGACCCTGTGCTTTTTTACCCTAGTTTTACACCAGAGTAACTGCATTGAATTCAACAGAGGATCTCTAGCGTAAAGCTGGTGGGACAGAGGGGGGAATCAGGCATCAGTGCCCTGGTCAATTTTCATTTTTTTCCCTTTGCAATTAACCTTTTGGGGGAAGGGGTTGTTTTTGTGAGTGTCTGATGAACTTAGAGGTCTGGCTGGGAGAACAGCAAACCTCAAAGGATGATTTCCAAAGAGGGCTAAAAAAGAGAGTTTCACTAATGGGGACATAATCGAAGAACAGAACTGCCTCGTTCTGCTTTACAAGGGAAATAGAAATGTCAGCCCAAGTTTGAAGTCACATTGACAAAAGATGTGAGTGTCTAACAGACACCCTGTCTTAGGGAGGGTTGGAGTGGGGAGGGGAGAGCATTAAAAGCATTTTTAACTAGCACTTGTTCAAATTTCCACTCGTCTCTGGTGCATGTATTGGCACACGTGAAAAGTCATAGTGCAGGCGTGATGTGTGCACATCCTGTGTGTGAGAGAGAGAAGTTGTGTGTGCACATCTCTCTGCACAAGTAACTTCTGAATTCAGTTTCAATTGTTCTTTTGATAATACAAAGTGGAATGAAAACTGGTGACATTTTAAGATTTGATTTTTTTCCCCCTTTTTATCCTGCCGTTTGGGAGCGTTGCTCAGTCCTATGTCTCCGAGTGAGATGGATGAATATCAGAGCAGTGTTCTAACCCCACAGCCCACCAGAGACTTCTTGCTCTGCAGGGGCGGCAGTCTGCCGTGACAGCTGCGAGCATGTTTCACAGACGAGAAGCAAAAGTTCAGCCCCTTGAGGGGAGCTATAATTTCAACATCTTGAAATTAGCTGTTTTTGCTATCTGCTTTTCCATCTTTAGCATTGTTGAGACTGGAGCAGACAGGGCAGCCAGTGCTGTATGCTCTTATGACAGGGTATCCTAGCCCTGCAGTTACCATGTACTGATATGATCAGGTTGTATTAGAATCCCCCAGTACATACAGTCTGCTCCTTTTAAGGAATCAGAGACCTCCTACAGCTGATTGGGTGTGAAATTTCAAAGAAGGTAAGTGGCAAAGAAATCACTGGGTTTGATGTGGTTAGTGGCAGGGTCATGGTGGAACAGCTGTAAGAAAAGCATTGGGGTAAAACTGGCATCCTGGCTGGCAAATCAAATCATTGGCAAAGGTGGTACTGCCCACCCTTCCTGTGGAAAAGCCAGCCATGCTGTTGCTCTCCGTTACCATCCAGAGATGTTCCTTGTTGAGGCGATTGTGGATGGATGAGTTGTGCTAAAAGTCTGTAGTCCTGGGGTGCATGTTTTATTTAATAATCCCTTTTTGGGAGTGAGGGGGGGAGAATCTGATTAGGAAAAAGAAATGCTCATTCATTGAAATTCTGCTTTTAAAAAAATTCCCTAGTAATCCTGTCATAGTCATTTAACAGGTTGGCAAATAGAAAAGGTCAGTCCTGATTGTATATGCCTGTTCGCAGATTGTGTTTATTCATGATACTCATGGGATGTGTTTGCTGGAGAACTCTTGTCTCTCTTGCAGCAATGGTATACCAGCTCCATGAATGTCATTTGCACCTGGTTAACAGACCGCATGGACCTGCAGCTTCACATTTACCAACTGAAAACTCTTATTAGGATGGTAAAGGTAATAATTTTTATGTGACTTTGCAAACATCTTAGCATTCGAAGCACTGTGTGTGGTAGGTTTTCTTAGAGGAAATGTATTCTGCAGCCAAGCAAGTAAATCATTAATTAGAACAGTTTATATTAGGTGCATATGAGGATACTGTAAGTACAAAAATTAATCAAAGGGAATTTGAGACAGATACAGATTAGAAAAATACTTTGCACAATTATAAAGTAGTTATTTACACTGCAAGGGGGAAAATATATTATTGACATTTAACCCTAATTGTACAATAAACATTCCAAAAATTGAGTTTTTTATGTGCAAACATGTTGATCCCACCAATTAATCCATTTTAACTTGGGGTTTAATTTTAAAAAATTCCAACATTTGGTTGAAGGGAAATATTTACTCCCCAAAATCTGTAAGTATGTCTTGTGCTTATTGTCAGAATGCAAATCATGATTGTTCTCATAGTTAACTGAATTAGTTTCTTTTACAATGGGTGTATACAATCAGCAATAAGGGATCACAAACGTGAGATAACATACCCTGAAAGTGGCATTTTTTTCCTGTGCATGCGTGCGTGTCTTGGACTAATGATAATTATTTCAGTGTGAAATCACAGTGGTTTACGTGAAATAAGATCACAGAAGGGGGTAAATATGTTTTTTGATCATTTTAGGTTCTATCTGATGCTTTTTGGCCTAGTGGTTTAAAATGTTTTGTCTTTTCCTCTACACCAAGAACAAATCAAAGGATAACGAAATTACAACTGAAATGTACTAAATGTACTTTTCATAGATTGGAGCAATAGGCACCAGCAAATAATCTCTATTTGTTAATTCGCTGAGGATTTTTTTTTTCTGGGTTTATTTTCTTTTAAAGCCAATATTGCTTTGGGTAGCTGCTAGAACTAATTTGAGCATGTTCTTGTCCACAAGTAACTACCTCACCCAGCTCCTGGTTTATAGTGTGTTATTAAATTAGTGGTATTACTGCCGGAGTCTTATCTCACAGAGATCAATCAAGAAGGCTCTAAACCTAAATTCAGATACAAAGAGGTTAATTTTAATTCTTAACTACCCAGGAAACTTCTGTAACTTACCAATAGCTGCAGACGGTGGAAGGAGGGGAAGATATAAACATATACACGTATGCACAGTGTGTTTGTTTTTGACATATATATTCAGTGTCTCTAATGTGCAGGACATACTTGTCAACAAGATTTGAATTTTGTAGATAGAAGTATTTATTTTAAAATATTTTCATTTCACTGGAGTAGAGTTTTGGAGCCATGTAACCATGTCTCTATCTGATACGGGGTTTTTATTTTATGAGGAAAAATAACTACGTATTGCAGCAATACATTGCCAAGGGAAACAGGATACATCCCAATTTACTTTGCAGCTTGTGCATCATTAACACAGTGGGCACCCGATCCTGAAATCCTTACTCAGGCAAAACTCCCGTTGAAGTGGCCAAAAGTGGCCAGAGTCTCATTTGCACAAAGGCCACTTCCTATTTCTCTGTCAGTATAAAGGGGGCACAAGTTACAGTTACACCCACTGCAAGGCATCGCTGCATTGCCTCCGCCATGTCAAATGCCCTTCCTGTCCGTGATGTCAGTGGAGTATGTCCATTGACGTCAATGGCCCAGTGATGCAGGACCAGGCCCTTTGTTTGATGCCTCTTAAAATGAAGCATGAGAAATTTGTGTTTGGGGAATTAAACTTGACTTTGTGCTGTTTGTCTCTCCCTCCCAACACGTCACTTCCATCCTAGAAAACCTATAGAGATTTCCGATTGCAAGGAGTGCTGGACTCCACCCTAAACAGCAAAACCTATGACACCGTGCGAAACCGGCTGACTGTAGAAGAAGCCACAGCATCAGTTAGTGAAGGCGGAGGTCTACAGGGAATCACAATGAAGGACAGTGATGAAGAAGATGAAGAGGATGATTAGATAATTCTGGTCTAGAGGCCCACGTGGTGGTGGCTTCTTCGCCAGTGCATGTACCTAGTCTATTGTTCAGTTAGCCACATTAGGAATTTTTCTGTCCGCTCTAAATACCCATGAGAATTTTACCAATACAATTGCCATTTTAGCTGTGTGGTAATAAGATTAGCACCTCTGTTTGATTCATTGGTTTCCTAATTTCATATCTATATGTTCATAAGCAATATGGAGCACCATTGTTTAATACTGTTAATGGAAAACTACATAGAATACATGCTAGGTGTGTCCCTGTTATAATTAAAGTTTAAACAATGCTTCATTAATGTACTGTATATACATTGATGGTAAATTGTTGTGAAGATGAGTGAATCAAGTACTTTCATTTCTTTGTTTCTCTTCTGTGGATGCCAGCTGCTTAAAATTAATAAAAACAGCTTTGTTTTTAAAAGAAACGTGAGGCTGTTACAAATGAGTTTTTTGTTCTCTGTTCATTTTTTAAAAATCCAGTTGTTTGAATCATTCTGCATCCCAGTTAATAAACCATGTGCTTCTCCTTAAAGATACAGTTAACTCCAGAGAGTGTATGTACCAATGGATTAGTAATTCTGATTGCCACAACAGGTAAATCCTGGCATAATGGATATATCCATGCCATGGAACAGTCCAAAGCAGTTGTTTTATGTCACCATTTGCCCCTCTAAATGTTACATCTTGTTTGTTTCAAGTATCTGTGTATGTAAAAAGGCGACTTTACTTACAATCTTAGATTATAAAAAAGTGTTTATAATAATATAGGAACTTTTATTCCAGTAGACTGTTACCATAACTTAAATTCCTTTGTTTCACAATGTTTTTATCTATATGTCATGTACATTGCATTTTGACCAGTAACTGCATGTACCTGATTTCCCCCTCCAGAAGCTGTGTAAAATAGTGGATCCATTTTGCTTTGGCCTTTTATAAGCCAACAGTTGTAAAAGTGTGGGAACTGTGGCTTTTCAATAAATGACTATTCAGATGTCCTGAGAATAAACTATGGAGTCGTTTTATGTCTGCCTTAGAAAAAAATGACAAGCTAAGATCTAAGAGTCCCTTCCCCCGCCCCCTTCCAGAATAAACACGGTTTGGGGGGGGTTTCCATGAGGGTGTTTCTACAGTTTATTGATTTAAGTAGATTGTTTTCTACTTCACTTCAAAGATCAAGGTGAGGAAGACATTAATAAGGACCCGTTCCAGACCAGGACCATACTCTATCTTCCCCAGGTAACGGGTGGAAATTCACAAAGGTATTTAGGTGCCCAAGTTCCGTTGATTTCAGTGGGAGTTGGGGACCTGAATACTTTTATGAGTCTCACCTTAGGAGTTCCCAGCATCACCTTGGCAGTTAGTCCTGCTTTTACTTGCACACACCACCTTGTGATCCATTGTTTGGGGGCTAGCAGATGGTTTGTTCTTAAAAGTGGTTGCAGTTGTTCCGATGGTTACATGGCAATTGGCCTTTCCTAACACTGATCAAGGGCCTCCAGTTGTACTTTAACCTTCCTTCACAGTGCTCAAAAAATCTGGTCGGAATTAAGAGTGCATGTTGCATGATCAACCTCTTAATTGACGTTAAAACATGATGCCCTGATGGAAAGCTCCTTAGAATCAAAGTTTTACCGGCAAATTTAGTAGTGTTTCCCCTTCGATCCCTCACACAGTCTAATCAGACTCAAAATGCTGGGATGGAGAAAGCTGAATGAAGCCTAACACGTACGTTTATGTCGCTGGCAGTGTACTTCTAGCTGTGTCAGTCCCAGGCTATCAGAGAGACAAGGGAATGAGGAGCATCTTTCATTGGACTGTCGGTTGGTGGAGGAGACAGGCTTTCGACCTTCACAGAGCTCTTGACCTGAAGATGAAAGCTTATTTCTCTCTCTCACCAAAAGATGCTGGTCCAATAAACAGGCATTCAGCCTCTATGAATACCTAAAGCACGGGTGGATGTAAATATCCATGTGCAGGCTATAACTGAACTGAATGGACCTTGCCGTCCACTGTCAGGGGCACAGGGTTTTGACAATCTCAGATCTATAGGTGGAAATCAAAACAGGCTTATCAGACAGGTAAAGAGCTGGCACTCACGGATGGGCCCCTACTAAATTCATCAGCGCCTTGGTTTCATGCTGCACGCTTTCCAATCACTTTCTAAGGGAGTCACAGAAGCAAACCAGTCCCCCCCTCACATCATGCCCCCACGCAACTGGGGAGGGGGTGCCCTGTTATAGCCAATGGCTCAGGATGTCGGAGGCATTTTTTCAGCCTTCTTCTAACCGATGTGAAACAGGGACTTACACCCAGGTTTTCTCTCTCGCTGGTGAGTGCCCTAACCACTAGGCTACTGGGTTGTTTTTTAATCAGTCTCGCCTATTGAAGCTGTTCCACCTTGTATTCAGTAGTAATTGGGCCTGTGACCACGAGAGACTGACCCTGTAGCCTGGTGGGTAAGGCACTCACCTGGGAGGTGGGAGAGGCAGGTGTCAGTCTCTGCTCCAGTAAATGTCCAGTTATTGATAGAAAGTGGAAAAGCTCCACTGAGAGAGAGAGCCTCCAGCGTGGTGGTGCACGCACTCCCTCTGCCTGGGCATCTTCCGCACATTCCAGCTCAGCACTCTGGCCACTGGGCTGTTGGGATGCACGCTCTCTCAGGGCTGGGGCCTGGCCATGGAGCAGCCTCGCGGTAGCATTGCACAGGCCCCCTGGCAGAAGTTTAGGGGACTTCCACCAGTGGGAACTCAGCCTCCTAAGGGGGTAGGCAACAGCTGAACAGTGTTTTGTCAGTTGCACCTAAAAGTGGTTGCAAAGTGCCTATGTCCCTGTGTGAAACTCACCCTACAGGTCTTGACCAAGGTCACACACAGAGCCAGGACCTGAACACAGCTCTCCCAGGCCGGTGCCTTCACCACACAGTTCCCATATAGTCCTTCCTTGGCTGAAGTGGGCAGGCGCTGTCCCTGAGGAGCTTCTGCTGGGCAGGTTGCTCAGGCAAGACCCCCACCTATGGAGGCAAGATTGCATCTGGCACAAACAGACAGGAAATGCCACAGCCACACTGGCAAAAGCCTTGTCCTTGTGTAATGTGAGACACCAGATGGGTCAGCAGCAGGGACTGACTCTGGGAGCTCTGGCTCTGGGAGCCCCGTCTGCCTGGCCTTAGCTCGAAGGCTAGTGCTGACACAAAATGCTGTAGCTGGGACCGGGCGCTGGAGGTGGACAGAGAGCCACAGTACATTAAAGTGGGTTACATATGCCGAAGGAACCTCAGGTGAGCAGGGTAAAAATCTCTCATTGTTTCTTTTCTTTTTTTTAATGATGCGGAACCAGGTGTTTTTAAACCCTGGAGACATCCAAGCAGCTCCTTGCATCTGATGGGCTGAATTCCCATATACCAGAGATGCTACTGTGGGGATTTTTCCTCCAGTGACTAGGGCACAGCCCCTTAAGCTTGTTGGGAACAGCTAAGAAAGCCAGACTTGGGCTTGGTCAGCCTCTAAAGAACATTTCAACCCAACCCAGCCCTGCCACCCGACCCAGCTAACCCCCTTCCTACCATGTCAGTAGAGAAACCAACCTGGTTTCTGCTCCACCAGTGATTTACTCGGGGGCTGGGGGGGAGTTGCACATAAAAAAGAACTGAGCAACTTGCCAGTTGCTGTTACTGCTCAGAGCTGGCTAACTGCTGTGGTCATGCCAACCCCACCCCCAACCATGCCACTGTGGCAGCTGAGTTGGGCAAAGGTGGCTCTGTGTATCTGATTCGCCTCCTCCCCTTTAATTATGCACAGCCTGGTTGGTGGGATAAGTGCATGAACTGGGTGACTTGTTGATAACAACCTCCCAGAGCTCACTGCAAACAACCAGGAGCAGAGACCCTGGAAGTGATGATTTGGGGCAGCTCCCTCAGACACACCGTCTCAAAAATACCTGTTTCTACTTATTTGCATGTAACTCCAGGTTTAAAGCCCTCCTGGGCATAAACTACACCTGGACTAGGACTCAAACACACACAGCCTCAGGTGGGATCCTGTTACAGTCAATCTTAGCAGCTGTGCACATTTGAAAGGGGTTGATACACCAGCAAACACTCCCCACACAGGTTTCAGAGTAACAGCCGTGTTAGTCTGTATTCGCAAAAAGAAAAGGAGGACTTGTGGCACCTGAGAGACTAACCAATTTATTTGAGCGTAAGCTTTCGTGAGCTACAGCTCACTTCATCGGACGCATACTGTGGAAACTGCAGAAGACATTATATACACAGAGACCATGAAACAATACCTCCTCCCACCCCACTCTCCTGCTGGTAATAGCTTATCTAAAGTGATCATCAAGTTGGGCCATTTCCAGCACAAATCCAGGTTTTCTCACCCTCCGCCCCCCCACAGACAAACTCACTCTTCTGCTGGTAATAGCCCATCCAAAGTGACCACTCTCTTCACAATGTGTATGATAATCAAGGTGGGCCATTTCCAGCTTGATTATCATGCACATTGTAGGGAGAGCGGTCACTTTGGATAAGCTATTACCAGCAGGAGAGTGAGTTTGTGTATGTGTGTGTTTTTTTGGGAAGGCGGGGGGTGAGAAAACCTGGATTTGTGCTGGAAATGGCCCACCTTGATTTTCATGCACGTTGTAAGGAGAGTGGTCACTTTGGATAGGCTATTACCAGCAGGAGAGTGAGTTTGTGTGTGTGGTTTTTGGAGGGGGGTGAGGGGGTGAGAGAACCTGGATTTGTGCAGGAAATGGCCCACCTTGATTATCATACACATTGTGAATAGAGTGGTCACTTTGGATGGGCTATTACCAGCAGGAGAGTGAGTTTGGGGGGGGGGGGGGCAGAGGGTGAGAAAACCTGGATTTGTGCTGGAAATGGCCCAACTTGATGATCACTTTAGATAAGCTATTACCAGCAGGAGAGTGGGGTGGGAGGAGGTATTGTTTCATGGTGTCTGTGTATATAATGTCTTCTGCAGTTTCCACAGTATGCATCCGATGAAGTGAGCTGTAGCTCACGAAAGCTCATGCTCAAATAAATTGGTTAGTCTCTAAGGTGCCACAAGTCCTCCTTTTCTCTTTACTCCCCACACACACACACTGGAGAAGCTGCTTCTACCAGGGATTCTTTGGGCAGTATAACTTAACCCAGTTCCCCAACCAGAGCAAGCTATTCCAGCAAAGGGACTCTGTTTTTACCAGTATACCCTTGTCTAGCACGTCTGCCACCGTAGCTAACTGTGTTGGGGGGCAGGGGCTAGGAGAGCATCACACCCCGACCAACATCGCTATGCCAGAAAAACTTTTAAGTACAGACCCTGCCAAAGCCTCTCCCGTCTTTGTGGAAAGGCACCCAGCTAAAATAGCTTTGTTTGGCAGCGTTAATGCACGTGGCATGGATACTGGAAATGGAATCCACCATTTGTCTGACAAGTCTCAGCAGCTAGTCAGCCAATGTGTTTTACATTTCAGCAGCTAGTGGTTTCGTTTCCTTCCTCGCTGTTACAATGCATCTGCTCTGGCCCAGAGGCATCTTAAACATTGCAGTTTTGGTCCTCAGTGAGGCAGAAAGGCAGAGATTTCCAAGTAAAAGGAAAATGGGTGTCCTGAAGCATAAAAAAAAAATGCATGGATGAAGCAAAGATTGTTGGCATGTAGCTTTTTTAAAAAATGCAAAAATGACACCTCTGGGCTAGTGTGAGCCACTTTGGGTTGTTGTTGTATTTGGTTGGGTTTTTTTTAATAAACCAACATAGGGTTAAAGAATCAGCTACCAAAGCAAAAAATGTTCCTGTAATGACCAAGCAAAAAGTGACCCAAAGTAAAACACAGCCTTGTGTTTTCACATTTCACAGTTATTTCACATTCACTGCAGCTGTTTTTCTGCCGCCTGATATTGACACATCTCAAGGCTGCGAAGCTCTGAGCCTTTCTGCTCGCGCCATGACTCAGCAGCTGTTGGTCAAGTGGCTGGACAGAGGCAGAATGCTGGACTGAGCCCGTCTCAAGCTGATCACCTCGAAAAGTCCCTTTTAACCCTTCCCAAAATATAAACCTTCTCTGGGTTTCAGAAGGGGAGAACTGGATGCCGCAGAAACTCGCTGATGTCTAAGATTGCATATAAAATGACTATAATTGTGCTTAGTTTATCAAGGCGAGCTCTAGATCTGTTTAAATAATAAATAAAAGATTGAATATAGCACCTCAACCCAGTATATTTCAGTGTACAGCCTTCATTCAAGCTTGTTTAGTTTCTTTAACTAAACATGCCGCGATTTCCACCCCCCCTCCTCATCCCCCACCACCTTCATAGGAGAGGTGGATTGCATCTAAAATTGTAAAGCTGCGTTTGTTGAACTATGCAAAGCACGGCTGGGGGGAGGGGGAAGTGCAGAGATTATATGCAATCTGCCAGGAGAGTTCTGTGCCATGATCAAAACGCTTTGCAGGTCAAAACAAAGGAAAACACTGCAACAAATTAGTCACAGGCAGTAGCTAATATGGAGATCAAAAGATTAAAATTAATACATGCAACAACGAACTAGCCAGAATAATGGGAACACTTAAGAAGATTAAGTCAATGACAGGGGCCAGAAGTATAAAAATAAGATTTTGATTATATTGTAAAATTTGAGAGTGCAAAAAGCAACTGTAAACACGGCATATTTCACTCTGCCCATCATAGACATCTTGGCTCATTTCCTATGCGAGGAATACAGTTGTTGAAATAAACAAACAGATTATGACTCAACTGTTCAATCTGAAAACAAACCAGGTGGTCAGAGCCTGACAAGATGGAGTTTTTGGAAGTGCAGCCTTGCTGAGGAGCGTGCAGGAGAGGACAGCTGTGGAGAACAAGGCCCTAGCGCTCAAAGCAGCTGATAAAAGTTGTCCAGGCTCTCAGCTCTATGAAAGAGTCACGGTGTTGGGCAGGCAGATGGGTTAATGGCTCAGAAGCTGGGCAATGATGAGGCTGTAACTACGTTTCTAGACCGAAAAGTGTTCCCAATTGCAGGAGCTCTACTCAAGAAACTGGCCTATGGCTTTCTGAGTGAATACAGGTCAGTGATTTGGTTGAGGCGATTGGCACATTATAAGTGCTAAGGACAAGCGAGAACCCTGTAAAAGTAATAGTCAAGTGTAAAATAGCTGCGTTTGCCAGCACTGACAATGCACCAAAAGGAAGAAGTGGTGGAAACATGGACGTCCAGGCAAGACTGCACCACTTGTTGACGTCAAGGCATTGGCACGTCTACAGTCTAATATTTTATATGGCGTTTTTACAACCACTGTGACATCACCAGACCCCTCCATTGAGCTGTCCACAGTGTTGCCCAGCTCGGTTTCCTGAATGGTTACTGCTCGTTGAAAACCCAGTAATGCAGAGCAATAGTTCAGATTAGTTCTCAGCGTGCCAGGCATTACCTTGTATTTGTCTCCCCGCAGTTAATGTGTCGGCTCGCTCCCCATTCACCCAGCTTTGTCAGGGCCTCTGAAGTTCTTCAGTCGGCAACAGGCTTGACTAACCTGTTTTATGTGAATGGGTAAACAAAAGATGTTATTTGCCAGTCTCCCTAGCACATCCCTATTCCTCAATTTTAAACCGGCTCCATAACAAACTGTCATCCAGCTCCAGCCTCCGTGCAATGAAGGTCCCTTCTTCCCTGCCTGTGCAAACTATGTTTGGCCGGCGCTGAGCCGTTCTCCTTTGGGAAGAGAAAAGCAATGTCACCATGTCTTTTCACCTCCCAGACGCTGGGCAGACTCAGCCTCACCAAACTGTGCCCTGTCCGTGGACCTACCATTGTGATGGTGATTGTCTATATATTCATAGTGGCTACATCAGAGTAACACTTAGAGCCCCCCCCCACCCCATCCGATACCGGGCCTGCCTTGTGCTAGGCACTGTACAAATACATGGGACATTCTGTGCCCGCCCCCCCCCCCAAACTTACAGTCTAAATAACATATTCATTAGTCCCTTAGCAAATGGGGAGCTGGGCATGATTAAGTGATTTGCGCAAGGTCAGACAAGGAAGCTGTGGCAGAACCCAGCCATCCTAAGACCGAGGCCATGGCTTTAACCACAAGGACAGTCTCCTTCACATTCATAGATACCAAGGTTAGAAGGGACCAAGGTTAGGAGGTCATCTGGGCTGACCGCCTAACCCAGGCCAGTGCACTTTATACTGTACATTGTACTAGTGCCCAGAAGCCCTGTTATGGTAGGCGCTGTGCAAACACACACTGGCCGCCCCGTCCCAAAGCACTATCACTCAACGTATGACCCACAACACACAGGTGAGCCCATGGACATGATACTCTAGGCCAGAGGTGGGCAAACTATGGCCTGCGGGACCGTTCTACCCTGCCCCTGAGCTCCTGGCCTGGGAGACTAACCCCCGACCCCTCCCCTGCTGTCCTCCCTCCCCCGCAGCCTCAGCTTACTGCACCGCCGGGGCAATGCTCTGGGCGTCGGGGCTGCGAGCGCCTGGGGAAGTGCAGCTGCAGAGCCCGGCCAGACCCGGTGCCACCGGGGCTCCAGGCAGCTCAATAAGGGGGCGGGGGGGGGGGGGTGGATAGGGGTTGGAGCGGGCAGAAGATGGGGAACAGGGGGGTTGGATGGGGCGGGGGGCTGTCAGGAAGTGGTGGGGTTGTATGGGGCAGCGGGGGGCAGTGAGGGGCAGGAGGTCCGGGGTGGTCAGGGGACAGCGAGCGGGGTGGATGGGTCTGGGGTCCCTGCGGGGGAGAGATGTCAAGGGGGTGAGAAGCAGGGGAGGGGGGTCGGATAGGGGATGGGGGCTGGAACACCTCTGGCTGTTTGGGGAGACACAGCCTCCCCTATCTGGCCCTCCACACAATTTCTGAAACCCGATGCGGCCCTCGGGCCAAAAAGTTTGCCCCGCCCTGCTCTAGGCTGCGGTCTCGCTGCTCAGGTCGTGCACGGCTTTGTTATTCACCGAGGAAGTTGCCGCTTGCGGCCTGCCACGTGCCACTCCCCATACCCTCAGCAACTGGGGCTCTGATCCCTCGGACCCCGCTTCTCAAAGGTATTTCGGCCCCTAATGCCAAACGACTGTGGAGGAGCAGGGCCTCAGGCCATTCCCACAGCATGGCCTCGCGTCAACAATTAAAATGTGTGGGGCCTTTGGCCTCTGGGAGGCCGCTCCACACATGCCGAGTAAAGGGCATCCGACGTGGGTTCCAGCCCTCCAGCCACCCGTCCCAGAGGGCCCCTTCCTTGCTGGCCTCATTGGCCAGCTCATCTGAGTAGGGCTTAGTCATGTGACCATGCATTGCCGAATCGGGGCCTTACTGTCACCGGACTCGCCAGGTCCAGGCAGAAGCCCCGCACACCCGTCCACCTCATTTCAGCCCCAGCTGGCCGTTTGCTCTGCAGCCCCACGTGCCTTGGTGAGCAGGGGGCCCTGGCACCGTGTCGCAGCCTGCGGGGGGGGGGGGAGCCTCTTTGGAGATTGTCGCCCCCCGTTCACTTTTTTCTTCATTTTACTCTTCTGTGTTCAGCCTTCTTTGGCTTGTCTCCTGCTCTCCCACTGGCTTCTTTCGTCTCCTTCCCATCCACCCACATGCCGCCTGGCCCGCTTGCCACACCGCACTTCTGCTGGCCTTGCAGCGCATTGCTGCTTCGCCCAGCGAGCCAGCCGCTGCAGACCTCCCAGGGTGCTTTATCACACAGCTGAATGCAGGGGTGCTGGGACGAGCTGTATAGTGGGGTGCTGAGAGCCAGTGACCCAAACTCTCAACCCTGTATATGATGGGAACCACTTCAAGCCGGGCGGGGGGGGGGGGGGTTGCAGCAGCAGCCCCCAGGTCAAGCCCTGAATATTTGGCTGAATAGTCACACTTGGTGGCCGGCCGGTCACCTTGCTCTGCACCCCTCATCAGCCATGCCCTAGGTGCTGGGAAAGTGCTGAACCGGTCCCCTCACCCCAGGGCTCTCTGCTCCCACAATGCAGACAGAGCCAGGTGCTGTGGAAAAGGACTCACTGGGGTGCCAACAGCATAAAGCGAGTCCCTCACAACTTTGGCAGGGTCAGAGGCCCCACAGCAGCGCCCCCTGCAGGCAGGGCAAGGTGCGGTTTGCCTCAGCACCCCCCCCTCCCCCGCCTTTGAGAGCCCCCCCCCCCCCCCAAAAGAAAACCAAGTGGTGTTGCAACCTGGCACATGGAGGGGAGAGGGAGGGGCGCAGCAAGCGTTGCCAATTTTGGTTGGACGTATTCCTGGAGATTTACTCACATGCCATAATCTTTAATTAAAGGTTAATCTTTAATTCCTGGAGACTCCAAGCCATTCCTGGAGGTTGGCAACCCTAGTAGCAGAGCCATTCAGGTTTGGCCGGGCACCCCTCTGTTATTGGGGGGGGGGGGTTGGGAGATCAAACCAAATGTGCATGTGTCATGGCCTGATGCAAACCTGGGTGGCACTGTGACCCCTGCACCAGGTCACGCACAGCCAAGTTTAGCCCAGCCCCGCTCCTTCATGGCCCTTCCCTCGGTGGTCATTTTATCGACGGGTGCAGGGCCCTGAGGTTCTGATTTTACCCCAGGGCCCCAAAACCCTCTGTGGGCCTGCCTGCAGGAAACCCAATCATGCGACACCTACACCTGCTCTTCTCTGGCACCCTTGGGAGCCCTTTACTGAGCCAGGCCGCTGCCTGGCTTCTGGACCAAGTACCTGAGCAGCACCGGGGGCTCGGCCCGGACACCGCTGGCCATAGAGGTGCTGCCTTGCCTGCTTTTTTCGAACGTGGTTTTCAGTAGCATGCGCATTAAACTAGTGTGTGTCAGGCCCTCCCCCCAAAAACTTCACCGGTGGGTCTACAATAACACCTGGTGGCTGCTTTTCATTTATCTTTTAAACTTTTAAGGGGAGGGGGGGTGTCACTTTGGTCACGTTTTTGAGCTTTACACCACAACAATAAGGGAGTGAATCTTAGGGGGGTGGGGGTTGGTTGTGTGTTGGGGGAAGGGCTGTGTAGTTAATTAAAGTTGAGCGTTTTCCCATAGTCACATGACTCCAGGTGCTGGGACTTTAAGAAAACCATCAACTAGCACGAGACACACGATACTATCGTATGCGACAACGCCACTGGGTTTTGCTCTGACAAGTGGCTCGGTAGGTGCCACGGTGGGGTTCCAGTCTCTCAGGGACGCCATGTTCAACACGCTTCGGTTACACTGTCAGCAATGTGCCAACTCAAAACAAAACTTTCCAACCAGTCAATGCATTTTTTCAAAAGGGGTTCAATATTTCTTTTTGAAAGTGTTTGAAATGAAAACAATTATGGATCACTTATTTGGGTGGGGGGGTTAATTTTTGATACAACACCATTTTTCAACAACAAAAATGTAACACTTTTCTTTTTAAAAAAAGTCACACTTGGTGGCCAGTTCTGCTTGTTGTCATGAAGGGCTGAGCCACGTCCCCCTACTCACCCCCGGCCCCCGGTTGGCCTGCCAGGCACAGAGGCTGCAGCTGTAGCTGGTCCTACATGGGTCATGCAGGAGAGCGAGGGGCTCCTTGCTCCATGGATGAGGTCTCCACTTTGGGCTCTCCCCCTCCCCAACACTGTGTCATGGGTCCATGGACTGACAGTTCAGCCTCTCGTCCTTACTTACCGCTTCTGTTGCTTATGGACAAACCAGCAGAGAGACCCCGGTTCACTTTCCCCCAGCTATGTTTGCCCTGCGGGACTAAGCAGAGCTGCCAGCTTTGCTGTCCTGCTTGGCACCGAATACACCCAGTGCTCTCCGAAGAAGTTGCCATTTTTATAGTGACCCAGGCCAACTTCAGATGTACCCCTTGCCGCTCCACTCATGGGAACCAGGGAGGCTGCTGCAGTCCAGACAGATTGCCCGGGATTTTAGTGCCATGTCACCCGCCACCTCAGAAAATACCGACTATGCAGGTTAAAATCCCTGGGCAGTGTCTACATTCCTGCAGCCACCACAGGGGAAGAACTATGGCTATGGAAATGGAGAGCCTGGTTTAACCTGTCATCCCACAGCCATGCTCTTTGCCCTGGACTCCAGCCCTTGGTGTAGAAGTCTGCCCCAGACTGCACCCTTTCATTAAAAACCTCACCCTTCCAGCTACAAAGAAAACCTTCCAAGCATGAGCTGCATAGGAGCCAGTGCAGAGATGGCTTCAGGGGTCTATAGACACAATTGTTCTGAGCGATGCAACTGCTCTGCTCATTTCAGTGAGAGGGTGAACTCTGAAACCTAATGATACAAAATGATTAACATTCAAAACTGCCCCCCTCCTTTAGTACCCAGATAATGTGCTTAATCCACAGATCCTAGCGGCTTCTGGCCTCCGCCCAGCCATGGCTGGGCCTGTTGTTTAGTTATGCATTTTCCAACACAAAATTCTGTAGCACGTTGAAAATTAGAGGTTTGGGAGTAGCCTACAATGCGTTAACATTGAGGTTAACTCACAGAAGGGAGGCATTAGGGGTTGGATTGCTCCTTTTCCATCAGCCAAATTTGGGGGCTAAGATGCCGCTTGGAAAGCAGGCCACTGGCATGTCAGTGCCTAAATGGTGGGTTTAGGAGACTGGCTTTAGGGGCCCAGATTTGAAGAAATTCGGCCTCCATGTTTAAATGTATTTGAAGCTGCCACCCAGTCTCCAGCCTGCTGCGCTGGCCGTCCCAGGAGCGCAGAGACCTGCCGGCAGGCTGGAGGTCCCGTTGCTTACAGCGGGAGGTCGCTCAGGCAGCAGCAGGAGCCCGACCCAGGCCCCCACTCGCCCGACCTGCGCCCCAAGTGACTCCCGTCCCCGCAGCAGGCGGGGCAGCCCGGGAGGGCCGCGGACTTGCAGAGCCGGGATCTCCAGCTCCGGGTGCGCTGCAGAGACGCCGGCGCAGGACCGCGCGCGACTCGACCCTTGCGGCGTTGCCGGGACCGGCCACCAGCCCGCGCCCCCGTTCACACCGGCCAGCGAGCCGCGGGACACCGGCCGCTGGCCCCGGGATCTGAGCCGTGCAAACCCCAGGCGCTGAACGGGCCCCGTTGCAACACTGGGGGGCGGGGAGGGGGGGGGCTACCAAACGGGCGGCGAAATGTGGGTGCATGAAAGCAAATTGCACACGACGGTTTACTGGGAATCAGCAGCGCAAAGACCCCCCCCACCCCCCACGAAGCTTTTGCAGGGTGTGCGCTACCGGCCCGTGTGAAGGAGAGCAAAGATGGGTAACAAAACAGTGGCCCTCCAGGGACTCGTATGAAGGAAACTTTTAACCCCACAATAAAGCGAGGGTGGTTAGCTCCTGGGCGCAGCGGATCTTCTGACACGGGCAGTTAGTATTTTGTTGCATTTATTCTTTAAAACAGGTGACAACGAGCACGAACACGGGGGGCTTCCTGCCCCGGGCGCTTGCAGACTCAATCCGCCAAACCCCGGCTGGCTTCATCTGCGGCCGAGGCTTTACCCGTGTGCCCAGCACGAACCAACCAACCACACCAGGAGCGTCCCAGCCGAGGGCCGGGGTACTTGACTCTGGCCCCAGCCTGTCGTTGCCAGTAAAACAGCAGCGGGACGCTGTGGGTCAACCTAGGGGTCCAAGGCCAGCTCCTGGTTATATTCTGGGAAGGGCGGAAGCCCCGCGTGGCTCGAAATCCAGCCACAGCCTTTTGGGTTGGGTTAGCGGGGATGGGAGCGAGTCATGTTCCGCCTCGTAGGGTGTAACCAGCCCCTGCCAAAAGCCGCATGCCCCTTGCCTGGCTCGCTGTCTCCCTAGGAGCCCGTTCAGTAGCCCTCGCTTTATGCCATAAGGAAACAAAAGTAACAAGCAAAGCCCGCCCCGTCCCCCTTTTGCGTGCGGGAGCGGAGCACGGTGCGAATAACTTTCGGCAGCTTCCACCCTGGAGTTTAAGAAGCTGCCAAGTTAAATAAATAGGAGGATCCTAAATTATCTACCGGGGGACCACACGTCCAGCCCATCAGGAGGTCACAACGTTGCTAATGCGGGAGGGGGCGAAATCACAAACCCCTTGGCCGCATGGAAAGCAAGGGACGGGTGAACGGGGTCTGTCTGCTAGCGCTGGCAAATTGCGGGAGTCGGGTTTTATCGATTCTATTTCCCGGTCCTTAGCACGGAAATCGGGGTGTTTATGCCGCAGCCTCCCTTAGCGTCAGTCCAACCCCGGGGAGCCACAGGCGGGCAAGTTTGTGGAGCGAAGAAGGAGATTTCGTTTGGGGGCCTAGAAGGGACATCAAATAGCAAAGCAGAAGCTGCTTTCTAGGCAAGGCTGATCCGGGCTGGCTCGATTCGGAGCAGAGCCCCCACGCCGGTACTGTCTCTGCCTCCCCCCAAGCGCTGACCGCGCTACGCCGGATTAAGGACAATAGAGAGGTGGGCTGACCTGCAATTAAACCCGTTCATTACTCAGGTCCCTGCTTCGCTGTCTCCCCTCAATATCTCCCAGCATCCGAGGGCTGTGCTGAAAACCAGCCTGGGAGGGTTTTGCTTTTCCAGCTCGTGCCTTTTCTTTTCCACCCCATCTGTTTAGGCAGACAGTGGAGAAAAGAGATTGGTCACCAAAAGTGAGGCCCGGGCTTCCTGTCACTGTCTGATAGCCCCCCCTTTCCCCACAAGCTGCCCCCCGGTACGGGGTTTGCTTCGCAGCCAGGGACTCTACAGGAATGTCTTTGCAGCAGTAACCTGCCTGGACCATTTCACCTATGGGTCGCCCCTGCCAGCGGCTTACAAGCAAATGCTTCACGAATTGGGTTGGTTGTGGCGAAAGATCCGGCTTCTCGGGGCCAAAAAGAGCCCGGTCCGAGCCTAGCACTAGATCGCCGGCCCGTAACTTTTCCTTGCACAACGTCGGAATCAGTGCCCTTTTTTAAGCCTGAAAAAGTTCGTCCCCCTTTCATACCCACCTCCCTCCTCGGTGGCTGCAAAACTGGAAATATTGACACCCGAGAGTCGAACGTGAGGGGCGCTAAAAATAAGTCACCCGTTGAAAATAGCGATTTGCATTTTCAGATCGCCGGTGGCCGGTGAGTAGTGAGACTGCAGCGCAAAAGAAAAACCCTAAATCCCCCCGTTTTCGTCTGACAAAAGCTTGCACACCCCTGCCTAATTTCTGCAAACCCCTGAAGTCGTTTCGGTTGTTGAAATGCCAGGAGGGAACTACAATGCGCAGTGGGAAGAACACAAAGCCGTCTACACGGCGATTCCCCGCGCGGTTAAGGCTGTGACACTGATCCGGTCGGTTTCCCGGCGCTTAAGGCACGAGGGGCTGCTGGAAATAATCTTTTACAGTTAAATCTCACGCCCTGCGCGGGAGAATTGCACCGCTCGTGCCCTGGAGTGGAGCAGACCCCAAAAGGCTAGCGCCTGCCTGGCGTTTCCGACAGGACCAAATTAATAAAGAATAATGACGATCATTCAGCGTCGGGCTTAGCAAGGGAAAAGACGTATCAGGGCGAGGGCTGGAGGGCGACGGGGGCCGCTCTCTCCAAGTCCGCCACAGTTACCATCCTTCCCCGCCTGGCAGAAGAGGAATCAACAAAGGCAGCGTCCAGCTGTGCGGAAACTTGCCATGTCAATTAAAATCCTGAGCCCCCGGCCCTGGGTTCTAGCTGGGATCCGAACGCAGTCGGGGAAGTTCTGTGTCCCTTGGGCACGTCCTGGGTATGCCAGGGCTTGGGCTGGGAGGCTGGGGAGGGGTTGACTTGAGCTCCTGGTGGCTCGGCTGCGTTTCCTTGGGGCTGGGGGGGTGAGAAGCCAGATCTAATGGGGGAGGGCAGGATACAAGAGCCTCCCGGGGGGGAAGTTTTGATCTTCTGCTGCGCAAAAACCGTTGTCCACCGGGGCAGGCGCCACTCCCCGGGCACGGGTGAGGCAGCGAAAACCACGTGTCACCAGAGCTTTGAGTCTTTGGCCCCTGATGTGAACGGATCAAAATCCCCCTCCCTGCCCCGGTTTGTCTAGCGACTCCGCTGGACCCGCCACCAGCTCCCGCGCTCACCCTGCCTGGGCCAGGGGCCGGGGCCAGCCCCAGCTCTGGCCCGAAAGCAGCAGCGACGGTGGGCGCGTCTTTGGGGCATCGCTGACAACGCTCCTGGTGTCTCCCGGCGGGCAGGGGGCTGGCGAGGGGCTTCCTGTCTGACCTGGTTCCTTCCCACGCAGGGATTTTGCAAGATGGGGGTTTGGGGGCAAGGACTCTGACCGGACTGAGGGGCTCCCAGGGGCGAAAAGGCTCCACCTGCAGGGGGAACATGCCCGGCTCTTATTTCTGCCTCCTTGTGGGCCAGGAGCCCCCTGACCCAGGGGCTCCCCCGGGAGCTCTTTGCCCCCACGTGCTGGGGCGGGGCATGGGGTGGGGAGAGCGCACGGGCTCGGAGTGGAGAACGGGGACCCTTTGCAAAGCCAGCTCCAAAGTGACCGTCGACCCCGAGAGAGGGAGACAGCGCTGCCAGGCAGGAGGGGGACCCCTCAGCCCCCCCCCCAGCCCAGCCCACGCCTTTCCGGGAGCTGGGCCACAAGTGCCTCCCAGCTCCTGTTACCCTCTGGCCAGATCTGCTCCCTGGAAGCAGCCTCTCCCCACCAGGCCACAGCGGCAGCCCTCGCCCGAGGGGAAAGGCCGCAGGGGAGTCCCCCGGCATGACAAGCTACCTCCCGGGGCTGCCACCCGCCCACGCTGGCAGGCGGCTGGATCCAGCAGCCTGCAGGGATCATGGCAGCTCCTGGGAGGACAAAGTTGTTCCTCCGGCTCTGGGCCGCCCCGCTTCTTAACCTGGCATTTGGCTGCCCCTCCAGCCCTTCCTAGGGGGCTGCCCCGGATTCCCTGAGCCCCTGGGGGTGCGCTGTACCGGGCAGAGCGAACCCGCTTCCTCCGGAGCAGAAGCTGCCTTGAGAACAGGCTCGTATGGAATTGGTTCTGCACTGCCTGGGGTTGGTCTCTCCAGCCATAGAAAAGATTATTCCTTGTGCCGATCACATCCCTCCAGAGGGTCACCCTTCCCTCCCCTAAATCCTCGGGCTCAGGTCCCAGCCAAGCAAACCCCCCGCACCGCGCCTGGGATCACTCGGGGGGTTGCAGCAATCCCGGGCTCTGAATTCTTTGAACGCCCCTTCGATTCTGTGCGTTGGCCTGGGTTCGCCTTTTGTGTGCCGGGGGTTCAGCTGTTTGGGAAGAGGGGACGGAACAGGCCGGATCTGCGCATTTCTAGCACCTCCAAGGCCAGCTAGCCTGGTAGCAAAAAGCCACGGGAGTGCGATGCAGAGGGAGCTTTGCTTCCGCAGGAGCTGCATGCGGGAGGAACAGAAGAAACCCTTTCCATGAAGGGGGGAGGGGGCTACAACTTAAAAAATGAAGCCAGTGAAGAAGGGAAAGACAATAATCAGGAAAAGGAGAGAAAGCGAGCAAAAGACTGGGCCGTTTGGTGCCAGGGAAATGGTGCCTCCGGTTTCTTGCACCGGTTCCCCAGCCCCCCCGTTCTCTTGCCTGAAATCGTCTCGTTTACAGAAAATATTTGTTTGCACTATTAGTTGGTACCGGAGTTAATTGCTCGATGTGTTAGCGCGGAGTAAGCTGGATAAAAGTCGGCTCAGTGTGTATTGTGTGGGTGAGCTGTTGAGCTGTGCTTGAATCAACTGCAATCAGGGTTAGCTGGCGATTAATTAACGTGTGAGTGGCAAGGTGTAAAACAGTTCCCAACCCTCCCCTCCCTGGAATCTGCCGGCGAGGAGGAGAAGTTTGCGGAGGCTAATTAAATACTTGGCTAAAGCCGGCGCGCTTTGGGGAGAGCGGCGCGTCAGCCAGGGCTTGTTTTGACCCACGTTTTCTCTCCGGCCGCTCCGCAGTAGGTAGCGGCCCATTGGGATGCAGGGGAAGATGGCGAATGAAGCCGGGAGGAGAGAAGGTGGGGTGAGAAAGGGCCATGTGCCCCCATGGGGTAGGGCTCCAGGGAGGATGCCCTTCCGACAGGAGCCAAGCTGGAGGCAGCTTGGCTTCGGCTGCCCTTTACCCAAGACTTAAGTGTGTAATGAAAGAGAAGTCGGGACTCGAACAATAGTTTTTACGTTCACCACGGATGCACCAAGCCCAGCGGTGCCAGGGCTCAGCCTTGGCACAAAATCAGCACTGCCTTTCGCCTGGCTTGGCCTGGGGTTAGCTGCCCAGCTGTTTTCAGAAATAACTGCGGGCGGGAGGGAATCCGGCTCGGGGATTTTTTTTATTTTAAATCTACTTTCCTGAGCATCCAGCTCAGGCCAGGCCAATGCCCCCTTCCCCTGGCTCTGCGCGCTCCCTTCCCCTAACCTGACCGCTCAGAGACGGGCTAGCAAGAAAGGGAAGCTGGGCTAAAATTAACCCCCCCCAGGGCCCTTTTCCCCGAGCGGAGAGGGGCTGCTTCCCCCGAGAGACCCCTCCAGCCCCTCGGAGCTCAGTGCCGGCCGAGGAGCGAGCTGGCCTGCCCCAGGCGTTCGGACGAGCCCTCCAGCGCGATCGTCTCGCCCCTCGGCCGCCTTGCAGCCCCCAGAGCGCTCTTTGAGCGGCCCTTGTTCCCCGGGCTTGTTGTGGTTCGCAGGTGAAACAGGCTGTCTGCAAACAGCGGAATTCAAACGGCCCCGCTGGAAAAGGGGGCCTTTGTCAGCAGGACACAAAACGCTGAATTCCTCTAAACTTTCTTAGGCGTGCTGGGCGGGGGGAAGGGGGGGATATAGGGGCCTTTTCATGGCTTGCTTTACCTCTGGGCAGGCTAAATCTCTCCCCCTTCCCAAGCTCCCTCTGATAATCCTTCCCTTTATTTTAGAAACATACAAAACCAGGTTCCACGCCGCGCTATAGTGGCGCCGAGTGAAAGAGAACTGAGCTGCTCTGAAGCGGCGGAGGAAAATTGGTTCTGCTGAATAGCCCCGAAGAGGGGGCGAGCGCTTAATCAGGGCAGGGGAGGCTCTGCCCTGGCAGCCAGGCCCCCATAAACAGGTGGCAATTGGGCCCTCAGTTAGCCAAGCAGCAAAGTCCCTACAGCTGAGGTCTGCAAAGCCCCCCTCGCGATCAAATCGTTGCCGTTAAAAGCGAAGCAAAACCAAAGCAGAGACGCCCCGCCGCTGCAATGAGGTGGTGTGGCTTCTAAACGAAATTCAGCTGATGAAAAGGGGGCGAGTCACCAGCCCCAAGGCAGAGGGTCCTTCATCCCAGTGGGGCACCGCTCAGAGCAGGAAATTTGCAAAACCCCTTCTCAGGCGGGCGATGCCCCGTTTCAGACGCAAAAGCCCCAGCCCGGTCTGATGCGCGGGCCACGCCGGACCAGTGTATGTAAGGTTAATCGCCGCGTTACACGGGGAGGAGAATTAAACTTAGTTTAATTAACATTAATACACCGCCCTAATTAATGGGCTGGCTATTAATTTCGACATGCCGGGGAGGCTCGCAGAGAAGTGACAATTTATTAATGATCTGCAATGGAGCGGAGCGCAGATGGGTTGCCAGAATAACTCGAGCATGCTTGTGGGGTGTGTGTGTGTGCGTTTTTTAAACAACCCTCCTCCTTTTTTTTTTTTTTTTAAAGTCCTGCCGCTCCCTCCCAGTGGCTTTTCTAACCCGAGCACTCGCTACTGCGCTTCTTTCCACCCGACTTGTGAATCGCACTTGCCTTCTAATTTGCCACATGCAAAACGATTCCTCTGCTTTGCAAGTTGCTTTTGCTTCCCCTCCACCCCTCCCTTCGCCTTAAAGGCTGGCGGATAAATTCTGTGCCTTAAACTGGCAGGAGGGAAGGAGGCGGCCCGCTGCACCCCAGCCCGGCGCTGGGGCTCGGGGAGGCTGCACCGTGGCCTCCCCATGTCATTCTGCTTGAAGTGACTTCGTGTGATGTCAGCTTTCAATGTCAGAGCCAGCGAGCTGACGCTCGGGAAGATGTTGGCTATCAAAATGTGACCGTGTGGCCACTCTGCGCTGCTGGGACGCGTCTCGTCGGTGCTGGGCAAAGGTAAGTAATTCATCCCCGCGCGGGCTGGACCCTCCCGGGCCCTGCTCGAGCAGCGCCCGGCGAGCTGGGGCTCAGGGGACCGGTGGGGTGGGTGGTGGGGCTCTGGTTTGGAGGTTGCTCTGGTGTGTTCTGGTTAATGAGCATTAAGCGGGTGTCCCCCCGCCCCGGGGCCATTGTTCTCGGGTAGGGTCATTTGAAAAGGCGGGGGGGGGGGGAGGAGAGGGGGACCAAGGTGCTTATTAAGTTGATTTGTCTCCTGGCTTTTCTGGAATGCAGAGCTGAGACCGGGAGCGCCCAGCCGGGCTCGCTGCTCGCCTCCTGCCCGCCATGGCGAGCTCGGCGGCCGTGGAGACGGTCATGCCCTCCGCCTGCCCGCGCCACGAAGGCAGGAGCGGCGCCTCCAACCCCTCCAAGACGCTGGCCTTCTCCATCGAAAGGATCATGGCCAAGGGCGCCGAGCCCAAGCCGGCCTTCGAGCCCAGGCCAGGCGGGCTGGAGCCCGAGCCGGGCAAGAAGAGCCTCAGCCTCTGCCCGCCGCTCCCGTGCGTGCTCCCCGTCCAGCCGCTGGCCTACGAGGTGCACTCCAAGGCGCTGCTCAGCTACTCCGAGCTCTGGAAGGGCAGCGCCCTGCGGGGCCCGGCCGGGCTGTGCAAAGCCAACTGCGGGGCGTGCTGCAAGGCGGAGCTCGGCCTCGGGCACTCGCTGCTGCCGGCCAGCCGAGTCATCAAGCCCCAGGCCATCAGCCAGGCGGCGGGGATGCCCGCCCATGGCTCCGTGTACTGCTTCAACTACCTGGACTCCGCGTACCACCCCTCCGAGCTGCTCCCCGGCTCGCTCCTCCCGGCCAGCCTGCTGGGCGCCCAGCCCGCGGCCGGCCTCTCGGCGCACCACAAACTCTTCCTGCTGGAGAACGCCAAGCTGGCCGGGCTGGCGCCGGAGAAGTTCCCCAGCGCCCAGTACCCCCACAAGGAGCGGCTCCCCGGCCAGCTGGACCAGGTGATGAAGGAGAACACGGCCCTGGCCGGGGAGAGGAACGGGGTGAAAAGCCACAGCAAAGTCAGCAGCTCCGCAGACGGCAAGCCCAAGAATTTCACCTGCGAAGTGTGTGGCAAGGTAAGGGGGGCCCTGTCCCGGGGCGGCCCAGCTCTGGGGTTCACCAGGCCGCCCTCCTGGTTGTTTTTTAGGGCAAAGCTGGGCCCTGGAGTTGCACCTTCCGGGGAACAGCCCAGGCGCATCCGTGGGGGGCCGGAGAGGAGACAGGGCCCCCGCGCCCCTCGCCTGAAACGCTTCCCTTGTGTTTCCTCCTAGGTCTTCAATGCCCACTACAATTTAACTCGCCACATGCCGGTCCACACGGGGGCCCGGCCGTTCGTCTGCAAAGTTTGTGGCAAGGGCTTCCGGCAGGCCAGCACCCTGTGCAGACACAAAATTATCCACACGCAGGTACGTGCCGAGCTTGCCTTTCGTTTTCCAACAAAATCAAGTTGTTGTTGTTTTATGTTTTTATTATTTTACAGACGTGGTAACCGAGCGAGGGTCCCCCTGGCCCAGCCAGGGGCCTCGCAGGGCTGGGACTCTGAACGGGAAGGAGGGCAAGATTTCCACACGTTTCTGCATGTATTTCTTCTCCTTGTCTTTCCCCAGGAAAAACCTCACAAATGTAACCAATGCGGCAAAGCTTTCAACAGGAGCTCCACGCTAAACACGCACATTAGGATCCACGCCGGCTACAAACCTTTCGTGTGTGAATTTTGTGGAAAGGGGTTTCACCAAAAAGGTATTTTAAAAACATCCATCGCCTCGGGTTTTTTTGTTTTTAATTTAAAGCCCGAGGTTCCAGCCAGGCAAAGCAATGCGGGAGAACGGAGAGGCTCGTTTTCCTAACCTGTGTACCGCTTCAAATCCTTGTCCGCTCGATCTAAGCAGGAAGAAATGATTTGGGGAAACGAAGTCTCCCCGCTGGACCCAGCAGAATAACGCCCAGCTGCCCACAACGTTCGGGGCGGGCTCAGTCGTATATAGCGAGACATGGAGGCGCTCCGCTGGGGGGGGCAAAGGGGTTATGGAAAGGGGGACCCCAGCAGTGTCCCGCGTGGCCAATCGAGGCTTAAAGCGGAGCTCGAGGTTGCCCCGGAAGGCAGCCACCAAGCCGGGCAGTTTACCCACGTATTTCATCTGTTCGCTCTGCGTTTGGGTCTCACGCTCCACCCGCGAGAGGAACAGAAGGAACCATCCCCGGTGCAGACAAGTTTCGGAAGAGCCTTTCTCTTCCAGGGATTTTCCCTGCGAGGCGGGCCGCGGCCCGGCGAATTCCTGACGGTCTTCACTAAATGCGTTTTTTTTTCTTTTTCTTTCTTTCTTTTTTTTTTTGTTAAATGAGGTGCCATTTCGGGGGCCCTTATCCAGGTTCCTCCGTTTGCCCTGGGTCAGGACACTGACCCGGCCTCTAACTCTGTACCGTGTCAGTTGTAGGCTGCTCGGCTTTGATGCAAAGGGAGTTTGACACCTCCTTGACTCCCCCGTGCAGGACGCCGCCTAATGAAGTCTCGCGGCGGGGCGGAGCGGTGGAGCCCCAGCCCTTGGGAGCCCCGCGAGTAACCGCGTTTCCCCCTTTCCCCCTTTCCCCCCTTCTCCCGCTCGCAGGGAATTACAAGAACCACAAGCTGACCCACAGCGGGGAGAAGCAGTACAAATGCACCATCTGCAACAAAGCCTTTCACCAGGTCTACAACTTGACTTTCCACATGCACACCCACAACGACAAGAAACCCTTCACCTGCGGCACCTGCGGCAAAGGCTTCTGCAGAAACTTTGATTTAAAGAAGCACGTCCGCAAGCTCCACGACAGCGCGACCCCGGCGAAAGAGCTGCCCAGGAGTTTGCAAAGCTAAAAGCTCCTTTCGCCCCGCGCTAGGGGACTCAACCGGCCTGCCCCAGGCCCGCAGAGATTTCAGCCTGGTTCCCAGAGCCCGAGCTCTCTCTCCCAACCCGCCGCTTGCTTTAAAAACCAGCCTGGCAGGCGCCTAGCCCCCTGGATTCCGAGTCGCATTTGTATATAAGAGGAAACTTATTTAAAACTCCTTTGCCACTCGGCTCCTGGGATTTGGTTGTCTTGAGTGGAAGGGGGAAGAGGGGTTTGTTTTCACCTAACTTCTCCCAAGGGCCCACCTGTACAATATGTGCCGGCAGAGCGGTCTTTATATATGTCTGTAAAATTAAATTCTAATGTACAATCGAATAAGGAATATACATACATACATACATACATATATATATATGGGATAATAAAAAGTCAATTCGGAGTCTTTTTTCGCCTTTTACAAAAGCTTCTACAGATACCTGAATCGTTTAAAAAAAAAAAATTCCAGGAAGGGAACCCACCCGAGCGGTGCGGAGTGGATTCAGTGTCAACTCGGATTTCGTTCTGCTGTGGAAATGGCTGCGCGGCTCGCGTTTTGGTTCGATTCTGGCACTTTAGGCAAGGGGCGGCGGGGAGGGGGAGATGACCACGGTTTGCTAGTAGCAGAAGCCGGAGTGAGAAATAAAACGCGAGATGCGAAGGAGCCTTTAAGAGCTGCAAGAAATAGTAAACCAGCCGAGAAAGGGCCCGAACCTGATCTCACCGCGCTCAGTGGCTCGAGATGGGAGGAAATCACCTGTTTACTTAATTGCTTCTTCCCCGGGCTAGTCCCCCCCATTCCCCTCTTCAGAGAGGGGGGCGCGTACCCGCAGGGACAGGACTGTGTCGGAAAGCTAAGCTTTGCCATCCCCTCGCCCAGGGACGCCGCGGTGCGAACCGGCCGCCGCAGCCCCTGGAAGTGCGACCGGCCGCTCCGGCCCGTGTAACGACTTTCCACCCAATATTGCGTGGGAAACGGCTCGGTCCCCTTCCCCCTGTTTTTTTAAAGGGGTCGGGTTTGTTTTTGTTGGGGAGGGGGGGTTGGGAAGCCGAGACAGGCCGGGGAAGAAAGTTAAAAATACATGAAGGCACGTAGCGAAATTAAACACAGCCGCAAAGCGGACACACCGCGGCCGAAGCGCCTGCCGAAATCTCCCCCTTCCCCGCGCTCAGGGGCGTTTATCCGCACGCCGGGGCGCTAACGCCGCGGGTTCTCAGTACGACTGGCAGGAGGATTTCGGCCTGAAGATGGAAGACAATCGTGGCTTTCCAGAATGTCACCTTTTGGTCCCTCCATTAAGGCGCATTTAAGCCCATTTCCTGAATGGCTATCTTTGCCCTGAATGCTGATGAACTGATCTCACGCTTGCTTTCTGAGTAATGACCCAAATTAAGAGAGAAAACACAGACCCTTCAAACCGCATTACATTAATCTAATCACTCCCAGCAGGGCCCAGCAACCCCTTTTTGATCAGAATATGGATAATCAAGCCCTTGGATTACACTAACTGTTCCCTTCCCCTCTCCCCCTTCCCTCCTCCCAGACTCTTAATATGCAAGTGTCTATTCTGCCCACGTCGGGAGGAACAATATTATTCTAGCGGGGAAGGGAAACTCAGCCGGCCGGGCCTGTGCGTGCCGCTCAATCCAAGCTCGCCAATGAACACGCGAGCCAGCAGGGCACCAAATGGCTGGGGACCGCTTTAGCGGAGGTTCACTCCCCCCCCCCCCCGCCTTAATTGAGTGGCTAAATGCGGGCAGGCGAGGAGCCCCCTGCATACCGCCCCGCTTGCTCCAGAGGGGCCCGGGGGGGCGCGTGATCAGATTTCCAAGGGGGCTTGTCATTGTTGTTTTTATTGTGGGAACGCGACAAAGTTCACCGAGTTTAAGGTCACAAGCATCTTCCAACGGGGGCTATGCAGGGGGCCAGGCCAGGGGATTTCGCCGGTGCTGCCTTCTCAGGTCACTCTGCAGGATTCATATTAATTTTCAGTTACAAAATCCCGCTCAGAAAAATGTCTCTAAATCTTAACACACACACACACACACCCCGCTGCAGGGATTCCTGCTCCCTAGAGGAGGTGCTGAGCCTGCGAGCGGGTCCCTTGACCCCACCGCGGGGAACATTTTAGGGCCTTTAGGGCCATTCGCTTGAGCCCGAGGCTCTGGTGAAGCGTTGGGCCGCCCGGACTCAGAGCCACTGGAGACACGTGCTGGGAGCGGTGTTTGATTGAACGTCAGCAAAAGTTCTCCCCCTTCCAAGTCAGCCGGGGGGGGGGGGGACAGGACACACCTGTGCCAGGCGGAGGGCTTCAGGGCAGCACCGGGGTGCATTGCTCACCTCTGGGACAGCGGATTCCCAGCTGGGGTCTTTTCCACTGCCCCGCTCCGGCTGGTGTCCCTCTCCCTCGCCAGCGGGATCTGACTCTAAGGGCCGATCCTGCTCCCAGGGGAGGTTTTGCCGGCGGTTCAAGGGGAGCAGGATGGGCCCCGCTCTCTAGACGCTGGATCTAGAGTTCAAGACGCTGGGTCTGACGTTCCAGCCCGAGCACCACTCGGAAGGGCTTGGAGACTGTCTTAAATGGTTTCAGAGTAGCCACCCTGTTAGTCTGTATTCGCAAAAAGAAAAAGACTTGTGGCACCTTAGAGACTAACCAATTTATTTGAGTATAAGCTTTCCTGAGCTACAGCTCACTCACGAAAGCTCATGCTCAAATAAATTGGTTAGTCTCTAAGGTGCCACAAGTCCTCCTTTTCTTTTTGCGAATACAGACTAACACGGCTGTTACTCTGAAACTTATCTAAAGTGATCACTCTCCTTCCAATGTGTATGATAATCAAGGTGGGCCATTTCCAGCACAAACCCACTCTCCTGTTGGTAATAGCTTATCTAAAGTGATCACTCTCCTTACAATGTCACTCTCTTTACAATGTGTATGATAATCAAGGTGGGCCATTTCCAGCCATTGTAAGGAGAGTGATCACTTTAGATAAGCTATTACCAACAGGAGAATGGGTTTGGGCCGGGGGGAGAAAACCTGGATTTGTGCTGGAAATGGCCCACCTTGATTATCATACACATTGGAAGGAGAGTGATCACTTTACATAAGCTATTACCAGCAGGAGAGTGGGGTGGGGGGAGAGAAAACCTTTTGTAGTGATAAACACCCATTTTTTTCATGGTTTGTGTGTATAAAAACGTCTTATGTATTTTCCACAGTACGCATCCGATGAAGTGAGCTGTAGCTCAGGAAAGCTTATAAATTGGTTAGTCTCTAAGGTGCCACAAGTCCTCCTTTTCTTTTTGTCTTAAATGGGTGACTCATTTTGCAGAACAGAAACCAGGCCCTGTCCTCTGCAGGAGCGGACAAGAGGGGCAGCCGGCTGCCTTTGCCCCCCAGAGAGGCGAGGCCGAGCGGGCTGCAGGGCCTGGGGGCGGGTGGGTCAAAACCAGGTGGTGGTGACACAAGAATACGCGTCCGCACTAGTAATTTGCGAGGCCCCTAAAGCCAAAATGAGCATCGTAATTGCTCCTTTCTGCAGTATCGCCTCCAGCCCCGGGGATGGGAAGCGCCTGGCTCCTAGGGGACTGGCGGCGTAGGAACGCAGCCTGCTTGCCCACGAGGTCCAAGAAGAATGGGGCAGGGGGCTGCTTTGCCAGTGCCCTGCATTGCCCCTACTTCCTTCCTGTGATGCGTCTCCCGGCTCAATCAGCCAGCCTGGTCCCCTGGCCTGGGGGTGTGTGTGTGAATCAACAGGTATCAGAGCAGCTACCTGCCTGCACCATCGGATGCATACTCTCGTGGTTCTCTCTTGCATCACACGCCACGATTTGAAAGGCTGCTGCCTGCTTTTAACGCCCGCCGCTGTCCCGGTCACCCCTGGGGAGGGGACGTCGCACAGCGGGGTGGAACCGCGGCGCCTGCAGCTGGCGGCCCCTGCCCGGCCACGCGAGCTCTCAGCCTCCGGCCCGGCCTGGCCCCGCCGAGCAGCAGTGGGAGAGCCGCGCGTGTAAACAGGCCGCTTCGGAGTGACTTTCATTCCCTCAGAAGGAATGTTAAGGGGCGAGATCCGGATTCCCATTGAAGTGAGCGGCCCCAGGCCCGCCGGCTGCGGGGAGCAAGGTCGAGTCCTGATCGATTTAGGAGGAGTTTAAAGGGACTGCGGGGGGAGGGGGGAATTATCTCTATTAGCGGCATCAGCAGCGCCCGCTTGCTCCCCGCTAAAGAGCCAGTTCTTCACACGCCTCTTGGGGCTCGGGACCAGCTGGGTGCGGAGCCTGATCTTCGCCAAGGGCCGGGGCTGGCCGGAAGGCAAGTCTGACATTGACCGGGGCATACCGCCCCCACTACGGCCGCCCGCTAGACCGGGGGGCGGGGTATGTTCACACACACACACACGAGACTCCAATTATCTCCCCCCCCCCCGCAAGATGTTGCTGCTGTCCATGACTGCTCACACTTCAGCACTCTTGCCAGCAAGCCTCAAATCATAATAATAATACAAACACTCAGCCATGAACACAACAGCTTGAGCAGGCCCGGTCCTTTATTTTTTTGGGGAGGGGGGTTAGAGGTACTTCTATGTAAAGTGACACTAAAGTAGCCAGCATCCCCCCCCCCCCGTGTGCTCCATTTGCCTGGCTGCTGAGGAGAGGGGGTGCTATCCCCCACGTGCTAATTCCAGCCTAACACCTGCCCCCCCCCAGAAGATGAGAAGGGGGGGCAGGTGTGTGGAGCAGCAGGGGGAGGCCAGCGGGCTGGAGAGATGCACTGGGAAGCGACCAACCCAAAGGCAGATGCGTTGCCCTTTTCCCTGCACTCCGCTCTCCAAATGTCTGAGCAACCGGCTTGCTGCGAGAAACATGTTAATTGCCAGCGGAGCTCATTAAGGCGTGCACATGCAAAACACAGCGAGGGAGATTAAATGGACAAAAGCGCAATAATGAACTGTCAACAACCGAGCCCATCTACACGACCAGCAGCACTCAAGAATGAGGCATTGGGAGGCAACAAAGGATTGTCTGGGACAGGAAGAAAGGACGACCTAGACTTTTGTTTAGTCAACACAATTGATTACAAATGAGAGATTAACAGGATAGCTCCAGAGTTTTTTTGAAGGAGGCAGAAGAGAAAAGTCCAATTAAGTCCACCGAATGTTAACTACATTGATTTCCACGGCCAGCCCCAAAGAAATTCTCATTAAACCATCCCTGGCGATCCCTTTTGGAAAGTAATTTGTCTCCCTGATGGAGCAGAGAAAGGGAGCCCTGTAAAGAGAAAGAAGCGCTAGTTCTTGGCACAATGCGCTTAGGAGACACACTGGAAAGAGCCAAAGGGGGAGTTAATGAGCATCTGACAAGCCGCTTGGATTCAGGCCTGGAGAGCAGTGATGAAAAGATGGAATTGGCCAACAACTATTCTTTATATCAAACATAAAAAGGCCAATCTGAAACAGGGCTGCTTAAAGCTGGTGGGGAAGAAAAGCAAGGCCCCCACTGGGGCTGGAGTGGAGAACTCAGCTGCCCCATTGGGATGGAAAATGTATTGGCATGTCCTCTCCCCTCCAGGCCCCGGCTGGACATTACGGCCCTTAGCTAAGCTCCACCAGGTCAGTCAATAGCGAGCCTTCCCAGCTGGCCTAGGGATGGAGATCTCTGGTCCGCTTTCCTGCCTCCTGCCAGTGCTTGGAGGACAGGTGATGCCAGCTGGACGCATCACTTATTTCTGAACCGTTATAAGAAGCGAGACCCAGCCACAGCCACCAGGCCAATCCCCCCCTTGCAGCAGGTCCCAGGAAGCGCTTCCTCGTGGCAGGAGCTCCTGCTGCCAGCCTCAACGCAGTAGCTCCAGAGCACAGGAGCTTGCAGGGAAGCCTAGCTGTGTCACAGTCCCTCCTCTCTTAGAGCACGTCAAGACAAGGAAAAAAGTGTGTTTTAAACACATTAGCAGATGTGTTAAAATCCTACTTTCAATTCAAGGTAGTTGCAGTTTTAACACTTATTAATTGGTATAGAGAAATCCCAGAGTTAACTTGGACCAGCTAACACCTAGGACTGCCTTGTTTCCCTAGGATTTTGACACATTAACTCACCCTTTAATAAAACACCTTGTTTCCCTAATGAAGACATGGTCAAATCTGCACAAGTTTACCTGAACTAGTAGGATCATAGGGTCTCATTCAGCCTGCTAAAATTGGGCTGACCTGTGTCTACACCAGTGTAGAGTGAGGTTTTCAATTAAGTTAAGATAGCTCAAGGTAACAATTAAAAATAAATAAGCTTTTTTCCTAGTCTAGACAAGTCCAGCGTGGGCACCCTTAAATCAGTTTAGAACTGGTTTATATTGATTTTGGCCTAAGTCAGTATTGACTTTGGTTTAGAAACGGCCTATCCAGTTAGCTTAAGTCAATAGGAGGCTCAATTCATAAGCCCCTTTAAAACCAATTTGTCCACAGACACATTAAGGGTTTGCAGCAGTTTAACTAGTTAAATCTGTGTGTGTAGACAATGTCTTAAAGGAGCCCTTGTATAATTTTCCACGAAGCATTTTGGTTTAGGAAATATCACTGTTTTTTTCCTGGGTGTCTTATAATGAGACAGAAACACCAGAGTTCCAGACAGGTGTCTGTAGTAAACTGACGATTATTTCTAATGTGGTGAAAGTAAGAATCATATAAGCTGCCCTCTGACTACTTCAGCTGTGCGTGAATTATGGGGTGAAATCCTGGCCCAGCTGATGTCCTAAACACAGAGTAACTTCAGAGCGCCACCAGTTTGGCATGTAGAGGATGCAAACCTACTTCCCACAAATACAAAAATATCAGAGGCTTCAGGGCATAAAACTGATCTGTGAACTGATGAGAGTTAGGAAGAACCGACCCAGGGACCCTCTAGCGGCAGCCTCTCTCTGCCCTTCTTCCTTCCCCTCTTGTCTGCTCAGTTTCCCTGGGCCACTTCCCCTTTGGCAAGAATCCTGCAATGGCAAACTAGGGACAGGTTCACTGGTTTTCATAAAAAGAAAAGGAGGACTTGTGGCACCTTAGAGACTAACCAATCTATTTGAGCATAAGCTTTCGTGAGCTACAGCTCACTTCATCGGATGCATACTGTGGAAAATTCAGAAGATGTTTTTATATACATAGACCATGAAAAAATGGGTGTTTATCACTACAAAAGGTTTTCTCTCCCCCCACCCCACTCTCCTGCTGGCAATAGTTTATGTAAAGTGATCACTCTCCTTACAATGTGTATGATAATCATATGATAAGGTGGGCCATTACCAGCACAAATCCAGGTTTTCTCCCCACCGCCCCACCCAAACCCACTCTCCTGTTGGTAATAGCTTATCTAAAGTGATCACTCTCCTTACAATAAGAAAAGGAGGACTTGTGGCACCTTAGAGACTAACCAATTTATTTGAGCATAAGCTTTCGTGAGCTACAGCTCACTTCATCGGATGCATACTGTGGAAACTGCAGAAGACATCATATACACAGAGACCATGAAACAATACCTCCTCCCACCCCACTCTCCTGCTGGTAATAGCTTATCTAAAGTGATCACTCTCCTTACAATGTGTATGATAATCAAGGTGGGCCATTTCCAGCACAAATCCAGGGTTTAACAAGAACATCTGAGGAACAGTGGGGGAGGGGAGGAAGGAATAAACCTATTTCCCCTTGTTTATTCCTTCCCCCCCCCCCATTCCTCATACGTTCTTGTTAAACTCTGGATTTGTGCTGGAAATGGCCCACCTTGATTATCATATGCATTGTAAGGAGAGTGATCACTTTAGATAAGCTATTACCAGCAGGAGAGTGGGGTGGGGGGAGAGAAAACCTTTTGTAGTGATAAACACCCATTTTTTCATGGTCTGTGTGTATACAGATTGATAGAGCCAGAAGAGTTCCCAGAAGTCACCTACTACTGGACAGGCCTAACAAAGAAAATAACAGAACGCCACTAGCCGTCTCCTTCAGTCCCCAACTAAAACCTCTCCAACGCATTATCAAGGATCTACAACCTATCCTGAAGGACGACCCATCACTCTCACAGATCTTGGGAGACAGGCCAGTCCTTGCCTACAGACAGCCCCCCAACCTGAAGCAAATACTCACCAGCAACCACATACCACACAACAGAACCACTAACCCAGGAACCTAGCCTTGCAACAAAGCCCGTTGCCAACTGTGCCCACATATCTATTCAGGGGACACCATCACAGGGCCTAATCACATCAGCCACACTATCAGAGGCTCGTTCACCTGCACATCCACCAATGTG
Source organism: Natator depressus (assembly GCF_965152275.1). Classification (NCBI taxonomy): domain Eukaryota; kingdom Metazoa; phylum Chordata; order Testudines; family Cheloniidae; genus Natator; species Natator depressus. The sequence continues at coordinate 4,557,807 of NC_134240.1, read as the reverse complement.
ATATATGCCATCATGTGCCAGCAATGCCTCTCTGCCATGTACATTGGTCAAACTGGACAGTCTCTACGTAAAAGAATAAATGGACACAAATCAGATGTCAAGAATTATAACATTCATAAACCAGTTGGAGAACACTTCAATCTCTCTGGTCACACGATTACAGACATGAAAGTTGCGATATTACAACAGAAAAACTTCAAATCCAGGCTCCAACGAGAGACTGCTGAATTGGAATTCATTTGCAAATTGGATACAATTAACTTAGGCTTGAATAGAGACTGGGAGTGGCTAAGTCATTATGCAAGGTAACCTATTTCCCCTTATTTTCCTAACCGTCCCCCCCCCCCCCAGACATTCTTCTTAAACCCTGGATTTGTGCTGGAAATGGCCCACCTTGATTATCATACACATTGTAAGGAGAGTGATCACTTTACATAAGCTATTACCAGCAGGAGAGTGGGGTGGGGGGAGAGAAAACCTTTTGTAGTGATTAACACCCATTTTTTCATGATTTGTGTGTATAAAAACAAACATCTTCTGTATTTTTCACAGTATGCATTCGATGAAGTGAGCTGTAGCTCACGAAAGCTTATGCTCAAATAAATTGGTTAGTCTCTAAGGTGCCACAAGTCCTCCTTTTCTTTTTGACTGATGGAGGTTTCTATGGCAGTGGGGACCTTTAACCATTCAGTTCCAGACGTTCTAACAGCTGGTGTGTTGTGGATTCTGTTTTGGTAAAGAACCTAACAGTGGGTGGCATAGTTCCATAGAGATTAAGGCCAGAAGGGGCCATTAGATCATCTAGTCCGATCTGTCTATCGCAGGCCATTGAATTTAATCCAGAAGCCCCTATACTGAGCCCAGGGACTTTAGACAGACCAAAGCATTTCAGCCCTCAAAACACCAAATGGTTGTGTGCCAGAGGCAGAGAGCAGGGGAGAGGGTGATGCCACCAAAGCACCCTGATTGCCACTGAAACATGGCCATGCGTAAGTCGTTTTAACAGCATTCTGTATCTCTGATTTCCCCAGGGCTTTTTGAACACGCACTAGACATTTAAGTCAGGCTGGTGTATAAGATCCAGAGGAGAAGCAGCCTACTCTGCCAATCTTCTGAGGCCCACCAAAGTGGCCCCCTTCTCCTTTTCTGCTGGACTATTGAAGGGGAGGGGGAAAAGAGGGAAAACCGATTGCTTCAGGATTTATAGCTAGAGAACTTTAAATGCTTAAAAATTTCCCATCGATCAGGATCTTTGCCTTTCCCGATCTCTCCCTCCCATGCCCCCAGCTTCCCTTCACACACCTCAATGCTTCTCTCAATCCACTATACCCTTCCATGTTCCCCGTCTCCCAATTCTAGGAATCCCTACACATCCTAGTCCCCTACCCCCCCTTCAGCCCCTTTTCCTACCCCTCCGCACACCCTCTTCCTGTGTTCCCCACAATGCTCTGTTCCAAATAGCACAGCACCAGGCCCCTTTCCCCCCTACCACCAGTCTACATGCTTCCCCGTCAGCACCTCCTCCCCATTTCATCCTGTCTTCCCTGTGCATAAGCTACGCCTGGTGTCAGGAGTGGGTCGATTCAGAGCTGAAACCATTTCAAAGTAATTGCAACCCTTACCCTGCACACACAGGAAACCAGCTCTGGACAAGCATCGCCCAGGCTGTACTCACAAGTAGCAAAGAGAGACAAAACACTGCAGCCTGAAAACTATACACGGATGCCCTGTGGGCAGAGCATTTCTCCACTCTGTCTTCATGCACAGAGAAACAGAGCTGGGGCTTTCTTCAGCCTGGGTCAAGCCCCTGCCCAGCAAACCACTTTCTTTAGCCTATGAAGCAGGGTGGAGGGAGGAATCGACATACCGGGTCTAGTGCAAGCAGGATCATTTCCCCAGCTCTTCCTGATCCCTTGGATTAGACAACCATGTTCTTTTCCCCTACCAAGCCCCTCCCACAGCATTCTACTGGCCCCTTACATCCCTGCTTTAATGAGCTCATAGTTAACCCATTTGCTGCTTGCCTTAGTGTGGAACATCACAAGCTATTTTAATGTTTTCATTATTAGCATAAAGCTTTGTAATTTTGCCACTAACGGAAGCTACTAAAAGCCACTTCTCCTCAGCAAGGCGAACAAAACAAATCTGTAGTTTCTAGGTCAAGCTACTTTGGAAATATTGGGAGCCAAAGAAAATTAGAACATTTTCCAAAAGTGAACTTCAGGCAAATTTTCAGAACACTGTGCCTTTAAAACTTCTGTTCAGCTCTGAATTTGACTTCCCGGGAACACTCTACCCTGAGATGAAATGCAGCAAAGACATTTCAGGAAAATCGGTTTCCTTTTGGGGAGGCTGGAGCACCTACCACTTTCTTTATTAATCCCAAATTTCAGAGCTGTGGCTTGACTCTTTTAGGCCCTGAGCTTGTGAAAACTTCACACACTTTATGAACTGTGAATGGCTGACTCCAGTGGGATTACTCAGTGTGTAAAATTAAGCACATGCATAAGTGTTTGCAAGATTGGTGCCTTAGTCAATAATAGAAAGTGTACTAAGGGTAGCTACTGTTCTCTGATAGTACCCTTGCTGGAAAGCATTCATTAAAATGGCAGATGCCACTTTGAGTGATACAAAAGTAATTGATTGGCCCTATTCCCAATCACTGAATGAAGATACTGAAAGAGTGGCAGGTATTTCTAAAATCTCCTTGGATTTCACCTTTTAAAGAAGATTACGATTATAATATATAATTTTGCCAACAGCCCAATTGGTGATGAGGGTCTCAGTGCACTTGGCACTGTAAAAAGATGTAGCAAAAAGACAGAGCCTGCCCCAAAGAGCTCACAAGCTGGTTATGAGATGGAACAGGAGGAGGAGACGAACAGGAGCAGAATGAGATAATAGTAAAGGAAGCAAGTTTTCATACAGGAAGCTGTCTCACCATCTTTGTGTGTGTGTATGTAGATGGCTAGAGTAGAATAGATTGGATTAATGAGAAACCCAAAAAGTGATGTGCTCCTAGTGAATACAGGTATGTATATATATAACAATGTCCACATTATTGTAACATTGGAGGTCTACCTAGGAAAGGAACACAGTGAAAAGAAAATCCTAGGTTTGATAGATCAATCCATCTCTGGGCTGAAGAACTAATGACTTAAGTTATGATATCTTCGTATATCAGCAGAAATTGGTATTTGTGTAGCTTGTACAAGAGGCTGTGGGTGCTTTGCACCAGCACAACCACAGAAAGGGTTAAAGACCTAGGTCCAGATCCTCAAACCTGCTAAGGCTCAATGGAAGTTCAAAGCCTAACCACCTTTGAGGATCTGGGCCTTTGTAACCCACAACATCGTGCTCAGTCAGTGACACTGCATGGGTTAACCGTGGGCAGAATTTGGCTGTAAAGCATGCAGGTATTTTAAATTCACAGAGAGCACCTAGGATCCTTTACAATCATTTCTCCAAAATCCCACTAACTGTCATATATTCTATTTCCTTCCCCGCTGGTGCCCCTTGCCAAGATATTTTGCATAAATAGAAGCTTTCTAATTTATAATCAGCCTCCTTCTGATTCATTATATTAATGATTTGGGATGTCACCAAGATTGGATTGTGGCATCACTGAATGAATCCAGCAGGATTATAAAGGAAGAAAAGCACAAATGTACTCAAAACACCTTGGCAATCAGAAACTAAGGGAAAGGAAACATGAAGAACACAACAATGTAGAGCAGCAGTGGCTCTTTAAATAATTCTAAATGCACTTCAGAGACAACAGAGAAAAACTGTGACAGACTTCATTCAGACACAAACCAGTTTGTATGGATTAGGTCTCTCACATTATTATGGGCATTTATTTCCAGGGAAGCACAATGACAAGCTAATCTACTGTTTCCTTTGAATTATCGTTGCTATTAAGTGATCACAAATATACAAAGATTTCTTTAGTTTGCTTTATTTTTTTTGGCATTGAGTTTGTGTCTGGCCCAGAACATTTTACCTTCCTTTGAAATATAAACGTTCCCCTATTTGTTCCATAGTTTAGACCTTCAATGAGCCTGCTCTGTCTCATTTCAAAGTTCCAGAAAAATGAAGGAGTAATGCTCCTTTTATAGCATCTTGGCTTTGAGCTTTCTTAAGCCTCATGTGTCTAACTTAGAGCAATTTCATCCTCTCAGATAACCAGTTGCTTCTGTTGTAAGAAAAGTCTTTGAGCAGAGGCAAAAACACATATTTTGTGGCCAACGCAAGGGGAAGCATGCAGTCTGGATAGAAATTTAAACAAAGCTGCAGGCATGCAATTCACTTAAGCAAATTAGCCACCAGAATCTATTATAGAGCAACAGTCAAAGAGCTTTGAATGACGCTACTGGGAACATATACACACTAATAATTGCAGATATAGAAATATAAGCCTGGAAACAAAAACTGTTTTGTGACACAGCTGGGTCTATTTGACAGGTACTCATTGACTGTGGGCTTAAGCTATAAACTGACCAAAGAAACAGTGATTAATTTAAAGGAGAATAAAAATTATTTTTATTAATTTACAATATATTTACAAAACAATCATATGAAATCTGGCTGGGCTTGTATTTCTTTCAAGAGCACGATGTAAACAAACTTCTTGGTATTCAGTGGCCTTTCAAATAGGGGCCTTTGGTAAGTGATATGATTAGGAATCAGGAGAAAGAACAAACCCAATAATTTTTAAGATCAGCATAATTCCTAGGTGAAAAATTATGGAAGGGGATGATTAAATTCATTATTACTACATATGTAATATAGATCAGTGACAAACTCCTGTGATGTGGATCTCACAAAAAACAACCAGAAGATTATATATGCCCTGGGTGCAGGTTACAGCATTCTCAAGAGCTTTTTTAGCATTGTTTTTGAAAGAATAACAAATTCCCAATGTAAATGGTACTACATATTGCAAAGACAAAAACTTCACACTGCAGGAGGATCCAAAAAGGAATTGTTCTTGCATCTGTATCTTCCACAGGGGCATTTTAAAAATCCATATCCATATCTTGCTGGTAAGATGACACCTTAGATAATCAAATACTTAATTGTGTTGTTGTGAAACAAAAATGTGAATCCATAGATCACCTCCACTTTAGGCTTGGCAAGAATATGGGATTTCTTAGCAATAAACTTCTGAAATTCTGATCTCCATACAGCAGTTTAACTTTTTCAATTCAGCGTCAAATGAGAACTCAGGAGAAGGAATATTATTTTAAACAAGCAATTTTTTTTTTGCAGCTGGTCTCTTGTACGTGTATTTACTGGGCCAAACTCAGCACTGCTTTGCACTTCAAACAACCCCCGTTAAATCAGTGGGATTGCCTTACTGGTCTTTTGGAGCCAGAATAGCTCCTTTTCTACTGTAAGCTATACATCTGACATAGCATAAGAATACACAAAAGTAATCATTGTGCCATGTGGATCACTCCTTACTGCAACTTTAAAAACACGTTTTCCCTGGATCTGGTCTTTGGATCCATAAGACATATTTATGAAATTTGTTCGCTCTATTTTAAAATCGCATAACTGCTTTAAATCTTTAGAGAATTCCTAAGGCTAAGTAATATCTTGTATCTTAGCTGTACATGTACTGAATTATTAAAATAATATGAATATTTTAAAAACTTTAGTTTTGTAGTAAATAATTTTTAAGGGCTACATTTTCAGAAGCAATCTCTAAGATTACACTCAATTTCAGAGTCAGATTTTTAAAATATTGTTTAATGCACAGAAGTCCAAACTGAGCATTTAGACATCTAACTACTTGAATTGCATGCACAAAAGCAGTTTGAGCATCACACCCGTGTGTGTGTGTGTGTAAAACTGCAGCCTCCAGTGTAGAATCTAGCTCGAAGCCTGAATGAAAATATGGTCTTGAATATAAACAACCATGGATGCAATGCAACTAAAATTTAATAAAAACTCTTATTTTATAAATATCTTATATGAAAATAACAAAAGGCTCGAGAAAGTATTCAGGAATAAGGAATTTCTCATCCCAAAGAAATACCTAACTGCACTGCTTTCCCCAGTGATCAAGAAAGTATACAGCTAAGGAAATGTGGTGGTGGAGGTGATGACGTGGGCATGAATCAGGCTGTGTTCTTAGGTCAGTACAATGGTTACTCATCAGAACATAAACTTAACAAATAAGGTGATTCAGTATTCCTTCTTATGAGACACACAAGCGCTAATCCACACACAGTAAAGTCATTTGTTTTCCCCATTGCTTTTCTCAATTAAGAATATTTTTCAGTCAGGAGCTTGTCATGGACTATGTGGCTTAAGTTGTAGGACTAGCAGTAAAAGGACCAGAAGGGAGAACCTGAGAGAACAGCATGTAGGGCAGCATGTGCGGAGTGAAAAAGCACTTACAAACTGAAAGGAAACTACATGGGCTAACTAAAAAAAATAAAAGATGATGCGGGGTCAGAGATGTGGCTGACAACTTGGAATCATATGTTCCAAATAATGGCCCTGGCTCAGGACAGCATCCCTATTCAGGACCACATTTAAGCACAGGCTTAAATCCCACTGGAGTCAGTAAGACTTAAGCACATGCTTAAAGTTAAGCAACATTTCAGTGCTGTCTTGAATCAGGGCCAAGATACACGGCAACTTAAGGCACACAGGACCAACAGTAACCCTAGCAATATATTAGGGTGGTTGACAAGGTCTATTAAGTGCTGCATGAGCGAAAGCATGATTGTCCTCAGTGCTGACAATAGGCCCTGAGCTCTGCGATCAAGCGAAGGAGAGAGAATCACCCCTATTTGTTCATCTCAGATGCCCTGCGGTTTGCCTCTCTGCCCCATTTCCTTTATTGTTCCACGTGGTCCATGTACAATCTCTGTATGTGCTAATCTCTTACCACTTTGGGTTACAGTGGTACAGGCAGTAACGTGCCCTCTTTTGCCTTCTCAGTTCAGGATGCTTTCCTCCTGTTCTTGTTCTATGGATTTTCCTGCATTGAATAGATATATTTCCTTACAATTTTCCATGCACTAGAGTAGCTGTACTTCTGCTGCTTCCAAGGCCATACCCTCTGAACAATATGGAATTTCAATTTCCTAAGTCTCTGAAGGGAGGATGAGTTTAGCATCATCAGTATTGTTTTCAATTTAAGCTTCAACATTCTGCACACTATAAAATCCTTACTGAATTACAATCCAAAAGACCTAGTTTGGTTTAATTGATTGAAATTAACTAAAATAAATGAATGTTAAAATATCTGGAGCTGTTAACTACATAAATCAGACACCCTAAGTCTGGGAATGTGATTCTTTCCTTGAATCAACATTTCACAATTTCACCATGTGTTTAGTTGTCATTTAACTGAAACAGATATAAATTTCACTGTGGTTGAATACTACTTCATTATTTTCAAATTTCAGGGAGAGATTGTCAAAAGCACGAATGGGAGGTAGGAACTTAACTCCCATCCTCTTTCATTGGGAGCTTCTAAGGGGGCCTCTGAGGGTACGTGTACACAGCAAAGAAAAACCTGAAGCTGGCCCGTTCCAGGTGACTCTGACTCATGGGGTTCAGGCTGCAGAGCTGTTTAACTGCTATGTAGCCTTCGGAGACCCTCCCACCTTGCACGGTCCTGAGTCTGGGCTCCATCCTGAGTCCAGATGTCTACACAGCAGTGAGACAGCCTGCAGCGTGAGCCCCACAAGCCCAGGTCAGCTGGCACGGGCCAGACACGGGTGTCTAGTTGCTGAATAGACATACTCTGGGAATTCCTACCAGCTCGGGCCTTGTCGGCAAGATAGGCAGGGGAAATGCTTACTTTGTGAATCCTGCTGGGCCTTAGGCATGAGCTTGCTGAACAGCTTGGTGGTATCAGGACTTAAGGTGGATTTGCGCTTGAGCACCAACAGAAACGTCAGCACCCACGGAATTTAGGCACCTACTGGGTGGGGCAGCAACTGACCACAAGTTTAAGGATCTCAATTTTCAAGTTGGGCACATGCAATTAGTTATCTAAATGCTTTTGTGGATGTTGCCCTGAAAGTCTGTGGTAAGGCAGGGAATTGAATCCAGGTCTCTTGCTGCTGAACTAACCACTGACTCATCCTTCCTCTTTGGGAACCTAACTTCCTTTGCCCCTTTCAAAAAGCTCCCCTTTGATGTATAAAAATTGTTCCTTTTCTATCACTCCTGCATCTGGCTGGATTTACAATTTCAGAACTGAAAATCTGTGCACACTACTGTTAAATCAACGGTATGGCTGAGAATCACTTTGTAATCTTATAGAACAAAATATTACCAATTTGTCTTTGTGACAGAACAATGAGTAGGTATAAAATTGCAACAGTCTCTATGCCAGTTTTTTTTTAAGCTTTCTGCTTCTAAGATGAAAGCCTAATTTGATATTTTTGTAGTTATATAACAGTTCTAATATTTTGTGACATTTTGTATTGTGACACTATAGATGGAATTGTCATCGGACTGACACCCTTTACTGTTTATTCCTTAATTACAACTGTTAACAACACTGCAGAGAAGCGTGCTAATCTGCCATCACATATTTTGAAAACAACGTTATTGTTACAAACACCAACACCCACTCAACAGGATATTTCTAACATGGCAGTTTCTGTAAAAACTTATCAGTTTAATGGACACTTCAATAGAAAAAGTTTATATGAAACTTTGAACATGTAAAATCATTTTAAAGTGCAGCTAGGGGGAATTTTTTGGGGGGTGAATCTTAGAGTGATTTAAATTCAGCAAACTAAGAGCCTGATCTAGCAGAAAATAGCTTCTGCAGGTGTTGGCCCTTGCAAAAACTGTTCAGACTTCCTGTGGTCTCCAGCTGGACAGGCCGCTCCCTATTTTGAGGGGCAATGAATTCCTCACTAACAGCCAGTCAGCACTGGATAATTAAATCCTATTCGATTAATTAAATTCACATAATGCTCTAGGTGCAAAATTCGGAAGGTGCACCTTCCCTAAGGAGCAGTGTAAAGCGCTGAGACACTTCAGTAGAGGTTGGTCATGGAGTAGAAGAAAGGTGCTGTTAGCTCATACACCCATAACACAAAAATCAGATATAGGGACAAGGTTACCCCCCCCCCCCGCCAAACTTAATGGGGAGGTAGGGGAAAGACAAACCCCTAACAGCAAATAAGGGGGTGAGGGCTCATCATTCCTAATAGTTCCTGGTAATTAATTTGGTTAGCCTATAGCTGACTGGAGTGGTTTGCGTAGCCCCATTTCATAACTATGTACATGATTTCTTCTTGCCCTAGGGAAGTAGTAACCACCCTTTATTGAAATTGGTTTCTATTGATCCTCTTGACTCAAATCCCATTCTGGAGGAAACCCCCCCCCCAAAGTCCACCATGCTTCCTTGCTATGGACCAGTGAAAAAGCACAAAGACTTCTAAGTAATTTACTTGAAAAGATTTCTCTCTGAATTGGGCCTTTCAATATATACAAACATGAGAAAGCAATGGACGGTGACTCCCAGGCACACTAATTTACCAAGGGGTTGGCCTCAGACTGTAAGCTATCTGGGGCAGGGACTGTCTTTTTGTTCTGTATTTGTACAGCACCTAGCACAATGGAGTCCTGGTCCATGACAAAGGCTCCTAGGCACTCAGAGAATACAAATAATTAACAATATGCAAGCAAAAAAACACCGGCTGGCCTTCCATGTTTGTAGGCAGAGGCTGAGAAATTGTCCTCAATCTGCGATAGAAAGCAAACACCCCTCCTTCTTATTCCAGTATCTGTGATCTTTGGGACGCTCAGTTGGGCTGACTTTCTGTCTGGTTCTTCCCCACCTCCCATGCCCTAATCCATAAATTATGTCTCTGGCTTACATTAACAAAATGAAAGTGACCCAAAGCAATGGCTTAAAACTACAAAGGAAACATGGTCAAAATATAATACTAATGTTTGTTACTTCAATGTCTGTAAAATGAACTTCATGGCTGGATTCAACCCAAATTCGCATTGGCTTCTGCTTTCGCAAACCAGGCACAGAACCTAATATGGGAAGTCTGCTGGGGAATAGTGTGCAGCAGTGGTTAATGGAACAGAAATTGCAATTGCTTATGGGCAAGACCTACACAGCCCCTCGCCATCCTTCTCCCCCCTAAAAAATCAGTGTCACTGACATGGTCAGGGAAAACAGGGGACATAAAGATTAAATATGTGCCCTCTCCACCCTTTACCACTGGGCTCCTATAGAGGATACCAGCCATAAACTAAAGCTTTCCCCTCAGCCTGATGTAAATTGCCTGCCTTTCCCAGAATAAATTCCCCCGATGGCCAAGGAGGTTCAAGAAAATAAAGGTAGATTCATATACAAGGTACTAAAAAATACAAAAGTGAAGGATTATACATAACCTAAAATTCTTGTCATCTTAAAGAGGCTATTGTACTGGTGGGCTTCCATAGACCAGTGTCTAACTTCTGATCTTATAAAGTCACTTTCAAGAAGGACTGTTCCTCCCACCAGGAGAAATGTTATTCTGTGCCTCCTTGAGCTGGCAGACTACAGTTTAGCTGAACTCTTCCACACAGATACAACTGGAAAAAACCCATCAAACATGATTCATTTTCATATACATAAATTTAAATGGCAATTTAATGGCCTGACACACTGTTGTCCAGATAGCATTATTTTGCCCATTGAAGTCAAAGGTTTTCTCTTTATCTTTGTGCAGCTCCTTCTGGGTGACTTATGTTATACTTTGTAGATTTCTTTTTCTTAAAACCAACAGGCGTTTGTGCTCTTCCTAAAAGAAACTGCTCCCACTTAGGAATAGATTCTTCTACTGATGCCCAATAGAGAGTCTAAGAAAGATATGATGCAACAATAAGCAATTTAACTTTGCTTCACAATTTAATCTATCAATCAATTTTTCACAAAACAACACACACATACAATGTGTTATTAAAGCTTGCCTTATGTGTGAAGCAATTCAGAAAAGGCTGAACTATTTGGATATCAAAATTCCAACCCCTCACTTAAACAATGTAACAGAAGTTGGCAGGATTTCACCTTCTAGAGTAAAAAGAAAAAGGAGTACTTGTGGCACCTTAGAGACTAACCAATTTATTTGAGCATAAGCTTTCGTGAGCTACAGCTCACTTCATCAGATGCATACTGTGGAAACTGCAGAAGACATTATATAGACAGAGACCATGAAACAATACCTCCTCCCACCCCACTCTCCTGCTGGTAATAGCTTATCCAAAGTGACCACTCTCCTTACAATGTTTATGAAAATCAAGGTGGGCCATTTCCAGCGGAGTTTGTGTGTGGGGGGGTGGAGGGTGAGAAAACCTGGATTTGTGCTGGAAATGGCCCAACTTGATCATCATACACATTGTAAGGAGAGTGATCACTTTAGACAAGCTATTACCAGCAGGAGAGTGGGGTGGGAGGAGGTATTGTTTCATGGTCTCTGTGTATATAATGTCTTCTGCAGTTTCCACAGTATGCATCCGATGAAGTGAGCTGTAGCTCACAAAAGCTTATGCTCAAATAAACTGGTTAGTCTCTAAGGTGCCACAAGTACTCCTTTTCTTTTTGCGAATACAGACTAACACGGCTGTTACTCTGAAACCTTCTAGAGTAAGTTATGCAGTGATTGAATGTGCCCTCCTGTGGTGGATAATATATTAGAAAGGGAACTCATGATGATAGGATTCATGTTCATGGAATTGTAGTCATGTTTCTATAAAACAAACATTTTCTAGAGCCTAAATATTATTACAATCGTAGTTTAGCAGTATTTAAGATAAAAATAAATTTGTTGTTTAATGCTATCAACAAACAAGTAGTGCATTAATTTGAGGTTGGCTCAAAAATATTTGTGAGCTAAATTTTGCAATGAATAAATCCATGATAATGTAATTGGTTCCAGTACTTAGCTCAAGAAAGACAACTGCACAACCAGCTATCCTGTGGTCTAAGAAACAGAATGGTAGCCAGAAGTTCCTGATTTCTAACTACAGCTCTGACATGCACTTATTCTAGGGTCTTGGGCAATGTTCCCTCTAATTTTTGACAGACCGTGTGCGCAAAAAAATGTCTTCTGTGCAAATTTTTGATGGGCCATGTGTGCAAAACATTTCTTCTGTGCAAATTGTGCTTCTGTGCAAATTTTTGTGCATGCAGTGTTTCACCATGTGCATGGGGTTTAGGATCTGTGTGTGCATGTACACGTGCACAGCTTAGAGGGAAGAGTGGTCTTGGGTAAGAGGTTTAACTTCTGGGTCTCAGTTTTTCCAACTGAAGAACAGAGATAAAATTCCCCATTTTCACAGGGGCATCCTGAGCAATATTTGTTAATGCTTATGGATGAAATCATACAATTGATACTACAGGCCACAAAAATACTTTAGTTAAGAGTTGGAGACACAGGTCCAGATTTAGCAAATAATGTTCTTAAACTTTAAGCATACTCTTAAATGCTTTGTTCAACAGGGACCTATATTTACTTGGAAATTGCTTTTTCAGCAAAACATTTGTATAGATTTTGTACACATATATTTAGGCTTTTTAAAAAAAGAAAAAATCAATTTTTATTTCCCTAAATACATATTTTAATGCATATATGAGATACATCATAAATTGCTTCTTTGGAAGTGCTGGACTATTGGGTAACTATTTTGGTTCATATGTGTAACTCATATACACAGTTTCTATACATCATTTAGAAAATATGTATTTACGCAATAGATCTTGTTTGAAATTTTATGTGCAACCACATGAATCTGTACTTGGACTGCTAAGTTATGGCAGCATTATAATCAACTGTGAAAATCAGCGTTGATATACATATGTATTAAGGCCATGTGTTAAATATCCTTTGAAAGTTTTATTGGAAGGAATGTGGACAGTCAATTTTGTCAGGTTTCAGAGTAACAGCCGTGTTAGTCTGTATTCGCAAAAAGAAAAGGAATACTTGTGGCACCTTAGAGACTAACCAATTTATTTGAGCATAAACTTTCGTGAGCTATAGCTCACTTCATCGGATGCATACTGTGGAAAATATAGAAGATGTTTTTATACACACAAACCATGAAAAAAATGGGTGTTTTTCTCTCCCCCGACCCCACTCTCCTGCTGGTAATAGTTTATCTAAAGTGATCACTCTCCTTACAATGTGCATGATAATCAAGGTGGGCCATTTCCAGCACAAATCCAAGTTTTCTCCCCACCCACGCGATTACAGACATGAAAGTTGCGATATTACAGCAGAAAAACTTCAAAACCAGACTCCAGCAAGAGACTGCTGAATTGGAATTTGTGCTGGAAATGGCCCACCTTGATGATCATACACATTGTAAGGAGAAAGAAAAGGAGTACTTGTGGCACCTTAGAGACTAACCAATTTATTTGAGCATGAGCTTTCGTGAGCTACAGCTCACTGTAGCTCACGAAAGCTCATGCTCAAATAAATTGGTTAGTCTCTGAGGTGCCACAAGTCCTCCTTTTCTTTTTGCGAATACAGACTAACACGGCTGTTACTCTGAAACCTGTCATTGTAAGGAGAGTGATCACTTTAGATAAGCTATTACCAACAGGAGAGTGGGTTTGATGGGGGGAGGTGGGGAGAAAACCTGGATTTGTGCTGGAAATGGCCCACCTTGATTATCATACACATTGGAAGGAGAGTGATCACTTTAGATAAGCTATTACCAGCAGGAGAGTGGGGTGGGGGGAGAGAAAACCTTTTGTAGTGATAAACACCCATTTTTTCATGGTTTGGGTGTATAAAAACATCTTCTGTATTTTCCACAGTATGCATCCGATGAAGTGAGCTGTAGCTCATGAAAGCTTATGCTCAAATAAATTGGTTAGTCTCTAAGGTGCCACAAGTACTCCTTTTCTTTTAGACAATTTTGTATATGAAAGATATTTTTTCTTTCCTGCTATTTAGTGCCCTCTCCTTAAAAATATAAAAGATTAAATATGTGAAATTTTTCCTTGAAATCGTAACACCACTCTTCTGCATCTCACACAATTGGGTGGGAAGGATGAAGGCAAAAGTCAACACTGTTTCTATCAATAGTCACTATGAATTATCTGACTTTTGTCCATTTTATCCACACTGTAAAGGTATCTACACCAGATTTTTTTAATCTGTACTGTTTTGTGTAATTGATACCAGATTTGTTCCGCAGAATTTACTATGCAATGGTATGTAATGCTTCATAGTGACTGAACCAGTACTGGAAATGTCAAAACTCTCTGGCATATGGGACTTCAGGCCTAATACAGACAGATGTTGCTAAAACAGAGCTGAGCTAGTACAGTCCATGCATAAGTGACAACTGTTTTAAATTATTAAGGACTAAAACTGTATTTGCAGCACACAAGCAGGCATTTATGACTTATGTAATCAGTATATCTCAGGGATAAATTTAGGCCTGGTCCTGCAAACACTTAGCTGTAGCGCATGCATAGTCCTACTGAACTCCATGGAATTACGCCTGTGCACAAGTGTTTGCAGGATCATTCCCTTAGTCTGACAGACTCAGCATAAATAGCTTTGTTCCATTTCTTCACTTTTAAGTAATTTGTCAGCTACCAGCATTAACTTTGTTTGCAAGTTGCAACTTAAAATATACTTTAAACTTTAATGCTATTTAACATTTCATTAATATAATCAACTCACTTTAAACAGCTTCATTTCCTGAGGAACTGTGTAGTATACAGTATCTAAATTTGAATTTTGCATCTGATTTTTATTTTGGTGGATGAGGGGAAGATAAGTCATATTTAGTGCCCAACAAATCCCAAAAAGTGAGTGCATCACATCCCTATTTATTTTAAAGTGATATGACCATTAAAATAGCATGCTGTCACATCTGTCACTGTAACAGAAATTTTTGAAGTATAGTTTGGTACAATTTTTTTCTTCTACTAAACACTCAGGACTTCAGGATATTAATTGAATGATGGCACTCACTATAATCAGGGCCCCATGTATTTCACCATGGCAGAGTTCACCCTTTTCTGTAGACTTGTGCTCCAGAACCTCAATTTTAATTTAAAAAAAAATTTGCTTTAGCTATTGTGGTTGGAAAGAAAATCTTGAAAATGTGAACTAACTGTGACTGCTACAGTGATATTTTCACATGTTCCCAACCACCCTTACACAATAGCTCTGACAGGTGTGAACTTCCCCATTCATCTTTATGGGCTGTTGACTCAAACATAAAAATGACAATCTGTGGTGTATTTAAAACTGGAACTGTAAAGACAAAGTAAGGTAAGTTGAATTTAATATCAAAAAAACACTATAGGGGCTGCTATGATCCTTAAATTATTCATTTTCATATTTAATTAAATAAAAAGCTCCAGTCAAAAAAATATCTGAATCTGCTAGAGAATTTCCCCCAGGCTACAGCAGAATCTAAGGACCTTAGCCCAGAATTTAGGTTCAGCCAACTGCACAGTACACAGGCCCTTGGCTATACCAGTCAATTTCAAAATCAATTATTTTTACTTTACGAATATGCTTCATAAAAAAAAGGGAACTATTTTGTACATAGCAAGTGAAAGGATGGAGTTTATTTCAGGACTTACTTCAAGCTTAACAATATCAGGATGTGGCTGTAGGTGTACTCTTGCTTGCAACCTCTTTTCTGCTGCTTCTATATCCTGTTTAAAATAACAGTTTGACAAGTTACAGGTGACATTAACAGGCAATATATATTTAATTGCCTTTTAAGTGAACTTATTTCTCCTAAAAAGCACTGGATTTGATATCCCTGGAATTGAGATCTTCTGTTTAGCCATAGATCCTGCAGCCTCTTATTTTTGACAATAACACTAATATATTGGAGGCTTTGCAGGAGCCTTTCTTGCATTTCCTGGATGTAAGAATTGTTTTCTTTGCCAGAAGTGTTCTGACAGACAGCACCTACTACATATTTAATCTCTCCATACACAAAGGTAATTTATAGTTAGACTATGTTCCTCATGACAATACAGAAAAAAAAAAAGGAGCGTGGTATTTACTGTGCTGAGTAGATGAACTGAAGCATGTATTCTATCTACTGTAGCTTTAAAGTAACTAAGCAAATTTGTTCAAGATCTCGTCTTCCCCAAGACAAAGATGACTTGCTAATATGCATGCATAACATGTGCACAAAAATGTAGAGATGCAGCAAGCTGTTCACCAGACATTCAAACTCGGATGAGAACACACCTCTCTTAGATTTCTTGTCAAATCTGCACATGGGCTTCCACTTGCCCAGTAGACATGTGTTGGGTTCACAGAGGCCTAGACTCAATTTGAAAAGACTCTTTTAAATTGTAACCCTTTCTTGCAGGCTTAGTTCCACAGCCAAGCACTGAAGAGACTGAGTGCAGGGCTTTCGGGCAGATGAAGAGATAGAAAGGGGCATGGGAGATGGGTGTGAAGGAGCCAAAGCAGAATGGGGGGTGGGGAGGGAAGCATAGCAGATGGCAGAGTTGGGAGCAGAAAGCAGGTGTGAAGAGTACAACATAAAAAATAAATGAGTGAGGAAATTCCCCAAAGGGACTTCCCAAAGATATACTACTCAGAACAGTGAGATTCTGAAGGAGCAGGTCTACAGGAGAACCCAAACACAATTACTCATATTGAGTAGTAGTCAATTGCAGAATCTGGCCTAAAATTAGCGTAGAGCATGATTAAAAGAAACTAATAGTTCTTAGCTGAAAGTTCCAAGCTAAAATCAAGTTACAATGTTCTTTATTTAAAATGAATGAAAATGTATTAATATTTGGACTGGTTTTATAGCATATTTATAGTGATTTTACTGTATGCAGATAGAAGAGAATAAGATTGAAAATATCATCCAAGCAGTTTTTTGTTTGGTCTTTCTACAGTTTTATCAGTGAACCTAGTGCTGGTTTGAGGTGGCTAACTGATCTCTGTGGAAGGATGGTATAAGGTGCTACGCTATTTAAATCCTGGGATTGATAGGTGGAGCACATCACAGTAACGGAAGGCTGCCTTTTCGCATTAAGGAGAGGTCACAGGACCAGAATTAAGTACAATGGACAAAAAACAAACAGGAATAGGGGTGCAGGTCATAAGGTCGAAATGAGGGAATAAGAAAGGGACATGGAACAAATGACACAGGGGCGCCATTTCAGATTTTGGTGGGGGAGGAGGGGACTTTAACTGTGATTCCAGGGGCTACTCAGGCACCTAAAAACTCTAGGTTTGTGTTTTTTTTTGCAGATAATAATTTAGAAATTAGCTGATAGGAGCACTGTATCTAATTTCTACATAAAAAAAGAGGATTAAATAAATATTAGACCCACACAGCTCTAATACTAACATGTTCTCATATCTTGTGTCAAGTCACTTCTTAAGGGACACTGGTTAGGTTTAAAACTGTAATGTATATTCTTTGTTACTAACTCTTGAATACAACTGAAACAACTGTAGAAAAATCCAGATTACTTTCTATCACTTTTTTGCAGTTCATCAAGCTTGGAATAGATCATTTAACTTGGGAAACATCCTACTAGGGCAAGGCCCCGAGAGTTTAGAATACATCTGCTGGGGCTCTAGGGGTGTTACCTGACTACTACTAATAGACTAGAAAGGGACTTTAAACAGGAGTGAAATTGACACTTTTCAGTCACTTTCATAGTATTGCCAACCCAAAATGTTCAAAAATCATGAATCAGGCTCACCAAAAATCAAGAGATTATGTAAAAATGACAGCTTTGGGGTTCTTTTTATTTGCCTTTTGGTTTTTGAGCCTTTAGGGTGTATTGGGGTCACATATTTAAGTTTTCTCCACAGCCATAAGGGCTAGAAACTTCATTTTTCTTTCAGAATGAAGGCTGAAATCATCACATATCCACTTGACTCCAGGAGCTGGGACTTTAAGGAAAGCAATTAGCATAAGACTCATGACAAAATCACGAGATTTGGCAACACTGCTTTTACTTCTGTTTAAGGGCTAGTTACTTTCCAGAAGGCTCTTAAACACAACACTACAGTGATTGAGTTGCAGTTCTCACAGGAGACTATTTAAAACCAAACAGCAAGAAAAGTCTATATTTTAAAGTTGAGAAAAAAACCTGACACTTCTGAGGTATATCAGGGCCACTGCAGGCAGGAAAGGAAAATAAACAGGCACAGGAGCTCTGGGCAGCTCTTCCTCTAGAAAGAAAGTTGGAGAGTCAAATCTTCTCGTCCTTAATCTAGTAAAACTTCTATTGTCAGCAGTGCCTTCACTCACAGATATCAATATGTGCTTAATAACTATACATTTCATACTTAAATATCTGAGCCATCTTATCCAGGGCTACACATTTTATACACATTGGCTCAGGAACTACATTTTCTGGCATGTTCTGAACAGGGCTGAGCACCACAGATAATGCCCAGTGAATAATACAAATCATGACAGTAATTGTCGACTTTATGGACTCTGTGGATGCAATTTCTGTTTTGTTCTGGAATTGGCCTGGATACAGTTGAAACCATAAGAATTTGAGGCATGAACACATCCGATACTTATACAACACTTTCCGATTCCTTCCTTTTCTGGAACTCAGAACAAAAAATGACGAAACAAAGTGGTTTTTAGTTAAAATGTAAAATTGCATAGCAGCCATGGCTTGACAACACTACAAAGTCAAGTTCTCTGTGTATGCACAGGTATACCATTAACAGCACCAGGCAGGCTCCCCCACACTTCACCAACATGCCTTTGCCATGGCCTGGAGCAATTACCTGTCATGGCAAAAAGGTGGATTAGTCTCCATTCAGTCCTGTCTATTTGGGTTTTTATGCACCACAGTCCCCTCAGAGCATTTTACTCCCCCTATGACTTCTTCCTACAAGTATTTACACAGGAAGGTGCAAAACAGACCAAGATCACTATCTCTGTGGCTACTTAATTTTGATACAGGAATGTTTATGATAGTAGGAAATAAATTACTTTCAGCCAAGGGAAAACAGCTGTTGTACACATTTTAGTAGAAAAGGTCACATTGGCATGGCCTAGATATCAGATGTGTCTTTTTGTTGCTCCACTCCAGTTTGTATATTTGTAGTCTATTGTAATTCAGAAAACTGATTTAATGACAGACAGTGAAAGAAATTTTTGCTGGAAGGTGCAGTACGCCTTGGAAAAAAACTGAGGCCACTGAAAAATTAGATGGCACCTTTGCATGTAGCTGGTGGCTAGAAGGTGCCTGTTGTGGCATTTTTATTTTTTAAAGTCTGATGTTGGGAATTTATATTTTCTAATTCTCTCCAATTTATCTGAAGTCAGCAGCGTAAACACCTTTGGCAAGTAAAACAGAATCTAGGATACTACAATATTAAGCACTAGTCTATCCCATAACACTGTTTAAAATGGCCAGGACTACAAGAAAAACAGTTCAAGTCCCTTCCCAGAGGTAAAAATTGAGATTCTGATGCATACATCACTATTATGGGGCCAAATTCAGATGTCATTTACACTCGTATAATCCAGACTTACACCACCATATATGAGATCAGAATTTGGCCCAAATTTTATGCTAAAATGCTCGCTCTGTTACATCACACATCCTAAGCTTTATACTTTATGGTCTATACTAAATATCACAGTAATACATTAAGATTTATGAATAACAAGGAAGAGAACAGAAAATACTACATACATGGGCAACTGGATGGATCACTTGATGATTCCCTGTTTTATTCTTTCCCTCTGGGGCACCTGGAATTGGCCACTGTCGGAAGAGAGGATACTGGGCTAGATGAACCTTTCGTCTGACCCAGTATAGCTGTTCTTATGTACATATGTGCAAGGTGGCCAAGTTAACACTGCAGTAGTACTACTAAGTGTCTTCAGAGCTATCTCAGCACTTATTAAATACAGCACCTAAGCAAGGTGTTTAATCCAAGGCCTGAATGAACATTCTTAAACCTGACAACGCCTCCTTTGAACATGTTCGGGGGAAACATACTCTAACACAATTGTATAAAAATGCTGAATTAAATCTTTAAAATCCATTTTCTTCAAATTTCATTTTTTCCCCTCTTACTCAATATGGATTATAAAGCAAGCTAAGTTTGAAGTTTCTAGCTTCAGCCGTTTTTGAGCTATGTGAGCATACCATTTCAATTGGCAGAAAGGGAAAGCGTAAGGGTTTTTTTTTTATGTTCACATAAAACTGAATTAATTTTATTTGCATTTCTGTTTTTTCTAAGTTTAAGCAAAAATCAACACCTCATCATGTCCGTGTATTTTTGAGTAGGCCAAATCAACAACTCCCCACATGGTAACTGTGAAATGTACAGTGCCTGGTATCAGGAACAATATTCTGAAGCTGGCACATAAATATGAACCGTTTTTTCAAGGCTCTAATATATTATTCTGCATGGATCTCTTTCCTGTTTTATTTTGTTATCAGAAAGCATCTGCAGTACTGCATGTCTGTTAAAGCTAGTATAAAATTAATATATCTAGACTTATTTATGCTGCTTTATCCTGCCAGACTATTTGTTTTGATGGTCATACATATGTTTTTATTTCTTCTATGAACACTAATGTTTTTGACACTTGAAAGAAATCATTTTGAGGAATATGATAGTAGATGGCAAATATCCTGCATAACTACAAGACTACATATTTTTGCTATAGGTTTACATTAAATATCAATAACATTTACTATCATAATGAGCTTGTTTCAGTATGCACAAATGTAATCTGCATTTATTATGCTTGTCAACAAATAAGTGCTAATTTGAACCTTGTTTATAAAAACACATATGGAGAAGAATTATGGGGGAAATATAATGGGTGAAATTTGCCACCTCTGCACAAAGTCTGGGTATTCAGGCTCTAGATGAGTGACACACAGAGGGCTTGGGGAGGCCAAATCTACACATCAGCTGTTTCAGACCAAGGCTGGAATAGCAGCCACACCCATTCCAGAGGGTTTTGGTGTTACTGGACCCACAATCCCACCCCTATCCTATCCCCAATGTGACCTTATATGGGACCAGTGTGGAGATCCTGTCTTTAGCACATATCAGGTACACAGGCACCTTTGACGGGCAATTCTGCCTGCAGTCTCCAGTTGTGCAGCCTCTGTTTGGGACTTAAGTAGGCTGGAGGGCCTTGCACCACAGTTGAGTTTCATTCAAACTGCAGATGTGTCAAGTCTTGCCCCAGCACACACAGCTTGGCCAGAAATTTTTTCACAAAGATGAATCTTTTCACTTTCTAGAATGAAAAATTTGAGTTCTTGTCCCAGTGGACACAGGAGGACACTCTGGCTGTACATGAGATAAAAATATGATTTTATTTTGTACAGCATCTTTCATACAAATGAGAGTCCAAAACACTGTGCCATATTAGATAGTGGAATTAAATAATAAGCAACAGCAAAGAGAGAGGGCATGTGCACGGAGGAAATAACCTACTTTTAAGTGCTGTTCTATGAAGATATTCTTAGTAACAGACCCCCACTTTACAACATGCTCTTGTGTTAGAGGGCAAGGGGAGACCTCTTCAGGTTCAAAATTCTAAGCTGTTGGTTCCAGCAGGGCGTATCACATGTCAGTCCCTGCAACCAAAATAAGAGCCTTCTATTGACTTAATTACCAGTTCCCCTTGAGGAAGAAGCCGAGATATATGCAGAATTTAAAAGTATACAGGAAGGTTACAGAACCCCTAACTCTGAAAAGTGCAGAATGGATGAGTAGGTGATCTGTCATAACATGTTCTAATCAAAGCAATTAAAGGGTAGTAATTTTCCCTTCTCCATAGAGGTGACGGATCCCCACCCTTGGAGACTAAAATGTTCCAGGGATGTCTTTATAAAACAAAGACACAATGTCACTGAACAAGATACTGCAACATCCAGTAGAAAAACAAGGTGAATATACCTTGAACAATAACAGTAAATACATGTGTGCTGGACAAAGGTGATTTTAATAGGTTTTATACTCTTTTTCATTAAAAAAAAGGAGGAAATGAAAAGATTTCTTTTGAACACCCCCCTCCCCCCCAAAAAATCAGACATCTCAAAAATAAAAAGCTGCTAACTGGGAAAAGGTTCTGGTCATCCAGAGGTACCGACTTTCTCATTTCCCTGGGGAGTGCTCGATCCCTGCTCTGCCCCAGGCCCCGCCCTCACTCCACCCCTTCTTCCAAAACCCAACCCAACCCCACTTCACCTCGCCCCGCCTCTTCCCGCCCCCTCCCCTGAGTGCGCCCCACCCTCGCTCCGCCTCTTCCTGCCTCCGCCACACCGCCTCCTGCTGAACAGCTGATCACCAGTGGCGGGAAGCATGGGGGTGGGGAAAGAGGGAGGAGCTTATCAGCAGGGCTGTTGAGCACCCATTTTTTTTTTTTCTGGGGGTCAGCGCCTATTGGTCTTTCAATCAAATTTTAACTCCGGACCTGAGATTGCATCTAAGCAACAGTGTTTCATGAGTATTTGGAGAAATGTGGATTTGATGGGCTATCTCCTGGATGGATATAGAACAAAGATGGCAGAGGAAAAGACTGCTCTTGTTTCAAATGGGGCTTAGCATGATCTTAGAATTGTAAGCCTGTCTGCAATGAAAGATTCAGTAATCAGCCTTTTAGAAACAGTTTACTTGGGATAGGTCTACACAGCAATAAAACACCCTGTCAACTGACTTGGGCTCACAGGGCTCAGGCTGCAGGACTATAAAATTGCAGTACAGCTGTTCAGGCTCAGGCTGGAACCCATCAGGCTCTCATGAGAAGGGTGTGTGAAATAGTTAGTGAGGTCCCAGATTACAAAGACTTCTTATTTAATACATTTTGCACAAGTTCCAGAATCAGGACCCTAATATTATAAAATTAACCTGAAAAACTAAGACAAATGTTTTTAGCCTGTAATCTACGTAAAACTGCATTTCACAATGTGCCACTTGACAGTCACAGAAACTTACATTTAAAAGTGCTGCATTTCTTTTATAAGCTGCATCAGCTGCTTGTGTTTGCGATGTCTTTTCAGTCTTTTTGTCTCCTAGATGATTCTCCATCTGCTGTAGCAATACCGATCTCTGAGACAGTCTACAAAGGAAAATATTTTAATAAGTGGGCAGAACACTTTGCACAGTAGCTAGAAAATAATAACCTTTTACCTTAACCAATTCTTTTGAAATTATAGGCCTAATTATGCCTGTTTCAATGTGGGTGTGCTGAGGGAGGAAGAAAGTACAGGCAGACCCTTCCCGCTGTGTTCCCATGCAGTGAGGCAGACATAATGCTGCAATCAGCAGTGCTCATACATGAAGGGGGCTCACAAGCACTGAGTATCTCAGATGATGTGTGGCAGGATGGGTTGAGGTAGTATAGGCACAGCACCACCCCTGCAAGTGCTCAGAAGCCAACACTGAGAGGAGAATGAGTAATATATTTTCTGAAAGAAATGTAGCAAGAGTCAAAGAGCTCCCTGTAGAGTCCCCAGAGACCATTATACTTCTTGCCATATGCACTCATATTCCCTCCAGACACCTCCACTCAGGTGGTACTTGTGAGCCATCCTTACATGAGCCTTAGATTTTCAGATGTCTCATTTTAAACTAACCTGTAAAACTCAACCCTACCCACAAGTGCTAATCTAGACAAACTCTGTTGTCACATAAGTTAGTAAATGATGGATGTGGTATAAGATGCACGTGATCATAAAATTTTGTTTGTATTGCAGCCAGAGTACCCCACCATTCTGCGAACAGCTGAACGGAATTCACTCAATGTAGCTGCATTTACTTACACTAGACGTGAATGTGACCCATGATTTTCAGAACAATTATTCTTTGTCAGTTTTCCCAGTCTGCAGCAACAGTACTCTGCTATACTAATAAAGAATGAACTAATTTGTTATGTATACTATCCAGCGAGAACTGGAAGATAAATATAAAGGAGCTAATCAAACACCATACATTCTTTCATGCAAGGCAGGCACTAGAGGTCAGAATTTTATAATCAACTTGTAAATGGACATGTTATTTAGATTACTGTAGTCTTTATGTAGATAAAAACGTATTTTCCCACACATTTATTTTTTCATAGTTCTCACACTGAGAGCTTAACCCTAAACAAATCTAATAGCAGAGTGTATTACTTTTACTGACTAGTTGTCAGTGTAGGCAAACTTTTCAAAAATATCTTTTAAATAAGATACTCACTTTACAACTCACTTGTCAACTGCTGGCCCATCCTGATTATCACTATAAGAGGTTTCTTCCCCCCCACCCTCTCTCTCCTGCTGGTAATAGCTCACCTTAACTGGTTTCAGAGTAACAGCCGTGTTAGTCTGTATTCGCAAAAAGAAAAGGAGTACTTGTGGCACCTTAGAGACTAACCAATTTATTTGAGCATAAGCTTTCGTGAGCTACAGCTCACTTCATTGGATGAAGTGAGCTGTAGCTCACGAAAGCTTATGCTCAAATAAATTGGTTAGTCTCTAAGG
Source organism: Natator depressus (assembly GCF_965152275.1). Taxonomy (NCBI): domain Eukaryota; kingdom Metazoa; phylum Chordata; order Testudines; family Cheloniidae; genus Natator; species Natator depressus. The sequence continues at coordinate 4,533,335 of NC_134240.1, read as the reverse complement.
TGCCACAAGTACTCCTCACCTTAACTGATCACTCTTGTTATAGTGTGTATGGTAACACCCATTGTTTCATGTTCTCTGTGTGTATATATCTATCTATCTATCTATCTTCCTACCGTATTTTCTACTGCATGTATCCGATGAAGTGGGTTTTAGCCCACGAAAGCTTATGCTCAAATAAATGTGTTAGTCTCTAAGGTGCCACAAGTACTCCTGTTCTTTTCACTTTACAAGCTGAGTTAACCGTGAACTGAAGATGTATTGATATTTTAGAAATCAAATGTGAAGAAAATACTATATTGAACTGAAACCACAAGTTGAGTTTTGGATGGCAGAACCCAAGCTACCTGAGTTGGAATTTAGTCAGGATACTGAGGTTAAAGGTCAGGTCCCCAGTTCTGCAGCTCATCTGGAAAACAACAGCATTGGCAGTACTGATCTCCCTTGTGGCAGACTGGGATACTGATTCAATAGTTTTCAAAGGAAGAGTGCCCCCTATCAAAACACCAACCCCTTGTTTCAGGACCTAAATATTCTGTGGAGGTCTCCCATCCACATACACATCAGCCAGTCCTGCACAGTTTGAGAGCTTTGGGAAGATCATAGCACAAGTTGCTACAACACAGGCCACAATCCTGAAACAAGTACTTACATCTTGTCATGTCTTCTAGCAAGCTGAACTTCTTGTGCTAAGTAGGATGCCATCTTTGATTACTTAACTAACTGCCAACTTTACTCTATTAAAGAAAACAAAGTAAAGTTAAAATTATTCCTCCAAAGATATACATGAATACTTATCTTTTAAGTATTTAAGAATGTTGCATATTAGACAGACCTAGTTACATGCAGGGCAGCTTCCTACCTGACTAAGCAACTTTTTTTTTTTAAAAAAAGTGAAATCGGAGCTGTGTACAATAAAACACTATATAGATAATAGCACTACTGGATACTTTACTTGTTCAAAACACTGTATATACATATTACTAACTCATGCTTACATCTCCTCTTGAATCTCATTAAACCCATTTTACCTACTGGAGAATGGCAGCACAAAGGCTTGATTTTCAGCTATGCAAGCTGAATGTGCATTTACGTGCCTCTACTATAGTAAAACGCTCATGCAAACTATGCGTATACAAAGACTATTGAGATTAAGACCATGAAAAAAATACTAGTTTAGAGACACTGGAAAAAAGACGCATCCCTATTTAAAAATATAGATAATTTAAAACAGTTGAATTATGGTAATTCATCTTATATACATGTAATCTACTATGTTATATAAAAATGGAGTGAAACCAGCACCGTCCCTCTGCTGTATAAATCAGAGAATGAAGAATTACACAATGGTGGAATCTAAATCTTATTGTGGGGGTTATAATGAAACACCAAAAAACAATGTCCATACTGTCTGCTCTGCATGGAGCTTAAAGCTTTTCCCCCCCAAAGACTAAGGTTTATCCTATTCTGTGGTCAGTTGTTTAACAAGCTCCACCTCAAAGGAGTCTGCATTACTCTAAAGTGCTTTGGGATCCAGCAGAATGAAAGTCACTAGGTATTCATAAAACGATGAACATAACTGTGCGCAGCAGATATCTGGGGGAATAAAAATATCAAGGGTCTGAACCAGCTAGAGCAATCCCACCCCACCCTCTAAATTTGCACGCACACAATATACTGCCAATTATCCGGATAGCATGGGCAATGCGGATGTTGTTCAGACAACTCGGGGGGAAAAGAGCCTTTCAGCAGCGACACCGCCATGGGCTTGTCCTCCACCTCACAAGCCTGGCCAGAGTGAGAGTGTGTGTGTGTGTCCACTGCTCTGTTCAGGCCTCTGTATTATCGACCCCCCCTAACGTGAGCTCACAGGTGACAAGGAAAGGATTCAGATAATGGGAAAAACGGGACTCACCCCTATAGACAAATATTTTACCATGGGGGGGGGGACGGGGACAGGGAGCTGTTGCCCTCCCACAGGGCAAGCCTGAAGCAGCGGCAGAATTGGCCAGACTGGAGCTGCCCCCCAGCAAGTCACGCTGTGGCTCTGCATTTTGCAATGACTCCTGAACAACACCAAGGGCATCCTCCTTGAAGGTCCTCAGTGGATGCGGCGGGAGGAGGAGAACGGGCCAAATCACCCCCCCCCCCCAAAGTAATAAACGTGAGGTAATGGCGGTGCTGGGGGGGGGAGGAAGGGCACCTGCTGGCTGGGCCCAGCGCTGTCCTTGCCAACGGCCATAAACTTGGTGCCTCCCCGCCCAGGCACTGAAAGCCCCCTAGCAGTGCTCTGCCCGCACGGGAAAACAGAGCCCCCCCCCCTCAGGCCCAGCACCCCCATAGGAGACATCGATGGCGGGGGGGGGGGGAGGTGACACGTCGAGCGCCTCAAGGCCCAGTGCGCGGGAAAGGCGCGAGGGCGGCGCTCGCGCCAGATCCGCCACCGGGGGGCAGGGCACGCGCACGAGCAGGGGCAAGCCCCTGGGCTTCGGCACCTGAGGCTTCACCATCCTCCTCTGCGGCTCGACCACTGCGTGCGGGAGGAGGGGGCCCGCGGGACGTACCACTCCGCGCAGGGCCGATCGTGCCGCCCAGCAGCGCCCCCTTCGGCTCGTCCGAGCCCTGCGGCCCACTGTCTACTTACCGTCATGCGGCCGGCGCGGCACCATGGAGACGGCAGGAAAGGAGGGGGCGCCACTCCCTGCCATTGGTCCCTCCACATCGGTGGGCGGGCTCAGGCCCTGGGCCGGGTCAGGTGCCTCCCCGCCTTCGCCGCCGTGATTGGAGAAGAGCGGGGTCGGTAACCAATCACATGCGGAGGGCGGCCCTTGGGGCCACACGGGAACATGGGGAGGGAGGGGATTGGAAGGCGAGAAGGTCCCTGTTTCCAGCCCCGCCCCTTTGCCACGGGGGCTCTGCGGCTTCCCTCGTTATCCGGCCCCAACCGCCGGGGTCAGTCAGACCTGTCCCTCCCCCCCCACTCAGCCCTGCCCCGTGTCAGACCCCTCCTGCCCCCCCGTCAGTCAGATCCACCCCCCATCATTCGCTCCTGCCCCTCCCCGCCACTCAGCCCTGCCCCGTGTCAGACACCTCCTGCCCCCCCGTCAGTCAGATCCACCCCCTATCATTCGCTCCTGCCCCTCCCCGCCACTCAGCCCTGCCCCGTGTCAGACACCTCCTGCCCCCCCGTCAGTCAGATCCACCCCCTATCATTCGCTCCTGCCCCTCCCCGCCACTCAGCCCTGCCCCGTGTCAGACCCCTCCTGCCCCCCGTCAGTCAGATCCACCCCCCATCATTCGCTCCTGCCCCTCCCCCCACTCAGCCCTGCCCCGTGTCAGACCCCTCCTGCCCCCCCGTCAGTCAGATCCACCCCCCATCATTCGCTCCTGCCCCTCCCCGCCACTCAGCCCTGCCCCGTGTCAGACACCTCCTGCCCCCCCGTCAGTCAGATCCACCCCCCATCATTCGCTCCTGCTCCTCCCCCCACTCAGCCCTGCCCCGTGTCAGACACCTCCTGCCCCCCGTCAGTCAGATCCACCCCCCATCATTCGCTCCTGCTCCTCCCCCCACTCAGCCCTGCCCCGTGTCAGACACCTCCTGCCCCCAGTCAGTCAGATCCACCCCCCATCATTCGCTCCTGCCCCTCCCCGCCACTCAGCCCTGCCCCGTGTCAGACCCCTCCTGCCCCCCCGTCAGTCAGATCCACCCCCCCACCATTCGCTACTGCCCCATGTCAGACCCCTCCTGCCCCCTAGTCAGTCAAATCAACCCCCTCTTCTCCAAGGCCCCACCCCTCTCACTCCAGCCCCCCTCCCTCCGTCGCTCGATCTCCCCCACCCTCACTCACTTTCACTGGGCTGGTGCAGAGGGTTGGGGTGCAGGAGGGGATGTGGGGTGAAAGCTCTGGGAGGGGGTGTTGGTGCTGGCGGGGGCTCCAAGCTGGTTCAGGAGGTTGGGGTGCAGAAGGGTTGTGGTGTGCGGCCTCTGGTCAGGCGGCACTTACCTCGGGCGGTTCCTGAGTGGTGGCCCAGTGGGGCTAAGGCAGGCTTCCTGCCTGCTCTGGCCCTGCGCTGCTCCCAGAAGTGGCCGGCCTGTCCGGCCCCTGGGAGCGGGGAGGGCAGGGGGTCTCCGCTCGCTGCCCGTGCCCCGAGTGCTGACTCCACAACTCCCGTTGGCCAGGAACTGCGGCCAATGGGAGCTGCAGGGGCAGAGCCTGCCTTAGCCCCGCTGCGCCACTGACCGGGAGCTGCCGGAGTTAAGCGGGGTCAGGGGGCTCTGCGCGCCACCTCCTCTGTGCGCTGCTCCCAGAAGCAGCCGGTACCTGTGGCAGCCTCGGGGGGCGAGGGGGGGCTCCATGCTCTGCCCTTGCCTGCAGGCACCGCCCCTGCAGCTCCCATTGGCCGCAGTTCCCAGACAATGGCAGCTGCGGAGTTGGCCCTCGAGGCGCAGGCAGCGAGCGGAGACCCCTGCCTCCACCTGATCAGGGGCCGCAGAGATGTGCTGGCCACTTCCGGGAGCAACATGGGGCCAGGGCATACAGGGAGCCTGCCTCACCCCTGCTGTGTCACCGGACTTCTAGCCGCTAAAATCTCTCAGATCGGCTTTTGTAGCCTCCGGGAGATTAAGCCCGCTTCAGGGAGACTCCTGGCAAAACCGGAAGGGTTGGCAACCCCACCCCTCAGTTCTACCCCCAGTCAGTCAGATCAACTCCTCATCATTCGCTCCTGTCCTGTCCCTCCCCCTCTCCAGTGAGTCCTGCCCCTTGTCAGACCCCTCCTGCTCCCTCAGTGAGACCCCTGTATCATTTGTTCCTCCCCCACCCCGGTCAATCCTGCCCCATAGTCAGTGAGATCCACCCCTCATTCACTCCTGCCCCTGCCCTGCCTCATCCCCCAGTCAGTTCTGTCCTGCCCCATAGTCATTGAAATCTAACCCCACCAATCATTCTTGCCCTCCCCTAATTAGTGAGTCCTGCCCCTCCCTCAGTCAGATCTACCCCAACTTCACTCATGCCCCTCCCCTCCCCCACTCAGTCCTGTCTCCAAGTCAGATGGACCTGCCCTTCCTCTCCCCCCAATAGCTCAGCCTTCCTTGTAGGGTTGCCAATTTTGGTTGGATGTATTCCTGGAAATTTCACCACATGCCATAATCTTTAATTAAAGATTAATCTTTAAATCCTGGAGACTCCAGACCAGGGGTGGGCAAACTTTTTGGCCTGAGAGCCATGTTGGGGAACAGAAATTGTATCGCAGGCCATGAATGCTCTCAAAATTGGGGTGGGGGGGTGGGAGCGGTGAGGGCTCTGGTTGGGGGTGCGGGCTATGGGGTGGGGCTGTGTATGAGGAGTTTCAGGTGCAGGAGGATGGTCTGGGCTGGGACCGAGGGGTTCGGAGAGCAGGAGGGGGATCAGGGCTGGGCAGAGGTGCGGGAAGGAGTGCAGTTCCAGCTGGGGGTGCGGACTGTGGGGTGGGGGTGGGGATGAGAGGTTTGGAGTGCAGGAGGGTGGTCTGTGCTGGGATCGAGGGCTTTGGAGAGTGGGAGGGGGCTCAGGGCTGGGATGTGGAGAGAGGCTCAGGGATGCAGCCTCTGAGCGGTGCTTACCTCAAGCGGCTCCTGGAAGCAGTGGCATGTCCCTTCTCCGGCTCCTACGTGTGGAGCGGCCCCTGACCCTCAGAGCAGGGCCGTGCGGCTGCTTCCACGAGCTGCGTGGTGTGACCCCTGACCCGGTGCCCTGGAGCGGGGCCATGCCGTGGCTTCCGGGAGCCGTGTGGTGCGGTCCCCAACCTGGCTCCCCGGCTGGAGTGCCGGAACAGGGCAAACCCCAGACCCCGCTCTCCAGTGGGAGCTCGCAGGCCAGCTTAAAAGAGCCTCCGGCCCGCGGGCCATAATTTGCCCACACCTGCTCCAGACCAATCTTGGAGGGTTGGCAACCTTACTTCCTTGGCAGCTTAGGATCCCTGACATCATGAGCATGTGGCTGGAGCTTTTTTAAACATAGGTGTGGAGTCAAGTCCTGACTACCAGGGGAGTGGGATTGCCCGGGGGGAGGGGCGGAGAGGGGAGACTGCAAGGGAACTTTTAAATCTCAGCAAAATTCTTCACCATGGGGCAGAGAGGCTTTAAAAGCTGCCTTAAGCCAGTCTGCTCCATCCAGCCCAAAATAGACTCTACAGCTGCTGATCCATAGAGGCTTCGCAAACTTTGTGTGCTTTGCAGTCTCAGAAGCCTCTGCCTGTTCCAAAAGGGGATGGACCCCTTAAGAGCAGCATCATGTTTGCAGTTATGACCCTGATCCCACAATTGGATCTACCAGTGTGGACACTTGTGCTGGGTGGAGCCTCATTGGGGCATCAGGGCCTCTGCAATACGTGGATGTTCAAGCATGTCCCCTTCCCCAAAGTGGAATCACAGACTCCACTCACTTGGCTAGAATGCTATGGGAATGTGCCTCAATGATACATATTTATGTGTGAAGCACACTGTTATTTATCTACACAAGATGCCATCTTAGGTAATTCTGTATGTAATTGTTCCTATATATTATGGCCAAATTCTGAGTATGCACTTGCAACTTCCTCAGTGGAGTGCGTACATCTGAGGGCAGAATTTGTCCCAAGCTGTTAAAATATATCTCTAATTAAATAATTACTGAGGCTGACCCAAATTCTCTAGAATCCTAAATTTGGCTATAAGAACAAGTAAGTTTTTAAAAGACAATGTAACCCACATTTCTTTTCATGCATATTTTGTTTTATTTCTTGGACATAATAAAAACAACAAGACCTAATCCAACTACAGTTTAAAATCTTATTCATTTTTCATGATTGTCTGTTAGATTTATACACATTTTCAGCTGCAAGTGATTTCCAGAGTTGGTCTTTACAACTGAAACAGCTTGTTTTCTCAAAAAGAAAAGGAGTACTTGTGGCACCTTAGAGACTAACCAATTTATTTGAGCATGCGCTTTCGTGAGCTACAGCTCACTTCATCAGATGCATACTGTGGAAACTGCAGAAGACATTATATACACAGAGACCATGAAACAATACCTCCTCCCACCCCACTCTCCTGCTGGTAATAGCTTATCTAAAGTGATCATCAAGTTGGGCCATTTCCAGCACAAATCCAGGTTTTCTCACCCTCCGCCCCCCCCCCCCCAAACTCACTCTCCTGCTGGTAATAGCCCATCCAAAGTGACCACTCTCTTCACAATGTGTATGATAATCAAGGTGGGCCATTTCCTGCACAAATCCAGGTTCTCTCACCCCCTCATCCCCCTCCAAAAACCACACACACAAACTCACTCTCCTGCTGGTAATAGCCTATCCAAAGTGACCACTCTCCTTACAACGTGCATGAAAATCAAGGTGGGCCATTTCCAGCACAAATACAAGTTTTCTCACCCTCCGCCCCCCTTTTTCCAAAAAACACACACACACAAACTCACTATCCTGCTGGTAATAGCTTATCCAAAGTGACCACTCTCCCTACAATGTGCATGATAATCAAGGTGGGCCATTTCCAGCACAAATCCAGGTTTTCTCACCCCCCCACCCCCATACACACACAAACTCACTCTCCTGCTGGTAATAGCTCATCCAAAGTGACCACTCTCCCTACAATGTGCATGATAATCAAGGTGGGCCATTTCCAGCACAAATCAAGGTTTTCTCACCAACCCCCCCCCCCCACACACAAACTCACTCTCCTGCTGGCAATAGCTCATCCAAACTGACCACTCTCCCCACAATGGGCCATTTCCAGCATAAATCCAAGTTAAACTTTATGCTGGAAATGGCCCACCTTAATTGTCATGCACATTGTGGGGAGAGTGGTCAGTTTGGATGAGCTATTACTCTGAAACTTGTTTTCTCAGTGTCTTCTTATATGTTCTCTGAACCCAGTCTTTAAGATGTCTCATCACAAGCCTTTCTTACTGCAGAAGTTTTCTTTGTTAGGTCTGCTTTGGTCTCTGTCTCTTTTCTGTTCTGTTCATTCAAATTCTATTCTCTTCATTTAAGTAATTAAGTAGAAGTTCTTTAAAGCAGTTGTTAATTTACCGAAGTCTATTACAACATTATGGAAGAGGAATAGTTAGATCTTAGTTTAAACTGTTTTTTCATTACTGTCACTTGCAATATGGAATTAGATGAAGACCTTTTTATAGCATATTTGGAGGAGAAGGAAGGGCCTGATCAGTTCTCATTAAGTCAATGGCAAAACTCTCACTGAAGTCAGTAAGGGAGCAGGATCTATCACGCCCTACAAAATCTGTGTCTTTTTCAGCTTTCAGCAATGCCAGTTCTCTCCCGTAGATGGCAGGGATCCTTCTTTGTTGCAGTGTTCAATGAATTTAAAAAGAATGCTGACAATAGAATTTTGGTTTAAATAAGCCCAAAATGTCTTCTAACAGAATCATAATAAATATGTCATTTATAGAAAGAAGGCAAAAATAGTTTAAATTAAATCTATGGAGGCAGGTCTCTTATGTTATCCAGTGCTTCAGTGTAACAACAGCAGAAACAAGATGGAAATAATAATTTCCTAATTATTACTTTGTAGTTGAGAAAAAAAATTATGTCCATGTATAGCAGATCAGAATCTACTTTCACATTTAATATTTTTCTCTTTTACTTGAATTGGACTTTTACTATTCAAATGCTGTTTGTGAATCAAGGAACAGGTTAGCCCATATCTAAGCTTGTCAAGAATACAAGCTTTAAATTGTGAAGCAGTTTATTGTAATGAGAGAAAAAAGAAAATGATTAGTAACAAATAGAAGTCCCAGATCCTCAGACTGTTCTGAATGGGCAGATCCTTCCACCTGTAAAGAACCCCACTGAAGTCAATGAGGCTCCCACACACGGATCTACACATTCTTTAAGGCCCCAATTCAACAAATACATGAAGCACCTAACTAACTTTAAGCACATGAGGAGTCCCAGTGACTATAGCATCTGCTCAAGTACTTTCTATGTCAATGCATAAATACAGCAGATTCTTTTGAATACTGTATATTGTCTCTTGTCTAAGCTTTCAATTATGCTTCATGGAGTCACATTGCTAAACATTCAAAAGTTTTAAAAGATGTCATGACGTTCTATTTTTGAAGAAAGTTTGTCTTCTTTTCAGTTACACACACTTTTTTCCCCAAGTGACTTTAATATTTATAGGAGGTACCAGACTGACAGTCCTGAAACTGAAATCCTCCATGCACGGTCAGCAGCATTCCTAGCTTCTCCACCCATCAGTATGTCTCAGCTCTTAGGGTGAGAAGGCGAGTCAGTCACTGGTCTCTCTGATGAGACTGCCAACAAGCGTGCAAATTGTGGGAATGGGATTTTGCTGTAGAACCACCTAATTTCACACAAGCAATGCTGAACCTATATTAGAATCAGAGGATGTATCTGAGTTGGTATTGCTTTACTACAATTTGATAATTATCATTTAAATTTAATGGATCTGATGAAAATATGACAGTTGTCAACTATGTGTCAAAGTGTGTTCATTTCTTGGGTACACTGAACCTCAACAAACAGATTTACTTTTGTTTTAGGTAAATTCTTACTTGTGTAAATAAAAAAAAATTGATTAAAATAATAGATTAATTAAAAAAAATTGGGTACTTGTAAGTTAGGCACTTACATCTATGGTAGCTCCAAGTAAGGCTCTTACATCAGTATTTACTGCCCAGCCCAGCAGACACTACTGAGTGTATATGAGCACTACTGAGCAGATATGACAGTATCATTGGAGTTTGTAGGAGCCCTTAGGCACTGTGATCCAGTCCCCACTGAAGTTGGTGGGTGCTTATATGGAATAAGGTGCTTACCTTTAGGCACCAAAGTGTGAGAATTTTGGCCATAGGTTCTCTCTCCACTCACAGTTCTGTCTTAATGTAAAAAGAAAAGGAGTACTTGTGGCACCTTAGAGACTAACCAATTTATTTGAGCATGAGCTTTCGTGAGCTACAGCTCACTTCATCGGATGTAGCTCACGAAAGCTCATGCTCAAATAATTGGTTAGTCTCTAAGGTGCCACAAGTCCTCCTTTTCTTTTTGCAAATACAGACTAACACGGCTGTTACTCTGAAACCTGTCTTAATGTAAAAACTTAGGTTGAAAAGTGGACCATTAGAAGAGAAATTGGTTAAATTAAACACTAGATGGCACTTAAACACAACTAACAAGGGCACAGCAGTTTAAAATAATCAATCGTAACACAAAAATAGTAAAATATTCTGTTGTAACATGCAGTTAATTATAGTCTCAAAATGATGTCTTGGATTGATATTACTAAACAAACATGTATAAAATGTAATTACAAACAAATGAAATAAATAGTGTAGGCCCATAATTGCAAGATATGTTTTTTACTTGTAATAATGGTGCATGCCTGCGTGCAGTTTATATAGCTAGTATTTTATTTTGTCAGTTTTATTAACATTTAGTGCAGTATAGTGCAGTTTTATGTGCTTTTATTTACCAGTACCAATTTATATCATGTCAGTTTTTGAAAATATTTTTTTTAATGTATTTGGATTTTCAAATAAGAGTTTGGCAAGGGAAGAACCACTATAAAATGAAAACCCAGTTTAAAATCTGATTTAAATATTAATAAATATCTTGGGTACCTCTTTCACTGGGAACTTTTCTTTTTCCTTCCTCCTTTGCCCCTTTGGGATTGTTCACTTCTGTTGCTATAGTAGTTTTTAATATCTTGTTGGCTGCCAGAAATCTATCTGTCCATATGCATTTCTAAAGCGCTGTCACTTTTAAAATGTATCCAGGCTGTGGGACAAAAGGAGCCATGGAATCCTATCATACCAGCTTGTGGCCATCATCTTGGATTCTGTCAGTTCTCCCGATCATCTGTTGGAGTGGATGAAGGTATGTAGCAATTCAGCAACGTGGACAAGGACTGGCCCAAGGTTAGATGGATTATGTTGCGGTTTCTGACCAATAATAAGCAGGAGGCTGCTGTACTTTACAACAAGGGCTGTGGATGCAAGGAATGCCTATGCAAGCATGCTTCAAGTGCAGGAGCAGAGTAATGAGGAAACAAATCCAGGAGGTGCAAGAACTGAATCCTTGCACCTGCACTTGCCCCTTGCTTTCCATCACACAAGGAGCCATAACCTGGCACTTAATCTCAATGTTGGGAGGGTTCACATCACATTACATTCAAGGTTAAGAATACTTGGCATTTTGTTTCAAGTAGAGATGTATCATTATATTAAGAAAAGAGAAATTCAGGCAGAACGTTAGGAAGATCTTTGACAGTGAAATTTTTTATGCTGCGTAATAGTCTCCCAAGAGTGGCTGGGAAATATAAACTAGGCTGGACAAAGCGCAAGACAACCTATTGTCAGGCCAATTCTGTATTGTCAAGGGGGTGTAATATGTGGCCTAGCAATACTTTCTATCTTTTATTTCTATGAAGTAGCTAGCTCTATTTGGGGACTCAATGCAACCCCTGAGTAATAACAGTAGGCCCATTCAGTCTTTAAAAGAAGACTAAAAATCTGCAGGCCTCGGTTGAATTTAACAAACGTACAGGTAGTAAAATGTTTTACAAGTAATTATAAAAAGTATTTACAGTAATTAGCTTGGATTTAATCACTTCTCAGCAGGTTAGGATTGTAAATTACAGATTTATTTCAAACTCCTGTTGCCTGTTTCCCCTAACCTGATCATAGGAAACATAATACATACAAAATACTTGGAAATTCTCCATTCTCTATTCATATTTTGAAGCATGCGGGATGGCGGTGATACTTAGCATGCATCTTGCAAATAATGTTCAGTTTAGCACTGTGGGCTAAATATGCTTACATTATGCCTGTGAGTAGTTAGTTTCATTGCATCCTGCAAGAGTAGCCACATGAATAAGACAAGCAGAAGTGACCCTTTGATTAAAATTGCCCACAAACTTCCTTGATGCTTTGGTCTGTTTTTTGTATGAGAATCCTAATATGCTCACATACACTTTGAATAACTACATTAAGACCCAGATTTTAATATGCATGATGGGTAAGGTACTACTCCATTCATAGAATAGGATTATACCCAACATGAGTAAGAGTATCACAGTCTGGCCCAAGAGTAACATTTAACCATTATGGAATTATGACACACAAAAACAGAAAGTACTTGGTATTTTTAAAATATGCAAATATGTGGCTATTCTGCTGTCCAATGTTAATAGCTTGAGTTTTACTGTAAGTGGGTCTAGAAAAAATAACATTTTCACAATTCTGGTGTGATCTAGTTCTAAGCAGAATTCTCAGCTACTTCAGCTTCCATCTCTAGTTCTTATCTGTACAATCCTGACCAGGAATGCTCTCTATTTCAGATGTCAATTTAGTTTTTGAATGTTTTTATTAGGAATTTCTTCAATCATTGAGAGAAATTACAGAGGCAACAGAGTTTCTCTTATTGCATAACACATTGACAACAAAAGTAACTGAACTTGCAAAAAAAGTCAGCCTCCAATAAACCTTTTCACGAGGTTGTTCTCATGAGAGTTCAGTTTTTCATTTTAACCAAAAAATGCCTCGTTTTAAAGGCAGGTCGATCAATCTTCCTAGAAAAGTTTAATAAATGACTTTTCCCCTTACCAAACTTAGTCTTTTGTTGAATTATTTGAGTTCCCATTAAAGCTTCACAAAAATGTGCCTTCTATTATATTTTCTCTAATAGATTGCTCAGACTTATACCTATAATAAATTTGTCAGTTTAGCTTCATTGAATTCTGGACTCCTAGATCCTGCCACAGCAGATTATAAATCTAAGCATTTCTAAGCCCTTTCAAGTATCTTTACCCCTTCTTTAAACACACTTTATGTACTCAGCAATTCAGTATAAATAACCTGTCAGAGTGATTCTTCTGAGTTACTTCTTTCTGGGATAGTCTAGTGGTTTGAGCAGGGGAACTGGAAAACCTGGGTTCTGTTCCTACCTCTGCCGCTAGCTGCATAGCCAGGGCCAAATCATTTATGCCAGCATTTTTAAAAGTTTCTTCTAATTGGAGGTGCCCAACTTGAGACACTTAAGCAATTAAATAACTTTAAGGCTCTGGACCTATCTCCCATTGATTAAGACAAAGAGCAAAAACCAAACCCACAACATCTCACTTATAGTATGTCCCAGTATTAATTTCAGGCACCTACTGCCTTTATGAATCACCCCCGGTTTTTGTCCTCTTCTCTTCCTTTTAAGTCTGCCTCTAGATTGTAAGCTCTTCAGGACAAAGACTTTACCTTTATCATTTGACTGTACATCAATATGCCCATTTATAGGACTATGTAAGTAATAGATGGCAATATAATACAGCAGAAATACACATTGTATGACAAAGAATTCTGTCGTGTTGTATTGTAGGCAGGAGCAGGGAGAAGAGAGTCAAGTGTGGCTTTAATAAGAGATAGTATTTTATTAAAGCTAGTCTGCACAACTTCCAAGTGTAGTGAATCCTACAGATAATGCTTTCAGTGCCTTATAATCTCCTCTCCTTTAGCTTTAGAAACACTTGAAAAGCCCAGTGAGCTCTAACCATACATTTTAACTGGAGGACACAGTGGACTCCCTGAACCTCTCCGCCTGCTGAGAGAATTATTTTCTTGGCTCTCTGTTAGCCTACAATATGCTTCTTTTTAGTTATTCAATGTAGGCTTGATTTTTCTTCCTTATTCTCTTTGATTCCAACCTTGGCCTAGTTCTTCTGCTTGTTCTCCTTGACTATGGACTGGACCATTTCCTTCTTGTTGGCTTTAATCCAGGCTTCTCTCTCTCTCTCTTTTTTATTTTTTGCCTATAGTTTGGCTTTTTTTCTCTCTCTCTTTGACTTTATTTTGCTTGTCTCTCTTTTTCTGGGTTTAAAACAAATTACTAAAGAAAAAACAAAAAAAGGATTTTCTTTCAGCCTGGCTGGGCCATGCATGCACTATGTAACAGGCCTGTCTCCTCCTGGTTCTCAGCTCTGTAATTGGTTTGCAGCTATGTTATCTTGGTTGCAACTGTTCAGCAGGAGTCTCCCTGGACTGCTTTAACTTTTCTGCGCATCAAGCAGTGCTTTGTGGCAGGCTGGCCCACAGTCCTTTAGAAGAGTTGGTCAGCTGACCTCACATGTGGCAGACCCTTATGACTGATGGTGGGATTGTCCTCTGAACACAATATCTTCGAAAGACGTCTAATGTGCAATACCCTTCCATATGGGCCAAACTCTACTCTCAGTTATAGTGGTTAAATCCATAGTAGTATCGTTGCAGTGAATATTTTAATAAACTAACAGCCTTTGAAACAACTTGAAAGCTGGAGTTCAAATTTACCTGACTTTTTGTGCCTCCAGCTATGAAGAGAGATTGAGAGAAACAATCAACAACAACTCACATAACATAGAATTTTTACCGTCGGCTTTGATTTACCTGCCAAGTCAGCCTGCTTGTGGCTGACACGGATGCAATGTAGGTGCGTTTTATATATATATATATATGTTCTATTCAAACACAGGGAGTAGAATGGGCTTGGTGTTGTTGTTTTTACTGTGTGGTGAAAGTTCATTTTGGCTGCACGGAACGTATAAACTAGTGTTTGCTCTGATGGCAATATGAGCTTTATATTACAAAGTCCGACATTACATTACTTGTGGCTGGCTGTTTCTCTGAACCTCTGCTCATAGCCGAAGGCACAGAAAGGCAGGTAAATTTAAGTCGTCTTTCAAATGCTGTCAATTTAAACTATTAAAATAACAGGAAGTTGTAACAATATTCTCAGATTGCCCAGGTGGATATATAAGACCTCCTTGTATAGTAACTCTGTAAGTGATGAGAGATATGTACAGTGTTATAGAACCAAGGCCCTAACATAGCTGGATAGAGCATTAGTACCTCTCCTGATAACATCGGGGTCAAGGCATGGTGTTCTTGAGCTTTATGTTTCACTCCAGAGATGACCTAGTCCTGGTGATTTTCTTTGCAAAAATGAAGCAATCACCTCATTAAGGGAACATTATGATAAAAAAATTCTAAATGATGAGAAAACTACAATCCTTAGGAGTATTCATTTATTGTCCATTGAACAGTATTAGAGAGAGAATTGAGCAACAAATGACCAGATCCTTCACTAGTGTTAATGGGGCAGAGTTCCACAGAAGTTCATGGAACTTCTTCAATTTACATCAGCTGAGGATTTGCCCAAAAGTTTTTAGCTAAAAAATTAATTGTAGTTGAAGGAAGTGAAATGACACCCGCTTATAAAGGCTACAAAGGAATCTGGATCTAAAATGTGGGATTGTAATATAATTCAAAGTAGTTAGTAATATGCACTGAACTTCATATTCAGGAGATAGGTTGTCTCTCTATGGGTGACTAATGTCTCAGAGTAATTTATGATATCATTTAAAGTCATGTATGCCTAATTAAAATGCTATATATCCAGTCCCAACTAAAATATATAGCTCATGAATTTTATCTACTTTGAATTGAATTAGATTGTTATATTTAGGTTCTTTTGAAGGGAAAATTATCTCTGGCATAAAGGAGGCACAGACAAGTAAAGGAAAGGGCTACCAAGTTCCTGGTCATGTACAAGGAGAGATACTGTGGTTTCTGCTCATAAGTGGTGCCACAGAGAGTGGTCAAAAATTCAGCAAAGCAACCTGGTGGTAACAAGATACTACCACAAAATGTAATCCTGAATGTAATTCATCTATTTACATAATCATTACTTTTTAATAAAGTGATCAAGTTAAAAATATAATTTAAATGTAATTCTGATAACAAAAGGACATTTTTAATTTACCCTAGAAATGTCACCTGACTATTTATCATGTATTCCTGAAAAATAATCTGATTAGCTTTTGACAAGTCTCCCATTAGAGCTATGGCATGGAATTGTGAGCTATAGACTCATTTAAAGTCAGGAAGGGGAAGAAGAATACAAAGGAGTCAAGAGTCCATTATATATAAAGAATAGGGTGTATGTGTGTGTATATATTTAAATAAAAAGCAAATTAAATTAATTTGGTTTAATACAGTTGGAATTGCAAAACTCAAGTAATATCTATGCAGATAGTCATCCCTACTAGAACTAAGTTGAGCCACTAGGAACCTTCTTTATAGGCCTTTAGCGACAGTTCCCTCGGCTTCAATCAATCGGCCAACTCCACCTTTCCAGGGTGCCCCTTCACTTTCGCCCTTTTGGTGTGTCTCTGTGGATACGTCTACACTGCAGCCGGGAGCATGCTCAGGTTAGCCACATGCGTACAAACCCTCCTGGACCTCCTGGTATATACTTGGGTAAGCCACCACCCATGCTACCCCCCAGCTACACTGTGTTCTTTAGAACGCTAGCTTTAGCAGAGCTAGTGTGTCTATCTTCCGAAGCTGGGAAGCATGCTCCCAGCTGTAGTGTAGATGTACCCTGTGTGTGTTAACCATTGAAAGCAGCGTACCACACTGGGCCCTGATCCTGCAATATGCTCGGCACAGGAGGCCCTCTGCACCTGTGAAGAGCCCTACTCAGTGGGCGTCTGCACAGCTGCAGAGTTCCACCATTACAGAGGTCATTGTGGGATCAGAACCTTCCTTTCCCCTGGCCAGGAGAACCCCAACAATGAGGAACATAAATTGGAAGATAACAAGTAAATATTTGGCAGTTTCCCACTCCTCAATGGACAGCTGCAGTGCTGCATTCCTAGCATCAGGTGGTGCAGTAGAAAGGTATAAATAGCAGCACTTGCGCCAACTATTGCTGTATCTAAAGGAAATGGAAAACAAACAAAGGAGAAAATAAATACTCCCCCTGAGGTAAGAGTGCTCAGGTCTCTACTCTTTGTAATGGAAGGACAGAGGGAAATCAGCACTGCAGGGTACACTTTGGCCCGAGTTCCCTTTAGTGCTTTCCCCTTGAGGTGCGTGTCTTGCCCGCAGCAATGGAGGGGTCCATCACAAGTAGGGAATGTAACTGAAAAGTAATGTGAATCCTCAAAAGGAACCTGAGGTACCCACCTTTCTGTTCCTTGTGAAAATGCAATAATCCCTGAAGATACCATGAAGGAGCACAGAAGGCAAGGACTAACTGAGTCACCTCTTTCATTAAACAGATCAGCATGAGGGTGACTCACTATAACATTCTCACGGGTTGGGGAAATGATTCTCTGAGAAACCTTAATATTCTTTCACCATAGAAGGCACATTTTCCACTAAGGGACCATGTGTTTGCTAAGTCCAAATGAGCTCTGATAAAGCAGGAGGATTTATTTTTCTTTCTTTCTTTCTTTCTTTCTTTCTTTCTTTCCTTTCTGCCTTCTGATTTTTATTTTGCTTATGTGTGTTTGGCATAATATGAGGAAATACCCTAGTATAAGAATCATCCTTGAGCACTGGCAATTTATGATCGCATTGGCATGTTCTCCTTCGCTCCTTGAAATAATCTGTGTTTGATGATTGCTCGGTGACAAAATACATTTACTTATAGGAAAGCAATGTGATTAGTTTTTGCTAAACAACTCTGAAATGATACTCAGAAAAAAAAGTATCTAGGAGTCATGAGATTTAGATAGAAAAATATTGTAACTGGGGGAAAAAACCTGTTTACTTTGGGGGAAAATCCTAAAGGGTAATTGTATTACTGGCTGTCTGCTAGTTCAAAATGTCTGAGTGATTAGCAAACTAAACTTAATGTAAATACTAAAATTATATGTAATTATTTTCATTTTAAGGTCTGAAAATGCTTTACAAAGGTGAGTATTATCTCCATTTTTAGATGCCAAAAATGAGGTACCAAGTGGTTGGGAAAAAGACAGTTACCTTTTCCGTAACTGGTGTTCTTCAAGATGTGTTGCTCATGTCCATTCCATTGTCGGTATGTGCACTCGCCACATGCACCGGTGCCAGAAGTTGTTCCCTCAGCAATATCCGTAGGAGACCGGCTCTGGCACCATCTGGAGTGTCTATATATACAGTATAAGGAGTGTCGCTGGCTCCCCCCACCCTCAGTTCCTTCTTGCTGGAAACTCCAACAGTGGGAAAGGAGGTGGGTTGTGGAATGGACATGAGCAACACATCTTGAAGAACACCAGTTACAGGAAAGGTAACTGTCTTTTCTTCTTCGAGTACTTGCTCACATCCATTCCATATTAAGTGACTCCCAAGCAGAACCCCTGGAGGTGGATAGGAGTTCACGGACGTGTAGATTGCAACACAGCTCTGCCAAACCCAGCCTTGTCTGTGGCCTGCTGAGTGATGGCATAATGAGCGATAAATGTGTGGAGAGGACCACATTGCAGCTCTACAGATGTCCTGGATAGGGATGTGGACCAGGAAGGCCACTGAAGACGCCTGCACTCCCATTGAGTGGGCTCTGACAATCGGCCGCAGCGGAACCCCCACCAGGTCATAACAGGTCCTTATGCAAGAGGTGATCCCATTGGAAATCCTCTGCAAGGACACCGGATGACCCTTCATCCTAGCCGCTGTAGTGATGCAGAGTTGAATTGATTTTTGGAAAGGCTTGGTACATTCTAAGTAGAAAGCCAAGGCCCTCCAGACGTTCAGGGCATGAAGAAACCTCTCCTCACTGGTCTTGTGCAGTTTGGGACAGAACACCGGGAGAAAGATGTCCTGGTTCATATGGAAGGTGGAGACCATCTTTGGCAGGAAGGCTGGGTGGGGCCACAACTCACGAGGAACTTCTTCCACTGCACCCAGCTGTAGTAACCCCTTTACCTCCTGTGCAGGTGGGAATGGGGGGTAGAAAGGATCTGGAGGGTATAACCCTGTTTCACTGTGCTGAGGACCCATTGGTCCGAGGTTATAGACATCCAGGCGGGGAGGAAGAGGGAGAGGCAGTTGGAGAACACATGGAAGGATGGATCCAGGGAATAGTCTGGTAGGTCGCCCTAAGGTGCACCCTCAAAAGGACCGTTTGGTCCCCTGCTTATTATGGTTGAGCCCAACTGGGAAAAAGGTGGAGGCGGGTGGATGGGATGGCACTTGTAGCCCTTGGCTCGTTTGTGGGGCTGGTTCTGCTGAGGCTGGCTCCCCTGGCCCTGTGGCTGCTGCAGTTTGAACCGCATATGCGCTAGAGCTGTGACGTAGAGACCCAGGGTTTTTAGGTTGGTGCGGGAGTCCTTGAGGCCAGGTAAATGGCTCTCTGTTTGCTCTGCAAATAGGGCCTAGCCATCGAAGGGCAGGTCCTACAATGACTGCTGGGCCTCAGTGGACAACCCAGGTAGGAGCAGCCAAGAGACTCGTTCCATGGAAATAGCGGAAGCCATGGTGCGGGCAGCATCTGATGCTGCCTGGAGGCCCACCCTGGCCGCGGTCATGCCCTCATCGAGGATCTCTCGGAACTCCTTCTTGGAAGCCTCAGAGAGCGACCCTTCAAACTTGGCCATGGCTTGCCACATATTGAAGTCATATTGGCCAAGGAGGGCTTGGTGGTTGGCCACTCTCAGTGGAAGGCTGGAAGACGAATAAATCTTATGTTCAAAGAGATCCAACCTCCTTGAGTCTTTAGTTTTGGGGGTGGCCCCGGGTTGTCCCTGCCTCTCCTTGTGGTTAACTGCCTCAACCACAAGGGAATTGGGGGCGGGGTGGCAGTATCGGTACTCATGCCCTTTGGTTGGCACGAAGTACTTACATTCGGCCCTTTTAGAGGTAGGGGGCAGGGAAGAGGGGGTCTGCCAAGGGCATTAGTGATCTTAGAAACCCATTCATGAAGGGGTAGTGCCACCCTGGTGGGAGTTGAGGAGCAGAGGACATCAAACAGAGAGTCTGAGGGCTCTTCCAATTCCTCTGCCTGAAGCCCCAGGTTAGAAGCGACCCTCTTCAAAAGTTCCTGGTGCTCCTTGGCATCATCCTGAGGAACTGGGTGAGGGGGACTCATGATAGCCTCTTCTGGCAATGACAAGGACAATGGCGGTGCCTCCACATCCATGGGTGGGTCCAGCAGCTTGCTCCCCTGGGTCTTCCTGGACCTGTTGGGTCTTACCCCCTGAAGTCTCCAGCATTGAAGGGGGATGGGATACTGAGGCCGCTGGCCTCTCTGAGGCTCCCGACACCGATTGGGCAGCCTCGGAAGGCTGGGTGAACCCCAAGAGTTCCATGGGACCGGCCATTCCACTCGGGGCAATGGGACAGGTTTCGGTGCTGATAATGTAGTTGGCCCCATTGGTGTTGGGGCTTGTCCCCCAGTCAGGGAACCTAGTTTTGCTCAGAATAGGTATTAGTCTTATAAGAATGCATTTAGCATTTAGATTTTGTGAAATAACTATGTTGGTACATGCATTAATCTCACTTGTAATGTCTGAATTCCATGCTATAACGAAATATGTAAGTTTTGCTTTATAACTTTGAAAATGTTTGCTCTGAACTTGTGAACCCAGGCGTGGGAATTGTCCCTCCCCTGCTTATCCAGAAGGAGTATCAAAATCAGATGGGCCGTAAGGAATATCGCAATACAAAGGCTTGGTTAATGGCCCTATCACACCTTGGAAATGCTGTGTGCAACAAAGCTCATCCTGTGGACTTGGAAGCTGAATGAAGGAAATGAAACAAAGTCACAGGAAAATTTTCCATCTCTCATCACTGTTTGAACTCTGGCAGGGCCAGAGACTTTAATCTGAAGCCAGAGATCCCCAGGGGTTACCCCTGAGTCTGCCCTGAAAGACACTTTGAATTGACAAAAAGAAAAGGAGGACTTGTGGCACCTTAGAGACTAACCAATTTATTTGAGCATGAGCTTTCGTGAGCTACAGCTCACTTCATCGGATGTAGCTCACGAAAGCTCATGCTCAAATAATTGGTTAGTCTCTAAGGTGCCACAAGTCCTCCTTTTCTTTTTGCGAATACAGACTAACACGGCTGTTACTCTGAAACCTTTGAATTGACAGATCACTACAATTCTGTCACTCTTGGGATTTAGATGGTAACTCATTTGTGTCATTTTTTGACACCTTAAATGACTGCTTCTTGAACCCACAAGAGGAGAGGCAATTCTTGATTTAGTCTTAAGTGGAGCACAATATGATGATGGCCCCCATAAGCTTTATGGAAATATGCTTATGAATGTATATATGACATAACTAGAATATGTTTTATGCTACATATACCATGTAACATATCTCTGTAAAGGTTATGATCTACTGAATCTATTAATCCTATTTGTATGCATGTGTCATTGTTGTATTCGGAGTTATGAATATCGGCTGTAGACTTGTCTGATTTTCAATAACCTTAGTAAGGCATTTGGTCAGCTTCTTTAGATAGGAATTTGCAAAGTTAAGTGCCCAATCAAGAAGCATTTAACAAACAATGGATGTTAGAAGGCTCCAGTCCACATAAGAAGTCTTCCTGGAGACATTCAAGATACCATGTGGGCAATGGCTGCTGCCTGTAAAAACTGTGAGCCATGCATGAACATGTGACTTGCCCAGGTGACTCCAGAATTCCATCTTGGAACTGAATTTTGCATAGGCGAGAGGAGGGGGTCTCCACCCACAAGATAAAGTCTATTTAAACCGCTGGGAGACCCCTCCATTTTGTCTTCAGCTGGCTCAAGAGATAGCCTCTCCACCCCCCAGGATACCTGAAAGAAACTAGAACAAAGGACAGTAACAGGGGGTGTGAGTGATTGCTGGATCCAGACTAGACGGAGACTAGTCTGTAAAAGGAAGCTTACTGGGTGAGGTTTTTATCTGTATTCAGTTTTATTACTGTACTAGACTTAGACTTGCGTGTTTTATTTTATTTTGCTTGGTAATTCACTTTGTTCTGTCTGCTATTGCTTGGAACCCTTAAATCCTACTTTCTGTATTGAATAAAATCACTTTTTACTTATTAATTAATCCAGAGTATGTATTAATACCTGGGGAGGCAAATACTTCCTAAGTTGCTTTCAGTTAGTCTGCAGCTTTGGGGCATGTGGTTCAGACCCTGGGTCTGTATTGGGCCAGACTGGCGTGTCTGGCTCAACAAGACAGGGTGCTGGAGTCCCAAGATGGCAGGGAAAGCAGGGGCAAAAGTAGTCTTGGCACATCAGTTGGCAGCCCCCATGGGGTTTCTGTGATCCAACCTGTCACACACAGGATCTGGTCCAAGAGGTGACTATAGCTGAACCGCTTGGTAATAGTGACCATAATATAATTAAATTTAACATCTCTGTGGTGGGGAAAACACCACAGCAGCCCAACACTGTAACATGTAATTTCAGAAAGGGGAACAACACAAAAATGAGGAGGTTAGATAAACGGAAATTAAAAGGTACAATGCCAAATGTGAAATCTCTGCAAGCTGCGTGGAAACTTTTTAAAGACACTATAATAGAGGCTTAAATGTACACCCCAAATTAAAAAACATAGTAAGAGAACCAAAAAAAGTGCCACCATGGCTAAACAGCGAAGTAAAAGAAGCAGTGAGAGGCAAAAAGACATCCTTTAAAAAGTGGAAGTTAAATCCTAGTGAGGAAAATAGAAAGGAACATAAACTCTGGCAAACGAAGTGTAAAAATATAATTAGGAAGGCCAAAAAAGAATTTGAGGAACAGTTAGCCAAAGACTCAAAAAGTAATAGCAAATCTTTTTTTAAAGCATATCAGAAGCAGGAAGCCTGCTAAACAACCAGTGGGACCACTGGATGATTGAGATGCTAAAGGAGAACTCAAGGACGATAAGGCCATTGCAGAGAAACTAAATTAATTCTTTACATCGGTCTTCACGGCTGAGGATGTGAGGGAGATTCCCAAACCTGAGCCATTCTTTTTAGGTGACAAATCTGAGGAACTGTCCCAGACTGAGGTGTCACTAGAGGAGGTTTTGGAACAAATTGATAAACTAAACAGTAATAAGTCACCAGGACCAGATGGTATTCACTCAAGTGTTCTGAAGGAACTCAGTTGTGAAATTGCAGGACTACTAACTGTGGTATGTTTCAGCGTAACAGCCGTGTTAGTCTGTATTCACAAAAAGAAAAGGAGTACTTGTGGCACCTTAGAGACTAACCAATTTATTTGAGCATAAGCTTTCGTGAGCTACAGCTCACTTCATCGGATGCATACTGTGGAACCACAGTATGCATCCGATGAAGTGAGCTGTAGCTCACGAAAGCTTATGCTCAAATAAATTGGTTAGTCTCTAAGGTGCCACAAGTACTCCTTTTCTAACTGTGGTATGTAACCTATCATTTAAATCAGCTTCTGTATCAAATGACTGGAGGAGAGCTAATGTGACGCCAATTTTTAAAAAGGTCTCCAGAGGTGATCCCGGCAGTTACAGGCCAGTAAGCCTGACTTCAGTACTGGGCAAACTGGTTGAAATTATACTAAACAACAAAACTGTCAGACACATAGATGAACATAATTTGTTGGGGAATAGTCAACATGGTTTTTGCTGACAACTTTCTCATGCCCAAGTCTTCACTGAGGATGCTGTGCACTGACCCAGTGCTGATGCCCACAGTCTCAGCTATGTGCCTGACAGTTGATCTTCTGTCCCTCTTGTGGACTGCATCAACTCCCTTTGGAGGGGTAGCCTCTCTGGCACATTCCTGATCTTGGCTCGTCCTCAGGGCTGCTTATCCCTCACCTAAATTCAGCAGCCCCGTTTTTTACTGTGGCATATGAAGGGGCATCGTCAGTTTTGCCACCGTGTCCTAATGGATTTCCTTTGGGGTCTAGCCTTTCTTATGGACGCAGCTGATCACCACTCAGATTTCATTCTTTTTCATTTCTCAAATCTTTGGTGACTGATTCACTTCCACATGTCCTTGTACAAGTTCTGCACACATGAAAAATGTTGGCTTCTAACAAAGAAACACATCAAAACAGCCGTACTTTGACCTGTAAAATCTGTTGGGCCCTAGCATGTCATTAAATAGGGCAGGCTAGAGACTTTCTGAATGAGCCTTGTAGGTGCTACAGATGGTTACGAGCACATCACTAGATGACATTATGGCACAGTAATAAGTAACCTGTTGAATTCTGTATCCATCTATAGCTATTGATTAGCTATTTATTAAAACATCTATTAATCATTTATTAACTCTTTATTTATTTATTTGTAAATGGAATTTTAATATAAAGTGTGACTATAATGGGTGTATAATATAAACTCACTGCCTTGTTA
The DNA here is from genome assembly GCF_965152275.1 of Natator depressus. Taxonomy (NCBI): domain Eukaryota; kingdom Metazoa; phylum Chordata; order Testudines; family Cheloniidae; genus Natator; species Natator depressus. The sequence goes on along the minus strand of NC_134240.1, from coordinate 4,509,214 downwards.
ATACTGTACTTTAGTTAATACTGTACTGTCTTCCGTCTCTAGCTTATGTTTGTCTGAGTCTGAGGAGGTGGATGACAAATACATGGAATATAGAGTTCAAATGGGAGTAGAAATTAAGCTCTGGTTTAGTTTCTGCTCTAAAAATACATTTTTGTTTCTAAATAGACATCTCCATTTTTCATGCTGGACAAGGACTATAGCGGGACCACAAAGGTGGGTTGCTGCTGCAGTGCACAATGTCAACACAAAAACCTGTTTGCTGAGGTAAGTTAGGTTAGCTATAAATATAAACTATTTTCTGTGACATACAGTAAGTGTGAATCTTTGGCAATGATTCACATCCACTGCAACAACCCCTCCATATGAATCAAAAACAAATCACAAAACTGTTTATAGCCATTTCAGCAGGGTGTCTTAATGGTGCAATATTCTTCTATATGTGGTCGGTGCTTCAAGCCCACCTTGGAATGTGGTCTTCATTGCTCAGATACCATGATGATTTGCGCAACTATTTTAAAGCCAAATAAAGTAGTTCTTTTGAATGACTAACTTCAGACACCTTGAAAGGGGCCTGATTGATGTTCAGAAATGCTAAAAAACTGCCCTCTGAAATTCATGACCTGAGTTCTCTCAAGTTGGGCACCCAAAATAATTAATCATTCTTGAAAATGTAGGCCTACATCCATCATAGTTATTTTTTATAATGCTTCATTTTAAAACTTATTTGTAGCCTACTTTTGTGTGTGATAAAAATAAATACAGAATTCTGCAATTAAGAGCCTTGTTAAAAAAACAAGCTGAAATAAATATCTATGTATTGGGAATTGTGTGGCTATTAAGTTCAGAAAGTACACGGAAGTGCAATTGGTAAGTGATAAGGGTGAGCTTATGTAAGAGGTTCTGGGTTTCGTCACATAATTTCCAAACCCAGAATCATAGAATTGTCTTTGGCTTTAGAATTTGCCATATCAAATCCCATGACCTTAGATAGACTTAGGAGAATATGAACAAGACAGTTTTGAGGAAGCTAATATTCTTTTCAGAATTGTTTTCGTAGCCCTTACAAGTTTTCTAGGGTTAACAGAATACCTGTTTGCCACTGATCATGTCCTCTTACAGAAGTACCCATCTTTTACCATCTGAGTCAGCCCATCTATAGACAAGAAAGTTTTTACTCAGGAAACTAGTTTATCCCCTGATATTACTGACAATAGATAGAATGAAAAGCCTATTGAGTTTTCAAAGTGCATTCATTAAATTGGAGCTAATATCCAAGATTAAGGTTATGACTGCTGAGAATGTAACCTATTGGAATAAAATTAGTTTAAAAGGCAGGGGAAAAAATAGTCACCACCTAGCACCCTTTCATCGTGGAGATTGGCTATTAGTAGCTTTATTGTAGAAACTATTCTAAAGAATATAGATTTTTTTTATAATGGGCATCAAATTACTTGGCTGGCTGTGTTAAAAGCAAGATCTCCACTTCAGAAACTCTATTTTGGGATTGCCAACCCATGAGAATGAAATGCGACTGAGCACAGGCAATGTAAAATGTTAACATTGCATTAAGAGACTGTAGGCTATTGTGCCCCTTTAATGCACAAGTGTCTTTTAAAGCAAGGAATCAAACAGGAATATTCATTATATGGAAAGTTAATGCATCACCCTTACCACGGAGGATGGTTGAGAGGAGGTTTAGGAAACTCAATGAAGATTGTAGCCTCTGTAATGCAGGCAAGCTGTGGAATAACAGTGCTGACGACATTTAATCCAGTGTCTAAAGATTAATATAACCTTTCTAGAGAGTGCTTGTTGGACCTGCTAAATAGGAAATAGTGCAACCAAACTTTACACTACACCTTGGCAAGGTAGCACCACATAGTCTGAAATGCAAGTACAGTGGCAGCCCCACTATGCAGATGAAATACAGCCTAGGGTTCCACAGAGAATCGATTAGGCTGACTGGGGCACTGATCCTCAAAGGAAGAGAAGGGATCAGGAAGTGCCTCAGATAGAAAGTAGTGGGGGATTGTACTGGAGGCTGAAATTCACCCCTGTGCGGTGGGCCGGTACAAAGTCTATGCATCACTAAGGTCCCACTTAAGCCCATAGGACCTAAAGGCAGGAGCAGAGAAACTGGGGTCATATGGCACAAATAAGACAAAACTTGGCTAGTTTTCCTTACTTGAAATCTCGAGTGTAATTTGCATAAATTTATGCCAGTTGTATTTAATTGGCTTGCCCGTTTGTATCCTAATATCTTTCTATTTGGCAAACCTTTTCTATGACAAAGGCTGTTTAGTTTAATTTGTCTTATTGGTTATTACATCCTTAATCTTCCTGATTTTCAACAAAACAATGTATTCTCACATCATGAGAACTAATGGTACAGTGAAGCCTTCCCTTATTCACATTAACAACTGAGAGACCCATCGTGAATAACTGAGATTTGTGAATTAGCCAGGGGATATGCACAAAGCAAAGATACCACCTTGCAAAAGGTACTCTGTTCATCTGGCAAGTTTAGTTTGAATTATTTCTATGTCCTAGAGCACTCGTAGAGCTTCTCCCAGTATATTTTGTAAAAGTCACGAAGCCGTAGTCATCTGAGACTTTCCTATAGCGATCCATTATTAAAGCTTTGATACAATGTTAGGGGGCTGTTTTCTGGGCATGCATTCTGCGTAGTGCAGATTAGCAAGGTAGAGCTTAATGCACTAAAACTCTTTTACTCGAGTATTCCGCAATGAGCCAATTTAATATATTACTATTATTCCCAGATACAATGTATAACAAAACAGGCGGCTGCAAGACAGACAGAAGTGCCATGCATGGACCAGCTGGGAAAATATTCCTTGTGCAGATATTTGTGAGCTTTTCATAATTATAGCAACCTGCATAAGAACAATTGGTTTTTTGTTACATTTGATCATTAATAATGAACACTCTAATCTTAGATTAATAATGAAATACAGTACTCTGATACGGTTATATATTTGAGGCAATATATCACCATTAGGCGATTAGTGATGTTTTCCAGCTGTATACAAAATCTATATCCTGATACTAGCTAGCCTCCATCCACTTCCTCTGAAAAAAGATTTACTTAGAGCCAATTTCACAGGCTGCAATGAATTTACAGTTCGCTAAAAGGCAGGCAAAGGCACAATGTGTGTCGAACACGTTCAAAGTAAGAGGTTATCTAGAAAATTGGATTTAAGTAATAAGGACGCTTATTTGAAGCCCTTAAATTCAGAAGGAAGATCTTTCTGTTATCTATGCTACTGAATTTTGTAAGGCCCTTTGTGAATGTTTTCCCCACTTATAGCCTTTTTTGCAGTCTGAAGAGCTCGTATTAAGTAAGCACGAGGTTACTGTCTCCACGTGTTACAACGTCGGATCATCGTTTCTATAGCCAGTAGCAGAATGTGTTCCAGGTAACTATCTGAACCCTTTCCCTGCGTGGCTTCTTTTCTGTATAGAACTTGCAACAATTAAAAACTAGACAGTGGATAGTTTGGTATTTTTTAGTTGTATTTGACAATTATGCACATGACACTTTAATAGACAGTGGGTGCCATTAAAAACTGGACACTCCTCATACACAGTAAATGTCCATTTTTCTAGTGGCATGGTCGAAAATATCTCATACTTTAAAAAGAGCTATGTTTGATGGTATTTGTCTTTACACTCATACACTTTATATCAGGGTGGATTAGTGTAAAGGCAAGGCAGCTGTTTTCTATATATATTCTATCTATGTATAAGGTACCCAGTATCCACCTGGGGTGGGGGAAGGAGAGAGAGAAAACAGATAACTAAACATCTCTGTCAAATAGTTACAATCTCTTTGGAGAGACTGCACTCCAGGACACCCCAGTGATAGCCACAGCTCAGAAAATGAGCCATTTATTTAATCTGCCAGTGGACAAATATATACCACAGGACACTCTAATTCCTCTTTAGAATGAGGGTGGGAATTTGAGCACTGGTTTTAGCTTGTCATGGAAATAATGTGTTAGGATATAGATATTCAGGCCTGTCTGCAAAGGCCTGTACTTTAAGAATTTAGGTGTATTCTTATCACTTGGCTAGTTCTAGAGGTATAAAAGAAAGAATCAAAATCACTGTCTGCTAGTGTAAGGGCCTTCTCTTACTGTGACAGTCTGAGGCCCTGTGCTTAGGCTAAGGCCTTTGGCTAAGCAGCAGAGGCAGCCATAAGCTAGGAAGTGAACGGTCACATCCTCACATTCCAAACTAATCACATTGAAATAAGGTGCCATTAGGCTGTTAGGAATACAATGCTGTCCTGATAGTGCCTATCGCCTCCAGAGAAAGGGAAGTGCCTAGAAAATGTAAAAGGAAACTTAGTTTGATAGCATCCTGTCTGGCAAGAACTCACTTATCAATAGGTGGGATGTGAAATCCTCACTTCTGTATTGTCTTGTCATTATAGTTCCCACTTTGCTATTGTTTGTCTCTATAATCTCTGACTGGTTCTGTGATTGTTCCCATCTGCTGTATAATTAATTTTGCTGGGTGTAAACTAAATAAGGTGGTGGGATATAATTGATTACATAATCATGTTACAATATGTTAGGATTGGTTAGTTAAATTTCAGAAAATGATTGGTTAAGGTATAGCAAAGCAGTACTCAAGTTTTATTATATAGCCTGCAGTCAATCAGGAAGTGAGTGGGTGGGTGTGTGGGGGAAATGGGAACAGGGAATGTGGGTAAGGAAATTGGAATCATGTTTTGCTAAAGGGGGAAATGGGAACAGGGAATGGGGGTAAGGAAATTGGAATCATGTTTTGCTAAAGGGGGAGATGGGAACAGGGAATGGGGGTAAGGAAATTGGAATCATGTTTTGCTAAAGGGGGAGATGGGAACAGGGAATGTGGGTAAGGAAATTGGAATCATGTTTTGCTAAAGGGGGAAATGGGAACAGGGAATGGGAGTAAGGAAATTGGAATCATGTTTTGCTAAAGGGGGAAATGGGAACAGGGAATGGGGGTAAGGAAATTGGAATCATATTTGGCTAAGGGCAGGAATGGGAACAAGGACACAGGTGTAAGGCTCTGTGGTGTCCGAGCTGGGAAGGAGGACACTAAGGAAGGAAACTGGAATCATGCTTGCTGGAAGTTCACCCCAATAAACATCAAATTGTTTGCACCTTTGGACTTTGGGTATTGTTGCTCTCTGTTCATGCGAGAAGGACCAGGGAAGGAAGCGGGTGAAGGAATAAGCCCTGTAACATAATGGATACTTTCTTTTTTGGTGCTCAACATAAGGAAATTTGAAAGATGATATGTAGCACTTTCCACCTGTAGATCTCAAAGTGCTTTAATAATAAGGAGGCTAAAATATAATTATCCCCATTTTGCAGTTAGGGAAACAGAGGCAGAGAGAGATACAAAGTATGTTCTTTGTTTGATGGTCTCAGTGCATTCCCACTTATGGGACATAGCTCCTTTAGTGTCCCGCTATGGATCTGTGTAACAAAGCCATGTTCCACTGTGGGGTGGGGGGTACCTGAACACTTTTGTGCTAAGAAGATGTAATTGTCATCCATAGAGGGGAGTACACATCCTTGACCAGCTCAGTTCCTTCTCCACCACTGCAGCCAGCGCTAACCCTAACCCTAAATTATGTTTCATGGGGAGGTGGCTAATTCACACCCCTGAGCAATGTCAACTTAAGCTGTAGTGTAGCCATAGCCTTTCAAGGTGCTAATGCGAGGTGACATTATCCCATCTCTCTCCAAGGGGGACTAGTATGCAACTCTCAACCTAAAGGATGTTTACTTCTGGGTGGCAATAAACCCCACCCACTTCAAGCCTCGCTGGTTCTGTGTGGGGATAAATCACTTCCAATTTTGCGTCCTCCCTTTTGGTCTGTGCACTGCATGGAGGATCTTCATAAATGCCTCTTGGTAGGTGGAGCATCTCAAACTCAAGGGTATATTTGTTTATCCTTACCTAGATGACTGGTTCCTCAGAACTAGCTCCCACCAGGCTCTCTCTTCCGCAGTTCAATGCTTCCTGCAGTCCCACCAGTTATTGATGAACTGGGAGAAGGCCTCTCTACAAGCCACACAAAGGATCACCGTTATCAGGATGGCTCTAGATTACGCTCAAGCCCGGGCTTTTCTTCCTGAAGAGAGATTCCAAAGACAGGGGAATCCCTGATAATGCTCAGGGATCAACCTGTGCAGCCAACACTGTTCTTCCTAAGACTCCTAGGTCTCATAGCCTCTTCAACCGACGTTGCACGTTTCGCTTATCTGCAAAGGAGGCCCCCTACAACAGTGGGTATTCGCTCATCACACACCCGGTGTACACAGTCTGAAAAGGAAGCTTGGCCATGTCTCCCCACTGTATTCCAAGGAGTATCATTCACTCCTCCATCCCTTACTGCTACAGTCAGCTCAGACGCCTCCAACATAGGTTGGGGTGCTCATTGTCAGGACCTTTGTACACATGGTCACTGGATCACCTGGGAGTCCAGATTCCACATCAGTGTTCTGGGACTCAGGGCTGGGAGGTGGGCTCAAAAGGCCTTCCACCTGTCAATACAGTATCGCATAATTCAGGTGTTCACAGCTAATACCACAACCACGTACTACATCAGTCCTGGAGGGAGCACATTTCATAATCTAATCACGCAAGGAATGTGCATGTGACCTGATGATGTATCATCAAATTCGGCCCTTTATAGCGTAACAGCCCTGGACCTACTAGGGACATATTAATTAAGGGCTAAATTCCGCTGTGTAATGGTGTATCGAGGATGGGTGTGTAGCGGGAGAAGGGAGCGTAAGAAGATATTCCCCTCACCTATTTGCAGAAGCAGTGGGATAAGCTGGCTTCTTAATGCTTAAAGTGATGGAAAAGAAGCTTCTCAACTGTGCCAACCTGCACTCTGTGATCCCCAGTGGGGCATGGCCTTGGAGTTAATTCACCACAAGGAATCCTTCTCTAGCTGGTGGAATTGTTTCTGCAGAGGACACGCTGGGTGGCAGCTCTGTTCGCCTTTACCGTGCCAGCCAGGGCAGGCTTTGTTCTAAGGCATTAAATGATGAAAGAGAAAAATCTCAGATGCTAATCCGAGTTCAGGAAGAAAAATACCCAGAGGTTGATCCTGTGTGTTGCTGAACGTCCCATCAGATGGTAGGTGATGATCAGACCGAAGAAGCCACAAACTATTGTTTCAGGACGTTCTCTTCCGATTGGTCTTTTGCTGGGGCAGCCCAGCAAGCACTAATTGCAGGGCATGGCCCGCTCCTACAGGACAATCAGGAAGCCCATTCCCTCTAGCAGAGTAACCACCCTGGCAGCCTCTTTACAAGTGAGGCTTTCTCAGACAGACCGTTGGTCCTAGTCCTTGCAGACTGGTGGAAAGAGCGATAGCCAGGACATCTCCGCTGTCCCCTAACCTAGTGATCAAGTTGGTCATCTGAGGCATAGCTTTCCTCACTCAGCAAGGGGGCTGAAGAATCCCATGGCCTCCCAGAGACAGGGTCTGCACAGAGCCACGCAGACTTCTGCTGAGGTGTTACAGTCTTAAATGGCTACACAGTATTAAGTGTATGTACAGAATAGAGATCACGTCACCTGCAGCTGAAATGCATTAGCACAAAATAACTCTGCTCAGCTGTTTAGGAGCGGAACTGAAGAACACCATAGGGAGAGTTAGGCAAATAGAGTTGAATTACCCACACTGGAATTTGGTCAATACGCGATCCAGGAAAGATTGGTTTGTGAAGCGTCGCTTCTTAAAGCATTACAGAGTCAGAAAGACAAGACAAGCATGGACTGGCAACAGGCAGGAAACAGAACTCACGAGTGATTTTACAGCTGGTGTTGACATCCCAGCACAGCAAGCACTGCATAGTGCTCGATGAGGCTAAGTAATAGGGTTAAGACACTACGCACTTATCAAAATTATTTTTACATTGAAACTATTTTACCTTAATCTCATTTCAGAAGAATGGCACTATTATTTGTGACTGCTAGGAGGTGCTGGAATTTTTAAAGGCAAACCTCATTAGCTTCTTATGACAAGAAGTTGGGATTTCCTGATGCTGGCAATTAATTCAGGCTTAACATTACTAGTGGGAAGTGTTGGTAAATCACTGCTTGTGGGGCCAAAGTATTACTGTGTGTTTCCGATTGTCATAAGTTTCTGCAGACATTTTTCATGCAAAAACCATAACATTCTCGCACAACACTTTCCTTTCTAATACTCCCAGCATCACCCTGGTTTTTTCACATAATCTGGTAGCACAAGATGCACTGAACTATAAAGAGTACAAGGGATTCCACAACACAACTGGGTCACAACTGGGTCTGAATTTGATTAGGAGATGGATAACTAGAAGAAAAGGGTCCACTTTCTCTCTCTGCACCACACGGCCAGCCCAATTTACCTTGTATCCTGGTATACTTTGTTTGCATGATGTGTGTGCAGATCTGGCTGTGAGTCAGGTTTCCACAACAGTGCTTCTGTCACATATTCAAACTATAACTTGTCCAGATGGGTCTCTGTTTAGCTTTGTTGTCTGTCATGTGTCGTATTCCATCTGTTCAATTCGGGATGGACTTCCTAGCCATTTTCTAGCCAAAGAGACTATATAGCATGATAGTGACTGAGATTAGCATTATGGGGCAAATGCCACAGCTGTTTTTAAAATTCCAGGCTCCAAACAGCATTGCTGAGATACAAGCCTGATCCTACATTTCAGGTCCTCTGCTATTTACTGCTTTTCACCACTCTGACACGAAACGGGGGCTTTGTGCCACCATTTCTCCTCTTACCTGTGACTTACAGTCACAAGTTGCATGTAGCTCACCAACAGATGCTGCAGCATTGTGTCGCAGCTTAGGGCAGGTGTGACCAGGTGTCAGGAGACCTGGGCTTTATTCCCAACTCTGCCGCTACTTCACAACCCCTCCGTTTTTCAGTCTCCCCCTCTCTAGACCACTGAAATACAAATGTCTGAGGTGTAAAATTCAGCAGTTCAGAACCCCAGAGTCCTAAAAAGCTGTTAACTAACTGGGCTTTGAAAATGTCAGTCAGTAATTGTAGTTTATGCATGTGATTTCTCTGTATGAGAGATGTTGACATAGGAACCAGCCTGGTGCTTGCATCTGAAGCTGCCAACATAATTTTTAACCTCTGTGACAACAGAACAGCTGCAATATCTATACAGCAGGTACTAATGTACTATAATCTACAACTGTCAGTAGTGGCACTGCCGGAGATTGTCCCCAGAAGCCCAAGAGATTGCTCCATGGCCATTAAGAAGGTGGCACATGCACTGAATAGATACAAGCAGCAGAGAAGATGAAATACTGAAATGTTTGCAAAAGGTGCACAACCCCCAGCTCCACTAATGGGAACCATTGGCTACAACCGTGCGTGTGCATGTGTGATATTAAAAACATTCCACCTACTTTTTTTATTTTAAAAAGATATTTTAAAGCCGAAACAACCATTAGCCATAAGGAAAGAGAGTAGTGCTGGGCTGGAGCTTGAAGTCCTTACACTCTGAGCCTGCCAACACATACATTAATTCACTCACATGTCCAGTCTCATTGACCTCAATAGGACTAGTCACATGAGTGAAGTTACTCAGGGGTGCAGGGATTTGCTGGATCAGGGCCCTTATTCTTACTCACTGAAGTCAATGGAGATTTTATCTGAGTAGGGATTACAGGATCAGGGCCTTGAGCAGACGAACACTCCTCCTCTAATGAAATATACACCTAAACTTTGGTATTTTGTACAAATCTGGTAGAAATAACAAAGAAGTCTGTAAAATACATCAAAAACCATACTTTATTTTATGTATAGCAATACAATTTACATATTAAATAACACTATAATAGAATGATTTGATATAGTTTTAAACATAACAAAAAGAAGATTTTCAAGTTACAAAAAAACCAAAACCCAAAACAAAGAAAAAAAACCCCTAAAACCAAAAACAAAACAAAAAGCAATCAAAAAATAACTTCCCAAAACCAAACACCAATTCTCCCCCCTCCCCCCGGAATGGATCAATGAGACGAACTTCTCAAATGGCTGACTAAGTCTAATTCCTATTGCACACACACTGACAATGGAATTGAAAGAAAATCCAACTTTCACAATCACTGCCCCCAAAGAAAAAACATGTGTTGAATTCTTTTTGGAATGTGATGATCGTGTTTCACTACTTCAATACACAGAAAGTATGTCTTCACATGTCCACCACAAAAAAACTATGAAGGAGTTGAAACTAGAAAAAAATTAGCTTTATATGAAAATATAAAATTCTATGATTATATACCATAGATACAAAGTTCCCAGAAGATGCTTACCCAAGCAACAAAATATTTACAGTTTTAAGGATTTCTGCTATTTCAAAATGAAGGAAAGGAACTATGAGTAGATGTGAATGCTTAGTTCTTTAGAAACAATGGCTGCTTGCTAGTTTCAAACGTTCTAACAAAAGAAACAAACAAAAAAGTCACTACCCCAAATGTTGGAGAGTTGTGACATTTTATAAAATTGACTATCTCCTCTTTTGGAGACATGTTTATTCTTAAAACTCAAGACATTTTTCTTGAAATTAATTAATTATCTTCTGTAGAAAATGCTTCCCTTTGCAAATATTTAACAAAAATACTAAAAACAGTTTAACAGCAAAGATAAAGTCGAGGCCAAATCTCTTCATTACAGTTCCTTCTCTTCCTCTCTCCATTTTGTGTGCCTTCTCCTTAGATAAGCAAAGTCAATGTAGTTTACATTGTTAGAATGGCAACAAAGAGAGAAAGTGGGGGAAATAAAAGCAATGCAGTGGACTAACAATTATGCCTTTTTGCCTTCATATAAAAATTCACTGGCACCATTTGAACATAAACTTCAGAACACAGGAGTTGATGGCAGAAGAGAATGAATTTGAGAGCATGACTGCAAAATATTTTAGACTCCTACATTTTATTATTTTTTCTTTAAATTAAGATTTTTTTTTCTGAGAATTAGTAATAGGTATCTTTGGTAAAAACTGATATCTATATTTTAACTTTCAAATAAAATGCATCTGTTGAAAAAAACAGAAAAGGATGAACAACAAGGCAGTTGTGCTGTGTCATTAGAAAGGTTGTTTTTCTAGTGTTCCAACAGATCACTCTGAGGGAAGCAATTCAAGCAATCAGATATTTGAAAAAGGATTGAAACCTTGCTGATCCAGTAAATAAATCCAGTAACACAGAATGGATCCACAGGAGAGGAATAAAAGATCAGAATCAAACACAAAGAATAAACTTTAGCCTTTTTTTTGTTTCCAAAAGTCATATTTAGAAACAGAAATGTTAAGGACAAATGCTGCTTCAGAATGAAGGTTCTTTAGCCCTGGGTCCTGCACACACTTGTTCAATGTGTTTAACTGGACACGTGCGAGTAGTGCCACTGACTTTAACAGAACGACTCACATGTGTAAAGTTTAACGTGTTGGTAAGTGTCTGACGGATCGGGGCTTTAGACGGAGAATGCCACTGATTTTTGGATGTTGTTAACAGAGAGCAGCTTTTGCAGAAATTCTTGGTCATTACTAAGGACTCAGTTCATAAAAGCCCTGTACTTCTCTCGCCTGGTCTCCCGGCCGAATACGGTTGTAAAACATGGGGAAATAACATTTTCTAGAAAGCGTGTGTGCACACACACCCGAAAACACACACACTCGTTTGCAATCCATTATTCCCCTTTCCCTTTAGCGCAAGTGGTGAGGACCATTGTTTACAGCCAAGCAATGCTTAAATTCTTCCTAATTTGCAGACTTGCACATCCTTCGAGAATTTCCAATGTGTGAAAGGCATCACAACTATATTGTAATAACGATTGAAATGTCATCACAATGTGTGTAGGGGCAGAGTGGTGACAGCAAAAATGTGCCAGTTTGTTGCCCTGCACGCGTGGGACTTGAGACAGACAAATGCCAGCATCTCAGCATACCTCTATGAGTAAGGATCTGTTAACATATGTTCAGTCACACGCAGCCCCAGGGAAACAGGTGCAAATCTTGTTAAGTCAGTAGAATTGCAGCTGCTTGAATGAATGAATTTGGCCCATGCACTCTTATTTCTGACCTTTGCATGGAACTCCTATCCCCACCCACCCTCACGGACAACATGACATTGCCATCCTGCTGGCTATTTCACAGTTGAACATAATAGTAATACACTTCTTGATTCCCATGAGAAAAAAAAGCAAGGGAAAAGTCAAGACATCCATCACAGTTATTTCCCCATGGGTTAAGCCCTGTGTAAGTGTTTCAGGTATGGGAGAATGCTAATACAAATGCCTGGGTTTCAAAAACATTCATCAACATTCAACCCTGTTCCCATATCTCATCTGACTTTAAAAAAAAATGGCACAAATGTAAGGAACCAGCCCAAGAAGAGCCGGGCAGTGTCTCATTAAAACAGTCCACTTCCACTCTGCTACTGCCTCCCCCAAACCACACTGAAATGAAGAGTAACTTATTACTAAATGGACTGAACAAATTCAACTCTCTAAATACCTCTGTTAATTTGCAAGCCATTTGGTTCTTGCCAGGACCTGAATTATATCCCCCCCAGGAACTCAAATCTTTCAGATGTGAGCTGATCAGTCCTTCCGTGCCAAGAGCTGGAATTTCCCGGTGCAGCGGCCATTGCCAGCAATGGGTGCACTGAAGCGTCCGGCACCAGCGCAGATTGGCAAATTAACTTCGCTTGGAAGGCTCTCAGCCCCAGCCTAAGCAGTGTGGACAGCAATACTTGAAATGTGCTTGAAGGATTCCTGTTTTTGAAGAGATTGGAAAGCCAATCTGAACTCTTAGCAGATTAGACTGGCTGACCCCTGAGTGCTGAGCTGCCTAATGCTGGCTATTGGTGGGCGCTCCACAGCACTAGCACTGAAGGGTTATTCTGAGTCATCTTGACATTTTTTTATTCAAATCAATTCTTTGGTGCTGGACATGGGATTTTCTGATAGAAAACAGGAACGTATTATGCATCACTGTGTGGTATCAGCAGCTATTTTGGACCGCTAGTATCAAGAGGTTAAATAAATTCAGATAAATTCAAGGTAACGACATAGTTGTTACTGTTGAAATCTTTCAAATGCTTAGAAAACTGGATGAACCAGGGCTGTCAGCATGAAGAAATCTTTCCATCATTAAAAATAAAGGGCCAGCTGCTCTGCCTGTGTAACGCAGCATAGCTGCATTCAGATCAGTGAAGCTACACTGATTTACACCAACTGAAGTTCACTTAAATGTCCTTTCGTATGAAAATGCACAGAATCACTAGTTTATCTCTAACCCGCCAGAAACCCAAATTAATATTTCAACCAAAGAAGTGGGTTTGCCTGTCAGATGCTTACACCCGAGTGAGGGTGTATTGAAAACAGGAAGAAAACCCATGGTTTTACATGTAAGTGAAAAATATGCTGTAATATTTTGACAGCAAGTCCTGAAACATTACAGTGCCCTTTTTGTTTGGTTGGAATTTAAAAGTAATGAAAATAAATCTCTATATAAGGGATAATGCCTTTAAATCTACACCAAACATCCAAACTGTCAAATTAACACATCCAATTTTAGAGCAAACCATACCTATTTAGCAAAGCAGTTATGGATATGCTTAGCTTTAAGCAGTTGCTTAAGGGTTTTGCTAGATAGGGATGGACTTAAGAACTTTGCCCAACTGGGATCAAAATGCACAGGATTAGGGAACCAATGAGGGATTACACCTAAGTGCTCAAGATAACAACACTGTTTATATAACGTAATTTGGGGAAAATGTTTGATTTATGTGGGAGGGAGAATGGAATCAAGAGGTTTGTACTAAATAATTAGTTTGGCAAAAAATAAAAGAGGAAGAATGTACTTTTATAGGTAGTTATTTTTATTAGTTTGCTTCACCAGTAAATATGGATCAGTACTTTATGTTTTAGCACTAAAATATGAAAATTACACACCTGTAAAAATGGCATCTAACAGTTATGAAATTAAGAAACGCCTGTCTTCGCCATGTGACATACCATTAGGTGTGAGGTCCTGTTCAAGAAATAGTAAGGAAATTAATGTGTTTAAAAGATTGAATAGCTTAGTAATGTAAAATATTGCTACCTTCATGTGTCTGAAAACAGACCTATTTTAGATTGTAGCAGAGTTTTCATTGAATTCGCTATGATGAAAATAAAAAATAACACACTTTCCCATATGGCGGTTTTAAAATCTAAAACTGACATTTTTATTCTGAATAATTGGGGAAGCTTTGAAGCTCTAATGTCAAAATCTGTGACAGTGTCCCAGGTATGAGTTGTTCTATACGTTTTTTGAATGTAATTTTATGTGTTCCATGTGAAGCAATTCTTAGGCCTCAAAGTATACAAAAGCAGAATCTGAAACAATACAAAAGCAATTGTTTCAGCTCCATGAGGCTATTCTACCTTCACTGTAGCTAGTAATCACCTGCCACATTTTATCAAGAAAGGATGAATATTGCTTATCCACTGAACTGGAATACAGAAGACCTACAACAATTAAAATTAAAGCAATAAATATTAGGAGTCTGAAGGGGTGCAGTATTTCTTGTAGAAAGAATCTATCTGGTCTAGCATTCAAGATTTAAGATTCAAGGGTCACTGTAGTTAACAAAACTTCACTGCATTTAAACTAAAAAGTAACGTTTGCTGTCATGGAATGTCAGGGCTTGCTTTTGTAGTAGAGTATTATAGGCAGTAACACTGATCATATAGTGCAAACTAGAGAAAATGGCGGTGCGCTGTGTGAAAGAAACAGAGGTGCAAATGCTCAGTAGGCTACCATTAAGACATAAAATGGCAAAAAATAAATATAAAAACTTTTATCAGTGTAAAAAAGTAATTGGGTTATTGTATAACCTAGAGTCTGGCAAAAAAGGCCTCAAAAAAGTTCACTCCGTCTTCAGAAGTTCTACAAATGAAGTGCCTTTTCAAGATTCCAATTAGACAAGAGACTCCATGCTTTCTGCAGGATCCGGTTCATCACTGACCATCACAGCGCCATTTTTGTCCAGTGTCATGGGACCATTTCCATTTTCCTTAGTGCTCACCAAGCTTAGCATTGCTTTATAAAGAAACTGGTACTGTTCCTAGAATGAAAAGGACAAATGGTTTCAATCCCCATGCTGTTTAAGAGAATGCATTTCTGCTTTGCATTTTCAGTGTAGCTGGTCATGAAGAGTCATCAGAATGAACCCATTATTTTAACATGAAATGCATGGGGCCAGTAAAACCACCAATATGACTGTAATTGGTAAATGTGGTCAAGAAATTCAGTAACAGATCATGCTCAACTAATGTACTTCACAGGCATGCTGCCATGTTTTCAAATTCTTATAGAATATTTATTTACTTTCATCTTGCTGTCTTCTCTACCCAGTCAATGCTACCATATCAAGCCAGTCAACTTTAAACTATTTAAACTATAGAGTTAAAATCCTCCCATATTCAGAGGACATAACAAGCAATTGTTGTTACCACGTGAAAGCATTAAGATGTTACAGAGTAGGAAGCAGTAGGTTTGTCAGTTTTGTAGTTTTGTCAGTTTAATGCATACAAATCTGGATCCTAAAGATAGCAAAGAAGACTATCCGGTGAGCAACCAAACACAGCACATGTAATACTGCCTTATATTCAGGGTGACTCAGGGTGACCCTTACAGGAACTGATCCAGTGTTGTCTGGAGTCTTCCCACTGATTTCAAAGGCTTTGGGTCAGGCCAGAAATGCACTTGTGAAGTACATTATGTAACGTGCAAGAAACTGTATGGCTTATCAGGGTAAACTTAAGAAGGCCTCTGCTAACTTTCTAGTAATCAGGGCTTCCTTCCAGTTACACCATTTTCTTTTTTCCTCCTTCATTTCATTGTTATGTATACCTTTAACAACACTGTAAAATGTATGCGCAATGACTATGTAAAATGACAGTCAGAATGGCGGTGATTTCATGATCTTTGTGTATATTGGCTCCGAGAATATAAACAGACACTAACTACAGATGTCGGGCTAGATTCTCAGATGGCACCTTGGTGGCAGGAGTGGGTGAAGAAGACAGTTATGGCTCCTTGATTCTGGGTTTTAGTCTGGGGTTATTCTGAACTACATCAACGGGCTATGGTTAGATAGGGTGACTAGACAGCAACTGTGAAAAAATGGGACAGGTGGTGGGGGGTAATAGGAGCCTATATAAGAAAAAGTCCCAAAAAACGGGACTGTCCCTATAAAAATGGGACATCTGGTCACCCTATGGTTAGGGACCACCAGACAAAGACAGCTGAAGTGCAGTGCGTTATGTCCCAGTCTCCCCTCTGTCCCCTATGCTGGGACTGTGTCTATACCCATGGGGGACTCTGACATGTTTTCAGTGCACAGGGAGTGGAGTGACTCCCAGAATCAGGCCCATTATTTCACTAGGGCTCCCTCTCTTTGGTTCTGCTGAAGCTGTAGTAGCACTGGGTTGGGATTATTTTCTGAATGTGCTTAGTGTACTGAGAGCCTGTGTGGGAGCCTCGGAGCTGCATGAAAACACAAACAGGCCCATTAAGCAACTTCCATTGCTTGGCAGTAGAGGCAACAAGGCTTGGTAATGGACACCACGTTGTGTGCGTGTTTTAATTCAAGTTTTACTTGTCAGCACAAGCCTTATAAGGATCAGTTTTATCCTCCACTGAAAGACTTACAATGTCTGTAAATACTCCAGGCCGCATAAGATTGATCATCTTTGCCACTTGGAAAACATCGACAGCATTTTCATTCTCCAGTTGTTGGGACAGGGTGGTCAGGGCACACAGCGTTCCGGCTGACACAGCTCCATACCTGCAAACCACAACACTGTCACGGTCAGATGTACAGAGGTGAACCTGGGCGCCTTGGCAAATTGCCACAGAGCTTTGATTCCGGCGAATTATTCAAGTGCTATAGACACCGTTTTCTTTATTTTTTATAAATACTGAATGCTCTACTCTATATGGGCGAAGAAGTCATTTTTAGCCATTTTAATTGAAAAGCAGCACTAACCATACACTGGCTATTTTGAGCTAACTGTGGTTTCCAATATAAAGACCCATATCAACCAAATAATGTGAACCATTTAAAAATACCCTGCTTGGACTGCACAAAAGCAGAGTTAAATTTCACACGCTGTTTGCGTAGAAGCGTTTCCATTATGTTGGAGTGTATTTTACAGTACGTTTATGGGAACTCAAGCAAATCACAAGCCATTACAACCAAAACGAACGTAGTTCTTCCTCTCCCTCTGACAATTAGGTAAGACCGTCGAAGGCTATGTCTGCACTACGTACCTTTCAGCAACACAGCTGTGTGGCTACAGCCATGCTGCTAAAAGGTGCGCAGCGTAGCCACTGTTTGTTGACAGGAAAGAGCCTCCCCACCAACAAAAAACTCCCCCCCCCCCCCCCAAAGAGCGGCGGTAGCTTTGACAGCAAGAGAGCTCTCCCGCCGACAAAGCGCTGTTCACATCGGCACTTTTCATTGACAAAATTTTTGTCATTCGGGGGTTGGTGGGGGCGTTTCACACCCCTAAAGGACAAAAGTTTTGCCAACGAAAGTCCAGTGTAAACAAAGCCTAAGATGGATACTAAGTGCGCAAGAGTCAATGACAAACATCTCATTAACACCCTTCAATTGAGCTAGGGCTCGTTTGTAGGCAAAAGGCTGCACTTCTGGGTGTGGCTCAAATATAAAGGCGTTCAAGAAATGCTACTGATACCGATTCACTGGAGGCACCCAATCAGAATTTTAGCAATGGCTTGTGACCTGCAGGCAACGCAGAATCTGTTTGTGAGATACCAGAGTCAGGTCAAATGTCTGTGCCAGGACTGCTGGTATGGAGCAAGCTCCAGCCATGTCCATGCCCATAGCAACAAACACATGGCAAAGAAACGCAAAGACTATGTTAAAAGAATGTTAAGAACTCAAGCCAACCTTGACTCTGCTTCCCCTTCTATGTTTGTATTGTGAAACAACAGGATTACATGCTATTATTTCCACAGGATCGCTGCCTCATTGTAATATGACTAAACACAACAGTGCCTCAGTGATTTCCAAAGATAACTGCAAACAGAATTTAGTCAAAAGTGAGGCACCCCGCCTCAGGGCTTGTCTACACTACTGCGCGTGGTCAAACTAAGATAAGCAACTTCAGCTACTTGAATAGCGTAGCTGAAGTCGACGTACTTAGATCTACTTACTGCGGTGTCTTCACTGCGGTAAGTCAACAGCTGACGCTCTCCCATCGACTCCGCTTGCGCTTCTCATTCTGGTGGAGTACCAGAGTCAACGGGAGAGCGCTCAATGGCTGATTTATTGTGTCTAGTCTAGACGCGATAAATCGACCCCCGCTGGATCGATCGCTGCCTGCCGATCGGGTGGGTAGTGTAGACAAGCCCTCAATCAGCATGGGCTTTGCCTTATTCCCCTCTGAACTGCACACCAAACGAGGCATGGCTCATTGTCCTTATGGGTTAAGGACAACATAGGTGCCTAAAGGGAGACACCTAAATGCCTATTTAAGGCACTAATGGGCTGATTTTTAGAGAGGCTGATTACCTACAGCGCTCAGTGTCCTGAATGGGAGCTGTTGTGTGCTCCACATCTTGGACAATCAGACCACAAAATCCTTAATTTGGTGCGTAAATATAGGCAGCCAAAATTTGAAAATTTGGGTGTAAATTGTTAGTGTTTAACATGAGGTTTGTAGGTGGAGTTCCAGAACTTTTTAGAAACGTTTCTTCATCAAGTCGTCTACCAAGTACTTCCTAAATCCCACTTAAATTTAGTATTTGCAAATCCATACAATTGGGATTAATCTGCAGTTGTAATTATTAGTGGATTATTGGATGCGGCTGTTGCACATACTAAAGGGAGATTTTCATTTTCAGCTACATTTGCTCAGCCTCCAAATCAAAGGTGCAATACACATTATATGCTAGGCATAAAAATAAAAATCACTGACTACGACAAATAAACCAAAAAAGCAATTTACAGAAAAAAGTAACTCAGCGCTTTTAGAATCACAGTTTTGAGGATTTGTTTTGGGTTTTTTTTCTGGGAGGGAGGGAGAGGGGAGCCTAGCATGAAATGCCCAAATCAATAATAGTTCTAATTTTGTAAAGCATAATCTTGAATAATGCAAGAGCAGCAAAACGGCACTACAGACTAGCCCAAGCATTAATATTAAAACTAGCCTCAAATTAATAAAAGCTGCCAAAACCCAACAGAGCTTACACTATGCATTAGTGAGGCAGAAAGGGAGAAAAACCACTTGCCCAGGCCCAAGTCACTCTTTGTAGGAGTCTGTCACGAGAAACTGTCGCAGTAGCAATACAGGGATGTTGACGGAAAGGTTGCTTTGCAGCAGCAGAATATTAACAGGCGATTTTACATCTCAGTCGTTAGCCTGTCTGACACTGAAATATCAGTGTATGGTAATGCTTTTGCAAAATAAGTAAGACCTCAAAGATTTCCCCATTAGCTCCAATGTATCTTGCTGCAACAGTGACTAAAGATCATGGATGGTCTAATGGCTCTCACAACAGTTCTTCAAAATGGTTCCCAGACTAAGAGTTTACCCTGCATGGGCTTCCTTGGGACTTAAGTGGTGCATAGTTCTTGTGCTGGTCCCCTGCACGGTGGTGAATTTCTCCCTCTGAGAAGAGCTGTTGTGGGGCTGTCAGGCACTAGGCTCTGCTTTACAACCAGCATCATCTATAATCAGCTGTTGAATTGTTACTGGGCACACAAACGTGTGGTTGCTTTGCAGAACTATTTGTTAGAAAGCAGCGACACCTCTTGCGGGGGTGGGTGTTTCCTTCTCATCCAGCTGATGTCAAGCTGGCTCCACAGAATGGTTGTAGGAACTGGGGAAAATAAACCCACCATAAACAAACCTCAGCTTCTGTGGCACAAGTGATCCTTGCTGAGCATCTTGAGAACCAGCGGAGCTGGACTTGTTCAATCTACTTACATACTGTCGAAGTAAAGCCCTATGTCATAGGTGGCACATTAGACCTATATTATTACAGGAGTCCTGGGAGTGGTTTTGAAACTGGTTTCATAAAAAAAAAACAACTCTGGAGTCTGGTGTAAACTATGGCTCTCATGGGGTTTAAAGCCATTAGAATTTGGGGGCGGGGGGAGTTTCGGGGCGAGTTTCCACAGTGCAGAGCAGTCCAACGTTCATGCAGAGCAGACCTCAGATTTTAGGGTCTGGCCTGAAAGCCCCAAACATAATAAACTGCATTAAACTCAATTTATTTGCCTTTGAAGCATGATTGGCTGCAATTCAGGGAGCCTAGGTACTTTGATCCTAGTGCTTAGGCCATGAAAACCCATCTTCTCCAGAGAAGTGAGGACATTTTCCTCCATCTACACCCTTATCCAGCATAATATTTCTTTTACAACCTGTATGTAAATGAGAGAAGGCAGGTGACATACTCATCATGAACAATGGTGGGGCCATCCCTTGTTAAGGCCTCTTCCTTGATTACATTGATAAGTTCAAAGGTACTGCTTATAGGGGCATCTGGGTTTGGCCATTTGGGACACTGAAAGTGGCGTACTTCCAGAACGTAGTCATCCTGAAACGAAAAACCATCCTGTCGTTAGCCATTTTAACTCCACATTCATATACTTAAGGATGCTGAGGCTTGATAGCGGGACATTCCTCCCCATTCTGCCCGTCAGTGAAAGAAACGAGAGGGGGCAGAAATGGAAACAGTCTTCTCATCTCCCGGCAGGTCACTACGTTATACGTGGATGTGTGCATCATCCACACCTATGTGTAACTCTACTGTCGATGCGCCCCAGACCGCTGCGTATTCAGCTGTGCAGCAAGCTGACCAATCCTGGGACAGATAGCTGGCACACAGGTGGGGGCAACAGAGGTGACACACAGCACTTTCTCCCAGTCCTCTCTCTGGGTAGCTGACTACGGACCCTACGCTTCCTTCCCTCCCCGAGGGCGGCATTAACCATGGTGCTGCTCCTCCTACACAAGGAGAAAGCACAGCCAGGAACAAATCCCAGAATTGTTTCAAAGTCACCGGATCCTCTCTCCCTTTGAAGGGGTCCGTGGTGGGGAGAGGAAGTTGAGTCCTCCTCTCTGTAGAGGCAAGTTAGATGGGTGGTTCTCAACCTTTTTTCATTTGCAGGCCCCTGGAGGCGTGGACCCCTTTGGAAAGCACCGACATAGTCTGCGGACACCCAGGGGTCTGTGGATTACAGGTTCCAAGCCACTGTTCTATGGTAATGACAACCTTTCACAAACCCTTTAGACATAGTCTGCAGACCCCCCAGGGGTGTGCAGATCACTGGCTGAGAACCACTGAGATAGATCACAGAGCTCTTGGTCCTGCAGCTCCCCGAGAGGACCAGGGTGTGTTGGTGTGTAGCATTTCTGGGTAGTCTTCCATAAATCTCTTTATGTCTGTGGTACAGCAAGTGCCTGTGTGATCCTTGCCCCTGCCTGCATGATAACACAATGCTCCCCTCTCCCTAACTGCTATGGGGGGAACCTCCTGCCTGCTGGACAGCACTCCACTCCCTATCCCCTCTCCATTTCAGAGCCATCACTCAACAGCCTGCAGGCTGTGTAGCCCCTGTGAGATTCCACTAGTTGCCATTCAGCTTCACAAAACCCTCCCTGGCACTGTGATGCAGAGGCAGGCAATGTGCATGCACAGTGACCCCTTCTAGTCACCCCCTGTGGAGGGGGGAAGACATTATCCAGCCATGCAGTGGCTCTGTAGTTGCCCACGCAGGAGTCAGTGAGATCTGGGTGAATGCAGAGCACAGCCAAGCTGTGCAGCTCTGGCATCTCAGAGGCACCAGGGAGCAGGTTTTGGCCCATACTAAATAATTCTGAATATAATGAAATATTTAATTGTTTCAATATTTTCCATTTCAATTCAGGGCCCACCTCCACATAGGTCTTTCTTAGTCCACTGGCCTCTTCAGCATCACTAATATTCAAAGGGCAGCTGGTCAAACAAGAGAAGAGCGACCAAAGGTATCCAGACTAAAAAGGCTACCAAAGGCTTGTAACAATATCTTCTTCCCTGCAGCTAAATACATCTGCCATTGTGATATCAGTCAAAGAGTAGGTGTTGTCGCTCAATATAAATGTGGTTTAGCAAATGCAGAGCCACCATCATCGCTTCAAAACAATTCATTTATAAAATCTGAATTTATAAAAGGGGAAATGGGACACTGCATCTCAGTGTCTTTTTAAAAATAAGTCAATCAACTACCGTGACTGCTGCATGAAAAACAAACCTCCTGACTTTGGAATCAGATAAGCAGAGATGAAATGCTCTAGCCTAACCATCTCGAGAACTGGAATGCTGATAAGCAATCTTCTTGGAAGTGAAAGACTTGGAAAACTAACTTTTGGGGAGTGAGAAGGAAAAGGAACCGAGAGCAATATCCTTCCCCCTGCACCGGGCACACAGGCAATATATTTACAAGTAAATCCTCCTGAAAATCATTTGCAAACTCTGTCTTATTGCAAAGTTTAACTGAAGGCACTAACGTGTTAGGTGAAAGGCAGAGCCCAAATGCACCTATTGTGGGGGTTCACTTTACCTGGGTCGCTTCAAGGATAAAGTCATGGATGATAATTTGCTCTTCATTAGAGAGGCACAGTCTGTCTTTGCTGATTAGGGTCACGGTAAAGGCCTCACAGTTCATGGATTCCTCGCGACTTGGCCAGTACACAAACTCGTCTTCTGCCTGGGGGAATAAAACAAACAGATCACCGCAGTCCTCCAAATAGCTTATTTTACACATGACTGAAAAATCCAGTGGATCCAAAAACTGATTTGATAGATAGATATGACCAGAAAGTGATCCTTAAAACTGTTTGTGTCTAAAAGAGATTTATTACAGTAGTCAGCAAGCCTCAAGTAATCCTTCCTGTGCCTCCCAAATAGTGCAAGTCTGCTTTTTAATTGGTTTCAGAGGGAAATGGTTATTTTAGTTAACTTACACTTAACCTTTATGTAGACACAATCTTTCCCAGACTACACCACCTGCTGTCTACCCAGTACATTACTCCCTTTCTTTTGCAGTCAGGTCAGGTACCTGTTTAGAAACACGCAGTGAACTTTAGAAATTGTTTGCTATTGTCTTTAATTCCTATCTATCTTGGTCTGATCCAAACCCGATACTGTCAGGGGAGAGATTCTGACTGACTTTATTGTGCTTTGGATCAGAACACTGTAAGTTGTCATATCTAGGTGTTGAAATTTCATGAACTGAGAAAAAGAAACCCTAACCCTGAGGAAAACAGCAGGTCAGCTTAATTCTCTGTAAACTTTAGGCTACAGCAAAAACCGTCTACTGAAGAAGCAAGGGTAAATTCTAAATAAAAAGAGCACAGTGAGGGGGAAAAAAGGATTAAGAGTTTCAGTACTTTTAATGAATAACCAGCTGTAGATTATACTATCAAGAAAATGGTTTTTGAAAAACAACTGTGCACCCTAAGTCACTGATCCAAAGGACGGAAGGAATAGTAGACCCAAGGCCTGTGCCTGTTCTTCGATTCAGGGACATACGGCACATACCAGCATAAGCACAGAAGCTAATTTGACATACTACATGGCATTGCTTGCCTGTGTCTCCGAGGACAAGATCAGGCAAATTGTTTTTCCTTCTGAAAAAACATGAACCATTATCCTCTGCAGCTATGAATCGATTTTCTCCCTCTGTGGCCCAGGGCAGGACTTTCAATGATACTTAGGCTCCCAAGTGCTTACGTCTGTTTTGAAAACGGGACTTAGGCTCCCGTCACTCAGGTGCTTCTCGAAAGGTTGCCTTCAGTCTATAGAACCATATTCAAACAGTCCCTAATATCATTGATTGTTCCGTAGTAATTTCACCCTTCTTCCTCAGACTAAACTCACTCAGACACAGTAGTCAATCTGCATTGTCAACTTTCTTTCAGCTCTGTATGTTCAGCTTCACCCACATTGACATTAAACATGTCACAAAGTTTGTGCCAAATTCCGGCGCCTGTTTCCAGGGCAACCCCCACCACCCTCAACACAACAGAGGCAGAATCTGGCACTATGTGTCCTTCCAAGATGATTTGCCTTCCAAGGTATTTTCCTATCAAGCCAAGTGTCACCTCTCCCAGTTATATCATAATCAGAACTGTTCAGCAGCATTGCTTCATTTTCACCAGACACTCTCTCTTTTCATCAATTCTTTTTGACTTGATAGTGCTTATCTGAACGCTCTTTCCCTGGGAATTCCTGCTGATCCCTTTAATCTCACCGCACTAAGGAAGAATATAAACATAGCAGCCCTCACAACCGCTCTTTTCTTGTAATGAAGACCATTATTTCCCTACCATTCTCAGCTACACTTTAGTCAGGCACATATGAAAAAAATCAACTGTTCAGACCTTAATGCCTTTCAGCACTCCTTCTTCTTCAGCATATGCCGGTTAACCTGAAAGCTATCATTAACCCTTCACCTGTCTCACCTCCAACACTTGAATTCTCCCTCTCTTTTATTTCCATTTATATCCCCATATACAACCACAACTGCTTTCCCCTTCAATCAGAAATAATGTATTTATCCTCTCTTTGATCTCCTTAACCTTAGGTCCCCCCGAGCAAACTAATAACTACACTCTTGTCTCTGTTACCACTTACTGTCCTTAACCTTAGTCCCCGGCAAACGAATAACTTCATTGTCCCCATCCTTTCCATCACATGGGCCACAAACACATAGCACAGAGTCTTAAACTATCATTTTTGCTCTGCTCTGAGGAAGCTGTATGATTTCCTTCAGTGCATTAGGAATTCAGTCTGGGCAGGATACACTAGTTGAGGTTACCTTTCACCTACAGGAGGATACTATGATTTGAAAGAGAGCAATGACATGGTTGACTGTAACAAGCTTGCCGCATGAACCCAGATTTAAGTATATGGCTCAAAATTAGCTATATTTTCAACGGAAACATAACCAGCCTGCATGAGTGACCCAATTCCTGCACCCTGCTATGGTCAATAATTGAAGTATAGTATATACATAGTTAAGTGTTTAACTTACCAAGCTCTGGTTGTCTGGCAGCATGACAATGATCTGTGCATTGTGATCCCAGATCATTCGCCAGAAGTCTTTAGTTGTATGTGGAAGAGGATGCTGGGTTATGATGAACTCATTGCTCCTGTAGTAACCCTTATAAAGCAAAGACAAAACCACACCGTCCCTTATTGCACCGAGTACTTTTAAAGCCTGACATTTTATTTATAGGAACAGATAATGTTTTGACTACAGCTGAAAACATTCTGAACAACTTTAATTTTTTCCTGTGCTATTATTAATATTTCTACACAAACCATTTTCACTCTGAGTACATTTCCACTTCTCAGAGTCCCTGCTGTTTTCATTTACTCTTAATGCCAATATTTATTTGAGTGCATGTAATGGAAAAATTCATGCCATAACAATGCTTTGCATAATTTAAATATTTTAGACAATGATATTTTATTAAAGATAGTTAAAAGTTTTACATTATGAAATGTGTTAAAACGTCATCTTTTATACTCAATCATTATATGCAAAATTAAGACAATTGTAGGAATCTGGTACTTAGCACCTTTCAGTTGATTTTGCTCTATATTTAAGTGCTGACTTTCTCACCATGATATAAGAGGCATTAATGTAATCAGTTCCCTTCATTCCAGGCAGTGGCGCGAGACCCACCCTAGCACGTTCAGCTATAAGATGAAAAAAATGATCACAGTCTGGTCATGGCATGGTGCAGAAAGCATGAATTTCTGAGATGACTTTAACAAATCAGATCTAACACAACTCCCATCTCCCCCAGCAGCAGGCCCGCACTTTAACTGTGATAAAGCATTGCCAGCCAAAGCAGAATATAAAATGAAAAGTTGTACAATATTCCTAAAAGGACGAAGTAATTTCAGGAATCAGATTTTACTATAGCAAAGATTTTCACAACAGGCTGAATGATCAAATAACAGCCTATACAGTGATGGCAGGGGATTTCAAATAATTCTTGACTACAGTGTTCTATTCGCCTCCAATTGCACACAAAACCATTTGATTTATTTTGCTTCTGCGGTCTTTTTCCAGCATTGCTTTATGACCATTTTGCTGACCTTGGGGCAAGCAGGCAGCTGTCTCCACAGCTGAGGCAATCCCTGTTGATTAGTCACCCAAGGACATACATAACTCCCTCAACACATTCTGTTTCCTCCGAAGAAATGTAGTTTATATTCCAGGTCCCCCAGTTTTTTTGGGGAGTGCGATACTATGCTACTTACTGAGCCATCCAAATGTGGTAATTTACGCATAGTAGCAAAACTACCAAACAATCAACTTCAGTCACATTGCGAGATATTATCCGAGCACAGAGATGCAGACATGACTGCATTACAGTGATTTCCTAGATAAAAATTCTGCCCCACCCCACATAATTATTCAAAAACTTGAACTCTTCAGATTAACATTTTGCTTGGACAATGCATTATGCTGACACCATCACCAGGTCCTTTTGCTCAGTTTCACCATAGTAATTTCTAAAGACAAGACATCTTTGGCTGAACAAAACACAACCCTTCTCCTTCCTGGCAGCTATGCCTCTTCATGCATAACCAACAGAATTCAACACAAAAAGTTATGCTAAGCAGTAATCAAACCAAAGAGGTGATCTTACATGGCACAACTGATGAGTTTCTGTTCTTCTCTTTGTTGCAGTCTTTCTGAGCACTGAAGCATTCCACATATTTTGCATTACACTGTGTAACCAGCTGAAAGAAAATTAGTAGAAACTGGTTTGATGAAGTTCTCATTGCCCTCAAAATGAAGAGGAAAGTTTTTCCTTGGCAGCTCCTAGAAAAATACACCACTGGAAGAACAAGCTGTATGGTCAGATTTGCTTAAAGTACTCAAAATGCCAATAGGAATCATCTTCTTCATAAAATATATGCATGCTTATTGGATACTAAGGTCTCCACAGATCTCAGCTTTGGCACATATCAACATGAAATTCCATTCCAAGTTGATTTTCACAGAACAGTCTAGATTTAGTTACTTTTGACAATTTATTCTGAAGCCCTGCAGGGATGTTTAGCCCAGTAGCAGGTCTCAGGGAAAAAAAAAAACAACAAAAGCAAGCCTCTCTCTCTCTCCCTTTTTAAATTGAAACAAGCTCATGCCTAAGGAAGTTTATTTACTGCTGTGGCCTATTGTGAGCCCAAAATGCTTCCAGCTGAGACCAGCCATCTTGGGGCACCTTCTCCAGTCTGCCAGGTTCTCTTTGTGCCGCTTCTGTGGCACAGAATGAAGCTGAGGTGGCAGGAGATTTGTCCTGGAGTATCCCCCTGTGTGGGGAAAATCACTGCTAGTGCAAATCCGGTGAAGGTGGCTCTGGACTTTCTGGACCAGAACTCCACTGCTCAGTATAAGGGGAGGTAGGGAATGTGAAGCAGGCGGTCAGGGGAAGGACAGAGGGAGTGGCAGATTGAGGCTCCTTTATGCCTAATTCTCCACAGGGAGAAGTCAAAGCAGCTTCAATTTATGCTGGGACCAGGTGGTGAAGAATCAGGGAATGGTGACTGGTATTTTGTCAGTGCCAACTCTCCGCTGGGCCGGAGCTCTGCTCCAGCCCAGTGGAGAATCAAGCTCCTCATATCTGCTTCTGCAGGATGAAATACCCTGGAGGCATTTGAAGTTTGATGTACCTTATGGAAAAGGAAAGACAAAAGGGAAAGAAATTTGTGCAGAAACACTGCACTCCTTTTGTACCATTATCCTCCTCTGAGAGCAGCACTTCTGATGTTACACAGTTATTATATCAAGAGTAATTACAATGGGTCGATGCTGTTGGAAGCAAAAGTATGTTGTCAATATTGGAGCTGGTCCTAAACCTTGTTTTTCCCCACCACAAAAATAATTTCAAATGAAAAATTTTCATTTTAAATTTTTTGTGGGAAAATTTCTAAACAAAATTAAATGAATATTTCACTTAAATTTTGATTAAAAACTATGTTTTGATTTGGTTTTTGAAAAAACAATTTTTAAAAAAATTTCAATTTTTTATTTTCTCCCTTTTCTCCTTTTTTATTTATTTTGCCAGCTAATGCAATAGAATGAATGATGCTGAGGGGTATTGTTTTGTTTTTTCTTTCAATGTTTTCCTCTATTTTTCCTTTTCCCACTCTAACTTTTCAAAACTTCCTCAACTTTGGAAGTTTCAGAGTGCCAGAGTTTCTTTTTACTCTTCTGTAATTTTTCCCAGAGATGGCGAAGATTTGAAATTTTGCAGAGTGGGGAAAAAGGTAAAAAGTGCATGGGAAAAGTGGAATAAAACCTGTACATTATTAATTTTATTGCTTCGAGTCGCAAAAAAGGAAAGAAGAAGGGGAACATTAAAATTTCAAATTCTCAAAAACTGAAATGAAAAGTTTGGAAACTTCTCACTAAAAAAAATTCAAAATTTAGCTGACAACATTTTCATGTGATTTTATATTCAACAAAACCCCATTTTTTAGCTGGAAAAGATTCTGGTTGAAAATTTTTGACCAGCTCTATTCATTAAAATATCAACAAGAGAAAAGCAGTTTAGCAATCTCATCAAAGAGATCCCTCGATCAGATACACAATGGGCATTAAATTAAATGGAGCGGCACTGGAATATTCTGCCTAACGATCGATTTGGCTCTCTACATGTATGTAGAGGCAGAGGCAGATTACGCTATTGTGGGGCCCTGGGCCAGAGCAAGTGGGGGCCCCGCTTCACCCCTTTTGCCTGCAGGCCCCCTCCCGTTCCTGCTGGGGATCGGGGTCTGGGTATGGGGGTAGCAGGGCAAGCCCCGGTGCTGTGACCCCGCTCTCCAGCAGGAACGCCGGGCAGGCAGAGTGGGTCGGGGCAGTGCCCATTTTTCCAGGGATCCCCAATTGGCCGGGGCCCCTGAGCATGGACCTGTTGGCCCAGTGGCTAATCCTCCACTGTGTGGAGGTTCTAGCCACGTGATAAACGGTGGTACCTTGGGACAAACTACAGAACCTTGTGATAAAATAGCATTTAGTATCCTTGATTACCAGACCTGCACTATCCCATCCCCATCAGGGCTATTACAAACCTCTGAACATCTTGAAACAGCCACCATTTAAAAAAGAAAAAAAAACCCTATCAGACAAAGGTTTCCCCCTTCGCTCAGAACTCTCACTCCAGAACCAAGTGCTGTGTCCCCCATTTGCCAATTAATCCTTCTCTACTGATATTCCAAACCTCTAAGTAACATCAAAGTGTAATTTTCAAATATATAAAAGCGACGTAGGCCTGGTCTACACTTATGATAGTTTCAGAGTAGCAGCCGTGTTAGTCTGTATTCGCAAAAAGAAAAGGAGGACTTGTGGCACCTTAGAGACTAACAAATTTATTTGAGCATAAGCTTTCGTGAGCTACAGCTCAATTCATTGGATGCATCGGCGAGAAAGGCAGCTGTGTCCACCCTTGTCACTGCACTCTGTAGCTACATGCAGCAGTGAAAGGCTCCAGCGGGGAGAGACAGTGGGGAAAGAAGCTGCTCCCCCTACCAGAGCCTTTTCCTGCTGCCGGAGCCTTTCACTATGGTGAGGACAAGCTCTGGCAGGGAGACATTACACTGCTAAAAATAGAGAGCACTGCAGGATGTAAATCCTAGGGTTCAGGTGTAGGGCATGCTACTTGCCTAAGCCATACCTCACTGTCTACACTGCTGTTTACACCCGTGCTAGCTGGGCATGCGGTGTCTATGCTCCACCTGCTGTCCTGGTGTAGACATACCTTTAGGAGCTAAAGTCCCAAATTCAAAAGCTCCTAACTTACTGGTACCTAACTTACTGAAGTGTTTTGGTAAATCCCAGTAGGTGCCTATGTGCTTTTTTAGGTGCTTACATCCCTTTATACATCTGGCCCTTAGGAGTCTCATTGGGACATAGACTTCTAAGCATCTAAGTCACTTTTTAAAATGGGAATTAGGTGGCTAAGACACTTAGGGTATGTCTACACTAAAAAATAAACCACCTGCAGCTGGCCCCGGTCAGCTGACTCAGGCTTGCGGGGCTATAAAATTGCAGTGTAGACATTTGGACTCATGCTGTAGTCTGGGGTCTGAGACAGTGCAGCAGGGTGGGTCCCAGAACCCAGGCTCCAGCCCAAGCCCGAATGTCCACACAATAATTTATAGCCCCGAAACCCAAGCCCCATGACTCTGAGTCAGCTGACCTGGGCCAGCTGCGGTTGTTGTACTGCATTGTAGACATACCCTTCAGTATTTCTGAATTTGTTGCCACCACTCTCTAAAAAACATTTTTATAGTTATTATTTACCACTTGGAAAAAATCTCAACATTTTTCTGTGCTGATTTTTTTCTCCTCGTGCAATTTTTTTAATTTGGTTGTTAAGCACCTGGAATGTCATGAATGCTACAGAAACCCAGAGTCTCACCAGGGAATTCAGGAAATGGGCTATTCATTTTTTGAATCATTTGGCACCCGGTTTAATTTGTTTAACGAGTTCATGTCTTTAGCTGGTATTTGTCTGAGGGAGTTTATCTGTGAAAACAGGGTCTGCACAGATTCACCTAACGACACACAAAGTAGTTTTAAATGTGTATCTAAAATGTAATCAGAAAATCTTAAATGGCTGGAGGCTTTTAATTCTTAAATGTGAGAAAACAGCAAACTTTTTTTTAAATGATGAAAATTATCTGTAATGTATTCCTGGAAAAGTGACAGCTGTAACAGCTGGGTTTTTTTTTAGAGTCTCAAGAAAACTAATTAATCCCGTATGTACAATACTGACGTTTTTAATTGTGCTAACAACGACCATTTCCATTTGTTTTAACTGGAGATGGGTCTGAGACACCAAGTTTGGATCCTGATCTAGATCGAAAACTAATCAAATCTAAGGAGTGTTTGGATTCACCATTTTGGTTCAAGCTCCTTATAGAATGAGGGGTCAGCAGCATAGTTCAAATGAGTGCCCAACTCTCTCTTCACACCAGTTTTACCCTAGTATAACTCCATTGACTTCAATAGCATTAGTCCTGATTTACATCACTGTAACTAAGGTTGTTCAATCTGAAACTTGCCCAAAATTCAGGGGTGCTTGGACCCAGCGTTTTGGTTCAGGTTCCTCTAGTTCTGCCGATTAGATATGATAGCAAAGACTCTCCATGTGATAAAAGATAGGGAGCTGTGGGGGTGGGGGTGAAATCACTCCTGATGCCTGATAAACCTTTACCTTGAATTGTTTCTCTAGTCGTGTCTTTCCTCCTATTCCAGGGATAAGAATGGTGTTAACATAACTATGCAGCTGGTTTGCAGATACTTCAGTCTCCTTCCCAAGGATGGCTTCCAGCAAGGCATCATGAATAAAAATGTACTGCTCCTAGAAAGGCCAGAGCAAGCAGTTTAAGAGTTAGGAGACAATTACACCGAGCAGAGTCATAAATGAAGGCGGACAGCACACTGAAGGAAATGGTTATATTTCCTTTTTACAGCAAGCTCACTCTATAAATACTGCTCAGACTGGAGTATACGTTCACGAGTATAATCTCAACAACACTTAAGAAGTCAAGGGAGGAATCAAAAGTTTCTAGTCTTGAAAAAAGACATTCCAAGTCACCAAAACGCCAGCTGAAACGTATTCCACATTGAGAGAGAGGTAACTGAAAAACCTATTTCCTTTCTGATCGCATCATAAAAACGAACACGGCTTTGAATTCAGTATCACTCCAGCCTTTACCTCTGTTTGAACGAGGTAGTTGCGCTGTGTCCTGATGTGTTTCAGGAAACCCAGGACGTTAACTGTGCTTTTGTCTTTTATCTGCTGCAGCATGCTGTCTATCACAATGTAGGTCCCCGTTCTGCCCACGCCAGCACTGCGAAGGACAGGAAAGAAACCCTGATGATTCCGCTGTATGAAATTACATGTTAGCAATGGCAAAACAGAGTTCCGACATTTCTGTCCCCAAATTTTGCTAGAACACCTTGACCCTCCTGATCATTAAAGCCCTTAAGTAACATGTTACATGCATTCTAGGATTTTAATCACATGAAAATGTGTGCTTATTTTAGCTATGTTTCCAAATGTTTGTTTCCTTTTCCCTCTCTAGCTTCCTTCTGAGGACATCTGCAGCGATGCCCCCTGCTGAGGGCAAGTGCTAACACCAGTGATTGCAGGTGAAATTCTATGCAGGAAGTCAGACTAGATGACCATTATGGTCATACGATCTTTATTCTGACCGTAACATCTGTGAGAGCTCCCCCATTGCTAGCACTGGGTGTTCTATTCATAGCAAATAATGTAGCCACAGAATTTACTTGCTTTTCCTGTATGAAAGTTATCATAGAATCATAGAATATCAGGGTTGGAAGGGACCTCAGGAGGTCATCTAGTCCAACCCCCTGCTCAAAGCAGGACCAACACCAACTAAATCATCCCAGCCAGGGCTTTGTCAAGCCTGACCTTAAAAACTTCTAAGGAAGGAGATTCCACCACCTCCCTAGGTAACCCATTCCAGTGTTTCACCACCCTCCTAGTGAAAAAGTTTTTCCTAATATCCAACCTAAACCTCCCCCACTGCAACTTGAGACCATTACTCCTTGTTCTGTCATTTGCTACCACTGAGAACAGTCTAGAGCCATCCTCTTTGGAGCCCCCTTTCAGGTATTTGAAAGCAGCTATCAAATCCCCCCTCATTCTTCTCTTCCGTAGACTAAACATCCCCAGTTCCCTCAGCCTCTCCTCATAAGTCATGTGTTCCAGTCCCCTAATCATTTTTGTTGCCATCCGCTGGACTCTTTCCAATTTTTTCACATTCTTCTTGTAGTGTGGGGCCCAAAACTGGACACAGTACTCCAGATGAGGCCTCACCAGTGTCGAATAGAGGGGAACGATCACGTCCCTTGATCTGCTGGTCGAGACTATTATCTTATCTGCGACCAGACTATTTCCCAAGAACTGTTTGCCATACAATCAATGCTAACATCTTTCAGACCATGGCTGGTTTGCAAACTAATTCCTTAACTAGGTCTTTGATTATTCGTTAATCTTTATTCACAGAGCATGACTGGTCAGCCTAGAGAGACACGGTATCATTACTCCCTGGTTGGATGGCTGGAATTTTCTAAACAAACCTTAGAAATGTCTAGTGCAAACAGCAAGTGTGTGGAGTTGTACATGTGCTTTGCCAGCACCTTTGTTTGCATCTGAAATTCACCCCTGTGTAGGCACCTTGCAGAAGACCGAAGCATCACTGCTTGGATGAAGTGGTTCAAAGGCTTTGCACTGAGATGAGTTTCATTTTGCTTTGAATTGTTGTGTTAATAATCTCTTGTATTTGCTTGTTAATAAGAACCCACCTACATTACCTGTTGCATCCCAAGTGTGCTTTCCATGCCCTGGTTAACCAGAGTTGCCATACCTGCAGTGTACAAGCACGGGCCCCATTTCCGGGGTCCTGGCGGCTGAAGATCTCCTCACAAAGGTTAGCACAGGCAGAGCGTATTCTGGCACTCCCATGTCAGGCCACTGTGTATAGTGATACTGAATAACCGTTCGCTCGTTCTGTCGCCCTTTGGGGTTTCCTTTCTGACCCTGTATGTAAAACGTACCCAACAAGGAGATAAATATTAGGAAAGGGGAGGCCTGGAACTACTTCAGACTCTATCAACATGTTCAAACAAGCATGTGTCAGCTGAGACTAAAATGGAGACGTGCCCCTGCTCCCCAGGCTCTGCCTCTTGTTTGATGCAGACAGAGTCCCCAGCAAGAAATGCACAGGAGAGCGGGGAAAACAATAGCCATGAGAACTGCCCCGATGGAAAAGAAACACTGCACAGCTCCCCACTGTGGGTGCAGGCAATGCAGTGTAAATGCTTTTGCCAGATATCCAGTAACCCAGGTTTCACGTAGTTATTTCTCACCAGCCAGCTACTGAAAGTTGTACGCATAGCAGGCAAGACCCCTTGGCTTTGCTGGCATGATGCTTGCACTTAACAAGCCATACAGGAAATTAACATGAACCGAGGGGGCTCACTCACCTTTTTCATTTTTGTGTTCCTGACTGTGAAACGGCGGACGGTGTAGCAGGCATGTACCTTTGTGCTCTTCAATGTGACTATAATGTTGCCGTATTCCTCGCTATTCTCCGTTGGCCAGTACTGATCACATTTTCTCTGAATAAAGGGAGAATTAGATGGGTTGGGGTCATTTTGGTTTTATTAAAAACATATTTAAAGTTTATTAGAAAGGGTAAAAGATCATGCCTAGTAATTTGTATCTCCGCTCTGGTATTTACACACTATATAGCAAGACGTTATTTGTGTATTTAAAGCTAATGGGTCAAATTCTGCCCATTCATGAATCGGAAGGCAGGATTTAATTCACTATATTAAATAGAAAAGGGTAGCCATTAACAAGCTACATAGTCCCTTACTCTTCCTTTTTCCACGAGGTTTGTAATCATAATAATGATTCCAGTATTTTGTTCCCAAATCATTCTCCAGAAATCTTCAAATGTAGACTTTAAAGGTCCCTGGGTAGCAATATAGGCTTTTGCTTTGTTGTAACCCTTCAAAGAAAACCAAAATGCAAAGTAAGATGAAAGCAGCAGCAAGGCAGATGTATTAATAATTTACAGGTAACAAAGAGAGGTGCCTTTCCTGTTCTGAATATTTGAGGAGTTTGTAGCAGGAGTCCAGGGGAAGTCAGAAAACACAAACACTTCATAAGGAGCAATTGGATAGATATCCCCTTTTATGAATGTATTTACAATGAGAGAGGAGAAAAAATATTCAAACAACTTACATCAACATAATTAGCATTAATGTAGTCACTGTGCTTAGAGTCTTTTCCTGGAGAAGGCCTTAGTTTCACCCTACTGTGATCATCTATGAGAAAAAACAGCAGAGAAGCACGAAGGGAAAGTACATTAAAAATAATGCAGGTAAACCATCCCATTTCCTAGCTATTTATGGGTGATATTCACTTTGCCTGCACATAACCTGGGTAAACTGACTTTACGGTGATGGAAAGGGAAGGGTCTGCTCTCATGGATCTGATTGCAGGATCACAACCTTGGGCTGTACACAAATGAGGGGTGGTTGTTTTTTTTTTAAGTATGTGACAGCGTCCCTTTAAGAAGTATGAAATGGAAGGAGTAGGTGTGTTAGGAGTAGGGGGACCTATCGAAGGACCGCCCCCTTACTGTAGTATCTGAGTGCCTGTAAGGTCTCTCCACTCCCATGGTGTCTTCCAAGACCCACCCTAACCACTGGGCCATCCTCCCTCTCGGAGGATGTAAGTCAGAGGGTTGTATTTTTTATACAATTAAAATCATGCTGGATTTGTCCCATTTGCGTTTGGTGTTCTTGAGTGCAAAGCTCTGCATTGTGCCCTTTACAGGAGCAGGAATTCAGTACTGTTATACAATATGTGTTGACTGTCAATCTCCCATCAGTTCTACATGAGAGATGACAACAGAGAAAGTTATTCCACCTCCCAGCTCAGACTCGGAATAATTTGCAGTCCTGAAACAGACTTCAGCTTTGCAATTCTCCAAAGGATGATGAGAGAGACCTGCAATGTGCTAAGAAGGTCATTGTTTGTCCAAGTCGCTCTCTCTCGTGGAGCAGTTTGAAATGTGACAGACATACCGATCTCAGCTTTAGCATATTTGGGAAGATAAAGTAATCCCAAGGATCATCAATAAAACACTTTGATCCACCACACATCTCCCTTAAGTCGTTTTTCAGATTAGCATATAGAGTTCTGCCAGTAATTTGATCTTAATTATTCAGTTGCATTGTCTTATGCAGGACTGCTACTTTTGTAAGCTAAACTTGCAATATCTAACACCTAACTGTCAACGTTTTCCCAGTAAAAAGTGTGGGTGAAACCCTGGCCCCATTGAAGTCAATGGCAAAACTCATATAGACTTCAACAAGACTAGAATTGTAATTGTCAATTGCTGTCCCTCTCTGATTAAAATTAATTTTAAACAACCTGGGTTTTCCTCTCATGCACTGACCTTCTTAGAACAGAGGGCCTTGTCCAATTTATGTACTGTATTTACTGTAAATGCTTACTCACATGCTAAAATGTTGATGTATCTGTTCTTGTGCTTGTTATCTGGGTGATTGGAATGTTCTGCTGTGATGTTCATGTCGGCTGTACAGCGTTGCACTTCCTAGTGACAAAATTATTCAGACGGAAAATACATAAATACAAAAACATTGTTTGTCTCATTTTACAACAACAACAGCTCTTTGCAAACATGTTTAAACATCAAATTTTAATTGTTTGATTTATTTGTTGTAATCTTTTAATGTAGTCCAGTAAGACACATTCTGTTCAAATCAGGGATGTTAACTGAGTCCTGGTCTCTGATTACAGAATCAGGTCTCTTGAATGGGTAGAATTCACCCCTCTGCAAAGATCAGTGAAAGGCCTATGGACTAGAGCTGGTCGGATTAGGGTTTTCTCTCCCCCACAGAAAATGTTGACAAATTTAGTTTTCAAAAAATATTTCAATTCAAAATGGCACCACTGATAGAAGTCTAGGGTGATCAGATGTC
The DNA here is from genome assembly GCF_965152275.1 of Natator depressus. Lineage (NCBI taxonomy): Eukaryota > Metazoa > Chordata > Testudines > Cheloniidae > Natator > Natator depressus. Next base: position 4,472,515 of record NC_134240.1, on the reverse strand, counting down.
CCAGTTTTACAGGGACAGTCCTGATTTTTGGGTCTTTTTCTTATATAGGCTCCTATTACCCTCCACCCCCGTCCTGATTTTTCACATTTGCTGTCTGGTCACTCTATAGAAGTCATAGTTTACGTGCTTTTCTCCTCTGTAAGCTGAGCTTTCTAGACAGCCTACATCTCCCAGGATGCACCAGTTTCTACTCTCTTGATGAGAAGGGGTGTGTCATAGGAGTCACTGGCCATGGTGCATCATGGGAGATGTAGTCCAAAATATAATTTAATTAGAAAATTTTTGACTGGCCCTACTGTGTATCTATTTATGTTGCCTTCAAAATATGGCTTTAAAGGAATGTAAGTGATGTAGTGGTCATTTGTTAGCTTTTTGCACAGGAATGACTTCAATCTAATTTTTTAAAACTAGATCTGATGTTTATGAAAAGTACATTAAATACAACTGATGGCAATGACTGAAGAGTAAAAACAATTTTTTTGAAAGAAAAATGTAATGTTATCCATGTTTAGGTCCATATATTTAGGCAATTCATCTCATTTATATAACAGAACAAGGGTAAGAGGTACAAAGGGATTTATGTGCCTCAAAATGCACAGAGCTGCCTACTGGAGTTTACAAAAATGTCTAAGTAGTTTAGGTGCCTGACTCCTACTGACTTTCAGTTCTCAGCATAATTCTAGCACTTACAATTACACCATACAATGTGGGTCTGTTAAAACAGCAGAGTGGGTGTCTTCTCCTCACAGCATTAGCATAGCAGAGATTTGCCTTCTGCCAGATTCAGCTAAAGAGTTACAAGGTTTCAGAGGATGTCTTGCAGACTTCGCCAGTCTGACATGTCCCTGTCCTAATCTGGGGTGATATTTAAATCAATTAACTCATAGGCAATATCACGTTCAAGGTAGACTTTCTTTCATGTGCTTAATCACAATCTCAAAATGTTACCACTCTTTTACATCCAGAAAAAAGATCCTAATGACAAAGTTAAGAGCTTAGCATCTTAGCATTAACATTGTTATTCCATTTCTTTCCACACTTTTTGAAAATAGTTCAATGCATGTTTGTATAAATACTTGTGGAAGAAACTATGTTTATAAAGATTTTTGTGGGCCCAAGAAATCCCTTCCCAAAACCCAATTCTCCCCAAGGTGATGGGGTGCCAAATTATTTTGTACTAGAGGCTTAAAAAACCACCGTATAGAACCTGCCTAGTAAAGGAAGTCATTAGCAGTGCACAGCTGCTACAAAGATCAGGAGCTAAGTGACAGAGAAAATTATCAAGAGAAATGCTATACAAACAGCAGATGTAACAGAGTTCAGAATTATGCAGACATTTCACAAAGAGGTTGCATAGTAATTCTGATATTTTCCACAGCATTTCCATTTTAAAAGTGCAAAGTATTCTAAATCCAAGTACATTTTGTGGCTTTATATTCACAAGGCGCTCCCCAGTGAACAGTTGCCTTTCTTGATCTTCCATAGGGAGGAACATACTACAGTCAAGGGGATGATCTCAGCAAAGACAAAGAAATCCGGCTGAATCATCAGCTGGTTTAAATGGACAGAATTTCATTTCTAGCAAGGAAAAGAATTTTTCATATTAATGTGTGCACTTTTTCTAATTCTGCCTTGCAGTGCCAGTATGCAGAAGACGGGAGGAGTATGCTCACTTCTGGTGCTCTGGTTATACAATAGGAAACATCAGTTCAGTCTAAACCACAGTTGGAAAACTGATGATCATTTTTGTTGCATTTTAGACTTTTAGATCATGTCATTCCTCTATGATTGTATGGCACTCATCATTTTTTTTAAATTCCTTATGTTCATTACGAACCTTTTAAAAATGGTTATTAGTGTCCCAACATTTACAGAAAACTCCTGCAGAATTTAATAGAGAAGAATCCAATAGTGTTCTACAGAGAGTACTCTAAAGAGCTGTCGAATTTAATAGAGAATTATATCCTTGCTAAGGAATTCTCCATGATGATTTAAATACTGCATTGTAAATGTATCACTTTCTATTAACTTCTATAGGATTTTTCCAGAAGGGAATGATTTATAAGGTTAATCACTTTAATTAACCTTTTTTATGTTGCCCTTAAAAGTACTGGAGGAGTTGGAATAATGCCACTATAGCCTCAGCTCCGGAAAGGGAAATTTCCAATCGTAATCTCCTTATGGTAGAGGGGGTTAACACTCACTGAGTGGCAAATACAGCTCGGGGACTGAGTGGTATAAGTGATCAACCCTAAAAAGTGCCAGTGGCTAACTTGGCAGACAAGTGTTGAGGGTAGGGCAGCTTTTTGCCCCGAGAGGCGGAAATGGCTCTCAGATTATCTACCAATACATCTACCAATGTGATATATGCCATCATGTGCCAGCAATGTCCCTCTGCCATGTACATTGGCCAAACTGGACAGTCTCTACGTAAAAGAATAAATGGACACAAATCAGATGTCAAGAATTATAACATTCAAAAACCCGTCAGAGAACACTTCAATCTCTTTGGTCACTCTTTGGCTACAGACCTAAAAGTGGCAATTCTTCAACAAAAAACCTTCAAAAACAGACTCCAATGAGACACTGCTGAATTGGAATTAATTTGCAAACTGGATACAATTAACTTAGGCTTGAATAAAGACTGGGAGTGGATGGGTCATTACACAAAGTAAAACTATTTCCCCATGTTTATTCCCCTCCCCCCACACTGTTCCTCATATGTTCTTGTCAACTGCTGGAAATGGCCCACCTTGATTATCACTACAAAAGATCCCCCCCCCCAGCTCTCCTGCTGGTAATAGCTCACCTTACCTGATCACTCTCGTTACAGTGTGTATGGTAACACCCATTGTTTCATGTTCTCTGTGTATATAAATCTCCCCACTGTATTTTCCACTGCATGCATCCGATGAAGTGAGCTGTAGCTCACGAAAGTTTATGCTCAAATAAATTTGTTAGTCTCTAAGGTGCCACAAGTACTCCTTTTCTTTTTGCGGATACAGACTAACCCAGCTGCTACTCTGAAACCTCTCAGATTTGGGTGGATCAGGCTTGGAAGCTTTGGATGGCAGCTGATTGAGAAGGTAAACTCTGAATGAAAACTGCCAGTGTGCCAGCGGGCTACTTAGTTCCTAGGTTCTTCATGTATTATGGATTCTTCATGCTCAAGTCATTTAAAACATGCTACCACATTGGGGATAGCTGATGTGCCCTCTTGCAGGCAACAGCAACACATTAGGAAAGACCTGGAAATTTCAGCGTGGAATGTAGGTTCACTAACAGGTAGGTCAGGAGAGATGGCAATGACTGGAAGGAAAATCCATATACTATGTCTCCAGGAAATTAGGTGGTGTGGATGCAAAAGTAAAATCTTGAAAGGTGGATTTAACATTTTTTGGCCTGGAGGAAAAAGAAAATGAATGGGGTAGCTACTATTGTGACCCCAGAGATTGCTCAGGGTGTCATGAGGGTAGAAAGAAGAGACCGACTGACAGCACTATGGCTGATGACAGAGAGTAGGGTTGTGTGTGATGTCAGCATATGCTGTGCAATGAGGTCGACCGATGGAAGAGAAGAAGAGCATTAGCAATGAGCTAGAAGAGTTTGTGGTTATGAGTGACAGTATCGTCTTGTTAGTGGTTGGGGGTGATATGAACTTGCTGTCCATGAAAGGAGTGGTGGGTAAATTTGGCTTTGATAAAAGAAATGCAGAAGGAGAGAAGTGGGTTGGGTGATGTTTGTTCTACGGATTTTCAGTGGTGAATACATGGTTTGAAAATAAGAGAATCCCACACGGTGACATTCTACAGCAGAAAAAGTAAAACCCAAGTAGACAATATTTTGATAAGAAGAGAAACACATGAAAAAGGTGAAAGCTATAAAGGTTACACTGAGTGAATATGTGCCAGAACAAGGTAAGGTATTAATAGCTAAAATCTGATGGCAATTTGAGATAACAGGAAAGAAGATGAAATTGAGGAAGAAATTGCATTGGTGGTTTTGTAAGAGGGAGAGGGGGAGAAAGGAAGAGTTCTGCCAAAAAGTAAAGGAAGGCTTTCATGCTTTGCCAACAACAGTGAAGTCATTAAGGCATTGGAAGTAACATGAGGCAGAGATGAGGCACTTTCAGAGAACAAGCTGGTGGTGGAAGTCACATGTACAAGAGAAGTTAAAAAGAATAAAGAATTATTCAAAGAGTTTGAGGCAGCAGGTCATGATAATGAGAATACTAAATTCATACAAACAGGCAAAAAAAGAGGCTAAGAAGGCAGTTGCCAAGGCAAGAATGGATGCTTGGGAGGAATTATACAGAAAGCTGGAGAAGATGATAGCAGGAAATTGGTTTGGGGGTTGTTAAAAGAGAGAAACAATGAAATACAAGATTTGAAGAAATCTGTGTGTGAAGGATGGGAACTGTGTGGTGACTAACCCTAAAGAGGTGGTTGAAGTACAAAAAAAAATTGTCAAAGGCTGCTAAATGAGAAGAAGGAGTTGCAAATGCAAGCACCACCAACAATTATGGAGAAACCTCAAAAGGTATCGATCACAGTAGAGGAGGTAGAAGCAGCACCGAAGAAGATGAAGACTGGTCAAGATGATATGATCAAGGAAGTTGGACATACTGGAGCAAAGTGGCTTCACAGATGACTATGGGTTTGCTGGGATCAGGCAAGGATATCAGATGACAGGAGAATGGGATTGATAGTGCCTCTTTGGAAGGGCAAGGGTAATGCAAATAATCCAAACACTTATCGGGACATCACCTGTTAAGTCAGCATCTCAAAGTCCTTGAGAAAGTTTTGGAGGCATGGTTGAGGTGCAAGGTGGAGGAAAATAAAGAAGAAGAGCAACATGGCTTTAGGCAGCGAAGGCGTAATATAAACACAATATTTGCAATGAGACAAGTGTGAAAGAACGATAAATGGAGAATATTACTGCTATGTAGCTTTTATGGATCTTGAGAAAGCATATGAGTTGGTTCTGCAGGAGCTGATGTTTGGAATATTGAGATGGGTGGATGGGGGGAGACTTTAAGAAGTGGAGATGATAGAGGAGCTGTATCGAGGGCCAAGAGCTAAGTTGGCCAAGAGCTAACAATACATGGAATTTCAGCAAGTTTTGAGGTGACGGTGGAACTGAGACAAGGCAGATGCTGAGTCCACTTCTCTTCACCCTAGTTATAGAGTTAATTAGTAGGAGAAACAAGCCTGCGGGGAGACAGAGAAAACTAATGTATACTGATGGTTTGGCCCTTTTGGCTGACAGGAAAGAGAAACTGATAAATATGGTACCAGAGTGGGCATCTCTGGCTGAAAATCATGGTTTGAAGGTAAAACAGAAAGAAAACTGAAGTTATGGAAGTAGGAAAGGTGGCTGAAGAAGTACTCATTGAAGATTCAGGAGAGAAGCTGAATCAGAAAAGGAACTTGTGCACTTGGGAAGTACTCCTAGTGCCACCTGAGAAAGATCTGCAGAATTGAAAAGAAGAACCCAAATGGCAGGAGTTCTGTGGGACTGGCAGTTAAGTAACAAACAGAAAGGAAAAGCATATGCTGCGTGTGTTTGTCCCTGCCTGCTCTATGGTTTGGAAATGGCGGGTCTTACAGAGATGGAAGAAAAGAAGATACAGGTAAGTGTGGTGAATGGCAGGCAAGCGGAGGGTAGTCACAGTGCACATGGTAGAAATTAGAGAAAAGATTAACATGGGACTCTCAGTGATGGATGGGCTGGAGAGCACATATTTGAGGTGGACTGGAGATGTGATAAAAATGGGAGAAGAATGACCAGCAAAGAAAGCATTGGAAGAAGAGGACAGCAAGAAGGATGTGGAAGACCAAGTGTACGATGGAAAGACTGTGTCAAGAGATGTCTGAAGAGAAAAGAACTGGAACTCCAAAACCTACAAACTATGCCATGAACCAAAAGGAGTGGCGAAGAACTGTGAGTATCTCTGAGTTGGGAAGTGAAGTGACTATTTTCTTAACCACACTATGCTCCCAGATGGCTAACAAAAAGTTAGTAGAGAGGTGAGATCATGCATAAGCTGGTGACAAACATGGCCATGGAACAAGAGGTCTGACACAGTGAGAGCTGATTATTTGAAGATGTCTTTTCTTAACACTTAAAACTTGAAGAGAATGTTACTGCCTTTGAACTAAACAAAATGGAGACTGAAGTCCTCTGCCTATCCAGGGTACAAATAACCCCTAGAGGCAAAGCTCCCCGACACCATCTTCCTCCCAATATGCCACGACTTTTTTTTCTTATGGGATAGCTTAAAGGAGAGAGGGCAGTGTAGTCTCCAGGCCCTCTCTGCTGAGAGTGTGATTGGGGTTTTGTGATGTGGGCATCCTCCTCTAAGAACTGGACTGAGGACATCAGTTTGTCTCACATAGGCCACCAAACAAAGACCTGATATTCCCAAGGAATAGCACCGGTGTCACTGAAAGACTACAAGAGCTCTGGTTCTTTCTCTACAATAGGAGCTCTTCTTCCGGCACAAGTTTCCGTAAGCTGCCTCAGTCACACCAGCAGCATGGGACAGTCATTATTATTATTTGCATTACAGTAGCATTCATGTGTTTTCCAACATATAGCGAGACACAGTCCCTGCCTCAAAGAGCTGGCACTCTCAGGAAACACGTGGCAAAGGGATAAAAAAATCAACTGTTTCTAAAAATATAATTATCATTTCTCTCTAAATGTCCCACTTAGATGGCTAACTTCCTACAGGATTCACGGTAGAGATGGATCTTGAGGAAGTGTTTTAAGGAGGACAGGTGCCTTATGAACTAGTTCAGGGAGGGTGTTCCCTGCAGAAGGGGCAGTGTGGGAAAAAGTACAAAACTACTTTGTTGTCTGAGAAGTACACAGATGAGATGAGGAGATCAGGGCTGACAGAGCCAGTGGAAGGGAAGACATGGTAAGAGATAGCATCAGAAATGTAGGTAGGAGCACAGTGATGAAAGGCCTTGAAGGAGAGAATAAGAAACCTAAAATGGGTGGAAAATCCAGTGGAGAATCAAAAAGGAGTGTGACATTCTCAGAATGGCAGGCAGCGTAGATGATCTTAGCAGCTACATTTCTCATGAGGTGTTGTGGGTGTCGCAGAGGCCGAGGCAAAAGGTTGCAGTCGACAAGACAGGAGATGATGTAGGTAGATACAGTAGAACTCTAGTTACTTATCCTCTCACAATGCCCATTCTGCAGGTTCTAATGCCTACATTATTCTGCTGCTCTATGTAAAACACCATTAATTTGGGGCCAAATAAATCCTGACATCCTTACTCTGTGTTTTCACTCAGGTAAACTCCACTATCAGTTTGACTGTGTAAGGAGTAAGAACTTCAGGTTTTAGCTGAAAGGATTCTTGTTGGCTTATTGTGGGCAATGGGGTCTGGAGCATTTTTTAAAAATTCTCCTCGGTCTCTTTTTATTGAATTTAATTCAGTCTAGCTAATGTACTGGTGTCTTTGATGTTTAACGTTTCAGAACACAGTAGTGTTTGAAGATCAGTGGATAATTCTCTTGTTGTGTCCTTTTCAACTTATTGACAACTCAAGAACCCAAAGTATCTGGGTTCAATCAACCTTTACTTACTGTAAGAAATGTTATATTCAGTGCTATAATGGCTAGCTTTTAATTATATGGTCCACGCAAATACTAATTGGGAATTAATATACCAAGGTTTAATGACTCATTTTCATTGCCTTTCCGAAACAAGTTACAGATTAGTTTTTTTAACTTCAAAGAATTTTCACAAAATTAAAGCGTAAAATCGAATTGCTACATATCTGGTAACGTGAACTAATGAGCGAAAAGTTTCACTGGAATGGCTGATTGTGAACCCAGTCTTTTGACTTGAATTCTGTGGGCATTATATGTCTCCCATTACTTTAGGTCAGTTGCCTTCCTATCATCAGGAGATTTTTAGGCATATGAACAACGATCGGGAGGTTACGTGAGTAGATTAAAGGAGCTTTATTTACAGGCATATATAAAAAAAGATCAGTAGTTATGTGTGAAAATTATTTTGGTATGTTGAGGATGAAAGCAACGAGTTCATTCATCACTAAGATCATTTTTATCATTGCCCCAAAATCATAGGACTCTTGTCTGCCAACTTTTTGTAATTCTTGCAGCGGGTCCTGCCTTATCCTGGCAAAGGCTAAGATGACGTACTGATACTCACCCAGTAGCTTGCAAGGATCTAGCAATAGGTATAGCATAGAATCTTTTAAGAATCTAGCACAGGTATAAATCCTTCAATAACATTAGACAGAGGGGTGGTTGGGGATAGTCTATACAGAAGCAGGGACAAAACAAATTACACAAGCTAATATAGAAGTGATAATAGGTGGTGAGACAACCATCCTCACATTCACTGTCTTGTTACATTTGCTTGTTGCATCTTCTCTTTCATTAGCGCATGAGCTCTTAGGAGCAGGTCAACCCGCCTGTTTGTACAGTGCTGAACACAATGGGGCCCTCAGGTGCTACCATAAGATACACAATTAGTAAGAGAAAGTCCAGGATTTGGGCTACCCTTCTGTACTGTTTCCCTTGAATTTTGTTTGTGAATTTACAAAAACTGTTTCCTGGGGTTAAACATTCAAACTAGGTAACGAGAATATTGGATTTCAGGAAGAGTCTATGATGGAATATGGATGCTCCTCCGTCAGGTAGCATCACAGTACATGCATCTTTGGTCTTTCCAGTCTATCCCTCAGAAGATCAATACAATATGGAAATGCACAGACTGGGATATTAAAATGTTAATCTCTGACTGTAGCAGCTTTTGGCCAGGTCTACACTTAAAACTTTTGCTGGTTTTGAAATATCAGTTAGGAGTGTGATTTTTTTTCTTTAATGACATTTTTATACAGGCAAAAGCCCTAGCGTCGATGCAAGTCTACCAGCAAAATCCTGTCTTTGGCTGTGTCTACGATAGGAGGGTGTGCCGATACAATTATTCTAGCATAGTTATCCTGGCAAACCTCTTCTAGTGTAGACTAGGCCTTAGGGCCAGATCCTCAAAGACAGTTAGGTGTCTAACTCCCATTGACATCAGGAAAAGTTTGGGAACACAGTGATTTCTCAATCTTCAACAGAGCTCTTCAGAAACAGAAACATTATGGATCACCGTATAATAAAGATTCAGTGACACCCAAACTGCAACAGCTGCAAGGACAAAGTTAGCAGATCTGTGCCACATCTCAAAAGATATGGATTTATGCTGTTTTCTTATATTTCAGAGCTTTCTGAGAAGGTGTCACTAGAGCATAAAGATATTTTCAATTTATGTGGCGAGGGAGGTAGACAGGCTGCCTTCAGTTCAGCTAGCCTGCTCAGACTCCAAATTGGCAGTGAATCACCATTCCCATGTGTCTACCGGCAGCAGACAGGTCTGAGAAGTTTACATTTACCCAATCTAATCTTTCCAGCAGCAGGGCTGACCCACCCACTAAAGAACTGGAGGTGGCAAATAAAATTATCTGATCTATGAAATCCAAATAGTGTATTATGCTATAAAAATTCATAGCTGGCTCTTTGGAGACTTCCTGATCTAATATCCCTTTCTTAGAGCCAAAGGACACAGCTATGCTAACAAAACTCACTGTCTTACTCTAGTAATATGCCCAACTGAGGATAGAAAGAGAAGGTCCCTTGTGGGAGAAGGAGCTTCACTCTAGGAGGAGGCAGAGAGCTATCTATCGCCTCATATACACAGGAGCTCTCAGGGCCAAATCCAGCAACACCCCAGAGAGTCTGACTGGGCTCCTTTTTCCCCCCACCCCCGAGTGGGCTGGAATGGCCTGCTGATTTACATACTTGCAGAAGCACCTCCCAAAATCCCTGGCAGCATACCACAGAGCATTGCTGCAATGTACAATTGGGACACCCAAATCCTACTCCAAAGATGCAGTGTAGACACAATGGACCAGATGCAACCTAGGACGTCTGTGCCATAGGGAAAAGGTGCTGGAGCGGTTTCTTAAGTAGCAATGCAACAAGGGCTTTGCATCCCATTGGATTTCACAGGAATTTTATTGTTATTCATTTATATTCTTCAGAATTGGAGCAAGACCAGAAATCCTACTTTAGAAATTTCAAGAGGAGGTTCAGAAAGCACCATGGACAACCATCCATTGTGGGCATCAGTTTAAAAGGCTGTTTTGTTGGTCAGTCAGGTTCTGGACTTTAATTTCTAGTTACTTCAAAAATAATAAATTCATTGTTCTCAAGGTTAACCTTAACCATTCTCTCTACGTAAGAAAGACTAGCTAACTAGACACTACAGCATCGACTGTTGGGAATATGGATGTACTTTGGATCTACCTTCCAGGGGAAGCTTGTGAGTTCAAAGTCCTTTTCTTCTTTCACATAAAATGCTCCCCAAGCATATTCACAAAATATTTCAATGTAACTACAGCTCATTTTAAGAGAGAGGCAATTTTGAGTATTGGGACACTTTGCTTCCAAAGGAATGCTCCTTATACAAGGAAGCTCCCAATACAACTCAAGGCAAGCTCCCAAAAACACAGGAGAGGATTTATACCAAAAGGATTAATCAAACATAACACGACTTGTGCCTTCTACACAGGGCGGACCTCAAGTGTTCCCAGCATGCTCATTTCCCTCTTCAGTCTATTTCACAAAGACACAAAGGGGAAAAACTTCCTACCGCAGAATTTTTGAAGCTACTTCGGGACCTTCTCTCACACTCAAATGTCCCCATCCACGAAGAGGGCTGTCTCTCTTCGCAAAACTTACTCTTTTTCCTGTGCTGGGTACAACTCTTTCAGAGTCCAGGCTCCTGTTTTCTCTTCTTCCAATTTCATTTTCCAGCAGAAGGTAAAGTTTTCAAAAACGCCTAAGTGACTTAAGAACATGAGTCCCATGTTCAGACATGACTTAGACACTAAGGAGGCTGAATCACTCTGACTGTCAATGAGATGTAGGCTCCTAAGACACAAAGCCACTTCTGAAAATGGGACTTAAGACTTCTAAGTCACTTAGGTGCTTCTGAAAATATTACCCTGTGTTCTTATCGAACCACCCAACCCTCCTTATCCTCTCACACCAGTATAAATCACGAGCAATTCCACTGATGTCTAAGGAGAATCAGATCCCTTCATGAGTCAACAAGAGACCTTATGCCACAAAAGGACCTTATGCCACAACTGCATCAACCCATTATCTTTTCAAGATGATCATTCTACCTCTCTTTCAGGAGAAGAGATTCCATTTTTACTTGTTCTTAAGGAAACCTGGGCCAAATTCTGTTCTCTCTTACATCAGTATAAATTTGGAGTAACTATATTGACTTTAAAGGAATTACTCCAGATATACACCAGGGCAGAGAGCAGGATTTGGCCTAGGGAGTAAGTACTCCACAAAGAAAATTACTTCCCTTCATAGGAGACTGTGAACTCCCAAGAAGAGAACTAATTGGCTCTCTCTCCTGACGAGCTACCGTGGGGTAGCAGTCACAGAGGGGAGTTCCAGTACGAAGGGAAGAAAAGGGCTATCACCGCAGTGTTTTCCTCTGCCAAAAACACAGGTGGAAAATGTCCAACGTTTGTTAATAGGAATGACTGTGAGACAGCTGAAGCAAAGCCTATATTAAGTCAGATCAAGTTTACAGATGTGTAGCTGATTATTTTGAATAATTAAATGGTGTCAAACCCAGCTGTGATGAATAGCACTGGGGGCTCAATTCATAAATAATTGAGAAGACTGAGTCGCATTTGATCATTCTGATCAAATTCTACTCTCTGGAGGATAAATGTTTGTCCTGAATACCATCAACATTGTTAAATGCCTCAATATTCTTGCTCAGCCATCCAGCCAGCAGCCAATTGAACTAAATCACTTTAACACCTCACCCATTTGCTGTTCTCATGAATACAAAATGTCTATGACTTACACAACAGTTTCTGAGTATCAGACAATGCAGCCACTCACACAGACTGCAACCAAACAGAGGCAGTAAATGTTTTAAACGATCCCATAAAAGACAATTCCTGCATATAGTCTTGTCTTTATTGCATGCAGCGACGAGGCTTTAGATATGAGACCACCAATTTTGTTCCGTTGTCGTGTTTGTAAATACAGCTGTCTTTACGATCCATCCATAACATTTTAAAATAGGCATATACTGATGAATATCACCCAACGTGGTCCCATTGTGCCCTCAGTGGAGGCAATGCCACAGCTGCATACCATTTACCAGATTTCTCAGCTGAAAATACCTCTTAAGTGCCAATATTTCCAACCTCAATTGTGAACTGACTGAAAGGAACTCCTGTTAACGCTAGCTACAGAATAACTGTTCTCACTCAGTAGTGCCTGGGACTACAACCCTTACTCACACCCACTAGGGCTTACTCCTGTGCGTAGTTCCAGGGGCATCACTGAGGCTACCTATGTTACTCAGCATGTGTAACAATTGCAGGTTCAATCCCTTATTGATCGCTAAGCTCCAAAAGCTGTTTGTTACTAGGTGTAGAATATATAAGTGTCGTGTATCTGGACTTCGAGAGAGAAAGGGCTGTATTCTAATCTCAGTTTCACTCTGATGGAGGTGTTCCGGATTTACACTGGTGTAACTCCAATCAGAATCTGGTCTAGATATTTTAAAATATTCGCATAATATAAATACTGTGGGCCAACCTGGAAGCCCTTACTCACTTTTCACTCTGACAAACAGCCCAATGACTTCAGTGGGAGTTTTTCTGAGTAAGGAGTGAGTAGAAAACTGAATAAGGACTTTGGGATCTGGCCCAACATAAACAGGTAAGAACAGCAATTTCTGTGTCCCTGTTTAACGTTGCTTACTAAGGGGCAGATTCTACCACCCTAGCTCACCCTGAATGGTACCTTACTCCTCCTGGGCAACTCAAGAAGTAAGGTATTATTTAGTGTGAGCGATGGTAGCAAACCCTGGCCCATTGTGACTGGAATAAACTACAGCTTGTCCCTTACTGTGAGTACACAGAATGTTTAGTTATGCTAGGAAAAGGCTATTTCTTTAAAGGTTAATGAAACTTACCTCAAAGTCTTCTGAGAAGCCATGTTGGTTATTAGAATAGAGCTCACTGATATGTTTAACAAACTGTTTGACAGGAATGGCTTCCATATCATCTGTAGAAAGAGAAAGATATTCAGAGTTGCTAGGCCATGTTTTTTCTGTAAATATGCCTGATATGTTTCATATCTGAGACTGTGAGATCCATAACTCCATCTTCAACCTCAGGTCATAGAATATTTTACATGTGCCTTATTGGAGTTCTCGAGTGGCATGGTTTGTACTGTATATACTTACAAGAAATCCTAGCATATCTGTTACCGATATCTGGGTGCAACTATTCACACAACATACTTAATCCTAGATATTACAAATATGAGTAGTGTTTTTGGCCTTGTAATGCATTTTTTCAGAGCTATCCTTTAGCACAAAGTTACAGTACCATTTTGTCAATTATACTTTTGGGAGTATTTTAATTGGGGGTATTTTAAAAATGAAAGTAGCTGTGAGTTCTCAGATAAGGAGACCATCAAACCCTGGAGCACTTTTGTGGCAACGCATTCTTTAAGAGTCACAGAATCGCCACACAAAAGACAAAGTATACGTTAAAAAATGGCCCTTGTACCACTGCTGACAGCTCCTGACTCAGTAGTGACACAGGTGTATTTCCCGGAGTGGAGGAATTTCTCCTTTTTAATTTACAGTACAGTAGTATCCCAGTGAATCTGTAACGAAATACTATACGAGCATCAGTAACATTCACTTGGAGCAAAAGACCAGCTTAGGCAGTGTCATTTGAGTTTTCTCTTCACTCCAAACACTGTTCCTAACATGGCACAGTCACTCCACCGGACTGCTAACCACAGAGCAATTTCTATTCAGTACGGCAATAAATCATGAACACTTTGAATGATGAAGAAACCAAACGTCTTGACTGATGCAATAAAAACCCCAGGACATTTCCAGTGTTCTGAAAGAAGTTCCTTGGAAATCAAGACATCATCAAAAACCAGGACAGTCCTGGTAAGACTGGGATGTAGGGGTACCCTCCACAGGCAGGGCTTGTCTAGAGGAACAATTACTGCGCGGCAAACTGGCTGTAAATCTGCAGCACGTTGAGGCTACATCTACACTACAGCACGATGCAGCTGTGCCACTGTAATGCTTCTGGGGGAGACACTCTGAGCCGACGGGAAAGAGCGCTCCCATTGGCTCAATGACTCCTGCCTCTGCGAGAAGCTCTCCCACCGACACAGTGCAAGCTACACCGGCACTTAGTTCGGTGTAACTTACATCACTCAGCGGTGTGGATTATTCACACCCCCGAGCGACATAAATTATACCAAAGTAACCTGTAGCTCAGATAAGGTCTAAGTATCTGTGTGGAACCTGCTACCTTGAGCTAAAAGCTCTCTAATGTGCATTGACCTAATCCTATTTCAGAGTGGAGTAAGACTTGTCTACACTACAGGTTACTTTGGTATAATTTACGTCGCTCAGGGGTGTGAATAATCCACACCGCTGAGTGATGTAAGTTACACTTACCTAAATGCTGGTGTAGACAGCTTCTCCTGCTGACATAGCTACCACCTCTCATGGAGGCAGGAGTTATTAACGGGAGAGCTCCCTCCTGTCTCCACCACAAGCACAAGCTACGCCAATGCAGCTGTGACGTTGTAAGTGCCGTAGCATAGATGTAGCCTCAATCAAAGCACACTGGAACTTTGTGCGTGTGGTAGCAGGGTCCACATGGACAAACAGTGTGTGACATGCTAGTGCACTATAGAGTTACAGCCCAGCTGCTCTGTTCATCTGGACAAGCCCTCTTATTTCTGGGGTCTCAATGTTGCTACATTCACCACTTCAACTGGTAAAATCCCTGTGCTTTCAGGGCGTAATTAGTTAATGCTTGCAAATTGGCATTTTGAAAATGTAATGTAGAGCAACACAAGTGTGATTATTTTCAGCATGTGCAATAACTTATTGCCCGATGGTTACTATTGTCTGATTGCATCATTCAAGGCATTATTAGACATTTATGTATTTTATTTAATGTCCTTCTGAAGATTACATGTGGCTTATGTTCACTTCAGGTACCTGTGATGTGTTTTTCCTCCCATATGGTTTTTTGCTACAGCTGCAGTATTTTCTGCATTCTCCTGCTTTTCAAAAATATCTATGTTACGATGGAAAAAAATCCAAATATTGCTATCGGTATTCAGCAAAATTTAAAGATAAACAAAGAGACATGTAACATTTACTATATTCAGAGTGAAAGATCTCTGGCAAACTACTAAACCACGAAGCGATCACCTATGCTTTTTTTAGCAAAGGGTACCAATATACAGTATGCGTAAATGAGGTTCTACTTTGGCAAGAATTTTATAGATCCAACCCTGAAAAACTGATTTTTCTCCGGTTGATGGCAGTTACTAATGACCGTGTCATTACTCCTCTGCTTCCATGTTCTCAAGTAAGGCTTTGCGGGAGCTTTTTGCGTCCACTGACATTTTCAAACTTGAATCAGCCTGAGAGGAAAATATTCTCTTTCTTCTATTTTATTAACAGGGGCAATTGTTTAAAATGTATTTATAATCTGATCACCTCATCCTAGGAATTTTGAACATTGAGAACTTTTGATAAGAGTACGATCATTTTAGCAAACGGCCTTAGAATATCGCGAGCAATTTACAATATTTAAATACCAACAATGGTATATTATAATATTAGAATATAATAGTATTTCATTAAGATACATTTATGTTTCTACAGCCAAGACATTCAGGAATTCAGGGATCACAGGGACAGTAGTGCCAACAGTACGTAAAAGAATCCTCCCACTCCCGCAAAGTAAAGTACGTCCCGAGCTGCCGAGAAAACAGCCGGTGCTGTATTAAGGATTTCACATAATACAAAAATCATAGGGCAAATGCTGTTATTATTATTATTGTTATTATTTATTTGACCTGTACTAGAGCCCAGAGACCGAGCTGAGATCAGGGGCCCACTGCATCAGATCAGGGTGTCAAATTAAATTTTGCAGAAACTCCGTTTTTAATTATGGTCGTTGCCCCGGCATACATTTAGGATGACAGACTCCCTTCCATCTTCTGAATTCCCACTGATTTCAATGAGCATTTGGTACCAAAGATCAAGGGCAGAATATGGTCATTATGTATTAACTAAGCTGTTAGCTATCATTATTGCTCAGTGACAAAGTATCCTCACCTTTAGAACCACAACTAATTCTGCTCTTTCTTTTTCTTCCTTCTCCATGCAGCTTTCTCTGACTCTTTCCTCCTTCCCTCTTGTTGTCTCTCTCCTCCTCTCTTCCCTCTGTATGTTCTCTACTATAGCAACTCCCAAGTCCCTCCATGGGCTTCACCCCCACCCAGTTTCCCATCCTATTTGATAAAACGATCAGCAATGAAATAGTTAATAATGCTGATGTGACGCAGATGAACATCACAATGAGAATAATGGGGGAGGGGGGAGTTCACACTTCCAGAGCTACTGTTTCCGCCTGCCTGCAGACTCAGGAAAACAGCACTGTAACCGTTGCACGTGCTTAGCATTTGAAAGCCTAACTTCTCCACCATGAAGGTTAGAAACTTAATAAAATAAAACAAAGGGTTAGATTCTATAGAATCTGAATATGCCATGGAAGAGGGGGAGGGTTCATAAATACATGGAGTGGGCTGGATCTGGCATGGGCCAGGTGTTTAACACCTCTGTGCTAGGCGCCGTACAGACGCATAGTAAGAGACTCAGACTTAAAGGCCAGAAGGGACCGTTATGATCATCTAGTCTGATCTCCTGCACATTGCAGGTCAAGAACCCCATCTACCCACAGAACAGACCCATAACCTCTGGCTGAGTTACTGAAGTCTGCAAATCTTGATTTAAAGTCATCAAGTTACAGAGAATCCACCATTTACTCTAGCTCAGACCAGCAAGTGACCCATGCCCCATGCTGCAGAGGAAGGTGAAACCCCTCCAGGGTCTCTGCCAATCTGTCCCAGGGGAAAATTCCTTCTCGACCCCAAATATGATGATCAGTTAGACCCTGAGCATGTGGGTGAGACCCACCAGTCAGACATGTGGGAAAGAATTCTCTGTAGTAACTCAGAGCCCTCCCTGGCTGTTGGAGATATTTTCAATGGCCATATGTCATTGCAGGAACCCTTGTCAACTATCCCGTCAATGAACTTATTGAGCTCTGTCTTGAAACAAACTATGTTTTTTGCCCCACTATTCCCCTTGGAAGGCTGTTCCAGAACTTCACCACTCTGATGGTTAGAAACCTTCGTCTAATTTCAAGCCTAAACTTGTTGATGGGTAGTTTATATCCATTTGTTCTTGTGCCAACCTCGGCCCTTAACTTCTCTCCCTCCCTGGTGTTTAGCCCTCTGACATATTTATAGAGAGCAATCATAGCTCCCCTTGGCCTTTGTTTTGTTAGGCTAAACAAGCCAAGCTCCTTAAGTCTTCTCTCGTAAGGCAGGTTCTCCATTCTTCTGATCACCCTAGCAGCCTTTCTCTGCACCTGTTCGACTCCCTGCCTTGAAGAATTCATAATCTAAATAGACAAGATAGACAAACTGAATCCAGAATCCTTCTTCCCAGTCCATAAATACACCTCCATTCTCCCTGACATACAGAAGAAAGCCGTGATACTAAAGATATTTAAACTGACATGGAGTAGTTTGGCAAGGCCTTCAGGTACATTATCTAAATTTGATGCTGTGTGCTAGAAGGTATCCTTCTGATTTCTGGCTCTCTTCTTAAATGGAGCTGGCACAAATTAATGTAACGTAGGGCCATATTTCGCCCATCTGTAGTGCCCCCAAAACCTCCTAGTCAGGAGCATGAATTAACCTAGTTGGGGAGGGTGTGTTTTTGGCCACACGTGGCTTGGGAGATCTGTGCTAAAACACATACTGTACTAATATGGCACATTGTTGTCTGAAGGCATTTGCTCTGATGGTGACTGTCTAATCTGAAGAATCTTTCCTTAAACCTTTTCAAACAAAACATACTAATGTAACTGGATATATGAAAAGTTCTTTTTTCTTGCAGGTATCTTCAGTCACGAGGCTATGGTTATGCTTCTCTTCCATCTTAAGACAAATGAGCCTCAGAGACCATAACTCTTCTAGTCAATGGAAGAGATTAATGGAATCCTATAATAGCTAATTAGGAGCCCTAATGCTCAATGCATATTCCCTTTTGCACGGTTTACTTTTTCCCAGCCTAAAACCACACTGACATTTGTTAATGTCAATATACTGTACACTTTCTACCAGACCTCCAGTTTATTCAAAGGGAGGAAATGTTTTAAAAATGTGCCTGCATAACTAATTGCAAGTGCAAAGATGACAGCTCTTTATGGCACAGACGCAGCCCTCTGTTACACCGGTGTGAACAGAACTAGCCTGGTTTTACACCAGTATAAAATGTGAGCACAATCTCTCACCATGTTAATTTTCACTGGGAAACCCCTTGCTTTCCATGCTAGTGTACAAATGAGGTAAGCATGGGTAAAGATCTCTGGGTTAGGAGGATTTATAATCAGAGACTGCTCCAGTAGTCTGATGGAAGTGCCACATGTTACTGCGTGGGATATTCAAATCGGAGGCAAACTGGATCCATCCCTCCCTGGCCAGCAGGATCTGGGATTGCTCCAGGAGTGACTCCAGTTGCTCTATAGTGACCATGTGTTCAACTCTGGAGTGATGCTGAGAGGCTCTGTAGGGAGCTACCATATGCATGGGCATTATGATGCAGAATGAATTTGAGGGAAGCATAATGCAACTCGCGTCCCCCCACAAAAGGAGTCAGCCTTGCTAACATGAAAAACCATTCATTTTTCACCTAAGAAAGGGCAAGAGACAACCAACATGGCACATGCAGTATATTCCTTCAGGAATCAATATGTTCAGTATATTTTAAAACTATAATGCTGGTACGGGTTCATATTTAAAAGGCTGTATAATTAGCAATGTGATTAGGAAGGAATCTTTCATCTATGTCCTGCCTAATAAACTTGCTCTGATACTTACTCTAAAGTAATCAGGGTCAATTAAAAAAACCAGGGATATCGTATCAGACGTGGCACCTTCACAGAATAAGATCTCTGATTCATTTGTAACCGGAAAGCTCAACAGATGGTTTAATGGTATTGGATTGGAATAGACATTTTGGGTCCTGAGTGAACCCAGAAGGCCAAAATCAAAGTGACGCCTGACACTCCTCGTTTCTAGTTAGGATTCTTGTTGGAGTTCTGGTGCTTCTCATGGTCCCAACCAGAAGTCCAGCACCCAAATCAGGAACTGTTCATGAGAGGGAGCACCCCTGGCCTCACCCCTGTTTTCAAGTGCTCTCTTTTTTCAGTTATAATCTTGAATTGACCTTCTAAGTCAGCTGTGCTTCCCGTCTCTTTGGTGTTGTTTTTAAAAGCCAGATATACTCTTTATCGTAGTTCACCAAACTGTATTGATTTTGTTTGTTACTGAGAGATTCAATTTTGCTCTCCAGTCTTCCAAACTTGACAAATGCCACGAAGTCACAGAACTGGCAAACTTCTGGAGATATAGCCACTCATTTGCTTCACTGTTACGTGTCCTTCTGACTCACCTTGTGACGTCTCCCAGTGGAGGTAACCATCTGCTCTCACACCACGGAAACGCCTCTTTTCTCTCTCAGTGATGCTGCCTCTCTAGCATCTAACCTAAAAATGTGTCCTCATAGCTCTCATCTTACACAAAAGAGTTTTACTGAGACACTGGAAAGAGGCACCTCCACTACCAGTCTTGTAGTGGGAATTGGATTTAACATATAGCCTCACAACAGGGAAAAAAGTCACCTCTCTAGGGGACTCTCCTTGCAGCCCTGAGAGAGATTTCAACACTATAAAAGCCTCTTTTTGATCATGTTATTGTAGGGCCATGTGGCCCAGTTTGGTGGGATGTCACATGATGTCCCCTCTTCTGCCTCTTTCTCCTCTCATCTGCTTTCCCTTCCATGTTCTACTGCCTTCTTCAAGTCCCTCTCATTCTCCTTCCTCCTCGGTTCTCATTCCGTAGGGACGGATAGGTGTTAACTGCACATCGCTAAGCTACGCTCCAATACGGTGAGGTGCTCTCTCCGTTTCACTTTCTATTGTCAGGTTTCAGAGTAGCAGCCGTGTTAGTCTGTATTCGCAAAAAGAAAAGGAGTACTTGTAGCACCTTAGAGACTGACAAATTTATTTGAGCCTAAGCTTTTCGTGATGCATCCGATGAAGTGAGCTGTAGCTCACGAAAAGCTTATTCTCAAGTAAATTTGTCAGTCTCTAAGGTGCCACAAGTACTCCTTCACTTTCTATTGTGTTTTCCCTAAATAATGAAAAATACCTCAGGACAACCTGAAACTTTAAATGTTTCCCACCGGTTGCTGCTTTCTCTTACACCGCAAGGTTTCTCTGTGTAGACTTTCTCCAACCAGCAACTTCTGTACACTGGTATATTGTTGTGTGTTTGTGAAAAAACCAAGTTCAAAAACCTTTATAGAATAAATCACTGCCCCTCCCCCCCAAATCACTGCTGTTATTTAACCTACACTATGTTGCTTAATCACAAAGTTGGTCCCCAATGCTATCTCCTCTGAGAGGGCCTTATATACTTTATTTTTGTTTGTTTGTTTGTTTGTTGGAGGGGCCATAATGCTAATGTTGGGTGTGATTCCAGCAATAGTTTTACTAAGTCCCGGGTTTTAGTTAAATGCTCTGGGGGCTTCACAATGTTTAATTTCAAAGAGAGATGGGCAGAAGAACTCCTGATAGTGCAAGATATACCTAGCCTTGTATCCAACATGTGTAGCATCTTGTGTCACTGCGTATGTCAGAAAACTGAGTCTCTCAAAGTCAGTTATAGGAAAGGGGGTAAACTAAATTTACACAATATATTACATATTAAGTACATGACACAGAGCAATAATGGAAACTTGCTTTTATATATACACACCACAGCTGAATTAGCTGTGTAACTTGCAGTTGAGATAGCTTCACAGTTAACCACTGCACTGTCTGAATTGCATCTAACACAGGAAATGCTGCTGGTAGAAAAGAACTGTGTATAGGTGCTGTGTATAGGTATAGACTTAGAAGTCTTCCGTAAAGTCAAGATTTCACCCCTTAGACAGACAAGAGCTTATATAAAAAGGTCTAAGTCTATAAAGATATCTTGCACCATTTTAACAATACGAGTATAAGAATTTGCATCTAAGGCTGCGAAAAAAGATATTAGAAATGGGACTGGTCCTGTAACTGATAACTGTATTGTAAAGGAGACACACAGGGGAGCTGACATTTCATGTGCAATCTTAGTGCTAGCACTGTCTTGTTTTGAGTATTTGTGCAATCTGGCTCTGAATTTTCTCTAAAACTTTAGTTTTATGTTTAAGTCTAGTTGCCGTGTATGTATGTGTGGGTGCAGTACATTTAGTTCAGCGATAGAATGACTTGACTTGTTAAAGCTTTTAAAATAAGGAGGATTAGAAATGTTAGTGTATCCCTCGGAATTCTGCATTTGTCTGATAGATCATATTTTCTTGCAATACAGAAAGAGCCGGAAAGATTAGGCAACTTGTTTTGGGTAAAATAAAGTCACAGAAGTGGCTATAATATTTCTAAACTATCAGTGGACATTTTCTAGACAGATCATATCTGCATAAATAATAAAATAGGGCAACACAGCTGGTGTCATCCCCAGAGTTTGAACTACATGCTGAAAACCCTTTAAATGTTGGCACCCTGCTGAAGTCAGTGACCTTAGAATTATTAAGATAAATTATAATTGTTGAGAGCCTCGTATCAGGGGGCACAATTACTTTTTGACTTTTATGTTATTCAAATTGTAAGCATTAACTAATTATTATTGGTTTTTAAACAATGTCTTTCAAAATGAAAGAGGCAAAAAAAGATCTAAGATGAAAATATTCACACTCAGGGTCTTGATGTTTCAGCATATTGGAAATATTGCACAAAATACCTTTCAGCAAAACTATTATCTACATTTTATAATCAAATCAAATGAAGACTGGGGCAGATTTCTGATACAGCAGTAATGCCTAATAAAAGCATAAAAATAAAAGCAGAATATGTGAAATAAGACATGCAGTACTGCAGTTATATTAATCTCACTTATTTAAAGATTTAATCTAATATAGCACTATTAACCATATGCCAATCACAAACATGAAGGACAATGATAATTACAAAAATTATACACGTCATAATGAAATCTGAATTTTAAAACTGCATGTAAAATCTTAGATTAGGGCATCATTAATTATAAATGAAACAGCAACCCAACTGATCTTTTCCTTTTGAAGCAGAAAGGAGCAACCGAATCCATTGTACTAACTTCAGCTCAACAGAATGAAATCATGTAAGCTTTCTATTAGCATACACATTAAGCATTATTTTATTAACTTTATAAGCATGGGACAGATCTCATTATTATTTATTATGTGTATTATTGTAGCCTCTAGGACTATGACCCCATTGTGCTAGGCACTGTACAAACATCGAAATTGGACTACTCATGCATCTAAAATTAAGCATATGCGTAAGTGTATGCTGTATTGGGGACTTAATATTTGAAAGCAAGTACTGAATTTTTCTTCCCAGCCTACAGTCATTCTTGGATTTGTTTAAAGCATTTAGGTTTATTACTAGCTGTGTTTTAGGTGTATTAGTCTTACTTGAACATCATATAAACGTTATACACGCTCTCCAAGGACTTGATAGTGCATTTCTTGCACAACAAGCTGACTATCCTTTTTAGACACATCACAGAAAGGTGAAGCAGTTTTCTTTCATTGTGGCTACAGCATGAATAAGGAGGAAGTAATATTAAAACACGAAGGGCCAGATTCTTATCCCCTTACTTATACTGAGTGGCACTTTACTTCAAGAGTGATCCTATCGATTTCCGTTGGACTATTTGTTTAGCAAGGTATTACTCAACATAAGTCATGGTGTCAGAACATGCGACCAAAGTATTTTTAAATGCAGAACTTTGCTCGTTACTAGAATAAATTTGCATTTTCATTTCTACCTGAAATATGTTCCAGGGACGTAAATCAAGAAGGAAGACATTTTTTGCAAGTTTCAGTGTTGTACTTTTCTGCTTGTGGGATGGGTCGTAGGCAGTGTTCCCTCTAATTTTTCCCATGCATATGCGGAATGAATTTTGTTATGTGCACCAATATGGAGGTGATGTGTGACACATCTCCATATTGGTTCACATAATAAAATTCACGTGGCGGGGTGGGGCCAAGGGGTTTGGAGTGTGGGAGGGGGCTCAGGGCTGGGGGAGAGGTTTGGGGATCGGGGGGGTGAGGGCTCTGGCTGGTGGTGCAGACTCTGGAATGGGGCCAGGGATGAAGGGTTTAGGGTGCAGGCTGCTCCGGGGCTACAGCGGGGAGAGAGGACTCTCCCCAGCTCTCTCTGCCCACAGCAGCACCTGGGCTGGAAGGGAGAAGCGCCTCCTCCCGTCGCAGCAGCTCTGGGGCTGGGGCCACAGGCTAGGTGCCTCTCCCCCAGCCGCAGCAGGTCTGGGCCAGGGCTGGGTTGGGGCCGGGAGGAGGGACGCATCTCCCCGCCGCAACCCTGAGTGCCTGTGCGGTGCTGAATAGGCTGCTGCAGGGCCATGCAGCTTAGAGGGAACTTAGGTTGTAGGATCTACACTGACTACCACATCTCCAAGAACCAGTTACTGAAGGTAAGTAATTGTGCTTTCTTATGCAAGCTTGTGCCAATGTGAATCCCACTGCAGGTGCCTGGAAAGCAGTGTCCTCCCTGGATGATGGGAGGGAGGGGTTTCAGCTGTATCTGCTGAACAGTGGTTGCAGTACGGCTCTCGTGAACTTGGTGCCTTGGCCTGGCAGCCACGTCACAAGCGTAATGTTTCACAAAAGTCAGTGTGTTACTCCACATTGCAGCTCGACACAACTCAGAAATAGGCACGCTGCTGAAGCTGGTGATAGATGCAGCCTGTGATCGGGTGGAGTATGCCTGGATGTTCAAAGGAAAAGGCTCACCCGCCAGAGATGATAGCAGGTGGAAATGCAGTGTGTGATACACTTGGAAGTTCTGTGACAAGACGGCATAACCTTTGGATGAGGCAGAAATGGCCAGAGAGAAAGCAAAGTGGCTTGGTCCTACTATGGTAATGTGCATAGAGCTTGGGATATATCCTAGGTGGTGAATTCCTTCTCTCTCAGTGTTGAGTGTGGCCTTGGGAAGAAGACTGTCAAGGTAACTTATTATTTTAGGTGAAAGTCCAAGGCCACTTCAGGGTTGAACTTGGGGTGGGGTGTGTCCCTATGAAAGACTGTGTAAGGAGGTCCTGCCATAAGAGCATTTAAGAGGACATGGAGAGTTTGCTGACTCTGTGAGCCAGCAGAAAGAGCATTTAATGGAGCATTCTGATAGTAATTCAAAGGGAAACCCCAAGAGCTTCAGGAAGACAGCACTGAGGTCTCATGAGGGAACTGGGTCTATTATTGTAAGTTAAGTATGAAGGAGGCCTACAAGGAATTTAGATACTGTTGAGTGTGAGAAGATCAAATACAACCATACCAAGAGTGATACATCAATATTGCCACCAAGTTGACTTCTGAGAGAACTGAATGACAGTCCCGCCTGTTCCTAGATCATCTTTGGAATTGGTGCCTCCATTGGTCCAGATTGTTTTGGACTGCCCATATGGAAAATAATTTCCATTGTGAGGAGAAAATGTTCCTGGAGAACGGATTCCTGCTTAGTATGAGAATGTTTTGGATACGAAAGGAGCAGGCTCTCTCAGTGCTGCTCAATCAGCCAACATCCAAACCATCATGTACAACAACCGCAGGCTTGGGTGCAAGGTCTAACCTTGGTTCTGAGATACTATGTCTGGGCAGGCCTGTAGGTCTCATGGACATCTGTAGCATTATGATAGCCTCTTATCGGTTGAGATATTTTTGGCTACCAGGATGACTGTACTCTAAGCCCTCCTGACCTTGGACACAATCCTCGGGATCAAAGAAATTGGTGGGAAGGCATACAGGAGTCCTTGAGACCACCAGAGAAGAAAGGTGTCTGGCAACAAGCCCAGACTCACACATCCTCTGGAACAAAAGTTCATGCATTTGGTATTGTCCTTTATGATGAAAAAGTCTATCATGGAGTTCCCATAGATGTAATAGGAAGTCTATGATACACTCCTTCAGTGACCACTTGTGGTTGGTCACTGTGCGCCCGCTTAAGAACTCTGCTGGGTCATTGCTGACCTCAGGGAGATGCAGAGCCAGTGGGGTTATCCCATGTTGATGTTACCACTTCTAGAATCGGATGGCCTCCTGGGAAGGAGGTGATGAGCAGGTGTTTCTTATAGAATGCATCACTGATGTGTTGTCTGTCAGGATTTGCACCACAGAGTTCCGCAGAACAGAGAGGAACCCTGTGCAGGCTAGTCTGAAGGCACTCAGCACCTGGATGACCTGAAATCACATCCTTGTGTTTGCAGGTGGAATGAGGCAAGGTGGCTTTTGAACGTAGTGCAAACTTGAGTGGATCTGATGCGTCTCACAATCATACTGTCAAATTTGCTGGCATACCGTGGGAGCAGGGTGCATTGTGAAGTAGGAGGCAGGCTGGCATCTTCTGCCATACCTCAGTCTGTTCTTGGTCTGGTAGTCAGGATGCTTGTGTTGGGAGGATGGAATCCACAGCCTTGACTGAGACTAGGGCCAGGACGGTTTGTGGTAAGGAGGCTTTAGAATCTTTAAACATGTGCAGAGCACTATCTGTCTGCCAGGGCACGGAGCTCTTCAGCAAGAACAATAGATCCTCAATTGTGGCCCGTACCTGATGTTTGGTGCCATAATGTTCTGTGGATTGTCATTGTGGTGGCCACAGCTCCTGCCACGGTGTCGGAGGTGTCTATTGCAGTGCTCTCTTGGCCATCTGCTGACTTTCCTTTATTATGTTTCTGATTCTACGCTCAGCACAATCTCTGCTGGTGCCAAACTTTGCTGGATGACACTGGCTTGACGACTGGCAGGATCTTGGACCTTGTCTCCTCATAGGCTGATGACACCTTCACAGATTGTTCCAGAAGGTGTAATTTAAGCCTTACATCTTGTGACTTACACAGCAGAAAATGAAAAGCTCTCCAAGCATCTGCTAGGAATGTGCACTTCCCCGGAACAGAAGAGGCACCTGCTAGCTCCATCTTTTAAGGGGACCAGTCCTCAGAGGATGGGCAGGGTTTGAAGCCACCATGTTAGGGGGCCTTGATACAGAGACAGTTTGTATGGGGCGAGAGTTCTAACCATCAGTCAAAATGGGTTGACAGGGTCACAGCAATTGCAGATGAAGGTCATCAAAGGAGTTTTGAAGAAATTCAGAAGGTTTAGCTGAAGCTAACCATGAGCAGGCTGGACACTCACCAGATTCCGTCTCACTGTCATGGGTGGGAAGAAACCCATTACCGCTTTGCCCTCACACAGGAAGAAACGCGGAGGCACAGGGCACACTGCACAGCCCTGACAGTCCTTGCTACTCAAGAAATCTCTGGTCTCGTGTACCTGAGGCACATGTGCACCTCCTGTGGGATTCAAACGGATACATACTTGAAGAAGCAGCATGTTTACATCAGAACCATATCTACTGATGACTTAAAAATCGATTATGTTATTTATGAACTCTATCACCCATTGAAAAAACTCTGATGCAATCAAAGGCAAAGAATTAACCAGAAAACACCTGATTAGCAAATATCAGTATAGTCTGAGGCCTGAGAACATTGATGTTATCACTAATGGATTTCTTAAACTGGATTTCTTAAACCCTGCCACACAAATTCAACATGGGATACAAAGTGACTGGCATCACAACTGAGACATTCCTACTCAGACCAGAAACTTTGAAGAACATCTGGCTTAATACTGTCAGGTTAACGAACAGCCTCAATGAGCCAGTCATTATAGTAATCTGGACTATGGTAAAATTGGTCAGGTAGTTACAGTCTCTTAAATTTGGCCATAGAGCTAAGCATGCGTTTTACTAATCCATCAGGGGTTTCTGTACTGAGCTCAGAAACTAAAGGCTTGATCCTAGGTCCTACTGAGGCCAATGACAAAACTCCTATTTCCAGGATAGGAATTCTTAAACTCCTGGGGCCTCATCAGGAGATCCTGGAAGTCAACAGAAGCCCCAGAAGAACAGCTCACTACACGGGGAGAAAAAGCTGTGAAATACTTGATCAAGGAAGAAGAGGGTGTGGTAGAAATGGAAGAAGTGCCTACCATGTAGCTCCACTGTCTGCTGTCACTTGCATGTCACACCGATGATACCTTTGCTTTGCTTTACGGACTCAGATCTTGTGAGAGGGGTAATATGGGAACTGGCTGGGGGCCTGCCTTTTGACTACAGAATTGTGATTCCAGAGCAGGTTTTGCGTGGTTTGCCATCATGACTGCGAATTCTAGGCAAAACCTGTCTTTAGAGGATTAGCTGTTCCTGTTAGTTGTTGGGCCATACCACAAGAGGACAAGCACAGAAATGCCATCAGCAACTTGCAGCAGATGCCGACCCACTTGAAAAACAGGAAAAGGAATGGAAACAGGAAACATTTACCATGAGGTCTTGCCATGACTAGATGTTTGTAACAAAGAGCTCCACGGAAAGATGACATGATCCAAAATTCACTGATTGAGGAAATGATGACAAAAAAATTAGCAAGGTGGCAGGTGTGTTTAAGAAATCTGTCATTCAATTATAGGTACATTACACCCTTGGGGGCAGATCCTAAATCAGACTCATGCTGAGTTTAGATTCAGACATCACTTGTAATAGCCAGAGGGTGACTCAGTTAATGATCTCTCCTTTATCCTATGTTTCTCTAGATCAAGCAGTACAGATAATTATGAATTATGATAAGGGCTTTACATTTCAGGGCAAAATTTGCATAGATAAGAGGATGCCTATGGGTTAGGTGGTTTCATGCTCAATAATTAAGTAAATTTCAACAGAGGGAAGTGAGGCAGAAAATGGGTAAAGTCACTCCTCTGTTAGATGATTTTTCTGCTTGCGGACCTGCAAAGCTCTATTCTTATGACAGAAGCTACTGATGGTATATTAAGAGGTTGCCAGTGATTTTAGAGCTCTGAGAGCAGAGGAAACAGTCGGTCTTGGCAAAGCTGTTACACATTTTCAGACACATTGAGCTAAATTGCCTTCAATTGAGCTCTGTATGTGCAACTGAGAGTGGAATTTGGTCCACTAAATCCAAGGAAATAGATGCATAGCTCCATGGGGATATAGTTAAATATGCCTTGGGTATCAGAAGCTAATAAGGTTACTTTGCAGAACTCACTTTTGTGAAAATGCCACTTATATTTTACTTCCAGAATCAATATGGCAAGTAAGATTTTCTCACGCTCTCTGCCAGTTTCTAGCAGAAAAAGTTCAAAAGCAGCATCTTTTCATCAGAATTACAGGTGAATCACAGGATGATTTTGCTGTTCAACCTTTTTAAAACATTTTAGTGGGACGGCTATGTGGGAGCTGTAACTGATATCAGAAGAGAAATGGCCCCTGTTAGCAGGTAGACTGGGAGAGGTGGGAGCAGGTCTTTTCTATTACTGTGGAAGTGTTTAGATGAGGTCTGGACCATCCCAGTGGATTAAGTAGCCATTTTCATGCTACATATCTATTTTCCTGCTGGAGGAAATGGAGTCTAGTGGTTAGTGCACAGGGTTTAGCATTCCTGAGCTCTAGTCCCAGCTCAGCTACTGACTTGCTACGTCACATTAGACAGATCACCTGTGGACAGGTTTTCAATTATTTAGACACCTATCCGCATCTTCATACGCTTAATTATCTCTTAAAATCTGACCCAGAACCACTATGTGCCTCAGTTTACCCTGTAAAATAGGCTTGCTGCCCCCTTCTTCATCGAGGTGTTGCAAGGATTAATTAATTCACATGCATAAAGTGCTTAAAGTTCCTCAGGTGGAAGCCACTATATAAAGTGCTAGTTATTAATATTATTATACCTAGTACACCTGTGGGTTGAACATATTCACTGAGATATCCCCCCCACATCAGCGGAGATACCATTCTTCACCAAATTTAGCAAGCTCTCTTTATATGAATGTATTTGATGAAGAAAAGCATCAGCAGATCGGGACGGACATTGGGAGAAAAATCCACCACAAATCAAGTGTTCAGGGTCTCCCCTCTTTGAGGCTCTGGTGGCTTTAATGGAGCTCAAGGGTCTTTTCACAATTGATTTTTTTTTTACAATGGGCCATCCCAGCTGGCGAAGGAAAGGGTTGGTTTTCGGTGCGTCAGGATGTCAGCCTTCCACGCCGCTCTGTGACGATGAAGCCACTCCCAAGTGGTCTAATGATGGCACAGTCCATATACAGAGATGGCTGCATTAACCAGTGTTATTATTTGTATTACCATCGTGCCAAGGAGCCCTAGTCATGAGCCAGGACCCCACTGTTCAAGTCTGAGCAATATCTAACTATACATGCTGGGCCCCCCTTTCCTCAGCACCCTGCCCCCAACTCTCAATCATCCCAGATTCTGACACCTCCCTGCTCAACCCGACCATCACCCCAAAATTATGCTGACCACCTGATGCCCCTGCAAAGCCCCACTGGCCCGCCATATCCCAGCTCACTCTCCGTGCCTTTCACACCCACCAATACTCCCACCCCACAGTGATGCTGCCTGGTGCACCAAGGAGCCAAGGCAGCGGTGCCAAGCCCTTCTTGTCCTCCTTCCTGCCCCTAGCTCCCCTTCTCCTGCCTGCACCCCATTTCCCCTTCTCCACATATCCCCTCACAGCCTTATTCAACTCTCCCCTTGTGCAGCCCCGGATTTCCATCTCCTCCACATCAGCTTGGCTGCCCAGCCAGCCTCAGGGACTCTGCTGAGCAAAGCCAGTGAAGGAGGAGACAGGTTAGAAACATTGCAGAACAGAACTAGACGGCAGAAGTGAACAGTCCCAGGGCTTTTCCTAGCAGAGAACAAGTACTGAATGAGAGGAATGTGTCTCTTTCTCTTCAACTGGGGCTTTAGAATCTGTACTGTCCCTGGGCCAGTGTGCAAATGTCTCTGTGTTTGGAGCTTGTCAGGACTCTGGTTCTTTAGCCAGGGGATCCCTAAAGAACATGGGAGAATTTCAACAAGGTCTTGTCTTCAAATGTTTCCTCTACCACAGTTATTAAATATTAGACCAAGAAAATATTAGAGACAATTCTACTATTTCAGGTACTTAGAATTGGAAAAGGTACAGAGAAGGGCAGCAAAAATTATTAGGAACACGGAACAGCGTCCGTATGAAGAGAGATTAAAAAGACTGGAACTGTTCAGCTTAGAAAAGAGACAACTAAGGGGGGACATGATAGAGGTCTATAAAATCATGAATGGGGTAGAGAAAGTGAATAAGGAAATGTTATTTACTCCTTTACGTAACAAACTAGGGGTCATCCAATATAATGAATAGACAGCAAGTTTAAAACAAACATAAGGAAGTAGTTCTTCACACTAGGTACCGTCAACCCGTAAAACTCATTGCTAGGGGATGTTGTGAAGGCCAAAACTATAATGGGGTTTAAAAAAGAATTAGATAAGTTCCTGGTGGATAGGTCTATCAAGGACTAGCCAAGATGGTCAGGGATACAACCGCTTGCTCTGGGTGTCCCTAAACCTCTGACTGCCAGAAGCTGGGACTGGATGACTGGGAATGGATCACTTGACAAATTGCCCTGTTCTGGTCATTCCCTCTGAAGCATCTGTCACTGGCCACTGTCAGAAGACAGGATACTGAGCTATATGGACCATTCATCTGATCCAATAGGACTGTTCTGATGTACTCATATATCCCCATTACCTCAGCCCCACAATCTTTAATATATTTATCTGCGCAGCATGCCTGTGAGGTGGGGCAATGCTATTATCCCCATTAGAGAGACTGCTGATGCTTTCCCCTTTCCAGTGAGTGTATTTCTCCAGTGTATCTTGTCCTAGTGTGACTCAGGCATCTTTGAAAGTTTTAGTTAAGATTCATGTAATAGATGCAGTCAGAATCCTAGAGCTGCCAAACCACGACAGAAAATGAGAAGGAAACAAAGGAAAGACACGTCATCATGTCACAACAGACAGACAATCCTTCGTGAAACTAATGTCACTATAACATGTTGTATATTTTAGTTCTGTAAATGAGACTGAATAATACCAAACAAGGTAGCAACTGCAGAGTCCATTCCAACATCATGAAACTTTAAAGTTTCCTTGTCATCGTCACTGAAGGGGTAAAGAATTCTGTGCGAACGATGATACCTGGAAATACCCCAAGAAAATGACCCGGAGCCAATATCTGCTCTCAGCTCCACTTCAGTGTAACTGGGAGAAGAATTTGGCCTTTGGTATCTTGAATATTATAACTATAACAAACGGCTGATACTTTTGGTGCTTTACATATATGCAATTCCCCTTCCCTTCCCTTATAACAGTGAAGGCCAAATCTGCACCTGGTGTAAATGAGAGCAGTCCTACCATCCTGAGCTAAAGCCAGCGGAGTTGCTTACGCCAGACTCCATAATTGGCCCTGAAGCTGTACTCAGTTCTAGACTGGATGCCCTGCACTTCTATTTTTAAAAGACATCACTTTTGTTTTTGACATTTTAAAAAGTTATTCTGGAACTTTTAGTTGAAACCATTTGGGTGAATTATCTGATGAATGCACAATATTTTCATGGTGAAAGTCAAACTGCAAAGCAAGTTAATTTTCCTGAACCAGCATGGACATTGCAAACTTCTGTAAAGACTTAAAAGGAAAATTGCAATCTTGTCACAAACACAACTCTGTTGCATCCACATAATTAAACTAGAACCTGTCCATAAAAAGTGTGAATTCATTCAGTAATTAACTGGAGGCTAGGCCTGCCTTACCTGGGATAGGTATAATGGGAATACTCTCATTAGGGACCACTCGAGGTGAGCTGCTGTCTTCCACGTAGAAATGAGCTGTCTGAAAACACTTTCTGTTAAGGGAACAGAAAAAGTTAAGTGCTATGAAAAATAGCATATAAAAATTCAGTGAAGAACTTTTGCACATGTTCTGCCTTTCCATTTCTAGTTACATACTGTCAGATAAAGAAAAGGAGGACTTGTGGCACCTTAGAGACTAACAAATTTATTTGAGCATAAGCTTTCGTGAGCTACAGCTCACTTCATCGGATGTTACAGCTTTAAATGCTTGTTAGTGAAAACACATGTAAGCTATATGTAATTCTATTTGTGCTTTCAGTATGCCTTTAATTCACTGATACCTAACCACCCCACCCCCCCATTTTAGGAGCATACTATTGCTAAGTATTAGTTCACATTAAATTAAGTGCCAAAAGTTTACTATTTGAAATATTCTAGATTTCAAACACACAATTCAGAAAGAAACATACACAGTCCTATGGATCATACACAGTCCTATGGATCAGTTCTCAAATCAAAACTAGGGTAAAATGTTTCAAGGGAATACACACCTACTGTAAAACTTTATGCCGTGTACCAGTGGGCAGTACAAAATATGTAACGGCTGCATGATACCCCATTGCTGTTATGAAAGTTACAGTTTCAACAGTAACAAACTTTATTTCTGTAAGCCCTAAACCTGTACAATCCTCTTCATAACCTCCAGCTAACACTGAATCACAGATGCTGGTATAGAAAATCCAATAGATGCTTAGCTTGGGCCCCAAAAGCTGTCTCTGAAAAGGCCCAAGACGACAAGTCAAATGCTGAAACCACGCTAGAAACCCTGCAAGGAGGTCTTAAATCCACCTGGATGTTTTTACCTGTATTTAATGCAAAGCAGAGAGCACAAGCTGGTCATCATAGAGAAGGCACTGAGCAGATGAGAATCAAGAGATGCAAGAAGCTTCTGCATGGTGATGTTAACTGAGGCAGGGTTTTCCAACATCCGCGTCACTGCTCATTGCTGACTTAATGAGCTGCTTGAGGCTGGAACTGAATATTTAATGAGTCTTGCTCAGTGTGAGCAGCTATTGTGACGAGAGAAGGGTCTGCTCTCATCTGTCAGGGGCTCTTAACAATAGCCTTGACCTACCATAAAGATCCCTCTTACTGCAGCTCTGAATGAACCGCTCCTCAACACCTGTATGGAGTTGGAACACAGCCCTGATTCACTGCCCCTGTATGGGAATTGTTTCTCCTGCTGAAAGATATTTGCTTGTAACTTTCTGCCTTGTCATATGCTTTTCTCTAATTCTGGACGTTGTGTTCTGCATAGAAAGCCCACTCTCTATAGCCTGTTTTGCTGACATTGTCAAACTAATTTATGCTTCCATTGTTTCATCACAGATGCAAACCACAGCGCTAAGAAGTCACTGAAAATATCCAACAATGCTTTAAGGCAAAACAGGTCTCGAAAAGAACCTAAGATCCCCACAGGTCCATGTTTGCACAGCAGCACAATACTAGCTATGGCACTTTGTAAATAATAAAAGTATATGACAAGTAAGCCTCACATATGCTAATGAATATGCAACCAGAAAAGATCACATTTCACAGCATGGTGTGGTTCTCTTGAACCGGGTCTTTTTTTTCAGGGAGAGTGTCTTGTACCATCTTAGAGTTATTTATATGGTAAGCATACTTTGCTAGGGAACACCAAAGGGTGAAATCATACTCGAGACTCCCAGATGCATGACATATTGCGTGACATTTAAAGGAATTAGTTCATTTCCCTCCTCTCCTCCTCAACTCTGCTGCCTTTTTAAAAAAAAAAAAAAAAAGCAAAAAGGGAATTCCTTTATTTTTTGGTAGCCTTTTCTTTGGACAATGCGCACCCTGGGGGCACAGAGCAGAATAAATCAGTCACACACAAGGGGAGAAAGTATGAATATGAAACAGGCAAAACATTCACGGTTTTGATGCCTTCAGGACTTCTTTCCCTTGAGTAAATTCTACAGAAAATCCATGGAGCGGTCTCCTGGTAACTGAGGCCTTAAGAACACATACAATTTTCCACATAGCAGTTTAATAAAGATAGACTTTTTAATTTATTGATCCCAGGAGGTTTTTTTCGGGATGGGAGGTGAGGGGGGGTTTGGACTTATGACAGATACGAAATGGTATTCTTTTTTATTCATTTATTTATTCTCTTCTCTCATATGCAAAAAACAAACCAAAAACCCATTGCGTTGTTTTTTATATCACCACAAGAGAATCATTTAATAAAAATATGAAATTGCTTAATTCTGTAGCCTAATTACGTTGTGTGATGTGCGTAATGCAGATATGTAGTAAGAGACTAAATATGCAGTAGCATCTCAGTACAGTGTAATATATACAGGGATTAGTAATAACATATTAATCATATAGTAGAGTTTGCAGCTGTAATTTATGCAATTGACAAATCTGTATTTCTCTGTCTTGGATGGCTACTTATAGCTGTCATTGAAAACATCATTATGACACAACCAGGTAATGAGCCAAGTGCTTTGCCGAATTACAAATATATCACACTACAACGCAGTGGGTATGAGTGTGTGTGTGTGTGTGTGTGTGTGTAACTGTTGGCATGGTATTACACATACATAATACTGTATAGCATTTGCTTATTACAGCACTTCCTGGTAGCAAACACTGAAATTGAAAAGGAGGACTTGTGGCACCTTAGAGACTAACCAATTTATTTGAGCATGAGCTTTCGTGAGCTACAGCTCACTTCATCAGCTCACGAAAGCGTATGCTCAAATAAATTTGTTAGTCTCTAAGGTGCCACAAGTCCTCCTGTTCTTTTTGTGAATACAGACTAACACGGCTGCAACTCTGAAAACTGAAATTAAAGTTAGCTGCAGGCTTCCCTTGTAATCCCTTTTTCACATGCTCATAACTTTCTAAAAAACTCCTTTTCAGTTTTATCTTTTCAAATTTAGGGTTTGTCTACATGTGAAACACTACAGCTGCACCACTGCCACGCCTCCGTGTAGACACTACTGATGCTGATGGGAGGGGTTCTCCCGCTGAAGTAGGTACTCCACCTCCCTGAGAGGCAGTAGCTAGGCGATGGAAGAATTCTTCTGTCAACCTAGCGCTGTCTACACCAGGGGTTAGGTCGGCTTAACTGTGTCGCTCGGGAGAGTGGATTTTTCACACGCCTTAGCAATATAGCTAGGTCAACCTAATTCTTTTTTAGTAGACCAGGCCTTAGTCTCAGCTAATTTTGTGAGAAGGGAGAGGGGAAGTTTGATGAAAGTCCATTCACCCATTTCAGGTCGGCAAAGGTGATACAAATACACCTTTTCCTCTGCAAGGAGGCTTTTAGTGACATAGTAACACCAAAGCTAAAACTTTACAGATGGCTAGAACTCAATGAGGCTATTCTCCAGACTGATCCGTCAAAAAAATCCCATACAAAATAAATAAATAATTTCGAAACAATGCGTTTTACAAACTCACAATATGAACTCTCCATAAAGATCAGGTTATTAGGCCAGTTCCTGGCTTCTCATACATCTCCTTTGTGGGGCTCCAGCATGGGGTTATAGCTACCTTAGTGCAGTCACTTATCCCTCCCCCCGGTAGAGGGGGCATTCTGTGGTCCCCTGTGGGTGAGATGGGGCAGAGCATGCTATGCTCTAGTGATTGTGGCCAGAGGAGCAGCCGTTTGGACAACGTTCCCTCTAATTTTTCCTATCCAATGAATTTTGTTACGTGCACCAATGTGGAGGTGATCAGTGGCAGGGGTGGGGCTGAGGGGTTTGGGTGTAGAAGGGGGCTCAGGGCTAGGGTGACCAGATGTCCCAATTTTATAGGGACAGTCCCAATTTTTGGGTCTTTTTCTTATATAGGCTCCTATTAACCCCCCGAACCCTGTCCCGATTTTCACACTTGCTGTCTGGTCACCCTACTCAGGGCTGGGGCAGAGGGTTGGAGTGAGGGGGGTGAGGGTTCTGGCTGGGGGTGCAGGCTGTGGGGTGGGCCTAGGGATGAGGGGTTTGGGGCGCAGGCTGCCTCCCCCCAACCCTCTTTCCTGCAGCCTCTCCACACCACAGCAGCTCTGGGGCTGGGAAGGAAAGGCGTTTCTCCTTGCCGTGCAGCAGCCGGGGAAATCACCACAGCCCCACATGCCCCAAGCTCCTCCATCAACTCACCCCCTGCCCCCGCGTGCAGTGCAAAGGTGCCCTCCTGCGCAGCCACACAGGTGCACACCTTAGAGGGAAGGTAGCATTTGGGGACCATTATCTATTGTTGAAAGTTAGAGCAGCCTCTACAATAAGAGAGAGTTCCTGCCCCAAACAGTCCAAGGGTCTGTACTGAGCAGAGGGGTCAAATGACTTGCCCTAGCTCACACAACAGGTCAGAGCTAGGCACAGAACCCAGGGCTCCCAAGTCCCAGTCCAAAGTCCTAGCCACAGTGTTTGCGGGACCGATAATTGCCAGTTGAATGTTATGCTACTTGTAGATTTGCTAGGGAAACCGAAAGTGTGACGGATACACAAGGCTTACGCCAGCCACTTTTCCTGACAGCTGGAAGCAGTGTTCTGTGAATTAGCAACTGAGCTTTGGCAATGGCATAAATTATTGCTACAAGCCTTACTGAAATGCGAGTTCCGAATGACAGAAGTGATTCTACAGCAGTGCTTTAAAGTAAAGCAAATCATCTTCTTAATTTTAATGCCACAAAATTCCAGGCAGCCCGCATGCTTGCTGCAAAGTACCCAGGACTCTGTTGCCTTTGAAACAAAATCAGTGTGCAGTGAAGCAGACTCCTCCTCCGAGCCCGATATGCGTTTTTGGGCTGCTTTTCCCTGCGGCACACACATAAGGTCCCAGAGAGCAGACACATCATTGTCACATATGGGGCAAAGATGCAGAAAGTCATACTCTGTGAGACTAACATCTCCACAGGAAGGGAATGGTGGGAGTGTTTGCCACGGTAAGATTACGTTTTTGGAAAGTTTTTTCCCCCTAATATCCTTTTGAAGAGAGCCACAGTCAAATATGATTAATGCACCGTAATGGAATGCAATGTTCAGGGTAACACTGCCTTATTCTTGCACCACACACATAAAAGTCTGCCAAGGTGTTATGTGCTCGTTCCAAGGTGGATAGAAAGCTGGCTAGATTGTGGGGCTCCATGGGTAGTGATCAATGGCTCCATGTCTAGTTGGCAGCTGGTATCAAGCGGAGTGCCCCAGGGGTCGGTCCTGGGGCCAGTTTTGTTCAACATCTTTATTAATGATCTGGATGATGGGATGGGTTGCACCCTGAGCAAGTTTGTGGATGACACTAAGCTGGGGGGAGAGGTAGATATGCTGGAGGGTAGGGATAGGGTCCAGAGTGACCTAGACAAATTGAAGGATTGGGCCAAAAGAAATCTAATGAGGTTCAACAAGGACAACTGCAGAGTCCTGCACTTAGGACAGAAGAATCCCATGCACCGCTACAGGCTGGGGACCGGCTGGCTAAACAGCAGTTCTGCCGAAAAGGACCTGGGTATTACGGTGGATGAGAAGCTGGATACGAGTCAGCATTGTGCCCTTGTTGCCAAGAAGGCTAACGGCATATTGGGCTGCATTAGTAGAAGCATTGACAACAGATCGAGGGAAGTGATTATTCCCCTCCATTCAGCACTGGTGAGGCCACATCCGGAGCATTGCATCCAGTTTTGGGCCCCTCACTACAGATAGGATGTGGACAAATGGGAGAGAGTCCAGTGGAGGGCAACGAAAATGATCAAGGGGCTGGGGCACATGACTTACGAGGAGAGGCTGAGGGATCTGGGCTTGTTTAGTTTGAAGAAGAGAAGAATGAGGGGGGATTAGATAGCAGCCTTCAACTACCTGAAGGGAGGTTTCGAAGAGGATGGAGCTCGGCTGTTCTCAGTGGTGGCAGATGACAGAACAAGGTGCAACGGTCTCAAGTTGCAGTGGGGGAGGTCTAGGTTGGATATTAGGAAACACTATTTCACTAGGAGGGTGGTGAAGCACTGGAATGCGTTACCTAGGGAGGTGGTGGAATCTCCATCCTTAGAGGTTTTTAAGGCCCGGCTTGAAAAAGCCCTGGCTGGGATGATTTAGTTGGGGTTGGTCCTGCTTTGAGCAGGGGGTTGGACTAGATGATCTGCCGAGGTTTCTTCCAACCCTAATCTTCTATGATTCTATTATCTTTGCTTAGCAAAATAAATTATTTGAGACTTTATACAAATCAAAACATGACTTGTAAGATTTTAAAATGCAAAAATATGCTTCTTTGATTATCAGTCGATAAACCACAAGCAGCTACAATTCTATTCTATTCTCATCTAAAAGCAAGGTGGAGCACTCGATCAGCATAATGACCCAGACGCAAGAATGCTCTTTATTTTCTTGCAGATGACCCAGGTTATCTTCCTAGGACCTAACTCGGCCCTCCAGGACAAACACAGAGCTCCCACTGAAATTAATGGGAGCACGTGGAATAGAGACGAGGGCAGCCTCTGGTGCTTAGTCCATTGTACTCTGAGCATCTTCAGCTCCTAGCTGAAGGGGAAGGGAGCTGCATTGCTCAGAACCAGCTGATCTGGACGGATTAAGGAGAGCGTATAGAAACTGCTAAAGAAAAACAGGGAGCTGTATGAAGATTCTAGAGCTAAGATTAAAGAGTAACAGATTAAAATGGCTGCTAAGTCAGGATAGTGACAGGGTTGCCAACTTTCTCATCGCACAAAACTCAACACCCCTGCCCCGCCCCTTCTCTGAGGCCCCACCCCCGCTCGCTCCATCCTCCCTTCCCTCCGTTGCTCGCTGTCCCCCACCCTCACTCATGTTCACCGGGCTGGGGCAGGGGGTTGCAGTGTTGGGAGGGGGGTGATGGCTCCGGCTGGGGGTGCAGGCTCTGGGGTGGGGCTGGGCATGAGAGGTTCAAAGTGTGGGAGAGGGCTCCAGACTGGGGCAGAGGTGCGA
The DNA here is from genome assembly GCF_965152275.1 of Natator depressus. Classification (NCBI taxonomy): domain Eukaryota; kingdom Metazoa; phylum Chordata; order Testudines; family Cheloniidae; genus Natator; species Natator depressus. The sequence goes on along the minus strand of NC_134240.1, from coordinate 4,433,463 downwards.
GGGGAGGCAAGGACTCTGGCTGGGGGTGCAGGATGGGGGTGGGGATGGGGATGAGGGGTTTGGTGTGCAGGAGGGGGCTCTGGGCTGGGGCAAAGGGTTGGGGTGTGGATGGGTGCAGGCTCCGGAAGGAAGTTTAGGTGCGGGAGGGGACTCCGGGCTGGGGCAGGGGTTGGGGTGCGGGAGGGGACGAGAGATCCAGGGTCACCCCTCCGCAGCGGGCATTTGTCAGTGTCACCATCAAAATTGGCAACGACTTCTCAGAAAAGATCCTCAGACTGTGAAAGAGCAGAAATGCTGCAAATCAGGACTAAGTCACTGGCAGACCAGAGTATGGGAGCCTGGACAACAACTGCCTGCAGTCTGCAAAGCTCTAGCCAGGGTCATCACTCACTGACTTTTATGAGCAATAAAACTGACTCCAGCATTAAGAAAAAAAAAAAACCACCCCCCCCCCCAGAGGGACAGAGAAAACACAGAAGCAAAACCGATGTCCTGAATATTAACAAGTGATTAGTGAGGAGCTATAATTTTACACTCATCTTTTCACTGTATGCTAAGGAGTATCTGCACTCCCCTCCTTCATTTTCATTTTCTTAGAGTATTTTGCTTCCAATCTTTTCCAGGCTTAAAAAAATAATAATAATAAAAAATACCATCCTGCAGCTCAACAGCAGAATGATATAAGAAGCTGGAAGTACATGCTCTCTGAAGAAACCTCCTCCAAACAGAAACAGAAAGATATCAGATACTAGACAGGTAACACAGAGAATGCTGCCTTCACATACAAACTGTGGAATGACGTAAACCTGGCAATGTATAAAACAAAGAGTGAATATAGTGCTGGAACAAGAGGAAAATTTCCCACTACATCTATATAAGGCTGGTTCTCCTGGGTCTCTCTCATGAAGATGATTTTCCTTCTCCTCACAAAGTATAAAACAAAGAGTGAATATAGTGCTAGAACAAGAGGAAAATTTCCCACTACATCTATATAAGGCTGGTTCTCCTGGGTCTCTCTCATGAAGATGATTTTCCTTCTCCTCACAAACTAATTTCTGCCTGTTATTCTTTTCTTGTTGCAGCCGTGTTGGTCCCAGGATACTAGAGAGACAAGTTGGGCGAGATATTATCTTTATTGGACTAACTTCTGTTGGTGAGAGAGACAAGCTTCTGAGCTTACACAGAGCTCTTCTTCAGGGCTGGGAAATCACCTTTGTTTTTCAGCTCCGTGTAAACCTGAAAGCTTGTCTCTCTCACCAACAGAAGTTGGTCCAATAAAAGATATCACCTCCCCCACCTTGTCTTTCTTGTGCAGTGTTGATTAGAAGAGGCCAATACAGTATCTGAACAGAGTGTGCCAAGGCTCTGGAATCTTTGTCTATATACAATGGCATAAAAATAGACTATCCCTTTCACTACACTTCCTATGGGTATTTCCTTACAGTAACAAGTTGTTACACACCCAATTAGTCCCACTGAAGTGAATGGCAGGTTTCAGAGTAACAGCCGTGTTAGTCTGTATTCGCAAAAAGAAAAGGAGGACTTGTGGCACCTTAGAGACTAACCAATTTATTTGAGCATAAGCTTTCGTGAGCTACAGCTCACTTCATCCGATGAAATGAGCTGTAGCTCACGAAAGCTTATGCTCAAATAAATTGGTTAGTCTCTAAGGTGCCACAAGTACTCCTTTTCTTGAAGTGAATGGGACTCCTTGGCTGAATACATGTTCACTAAGGTGGCCTGTCTGGCCCTATGTTTGTAAAATGGATGTTCTGTTAGATAGAGCAGGCATTTCTAGTACTCCTTGTATAATTATTTCGCTAATGGCTAACCTTCTCTCTCTCTCTCTCTGTCAGCATGCTGAAAAAATTACACCAGTCCGCATAACAAACACTTGAGAGAATACATAACACTTGATCATTTAGACCAGTTCCTCTGCTTTTCCCAAGCCCTCTGGTCATTCAGAATAACACAAGCTCTGCTAATCACCTTTCCACAGATGGAAAGAAAAGCTACACTTTTCACAATTAAGAGGAAAGCACTTTGTGGAAAAGACAACCACTGTTAAAAGATATTAGGCAATAAGAATGAAGTAACCTAAAAACATTTTACAGTGCTCATTAACTGGGTACCCCTTTTGCTGATATGAAAATTTCTTCAGTTTATGTTAAGAAATATATCTTGTTTACCTAGTAATTAAAAAAAAACATTTTGGTGATTCAATTAGCGTCTATGCCTTTACTGTCACTCTTCTATTCAAAAGCAATCATAAAGTTGCTAAACAGGTTTAACATTTGTGGGTTTTATACAGACATTGAAAGTATTTGAAGAAGCATGCAGATCACTTTCTCAGTGGAGGAGTAGCTCATCATGCTATTTCCAGAGGCCAAAAGAAACAAGCCATTTGATGCCTATCAAATAGGCAAGCAAGGTCATTTTTTCTTCCCCAAACAGGTGCATGGTTTGTGTGTTCAAAATATACACATATGGCTGCGAACAAGGAATTGGGCAAGAAAAATGCACCACTGTTGTGCACAGTGTTGAAGTGAAAGATTTATAGGTGTGCAGCATTCACTTCCTGTGTGACATAGATCTCTCATCCAACACGCGGCGAACAAAGTAATTCATATTAACAGTAGAAGTGTATTATGTTGAAATGATATATCACACAGCAGAGTTATTTTTACTGTGGATCCTTTCTAGAAAGAACGGTAGCTAAGTATAGAAGTTACTTTTATTTAAATATAAAGATTCTTATTTCATGGATCAACCTGCTAGCAAGACAGCAGAGGATGGCACAGCATCTTATCACACACCTTACCCGAATCGTATACACTCAAAGCTACAGAAGTGAAAAGTGGGGATAGCCTTCTACAGTTTGTGTCTGCTTATCAGAGCCCTGCTGTTCTCTGCCTCAAGCACTGCTGCACATGTCTTTGCTGCACAAGGTAAATGTCAGTGGTAGCTAGCATGTAGAAGGGAGGGAATAAAACAAGGGGATAAGAGGAAGTGGGTGAGAATTAAAGATAGGGTCCATTTGAAAGACTACATCAAAGGTTAAAACTTTCCACCTGAAAAAACAATTTGGCAATCAGGAATTGTGATTTTTTGGCAGAGAAAGATAGCTGACTTAGGGCATGTCTACATTACCGGCTGGATCGACGGGCAGCAATTGATTCAGCGGGGGTCGATTTATCGCATCTAGTCCAGACGCAATAAATCGACTGCCGAGCGTTCTCCCGTCGCACCAGGGAGAGAGGTGCAGGCGGAGTCGATGGGGAAGCATCAGCTGTCGACTTACCACAGTGAAGACACCGCGGTAAGTAGATCTAAGTATGTCGACTTCAGCTGTTATTCATTTAGCTGAAGTTGTGTAACTTAGATCGACCCCCCCCCCCCCCCGTGTAGACCAGGCCTTAGTATGTAACTCCTGCCTGCTTGGCGTGGCACTCTGTCCCCCTCTAGTGGTGACTAGGCCAGCTAGAGATTGATGAGCCTGCTATAGCCTTGGCTAAGAGAAATGTGTCTTTTAGCTCAGGCAGTAGAGGCTTGTGCATTAAGCTCAAGAGATCCCAGGTTGATTCCTGCTGCTGCTGACCCACCAAGGGGCATTGGCGTTATAAGTGGTGGTCCGTACTATGTCTCTTAGCCAAGGCTGCAGCAGGCTCATCAATCTCTAGCTGGCCTAGTTACCACTAGAGGGAGACAGAGTGCCACACCGAGCAGGCATGGGTTACAAGTGTTTACAGTCTATTGCAGAGGTGTCCATGTTAAAAACAAAGGATTCATTTGCAAACCTTGTTCCCCTGATGCCAACAGATTATACAGAATAATCTTAAACTGTAAACTCCTTTGGCCGAGGGCTGTCTCCCTTTATGTAGTGTACAGTGCAGAACACAGTCAGTATGCAATAAACGTTTATAAAAAGGTATTGAAGTGGTTAAACAGCTTCAGAAAGCATGACACATGCACAAAAGACTTGATTTCACAAACCCTCCCCCATTCCTAACATCATCAGATGTACAACCAAAAAGTGTCCAGGTGGCCAATGATGTAATGCATTTACAAAGCTCTTCAACTGCAAATTGTAAGTGGATAAATCTTAGTTTAACCCATTTTCCATGCTTCCTTCTCCCATCTTTCTAGTGTCCCCTGAGAACAGCTAAGGCAATTGGGAAATCTTATTTGTGATGACACTAACCCTTGTAACACTTGGTAACTAATTATTATCTTTGTGACCTTTGACAGAGCCAGAAGAGTCAGAATTTCCCCCAGTTTTAATCAATAGCTTGCAACATCTGTGTTGATTACACTCAGCAGTTTCACATGTGACCGAGGAGGTTTTCTCTTCCGTATTTTCCACCGAGAGTATGCTCTCAGGCACATACATTGCCACTCAGAGGATTTAGACGAGAAAGCAGGGTTTAAAAATCTATGGGCAGCATTTTAACAGCATCTTTAAAAATGGGGTATAGGTAAGGTACTAAAAAGCGTATCGGCATTCACATTTTTCTCTCTGAGCCACAGACGTATTTAGTGCAATGGGTATGTATATGTTGCAAAGCTAGCAACTGCCTAGCTACTGTATCTTCTACACTGAATATTACTGGTTAAAATGGTGAGAGATTCAGTTATCCAAGCAAATGATAGCTTACGTAGTTCATTAAAATGTTCAGTTCTAACACCCTGACTACAGCAGGGTATCAGAAAGTAGCCTAAAACTTTTCTAAATGGCAGCGATATTTTCCTCCAAGTGAAGAACTGTACAGTAATTGCAAGAACTCCTGTGACCAATGAAGACTCTCTCTGTGCAGGCCCCAAACACATCTGTTTGCAAGAGTTGGGTCTTATTTTGCCACACCAGCAACAGAATGAGCTTGTGTGACTCGTACACAGTAGCTAGTTTTATAAAGATATCCAATGAGACATACCTTAGAATAAGAGGAAAACTAAGTCTAAATTTAAAGTACATATGGCCCAGGTCCAAAAACTGGGTGCATTCTTTTCATGTTTTAATTCACAAACTCTGATTCACTGGGGCCAGAAGCTTTCCTATAAAAATTGCAATTCAGAAAAGGCTTGTTAACAGTGAGTAGCAGAGATTGCTTTTCTGCTTGGAACATGCACCTGAAAACAGTAAATGCTTCCAAAATACAAGAGACCTGCTTCTCCGGCCGGAAGGATTATCCTTTCTTTAAATTACAATAAGAAAACAGAACAGTTACTTGATATTTATTTGAAGTGTCCCTTGGGTGATCACCAAACCAGCTTTTGGATCTAGACATGCATGCAACTAAATGTACTTAAAATTTAGTTCTCATCGTGCTCTTAGGCATTGGTCGTTTTTAACTGGAACTCACAAATTCTTAAATTTGTTTAGTATAATTAACCATACAATGGGAAGGTAGTTCCCTCTTTCTTTCTAGACTGGAAAGATACATTTGCTGATGGGAGTCAAGATGGATAGATGACTGGGAAAATCTTCCCAAGACTATTTTGGCATATTTCAAGTTCAGACTATTTAGGGCAGGTTTTTCTTTTTGAGTGATGTGAATAATATGGAAAGTCTTTATTGTTTGCCTTTTACATAGAAAAGGGAATTTCAAATTTTTTTTGGAAAATCCTATAGCTTCTTATTAAAATTTGGTTCCAAATGTACTGAGAAGACCCTTTGATCAACATAACACAAGAGTAGCAGATGCCAAAAGAAAAGAACAGCAGATGTTTAGTACCCGACAGACAGAGTTGATGGGGACACAAGAAATACAACATTTAATGCTAGTACTCCAGTAAGAAAATTTACAAAATCTGCTCCTCACACTAAAGGACAGAGTTTTTGGTATCCAGATAGTCTTCTTTCCACATCCATGTCTGTAGAAGCCGAGATTTGTGCAGGGAAAGATAACAAACCTCATATCTTATAGGGGGTCTCTGAGGCAGAGGTCTGGGGAATCATTAAATCTCTTTAGTGATCAGTACATTTGGAGATTCTGTTCCTAATGGTGCTGATACATTATCGACTCTTCACAATTCTAGCTAAGCCAGAGGTATAACTGAGGAGACACTTTTAATTAAGGTTTCAGAGTAACAGCCGTGTTAGTCTGTATTCGCAAAAAGAAAAGGAGGACTTGTGGCACCTTAGAGACTAACCAATTTATTTGAGCATAAGCTTTCGTGAGCTACAGCTCACTTCACCGGATGCGTACTGTGGAAAATACAGAAGATGTTTTTATACACACAGACAATGAAAAAATGGGTGTTTATCACTACAAAAGGCTTTCTCTCCCCCAACCCCACTCTCCTGCTGGTAATAGCTTATCTAAAGTGATCACTCTCCTTACAATGTGTATGATAATCAAGTTGGGCCATTTCCAGCACAAATCCAGGGTTTAACAAGAACGTCTGAGCCTCCCCTGGGATAGTGCTTGGGGTGTGCTATAGACCGCCGGGATCTAATTTGGATATGGATAGAGCCCTTTTTAATGTTTTTAATAAAGTAAATACTAATGGAAACTGTGTGATCATGGGAGACTTTAGCTTCCCAGATATAGACTGGAGGACGAGTGCTAGTAATAATAATAGGGCTCAGATTTTCCTGGATGCGATAGCTGATGGATTCCTTCAGCAAGTAGTTGCTGAACCGACTAGAGGGGATGCCATTTTAGATTTGGTTTTGGTGAGTAGCGAGGACCTCATAGAATAAATGGTTGTAGGGGATAATCTTGGCTCAGGTGATCATGAGCTAATTCAGTTCAAACTGAACGGAAGGATTAATAAAAATAAATCTGCAGCTAGGGTTTTTGATTTCAAAAGGGCTGACTTTCAAAAATTAAGGAAATTAGTGAAGTGGATTGGACTGAAGAATTTATGGATCTAAAGGTAGAGGAGGCCTGGGATTATTTTAAATCAAAGCTGCAGAAGCTATCGGAAGCCTGCATCCGAAGTAAGGGGAAAAAAATCATAGGCAGGAGTTGTAGACCAAGCTGGATGAGCAAGCATCTCAGAGAGGTCATTAAGAAAAAGCAGAAAGCATACAGGGAGTGGAAGAAGGGAGGGATCAGCAAGGAAAGCTACCTTATTGAGGTCAGAACATTTAGGGATAAAGTGAGACAGGCTAAAAGTCAAGTAGAGTTGGACCTTGCAAAGGGAATTAAAACCAATATAAATAAGAAGAAAACAAAGAAAGAAGAAGTGGGACCGCTAAACACTGAGGATGGAGTGGAGGTCAAGGATAATCTAGGCATGGCCCAATATTTAAACAAATACTTTGCCTCAGTCTTTAATAAGACTAAAGAGGATCTTAGGGATAATGGTAGCATAACAAATGGGAATGAGGATATGGAGGTAGACATTACCATATTTGAGGTAGAAGCGAAACTCAAACAGCTTAATGGGACTAAATCGGGGGGCCCAGATAATCTTCATCCAAGAACATTAAAGGAATTGGCACAAGAAATTACAAGCCCATTAGCAAGAATTTTTAATGAATCTGTAAACTCAGGGGTTGTACCCTTTGATTGGAGAATTGCTAACACAGTTCCTATTTTTAAGAAAGGGAAAAAAAGTGATCCGGGTAATTATAGGCCTGTTAGTTTGACATCTTTAGTATGCAAGGTCTTGGAAAAAATTTTGAAGGAGAAGGTAGTTAAGGACATTGAAGTCAATGGTAAATGGGACAAAATACAACATGGTTTTACAAAAGGTAGATCGTGCCAAACCAACCTGATCTCCTTCTTTGAGAAAGTAACAGATTTTTTAGACAAAGGAAACGCAGTGGATCTAATTTACTTAGATTTTAGTAAGGCATTTGATACCGTGCCACATGGGGAATTATTAGTTAAATTGGATAAGATGGGGATCAATAGAAAAATTGAAAGGTGGATAAGGAATTGGTTAAAGGGGAGACTACAACGGGTCCTACTGAAAGGTGAATTGTCAGGCTGGAAGGAGGTTACCAGTGGAGTTCCTCAAGGATCGGTTTTGGGACCAATCTTATTTAATCTTTTTATTACTGATCTTGGCACAAAAAGTGGGAGTGTGCAAATAAAGTTTGCGGATGATACAAAGCTGGGAGGTATTGCCAATTTAGAGAAGGACAGGGATACCCTACAGGAGGATCTGGATGACCTTGTAAACTGGAGTAATAGTAAAAGGATGAAATTTAATAGTGAGAAGTGTAAGGTCATGCATTTAGGGATTAATAACAAGAATTTTAGTTATAAGCTAGGGACGCATCAATTAGGAGTAACGGAGGAGGAAAAGGACCTTGGAGTATTGGTTGATCATAGGATGACTATGAGCCGCCAATGTGATATGGCTGTGAAAAGAGCTAATGCGGTCTTGGGATGCATCAGGAGAGGTATTTCCAGTAGGGATAAGGAGGTTTTAGTACCGTTATACAATGCACTGGTGAGACCTCACCTGGAATACTGTGTGCAGTTCTGGTCTCCCATGTTTAAGAAGGATGAATTCAAACTGGAACAGGTACAGAGAAGGGCTACTAGGATGATCCGAGGAATGGAAAACTTGTCTTATGAAAGGAGACTCAGGGAGCTTGGCTTGTTTAGCCTAACTAAAAGAAGGTTGAGGGGAGATATGATTGCTCTCTATAAATATATCAGAGGGATAAATACCAGAGAGGGAGAGGAATTATTTAAGCTCAGTACCAATGTGGACACAAGAACAAATGGAAATGAACTGGCCACTAGGAAATTTAGACTAGAAATTAGACGAAGGTTTTTAACCATCAGAGGAGTGAAGTTTTGGAATAGCCTTCCAAGGGAAGCAGTGGGGGCAAAAGATTTATCTGGCTTTAAGATTAAACTCGATAAGTTTATGGAGGAGATGGTATGATGGGATAACATGGTTTTGGTAATTAAATATTCATAAATAGGCCCAATGGCCTGTGATGGGCTATTCGATGGGGTGAGATCCGAGTCACCCAGGAAAGAATTTTCTGTAGTATCTGGCTGATGAATCTTGCCCATATGCTCAGGGTTTAGCTGATCGCCATATTTGGGGTCGGGAAGGAATTTTCCTCCAGGGCAGATTGGAAGAGGCCCTGGAGGTTTTTCGCCTTCCTCTGTAGCATGGGGCACGGGTCACTTGCTGGAGGATTCTCTGCTCCTTGAAGTCTTTAAACTACGATTTGAGGACTTCAATAGCACAGATATAGGTGTGAGGTTTTTTTTTTTTTTGTAGGAGTGGGTGGGTGAAATTCTGTGGCCTGCGTTGTGCAGGAGGTCAGACTAGATGATCATAATGGTCCCTTCTGACTTAAATATCTATGAATCTATGAAACTGGGAGTGGCTAAGTTATTATGCAAGGTAACCTATTTCCCCTTGTTTTTCCTAACCCCCCCATCCCCTTCCTCAGACGTTCTTGTTAAACCCTGGATTTGTGCTGGAAATGGCCCACCTTGATTATCACACACATTGTAAGGAGAGTGATCACTTTAGATAAGCTATTACCAGCAGGAGAGTGGGGTGGGGGGGAGAGAAAACCTTTTGTAGTGATAAACACCCATTTTTTCATGGTTTGTGTATAAAAACATCTTCTGTATTTTCCACAGTATGTATCCGATGAAGTGAGCTGTAGCTCACAAAAGCTTATGCTCAGATAAATTGGTTAGTCTCTAAGGTGCCACAAGTACTCCTTTACTTTTAATTAAGGCGTTTCTTGTATTCTAAGGTTAACAAGTGTAATGAGGAAACACAAATATCAGACACACCACAATAACTTAGTGCTCAATGAAACATTGTGGGGGGAATATTGAGCCATAGCCTCAGCTGTTTTAAACTGGCGTAGCTTCGCTGAAGCCAGCAGATCGCTGCTGATTTACAAAAGCTAAGGGTCTGCCCAATAGCTTTAGTAGTCGATAGGGCAACTGCTCCTTACATGGATTTTTCTAAACAAATAAACAAACCCCACAAACAGCAGCAATCCTCTAATACAAATCCAAAAGATTTTACGCTCATTACACCAGAAAGATCAAATGAATACAAAAAAAGTGTAAGCATTATTAAAGCTAAGTGTAATTAAGAAGAATGGGCAAATGAAGACAATGCTTATTTGGACTTACCCACTTTCCCAGACCTAATAAACATTGGCCAGATAATTTTCCAATAAAAAAAATTCTAGAAATTTTATAACCAAGTGTTTTTGCTGATACTTTAATTCCTCAAGAGGCATTGGTGATTGTACTATCTCAGTCAAAGATCAAGAATGAGTTTGAAAAAGATGGCACAGAGTGAGAAGAGAGAATAACATTTTTCAAAATATTTATAAAAAGAAAAAAGAAACAAGAACATCTTTAAAGTTTCAGAGCTATCCCTTGGTTCAAAATGCTGTGAGTATTCCTGTTAAGGGAAAAGATGTTTGTTATGCAAAAGGATTGAAAGATCAAGGAACATCATTAAATATTACAGTGGGATTTAGAAACATGTATTAATAGACCCCTTGATTGTCAAGAAAAGTCAAGAATTTTCAATTTCATAGCAGAGGATAGTCTGCCTTTCGGAGATCAGTGTAACAGTCAAAATTAAACTGAGGACTGGAAACTACTTTCATACCCAGATCAATTCTGTTTTGAGCAGAGATACAATGTGCACAGATAATGCATTAGCTTCCATTTGCCTTAATCTGTGTTTTGAAACATCTAATAAAAAGAATCATCATATTGAAATGAATATTCTGATTAAAGACAAAACTGAGTTTCAGATGAGTGAGATACAAGATAGGAAACTCAAGTCATTTCCATTAATTACCAATAGGGCTGTCTGTGTTTAGATCCCTTATCAACAGACCCTCTTTAATATGTTTTCTGTTCATATTTGCAGAACATAGGCGAGTAGGCTTTATTCTACTTTATTTTGACTGATTTCTTAAATCTCTGCTCCTTTAATTTTAACACTGGTTACTGTAGCACTGTCTCAAGATTGGGGGGTAAAAAGCAGTATACGTTGGAGGCTGCATTTTAACAAGAAACATGTGAATGTTTCTGAATGTTAGTGTTAAAAAGAGAGCCAGTGGCCAGGTACCTCTTCATTGCTCTCCACTAGAGAACTGGGAATAGTCACTTGGTTTCAGAAATCTTTTCCATTCACCCCACATAAAGTGATCTCTGACCCTAAAGGCAGATATAATTTTGTCCACGATTTTTTGGTTTCTGATCCTTATTCTATTTTGTAATACCTATGACCCTAATAATCTTGTTCGTGATGTCTTCCCCTGCTCATCTGTATGTGCTCTCCACATTCTTATGTGATCTCTGGTAGCAATTTTAGTACTGTTTGGTGGAGAGGTTAGATTATAGCCCTGCAACCAATAGAGTGATAACAATTATTAAGGCTGTCACACCCATTCTAAGGAATACCATCTAACTGATACATAGCCTTTGCACAGCTGTAGTCTTCTGTTCATGATTTTACTAAGTGATCCACTCCATCAATTTTCATCTCTGTTGAGTCTTGGAAACTCAGTAACGTTTTCCCTCAAGTTTTATACCTGTGCCTTAAATTGAGCAATTTTGCAAGATGAAGCCTGTATAAAACACAGATTAAATATAGAAACATTTTACCATTCTCTCTGATAGCTGTGTCTCAGACTTTTGATTTCAGGTCTGTGATTTCTTGTCTAGATCACTCAAGTGTGAAATACCTTTTGACCCATTTATTTGTCTTCTAGCTGATTACAGCCAACTTGACAGGATGGATAAATCAACTTGGTGATTTTTGTCACATGCTTTATTTATAGCACAGAAAGTTATACTTCCACAATAGACTCGAAAAAGCCGTCCAGACACTGAGCTCTTTTACCCTAACATTATTGCATACTATGGCTTTAAATATCATTTGTTGGACCAATTCTTTGCAGAGGTCCAGGAAGTCTGAGAGTTGTCTAATGAACTCTTATCAGAGGAACTTCAGCAATTCTCGCCATTAGACAAATATTGTAGATATTGCTCATTTTAGGAGGATTTTTTTAAAATTTAATCTGGGTATTTTTAATGTGTCACAGTTCTTTGCAATTTGCACCCACTTACCTCTGTTTGTGACCAATTTATACCTACTCCTGGAGGAATTCTGTGCCACTGCACAATGCAGAATTTTGCAGAGATTAACACTGTGTGCGCAGAACTTCCTTTCCCCCACAGAAAGGGGCTGCAGTGCTGCTGGCAGCTACTAGGGGCTACTGGATCCAGCAGACCCAGCTTGGACATAGAAGACACTGCCAGGGGGAGGGGGAAAGGAGCTAGAGGGCTCCTGGCAGCTGCAGTTCCCAGCATGCTCTGAGGGAAGGAGAGGGCCGCAAGCAGGAAACTCCATGCAAGCCTGGGACCAAGCATCAGGCTGTTTCTCCCTCTGGATCCCTGGGCTCTGGGGGAGAGGGGGTGGGTGTCTGGACTGGGGGGGCCCCCGTGACTGGGCTCTGAGGGGAAAGGGGTGTGGGTATCTGGGCAAGGGGGGCATGGCTGGGCTCTGGGGGGAAAGGGGGCAGAGAAACAGGAACTGGGTTGTCATAGGGGTTTCTTTAACTCTCTGCTCCTGGGGGAATTTTTGTGTGTGTGCCTGTATTGTTACAGACATACTTGCTGACAGATATTTTGAAATAAATTACCAAAATAATTGAAACTGGTGTGATGTAGTGTTATTTTGATAAATAAAATCTGCAGAATTTTAAAATATTGTGCACAGAATTTTTATTTTTTTGGCACAGAATTTTTAAATTTTTGGCGCAGAATGCCCCCAGGAGTGTTATACCAAGGGGGGGACTTTCATCACTGTTTATGACACCACTGTGTTTGGCCCAGACACATCCAAGGGACCTGCACCCAGTTACTCCAGGTTGCATTTGGGCACATGTCCACAAATTTGTAGTTGCAGATCACAATTGATTTTTTTTTAAACCATGAACACACTGCAGTTTGGAAAGGGAGCAATTATTGTTCTCACTTATAAAAGGACAAATTGAACAGCTTTTATATGAGCAAGCAAACCCTGTCACATCAGCACAAGATGTTCAGTGCCAGATAATTTCAGCTGACTAATAAATGAATCTTTTTTTCACAAGGACGTGTGGCGGAATATGCTGTGTTTAATTAACATCTTTTTTTTGTTGGCAAACAAACTCACTCTCTCCTGTTCCAATGCACCAATGAGATGTGATGTTCTCAGGGCAGAGAGAAAAGGTACACACACACACACAATAACACAGTCACTGTATGCGGATGTATGGAAATGATAAAGCGTTCACCTTCCGCAATAGGGAGTGCTCTTGTGCCTGGGGGTGGGTTTGGCTTATGGGAAGAGGAATGGTGTTACTGTCATGCTTTCTTTTTTGGGGTCTTGCTAGGGTGAGGGAGGAGCTTTGAGCACAGGGCTCCCTGGGGGAAGATATTGAATCAGAACTCTCCCCAGCTGTCCTGACCACTACCTGCAGTCAGCTAGTGCTGCCTTCCCACTTTTTGGGCACCATTGAACGAGGCTTGCGGGTGCTCAAACTTACACCAGGTGTCGGCAGCTGCACACATGGGGCACTAAGGTGATTTAAAGCCACTTTTGCTGACCCTTTGTTCCTGTGTGGAGCACAAGAATGGATGAACTAGGAATCCGGCCTCTTATATCTTGAGAACTCCCTACCCTGCCTTATAACAGTGGTAGGCAGGATCTACCTGTTTCTGCCTTCAAAGGAGAAGCTATTTTCAAGGCTCAGCTACACTTTGTTATCCTCCACTGCAGCGAGGAAGTCTAGGGCTTCCTCCCTTAAGTTATCACAGCTCAAGGAGGCATTGCCAGATGAGAGTCAGAACATCTTCTATGAAATCCCTGTTGGGGTTTACCCCAAATTCCAGCACCACAGTCTTCTGAAAGGCATAAGTGTCCCCCTCATTGTTTAGAAATTTCTCAGAGAAATTCCAAGTTCATAGAAATGCAGGACTGAAAGGGATCTCGAGAGGTCATCCAGCACTCATGGCAGGACTAAGTATTACCTACACCATCCCTGACAGGGGTTAGGGCCGGCTCTACAGTTTTGGCCGCCCCAAGCAGTGAAAAAGACCGCCGCCACGGCCGGCAAAGGGAAGAAGCTGCCACCGAATTGCCCCTGCACCAGGCGGAACAGAGAAGCTGCCACCGAATTGCCGCCGCAGCCGGAGGAACTGCCGCCCCACGCACCTGCTTGGAATGCTGGTGCCCAGAGCCGGCCCTGACAGGGGTTTGTCTAACCGGCTATTAAAAACCTCCAATGATGGAGATTCCACAACCTCCCCGGGAAATTTGTTCCAGTGCTTAACTACCTTGACAGTTAGGAAGTTTTTTCTAATGTCTAATCTAAACCTCCTTTCCTACAATGTAAGCCCAAGAATGTGTTTAGGCAAGATTGGGCTCAGTGTTTAGTTTTCCAGCTGCCAAGCTCACCTGTGTTGGCCACCAGAGCTTTCAAACGAATCCATCCACATAAAACGGACATTATCAATAAAATAATCAGCAGTGAAATTGTTAATGTTAGCACTGGGCTTCAGAATTAAGCCCCTTTTGAGAAGACTGCAAGGTAAAAGGACAGTTCTCTCGAGAGATGTAGAAAGTGAATTGGCTTGCACTCTGAAGGAGATCTCCAAAACCAAATGAAAACTTAAGATCTGCAATCCTGCAACACCACAATCCATAGGAACCTTCCATCCATAATAAAACATGGAATTTTCATTTCCCAATGGCCCTGCCTATGGGTTTGTATTATAAATAGTAGTGAAATATGAGCGTTCCTCATACCTTCAAATGTGCCCAGCTGTTTCTCAAGCAGAATGCGACAGAGAAGGAGGAGATTACGTATTCAGATGTTGTGAGATAAAGTAGCCGCTCTGAATGTACATAAAATATTATTCTTGTCCTCAGCTAGAAATTTCTGTGCATCTGGTATAAAACTATAGTGCAGGGACAACAAGCTTCCTTTCTGGTAGACTCTATCTATTGCTTTAAACTATACAATGGGGAACTTGCTCCATGTAGTTTTGTAGATAACAAAACAGTGATACTGAACTCTAAACCTCTGTTTCTACAAACATTTAAATGAATTCCCTTTTATCTTTCTTCACGGATTTTTGAGAAGGCCCATACGCTCCAAGAGCAGATGTAAATTAACATATAGGCCTTGCAATGCAGTAGGCATTTTCTCACTGTAATGGCATAAGAACGTTTTTTGCCATCACATTTTTTATTAATCAGAGCACACATGGCATCTCCAAGTGTAATCATCATTCAGGGGTCACCCCAACATGAGCCCTGGCAAATCAATAGGCAACTGAAGTCATGTAACTCTAACACCACTTCCTAGTCCCTTTTCTTCCCAAAGCATGTTATCATCAACAGATTGTTTCCACCTTCACTACAGTCCGTGGAGGATGGAGGGACCTGGAAGCAAGGACTCTGAAAATCTGCTTCCTTGTGGCAATTTCTATGATTCTGGTATGAGGACTAAAGATTTTCAGGTTCAGAGCAAAAACCAATCATGAACTAGGGATGGGCCAGATGCATTGTGGGGCCCCATCAGCATGGCCATTCAAGGACTTCTAGTCACCTCAGCCCCCACATTAAGCATTGCTGTCCTCAGGAATGAAAATTTTTTGGTATTCTCTCTCCTTGAAGCAATCTGCGTTCGGGCTTGAATTAAGCTTCTCTTTTCCAGGAGAGCTGAATTCACATTTTGAACACATCGTAAGTGGAGTGGTTTCTGAAGTGCCCAATCATCTCTGAAGAGACACTAAGGGCCTGGTACCAGCTACTTATTCAGAGATCATAATCATTACAATAAGCGTCAGAAAGAAAGACTGGATTTACCCTACTGACTGTAGCCAAGTACTACACATAAGTTGGCTCAGTGGTGATAAATGTCACGTTTACAATAGGTTTTTTAACATGAAAGTCCATAATTTACTTCCCAGGGACCTAAGCTTGATTATCTGGAGACTTAAACACATTTACTGAAGTCTAATGAATAGAATTAACACATCATTTAAACAGGGACTAATATGTATGCAAATTAGAAAAAGTTAAAAAAATAACAGTTTAGCCCACAGTTTCAGAAAATGTAGATTGCATCCTTACAAAATATGAATTTTTGTAATTCACAGTCTCAGTATCTTCATATCTATGTTATCAAATTAGGTGCTCTGCATGTGAACAATAGGTTGCATTAAGCCCATTTCAATTTTATATTTAAACTTGAAATTATAAAATAGATTATATTGAAACATGAATTACATAAATGCTAATTAAATACTTCATTAAATGACCAAAATAAATAGGCAGACCAAACAGGGCTAATTTCCATTTGCAAATTTCCCTAATTACTATATTTTCCTTTGGAAAACAGAAATTGTATTTCATGACTGAGAAAAGTGAATCATTTATTCCTTGCCCATTCGGTTTTTTTTTTTTACATTTTAATTTTTTTGTGTGTCTTGGAATTGATCTCAAAGAGAGATAATTAATCTTCCTGGGTAAATAGGTATAGTATTAAATTAAATATCACCAGAATCAAATTATGGCTGATTTCCACATGCAAATTATGTTACTTAATAAAGTTGCTTTAATAAGAAAAAAACCCCTGAATTATTATGAAACATGAGTAACTGCTATCAAATCCGATGGGTGTGTGTCACCCTAAATATCACAAAACATGTTCAAAACAGGTCTGTAAACTAAATGCCACTGATATTTTATCGGAGATTCAACTCCCCCAAAAGGGAAAAGGCAAGGGTGCAAGACAAACATATAGTCATTAGGAAACTGGGGAATTCAACCATTAGCTGAGACTACAAGTAGGATTTCTTCTTATGCAAAGTCCAAAAAGAGCTTGTTGAAGAAGACACAGATTGAAAGAAAAGCCCTTCAGGGCTAAAGACAGTGAAGAGAGTGGTGAGAAATAGTTCATCTGGATGAAGATGAAGCCTGTAATGATGCCCAGGTCAGGAGATTCTTGTTTTGCTGCTGTGTAAATGCCGGTCATGCAAGATAAAGAAGCCTAGAGTCAGCTTCAACTTTCGCACCCAGCTTCGCTAAAGTTTTGGAGAACAGGACGCATGAACAACCACCTCTGACACTCCAAAACCAGTGCAATACTGAGGTGCACAAAAAATACAAATGGGGAATGTAAATGAGACTGGTATATATAATCCCTCCTTAGAACTCTCCTTTGCCATGATTTCTACAAAAAAAACTTGACAACGGTTAGGTCACTGGTGTGCAGAGACCATTCCCCATCATGCTGACCAATACTGTCTCATTGTTTTCTTGTATTCCCTCATCGGTCTGTCTGGATCCATCTGTTGTCTCTTGTCTTATACTGAGAGTGTAAGCTTTTTAGGGTATGGACTGTCATTTGGTTCTGTATTTCTACAATGGAGTCTGGTCCATGACTGGGGCTCCTTGGTGCTATGAGTGAGAGAGAGAAAGAGAGAAAGAAAGAGCGAGGAAGCTTTTATTAAAATAATTCAAAACCAAGAAAATGAAGGATATGAGGTAGGACTAGGTTTTGTTTTGCATCTGTAATATGGACAGCAAGTAGCAATGAATGTTACCATGATTAGGAACTGAGAACTTCTGATTAGAAAACATAGGAGAGTAAAATACTGTAGCGTGTATTACCCTTATCCAATCACAACCTTCCTCCAGCATCATTAGTTTGTAATGTCATTGGCTGGCAGCAGCAGCAGAATAGATACTATCCAAGCAGCAGTCTTTAAAAGTTCCCATTTTTCCAGTTCTCTCCCTGCATCCTCTGTTATCTCTTTTAGCACCTGTGCTTCCATGCTTCTCTGACCAACATGGGCTAAGCAGGAGGGATGAAACTGTCAGTGCAGGTGGCTTTCAGAAATGCTCTCAGATTCTAGATGCCAGTTACCTCTCTGGCATGCAACTGCCCCATCTCTACATGAAATCCTCAAGCCCTGTGCTTAATTTGTGCCAGGGCTGAGCTCCGGCACTTCTGGACTTGCTGCATCACTTATGAACGTAAAAAAATGGCTAGCGCCCTGGCACCTAGTTCCTCAAGCCCCAGCACCTCTTACAAATTAACAACTGCTCAAGCCTGACAACTGAAGAAACCCTGGTTAACAAACCACAGATTCTATTGTTGCTAAAATGGTGAGAATGGCCATTTTAACTTCCCAGGATGGGTTGAGAGAGCTTTTTATTCCCTCCTGCAGCCTTGCAAAGTGCTAAGCTCATATTCAGAGCACAAAGCCCTGTGCTAATACTCCATATTTATGAACAGAGGTGGATTCAATTTTCCATGTACTGTGAGCGACTCACCCCAATCCAGAGCCCATGAAAGGCCCTCCATATTGGACACTGGACCCATATTAGCTCACAAGGGGTGGGGGAGGGCCCGCAGTACACTGCGAATGGTACATAGATAGAATTTCCGGATCTCTGCAGCCCTGCAGAGCAGGGCCCGGCACAGGCCTAGAACAAGCCAGTGTGTTGGGGACCATGAGAAGTGCGCTGGGGATATAGGGTGGAGCACTGTGGTCTAGTGATTAAGGTACTCTACTGGGATTGAGGGGACAGGTGTATTATTCCTGGCTCAGCCACTCAGCTGCTGTGGGATGTTGAGGCATGTCACTTTCCCCTCTGTGCTTCCCCTTCCCACCCTTTGTCTGCCTTCTCTGTTTGGACTGCAAGCTCTTTGGGACAGAGACTGTCCCTTGGTATACGTATGCACAGGGAACTGGGCTTGTTTAGTCTGCAGAAGAGAAGAGTGAGGGGGGATTTGATAGTAGCCTTCAACTACCTGAAGGGGGGTTCCAAAGAGGATGGAGCTCGGCTGTTCTCGGTGGTGGCAGATGACAGAACAAGGAGAAATGGTCTCAAGTTGCAGTGGGGGAGGTTTAGGTTGGATATTAGGAAACACTATTTCACGAGGAGGGTGGGGAAGCACTGGAATGGGTTACCTAGGATGGTGGTGGAATCTCCATCCTTAGAGGTTTTTAAGGCCCGGCTTGACAAAGCCCTGGCTGGGATGATTTAGTTGGGGTTGGTCCTGCTTTGAGCAGGGGGTTGGACTAGATGACCTCCTGAGGTCTCTTCCAACCCTAATCTTCTATGACTCTATGATTGTATATTAAGAAAGGAAGCTTTAAGATAAGATTACTCTTGTTCTTTATTATTTCATCCAGCGGTCTGATCCATTCTATGCATTCAGCTAGGTATACTAATGGATTGATTTGAACATTCCTAACCCTATAAATTCATACCCAGAGTGCCTCATGGTGTGAAACTAACTAGTGTTAACATTACTCTGAATGTTGCTATGGGATTGAGAATATGGCCCTTAGATGATTACACTTTACAGTTACATGGAAAGGACGAAAACATGATTTATCTGGCATCTTCTGTTATCTCACTGTTTTACAATAAATGTATACTGGGACCTCAAGATGCATCTACTTGTATTATCGGATGTTTCATTCACAGTTCTTCCAGGAGAGTACTACCCGACTGAAACTGATCTGTTTATGAGACACCATATTATACAAATAGAGAGACTCTTTAGAGCATCACATAAAAGTATATAACCCAGAAACAGCTCAAACAAGGATGGGGTAATAAACTGTTCCTTGGAGCAGGGGAGAGAAAGAGGCTATACTGTCGTTTTTTTCTTATTTGCAAAATGTTTTAATCTTAAAAAATAATATAAGTATTTCACAAAAGAGTCACAATGACAGTTAATAATCTTTTTAAATGGCCCATTTTCTCATCACCCTTTTAAAAAGTCCCACTTTATATTAAGGTTCCATTTAAAAAGAGTTTACAAAGGGTAAATAAATGAGTAATAGATGTTTTAATAAATACTCAATTGACATAACTTGTTACAGCGTCCAATACGGTTATAACCATGCCTTATGGCCTGCTGTGACACCTTAATCATCAGCATCACATATTATGCATGTCCGAAACTCACTGTTTGTTAACCCTTTATAAACCAGCTATAAATAGAGCCTTAATATGAAGTTTGACCATTTTAAAGATAATGGATCAAACTTATCGGTGGTGTAACCCCTCTGACTTCAAGAGGGTTACTGCAGAAATGAATCTGGCATATATAACAGGTGATTTCAGAATAAGAATTCTGAATGAACAAATTTGGTTAATTTCACATACATACATACATAGTGAGTAAATCACCCCAGGCATTAAAAACTCCCCACCCAACCTGTACCGCCCTCACCTGCTCCCCTTCTCTGTTCTCTCCCCAGAAGGTGGCACTTCATGGAAACGTCGGGGTAAGCCCTTGGACTTTATTTTGTTACACTCTCTAAATAAAAAGAGACAAGAAGTGTATAAACAGGGTTTTTCAGACTGGCTGACAACAATTCTGTACGAGTTCAATTGAGTGATCTACATGGGAAAAAAAAAAAGACACACATCCTCCCATTCAAATGATATCTCTGAATTTCTCTGCTCTTGTCAGACTAATTTTTAAATAACAAAGTTAAAAAGAATACAATACAATATTTTACATTGTCAGATTCTTTGCGGAGACAGACAAAAGGAATTCTAAATAGCTGTTAAATCCTGTCTGCCACTATAATATTTACTATTGTATAAAATTCACTCTATAGTCATGTTAAATATTTTATTATTAAATATGCATCAACATCTTTTGAATAAGAGCCTATCTAAAACTAGTCAAGCCAATGGAAGAGCTCCCACTGACTTCAGTGATCTTTCTCCTTAAAGTCCCTGGGGACAAGAAATTCACATAAATGATCTAAGGTTCTGAAAGTCATAAGAGTGTAAGAATGGCCATACTGGGTCAGATCCACAGTCTATCTAGTCCAGTATCCTGTCTTCTGACAGTGGCTGGTGCCAGATGCTTCCAAGGAAATGAACAGAATAGGGCAATTATTGATTGATCCCATCCCCTGTCATCCATCCCAACTTCTGGCAGTCAGAGGCTTAGGCACACTCAGAGCATGGGGTTGAATGCCTGACCATCTTGGCTAATAGCCACTAACAGACCTCTTATCCTTCATGAATTTATCGAATTCTTTTTTGAACCAAGTTATACTTTTGGCCTTCATAGCATCCTCTAGCAACAAGTTCCGCAGGTTGACTGTGTGTTGTGTGAAGAAGTACTTCCTTGTGTTTGTTTAAAACCTGCTGCCTATTAATTCTTGTAATTGCCAGGATCGCCTCGGGCACCTTTTTTTAAAAAAAATCAACATTTAAAAAGTCTGTTCTGTTTTTTCCTTTAAGCAACATACCATCCAGGATCTGACCAGCTGGAATGACTTAAAAACAGGATTTTTCTTCCTAGGGTAATATTAAAAACTGTCTACAGCATATGGAATAGAGGAACCAAGACTGCTTTTATTCAGTCATCTGGTTTATTTGAGGCTTAATTCTGAGTCCTTTTAACACTTGACATGCTGCATCTCTTTTGCAAGCATGGTTACATATAACAATATCTGCAATATCATACAATTTCATCATCTTCATCCTTTCCCTCAGGATGCTGCTAATTCCTTTCTCTTCTCATCTAGAATGCTGCTGCTCTTTCTAGGACGTCCGCAGCTGGCACTCACTGTAGACAATGCCAGGTACAGTAACAAGCAGAATCAGAGTTTTAGACAATACCTGGAGGCTCTAATAAGCAGCAGCTGTACCAAGCTCTCTTTCTCTTTGTTACTTCAAATAATCACAACATCTATAACCTGTCTCTGCTTTCAGGCTACCAATCACTGTAGAACAGATCAAATGAAACAAACTCAGAACAAATTTGGTTTCCATCAACCAATGGGTTTCGTGACACAGTAGCTACATGCCGCAGTGAAAGGCAGGCTATGTCCACATTGCAGTGTGTCACTTTGCTCAGCAGTGAACGGCTCTGGCAGAGGCAGGCAGCAGGGAAAGGCAGCCTATGGCAGTGGGGAGTGGCCAGAGCCTTTCCCCGCTGCTGGAGCTTTTCACTTCAGTGGAAAAAGATTCCAGCAGAAGGGAGGTAGCAGGATACTGCACTGCTAAAAACAGCAGTATAGACGTGGAAAGTACTGCTTCAGGGTATAGAGAACCATGTAGGGAACAGACCCTAGGGTTTTGATGTTTGTGCTTTACTCGCCTAAGCAGTACCTCATTGTCCACTCTGCTCTTGCTACCCGTGCCAGCTGGGTGTGAGTGTCTACTCTGCACGCTGACTAAGTGTAGACATACCTTTTGTGTCCTTTAACTTAATACACTGTCAAGTGTATGTACAAAGGCACTCTTAGCATGGAGTGAGTGCCCACACAGGGAGTTAGTAATTAATGTCCAGGCATTCTCCCTGTGTAGACAAGCCTTCAGTTACACATCCATCCACCTTGGTTAGATACATCCTGCTCTTGTTTACTTGGCATAAATGTGGAGTTACTCCACGTGTACACGGGGACAAATGGGAGGTGAATCCATCCCACCCCACTGAGCTCTGCGAATCAGATTCACCTCCCATTTGCCTCAGAATACAGAGGAAACAGTGATTTGGAAATGCAATTAAATACATTTGAGAACATATTTAGAACTAAACAAATTTTCAGTCATGCAGGGCAGATTTTGAAACAAATTCAAAAACCTGACACAGTCGGATCATGCTAACACCAGCATAAATGTGGAGTTACTACTGAATTTAATAGAATTACTCAGGTTTACAATAGGATAAGAGCAGAATCTGTCCCATAGTATCTTGAGATGAGTGAATAATAATTTCTGCACTTAAAGTTCCTAAACAGGTTTTTGAAAACCTGTATATAAATAACTAAAGACACTAGTTGCTGAATTTTCTGGACTTCTTCACAGTTCCAGAAATGTCAACTAATGAGTTTTCTCTTTCTAAAGTTCTGGGTGTCTTGGCTTGGCAAAGCCCTCTTCATCTCTCCCACCTACCTTAAAAAAAAAAAAAGAACAATACATTTTGTTTGTTAAAGACACAAATGATCATCACACTGTCTAATGGGAAAACTGACAGCTCTTGTAATTCTTACCTAAATAGCTTGCAGGGAAAAGTAAAACTAAAGTGGCTTAAACAAATGTAGAAATAACAGAAGGGGACAATTTTCCAGTTCTCTCTCTCTCTCTCTCCCCCGCACACTCACTCCAGTCCTTAACAGATCATCCAGTATGTTTAAAAAGCAACCTTCAGCCAGTGACACTCTCTCTCTCTCTCTCTCTTTTTTTGTGTGGGTAGGTGGGGATCTAATGAGCATGAGTTTGTTCAAAAGCCTGAACAAATATCTCCAAGCCAATCCAGCAGCAGGGGGTCCATTACTATAACAACTGACAGCTCCATGTGAATTCTCAAAGGCCCTAAAGTAGCCATTTGGGAAATAGTTACGGAGTAAAAATTTGCAAAGGAATGGCAGTATTAGGTTTCATGTGACAGGGCCCTCGCTGCACACAGCTGCCCCTCACTATGTCAGCCATTCAAGCACAAAAAAAACATGTCACCAGCATCAGAGAGCAGCTGGGGCACCAGAAGAGATCGTTTTTAGTTCCCCACAACAAGACTGGATCAAACACCACAAACTAACAACGAATTGAAATAGCTGCAGCACACGGTGCTGTGGGATTACAAGATCTTTTTTTCCCCTGGTCTTCACATTGTTCTACTCTGAAAAGCTGAAATACAGACAGAAAAGTATTTACACGGATTGTCTCATGTTGTGTCTGAAGCATGAAGAGGACTCCGAGTGATGCTAGAAGCTTGAACGAGTAACCAACTGCTGCCCGGAGTTTCAAACTTAAAATGCAGCAATGACCTGCCATTGGCACAATGAGTGCGTCAGCTCTCCACGATATAGAAGAGGTAACTGATCACAGATCTGCCACACCTCAATGAGCATGATCAGGACACCAAGATATGTCCTGAGTAAGCGAGCACACTATTTCTGTATCTTTACCTCTAGTGGCACCGAAACCAAATACGACTCTTGTCTTTTATATTGTATACGCCACGTGCAAATAAACTGTGACGTGATTCTCTGCATTGTCTAAACTGGGGAGGGAGAACGTGATGGCGAAACCTACCCAACTCCCCAGAAGGTGATGCTAGGCATCAGATGCCTCCATTTTTAATAGCTTCTCCTCTTTCAGATGGCAGTAACGAGGTGGAAGGGCATGGCATGCGCTGCATCCCCACTGCTCCTTTGGTGAGGAATCACATGGACCAACCAAAGCGCAGGGAGGTGGGCACGATGGACCATGCCACTGCATTCTCCACACTCCATGCAGTACTTTGCACATGTAGAAATGCAAAACCCACAGGGGGCTCAGACACCAAGGTGATGGGCTCAAGTATAAGAATGTAGGTAGATGCTGTACTGCCAGTGCATGGAAGGAGAGAACATCTGGACACTGCTGAAGGGAGAAGTTTGGAAGGGGATTAAGGAATTGCTGGTGCAGAGGAAGCAGAAACACTGAAGCTGGGATGGGGAATCAAGAGGCAGGTTCAGTGCTGATCAATACGGGAGTAGGGAAACAGACGACAGTCTGGGAGAAAGCGAGCGTGTTCGGGCACTTGTAGGAAGTGCTTAGGCGTCCGACTTCTCTTCCTATGAATGTTTCTTCTCCTCCAGCCTATGAGGCCACACACTGTGGTTCTGACCCACAGCTCTACTCTCTCCAGACTGTAACAGCATGGCTGCGGGAGGCTTTGTGCAGTCCCAACAGAACCACACCCACATTTTTATTCCTATGCCAACAAAACACACATGATTCTTAACTCACCCTCCTGGGCAAATTTTGCAAGTGCATCCACTGCACATGCTGAGACCTGCACTTGCATGTCAAAAGGATGTGTGTGGAAAACATGTAGGTACAACTTTGGAAACCCATTGATTAGTTGTTTCCTAAGTCTTGCTGCTTCCTAACCTTTGTTAAAAATGCTAATGCTACACTTTTTGCATGATAGAAACTCAGCACTGAATTTGAATGATTACTTTTACTACACAGGTTTCAGAGTAGCAGCCGTGTTAGTCTGTATTCGCAAAAAGAAAAGGAGTACTTGTGGCACCTTAGAGACTAACCAATTTATTTGAGCATAAGCTTTCGTGAGCTACAGCTTGTGCTTATGCTCAAATAAATTGGTTAGTCTCTAAGGTGCCACAAGTCCTCCTTTTCTTTTTACTACACACAAATCTGTAGTTTTCCTTTGAAAAACAATGTTTGGAAAGGTTGGTCCCAGACAAGATCTGGGGCGAGGCTGGGGCAGAGAATGGAGAGAGAAAGTGTGTATGTGAGAGAGATGTAGCAGTTCTTCTTCTCATCATTTTGTTACTGCTATGGGAATATAGCAGATCATGTTTTCCAGCTAGGTTCATAGAATCATCGAATAGAATATCAGGGTTGGAAGGGACCTCAGGAGGTCATCTAGTCCAACCCCCCCGCTCAAAGCAGGGCCAATCCCCAATTTTTGCCCCAGATCCCTAAATGGCCCCCTCAAGGATTGAACTCACAATCCTGGGTTTAGCAGGCCAATGCTCAAACCACTGAGATAGCTTTGAGCAGGGGGTTGGACTTAGATGACCTCCTGAGGTCCCTTCCAACCCTGATATTCTATTCTATGAGGTCATTCCTTCCACATACAAGGAATGTTGCCACTTCTCCACCAAGGATGTTCACATATATCCACTGGTCTGTCAGATACCCACTGACATCCCAACATGCCCAAACCAAACCTACACAATGGTCATTTGCGTGTCACCATACTTATTACTCTGTCTCATGCCCCTAGATAATACGTGTGAAAAAGATATCTCAATATAACTGCATCTTTTTTTGTGAACCAAGTCCCTAGTGAAGAAATGTAGCCACGTGGCAAACTGAAAATCATATACTAGTAGAATCCACGGTAAAACAGATATGTTGACCTGCATGATATCATACATGAAAAATTAAGTCTTTCAAGCACAAATGTTAAAATTAATTGTAGCATTAACTATTAAGACTGTGATTCAGGAAAGCACTTATATCTGTGCTTAAGTCCATCCCAATTCAGGACACCACTTAAGCACAAGAGACAAATCTGAGAAACGGACCCAGACTGATAAGCTGATAAATTATACAGTAATAAATCACTGGGACCAGATGATATTCACCCAAAAGGAATACAGATATGAAATTGCAGAACTATTAACTGTGCTATGTAATCTATCACTTAAATCAGCTTCTGTACCAGACGACTGGAGGATAGCTAATGTGACACCAATTTGTAAAAAGGCTCCAGAGGTGATGCTGACAGTTTACAGGCCAGTAAGCCTACCTTCAGAATGAGGCAAATTGGTTAAAACTACAGTAAAGAAAAGAATTATCAGACACATAGGTGAACATGATTTGTTGGGGAAGAGTCAGCATCACTTTTGTTAAGGGAAATCATGTCTCACCAATCTACTAGAATTCTCTGAGGGGGTCAACAAATATGGGACAATCCAGTGGATAGAGTGTAGTTGGACTTTCAGAAAGCCTCTGACAATGTCCTTCTTTTTGTGAATACAGACTAACACGGCTGCTACTCTAAATCCCTCACCAAAGGCTCTTAAACTAAGCAATCATGGGGTAAGATGGAAGTTAAAAGACAGGAAACAAAGGGTAGGAATAAATGGTCAGTTTTCAGAATGGAGAGAGGTAAAAAGCAGGGTCTCCCCAGGGATTTGTAGTGGGACCAGTGCTGTTCAACATATTCATAAATGATCTGGAAAAAGGGGTCAACAGTGAGGTGGCAAAGTTTGCAGATGATATGAAACTACTCAAAATAGTTAAGTCCAAAGCAGACTGTGAAGAGTTACAAAGGGATCTCACAAAACTAGCTGACTGGGCAACAAAATGGCAGACGTAATTCCACGTTGATAAATGTAAAGTAATGCACATTGGAAAACACAATCCCAACTATACATACAACATGATGAGGTCTAAACTAGCTTTTACCACTCAAGAAAGAAATCTTGGAGTCATTGTGGATAGTTCACCGAAAACATCCATTCAACGTGCAGTAGCAGTCAAAAAAGTGAACAGAATGTTAGGAACCATTAGGAAAGAGATAGATAATAAATCAGAAAATATCATCCTGCCACTATACAAATCTAGGGTACACCCATACCTTGAAAACTGTGTGCAGTTCTGGTCGCCCCATCTCAAAAAAGATATATTAGAATTAAAAAGGTAAAGTGAAGGGCCACAGAAACGAATAGGGGTATGGAACAGTTTCTACATGAGGCGAGATTAAGAAGACTGGGACTATTCAGTTTGGAAAAGAGACAATGGGGGAAACATGATAGACGTCTATAAAGTCATGACGGGTGTGGAGAAAGTGACTGGGGAAGTGTTATTTACTCCTTCACGTAACACAAGAACCTGGGGAAATTAATAGGCAGCAGGTTTAAAACAACCATAAGGAAGTACTTCTTCACACCCCAACACACAGTCAACCTGCGGAACCTCATTGCCAGCAGATGTTGAGAAGGCAAAAACTATAACTGTATTCAAAAAAGAACTGGATAAGTTCATGGCGGATAGGTCCCTCAAAGGCTATTAGCCAAGAGGGTCAGGGATGTCACCTCATGCTCTCCGTGTCCCTAGTCCCTGATTGCCAGAAGCTGGGAATGGGCGACAGGGGATGGATCACTGGATGATCGCCTGTTCTGTCCATTCCCTCTGGGGCACCTGGCACTGGCCACCGTCAGAAGACGGGATACTGGGCTAGATGGACCACTGGTCTGACCCAGTGTTGCCGTTCTTATGTTCTTAACTTTAAGCATATACTTCAATCTCATCGACATCAGTAGAACTTAATCATGTGCTTCCGTCACGTCCTGATAAAGGATCAGCACCTGAGGTGTTGCTGTAACACCATATCTGCATCTTACTGTATGTAAGTGGTTGCTTGAACAGTTAATTTTTGAATTAATCAGAATCTAGTGGGACTGACGTTTTAGACCAATCTTCGTAAGCAAATATTCTGCACATCTAGAATGACTGGGCACTTACTAGGTTTGAAAATGGCAATTTGTTTCACAGCAAACCGAGCAGTAAAAACAGTTGTTGTGTTCAAGTAACTAGTTTTCAAAGTTCAATACAGAGCAACTTCAAAATAAGGTTTTTAATTAGAAGAAGAAAGTATTGTGGTTATTCCACGTTAAGGACCGACTGCATGCCAAACTAATCTAGGAGGCTGGCAGAAAGGGAAGCCTGGAGAATTCTGCAGGTTTTATTGAAAGCCATTATTAATAGTGGCTGTGCCAATGCAAATAATATTTTGTGAAATAATAAATGGATCTCTCAGGCGATTGGCAATGAGAGAGAGACTCTATCATCTCTAGGGCAATGATTCAAATCCACCTTGGAAATGCTGAGCATTGTTACCAGCTGGATTGAGACCACCAACCAGTTTTTTGTGGACAACTATTGACATCACAGAAAAGAGCTCTGATTAAAATCGTTTCCTGGATGATTCAGCAGAGGCACCAAGAGCTAAATTACCCTTTCACTTCTAGAGATGGCTGTCCCTCCAGAAAGGTGTTTTGATGCATTGTGTCAGGGCAGCGTGGGAGAAACTTGTAATGCTATTGCCCATGCTGCGCCAATTCTGTGGACAGACACAAAACTAAACATGGGCAGTCTAACTTCAGAAAAGATTAACTCCAGACCTGAACTTGGCACTGGGCTATAGCTCCATAATGGCCCTTTGAGAGGATTGAGGACTCAATTGCACTCGGGTGAGATTTGGCCTGATTCCTCAGTGGGAGACAATGAGTTAAGTCATCTGACAAGGTGTCAGACGACCAGGAGCTGGGTCCCTGACCGAAGTGGCTGCTGGGTCTGTGTTCTGCTGCCAAAAAGGGGACAATAGCTGTGAAAGAAGGTGCCACTGCTGAAGAGGTCGAAGAAGGGAAGCTGCTAACAGAGCGCGGTCGCAGGGAGAAGAGACTATACCCTGCAAGGGGTGGACTTTTGGGATCTAGCCAGAGAGCCAAGACAATGTAGTGACTATGCAGAGGACTGGGAACAGTTCAACCAGTCGTCTGCTGAACTTCCCAAGCCAGTGAGATCACAGGCTGACTGAAAAAAAACGGATCCATCCCCCCGAATTTTGGAAAAGATTGGATCGGTACCAAAACCTTTCAGCTCTGGCCCTTCTCTGTCCAAAACGTCAGTACTCGGTGCCATCAAGACGGCAGGCAAAATTTTCAAAAGTGCTTCAGTGACTTTTGAACCTACATCCCATTTTCAAAAATGACTTAGGTACTTGGAAGCCTAAGTCCTATTGACTTTCAGGGAGACTTAGATACCTAAGTCCTTTTTGAAAATGGGACTGGGTGCTTTTGAAAATGTTACCTAGACTCTTCCAAGAGTGAGACATTCAGTAGAGACAGGAACATTTTTAAGTACATTGAAAGTAGGTTCTCTTATTAAACTAAACAAGCAATTTTAGAAATGCTGTGAATTTGCAATATAACAGCAATATTCACCTTTCAGCAAAGTACATCAGACAAAATACAATATCATGGGTATTCATAAGAGAAAACCCATAAAATGATCAAACAACAGCTCCACCACTGGTCAGACAGAAATCTCCCTCACTTCCAATAGGTTCCAACACAGGGTGCAGTGTAGAGTTAAGTATCGAACGGTAGCTTTCCTAGAGAATGTTCATTAGTAGTGGTAATTATAACAACAGTACTTGGCTCTTACCTAGCACTTTTCACCTGTAGATTTACAGACGAGGCTAAGTGTTTTATCACTAACACACCAGTTGGGAAACAGGCCTGGCCCTGAGATATTAAGGGCCTAATCTTGCTCTCACTGAAGTCAATGAGATCTCTGCCATTGAGCTTGAGGGTACTACTATCTAACACTCAGTGGTTTGCCCAGGGTCACACAATGAATCAATGACAGAGTGGGAAAGAGAACACAGATCTCCTGACTCACTCTTAAACTCTATAGAATGCTATTAAAAAAACCCACAGAAAAAAAGTTCCTATCGAATTTTTGCCCAAGGAAGTTAAAATCATTTCCCCCCAAGCCACCTCAAAGACCATGTGATTACAAACAAGCACTGCAAGCT
Organism: Natator depressus; assembly: GCF_965152275.1. Lineage (NCBI taxonomy): Eukaryota > Metazoa > Chordata > Testudines > Cheloniidae > Natator > Natator depressus. Next base: position 4,403,375 of record NC_134240.1, on the reverse strand, counting down.
AGCTTTGCGTGCTGAAAGGCAGCAGCTGTGTTGCTCCAGAAATCCCTCCTGAATGTAAACATATTAGCACTGTATAAACAGCTTGATTTAATAAGAAAGGCAGTACGACGTTTCTGCTTTGTCTTCAGGATCACAACATTGACAACTGCAATAATTCAAAGGTGAATTATGGTATCCACTGAAAAGAGGGGAAAAGAAAACTCTCAAGCTACACTTGTGAATTAATTTCCTCCTCTTAGCTGAAAATGAGAAATGGATATAATTTAGTTCCTATTTAAAAATTGCTGTTGGCTAAAACTCTAAAATGTTAATTGCTTCTTAATAGTGTCTGTGTGTTTTACCCTTTTTAAACTGCTCTCTATGGCGTGGTATTGTTTTGAATAAAGGCACAAACAAAAACATCTGACAGACAATGAAAGGTCACCAGTCACATGAAATACCATTTTATTTCACTGTAAAGCTCAGAGACAAGAACTCATTGCATATCTAAATATGTCGTGTGTTCCCAGAATAATGTAGCCATCTCCCTGCTCCTCTATGAAACAGACGTACAAAGAGCATTCTGGCATCAACATGCAGAACTAGTGACACCAAGTATCCCGCTTACCTTCACAGTTCTAATGATTAATAATACCAGTACCACCATACAGAGGTTTAATCTGCGATAGAGTTTCCTGAAATCGGCTGTGTAACCATTAACATGTCTCATGCCATATCAGGGCACAGCACGGTACACAAATTGGTTTGCTGTATGAAAAGTTAAGTGTACAGTCTCTTGCTCACATACACACACACACACACAGAGGTCTGGAGGCTAGAAGTATGGAATATTTCGTTCAATTCTCAAAGCACAGAGAAAGAGAATCCTATGCACACATAAGCACATCCAAACCTTTTGGTTTGTTCCCATCAGTACTTCTGTGACTAGCAACTGACTGTCTAGATATCCTTTCTGCAAACCAGTGTGATTATGTTCATGACTAGACTCTCACCTTCCTTCAGTATTCCTATGCTAACTGTCACTGGAACACAGACTTTATTTAGCAGGAGTGGGGTACTACTCATCCAAGCACAGCCTGGATAAGCATTGTGCTAGTTTTCCTTTGCCACTCTACTAACGCCCCTCATTCCAGGCATAAAACAAGTCATCTTGTTTTAGACCTTGTGTGAACAGACATTCCAGTCATCATGTCCACTAGCACTAAAGATCAGATTGCCAAACTCATTTTCAAATGTGAATAAAGATGTGAACCAAGGTATACAAAAGTGAAATGTTAAATGATGGACTTCTCATTCCTCCTACTCCAGCAACCAGAGGTTCACAATCAACACCAGTAAAGTTTCAAGCCAATTCTGTTATAATACAAAGATTGGGTTTCTGGTTGTCCTGTGGATATCTGAGGAAGCTATCAGCTCATTGTTCTGTGGTATCAGACAATGGGATTTTTTTCAGCCTCATTATGCTGACATTTTATTTGCCTCTATAATAATGCAAAAAAAACCCACAAAAACCAAAGCCCGCTTTGCACTGCAGCTTCATTAAAAAAATGTTAAGACTAAGAAAATGAGTGTAAAAAAGAGGCCAAATTTGCTGGATGTATGTTGCAATGTCTTTTCATGACTTCAGATGGTAGCAGTGCTAGAGAGAATAAAGTGACCTCCTCATTCAAAGATCAGTCATGTCACAGTCTCCATTTGTCCAATCTCCTTCAGGCAAAGGGAGTAGGAAGCACAAATTGCCCCTGCAAATCAAGAAATCTCATACAGAAGTGGGACAAACCACTCTCAAATATCTCCAACTGTAAAGATTTTCTACTGAATACTATATTGAAGTTCAACACCTTAAAAGGTGGGAAAAGCTTAGAAAAACAGAGACTGTCTTCTGCTCTTTCAATTTCCAAACTGTTCCCTTCCATTTACATAATATGAAACATTTCATATATAGAACATGAAATGACAATTGCAAAGGATCAGAACAGAGTTAATTTTGTTATATATATTCACAAACAAAAAAATCTAACTCCTTATTTAGACCTCTAGATGCTAGGGCATCAATACAATGCAAACAACCAGAAGGTTTTGCTCTGCTTCAATGTTCTATTTATGTCACCTCTGTTCTCAAATCATCTAGTCTCTCAAATGCCCAAAAGTGAAAATATCAAGTTGTTTTACCCTCAAAATGCATTGCTAAAGGGTAATCCATGTCTCTTCTGAATTTTCTAATTCTCGGTAGGAGTTTCCTAATGCTTTTCTCACACAAGAACAAAGAATCGCTGGACAGGAAAAGACCACTTGGACCAACGCGCCTGTCCCCTTGAGGATTATCTTTTCTTAACAACTGGTTTTTGAGCTTATACTTCAGTAGCATGTTTCTCACTCTGAAAAATCTGAGTCATACTCATTTTCATGCTATTTGCTTTGATGGCCTTATTTAGCAAATTATTCCATATGTTGCCCATTTCACTTTAAGTATTTCTTTCTGAAGACCCAGTTTATCTTAATTTCCTAACTTTTAGATTAGATTGCGTGGGTGGTTTTATTTTAAATGCCCACCGATGTAAATACGTTATTTTTTCTAAGGAAAGTGAAGAAACTGAAAAGGGCACTCAAAATGAAGTGGAACCACTTCATTGCCAATGCTCTGTACAGTCAGAAATATCACTGCATACAATTGGTGTTATAGCTCTTGTTAATTCATTCCAGAACCCTGTTTGCCTTTCTTATTGCACTTGTATACCAGTTTCATAGCCTCAAGGATTTTCATACACAAAATCTTAAATTAATTCCTACTCGGTATATATGGCATGTCTGATAACATCTAATGTGTACCTTTCTGGTTTGGTTATTGACTCCAAATTTGTTATTTTATATTTGTTCATAAATACTTTTAGACTGATAATCATATCCGTATATTTGTGCTTCATGTAGAGGTCCAAATGTATATTTTTCATGTCTAAAGTAATATTGAATCTCCTTGAGTTTTCAGTGTAGATTACATACAGTGAGAGGCTCTCCATTATTGTGATGGGGTATAATGTCTGGTTTTCATAATTCTTATCAATCTGTTAACAAATGGTTTATTACTCATGCAAATTATAGAATAGACAAAGACTAGTTCCTGTGCCTTTATGCTATCAAATAAGTAACTGAATTTCAATTAAGGTCTTTCCCCATGTTTCTTCCTTGCTCTATGTAGTTTTTTGTAAGTACTGAACAAATAAAATGTTTCAAGTGACTTTTTAGGAGAGTTAAAGGAGAACGTGTTGAACCTCAGTTATATTTTAATTTTAGTCACCCATAGTATAGCCATCTCCGTTAAAAGCATTTACTAACGGTTGCTCTATAGATATTGGTGATGAAGCAGGCACTGCAATTCTACTGCATATCTTCGAGCAAAGTTTTGCTACTGTTTCAGCAAATCCAACACTAGTTTTCTCAATTACTCCTCACGGTGCCTTAGTGAAATTGTACCAAAAGTACCAATGTTTCCCAAATAAAAGATATCATCTCCCAGCACCATGCACCCATTTTCCTGGATGATTCCTATTACGATTTTCTTTCAGTCTCAAAGGCTTTTTTCTGAGAAGGGCCTTTTAAATCACTGTGAGATAAATATTACCCTCTATCATACATATTACCCTGTAGAACCCCATTTACTTCAGTGGTGTTGCATGGATGAGAAATTTGCCTCTTTGTTTGCGTATCTGGAGGACAAATAGGACAGATTTTAGAAAAAAGGTGTGCAATGAAAGAAAGGCCAGCTACAGGGGGTGCCACTGGAGTCTTTACAATTGAATCTTTTAACTAATTAATGTTAGTACTGTATTCACCATAGCCTCACAGTAATGTTAATTATTTGCATCTGTTAATTGAAAAGCTTTTAATGTGGAGCAGTCCTGCCTATTTATTAATCTTTGTGTGAACTTTCCAGATCCATCAAGTTGGCCAATTAATCGTTGCTCAAAGATGGTTTAGAAGATAGACTGGTAGTCCCATAAATTGGTTCTTTATGGAATATGATTAAAATACATGGATTTCTAATGATACTACCCCTCCCATGCCCTATTTAAACTGTTTTTGAAATAAACTATTTGTATTAATCAATATTGACATTTGTACTGGGTTAATCCTTTGTAAATTTGTGCTCAACCATTGAAGAAAAATGGTTTAAAAGACTAACAGTGAAAACTCAAGTTCTTTTGATACAGACCCAAACCAAAACGAACACTGATACTACTGACATCAGCAATGAACATTGCACCCAAATCCAACACGCAGATCTGTGCTAGAACCCTGAAATTGCCTTTTCCCACTTCCCAGCCTTGGTTACTCCATCTAAACATCTGGGTCCCCATGACAGCAAGTGGATCTGAAACCCCTGGAGCTGTGGACTGGGATGGCAAAGATTTAACCAGTAGAGACCTGCTGTTTCCTGGCCCTGCTATTTAAACCTTTCCTTTCTGGACAGGCACTCCAGGGCTTTTTGAACTAGTCATCCCTCCTGTCCTTCAGGATCCAGATTCTCTTCTAGAAAAGAAACGGTAAATTCCATAGCAGAAAAGCCCTGGGCCTCTCCTCAGAGCCTGTCTTGCACAGAAGTACATGCTAAGGTAAAGTCTAGCAAATAACTTTATCTCAACAGAAGACAAAAGATGCAGTGGCTTCAGGTACATCTAGAAAGATGCTTTAGAATCAAATCTGTTTTAAGGTCTAAAGTGAGATGAGTTTAGTGATGCTAAACCTAGTTCCCTCATGGGGGAACTATCATCCCCATCATTAAAAACCAATATACAACTCGGCCTAACCAACAGGATCTCTTCAGAAGAGGCAATCTAAAGGGTTTGTTTTTATTGTATTTTATTCCCAGAGGCTTTATTTTGTGTTTCATTACAGTTGTATCTGGGCACCTCACTAATATTACAGAGCTAATCCATAAAACACTGCTAGGAGGTAGACAAGGATTATTGTCCTCAATGTACAGATGGGGAAACTGAGGCACAGAACTCTTAAGGGAATTGTCCAAGATCATACAGGGAGTCTGTGGCCAAGACAGGTCTAGAACTCAGAGCCCCGGTTCAATGAGCCTTTTTCACAAGACCATCTTTCCCGAAGGTCAGGACTGACGTGCGTTCTTACAGCTATTTAAGGAAAGGTAATTGAGGAAACACTAGTCTGTGTTACAAGTGGTTTTGAGCATTGCTACCACTAATCTCATTTTCATGACACAAAAATTAATACTGGAGACACTTGAAATAGTTAACGAATACAGCTGTCCTAACACCTCTAGAGATATCATCCATCGTCATCACAGCCAGTAAAATAAAAATTACAGAGACATATTAAAAAGACACTCCCAACAGTCTTTTAAATCACAATCAGTTCCCAATGTAAAGGAAATGGGCTCACCTCCAGTAAACCAGCACAGCAAGAAGAAGAATGAGGCACACAAAGGTCAGGGCTGACACCACAATCAGAGGGATGATCCATTCCATTTTGCCAGGAGAAGGTCTGGTTGCCATACTGGAGCTATTCTTGTCTGCTGTAATGAACATAATCAGTACCAGTAAATAGAATGATGCTACAATGGCTACATTTATACACAAAATTAAAACTGCCGTCACTCCAGTTCACATGATGTGAGCAAATAATCAGAGAATGGACCTTCAAAAAAGCGAGTCGCTCAATTCTTCACTTTCATATAAGCATTACAGCATGAAAGTATGGTGCCTATACAATGCATCAACTGGATTCTACTACTGTACCTAGTTGCAATCTTAACTTTACTTACCCACAATTTTAGGGCCAGATCCTGCAAACAGGATCCAAGCGTTATTCTTACCATCATAAGTCATTCCCCCAGTTCAATGAATTAAGAGCTCTGCTTGGTAAGTAAACTTTGCAGGTTCATGCCCCTTGTTTGTAAGTGCTTTGGGGCAGGGAATGTGTCTTACTCTTTTACAAAGCTCTATGTAAAATTTACTTTAATGTATGCATTATTGTAATAACTGCACTTAGAAAAAACCTCAACCCATTATCAATCCAGTAGCATGTCATAATGCTCGGTGAATTGTTAAGGTCAGTTGAGTTAGTACATACGAAGGTACTTTTAGAACATTGATTATTGAAATGGGTGGACAGATGGAACCTGTTGCAATCCACTGTGGAAACCCTTACTTCTCAGGTTTTATACAAAATAAAACTATGGCAAGATCCTGGCAGCTGATATCAGGATGAGTCAGCAGAACTAACACTAGGATGATAGGGCCTTGCATACACGAAAGTAGAGGCCTCAGTCAGGTATTGGGACCTATTGTTCTAGGAACCGTATACACGTATAATGACAAGAGGGACCCCGTCCCACGATAACTTACATTTTAAGGAGCATTCCATATTTCAAAAAGCCCTCTAACTTGTGCAAATTCACGAACTGTTGAAAAGTGAAACTTTTTTGCACAATAGCTTAAGTGAAAAATTATTGGGTGCAGTTTCTGTCATTCATTTTGCATTCCTTAACAAACAGCCTGCGGCTGTTCCACAAATGTCAATAAGAAGCAGCAGGGTAAGGAAGATTGTAAATGGCCTCAGATCAGAACAAAGATAGAAAAATACACACTTGACTTTTCGTTTATTCCCTCTCACCCCAGCCATGTGTTTTCTCTGACTAGAACAATTCCATGCCCTTGTTCCGTACTGTATTATCATCTCTTCTGAAACAGCAGCAAATCTTACCAGAGAAACATAATTGCCTTTTCACCATAGGTAGGCAAAACACGGATAATTGGATGTCACATAATATGAAGTCATACTTTATTTTAATAGCATTTAGATTGTACTCCTCCGTAGGCAGGAGTAAAATTCAAACAACATGGAAGTAAAGGTTAATTGTAAATGCTTTTGCCAGACGGCTGAAAACAGAGCAAGACCATAGGCTGCTCCAAGCCCAGCAAGAAATCTTTCTAGTTTGAAGAAATAGGCTGATGGAGGTAATGCCCTTTGGCAGGCAAGCCTAAATGAGGTGCTAATCAGAGGGATTTTGGGGGGAAGAGAACGTGTACTGAGTGCAGAATTGATCACAAGAGAGATGAGTAGCCAATATCATTCCTAGTCTCTAACCTCAATAAATAAAGGTTGCAGAGGGCACCGGCTTCTTGCTAACTTGTCTCAGAAACATTATTCACAGTTTTTATTTAGAACTTGTGTGTGCTATGCATTAGAGCTTATCGTCTATTTCACATTGTCTGCTTTAGTCATTGCAATACACTAACAGTGCACCACGATTAAGATATTTGATTTCATTTAGTAGTTGAAGCAAGAACAATCTTTTCATCAGTGGAACTCAAATCGCTTTAAAAATAATTAAGCATCACAACTCACTGGGGGGTGGGGAGGAGTACTACTGTGTGGTAGAGAAGAGCAAATTAAAACATATGGTCCATTAAAATTTACTAGGAAAGTGAAATACCACCAGTAACCCCATGCCAGATAGAATACTACTTCACTTCTTTACTACAAGGTGTGTGTTCCATACATGATCCTCTCCTTATCTTTGGCATAAAAATGTATATTTCAGTTTGCATGAAATAATTTACATCCCTTAGTAAACACATCCTGACTTAGAGTTTTGACACACCGTAATTAAGTACAATACTTTTGTAATATTCATTATGCTTCTTTTATTTATTCTACTGGGGAGATTGTGCTTATCTGACCTCTCATACCTGTCTTGCCACGGATGTGAAAAGAAGAAAGAGCTCAATCTGTCAAAGGTAGCACAATTCACTGATGCTGATGGCTGAGGCTGAGATTCCAAGTGGAAATGGCCAAGCAACAATCTGCCACTTGAGAGCGAAAATCAGTTTCTTGGTTTTGAAGAGAAACTTTAAGTGTTTTTAACTGCTTAAGCGATGTTTGGAGTGAACTTAAATAAAAACATCAGCGACAGTTGCTGTAAGATGAGTGTTGATGCTCGAAGACTTTAGCAGTACATCTGGACTGCCAGCAGGTGCCTTCTTCGGTACAGGGGAAGAGAAGCAGATTATAAGACAGCAGGCTGGGTAACAGGAAAAAATTGTCGAGGAAATGATACATTGAAAAGAAAGATACAGAGCTGTATACTTCTCTGCACTCGGCCTTTCAATCTTTCATTTTTAAACTGAGAACACCAAGCAGTGGTAGAGCAAATAATGTACCCTTGTTGTAACTGTGCCCAGGATATGCCTTACTTCGGCATAAAAAAAACAAAACAAAACAAAAACCATGGACGAGGAAACTCCAATTTTGCTAAGAAATGTAAACAGTTTCCAGTGGCATACGTCATTGTTGAATTAATTCAGTTTGCCTTTTACTGGCTTGGAATTCATCCCAGTAGGAAGGCATAAAAACTATTATAGCATATCTGCTTCAGGAAGCCCTACACAACATGAGCTCAGGCAGTTCAAAATCCACTTTTCAGTGTGCGGAAGGGTGTAGGTAGACATAACAATCACTGTCTTGAGAAACACTTATTCAGCACTTTCATCTATTTCAGGACCTGGCACAGGAAATTGGAGCGAGAGAGAACAACAAAGGGTGCTTTGGCATGGGGATTTACTGACAAAGGTCAATGGGAGAAAGAGAAATTCTACAGTCAGAAAATTCTAGTCTCTAAAGCTTTCTCCCTGAGAATATAAAAATGTTTATTCTCCAAAAGTAATGCCACTTGTCACAATAAGCAACAGTTGCTGGTAACATATTACCTACCTTACCTATGCCTTGCTGAAACTTCCCCTTTATCATCCCTTGACACCGCATAAACCTCCAGTGCAGACAAAGTTCTGTTTGTCATATAATTTTAGATACAGATAACCAAGACAATAGATATGTTCTGAATCCAACAAAATGTCATTGTTCCAACAGAGCTGTCTCATATCATCCACTCATTCAAATGAAAGGCAATTGTCAGTCATTCCTTTGAGTAAACGAGACTACACGCTGATTCAAAATGGTCAGTTAATAGCACTCAAAGATAACGTCAGTCATTCTAAGTGTGGAAATGTGAGACGTTTTTAAAATGTTTTTAAAAATATCATCATGCTGAAAGTTTTTTACTTATTTATTTATAGGCATTTCTTCAGTGCTCATTTCTATTGACTCCTATAACACTTAAACGTGTCATTTCATTATTTAATAAACTAATGTTGATGACCCATAACCAATAAAGTCCTCAGGATTCACACTGTTCTTCTGAATAAGATCTCCTCGTGTAATCCAGTTCTTCTATTTACCAGCATTCAAACCCTATTACTGTATGCTTCTACAATTTGCCAAGCAAAGCAGCTCAAGAGTCACATGAAAATACAACTTAATAATTCTTGCACATATGGAGAAAGAGAATTATACAGATGTTTAATTATCCTAATGAGATTATCCCCAAAAGGCTTTGGTAACCTCAGCCCCAGTGAATATTGTTCTGAAAACCAAAGCACTGAAGTCCTATAGTGAGACTAAAAAAGGTTTAGCATGCCTAACATGATCTCACTATAAAGCCCTCTTGTGAGTAAACTTGTGTGAAGCTTTGTAACCCCGTAGGGAATAGGGAGGAGTTCCTATCAAATGGAATCCCACGGGGCCAGCGTCGAGATCTATATTGTTTTCAAGCTATGCTCATGACCCAGTCTAAAGCATCAACTGGAAATATGTTAAATTTGTTGATGACAGAGGTGGAAAGTGAATATATTATCTTGTATCAAATAGGATTTGTTTAAGCTTCCAACATGGCAAATCTAAGTTCTGCTGATTAATATCAGCAATTGCATGTTAAGACTGAATCATGCTTTTTTGTGCAGAATACCACTGTAATTGCAGCTCCTTCTAATTTCTAGATTTAAAAAATCCTGAATAATTCTGAATAGCTGTGTATTTTACAGTTGCAGATCAAGATACAATCAGGCAAAAAACACAATAGAGAGGGATGAGCAAAAAACTGAAACAGGAGCATGTGAGCAAGCACTCAATAGCAGAAGGAACCATTAACGTTGGCCAGTAACACCAGACAAGAGGGGGCCAATGCCATTCAGAATATAATGACATGGCCCCAGGAAAAGTATGTATATGTGCGTGTGAAATAAGCGCTAAAAGAAAATGAGCCTTCCTGCACTAATTGGTCTCTCTTTCCCCATAATTTCTCATGCGTTCCCATTCTCCTCTAGTCAGCTGTGCTTCCCCTCTCAGTTCTCTCCTTACACACGGCTAATTTGGTCCCCTATAATTAATTTTGCAAGTGTACATTGTTATAAAACAATGTTCTACTCTTTAAAATGATACAATTTTCCACTCAAAAACCCCATCAAAATAACTTGACAGCGAATTTTGCTTTTCGGGTTCGCTGTATAAATGAAAGCATCCGAAAAAAGCTGCTTTGTCCTCTAGAGACCATAATCAACTGCACAGACTTTCCTTTTTGCACGTCTTGGGAGTGCTTTGCACGTTTTTTTCACCCGTACTAGTTCTCAGCAATGCTTTAAGAAACTTCCTCCCACCCCAGTCACCTAAGGATGCTAAGTTTCACAAACTTTGATCTAATGACATGTTTATCTCAGTGTTCCAAAAGCCACGTAAGGCCTGCAAACCACTAGTTGTGACAGTCGTGTTTGCTCATGCAAGGAGTCTCACTGAAGACAACTCATGCATGAGCAAAGGATGGGTCTCTTTGCATGAATGAAGGGTTTGCCAGGACCAAGGGAATAAACGAGGTAGTTTTAGGGCATTTGAGTAGCGTTTTGGGTGTGTTGTGTATTGACATGTGTACTTGAAGACATAATTGAAGGAAAGCTAAGGTGAGTTTGCATTTAGTGCTGGGAGTGGTCAGTTCCACTGTCATGCTTCTCCACAGTGGGAGTCCATTCCACAGCCTAGACTGGGGTGGGCAAACTTTTTGGCCTGAGGGCCACATCTGGGTATGGAAATTGTACGGTAGGCCATGAATGCTCACAAAATTGGGAGTTGGAGTGCGGGAGCGGGTGAGGGCTCTGGCATGGGGCCAGAAATGAGGAGTGGTTCCCGGCCAATGGGAGCTGCAGGGGCAGGGCTTGGGGTAGGGCCCCCTGGCTGCTCCTATGCATAGGAACCGGAGGGGGGACATGCTGGTGCTTCTGGGAGCTGCACGGAGCGGGGCAAGCCCCGGACCCTGCTCCCCGGCTGGAGCACCGGAGCGGGGCAAGCCCCGGATCCCGCTCCCTGGCAGGATCTCGAGGGCTGGATTAAAACGCCTGGAGGGCCGGATGCAGCCCCCAGGCCATAGTTTGCCCTCCCCTGGCCTAGACTCAGTTCCTGGGAAAGTTCCATCTCCTGCACTCGCTAAGTGCAAAGTTTCATCACCCCAGTCAGAGTGTAGTGGTCAGGGTTATAGAGTAAGGGGAAAATTATCTCTCCTCCCCCGTGACTGCAGTGCTTATGACCCTCCTCCTCCAGCAAGGGCAGAGCAGTGCTCTAAGGATCCTCCTGGGCTGAAACCGTGGGGCATCGGCGCACTCAGCTCCCACCTTTGACGCGGGAAAGTTCATTCGAGAGTTCCCCACCCTGAGCCTGGGGGATGCCATAATACCCAATGCTCCGCTTTCCCCTCACAGGAGCAGCAGGGGACTTTCCTCTCAGGTCCTCGCTCAACAACAACAACAAAAAGGTATTCAGCTGCCAAAGGGCTCCCTCCCCGGGTTGCACACAAATGTTTCCTGGAAGGGATTTATCCCAAGATTCTTTCATGGTAGGGCAGGGTGTTCAGGAGTCCAGGGCCCATCCTACTCGCGTGGTTACCCTTCTTCCCTCACCCGCAGCTGGGCATTGCCTCTTCAGCCTGTGACTCCCCTCCCATTCCTCACCCCGACCCCCTGTGTGCTCTATGTGGAAATCAGGATAAAAAAAGGAAAGCTTCCAAAGGTGCAGAATCTCTTCCTGAGAGAGAGGGGAGCTCTCTCCCTTTCCTCTTCCGGCTTGGAAGAGCCAGGCCTCCTCAGCCATTTCAGTTTCAATTATCTGAACCTACTGAACAAATTCCTGGGGAACCTGCCCTTAGCAAGCAACCAGTCCCTGAAGTCCCTGAAGGAGGCCACTGGAACAAAGGTTCACATGATGACACGAAGGAGGACTTAACTGAGAAGATGCTGAAGAATAAGTCTTTTCCTCTCAGCCAAGATATACAGATATATAAAGGGATCCAGATTCTAAGTCTTCCATCCCTCAGGGCTATGACAAACACTGCAAAACTCCCTCAAGACACAGCAAAAAAGAGTTGGTCCTTCCCAAAGATTGACTCAATGGTCACTAGGTTTGTGACAAATCCCCTGGTGTTATTAGAGACTAACATTTCCCCCTCAGAGCTCAGGGACAGAAAAGGGGACTCTACCTTAGGAAAATGGTGTGAATTGACCCTTAAAGGTCTCTGCATGTCTCTCAAGGTTCACCTTTATATTTCCTCTTCTGCAGATTCAAGAACCTAGCAGCTTAACACCATCTGCCTATGAAGTTGAAAAGAAGCTAAACCTCCCCCTGTTCTTGAACGAATTTGTCAGTGATGCCACCAGAGACTCAATTAAGATTCCAGCCTGGGAGATGGCAGGAAAATTTGTCACTCATCACTTCCTCTGGCTAAGACCAGGGTCGGGAGACTTTGGCTCTAAAGTCTGACTCACAGCCCTCTCCTTACAGATATCCTGAGTCAGAACTTGAAGGACACAGCTGATCCCAAGATGTCACTTTCCTCACGCCAGCATGGAAAAACCTCAAACCATATTGGCTGCAACTTCTATAGGCTGATTGTCCTTTTCTTAAGTCTCCAGGAAGATCCATTACATGTTCTGTCTTTCCAGATAGCCCACAGACAACTTCCAAGTGAACAGTGCCCACAGACCTGATAACTGATTAGCACAAGCCATGCCGGACTCTCTGTACTGCACCTGAGCGACTTCCTCTCCTCCATCCTGAGATTCCTCGAGGCATATGGGCTCTCCGTGTGTCAGACAGAGTGGGAGCAAGCCATGTCAGACTAGTGAATCCTATCCATAATAAAATATGGCTGTGCATTAGCGTTTTCTCACCTTCCTCACAAACTGCAATGGGTCCCTTCTTTTCTTAACCCCCCCCCACTAACACCCCAGAAAAACTAATGTGATAACAAACCATATGTCCTCTGATGGACATCGGAGCCATCTGTCCATTTCCTCTCTCATTTACATTACACTGGCAGTAAGCCATCAGGCTCTTTGCTAAAGCTTGCACAAAGGACATGAAATTTGGACATTCAAGGAAATCAGGACATTAGGTACTGCTTACTAGGGGGAGGGAAGAACCCAATACCTCTATTCAAGAGGCAGATTTGCCTTCACAGAGCAAGCCACGTGGGCTCGAAGTGAGATTCCACTGTGCCCAATTCTTCCTACCTTGAGCTCTGACTCAGCACTGCAAAAGGCAGCCAGAGCGCACACGCTCATTCCCAACAAAAAGCAGACATGGCAAGGTGGGTCCTGCGGGCTGCCTACGCAAGTGTTTTAAAGCATGTATGGTGGGAAGAGCTGACTTTGAAGAAAACCACCATGTGAGACCATGGAGTAGAAGAAAGAAAGCTAGAAAATCAGCAGAGTCTGCATAAAAAAATGTCAGCCAAACCGGGGTCAGAGCACGACCGCTCCACTGCTGCTCGTCTGGTTTCTTGCAGAACAGTCCTGAGTTGCAGCATTAGAGTCGGATCAGCATTTCTATAACAAACATCATTCAAGGTTGGGGGGAGGGGGTTGATTTTTTTAAAGTTAGCCGTGAAAATTGATTCTGAGCTGTAACTTAGCATAAAAGGTCTGGATTTTAATCTTTATAAATGTAAAAGAAATAAATATTTAAGATGCTTTTTCACAGTATTCTAACTCCACAACAGCTTTGCTGGAAAAACAAAATTACTAAACATACTATAGGTCTGCAAAATAAACAGCGATTTTTAAAAACAAAACAAACAAACAAACATCATTTTACAGTCCCTCAGACAGTCATCTCATTGAAACCTCAGTGGGAGACCAAGGTAAACCCCGTAATTGGATCCACATGATCCACATCCACCTGTGCAGAACCCCCTTAACTTCCATGGACTCTGTGACATACAAAGGGCCGTCTCTGTGGATCAGGCTGGAAGATTGAGGCCTGTGAGTGCGTGGTGAGAAAGAAGCCAGCCAGATATGCTGGACCTAAGCAGTGAAAACCTTATGCATAAATAACTTCATACATATGTCACAAACTGCTTATGAAAAACAAATATGCATAAGACAGCGGCCATTGTTCAAAGATAATTTCACAGTTATAGGTAGCTATATTAATTTCTACCAACAAAACTCCTAAAGCAGCCAACCATATTGGAGGCTAATTTCTTGCCAAACTTCATTTTCCAGCTAGAAGCACACGTTTTTAATTGGATGCTGGGTCATTTCCTAACACAATAACCTCCCTCCCCTGGGTATCCCCCCCGCCCCCCCAGAATTCTAACATCATTTGTGGGCTAAGTCCTGCACTGACTTACCCTATTGCTGCTAATGGGATCATGTGGGGTGTCAGTCAGTGAGGAATCTAGTCCCTATAACTTTTTCAACGGGATTCTGAAATAAGGCAGTAAACACAGCTCCCACTCATCCCTCCCCCAGGATCACTCACCTGGGTTAATGGTGATAAATCTGTTATCAGATGGATTTTCCTCTGGAAACCTGCGGTCGTTGGGAAAAGCTTTTCTTGATGTTGTCTCTGGTCCCTTTGGGATTTGCCCTACATAATGTTCATTTGTGAATGCTGGTGGCACTTGGGTGGAGGGCAGAGGTTGGGGCTGAGTGTCTGTTTCAGTAACCCTCTCTTCTTCAGGACTCTTATCTGTTGGGAAAATGTTTTGCTCTTGACCAGGTATGGTTTTATTTCCTTCCTCCTCTACAGTTCTATTAGGGGAAATGGTCGTTAGTGTGGTCTCAGTGTTATTTTGTACCTCGGCAGCCTCTGTCACTGCACTCTTCTCTTTCTTTTCCGAATCCTTTTCACCCTCTTCATCATGTTCCCTTTCGCCATCCTCACTTTCATTCTTCTCATCCTTTTCTCCTTCCTCTGCTCCTTCATTGTCTTTTGTCAGAGCGGAATCACTGTCCGGTCCTGGAGAAGATAAAGCCTCAGGAGTTGTAAGCACTGGCCTAACTGACTGTTTGCTGGTAGAAGCAGCACTAGGAAGGCGGGTTGGCCACACAGTGCTAGGAAAGGAGGAAATACCGCCACTACTAAACCCAAGGCCGGCAAGCAACGTGCTGGTCACCACGGAGGCCACGGTTGCTTGGCTTCCACTGGATGAAGGTCCCATTCCAGTTGCCATTGAAACAAAGGAGAAAGGAAGACCAGAAGAAGTCCAGGTAGAAGATCCAGAACTGATGGGAGCCATGTCAGCTGAAGAAGCAGGAGAAGCTGTAGGCTTGAAGACACCACCAGAGGGGACAAGGGAAGAAAACACACCAGAGAGAGTGTCAGTAGGGGTACCCGATATGTTACCTCGGCTCTTTTTTCCTTTTGTTTTCTTTTTCTTTCCAAACACTCCATTCTGCCCATTATTCTGTTCAAATGAGACAAGTATATTTATACAATAATCTGGAGTCAAATCTACCCAGAAACAGCACAAGCACAAGCATTTAAAAAGTCACAAGGCAAACGACACAGATTATGTCAACCAGGCCTTCTGGTGCGATCACAGACCACATACACATACTCGAGTTAGCTTTGATGAACCCATACTGTACAACCCCACGTGGGACCCTGGGTAGGTACCTGAGCAGCCATGCCATGGCTTCACTGCTGCTGTTACTCGAGCTCGCTTTGATCTAGCTGGATCAAAGCGATCTCGAGTTATGTCTACACCAGCTGCAGTGACATCTCTGACTGCCGTGTAGACATTCCCAAGAGAGGCAAACGTTCTTGCATTTGCCATTTCCAAACAACAATTACAGCAATACCTCATTACTCTTATCTTCGTTTTATACTCGACCTCTCCCCTTCCATAGCGACTTTTGAAGAACATTTCCTTTCGGGAGGTGGGGAGGGAGTATATTTTAAAAAAGTTTAATGACTTTCACTATGCCAATTCTCGAAACCGTAGACTAAAAAACGTTTAAAATGTGATTTCACGTACATTTTACCTTAAAATAAAAGCGGTGTGGCAGCAGCTATTCGAATGTCCCTAATTTTGTTATAACGGGCCTGGTTCCTGCAATCAGATCCAAACATGTGGCACCCTTTGCTGTCACAAAGAGCCCTTGGGTCCTTCCATACAGATCTGATTGCAGGATCGGGGGACTCAGTTGCTATTCTTTCCTAATCTTGTTAGTTACCCTGCACAGGTTGGTGTTATTCTGCTAAGGTGTGGCACTATGGCACAGCTTGGCATCATCATCCTTCAAAAGATCTCAACTGAGACCCTGGCTGTGCACCCACACAGGGCAATACAAGGGCATACAGGGCCTCCTTATTGCCCTGAGCTGGCTACCACCATCACCAGCCCTTAGTCCTCACCACAGGTTTCTTCTGCCCATCCTGCCCAACTCACTCTGCCCTCACAACTCACTGGCCAGCAGAGCCGAGGGTGGGGGTGGGAAGAGGGGGAGAGAGCAGCAAGCTGTACCAGAAAAAGGGCTGGCACAGTTTATTTCCCCAATGCAGCTAGAGGGAAGCAGGGGCTGAATTGTGACCCAGAGTTGCAGCTACTCGGGCTGTACTGCAAGGTGATCAGCAACCCTAAAATGATCAACTTTGTACACATATGATCTATCCAGAATAAAACCTGGCTAAACGTTTGAAAACCATTAGATGAATTTCGCTTTTACGGTGGCTGCCTGTAGTGGTGATCACCCTGAAGACACTGAAGTTCGCTGATTTGTCCAAAGACACAGAACAATTCTGTGGAAGAGCCGGGATTAGAATTTAGTTCTGTGCTCAGGCCACTGGACCATGCTGCACTTACGCTTCATGTTACCAGTTCAATCAACAAAAATAAAGTGGAGGTTATGCTGCAAATGCATTTATGAGGGACAGCAAACATAGGTAACATGGGCACTGATCTGAACCTTCACCCAACCCATAAAATGTCCATGACCCCAAATATTTTTAGAGTTTTAAAAGCTTAGTATATTTAGACATAATACTTCTGCATCCCCGTGCTATTCCTGGTGTCAGCCAGGCCAGGAAGTTGAAATGCTGCAGCAAAACAAGAAAGACTGCTCTCATGTTCTTTCTGACCCAGCTGCAATCACAAAGAAGTGGAGATCTCAAGGGAGAGTCTGTTCTTCTGAAATCTTGAGCTCAAACTTTAAATAAGCATCTGAACTTCTGGATACTTATCAATCTGAACCTCTATAGCTTTGAGAAATGTGCTTTTCTCTGGCATTCGCCATTAGTCTCAGAGCTGGGCTGAAGAAGTAAAAGTTGGCAGCAGATTTTGTATATCTAGTACATCTCTACATTATCCCTGAAAAATGTTAATCATTCTTGTTCAAGGTCTGTGTTACTGGGGTATTACCATTCAGAATTGGACTGAGTGAAACCAGAAACAAAGTACTTAGCCTAACTTCTCTAATTTGAATTCAGTCCATAAATTTGATTGACATTACAGCACTGTACATAACTATGTTCTTTCAGAACTAAAACAGCATTTTTAAGTAGTGTAAAATATATTCGTTTATTGCACTTTCTGGGTTTTGGAATATGAAATTAGAAGAGCTGTTGAAAGTTCACCTTAGTTAATACTTACAGCCTCAAGGAACATGAAATAAAGAATTAAAATAAATAGTTTTCTAAGGCCTAATTTACACAAAAGTAGATATTTCCACAGCATTTGAAGACTGCAGATGCCACATGCCAAACCACTGCCTGGTTCCTATAGCATGAACCTCTGTTCATTTAGTTATTAAAAGAAATTAAGCATATTCTCAGTCATCATTAGGATTACATATTTTCTCTCCAAAGAAAGCTTACAGAATCATGAAGCTATAAAGCTATTCCATGTGTGGAGACAGGCAATTAAAACTTTTGCTCACGATTTAAATAAAGTAACACCCTCCCAAATCACTACAGTAGATGTACAACATTATGCTGCCACCTGGTGGGTATTATGGCACAATTTACAACTGCTTTTACATTTGCTGCACTGATTTATGTCTACTACTTACCACTCCTGTTTTAACAATTCTGGTCCCCTCGAATATTCGAGTAGTGTTAGCTGGGAAACAAAGAAGGAAAATATTTATGTGAGATATCATAGAATCATAGAATCATAGAATATCAGGGTTGGAAGGGACCCCAGAAAGTCATCTAGTCCAACCCCCTGCTCGAAGCAGGACCAATTCCCAGTTAAATCATCCCAGCCAGGGCTTTGTCAAGCCTGACCTTAAAAACTTCTAAGGAAGGAGATTCTACCACCTCCCTAGGTAACGCATTCCAGTGTTTCACCACCCTCTTAGTGAAAAAGTTTTTCCTAATATCCAATCTAAACCTCCCCCATTGCAACTTGAGACCATTACTCCTTGTTCTGTCATCTGCTACCATTGAGAACAGTCTAGAGCCATCCTCTTTGGAACCCCCTTTCAGGTAGTTGAAAGCAGCTATCAAATCCCCCCTCATTCTTCTCTTCCGCAGACTAAACAATCCCAGCTCCCTCAGCCTCTCTTCATAAGTCATGTGCTCTAGACCCCTAATCATTTTTGCTGCCCTTCGCTGGACTCTCTCCAATTTATCCACATCCTTCTTGTAGTGTGGGGCCCAAAACTGGACACAGTACTCCAGATGAGGCCTCACCAGTGTCGAATATGAAGCTGAAAAAATGCAGTTATTCTTGCTAAACAATTTCTCTGAAATTAAAGGCGTCTAAAAATGTCAAAACCTTGAGAGCCATTGCTACTGATTCTTCAACAAAAAAATTTCAACAAAAAAACAACACAGACTCCAACAAGAGACTGCTGAATTGGAATTAATTTGCAAACTGGACACCATTAACTTAGGCTTGAATAAAGACTGGGAGTGGATGTGTCATTACACAAAGTAAAACTATTTCCCCATGTTTATTTCCCCCCCTACTATTCCTCACACGGTCTTGTCAACTGCTGGAAATGGCCCACGATGATTATCACTACAAAAGGTTTTTCCCCTGCTCTCCTGCTGGTAATAGCTCACCTTACCTGATCTCTATCATTACAATGTATGGTAACACCCATTGTTTCATGTTCTGTGTATATAAAATCTCCCCACTGTATTTTCCACTGCATGCATCCGATGAAGTGAGCTGTAGCTCACGAAAGCTTATGCTCAAATAAATTTGTTAGTCTCTAAGGTGCCACAAGTCCTCCTGTTCTTATTGCTGCTGAGCGTGCCTAGGGATTGCTATAGAGGAAACAGCGGCTGGTGTGTAAGATGGTAACCACAGACGAGTAAAAAAAATGTCTGAAGTGGCCTGATATGTACAACCAAATCCAAATTCTGGTCCCAACTACTCCAGCGTAAATTGAGAGTCAGGCCAACATTTTCAAGCTAAGGTGCCTGAAGTTATTCATCTAAATCCATATTAGTGCCTAAATATGGATTTACAAGCCTCATGTTAGCTACTTGGCTTTGAAAATGTTGGCCTTTGCCTACTGAGCCATAAAATATATGTTCTTACTCAACCACAAGTTAGGTGAAAATCTATGGCCCAGTTATGCAGCAGGTCAGACTAAATGATCATAATGTCTACTGACCTTAAAACATATTACATCGTTGTTCATCTCAATTTAGGCTGATATAAATGAAATCAGATTCCAGTCCCTGGTATTCAGAATTAATATAAGAGTGGCTAAATTTAAGGAATTGAGTTTGTCGTAAGCAATTATACATCCCTCAGCGACAGTGGGGGAGAAATTTATTCCAGGTTCATTTGTCATGCAACATGCTGTGTATTGTTTGTAATTAGGTACATGTTTATGGTTTGTTTAGAGTGTGTATGTGAGTGAGCAATGTTTCAAAATAAAACTTTAATAAAATACTTTAAAACACTGCCAGCCATCACGAAACAGGGTTTTTCTTATTTTCTTATTTATTTATAATGACTAGTTTATAAAGGGTGAAGGAAATATAAATTGTACGTCATCTGCTAGACAAATTAAATCACATATTAACCATCCCAATGTACTGTCCCGTCCCCCCACCTCCGCACACACATCCCACCAATCTGAGTGTATCAGTTTAAACTTCTAGATGAATGCAGGCTAGCATTAGCATAAACAACCAAACAATGCCAACAAGCAAGATACAGTGTGATAAAACCTTCTGAGGAGTTATTCTAAAATTTAGATTCTGGAGCCAGTGTAAAATTGAAAGAACTTGCCCTACTTTTTTGGAGGGGGGAGGGGGAATGGCTAAGGAGGGAAACACATCACCACCTGCCATTGCCATACTGGTGTGTGTATAGATCTCTTCATGTAATTGGGAAGCTGTCCAAAAGGCTCTTTTGCCTATAATCAAATGAGTATCATGGTCAAGTTTCCGCGGCTCAGTCTCTTTCACCCTTAGCTTAAAGAGCTGAGATGAAAGGTCCCCAGTACACAAACTTCTGATCCTGCTGGGCACTTAAAACAAAGACCAAAACTCTCCCCTCAGATCCACAGAGAAGATCCAGGTGCTCAGATACCACAGTGAAGTGTACAGTATACATTCATTAGACACTACATATGATAAAACCTCCCCCTCCACACTCGGGCTAGATGTGGCACTTGCAGTGACGACATAATACTGGAGGTAGGATGACTAGATGTCCCGATTTTATAAGGACAGTCCAGATATTCGGGGCTCCGTTTTATATAGGCACCTCTTATCCCCCACCCCCATCTCCATATTTCATACTTGCTATCTGGTCACCCTAACCAGAGACAAAATCAGCACCTTGTGGATCTGAGAAGTGAATCGTGACCATTGCCTGACTTTTCATAGACAGTTTCAGCTGTTAAGGATTATCAGATTATCAGAGGTTAGAAACCCCCATATTTCTCCAAAGGTCACCCTTAAATATGTCTCTGTTAATTTAATGGATAACTTCTGACTCAAGTGATTTAACTCTTTGCTTTTTCTTACGACTTGGATTTATAATTTTTAAAAATTAAGTTGTATTCCTGGTCTCAGACTTATCACACTACTCAGAGTAATTGAAGCAGAAATGTATGAGAGCTGAGAGTTTGACAAACAATTTTTGTCACCAATTTAAACTATCTTGGTTTTGTTGATCAATGAGACTGTGTTCAGGAGTAAGAATCTGTGCACTTTGTTGTCTTGTAAGGTTGGGCCTTCCTTCATCCCATACAGACACTAACCAGACCTAATCCTTGCTACATGTGGATTACAGCTACAGTAATTCTTATGATTCACAGCAGTGGGCTATGCTACCTTTGATTTATTTTTTTAATTAGGTAGCTAGAGGCTGATTTTAAATAAGGTTACATATATTTATATTCAGTCAGATTTCTAAAAGGCACTGACAAGCATGCTCTAAACTCAGATACAAAATTTAAACATAATTAAACAAAACAAAACAAACAAATTGGTACAATACCAACAAAGGATTCTCACAGCCATCAAAGCCAAGACCACACACAAATCTCCTCCTTCTGGAAAACCTGGGCTAATAAAAGGGACTTGCTATACGCTCCGGAGATCATCAAATCCAGGTTCTAAAGGATCACTCAGCGGGAGATGGAAAGTAATTATAGGAGCTGACAACCTATCACTGAGAAGAGTCTGCCAATGAGCCCTTCTCTTTTGAATGAATGTTCTGCTAACCTCAGCTGATCAGAGTTGGAAATTAGCACTGTTTATAACACCCAGACCCCTTGTAATATTATTCCGTGTACGCATTTTGGTCAGCAAAAGAATGTTAAGCAGGCAGAAAAAAATCACAATTTTAAACAGATGGTTTTTTTACCTTGAAAGAGCATTGTCTGGCTAAAGTCACTACGCATGTCATTTCGGCAAACTGCTTGAACTCTGAACAGATAAAGGATGTCAGGTGAGACATGGCTAATGATGGCTTTCTGTTTAAAAGAAATAGATATTATTCAGATTTTCCCCCCCAAAGGGCTCTCCATGATCAATTTGTACAATACAGAGCACTGTGCTAACACAGAACATGTAGGACAAGACTATTTCTAAAGGGCGACATTAACCCCTGTGCAGAGGTCCAGCTGCTGGCCCGTGCATTATGTAAGCTGCTAGACCTTAGCACGACTTAAATGGTGCACAGGGCTTGCGCTAGCTCTCTGCACAGGGGAGAATTTCACCTATGATGCATTAGCTACCACACTAACACACATGTTTGCGACTCCTCACTGCTCAAAAAACTGCAAGCAGGTTATTTGATCTTTTAAAAATTAAAATAAAAACGTGGTGGGGGAGAAAAGGGTGTTTCCCATCAACCGGGATATGAATATACAGCTACCGACCACCATAGTATCTAGGCCAGGAGCTTTATTCTGCAGTGAACAGCAGGGATGATTGGGGCAATTTGCTGCATATGGTGCCCCCACAGTGAATGGCTGCCCTGGGCTGGGAATCACCTTCCAGTCCACCATCACCATTACAATGTGAGTATTTGAATATGCACATGGATGCTCCGGAGATGCTGCCTGGCTACCCAGCCATTCATTCACTCTCTGTGTGCTCCTTGATCCCCTTTTTGCCAGCAATTGCTCCTCTCTGGGCTTTGCAGCAGAGGAAGTTAACAGCACTGAGTATCAGTGTAGGTCATTTGCAAGGCCAGTGCACTATCTTCTAGTCTAGTTTCAAATGTCTCAAGCAATTGGACTTCCCAATTTCCTCTACCACAGTACAAGTACTTTGACAGCAAATTATATTTCACTGTCAAAGGATGTTTTTCTGCCATGCCTCTCTCTT
The DNA here is from genome assembly GCF_965152275.1 of Natator depressus. Taxonomy (NCBI): domain Eukaryota; kingdom Metazoa; phylum Chordata; order Testudines; family Cheloniidae; genus Natator; species Natator depressus. Next base: position 4,380,437 of record NC_134240.1, on the reverse strand, counting down.
GGCCCTAACCTAAACTTTGGCTGAATCCTTTACCTCCTCCTTTACCCCTTTTCCAGAGCTGGGTTTACTGCCATTCACTTGAAGCTATCACTTCATTGAATTCCCTGCATATTTCGTTATTTTTATATAAAAAAGACACTGTATTTGTGCCCAAATTGTCCCTGCTGTTTAATGTACTCCATTCTCATTACTGATGAAAAAAAATCTCCCTTAAGCATGTGACGTTATGACAAGAGAGAGGTTACAATACATCACAACCTTCATAACCTTGAGTGTCTTTCAATAGATTCCTCTCTGATTTCATGAAGTACATCAATCCCTAATGTGACCTAGATAACAATGTCTAGTGGGGAAATTGAAAATATAAATGGAAATGAAGTAAAAGAATCTTCATCTGAAAGAATAAGAGAAGTATTCTTCTATAACTGATTGAATGGGCCCAGAGGACTGTGTATTTGAAAAAAAATAACAGTCATTAGAAATTTCTCTCAGTGCTCCTGCATTTTCCTCTCAGTGCTCCTGCATATACAATTACTGATTTCCTTATTCCAGAGACTTCCTTTGATTAACAATAAACGAAGGCCTTTCAAACCTGAATACATAACTTTGATTTTATATGCAAAGAATGTTAAAGACTAGTACAGTATTTGCTTCCACTTGGACAAGAATGACAAAGAGATCCAATCCTAAATGGAGCTGGTGGATTGGTATTTTCCACATTCACCTGAACTGTTCTGCCCTTCCCTCTATTATCTTACCAGCAGAGAAATCTATGTGGAAAAGGCACACTTCCTTTTTTCCACTGCAGCCTGGGCCACTGCATCCCCAGCTCCCAGGCCGGTATCTTGCAAACCCTACCAGGGACAGTCCCAATAGTCTTCAATGGGCTACGCACAATGGGAAGCACTAGTCCAGTAACAGATTTTGCATGATCAGTCCTTACTGTGAAAACAGTGAGTTGCACATAAGCCAAAAAGGTTTTCAGAGTGAGTGGAGCTAGTTCCCAAGCCAGCTAGTTTTCAACAGTCGTATATAAAAAAATACCTGCCTACCCATTTCCCTTTGTGCCCACCATGTGAACGATAAATTAACCCTCTGGTATACTGGGTGATGTGCTATGTAGAATTCAACTAGCAAGGAATATGTGAAAAGCAATCCACTGCGATTTAAAAAACTAACCCTTCATTTCAATATAACAAATGCTTTTGTACCCCACCTTCTCCTATTGAGGAAAGTACAGTGTAAGGCTAGCTTAAGACTAAGGTCAATTGCTGATGCTGTAGTTTTACCAGGTCCTTGTCACTGTCCTTGGTGAAAGTCTTCTCTTTTTCATCTTCATTTTTAGCCCAGCTGTAGGAGATCATGTAGTTCATAATGGGAGGGTGGTAGATGATCTCTGGTTGGTTCCAAGTTACTAGCAAAGCCGTTCTGTTCACAGGCTGCACTTTCATGTTGACCGGGGGAGTACTGCAAACTAAACAAAAGGGATCAGATATGAAGCTCTCCTGAAGAACAGAGAGAAACTGAATAGGAGAATAATTGCATTTAACATTAAAAAGCCAGATTTTTGACACACTTACCCAAGCTCTATAATATCTTACTCTATGTTACACTGAAACCAATGGGATTTTAACCACTTGCAGTTGCTTTCCTGTGCCAAGTGCAGGAAAAGGATAACAGACAATAGGGCCCATTATGTCTGTGGCTTTGGGCAAGTTGCTTAGGCCCAATTATTTATTTTACAAATGAGCACAAAATCTTCACTCCCCGGATGGGCCTACATATCCCGCCCTCTGCACGTTGAGAGTTCTGCACACCCACAAGTGCTCAGTGCACTTTTAAACCGTTGGGTCTTAATTTCCCTGTGCAACTTTCCTGTATTATAATTGCCTGATGCCTAAAATGGGAGCAATAATTCTTCCCTGCCTCACACAGTGCTGGGAGAATTAGCTAACGTTTGCTAAACACTTTGAAGATCCAATGCCCTATATCAGATCTAAGAGTTATTACTGGGACACTATATGGTTTCTTTTTTATGCCCACTAGTGCATAATAAACAAAGGGTATTTTATACTCTTCTTCACCTGCTTTGCAGGGAAACATAGACATTGCTTGTCATTCAAATGTCACAAAAGGAAGAAAGGGCATGTCAGTAACCAGGCACATAGCTCTTTGGCTGATGCTTCCTAGCTGGTTTCTGGGGGGAAAGCTGTGTGGAACTGAAGGGTTTCAGAGTAGCAGCTGTGTTAAGTCTGTGTTCGCAAAAAGAAAAGGAGTACTTCTGGCACCTTAGAGACTAACAAATTTATTTGAGCATGCTCAGGGGTCGCAGAGCATGCTCAGATAAATTTGTTAGTCTCTAAGGTGCCACAAGTCCTCCTTTTCTTTGTGTGGAACTGTTGACTGACTCCTGCTGCCTCGCTCTGGAAGCTGTGGCTTTCTAATCCCACCTCAGATATTAGGAAGGTGGAAGTTGCTCTCTGGCCAGAGTGTGCTAGGATTTGAGGGGGGAATGTCCAGGAGGGAAACCCTAGGAATGGCCTAGCTTGAGCTGAACTGCTTGTTATTTCAGCTGCCTACAAAAGAGGAGGACGGGGTATGGGCACTGACCCAGGGTATGCTCTATGCTGGTATGCACTCAAGAGCTCAGCCCATTCAGGATGACTCAAAAAAATGTTGGTCTAATAACTGAAATGTAAAGGCGTACGAATGGAGAACACTAGATGGCACTAATATGCTGTCTATAAAATACATACTGGTCTCCCGCTATAAGGGCTATATATTTTCCCAAGCTTTTAAAAGAGTCGTGATTAAAATATATAATTCAGGACAAATTCTCACACCCTCTTTCCAGATATAACCCTTGAGCCACAAAGAATTGCATGCTACAGTACCTCAATACACTCAGCAGGGACTAAGGATCTGGCCTTTGCTGACAGGAAAGGCTCAGGGTGTCACCCAGACCACTAAGTCTGTGCACTGTTTCCAATATTATCCTTCCCACTTCCACTTTCCACGACAAGTGAAAACACACCCATCTTAACTTGGCTCCCTGAGCGTACACATACAAACATTTGACTCCTGAAGAGTCGCAGCTGCACTGGGGAGAAAATGAAGTCTATTTCCAGCTCTGGGTTTCCTGTCTGGCCATGTCACGTGCTGCTGCATCACCAAACACCCGTGCTTTCTCCATAAAAACATGCTGCAAATGGCTAAACACGTGCATCTCCAGTATTTCCAGTGTGATGGACCTGTTAAATGTATCCTGTGCATTTGTCACCCTCGCTTTATAACAAACGGGTGCAAAATGAGAGAACAGAATCTTCTTGTCTTTGCGAGATACGCTTGGGAAGCAATTGATGTGTAGCAGTAGACTTTCCCCCTGCAAAAGAAACTGGCAAGTCAAACTCGTGGCCGTCTCAAGTGTAATTTACCTATTTGCAAATGTCCTGATTACTCTGAACGGAGGTGGCCAAAACTGCAGCGTTCCACAGGCAATGACACTTCCAGAAACCCCAATTAGGACACCACTAAGTCACTGTTCCCAAGAAACAGCTCCTCTCTCTCACCCTTGGCCTCTGTCTCTCTCCTCTGAGCCTACTGCCTGTTCCTCTCTCCTACTTGTGCTCTGTTCTTTCAACACTTAGCCCTGCAGCGTGAGCCAGTGGCTGCATGGGGCTCATGTGCCGTCTACCTATGTGGGCTAGTTTAGGTGGGGGCCGAGGCATTAACTTTCCCTTTCTGCAACACAAGCACCTCCGGTAGGTTTGACTCTATCCAGCGTCCAATGGAGCCGTCTAGTTCTCTCCAGAGAAAAAGAGAGCACTTAACCCATACAGTCCCCTTGACGATACTTGCTTTATCGTTCCATTCCATTCCAAGTCTTTTGGAACTGGGAGCATGCTTAGATCTTGGGAGCTTGTGTCAATCAGCTGCAAACACACTGTCCAGTTAAGTAGTGGCTAGTCTCAAAAGAAGCCCATCCAGGCCTCCTTGGAGTTTGTTTTACTGCAGCAAGGATTGATTTAAAAAGCAATTCTCCAGTAACCGTCACAGGAGACATAAAATAAAGGGACAACAGGCTAAATAGGCCCCAAATACTTGTAATGTCCCTCTAGCTTTTGTTGACTCGTCATTTAGAGACTTGTGCCTAAGAGCCTGACAGTGATCCTGCAGCCACTCTGTGTACGGAGCTGCCATTGTTTCCAATGTTGTGAACCTGAACCCTGATCCAGTTAAGCATAGTGCATGGCTGTAATCGCTCTAATGCCATTGCTGATTTCACTAACACATGTGATAAAAGACTCCGCTGGATCAGGCCATGGAATGGTTGGAAGATCAGGGCCCAGGCCCGCTATAAGGATACTGAATTCATAATGCTGCTATTTCACAGTAAAGAATATTCACAAAGTTTATGATTTAATAGGACTTTGTTCCGATTATTCCGGGGCACAAGGGAAGAATGTGTTATGATTATGTACTAACTAGCATTTTCTATTCAGCTTCTATTTTGAGGGTTTCTGGATTGATGAATGGGCAAAACAGGATTTTTTCCCCTTCTTGTTTATAAAATGAAACATATGGTTTATTAATTTAACCAAACCTGTTCAGGAAACAATGGAATCAAAAACATTTCATCTGATAATTCAATCTGATGATTTAATTAGAACAGAACATAATAATGTAGCAAGTGTCTGAAAGGAGAGAAAAAGTACATGATTTGACTGTTTATAAAACTATCCGCATTTTCTAGAGAGCCAATTTTCCTTTCCATATTGTGCGTGTCTTGCATTTTAGGAAGGAGAAGATTCACAGATTCTGGGTTTTTTTAAACCATATTTTAGGATGCTAAAGAGCCCTTACAAAGTGTAAAGCTTTTACCTTTTGCAAAGTGTAAAGCTGAAGGACAAATACAGAGAGGAGATGGGGAAAAATGTTTGTATGTTACTCTGGATTGAAACAGAACACACGAAAAAGAAACAAGATTTTTTCAGGCTAAATGAGCAAACAAGCCAGTGAATTGATGATTTCTTTAAAAAAAGCCATTTGACATTGAAATAACAGATCTCAGCTGTTTTAAGAGAAAATATTACCATGCCTTTCCTTCAAATTCAGCCATAATTATGATTTATATTACCATAGCACCCAAGAGCCACAGTCATGGCATCCGATGAAGTGAGCTGTAGCTCACAAAAGCTCATGCTCAAATAAATTGGTTAGTCTCTAAGGTGCCACAAGTACTCTTTTTCTTTTTGCGAATACAGATTAACACGGCTGTTACTCTGAAACCAGTCATGGACTGGGATCCCATTGTGCTAGGCGCTGTACTGACACAGAAGAAAAGATGTGTCCCATCCCATAGATCTTACAATCCAAGTATAAGACAAGAGACAGACAGACAGACGGGGAAGGCAAAGTAACAATGAGACAATATTGGTCAGCATGATAGGCAGTGATAAAGAGAGTATTAGGTCTTGGAATTGTTACAACACAAAACCACCACAGCCAGTCCTCATTTCCGGACAAATGTATCTTATATGGCTCCCAGCACAGGCTCTGAGCACCTGACAGTCTATAATGCAACACCCCTCACAATACCCCATGAAGCAGGCTGTGTTATTATCCACAGTTTACAGAAGGGGAACAGAGGTGCAGAGAGGCTAAGTGATGTGCCCGAGGTTACATGGGAAGTCTGTGGTGAAGCCGGGAATCAAAGTCATGTCTTCCAAGTTCTCGGCTATTACCCTAACTGGACCATCTCTTCCTCTCTGGGCCGGTGCAACAGGAACAAACAGAAACAGTGTCTGCCTTCTGTGTCCTCTGCAAAAGGGCAGTAGGAGGAGGATGACGGGGGGTCGCTCTAAGGGAAGGAGCTCTGAGTGCACGTGGCTGCTCTGAACTAACTGTGCACTGTGCAACCTCAGCTGACGTCTAGAGCTGATGGCAGCATTTGTGGTGGTTTCCTGGGGACTAGCCACAGCCTCTACACTGCAGATCATGGCCCCCCTGAGAAAAATGAGGTTTACGGCTGGCCTCCTTCCCCTAGCTTTCACTGAACTATGGAGAGATCCTGCTTTCCCCTTTCACTCTCAGGGGGAGTTCTGCAAATGTCCTCTGTCCACCCTTGCACACCACCACCGCAAAGCACAACACAGTCATATGCTTAATCTACAGCACCAGCCAGGTCAGCCACACAACAGAGAATTATTTCCTTCATATTAAAAGCATTCAAATGGTCTGGAACAAATACAATTAATGTAACATCTCCACACTCATCTCTCCCTTCATTTGATTTCTGCGTTGTATTTGGCTATGCAACTTCTCTGGGACTTTCCTAACTCAATCCCCATAGAGCCTAATCCAGAGGTCATGGCAGCCCTCCTCTGTAACTCTGAAGATGCACCTGGTTTAGCAGGAATAAGGCACTGATGTAAGACATACCTATGACTAACTATTTATATAGTATACTTGATCACGCAATGTGCTAGAAAGGTTTTAGCAGCCGAAGTTTGGAATAGGCACCTTATTCACAGGTAGTGACATATGAAGTTCTACCCTGATAAAATTTCTATGCCACACTGCACCAGCCTGCATTTTGCTTACGCTAGCCGTGTTACTGAAAAACTATTTAAGGAATGTTTTAAAACTTGCATTGAGTTTATTTCTTGTATCGCTTCCTCTTGTAAAGCCAGATGCCTTATACTTTGTCTTGGTGGAATTTGATTTTTATAATTTTGTCAGATAATATAAAAGTTTATTTTTAAGCATTTGTTTTTATTGATTTCAGTTTTCAGAGCCTTCCCCCCCGATTTTTATCAATTAAATTTTTCGCAGTTGGGGAAAGTTAGGGTGTGTGTGTCAGACAATGAGGAGGTCAGAGAATTTAATGACAGTAGATGCTGAGATTCAAAAAGTTAAACTTTATGACCATTAAAACACAAATTGTCAACACTGCATGTCAAAATATAGAAAGCAAATAGTCTTAAACTTGAATAAGCTCTCAAGCAGCGTTTTTCTTACTTTGCCTGTCTGTAAATTTGGATCATCATCACTGGAATTTTTTTTCTCAGTTTTTGCGTGTACAATGAAATTGAGGGTTATAGACTTTTCATGATAAAAATCGAATCCTTCCAAGCCTACTTGTACTATGAATCCAACAGTACAGGGCTGAGAGAGATCCATCAAAACCTAGAAATGTTCTAAGTTAGCTTTTCTATGCATAAAAATGTCACCACCATTATTTCTGGATGTACTGTGTCCTCTTTTGGGAAGCTGGGAATCTCCTCCTTCCCAAAGGCATAAATCGCTGTTTCTATTGCTGCAGAACTGGGACATACTGCATATTAAAGTCATGACATTTTTGTGCACAGAAAAGCCAGGGCTGGTGAAGAACGCAATCTTGCCTGTGCAAGGAAGGAGAGTCCTTGGGCAAGGGGACTTCTGAAGGAAATTCACAAGTGGATGGAGGAAAGGAGACATTTCTGAATCAAAATGATTTTAAAAACCTGGAGTGCATCGAAGCTGCTCAGAGGTTTGGTATGTTAGAATAAATCCTGGGGAGATGGATTAGCGGGCAGAGACAAAATGAAGTGCTACAAGACAAGGAATACATTTATTTTTCACATGGCTCTGCCGTTTAGAACTTAAATATTACCTCATCCTAAGTGGCATATTATACACGTGATTATCAATAGATACGTGACTACTTGTCTGTTACCAAATCACTGATAACTCGGAAGAAAATCATCTTGAATGCTTATGGATCAATGTCCTAACAGATAAAGCACAAGATGGGGTATTAGTTGGTGTCTGCTACAGGCCACAAAATCATATTAGGGATCAGCATGACCAGCACATTATGCACCTGGCTACACTGTGTAGGAGAAATACAGTGTGATCGCTGGGGACCTCAATTTGAGTGACGTATGCTGGAAGGCTCATGCTGCCAGTACTAAACATCATTGGAATTCCTAAACATCAGAGATGATAATTTCCTACCTTAAGAAGTGTGCATCTAACATGACAGAATTCTATATTAGGCCTCATCTTGACAGATAAAGAGGAACTGATCACAGAACTAAAAAATAATGGTAAGTTAGGTACAAGTATCATGACTTGATCAAATTTAAATGTGCAAACAGAATTAAGTCCAGACCAGTTTTATATATATATAAATATATGCATATACACATATACATGTATAGATGCACACACACACAGAGATGCTTTAAAAGGGCCAATTTCACAAAGCAGAAAACAACTATGAGCCAAATCTTCTGGGAGGAAGAATTTAGTCAGAAAAATGCGAATGATCATCGGGAATTATTTTGGAATATTTTACTGGATGCCCCAAAACCACCATTGAGGAAGAAGGCCATGCTACTTAAAAAAAAACAACCTGGTTTAGTGGAGAAGTGAAGATAGTCGATACAAAATTAAAAAATAATATACAGCAAATGGAAGAAAAGGGAAGTTGATAGCAATGAATATAGGTCAGAAGCTAAGAACTGTAGAAAATTGATAATGGAAGCAAAGGGGCAAGGAGAAATCTATGGCTGGCAGAGTTAAGAACAATAAGAAGGAGTTTTTAAAAATATATTAGGAACAAAAAGAACCCAACAATGGTACTGGTCCATTACTAGGTGGAAATGGTAGAATTATCAATAATAATGCAGAAAAGACAGAAGTGTTCAATAAATATTTCTGTTCTGTATTTGGGGGAAAACAGATGACATAGTCATAGCATATGATAACACTTTTTCCATCCCACTATTATTCCTGGAGGATGATAAATAGCAGCTACTGAAGTTACACATGTTAAAATGACTTGCATTCAAAAGCTTTAAAAGAGTTGGCCAAGGAGCTTGCTGGACCATTAATGCTGATGTTCAATAAGCCTTGGAACACTGGGGAAGTTCCTAAAGACTGGTAGAAAACTAATGTTGTGCCAATATTTAAAAAGGGTAAACAGGATGACCTGGATAATTAGAAGCCTTTCAGTCTGACATCGATCCCAGGCAAGATAATGAAGTGGCTGAAATGGAACTTGATTAATAAAGAATTAAAGAGGGTAATATAATTAATGCCAGTCAGCATGGGTTTATGGAAAATAGATCCTGTCAAACTCACTTGATTTTTTTTATGCAATTACAAGTTTGCTTAATAAAGGCAATAGTGTTGATAAAATATACTTAGACATTTGACTTGGTACTGCATGACATTTTGATTAAAAATAAGAAAGATATAAAATTAACGTGGCACACAGTAAATGGACTAAAAGATGGCTAGGTATCAAAATGTAATTGTAAATGGGGAACCATCATCGAACAGGTGTGTTTCCAGGGTGGGCCCCATGGGGATCATCTCTTGGCCCTACACTATTTAACATTTTTATTAATGTCCTTGAAGAAAATACAAAATCACTGATAAAGTTTGCAGAGGACACAAAAATTGGGGAAGTGGTAAATAATGAAGAGGACAGGGCACTGATTCAGAGCAATCTGTATCACCTGGTAAGCTGGGCTCAAGCAAATATGTGTTTTAATATGGCTAAATGTAAATGAATACATGTAGGAACAAAGAATGAAGGCCACACTCACAGAATGGGTGACTCTCTCCTGGGAAGCAGTGACTCTGAAAAAGATTTGGGAGTCATGATGGAGAATCAGTTGAACATGAGTTCTTAATCTGATGCTGTGTCAAAAAGGGCTAATGCAATCCTTGGATGCAAAAACAGGGGAACCTCAAGTAAAAGTAGAGCCATTATTTTACCTCTGTATTTGGCATTGACGCGACCACTACTGGAATACTGTATCCAGTTCTATCATCCATAATTCAAGAGGGATGTAGATACATTGGAGGGGTTCAGAGAAGAGCCATGAGAATGATTAAAGGATTAGAAAACATGCCTTAGAATGAGAGACTCAAACTGCTAAATCTATTTAGCATAACAAAGAGAAAGGGTGATTTGATCACAGTTTATAAGTATCTACCTGGGGAACAAATATTTAATAATAGGCTCATCAGTCCAGCAGAGAAAAGTATAATGCAATCCCATGACTGGAAGTTGAAGCTAGACAAATTCAGACTGGAATAAGGTATACATTTTTAACAGTAAAAAAAGTAATTAACCATTGGAACAATCACAATGATCCCTTTTGGCCTTCAAACCTATGAATGTGACTATATACACCCACAAGCTATACTAAAAGATGTATATGCATACAGAGATAGATAAGTAGTCTTATACACACACACACACACACTCACACACTCATACTTGCGACCTATTTAAAAATCTCACAGCATGTGGAGGATACTTCCTGTTCCAACTTTCAAATGATGGCGGAGGAGTGGGGGAGTAAGGAGTCTGTGCCAGCCTACCCTCGGAAGAACCCTACTCAGAACTAGAAGGGCTGTGGGCCAAAAGTGTAGTCAGAGTAGAAGGCCAGCAGGCTGTCTCTTAAACTTTTGCCCTCCCGTCAGCAAGACACACCAGATACGTGTCTGGTGAGGACAGAGCTGGATTAAGGCATAGGCACTTCTGATTCATGCCTAGGGTACTGCTTCTTAGAGTCACATGAATACACCAGGATTTCTACTTGCTTTTATATGCAAATCTCTGGTCTGCAGTGAGAGAAAAAGCTTGAAAATGCAGCAGACCCAGCCCACCCATCTACCCCAGCAAACTCACTGAAGTAAATATTGAGGAAAGGGAGGGAAGGTTGGAGGGGGCCTGCTGCTGTTGCTGCCTCTGGAGAGAAAATACACCCCTGTTTGTCCTCAAACAGAATAGAGTTCCTGCTGCCACTCCGAGGGGAAATAGGGAATCCAGGCTGCTGCCCCTGCCTCTCTGGGCAGGGAGGGGGATCCCTCTGCAACCCACACTCTAAGTAAGGAGCAAAGCCCCAGGGTCTGTGTCTTGGGGTGGCTAGAGCCATGGTTTGCCTTAATCCAGTTCTGGTGGGGGAGCCCCAGATCTGTAGCAAGAAAGTGAGGCCCTGCTCAGCCCTGCTCTTCTCCCTGCTGAGGAGGAAATCGTGTGCATGGATAGGGCTGCAAAGGAAAAAAGTGTTCCCATGCCGCACTGGGGAGAGGGAGCTACTTGGGCAGCAGTGGGTGTGAGGAGACCAGCAGAGGAGTAACAGCTATGTCACTGTGGGTCTCTCTTCTCCTTCCCTCCCCAGAAGGCTGGGAAAGGGCAGGGGGCTGCCAAGCTATCTGGGAGCCGGAGGGATGGTTCTTTTCCTCTCTCCCTGGTGTCTGGGAGGAGTGGGAGCGGCTGGTCGGCAGGACAGAGCAGCTGTTGTTGTCATGGCAGAACAGCAGACGGAGGTATCAGAACGTTTGTTCTGGCTGATTTCTGACAGGCCTGATAACAATATTATTGATGTTTGTGCTATCCGACCAATAGTTCCAACTAGGGCTGTCAATCGATTAAAAAAATGAATAGCGATTAATCGTGCTGTTAAACATTAATAGAATACCATTTATTTAAATATTTTTGGGTGTTTTCTACATTTTCAAATTTACTGAGTTCAATTACAACACAGAATACAATGCTCATTTTATGTTTATTTTTATTACAAATATTTGCACTGTAAAAAACAAAAGAAATAGTATTTTTCACTTCACCTCATACAAGTACTGTAGTGCAATCTCTTTATCATGAAAGTTGAATTTACAAATGTAGAATTATGTACATAAAACCCTGCATTCAAAAATAAAACAATGTAAAACTTTAGAGCCTACAAGTCCACTCAGTCCTACTTCAGTCAATCAGTCAGACAAACAAGTTGGGTTACAATTTGCAGGAGATAATGCTGCCTGCTTCTTGTTTACAATGTCACCTCAAAGTGAGAACAGGCGTTCGCATGGCATTGTTGTAGCTGGTGTCACAAGATATTTACATACCAGATGCACTAAAGATTCGTATGTTCCTTCATGCTTCAACTACCATTCCTGAGGACGTGCATCCTTGCTGATGAAGGATTCTGCTCGATAACAATCCAAAGCAGGGCAGACCGACGCATTTTCATTTTCATCATCTGAGTCAGATGCCACCAGCTGAAGGCCGATTTTCTTTTTTTGTGGTTTGGGTTCTGTAGTTTCCGCATCAGTGTATTGCTCTTTTAAGACTCTGAAAGCATGATCCACACCTTGTCCCTCTCAGATTTTGGACGGCACTTCAGATTCTTGAATCCTGGGTTGAGTGCTGTGGCTATTTTTAGAAATCTCACATTGGTACCTTCTTTGCGTTTTGTCAAATCTGCTGTGAAAGTGTTCTTAAAAGGAACATGTGCTGGGTCATCATCTGAGACTGCTATAACATGAAATATATGGAAGAATGGGGGTAAAACAGAACAGGAGATATACAATTCTCCCCCAAGGAGTTCAGTCACAAATTTAATTAACGCATTATTTTTTTTAACAAGCGTCATCAGCATGGACGCATGTCCTCTGGAATAGTGGCCGAAGCATGAAGGGACATACGAATGTTTAGCATATCTGGCACGTAAATACCTAGCAACGCCAGCTACAAAAGTGCCATGCGAACGTCTGTGCTCATTTTCAGGTGACATTGTAAATAAGAAGCAGGCAGCAGTATCTCCCATAAATGTAAAAAAAAACTTGTTTGTCTTAGCAATTGGCTGAACAAAAAGTAGGACTGAGTGGACTTGTAGGCTGTAAAGTTTTACATTGTTTGTTTTTGAGTGCAGATATGTAACAAAAAAACTACATTTGTAAGTTGCACTTTCACAATAAAGAGATTGCACTACAGTACTTGTATGAGGTAAATTAAAAATACGATTTATTTTGTTTATCATTTTTACAGTGCAATTATTTGTGATAAAAAATAATAATACAAAGTGAGCCCTGTACACTTTGTATTCTGTGTTGTAATATAAATCAATATATTTGAAAATGTAGAAAAACATCCAAAATATTTAATACATTTCAATTGGTATTCTATTGTTTACCAGTGTGATTAATCGTGATTACTTTTTTTTATCGTGATTACTTTTTTTGAGTTAATCGCACTAGTTAACTGCAATTAATCGACAGTCCTAGTTTCAACCTGTCACTCTGACCAGGAGAAACATGTCTGCAAACAATACAGAAATCAAGCACATTTTAAAGACTAACCAGGAAGTGGGCAAATATGAAACCTGCATATTCTGTCTCCTAACAACCCCTTCTTCCAACTTTAAATAACCCATGCAATGTATCAGAATGATTCACTCTAAGTAAAACACACTGCAAACACAAAATCCACACACCCTGCATGTATTGAACGGACAGTATCATAGCAATGGAAAAAAGAAAAGGAGTACTTGTGGCACCTTAGAGACTAACCAATTTATTTGAGCATGAGCTTTTGTGAGCTACAGCTCACTTCATCGGATGCATACTGTGGAAACTGCAGAAGACATGTTTAAGTTCATGTTGTTAACTGCTGTGATCCTTGTAAGCACCATTATTAATACATAAGAATAATCACTTTTAAAGAGACACACACTTTTATCCTTTACCTTTGCCTGCCCTTTGCTAGCAGGCATCTACAGGCTACAGAGTGCACAGTACTCGCAAATATTTGTGTTGATCTACTTCAATGTACAGGCAGACTGTATCTAGGAGACAGACTATTTATCTTCTCTGCTCTTACCTTTGACTATGCTTCAAACAAACAAGGTTGTTCCTTATGCTTAAGAAGCATGGACAAAACCTTGTGTTGTCTGATGCTCCATGTGAAACAAAGGCATCCCACTGGTGACTGGGTAGGTAAAATGCTCTTACAGAATTTCCCATTTAAGAGGCTTTGGGAAGCCAAGTTTTTGCCCCATCTGCTGATGGCCCATTTCCTGAGGTGAATATTCAACTAGCATCTGGGGTGCAATTTGATTAATTTCTGTGTGGATTTCTTTGTAGTATTTGAGTTTCCATGGCATCACTGCAACAAATCCTATTTTACTGAAAGGCAGAAACTGTGGTGTGTTTTCTCCCCACAAATGTTTCATCTCTCTCTCTCTCACACACACACACGGGTTTGTACACTGTAGGCCAAATCCAGCAGGTATCAATCAACACAGCTCCCCTGAGCTCAGCACAGTTATGCCAGTCTACACCAGCTGAAGATCTGGACTACAATCTCTGTGTATATATTACACACTACAGATACACATAGCATATACATAGTACAATACATACCTTTAAAATGTATACCTATGTCTACTTAGATCTATGTATTTATATATTTGTACGGTATATTCGGTATATAGCGAAACGGGTGTGATCAAGTGCAGAGACACATACGGCGTCAATGCTGGCACAAAGAAGGATTTTTTAGAGAAGGGAAATATTTGCAGCATTAACAAGGGTCATCCATTTAAACCTTCTGATGCATGGCAGCCACCTCGCAGGCAACAGTTCGGCCAACTTGTGCATCACACTCTTTTGGAACATGTGGGCACAAGCATAGTGAGACAAGAGTCTATGCACAATATTATGTGCCTGTAGGATGCCCTGTTCAGAATGGCAAATTAGCTCCTCACTTAGCTTATAATCTTTTCATTCAGGGAATGTATCATGACTCCTCTTGGTCTGAACTGTAGGAAATTTTGAGATTAATGATAAATGTTTTCAAGGGCCAAATGGCTGGCCTAGTAGAGGCACACAGCCATACCAGTACAGGAGTGACCTAGAAAACTAATTCCTAGGGAGCATCACAAGGGGGCTAACTAGCATCATTCTAAAACAGGTGAAGAGGAATGCGTGTGTGCGTGAGGTCAGTGCAGCTGTAAAATGAAATGTGATGGACAAACCCAGGAACTTACTTAAACTGGCCCAGTAAGTAAGCTTTGACTGGCTGATAGCGAGAGCTCCTAGTTACGATGGGGTGGCTGCTGGAGGCGTGTGTGAGGAAGAGAGACAGAAATCAGATATCTTTGCATCTCTCCAACCTATCAAATAATAGCAGTTTTTGGAAACCAAGTATGTTAAATGGTAGGAAGTCAGAGACACACATTACAAAGAGCTTTCCGACCCCTTCTGGGAAGCCCCCTGCATAGAACTGAATATAGCCTCCATCACCTGAGCACCTCCTAACACTGCAGTCAGGTAGGGAAAATGATCATCCAAAAGATGGAGTGACTTGCCAAAGATCTCTGTGGCAGAGCCAGAAACAGAGCCCCTGAGCATTAGTCCTGTTAACTGTGGTTTTATCGTGTTTTCTATGAAGGACAGATAAGCCTCGTCTTGCTTCCACCAGAACAGGAGGTATATAATGGAAAACATCTCTTTACTCCTTGTGGAGTACATACAGCGCTCATTAGAATTAATAGGAGCTGTGCATTCATACCACTGAGGATGCAATATGTACGGTATTCCATTTTTTAACACTTTATTCATACGACTCTTTAAAAATAATCCCTGTCCATGCTCTAATCTCAAGAGCACCAGACAAAGTTATGGTGCTTCATAAATGTTTATTAACCACTCACTCACTATCCATAGTGGTCACAGCAATGGAAACATCACACTAAACTAAAACAAAACTAAGTCAGCAGGACACACCAAACTGGAAGGATACCGAGCAGCTTATTGACAGGTTTCAGAGTAACAGCTGTGTTAGTCTGTATTCGCAAAAAGAAAAGGAGGACTTGTGGCACCTTAGAGACTAACCAATTTATTTGAGCATAAGCTTTCGTGAGCTACAGCTCACTTCATCGGATGCATACTGTGGAAAATACAGAAGATGTTTTTATACACACAGACCATGAAAAAATGGGTGTTTATCACTACAAAAGATTTTCTCTCCCCCCACCCCATTCTCCTGCTGGTAGTAGCTTATGTAAAGTGATCACTCTCCTTACAATGTGTATGATAATCAAGGTGGGCCATTTCCAGCACAAATCCAGGTTTTCTTCCCCTGCCCCCCTCCACAATCCACTCTCCGGTTAGTAATAGCTTATCTAAAGCTATTACCAGCAGGAGAGTGGGGTCGGGGGAGAGAAAACCTTTTGTAGTGATAAACTCCCACTTTTTCATGGTCTGTGTGTATAAAAACATCTTCTGTATTTTCCACAGTATGCATCCGATGAAGTGAGCTGTGGCTCACGAAAGCTTATGCTCAAATAAATTGGTTAGTCTCTAAGGTGCCACAAGTACTCTTCAAGCAGCTTATAACTTTTTGTAAGAAAAGTGGAGTATCTCCTTTTGAAAAGTGTCAGTTCCTATTCTCACTTTGATCCCTCATCCTTTGTATTCTCTGTGTCTCAGATTTTAGGCTCCTTGGGGGGGCAAGACACGGTTTAACGTGTTTGCATAGTGCACACCTACAGGGCTATATAAATAGTAATACCAGGGCTGAAGAACTGCAATGCAAGATACTGATCAGGAAAAGCATGTCGGGTGGTAATGAGAAGATGCATGGAATTATCAGCTCACTGTCTGACATGACTTAGGAAAATGATTAGAATAGTTTAAATATTGAGATAACTGGGTTTATCTGCAAAGGAAAGGACAAGTAAGAGGTGATGTGGCTAAGGTATATGCAAATGTGAAGGGGCATAACAATGAAGGTGATCCCGCAAAGAAATTTGCAAAAGAATCTTAAAAACAAAAGGGAATGAACAGAAACTAAGAAAAAACCCTGCCTCTTAGGAAGTTTAAGAAAAACTTTTTTACCCAGAGTGCAATCAGTGGGTGGAACAGATTCTATAAAAGGCAGTAAGATTAGCTGCAACCGTGACCATATGGTAAGTGCACTGAAAATGATTTTTGCTCGTTTGCATTTTCCCTTACTAACGATAAGATGGGAGGAAATAAATAATGTTTTATCATTTTGTTGGTGATTTCAAGTTAAGATGTTTGTAATATATAGTTTTAAACCTGTATCTCTCACGTATGCTATGTTTCGGATAAAAGATTAGGTCTCTCAGGGGAGACAGAAATGAGCATTTAGGACTTGTTGCTATACAAGATTCTTTGTTTGCCTCAGACTTTTAATACAACTCCTAAAGAGAGGGAACCTTCCTGCGTGAGCGATTTCTTTGGAGCTGCAGAAAGAAATCAAGGGAACTGCTTGGTTGCCTTGAGGACTACACAAAACACTGGCACTTAAAAAGGAAAAACAAATTATTCTTCTTGTAGCTTTAGTCCCATCCATATGGAGGACTCTATTCCAGTCCGGCTTGAAGCAGTTCCTTGGAAACTCTGCAGCTAATGAAATCCTTTTGTATGACATCCATCCATCTAGCCTGAGGTCTTCCAACCTTTCTCTCACCTTGCACTTCGAACTTTTACACCCTGTTTCCTATATATTTCTTTTATATATATATTTTCTTCTTTTCACATGCGTAAACCATCTAAGCCTGGGTTCCCTCAGCATTTCCATCATTGGTGCCACCTTCACAATTTCCCTAATTTGTTTGTTACGAACATGGTCCATCTTTGTAACTCCAAGCATCCATATCTTAACATTTTCATTTCCACTGTATTGAAGTTCTGCTCCTGTCTATTCCTCAGTGCCAAGCACTCAGAACCACACACAATTGCAGGCCTAATTACCATCTAGTAGACCTTACTTTCCAACATGATAAGCATTCTCCTATCGCAGATCACTGCTCTCACCTCTCTCCTTTAGTTAATGCCCTTCCTGTCCTGCTTAGGAGTTCACCATTGAGATCACCATTCTCCTGTACTGTTGAACTTGAACTTTTGTACCTTTGGTAGAGGCTGGCCACCCAGACTTACAGTCTCGTTATCTTCCCACAAGACAGCATCAAATCTACAGACCAGAGACTCCGTTTTATTCCTGACGATTCTCATTCCAAAAGAAAAATAAAGCATAGGGCACAAACACAGGCACTCCTCGATTTTACAACATTCAACTTATGACGAATGGAACTTACCATGTTTCTGAATTGACACCCTGATTTGACTTACGGCAATTGGTTTCGACTTTATGATGCTCGGTCCCGCAATGGAGTGGATTGCGGTTCTGAGTTACAATGTTTCGACTTATGACACAATTTTCAAGAACCAATTGTGTCGTAAATCTGAGGACTGCCTGTACTGGACAATATAACTGAGAAACATTGCTTCGTTCCATTCTGAAATATTACTGTTCATGCCCGAAACTGTCTGCCCCCAAATGACTGCATCTTCATATACTTCTTCCCCTTGCACACTTTCCAGAAAAATTCATCTTTTTTTGGATTATGCTAATTGAAGCCATGCTCTGATACAGTCCTTCTAAGAGTATGTGATGACATTCAGAAAAAAAGGAAGAACTTCAGTAGGACGCGTTGCTTTCATTTTTGATGTCAGGAGCTGTGAAATAGTGACTCTGAACTACCTTGCTTTGCTTGAGTAGTGCTGTACTTTTGATTCCAAGTCAATATTTGGAGCATTTCCCCAAGTGTGAAACATACAGGAAAACAACAACAAAAAACACATCTTCTAGATAGTTTTAATTACTTGGAGGTTACAATGACTTCCAAACTGAGTGCATCATGATGGATTAACCTGGTGCACTAAATATGAAAAACATTTACATGTGGAATACTAGAGAAATAACCCAGATGTTGACTCAGAGTCAAAAGCCATCAGGTGCTACTGTAGTGAAATTATGACTGCTCATTAGTTAACTAAGTCAAGGATCATAATTAAAGGTGGTATTCTAAGACAAATTCCCACTGATGGCAAACTGCATCATATGGGACTCCAGTGAAGAGCAATCAGACACCTTTGGGGAAGTAATCAAGCATCTGCAAAAGAGAACTCTGATGTCAAGAGCACCTCCCCATGGGATGTTAGTTTCATTGTTGTGAATCTTACAGCTCATCTAATGAGACTGAAAGGTGAAAGGCAAGGCTTTCATAACCAACTATATATATGTACAAACAATTGTTTAAGAGCCCAAATCTGTAGCAGAAATACAGGCAAAGACTTTATTGCAAATCAGTTGCATTTTGAAACCAACTACTTGAGAGGCAGCAACTTCTCCTTAAGTTACACGCCATGTCATGAATTAAGAATGGTCTGTTTTCTTTGCAACAGCTGCACCAACTGTTTGGTGGTATATCTCATTTCAATGGGGCTACTTATGAAAGTAAGGGATTTTCAGGGTTGGACAGTCGAGCCCATTGACTGTAAGCTCTTTAGTGAGAGGACCCTGTTTATTATTTCACTCTTAAGTGTCATGCTCACTTATTATGCTAATAATCATCACAAATCATCCTACCTCGGCTCATTAAAAACTGAACACAGTAGCGTAATGTGTGATGCTCTTTGACAAACACAGAAATCTGAACTCAGGTGGGCAAGTGAGAAAATAGAGAAACCAATTATTATGGGGAGGTTTTTTGTTTTTAAAGTGCAATTATTAATATTAATGGAGATGGTCCAGTGGTATGAATCTAATATTGCCATCATCATTCTGTTACATGTTATCTGATGAATATTTTTATAATATTTGATAAGTTTCATAACTGGTTAAAGAATATCAATCAAATAATATATTCAATACATTACCCATTTCATTTATTGTTTAGCTAAAATTGTATCTAATATCTGTCCAGCTCTCATTTTTAAGTCTACACATGCAGTCCCCAATCCTGCAAACCCTGACACACATCCATAGCGCTAAACAGGTGAGTAGTCTTATTAAATTCAATGGGATAAATCACCTGAGGGTTTGAAGGATTAGAGCCATAATCCGTCACTAATCTGGGATCATCAAAAGGTTATTTTACGTTTTATTACTGGCTGATGCCCCTTAATCAATAAATCATGTTCTAGCTGAGGTTGTTCTGACTGTCATAATTGTACATTTCAGTGACTGGACTGTTACATAAGATTTGTACGCTTTCTTGATGTAGAAGGATCAATTTAAATGTTATTCTCAGGTCAGAGGTGCTGATTCAGCAAGGTACTTAAGCATGTGCCTAACTTTTAAGATAGAGTAGTCCTAAGAAAATTGAATTTCAGGAGGTTCTGCCAATGGAAGGAAATGGGATGAGAGAATCAAAGAAATTCCACTTGCTAAGCACTATGAGTTGCTGCCCTATGTGGGGAAACATATAGTCAGGGGAACTGGACAAACAAACTGATCTTTCTATTATGTATCTTCATAGTTTATTGGTCATGCCAGCTGGTCACCATTGATCTGATTTGAATGATCTTTGCTATCTAAAGAACAGGAGTTCCAATATTGATGCATGGCATATCCAGAACAGTTCAGGTCAGTTCAGTTTATCAATGGACAGACACATGGCACTGTTAAGTGGGTGATTCTCAAAATTATTCCAAACATCCTGTAAATTTCTGTGCTCCTTTTCCTATAAAATAAAATGGCTTATTAAGTACTATAAATAGTTTTCTAGATTTATAACAGTTCACAGGGTTTTCATGACATAAAAAACTCACATGAACAAAAGCTTAAGATGGCTACTGCCAATCCTACAATATATTACAACATAAGCTATTAAAAAGTCAACATTTCCCAACCATTATCATACAGTTACCGCAAATATCTCTTATTCTACATATAAAGAGAAACTATGGTAATCTTGAAAAGAAAAGGAGTACTTGTGGCACCTTAAAGACTAACCAATTTATTTGAGCATAAGCTTTCGTGAGCTACAGCTCACTTCATCGGATGCTACTCTGAAACCTATGGTAATCTTGGATATTACAATATGTTAGCTGTTGACAAATGCTGGTATTTCAATGACAGCCACTGAATGTAGATGGATGTTACATATGTTAAGGTTTAATATGTTATGTTAACCTTGGAGTCTTATATTTGTATGCTAGACTATCTCTGGCTGTGAAATGTTTTGTGCTGCAGTACTTTTGCATGAATGACACTATATAATGATGCACTGTATTTCCTAGTGGAATAAACAATAGGTTTAGCTTTCACTCAAGTATTGTGACTTCAAGTCATTTTATTTATATGTCAGTAGTTCAGAATGTGCAGTGGACCAGGCATTTCATTCCCCAATTCACCTTCGTCAAGGAAGGGGCCAGGAACATTTGCATTGCTGTATCTCTGGAGCAGATATAACTTGGCCCTATAGCCTTTGCAGGGATGTGCTACAATCCATTTTATTTTGGAAACACCAGAGCAACCTATTTACTTTTAAGTTTATAAAAATGCACCTGCCGCCATTGTCTCTTGGTACATGTGCAGCTGGAAAAGTTACAACACGTTGACAGAGTCAGTGCAAATAAATTCTCACCAACAGTCAGCCTCCAGAGGAAAAGGCCTAGAGAAAACAATCAATAGTTCTTTTCTCACCTGTGATGGGGTGTCCACTCAACGCAGGAGTGGAAGGGGTTAATGGAGGCCAGATGGTAGACTGAATGCTGAGGGGAAGTCCTAATTAAAGAACAGGCTCACCTGTTCAGAAATGGGAGGCGGGAGGGGACTATAGAAAGCCAGGTAGCTGGCTGCAGACAAGGGTTGCAGGGAAGTAGGCTACAGTCACTGCCTGAGTGGAGGGAGTTGGAAGAACGGCAAACCCAGAGGCGGGGGGAAGCCAGATAAGTGGAAGAAGCCCAGGGAAATAGCAGGAAGGGGTAGGATGGTAAAGAGACCTTGGCTGTTTGTTATAGGGTCAGTGGGCTGAAACCCAGTGTAGAGGGCGGGCCTGGGTTCACCTGTCAGCCACTGGGCAGTGCCACAGGGCGTTGGAGATGCCAGACAGAGAGTGGGTCTGGAAAGGCTTTGAATTCCCCGGAAGGGGAAGACCTTAGTGGCTGGCTGGAGGGCCAAGCCACGAAGAGGAGACTGCAGTCCCTGGAGTGAGAGGGGTCACAGGGTGAGACAGCATGCGGGAAGACACCGCCAGAAGGGGAGTGCAAACCTGGCAGAGCTAATTCCCAGGGCGGCCAGCAGGAGGTGCTGCTAGCAGAGAGTGGACCCCACATAAACTCCAGCAAAATGGGCCATTAGACAAGTGTAGGTTCCAAAATCAAGGGCCCTCCACTGACAATGCCCTGCCCCCAAATGCCAAGGTGGTCACAACACCTGTGGATGGTCAGTATGCCTGAACTGATCTCAGCTGATACAAGGTTTCTCCATACAGATTTAGGCTCCCGTTCAGCAAGGCACTTAAGCCTAACTTCTGAATATGCGAGTAGTGCCATTTGGTTCACTGGAATTATTCACACGTTAAAGTTAGGCACATGCTGAATCAGGGCCTTAGGGTTGGATTTAGCACAGAGAAGTCAGTGGGGATATTTCCATTGACTTTAATGGGCTTTGATCAATGGCAACACTTCGAATTTCAAGACTAATCCATTGCATAATATTTGTAACATGCAGCTATAATTGTGGTTTCAGAGTAACAGCCGTGTTAGTCTGTATTTGCAAAAAGAAAAGGAGTACTTGTGGCACCTTAGAGACTAACCAATTTATTTGAGCATAAGCTTTCGTGAGCTACAGCTCATTTCATTGGATGCATTTTATAATTTACAATTGTGGGTCTCAGCTATTTACTTGGGAGGGTTGGGGAGGAGGGAGGAAGGAGCACACAAACAATCTTTTATGATCTTAAAAACAGTCCAGTGAGGCAAGGAGTATTCAAACATTCAGCCAAAGCAGTAAAACCTTCTGCAGTATTATACCACATGGTACAGAGGTACCTGAGTTATACTCACAATAAAAGCTAGTCAGTTTTGTCATTTTAACATAATGTAAACTATTAACTTCCATTACTGCCCTGGGTAAATAATACTCGCGCAGTATATATCAGAAGGAATAAATATTGGCATATGATGCTGATAAAACACCGCTTGAAACTTTCAGGCCAGAGCACAGCCTGGATTATTCTGATTGACAATCTCTTCTTCTCACTCCTGATATAAATTACTTGTCCCAAAGCAGCCTTTGATGTGCTTCTCTATGTGAGCAAACACAGCCACAGAATAATAAAGCCCTGAGAGCCCCGCTCTGTCCCAGTTCTCTTGGGAAGGTGAGGGCGGCAGCTGAGTGCCACGAGAGGTATGCTGTCTGTGCCCAGCTAGGCCAAAGTGCCAGCCATGGACGTGCATATTTGAATCCACTCAACTGATGTGGACACAGCGGTAAAATGAAGACAGACACATAGATGGATTTGAAGAGGCAGGTCACAATGTTATTAAACTTTAACACAGGGGAGGGGCACTACACACCTATCACTTATATTCTCCTATATCAGGATATTTAATTACTTCCAGTGTGGGGTTACAGGGCTCCTTACCATATAACCCTTAACTAGTGCCAGGGTCACAGGGCTCCTTACTATATAACCCATATCTCAGAGTAGGCTCTCCTCAGCCTGCCCCCTAAGACTCAGCTCTCTGAGTCCTTGCACCCTCCCTATTCCAAGGAGGACAGAGGGTACAGAAGGGTGGGGACCCTGGCCTGCAAAGGCCACAAAGTCAGACCCTGGCCCGCCAAGACAACAAAGTCAGACCCCATCCCATGAGCTCAAGGCCCATCACCACAATCCCAGATCTTTTTATCTCTGGGAACTGTCCATTTTATTCTCTTAACTGCACTGGAAACCGGCTGCAAGTGGCGACCAATAAACAACTTAACCCCAATATCTCAGTTAAGTAACCCTCTGTGGCTTAAAGGTGCTGCAAGAAAGGCAAAACATTCCCTGGTCTTCTGCCAATTGGTTCATGGGAGAAAAAATTCCTTCCTGACCCCCGAATGGGCAATTAGCTAGACACGGTCAGGATGGATTCCCATTCCTAGTTTGGGTGGGTAGGGTGGAGCTGCTGGAACAGAGCCGAAAGGGGCTCCATGTGGCCCCTGCTCCAGGTTAAATCCTGGAAGCTGGGGAAGGCTGGCCAATCAGCACCCATTCCTCCCTAGCTGGCCAATGGGTGCCAGAGACTCCTGAGGGGAGGAGCTACCTAGGTTCTTAGAGAATGTCTGTCTCCCTCACAGCTGGGACTGTCCCCTTTCACCGCCAACCCCATCAAGTTCCACCATTATTGAGGCAGGTGGGTGCCTGACAGATTATTTAAGAAGTGAGCATTTCTCAAAGGGAATGATTGGCAAACACAGATCATCCCGCAGCAGCTCTGCCTAATAAAATCATCCCATAGGAAAAATGGAACATAAACATAAAAGAAATAAATCTGAAAGTATTATTTACACCTGCACATCTGCTGAGTGCATCAAAGCAGTCTGACAGCCTGGAACAGCCATGTGGCTCTTTGTGCCAGTGTGGCTCTTAATGCTCTTTTCCAAACTGAGGTCCACCTATCTCTGAGAGCAGCAAGCACCGGCTGCTGCTCCACAGGGAGGTGCAACAAACACTGAAGAAAGGAGTTACAGAATAACCTCTCCACAAGGGTAGATTCTTCCCAACTGCCATTACCAAGAGGTTGGTTTATGCCCTGAACCTAAAGGTCTTATAGCCCTTCTAAAACTCTTGGCTATTTTTTAAAATCCTTTCTCGAAGATCCAGATTTATCAATATAAATGTCCAATCCTTCTTTGAATCCTTCGAAGCTCTTAGCCTCCTTGTGGCAATGAGTTCCATAGGCTAGTTGAGCATTGTGGGGGAAAATAAAATTCAGTGCCTCATAACTGTATTAAATATAATAAAGTATAACTACAGTGTTTCACTAAGTCTTGCTATATTTCTTTAGTGAACCTCCTGTACTTCTAGTGACAACTAATTGAAAGCCCTATGTAAAAAAAAAAACAAATCTGTCATTCAGCAAATGCAGTTAATCCCAATCTACCTTTGGAAGCCTCTGTGCCAAATGGATTTTCTAAGATGTCCATCACATCTTGGCTCCAAGCATCTTTCACAGCAGACTTGGACACCACCCTGTCATTCAGACTCTGCTGCGGTCGGAAGTTATTCCTCAGATACTCCACAGACTTGACATGATCTTGCTGTTCTGTGGTAAATATGGAATAGAACGCCTCCAGCTGAACGTGGCCATCAGGGCAGGGAAGAGAAAAAAGAACATTAATTAGAAAAACAATGTGGTGAAATCCGGGTGGCTGATAAGAATGTAAAATGGCAGGAAGTGCTGATGCCAAGACTGATTTTGAGTCTGACACAGGAAAGAAAACATTTGTTCTTGGACTCCCTTGCCTTCAAGCCTTTAATATGCGCACAGACAACCCCCCCAGCCCCTCCCTCCCTCTCTGCTTATATCATGTTGTTTCTTAATATTATACTGAGAAGTGTTGTACACTTATTCATTACATCACAAAATCATTCTTCTGTATATAGTCCCTGTACCTACTTACACTGACATGTCGCTGTCAGGCTGCTGTTTTCATTGATAGATTTCAAAACATTTTACAAAGGAAGTCAAAAGCGTCCTCCCCATTTTCCAGATGGGGAAACTGAGGCATAAAGTGACTTGCCCAAGGTCAAACAGCAGGTCAGCATGGAAGCCAGGACTAGAAACAAGATCTCCTGATCCCTTGTCCAGTGTCCTGTCCACTGGGCCACACTGACATTTTCTCTCGCCTGCTTCATTACAAAGGGAGAAATCCTAACCATGCTCCTGGTATTTATTTTGTGTGTCATGTTATTTGGTACATTTAATTCTTTCATATTCTCTCCAAGAGAACAGGTTGCTCCTTCCTATGCTGCATGCAGATCCAGGCTATTTTTAACTATAACGTATTAATTTATAAGATATAATTGTAGTTTAAAAGTGCATTCTGTTAAGAAAAAGCATAATATTTCCTAGAGAAAAACTACTCTAGGCAGTTTTTCTCTAGGAAGACAGTTTTTCTCTTGGCAGACTAAATTGAAAAGATTCAGTTAACTTGTTTGTTCAGTTGGTTGCTGAGGTCAATCCAGCATTTATTAAACGCTTGTTATCATTCAGATCAAGAATTAGAATTAGTAAGAAAGACTGCGCAGTATAAAGAATCTAATCCTGCTCTCCTTGAAGTCAATGCTTTTGATTTCAGTGGAAGTGGGATCTGGCCCAGAGACTTTAGAGGGACTTGAGTTTCTCTTACAGCTTAATGACAAACCACAGTTTGAAAGCTATACCTGCCTCCTTTTCATTATGTATATTTACACTAAAAGCTACAGAGAAGGATGTGACAGTTTTGAGACACGAACTAATGACCCAGGGGAAAAAAAACTATTATATTGTCAATCACATCATAGCCTTAGTTGATAGCATCTCTCTAAAAAAATCAAAGGGAAGCTTAACAGACCTGTCTAGGGTTCCCCACTGGAGTCTGGGGACCCTCTAAAATCATTTAATTTCCCGCACAGATCAATAACCTTGAAGCACCCATTCTGTGCCGCTGTCCAGGCCGCCCATTCTGCCATGCTCTGTGATTTCTAGCTACTCAACTGAAACCTGTAAAATTTCTTCTGATCATTAGGGCAGGACAGAGTTAACTGAACCCATTTCGTTTCAATAGAAGGCATGGCTGGAGCTCGGTGGTGTGTTGGGCCTGCTAATTTGAGACAAAATTTAGAACTCTATCAGTGGGAGCCTCCCAAAGAAAATTAGAAATGAGATTATGGAAGGGATTTGTTATACATCTCTAATCCTGAGTCTGGCAATTTTGGATTAAGGTACGGAACTTGGAACGGAGTATCAAGAGAATTCATCTGCCCTCAAATTAATATATCATTGATGATAACTTGGACCTGTACAACCTTTTATATATGAGGAGCTGAAATCACTTTGCAAACAGTGATCCTCACGACTCCCCAATGGAATACAGAACTATTAACCTTGTTACACAAATGGGGAAACTGAGGCAAAGAGAGGTAAGTAACACACACTGAACAGTCCGACACCACAGCTCTGACTGACCCCGTGTTATCTACTTTGTGGGAATGTGGAGAACTTCTATTAGTCAACTGCCCACAGTGATGTCATTTCAGCTCTTTGTTTAATGTGCGTGCCATTGTCCAGTCCATGCCCTTTAAAAAGGTGGGCATAGTATTAATGATCAAGCAGCAACAGTGATAAAAAAATGAAATGTTCCCTCATTGATGCAGGCAACTGAAAGATGCCAGAATGAAATCTGGGGTGAGGGAGGTGCTTAGGCTGGTTATAATTCACATCAACAACTACAATTCGTTATATTGCAATAAGAAAGACTCAGAGGATCTAATCCTGCTCCCCTGGAATTTCTAACCACCACTTATGGGGAAAGCTAGGGGCAACACACACAGGTAGACACAAGGATGAAGAGACTATTACCCTACACTTTTCTTATGAGGGAGGAAGGAAGGGAGAGAAAACACGTGGTTCCTGATAATCGCTCTTGTGCCCTGATTCTTCAAAGACTTATGCACCTGCTTAACTGTAAGCACTGGGCACAGTCTCACTGAACACAGTGGGACGACTTGCAGTGTACAAAGTTAAGCTGGTGCATAAGGTCGATGCAGGATCAAGAACTTACATACCAACTGCTCACTCTAAGTTAAGTCTTTACCTTTCTACTTCCACGACATTAACCTGACTTTTTAAACCCTTTAAAAGAACTTTTAAACTATTTTCTTCTGGCAAGCTACCTTGGGGAGGCATAACTGCATTTGAACTGCTGCCGTTTCAAATGCAATTTTAACTTTCCTTTTTACATGCTGATGTATAAAACCAAAGTTGAAATGATTTATTACAAAAATATTATGTAACACAAATTAGCTATTAATTGATCCATCACTGCTGGCAGAACAGAGGAAGTTAAATTTGTGCCCTTCAAGGGAGCGAGAGCTCTAGTTCAAATGAAATAAAGAGCTCTTAAGGCACCGTTCTAGGTAAGGAGGAAAGTGATCTAAAACTCAAAGTCATGTAATTACAAACTATTAAAAACCTGATGTGCACAGTTTTCTAAATGATGGATATATAAATGGCAATTAAAATACTGAACCCATTATAATCACAATAAAATACTCAGAGGTATGTATTTTGAGAGATAATGTTATGCTTTGGGTCACTGAATGCACTTAGCTTTACAATGCATTTGTGGGGTGGCAGGCCTTGTCCTGTTTTCTTGTCTAATTGTAAGGTGAGATGACAGTGATGGAGCATGAAGACTTTGGAAGGATTTTATTGGAATTTCAGCAGAGCTTAAATAATATCACTTTTTCCATGTGGGATTACAGACTGTTTCCTGTGGTTTGTGATAAAGGTAAACTAAGGGAATGGATTACACTGTGCTGCTTTTGAAAAAGGGACAAATAATAATTAGAGTATTGGCCAGGTTGGAACCTACATCTCTACGTGTATATCCGTCTTATGCTGCAGGGGGAAATAATACAATTATTCCACATTGCCAGTTAAACCAGCATGGAAAGCTTGTCTACACATACAAGATGTCCTATTTTACCTATGCCACTGTAGGTACAGCCGTGCAACCCCCTGGTGGAGGTGGGGTATATAGGTATCATCTACACTCATTGCTATATTTGCTTTCTACAAGCTACTCTTAGTATAATACCCTTTTACGAGTGACATACCTGAATATTTGGATGCTAATATCTAAACCGTACTGTTAAATTTATTTTCCTCATTTTGGGATATTACAGATTATGTACTATATTTATTTTATGACTTTTAAACCAAACTTTGTACTTTTGGATAATTTAAGCATTATTCCCCGATGTATAGACACTCATTCCTTAAGCTGTGTATTAGATCATTTAAACATTTGCTTATGGAGTGTGTATACTGACATATTTACATTCACTTCTAGTTAGATACTTCACTAACTTTTACCGGAATAGCTTATTTTACAACAGCTCTGTTTTCAACAATTGAAGCAAAACAAGAACATTAAAGGAGAATCTGAATTTAACAGGAAGTCTTTCTAAAAACAATGGTTTTAAAATGTCAAACTGTTTTTAATAGTTAAACACTTGACTGCATATATTCATTTGTTATTGTGGGATTCCTCTCAATACAAGTTCCAGTCATTGCCTCAATCTACAATAAGAGATGCTATGTGCTAGCTTTAAAGATTTGTATAAGCACATAATGGCAGCTTCACTATGCTGTAACAACAGTTAAAGATAGCAAATTAATGGTAACATTTCTTTCCTAGTGTAATTACTTCAAAGTACTAAATACATGTCTGTGTAAAGTTACTTATTTTACTTTCAAAACAAACCTTCAATTTAAAAGAAGAAAAAAGGATTCTATGTAAATATTTAGACGATAGCTTAGCTTTATCTTAAAATAACCAGCACTAGCTAAATCATTAGAAGGAAATTGGGTGTCATGTTGTATTTTCTCCTTAAGTTTGATTGCTCATGTTCAGAATCAATATATATTAAAAAAAAAAACCTCTGATTTTTTGTCAACAGATTTTTTTTTTTTGTCCTCTAAATTAAAACACCAGTTTTTGAGTATTAGAGGGCAAATCAAGATAGAGCCATTACTAATGGCATAAGCTTACCTGGTGATAAGAAATAGAAACAGGCCTGCGAAAAACTATCCATTCCACAATCTCGCTACATGGTGGAGTTGTCAGAGAACCTGTATAGCGATAATAACTTCCCAGTGACGTCGGCAGAAGGTCTCTCAGCACAAAGGGATCCAGAAAGGTCTCTTTCTCTGTAGGAAAGAATAACAAATAAAATTATACATATTTTACATGACTTTAAAACAGATATCATGTTCATGGATGGCTTTGAAATATGCATTGCTTACAATGTATTTTGTCATAGTTATAAAATATAAAACCACGTCAGAAAGTTTCTTTAAGAGTTATTTGTTGATTATGAAAAGGACACCTGAAACGTTCATTGATCTTGGGCCAAACATCAGTGTTTAATGTAGCGGGTATAACACAGGTGTGAAACACATTTGCTTTTCCAATTGGTTTCTCTTTTTTTAACCTTAGGAAAGAATATAATACAGTTTTCAGAATGGCAGGACAGTAGAACCCCATTAAATTGCTCTTCAGCTTAGTAGTCCATAAAAGTGCAGACCCAGAAAGCTCTATTGGGGGGTGGTGCCAGCACATGTGACATCATGCTCTCCTTGGCCAGTTAGAGAGCACCACATAAAGTACTGGTCCCACATCAGAACAGTAGCTGCAACACTGAAATAGGGATAGTTACATTACACAGTGTGGCTGAGAATGGGGAACCAGAGCCAGGTTGCCCATCCAGTGTTTCTGTGGAACTGCTGGGGCTCTGGGAACGAAGAGGAAGCAAAGTGTAAGTCTGCAGAATCATCGTCATAGAGAGAGCCTTTGGAAATGTTGCCCCACTCTTAAAATGGTCTTTCTTAATGTGGCTCGACTCAGTGCAAGGTAAGTAAGCAGAGCTGCTGGGCAACCATGTTGTTAAGGAACACTGCATATGGCAATTCTTCCTCTGTCTTTTCTTCCAGGCAGGAGAGGACACCATTGAGGCTGGAGACATCTCCTCCAGGCAAATATAGTGTCCCTGACTTCCAGTGCACTGAGCTGATTCACGGGAGTACATTCAGGTGTGGTTCTCTCTCTTACTGTCCATGGAAGAGGAAAGGAATGAGGTCAGCCTTTCTGAAAATCTTCCCTGTCCTGATCAAACAGGCATCTCCACAGTCAATCGGTCAGCTTCCATTTCATTCCTGCAGGCCCATCAGAACTCTGAACAGACAGCCTATCCTTCCACCACTTTCCTTCTGAGGAGGATGTCTGAACAGCCCTGGTAGTGCATCAAGGTGGGGCCAACATGAGACACTGTTTCCCGGCAGGCCAAAATTACAGAACACAGCACTGGACACATTGTCCCCGTCACGGACCCTTGCTAAACTGCAAACTTCTCTGATTTCAATTGGTCTCCCAACATTTACAGCAAGAATTAATGAGGAAGCTTCTACTGTAATCACATTTTTCTATGTATCATTTAATGTACATATACTTTTAAATTGTACTCTGCACAGACAAAAGATTGGAACTGATAATCTAATATGTCTTTTCTATCCAACTTCTGTGAGCCTAAAAAGGCAGATAGGCAGGTAGCTAGGCAGCTGGGTTTTGCAGGTCTATTGTATAGTCACATAAAACAGATTTCATCATGTGTAATTCACACAGTCAAAACTGATCTGAAGTCAGTGACATGCAGCGCTGAAAACCTGCATGGTTCATCAAGAACAATATGCAAGAGGTGCATTTTTATTCTTTGTGGAATTCAGTTGTTTCAGG
Source organism: Natator depressus (assembly GCF_965152275.1). Lineage (NCBI taxonomy): Eukaryota > Metazoa > Chordata > Testudines > Cheloniidae > Natator > Natator depressus. The sequence goes on along the minus strand of NC_134240.1, from coordinate 4,349,284 downwards.
ACCTCTTGTTCTCACACTTCACGGACACAGCTTGGAGCAAAACTGACATAACTTCATCTTGAAATCCAAACAAGTATATTGTACAAATTCTGATTAATTAACAGCTGCAGTTTTGTAACATTTAAATTTGGGAGAATGCACCATAAAAGAAGGAAACAGCTGCAGGCTAGATGGCCTCTCCACTGTTCCTTTGCAGTTATCCCCTGCAGTCTGCATGACTAATGAGCTGAACCTCCCACTATGTCTATGGAAAAGGGACCAGTAAGGTGCTTAATAAGTGCTTTATGCCTGTGGGCTATCCCAACAATGGAATTCTCCTTTACAGAGAAAATGTCTGTCTTCCTTCCTCACTTTCTCTGTACGGCTTTATCTTCTCCGGACTTTAAACAAAAGTCCATATTAAGACTGATCCACAATTGTGTTTATCTAGCCTCCTCAGAGCTAATGAGCTACCCCACTTCTCCTGGCTGGTGGGGTTTCTCATGGTTTAATTGACTGCAAGGAGATTGATAGATCTGCTGAATATGCCCTAACTTAGAACACAGAAAGGCAGGATTGAAAAGCTGCAGAATTCCGTTTCACTAAACCACACAGGTTTCTAGCGGCCTTGATCACATCAAAGGAAGGTACAGCTGCATCCCTGAGCACCATTCCTGTAATCATGATATTTTCCTGTGCTGCTGCTACGAGTTGTAAATGTGTGATGTACTGGAGGCATTTTAGATTCTGCTACCTAGCAGCAACCGGTGTGCACGGTCTCAGACGCCTTCAGTACTCAAAAATATGAATAATTCTGTTCCTGTCAAAGCACAGATGCTAAAAGAGCGCGGTTGCCTGTTCCTTACTGAATGTTTTTTCCATATAATGGAAACAGATATGACAAAAAAAAGCAGGGCACATTTTTGGCACTTAAACCAAAGCATTATTCCATTATGGGAAAAAAAAAGTTTGTTTTTAAAAATAGAAATGGTCAAACGTACCACCGACCAAAGTTCAAAAGGGACCCTAGCATGCATTTATAATCATTGCTGTGCTTTTGTTTTTTTCCCACAGCCAAATTTATATGCACGCAACCTCAAATTCCATTTGCTCAATTTTACACATGAAAATTTGGTCAGGAAAACCTGTAGGTTCAATTTTAGGTTCTGATTTTCAAGTGCAGCCTGTACACACCTTTAAAGCAACTGAAAAGAAAGAGTTTTATAAAAGGCACACGACCGTGCGCCTCGCTAGCTCCTGCAATTGCCTGTATAAATGTGGCATTTTCACGTACAAATGGACAGTTATGACTCCAACAGGCCATTTTGGACATGCACATAGCAAAGGCATGTAAGTTAGATGTGGGGTGTACGCATTTTTAAAATTGTATGGCTTACAGTTACCTATTTTAAAATCTTCAGTTATAACTAACAATTTGAATTTTTGACTACTTTAAGCTTTTGTTAGAATGTATGAAAATTTGTAAAATGCTGGACAAATGTAAACATAAAACAACATACAAATATGGCATATTCCTTTATTAAACGACTACTGAAGATTGAAGCTCATATTCCACTTTCAAGGATTTTTGTGCCATATGCTGACAATATTATATTTTAATAATTAATTGTTCATCAAAGGAAAAGAAAAAGAACAGGGATGCTAAATTCAAAGTTATTCAAATTGCAAAAATGAATAATGTATGACTTTTATATTAAATACACACTGTATTAAGTAGTCTACATTTCATCCAAGTCTGTCTTTCATTTTTAAACATTTTGAACTACAACATGAATAATCAACCAAGGGAAGCTTATTTAGACAAAGAAATACCTTATTTGAATGCAAACTGAAAGTATCCTACTATGATTAAATTTTGGTTATCAATTAGGCCGATTTTTTTTTAAGTGTCTGGAAAGTCACAGTCAACTGTGAAAGAGAAAATTTCTTGGGGGAAAAAACGTAGCTTTGCTAACTCACAGTTAAAGTCAGGCATGATCTACACTGTCGAATATTACTATTTTTAGCTAAAGCAATGTAACTTTTATTTAATAATTCCAAAGATTAAAACAAAGACAACATATACATTGGATTAAAATAAGATAATTAAAATATTAGAAGACAGTCAGATGATTAATTGCATTTGCTGGGTTTTAATAACTTCCTGTTTCATAAAAGATTCATAATTTTGTATCCAGATGCACAGTACTGGGTTTAAGAAACATGCAATTATAAACATTTCTCAGTTTGAATGCTTTAATTATGTTACAAGAATAGTATATTTATTCGTACCTTCTAGCACAAAGATGCTTAATTTATACACTAATTATCATTGCAATATCCACATAGTGATGCAAACAGGCATTTAGAGTGGCCATTCCTGAAAACTAGTCAGTTTCACTTTGGATAAATAGATACTATTTTCAGTACTCTCTGTACTTTCCTATAATTTCGGTAGGAACACTGCTAATATTGAGTACTTGTCTAATTACTAAGAGGAGCATTTTCAAAAGCAGCTAAGTGACTCAGAAGCCTAAGTCCCATTTTCCTTTTAGTACTTAGGAGCCAAAATGTCATTGAAAGTCGGTGGGACTTAGGAGTCTAAGCCCCACTAAGAAGTCACTTTGAAATTGGAACTTAGGCTTCTAAATCAGTTAACTGCTTTTGAAAATGTTCTCCTAGCTTCACATTGCTACGTCACAAAGCGTGACTAGTGTGCAGCGTGTAGTCATTTTTTATCCAGTGTCCTTCTACCTATCACGGAAATGCAGTGCTGAACTCTGGAGGGGAAGGCAGCATCTCTGAAACAGCCTAGGCTTACACTAGACAACAGTTTAGAACAAGACTTTTTACGAGCAAAACTTGAAGGTAATTTAAGGTAGGCAGAAGCATCCATTGCAGACACTGAACAACTCAACTTGTACTTTTTTTTTTTTTTTAACGGTGATGACTGGGTTGGAAAAATTATCTAGCTTCCTCTACCGCCTTATATGGGTCACACCTAGCTTTCCATCCTCAACGGCAGGGGGTGGGGAATGAATTGAGTTGGGGTGGGTCTCTCTGCAGATGGGGGTGAAAACAATTAAACTTGGAGTGAGAAGAGGCATCTTTCTGCAGATGTCCTGAGAGGTGAGGAGCTTGTGAAGGTCCGAGACCTAGGAGGCTGGACGGAGCCAAGCGATTTATCATCTACTGCATCTGGAGATGTTTCAAGAAATATTACAAGAGATATTTTAACACTGCTGTTCTAAGGTAACCAAGCAACCTACTGATAGACAGCAGCCTTTGGCACCACTCCACACCTGCCACAAGTGAAAACACCACAACCCCCTGCTTTCTTTCCCAGTATAAAAGGGCAGTGAGTCTGAAAACGAAGAGTCACCACTTGCTGGCAGAGTGTGAAACTCTTTGGGAGTAAGTCCGGTTACTTGGCAGGAGAACTGGGGATGGGACGGGGGAGGGGGGGTTTCCAGCAGAGCACTGGCAGAATGCCATGGAGCTGACCACCCTTGCTAGATCAGATATCTCTGGGAAAGCGTACGTAGACCCACTAAAGAGGAGGACTCAAGCAGCCCGCAAATGGTGACAATGTGAACAATACCTTCACTGATTACTCATGGTGGCACAGGCATATTAGTGACAGTGAAGGCTCCTCCCTGTCCCCTGGAAGATGAGTCCGAAGTCATCCTTAAGCCTAACAGATCCCATGGAGGATCACATCCAAGCCTCTACAATGAGCATCATCTCCCTGTAGAAGTCTCCTGATGACAATGGTGTTCCACAGCAGGTGAGATCCCAACCTCTGGCCCCACTGGGTTTTGCTCACTGCTGCTGCCCGTTCTGGGGTGCGCTGAGGAGATTGCGCAGACGTGCCAAGAAGTAAGAGAAATGCACACAACCTGTCCGGTAGGAGGGACAGCACTCCCCTGGACAAATCCTGGCTGTGACACAGAACTAGTGACCTCCTCAGGAGTCCGTCTATCCTAAGGACCCAGGGATTCACCACAACCACATACCCGCTGTTCCAGCAGCACATCCAAGACTCCCCAAACTCAGCTTTGCATCTTATGAAACACACCCACATATATCCCCAAAACAGCCTCCTTGCGACGATGAAAGAACAGGAAAAGGATTCATGAAGTCTACGAGGGACCATGGTGTACACACCTATTTTATGTGGGAAGCTCTTAGATACTATGGTGATGGGCACTATAATAAAAGACAGACAGGTAGATGCCGCCACATGCACTAGTGAAGACTTCTGTGTACCCCCCACAATGCTTCCTGGATTGCCTCATTCAATACTACATAGACCTATGTGTTAGCCCACCAAACTGCAGTTCCAGGCATCCTTAAAGTCTTCTCTACTCCTTTGCGCCAGACTCCTCTATTGACCCCAACACATAAATATGTATGTGAATAGAAAATTTTGTATTCAGAAAAGGAACCTGAAACACACCAATTATGGCTCAAATGCTAGAGTCCTGCACTTGACCTAAAGGAAAATTTCTTTTGAGGAAGATGGGCTAAACCTGTTTTTGTAGCTATTATTTCCACATAAACATGGCAAAGCACTGAAAAGTGGCAACCTGATAGCAGCCCAATGAAATGCCACCATAAACTTAATGCAATCAGTTTTATTAACAATATACAAATAGGTTTCAGAGTGTCTCTTTGCATAAAGCACTGAAGTGTGTGTTAAAAAAAAGTGTCCACTCTAATATTTCCAAAGGAAAAATGAGTATCACAGATTCATCATCAACAATTTAAAAAATGGAAGTGACATAAAAATTACTGAGACTGCTACAGCATAAAAGGACAATATGCTATTTTAACTCTCTTCTATTCACAGGCAAGCGGACTAACATGGCCTGCTGGACATACACTTGACCTCCTGATGCAGTGGTATTAAAAAAGAAAGCAGCATTAATGTCCACCTCTTGGTCTTTTTTTCAGGACAACACTGAAATAGTTTTATTAATGGGGAAGCTGAAATGAGTGCAGATAAGCAGATTGCATCTCCTAATTCCAGGTCTATGCATGAACGCTTCTAAAAGCTTCTTGTAACACTCTACTAACCCAGAAGGCAAGGAAAATATCATTTGATTTTTATTATCATTCATTATATTACTGTAGGTAGGTGAGCAGATTCTTTGCTTGGGCGGTTAAATTTTCCTGACCATTTTGCAAGGTTGCATTAGGCCACCCTGTTAAATCCATGCAAACTGAAGACAAAAAGAGTTGCAAGGGATGCTACAGACTTATTCACATTATCTATCTGTCTAGGCATCACTGGGGTATCAGAACTGGTACTAGCAAATTCATTCATTTTCAAGTGCAGGATAGTTTCCCCAGTAGACGACAAATCAGATATTAAATGGATACTAACACCTGATCTTTACCAAAGTGTGAGCAGCAGCCAAAGATTGTTTTCACCTACTGTCATTGGAATGTATTGCTCCCAAAAGACTGGCTTGCTAAAAATAAATATTGGAAAAAAGCTCAGTGAGGATAACATTGAATTTAAAGCCAATCACTGAAAAATAAATGGACTCCTGAGACACACAGGTAAACACCCCCCAGACTATCTGCAATCTAAACCCTTTTCAAATCTACCAGAAACTTGGATCAGAGATCACAGGACAACCACTGTATGCCAAATATGTTTGTCTCTCCCATACAGCGTTCTGGGAGTCATCAGAGTTTTCCTGCAGGACAACAGGAACTCAGCTGGATTGAGAACAATATCCAAAAATGAATTTATTTCCAGAATTAACGTACATGGAATACTTGATAGACAGAAACACTACCCAGACCATGGACTTAAAATACTTTGAATACAGCTGTGAAATTCGCAATTCCAAAAGCTTTAAAATCCTCCCAAACCTGTAAAGTGGTGTTACTGCCAATTTCATTCTCACAATAAGCCAATTCATTCTAATGCTTCTGGACCCTAACCATTTAAAACCAACAAACAAAAACAAACAGGACAGTACGATGCACACCCACAGTGTCAGAACTTCTCAGACAAAGCAGGTTGTCCATTATAGAAAAAGGGACCCAGTATACTATAGTGATTTAAAGATTTGTTACAAATAGTACACACTGCTTTATCTGGACGGGTGTTCAAATGAGCACAAAGAGTACTTGATGTGTGAATGAAGAATGAAGAAGAATTTCAGACATTACAGTGTATTTAGGATAATTCAGGCAACTTTCTATGGACTATTTATGGTCCTGACTTACCGATATAAAGAAATCAAGGCAGCCTAGGAGGCACAGCAAGGTGAGGGGAGAGGCAGATGATGACACCACCACATTACCTGCCCCAAAGAGCTTGCAAGACAAGAGGCAACCAGTGAGTGCAACAAAGCATAGGGAGGAAGGCAACAGGGAAGATGAGTGTGTTTACAGGAGCCATGTGATTCCAAATCATTTTAAAGTTTTATTACAGGTGGGGCTGATAGCTCTGCTAATTAAGCTTGCCTGCTGCTTCCCACCCCGTTTTCAGTTGCTTATCGTTTTGCCAAACTTTAACCACTCAGGCTGAAATTTTCTACGCTAGGTATCTGCCTGAGGCTGAATTTTTGGAAAGCTTCAGCCAAAATGGTTCAGTTGTTTCTGAGAATGAGGCTAGAGAAAAATACATTGCAAAACAATGTTGAAAATTCTGGCAGCCTTTTCTTTGGGAAGCTTTGGAGTAGAGCCTTGAAATTTGGCAGAGGGTGGCCTTTGCAGCAGGTGTGTGCCTTTTGCTGCTCTTGTGAAAATATGCCCAAATTTGGCCAAGTTTTAACATTCCACACAAAGATGGACTACAAGCTGTCAGGAACAGTATCCCCGATAATGTCACAGCAAACCTGGTGGCTGAACTTTGTGCCTTTGTCCTGATCCATAACTATTTCACATTTGGGGACAAAGTATACCTTCAAATCAGCAGCACTGCTATGGGTACCCGCATGGCCCCACAGTATGCCAACATTTCTATGGCTGACTTAGAACAACGCTTCCTCAGCTCTTGTCCCCTAATGCCCCTACTCTACTTGTGCTACACTGATGACATCTTCATCATCTGGACCCATGGAAAAGAAGCCCTGGAGGAATTCCACCATGATTTCAACAATTTCCATCCCTCCATCAACCTCAGCCTGGACCAGTCCACACAAGAGATCAACTTCCTGGACACTACAGTGCTAATAAGCGATGGTCACATAAACACCACCTATACCGGAAACCTACTGAACGCTATGCCTACCTACATGCCTCCAGCTTTCATTTAGACCACATCACACGATCCATTGTCTACAGCCAAGCTCTACGATACAACTGCATTTGCTCCAACCCCTCAGACAGAAGCAAACACCTACAAAATCTCTATCAAGTATTCTTACAACTACAATACTCACCTGCTGAAGTGAAGAAACAGACTGACAGAGCCAGAAGAGTACCCAGAAGTCACCTACTACAGGACAGGCCTAACAAAGAAAATAACAGAACGCCACTAGCCATCACCTTCAGCCCCCAACTAAAACCTCTCCAATGCATCATCAAGGATCTACAACCTATCCTGAAGGACGACCCATCACTCTCACAAATCTTGGGAGACAGGCCAGTCCTCGCTTAGAGACAGCCCCCCAACCTGAAGCAAATACTCACCAGCAACCACACACCACACAACAGAACCACTAACCCAGGAATCCATCCTTGCAACAAAGCCCGTTGCCAGCTGTGTCCACATATCTATTCAGGGGACACCATCATAGGGCCTAATCATAACAGCCACACTATCAGAGGCTCGTTCACCTGCACATCCACCAATGTGATATATGCCACCATGCACCAGCAATGCTTCTCTGCCATGTACATTGGCCAAACTGGACAGTCTCTACGTAAAAGAAGAAATGGACACAAATCAGACGTCAAGAATTATAACATTCAAAAACCCGTTGGAGAACACTTCAATCTCTTTGGTCACTCGATTACAGACCTAAAAGTGGCAATTCTTCAACAAAAATACTTCAAAAACAGACTCCAATGAGAGACTGTTGAATTGGAATTAATTTGCAAACTGGATACAATTAACTTAGGCTTGAATAAAGACTGGGAGTGGATGGGTCATTACACAAAGTAAAACTATTTCCCCATGTTTATTCCCCCACCCCCACCATTCCTCATACGTTCTTGTCAACTGCTAGAAATGGCCCACCTTGATTATCACTACAAAAGGTTTTTTTCCCCCTGCTCTCCTGCTGGTAATAGCTCACCTTAAGTGACCACTCTCCTTACAGTGTGTATGATAATACCCATTGTTTCATGTTCTCTATGTATATAAATCTCCCCACTGTATTTTCCACTGAATGCATCTGATGAAGTGAGCTGTAGCTCACGAAAGCTTGTGCTCAAATAAATTTGTTAGTCTCTAAGGTGCCACAAGTCCTCCTTTTCTTTTTGCGAATACAGACTAACATGGCTGCTACTCTGAAACCTGAAAAATCTCGGTTTTTACATGCTCGGTACAGACTTCTCAGAGTTTCGCAGCTAAAATCTCTGAAGATTCCATCCTCTCTGACCAATCTTGACCTACATGTGACGTGCATGTGTGACCCCCACAAAGCAAATCAGCATGCTCCAGCCCAGGGCTAGAAGAGAAAAAACAGATTTTCCCTGTAATTATTGTTCCCAGCTGCTGTGGGCTAGGGTGAGGCTGGGCACCTCAAATAAGCCTGGAGGAGAAAGGTGCTTGATTTGAATGCAGTGGGGACAAAAGCTGGAGCAGGGGAGAGGGAAAGATTGGGAAAAGGACCCTGGTGAGACTGGGACTGGAGGTGGGGGGATGAAACCTGTGATTGAGCTTGAGGGAGGATGGAGACTGGGATCTGGTGAGGAAAATGGGGGAGGAAGGAGAAGACACTGAGATCAGGCTAGGAACTGGGGTGTCGCGGGGGAGATTGGGACTGCTGGACAAGGCAGGAAGCCAATATGGGAGGGAGGGGGCGCCGGGGAAATAGATCAGATGAGGAGCCACCATGTGTGGGGGGAGAGCTGCGATGGTTGGGCAAAGAGACTGGGACAAGGAACCATGAAGGGGATGAGGATGGAGTTGGGAGACTGAGGTTGGATATGAAGTCTGTGAGGGAAACTGGGATTGTGAGCGAGGGGAAGAAACAGGGCTGGAGGGAAACGAGTGGGGCTGGGGCAGGAGAGAGAACAGACAATGAATTGGGAAGGGGGAAATGGAACTGGCTGGGCAAGGGGACTGGGAGGGGGATGAGAAGCCTGAGGAGGGGACTGGCTAGGTGAGGAGAATGGGACGGGGACAAGGAGCCAAGGTTGGGGAAGAGACAGGATTTGCATGAGGACAGTTTGGAGGGGATGGAGCAAAAGAGGTTGAGCCTGGGGGAAATGGGGAGAAGTGGGAGATGTACAGTGAATGAGGCAGGGGGTTGCAGGAAGGAAAAGGATGGTCTCGTGGTTAACGCACCTGAACTCTGCCTTGGAGAATTGTTTTCTATCCCTGCCTCTGCCAGAGTTCCTGTGTGATGCTACTCAAGTCACTTCAGCCAAACTTTTCACTAAATGCTTGCTCCTCATTTTATGAGTCCTCCACTGATTTGCAGAAGTGCTGAGCACTCACAGCTACATCTGAAATCAAGGGGAGCTGTGCTCTGAATGTATAAAGTGCTATATACTGCCAAGTCCTCTGAAAAAACAGGGCCCAGGCACCTCAAATTGGGCACCCTAAATTAGTGGACAATTTTGATCCCTCTTTCCCTCAGCCTCAGCTCCCTAACTTTAAAATGCGGTGTTATGAATATAAATTAGTTAATGTTTGCCAAGCACTCAGACGGTACAGAGATGAGCACCATGGAAAAGCTTATGAGGAAATTAAGAATTCTGTCTTCAGCGTAAGGTTTCGATAGTGCGCTTTAAATAAGGCCTAGAGTCACACATGGAACAATGAGGATAAAACAAAATACTGAAATAGCTGCTCATTAAGTGAGCACCATCCACCCTGTGCACTGAATGAGACAGGGGCTCTGGGGGGAAAAAAGGGATGCGCTCATGTGATTAAAGACTAAATCAAAATGCACACGCACACGGGGCCCCAATAAAGGTTGCACAGGCAACCTTAATTCTGGTTCTTCCTAACTTTTAAATGCTTGACTCTGCAACTTTAATAATGTTCTCTTAATGTCATTTTGTGTGTAATTATAATCAGCCTAGTGGCCCTGTATCTAGCCATTATCAGTGATTCTTTCTTGAGACTAGACCAGTGGGAATTTCTAACACTTATTTTACATATTCTTGTACAGTAACTCCTCACTTAACATTGTAGTTATGTTCCTGAAAAATATGACTTTAAGCGAAATGATGCTAAGCGAATCCAATTTCCCATAAGAATTAATGTAAATGTGGGGGTTAGGTTCCAGGGAAATTTTTTTCACCAGACAAAAAACTTTATTTTATATTATATATATACACATACATACACACACATACACAGAGTATAAGTTTTAAACAAACAGTTTAATACTGGTACACAGCAATGATGATTGTGAAGCTTGGCTGAGGTGGTGAAGTCAGAGGGTGGAATATTTCCCAGGGAATGCCTTACTGCTCAATGATGAACTAGCACTCGGCTGAGGCCTCAAGGGTTAACACACTGTTGTTAATGTGGCCTCACACTCTACAAGGCAGCACGAATGGAGGGAGGGAGACAGCATGGCAGACAGAGACACACACCCTGTGTGTGGGGAAGAGAGAGAGATGTGCATTGCCCCTTTAAGTATGCTGACCCCATTCTAAGTACATTGCCTTTAAAAAGATCAGGAAGTGGAGACAGCAGCCGCGGCCAGCTCTCTCTGTCCTGAGCCCTATTGCGTCTCCGCCCTGCTCGAAATGGAAAAGGGGTAAGCGGGGGGCAGGAGCAGGGGAGAAGGGGAACACCCTGACATTAGTCCCCCTCTTCCCTCCTTCCCTGCACAGCAAGCAGGAGGCTCTGGAGAGCAGTTCCCCGGCACAGGGCAGGAGCAGCACATGGCCGTGGTGGGAGGGACAGCTGAACTGCCGGCACTTGGTAGCCTGCTCCGCGGCTGCTGCACAGGGAACTTAGGGGAGCTGATGGGGGGCTGCCGGCCCACCCTGGTGCCAAGCCCCCACCAGCTCGCTCCAAGGGGGCTGCTCTTCCTGCAAGCAGTGGACAAAGCAGGCGGCTGCCAAACAATGTTATAAGGGAGTATTGCACAACTTTAAACGAGCATGGTCTCTAATTGATCAGCAACCTAACAACGAAAAAAAAAACGGGACGACTTTAAGTGAGGCGTTACTGTAAATGATTCAGACCCCTGCAGTTATGCATGTAGGCGCTGGCCAGCGTAAAAGGTGTGAACTGATTCTCTCTACTCTCACCTTCCTTTCCCTGCCTCCTTCCTCCTCCTGTTTGTTACACAATGATCATGTCCTGGTCTCTCTTGCAATGAGAGCACAAGCACAGCCCAGAAAACAAAGGATGGTGCCAACGCATCCTTACAACCTGTTCTTCTTCGTTTTCATTTTCAGTTAACATATCCCACCCTTATGACCGTCTCCTCTCCAAAGTCCACTGGGTGTTTGCCTTCTTCAAAGTTGCACTTTAAAGACCAGTCCCAAGTTAACCCTCCTTTTCCTTTCTACAACCCGCAGTTCTTTAATGCAGAGAACAAACAGCTTGTCAGGTGGTGTTATGGCTCAGGTTAAAACAAAAGAAAAAAACCTGTCACGCTGCTAATGGTGTTTTCTTGTTATTATGCCTGGTGGCACGATAGATCCACAGGATAACTAACACTGTCTGGATTGCTTCCTTTTTAGTGCTGATTTATTTTTAACAGGTTATTCAACGCCTTTTTGCCTTTGACAACTTTAGTGATGTGCAGCTTATTCATTCCCTATGCCTTTTTGAAGCAATCCAGTTCCTCCTTCTACTTCAGCACTGTCTTCTCTCCCCTCAGATGCCTCTAAATCTTGATGACCATCACCTACCTCACTTCTCTCCTCTTCCCCTTGCTGGAGGGGACATAAAAAGCAGTCTCTACTCCATGTCTACTCTGGCTTACATTATGATACTTATTAATATGAAGTCAGAGGGGAAAAAAGCCAGAAATTTCCCAACTACCTGATTAAATAAGCAGAGGTACAAACAAACAAACAAACAAACAACTCCTACCAACCTCCAGATGAGCAAACAAGCAACACATGCAAGTGATTCACTTTGTCTGTTCACAAGCCTTTGATCTTGCTGTACACTTTGATTTTCAGTACTTGGTTTGACAAGGAAGGGAACAAGATCCCCTTTTTTGTGACATTCATAGAAGGGTTTGCCAAACCAGTAAATTATCTGTACTTCTAACTTATAACTTTCTGCTGATCTGTGGAAATCTTTGGCAATCAGAACAGGGCACAGGAAAGAGCAGCAGAATGTGGCCTACCGTCACTGGCACAAGATTTGGTGGGGTCTGGAGTGGCGCTGTCTGCTCTTCATTTTTTGAGAGTGGTAAGGGGGATGAGGCAATCTCTTTTATTGGACCAGATTCTGTTGGTGAAAGATACAAGCTTTCCAGCTACACAGAGCTTTCCAACAGAAGTTGGTCCAAGACAAGATATTACCTCACCCACCTTGTCTCTCTAACATCCTGGGACCAACACGGCAACAACAACACTGCAAACGTAATATTTCTGTCTGTTTACTTTGGTGGTATATATAGTAAGACTGAAGGAAGAAGACACACATGGTGTGCGTGTGTGTGCGAGTAGGGTGACCAGATAACAAGGGTGAAAAATTGGGATGGGGGTGGGAGGTAATAGGCACTTATATAAGACAAAGGCTGAAATATCGGGACTAACCCTATAAAATCGTGATATCTGTTCACCCGATGTGCGAGGGACAATGCTGAACAACAAGGAAGTCACTGTCACCAGCTATTCCTTTCAAGAGATATAATATCTTGAGAGGACTGACACCAGGGGAGGAGGAAGAGCTCTGTGTAACTTGAAAGGTTGTCTCTTTCACCAATGGAAGTTGGTCCAGTAAAAGATGTTACCTCACCACCTTGTCTCACGAAATGAGAAAATCAGAAACACATGAGGTGGAAAATCAATACTTCTGTGGAATAGCTCCATGTTATGTTAGGTGTCCCTCAGGTCTCTAGCTGGAGTATCAGGGAGGCAGGAGAAAGCTTGGTCATTGATTGTAATGGTAATCTTCTGCAAAATACAGGCCTTAGTATCAGTGCCCCTTGGACTTCCAAGAGTGGGCACGCACTTTCTGTCTGAGAACAGAGGGCCTCAGTACTCTTGCTGGAGGGAGCAGCTACTGTCTAGCCTCTGCGCTTCTGCATCATGTACAACAGTATCAGGAGTCGGGGCAAAGAGAGACGCTTATTGGGAACAATAAAATAGAGGTGGAAGAGTGGATGGTTCTGTAGACTGGGAATGATATTTCGGCAGGGTCACTGATCATTCACACGCTGCCCAGGTCACAGCGATGACCGCCATGTCTTGATGTATGATTTAACTTCAACCAATTCCTCGTGGAGATCACAAAAACGACCGGCACAACTGGCACTGACCTTGGCTGTCCGTCTCTGCAGAGACGCTAAGCACTGAATGGATACAGAAAAAGGAGGCCCAGAGCCAAGCCTGAAAACGAGTTGGCAGGTCAGCATCAGGACGCTTGCACTGCTGCCGCCTCCCGCTACGTCCCATCTGTGGAGAGAGGGCTCCACTCTCGAAGCCTGTTGGTCTAGCAGGAGCACCACCAAACACAGGCCCATGCACATAGTATATTTGGTACCAGATGAGAAAAAAAAAAAAGGGTGGGCAAGAACAACATGTGCCTCTCTGGAGGGCAAGAGCGGCAACCCTTGGCAAGGCAGAAAGCTGGAAGCAGAGCCAACGTCAGCAACAGGCATCTGACAGCTCTGAGAAAAGCGGCCTCTTCGTTCTCGTGCCTATGCACTGCTTTGCAAGGGGGCACCCTGGAATTTGGACTCCTCCACAGCCTGTGACGTGCATGTGCCATGAGGCAGGAAGACATGAAGCAAATCTGAAAGCACTGGCGTTTGTCTACCACACTGTTAGGGTGTTTGGCACATCACTAGTTTTCCTTCCAGCTTAGGGACTTCATATGGTTCTTCTTGTAAAATTAAGCTTATTATGACATTAAGATTCTAGGAAATTATGCCTGGAGAAATTATGCCTGAAGGAAATAAAGCAAATTCTGAGCACTGACTAAGCCTGTATTGATTTTTATGTGTATGTATCTCTATCATCATGACTAAGCCAGTGACACTGTGAAGGGCACAATTATTTATGTTCCATCAATTTGGTGAGTAATTCAAATCCCTGACAAAATCTCAAGCTCAAATTGCTTCCACAGGAAGTATTTCTGACATTTTAAATGTTCACTCACCCCTGGAGGGGCACTTAAAACTAAAAACTTTCCAGGAAAGAATGGAAAAACCATATGTATTGGTTTTGTATAACACGTATTGGCACGTAGAACAGCACAATTATTTCGTATGAAATGGTTTTTCTGTACTGCCCCTTGCACACTGGGGTCCTCACCCAGGATTGGAGCTCCTGACCTAGGTGCTACTATAATGCAAACAAATACATAAAAAGCATCATTATTATTAGGTGAGTTTTTCTATCAAAACAGCATGATAATTTGCTAGTTTACATCACTATTTGCCAAATATTCTTGTTTTAAAGGAGGGGAAGGTGGAAGAAAACAAACAGCCAAAGATGCAGTAGAGGCTCAGACCCTCCACAAAGTCCCCCACTGATACCTCAGGATCCCTAGAATTTGGGGGTGGATCCCATGGGGGTGGAAGAATCTCCACTGGGGGATCCTGGTGGAGTTCTCCTCCTCCTTAGTCTCCTTCTGAGAGTTTTACTGCAGAATGAGCCAGCCCAGAGTATGTGGGGGACAGGCAGAGGAATATGGAAGATACCACCACCACCACCACCACCACCTTCAATAACTTTTGGAAACATTTCTAAAACAGACTTTTTATTTATTGATTTATTTATAATACATGGCACACGTAGAGTAAGCAAGAACATGGTATAAAGAGTACCCTGGGATGAATATAACTAACTCATGAGCAACACGGCCATCCCAAAGTTAAGGATCACACACTCTCTATTATCATCTTATACATACGTACATGCACACACATGCCCTCAGGTGTTACTGTGACAGCGGTAGCTAGACAGCTGGAGTCCACAAATGGCAAAGACATTCAAGTTCCTCATTTTGCCCATTTCCATCTTCTTTTTTTGGTATTGGTTGTATTCATTGGCATGCTCTTCTCTCCTCTCCCTGCCCCACGAGCAAACTGTCCAAACTCCACAAGAGTTTCCATTTAACCAACATACAACCCAGCTGGAGTCCATATTATGTGAGAGTCGGAGTTAAACAGGGCATAACTGATGACAAACAGCGCCCCCCCTTTAAGATACAACCCCTGGGGATTCTGTATTTACTTCAGTTATAAAAATGTGCCCACATAAGGCTCTAGGTAAATTATACCAAGTAAAGCAATGACAGCACTTACAGTAGAGCTGAAGCTGTTGTGTACCACTACTCTACACAGAACCAAAATAGTGAAAGAAAAGAAAGAAAAAGAAAGAGCTATCAGTATTTAATCTATTTTTTAAAAACAATTTAGTAAGAGAACCCACCTGCCCCCCCTCCTTGCAAGAAAGCCTTTTTCCCACTAAAAAGTAAGGCTTTAAGTAGCCAAAACAGGAAGGAAAACAAGATTTTCCTCTATTTTTTTTTCTTCGTGTTTTTTAAAGGAAGCAAGTTATTAAAATATATCAACCTATTTCCTACCCTTGAAATGTTAGTAGTCTTCTGTGCATTGTGAGTGAAACAAAAACAAACATCTTTTATCCACCCAGCTTCTGCTGTGACTAGGCAACTCCAAGAATATCATTATGTGGCCACAGAATCACAAGCTAGGGACCAGGTCACGTTATACCAGACTAATTTTGGGGGGAACGGGGTACTCTTACTAGACACCAGCATGATTATACGCTAGCAGTTTTTTCAGCAGCAGTTTGGGGGGAGGAGGGGTAGTGGGAAAGGAACAGGATGGATTAAACACCATCCACCTTTGCCGGGGGAAAGGGAGAGCGGGTGGGATACAAACCTAAAAAAGATTTTGGTTCAAGTAAATGGCAGCATGACTTCACTGTCAAATTATCTAAGGCTGGAGAATACTAACTGCCCAACTCATCCCTGGTGTTTTTTTTGTTTTTTTGGCAGCCTGTTTTGTAACTCAGTGGGAACTGGATAACAACATCTATTTCAGCTCCGTGTGGAGTTTTTATTTCACAGTAGAACACGGCAATTTATAAATGGCAAAAACCAATGGAAAATTCTCTCAATGAAGGATTTTGTGGTATGTTATCATTTAACCCCTATTTTTCACTTGCACTAGATTTATTGATGTGCACAGCTGCAATGTTAAATAACTTTGAAAGCAGAGCAATTAATCCAAAATCCTATTTGTTTTAATCTAACACTGTCAACTAGTTTTAGGTTTCTAGTCAAGAGAAAAAAAATGTTTGTTAAGCTCTATGGCACCAGCTAATGTCTAAAGACAAACCTCTGAAAAGGTGCAAAGATGTTTTATTGCAGTAGTATAGACAGAGCAGAGATTTATTATAGCACCTAACGGCATTTCTGCAGATGCCTTTTGAATCATAATGAGATTATTAAAACTTTACAAATCATTATATTAAAACTTGACAAGGGGATGCTCGAAGTGGAGAATCTTGATGTCATTGCTAATGACGCATTACTAATGATAAGGTTTCAGGATAATTCCTCAGTAAAACTAGTTATAAAAATATAAAAAATATATAATATTTATTTCAGTACCTTCTATAAGCTCAAGGATACTAGGTTTATCTGCACCAGAACAGCTGAATGATTATATTTATGCAAGCATTAGAAAGATGTTCATCGGCTGCAAAGTTTAATTAATTTTCACAGATAGTTAATTTTCTGTTTCATTATCAGCTCCCTAAATTTGAAAGACAAATAATTTGTAAACAAATAGAAACTTCAGATGAGTATTTTTAGACCAAATGCAAGATAAATAGCAGGCATGAAACATCTGCACTGCATTTGAAGTACTAATATGAATGATATATTGTACTAAGTTTTGATTTATAACTTGCACATTCTAAAGCACTGATTGAAAAGAAACAAATTGTTTACTGTTAACCCACACCCGTTTTCAGGTAACAAATGAATCTGATCTGTACCAATGAAATAATGGCTTTAATGCCCTTAAACATCAGTGAATGAAGAATGTACATCTCAATATGTCCTTTGAAGGGTGACCCGATCCCTTAAGGACAATATTCTAGCCCCTCTACCCTTCCAGCAAAAAAAAGTTTAAGTAGCTACTTACCATGATGTACGACACCCTTCAACCCATGGATAATAGGATCCAGTGCTGGATTGTCCCTCTGACTGACCTACATATAAAGGATACATGATTGGTTAAATCTATTCTGGCATCAGACAGAACAGTCTCAGTTTAATCTTTTAAAGAGGGGAAAAAAGATGTTATCTAGCAAGCTGCTTAGTCCTCACATTTACAATGGCTCCTCAACAAATGCTGAAGATATATGGTATAATAAAATAATGCGACGAAGGCTAAATCAAAAGAGAGAAAGTCTTCAGAATACATTAAAACATTAGAAATGTTAAAGCTCCTGCAAAGCCTAAAAATGAACAGCTGATTTCTCTCCACTAATTTCTTAGCTAAATAGTAGTTTAAAGTTACCGTAGAACAGTCCGCTACTCACTGAAAATCACCAGATCCTCAGCGGCTGTAAGTCAACATGGCTCCATGGATGTCAACAGAGCTGCACCAATTTACACCAGAAAAGGATCTAGCCCTTCATGGTTTTTTTATTTATATTTTTTAAAATAACTTACTTAAAGGCCCTTTGGAAGAAGGAGGGATAAAGATCACATCAGGCAGAGTCCAGACAATGGCCTCTGAAATTTGATAATGCAATACTATTCTCCTGGGGCAAAAATGTCCGTAGTATTCTTCTGCGCAGAGATAAACCACCTCCTTGGCAGAGATGATCTAGCCACAATCCAGAGAGGGGAGTAAAACCACCAGACACAGGGACATTAAACCTTCCTTCCTCACCTTCAGTTCAAACCTTCCAAATTAAGGCTCCCGGATGGCAAATGATAAAATACAGGTAGGATCTGATCAGAAACAGTCAAATGAAAAAGAGTCCCATTCAATTACGTCATGTAATAGCAGACAGCTAAAAAGTGACAAGTTTTTAAAGTGCTTGTATACCAGTGCTAGAAGTCTAAATAAGACGATGGGTGAACTAGAGTGTCACCTATTATATCAATATCCTCATTTAATATGAATCACAGAAACTTCGTGGAATGAGGATAATCAATGGGACACAGTAATACCAGGGTACAAAATATATCGGAAGGACTGAACAGGTCGTGCTGGTGGGGGAGTGGCACTATATGTGAAAGAAAGTATAGAATCAAAGAAGTAAAAATCTTAAGTGAACCAAACTGTACCATAGAATCTCTATGGATAGTAATTCCATGCTCTAATAATAAGAATATAGCAGTAGGGATATATTACCGACCACCTGACCAGGATGCTGATAGCGACTGTGAAATGCTCAGAGAGATTAGAGAGGCTACTAAAATAAAAAACTCAATAATAATGGGGGATTTCAACTATCCCCATATTGACTGGGTACATGTCACCTCAAGCTGGGATGCAGAGATAACATTTCTTGACACCTTAAATGACTGCTTGTTGGAGCAGCTGGTCCTGGGACCCACCAGAGGAGAGGCAATTCTTGATTTGGTCCTAAGTGGAGCACAGGATCTTGTCCAAGAGGTGACTATAGCTGGATCGCTTGGTAATAGTGACCATAATATAATTAAATTTAACATCTTTGTGGTGGGGAAAACACCGCAGCAGCCCAACACTGTAACATCTAATTTCAGAAAGGGGAACTACACAAAAATGAGGAGGCTAGTGACACAGACATTAAAAGGTACAATGCCAAAAGCTGCCTGGAGACTTTTTAAAGACACCGTAATAGAGGCTCAACTTAAATGAATACCCCAAATTAAAAAAACATAATAAAGAACCAAAAAAGTGCCACCGTGGCTAAACAACAAGTAAAAGAAGCAGTGAGAGGCAAAAAGACATCCTTTAAAAAGTGGAAGTTAAATCCTAGTGAGGAAAACAGAAAGGAGCATAAACTCTGGCAAATGAAGTGCAAAAATACAATGAGGAAGGCCAAAAAAGAATCTGAAGAACAGCTGGCCAAAGACTCAAAAAGTAATGGCAACATTTTTTTTAAGCACATCAGAAGCAGGAAGCTGCTAAACCACCCGTGGGGCCAATCGAGTGGGGCCAGTGGACGATCGAGATGCGAAAGGAGCACTCAAGAACGGTAAGGCCATTGCGGAGAAACTAAATTAATTCTTTGCATCGGTCTTCACAGCGGAGGATGTGAAGGAGATTCCCAAACCTGAGCCATTCTTGTTAGGTGACAAATCTGAGGAACTGTCCCAGATTGAGGTGTCATTAGAGGAGGTTTTGAAACAATTGATAAATTAAACAGTAATAAGTCACCAGGACAAGATGGAATTCATCCAAGAGTCCTGAAGGAACTCAAATATGAAACTGCAGAACTACAAACTGTAGTCTGTAACCTATCATTTAAATCAGCTTCTGGACCAAATGACTGGAAGACAGCGAATGTGATGCCAATTTTTAAAAAGGGCTCCCGAGGTGATCATGGAAATTACAGGCCAATAAACCTGACTTCTGTACCGGGCAAACTGGTTGAAACTATACTAAAGAACAACATTGTCAGACATACAGATGAACATAATTTGCTGGGGAAGACTTAACATGGTTTTTGTAAAGGGGAATCACGCCTCACCAATCTACTAGAATTCTTTGAAGGGGTCAACAAGCATGTGGAAAAGGCGAGAATCCAGTGGATATAGTGTATTTAGATTTTCAGAAAGCCTTTGGCAAGGTCCCTCACCAAAGACTCTTAAGCAAAGTAAGCTGTCATGGGATAAGAGGGGAGGTCCTCTCATGGATTGGTAACTTGTCAAAAGATAGGAAACAAAAGGTAGGTATAAATGGTCAATTTTCAGAATGGAGAGAGGTAAATAGCGGTGTGCCCCATAGGTCTGTACTGGGACCAGACCTATTCAACATATTCATAAATGATCTGGAAAAAGGGGTAAACAGTGAGGTGGCAAAATTTGCAGATGATACAAAACTATTTAAGATAGTTAAGTCCCAGGCAGACTGCAAAGAGCTACAAAAAGATCTCTCAAAACTGGGTGACTGGGCAACAAAATGGCAGATAAAATTTAATGTTGATAAATGCAAAATAATGCACATTGGAAAACAATTCCAACTATACATATAAAATGATGGGGTCTAAATTAGCTGTTATCACTCCAGAAAGAGTCATTGTGGATAGTTCTCTGAAAACATCCACTCATTGTGCAGCGGCAGTCAAAAAAGTGAACAGAATGTTGGGAATCATTAAGAAAGGGATAGATAATAACACAGAAAATATCATGTTGCCTCTAGATAAATGCATGGTACGCCCACATCTTGAATACTGCATGCAGATGTGGTCGGCCCATCTCAAAAAGGGTTTAGAAAAGGGCAACAAAAATTATTAGGGGTATGGAACGGCTTCCGTATGAGGAGAGATTAATAAGACTAGGACTTTTGAGCTTGGAAAAGAGACGACTGAGGGGGGATATGACTGAGGTCTATAAAATCATGACTGGTGGAGAGAAAGTAAATAAGGAAGTACTATTTACTCCTTCTCATAACACAAGAACTAGGGGGTCACCAAATGAAATTAATAAGCAGCAGGTTTAAAACAAACAAAAGGAAGTATTTTTTCATACAGCGCACATTCAATCTGTGGAACTCTTTGCCAGAGGATATTGTGAAGGCCCTAGCCAGGCCCCACTCCCTTCCACCTCAGATCTTCCATGTCCCATGAGTCTTTACTTCACCAACCAATGAGACCCCCCCAAGCCACTGAATGCTAGAGGAGTTGGGAGGTCTTTATCTGCTTTAACAGCGGGGAAGACTCTCCCACACTCTCTATATCTTTCCTCTGGCCCGCACTTGGCCTCTCAGTACAGCAGAGCGAGGCAGGTAGGGGGAGGAGGCAGCCAGCCCTGGTTGTCTGGTGCTTGCTCAGCCAACCTGCCTCCTGGCCTTCAGCCACAGCACACTCATAGGAAGGAGCCATAGGAGTTCAAAATGGATGTATGGGTGGGAACGACAGAAAGGCAACCTCAGCCTATGCTAGCAGCAGCTCAAGTGGAGGAGGCAATGGCCAACCCGTGCTGTCAGCCTTTGATGTTCAAATACTGAATAGTTTAACTGTCCCAGGCTTAAGCAACCTGTTTCCACACAACCTGCTCTGGGCCTGCAGTTTCCCAAGGACTAGATACAGCCTGCATTGAAGAAACCGTGAACCCTGTCAGACAGTTCAGGGACTCCATGCAAATCAACCCTCTTTGGTAAAGCTGGGCTAAAAAATTCACAGGAATTCACACCTAATTCACAGGAAAAGGCACTACCTCCTTGTCCAACGTTTGTGGGGCTGAGAGACCCGGCTGCCCTAATTCTAACTCCCACCAAAGTAATGCCAAGTCCTGCCACCTGAACAATAACCCCAAAGCTGTGACCTAGTGAAAGAAGCAAACCACAGTTAATTTAACCACGTGCATATTCTAAGAAATTCATGCCCATACAACCCAACCTTCTCAATTGCTTCACACTCACACAACTCAACCAACTGTGATTACCTGACGCGCAATGTGGTAATTCAGGGCAACTGCATCTGTATTCCCCCTCTATGGTCCAGCCAGGGCACCCACTCTCAACTTCTAGCTCCCCAGCAGTTGCGTGTCTGGGTGGAGACTCATGTGTCTCTCCCTTCTGATCATAGCATTTTCAGGCACAGTTCCCTGCCTTCACTATGTCATTCCCAGCAAAGACAGACTGCCCAAGGTCACCTGCTTGCTTCCTCTTCAGAGAGGTTTAACAGATATAATTGTTTCATTTATAAGTACCACAAAGTTCTTTCTATGCAAGCCTATTTTATTCTGAAGGTAAAAAGCACTACAGAGAAAACATATTTAAAACAATGAAATAACCTACATGCATGCTAATAGGTTTACCAGAGTTAACCCCAGCCCAAACATGGATTCTGGCAGGAATAGTCCTTCAAACTCCCACCCAAGTGGGAATCCTTGTGGTCACTAGTTTATCACAGCCTCAGCACAGAACTAGCAAACTCAAAACAGGTTTATAAACACCCTTTCTACAGTTCTGGGGTCTTTGAGCTGGAGCTTCCAGGAGCAGGATATTAGTAGAAAACGGGTTTTCTTCCCCAGGGCCTAGCTTCCAAAAGGGTGGATTTAAAGTGGATTATTTGCATACTATTTCCAGCTATTTCCTAGGAAATCCACTTCGCACGTATTGTTCCAAAAAGCCCTCTGAAGTTCCTAATACCTTCCAGAGGGTGCATTAGTCAGTTTCCTAGAGAAGTTACATACAATTCCACAATAACCAATCCACAATTGTATTTTTAACACAATGAACCCCAAAGGCATTACACCTAATTCAATAAGGTTTAACTTAATTCAATAAAGTTCATTCAGGATATTGCAGGAAATCGTCAGTCAGTCACACGCCACACATGACCTTGCGCACTAAAGCCAGCTGAAGGTGACTCCACTCATGTCTGGGAAGGAAGGTGACAGCTGCAGCAGCAGGACTAGCAGAAAGAGGCCTGCTTCAGCTCATCACCACCTTGTGTGGGCTACAGTAACCACCCACTTGCCAATTCCAGCCCCATCGAGACGCTTGGAGATCGCCCAATAGCAGCTCCTTATCAGGAGAAGCCGGACAGTTGTCAGCAGCCAGCCCTGGCCAGCATTAGAACATGGCGGGCCCCCAAAGCCCCAGCCCTCAATCTGGTACAAACTGAGATACATGCACCCCTTTTGTTTTTTGAACAGTCCAACTTGTAAACCAACCTTTTGTCACAGCCCCAGATGCACCACAGCAGACAGTCCAGGACAGCGAAGGGCCAGACGCCCAACGAAAGCCTGAACAACTCTCACCCCTCTGAGTCACAGTTGACAGTTACACATTTCCCATCTACTGAAATCCCCACTTGCTCTGCATTTTATCTGCCATTTAATTGTCAGCTTTAACCACTCCTGCCACTTCATTGCTTTCCTGTTGTTGCCCACCTTGCTGCTATTTAGCTAACCGAGCCGTTGTTTAATCCATTTCTACTATTAATGGATGTTATTTAATCTAGTGGTCGAAGAATATTCACTACTGCATTTACATTATGGGGTTAGCTCATGGCTGCCATACTTTTAGCCCACTCCACCTTTAAAGGGGTAGAGTTAAAAAAACCCAACAATTCCACAGCTTACAAATAGTATCAGGCATGCCCCCGGGTTACCTCTGTCAAATTGTGTGGCTTTAATACTCATGTTGCTGTCTTTTTTAAAAAAGTGTTTTTCTTATGGCTGCTGTGTGAGACCTAATTAAGAAAAGGAGAAAGTAACTCAAGAGGACACATTGAGAATGCACAAAATGATACCGGAGGCATAAAGTAACATCAGACGGATAAAGTATATAGAAACAAATAAAAAACAAAACAAAAATAAAAACAGGGAAGTATTTCTTCTCCATGCTAATAATCTCAGGTGCTTCTTATAATAGTGGTAAGTAAAACATTCTCAGACACAAGTGTGGTTTTTAAAGTTTTACCTGTTTCCTCCCAGAGTGAGAAAGGAAGGATGACGCAGTGGTTAGAGCACTACCCGGCACCTGGGAGACACAGGTTCGTTCCTCCTTTGACACAGTCTTCCTTCAAGGCCTTGGCCAAATCACTTAGCCTCTCTGTGCCTCAATTCCCCATCTGTAAAATGGGGGCGATAGCAAGGCCCTACCGTCCAGGAGTGTTGTGAGGAGAATTTAAAGATTGTGTGATAATATGGTAAGGGGAAGGCAGGTTAGAGATAAGTCTCTTAAACAGTCTCCCCAGTTTGTGGGAGTCTTTTACACAATAAAAGGATGAAAAACATTTTTAAAAATACTAAAATATCAATGTAAAAATCACAAACATTGGCAGTAGAACTCAAGGCAAGTCTAGTATGAGTGCTGCAAGTTGCAAGTATACAACAGTCACAAGTCAGGCCTGCAGGTTTTGCACTGCTTCTGGCAAATCAGCAAGTAAACAGTTTAAAAATACAGGACTGTGCAGAGGTATGCTATAGGGTCCTTCCTATCTATTTAGATTTCTCCAAACCCATCATTGCTGCCACTAAAATCACATTTTTTAAAAAAAAATGTGAAACTAGTGATTTAGTTTGTGACTCAAAGAAAACAGAGTGCCTGGCCCTGGACTTGGGCCTTGCTTTAGTAACTGGTAGTTTAACTGTAAACTGTGCAGACTTTTATTTTGTTTGCTTTGTTTTTATTTCTGGTGACAGCTGCAATTGGTTTGAAAAGAGGAAACAGATGGAAAGAATCCTGAAGGTAAAAACCTTCCAGATGGGATTTTCTGTCAAAGTAGATCAATTTTAGACCTTCCAACCTTGACAGTGTCCCTTTCATCGGCTGAGGTGCAGCAGACCTAGTATAGATCCAGCTAAGTAAGCATTTTGAAAGTGTCTTCTGAAAATGTGTGATGCTCTGCAGTAAAATTAAATGGGGACTCAGGCTCTGTTCGGGAAAAAGGCATCGGTGCATTGGTAATCACATTTTCTGTTCATCTGTATAATGCAGGGTGTCATGTCTCTTTAAAAACTTGTGTGCAAGTGGAGATCAGGTTTCAGTTCAGTGTTCTCTGGGAGAGGTTTTCATTTTTCCATGCAGAAGTTTTGCTTTCCTCTCGCTAACGCTGCACTCCATTTCTCCACATCTCACCACTCTCGCTGCTTGGTTCTGCATGCTGTTGACAAAGCTATATGTAATTACTAGTTGGCTTTTTCCACAGGTGAAGAGGCCATACCAAAAAAAAAAAATAAAATCAAAGTTCTCATTTCCCATTGGGATGCTTGGTGCTTTTTGAAGATTAAATGTGTTTAAAAACCTGTAAATCGTCAGGAGAAAAGTTCTTTTTCTGCCTGGTTCAGAGCTGGCCTAAAATCAAAGGCAAGATGAGCAACTGTTTGGGAGCAGTGCATGGAATCGGCAACTCACAGCACAATAGCTCCTTTCCAGCAACAGGGCTCGCGCCGGAGGTAATTCAAGATCTGTCTTGCAGCTCCTAAGCCCAATATCCATTTTCTGTAATGGTTCGAAGCTTTGGAAGAAAAACTCAAGTTTTCACCTTTCTTTTTTAAAAAAAAATAAATAAAAAAAATTGATTCTCTAGTTTCCTCTATTTTAATTCCCCTTGGTAGCAAAGTGTGCTTTTGAAACCCAAAGTGCTGGGTTCTAGCCCGCGTATTACATGTCTCTGTTTTACCTGGCACAGAAACACAGGAACTGCCATCCTGGATCAGATCAGGGATCCATGTAGTCCAGTATGCTGTCTCTGACAGTGGCCAGCACTGGATGCTTTAAGGAAGAGTGGACTATAGGATTATCCCAAGGCAGCTATGGGATAATCTCCCCACAGGGAAAGTTTCTTCCTGACCCCCATTAATTAGAGCATGACTTACACCTTGAAGCATGTGGGTTTATATCCCTTCCAAAACGCTATCAAAACGTCTTTAATAGAGAAATGCTGTATATGCCCATTAACCTTACAAATGTCTCATTCTTTTTTGAATCCTGCTAAATTCATGGCCTCCATGATATCTTGTGGCAATGAGTTCCATAACTGTGCATTGTGTGAAATTGTGCATTGTGTGAAATCACAGTGACTAGTGCTTTTTCGTGGCCACAGAGTTATTACAAAGATCATATGTAGGTGAGGGCACATCTTTGTTTCTCCTCATTTGGGCTTCACCTAACAATGGCCTGCAAAAGCTTAGAGAAGCTTTTTTCCTGTGCTGGAACAAGAGCATGAATGCATTCCCATCCCCTAATTCCTGATGGGAAAGGCTAACAGTGAAGGAGACCAGCCAAATGAATACTTCTCTAGCATGATCATAAACGCACACCTAATACCGTTGTTCGGAAGCGCTCTCAGCTCAGTATGGAATAATGGCATGGAGACAGAAAACACTCTCCTGGAATTTTCCTAAAAATGCCCACCGAACTGCTACGAGACGTTGTATTTACTGAATATGAAGCAGCCACTGAAGTCTAACTAATGTGCAAAAGATCCTCAGGAAATGGGATAGAACACTTGTATGTATCATTTATAATTGAACAGTGCCTGTAATCCTCTTTGATGGAAACAAATAGGTAACCATCACACTAAATGCAATGGAAAAGCAAACACAGCCTTGGAGTTTAAGAATATCATTATGCTGTTTCCTGTGCTAACAGAACTCTCTCACCTCAGGGTATAGATGGTATGAAGGTACACTAAGTATTTACGATCTCTTTGTTCATCACTTTCTCTGTGCTATTTCTATTCCTCAGTGCACATGCCATTCTGGGTAGAATGAACTGTTTTGTTTTAACGGGATTAATAAAAATGTAAAATGAGCATCTTGTATCTTACGGAGTCTATATAACAAAGTAATATGGTCTATATAACAAGGCAATGCATAAGTGACCACATCCCAGAGACATAAAACAACCCAGCAATCAAATGAACAATGCATTTTTGAGGGGGGTTATTTTGGGAAGCAAATAAAAATCATGGTAAGAGCATGACACTATATAGTTAATATTTACCCGCAGTTCCAGTTTACAACACTTTGAACTGGAAATAACTGGTATCTCAGATATCCACAGTGTGGCCATGGTTGATCAATGATGAACTTTTTTTAATGGCAACAACACTAGCCCTTTTTAATGGCAGCTGCCTGTGCTCACCTTGTGACTAAGCATGTCCCTAAGGGCTGGCAGCACGCACTCTTGTCTCTGTGTCAATAGGCAAGAAGCAGAAGAGGGAAACAGGCACCCTAACCATCATGTTACTAGTGCTCTAAGGACAAAAGGTCTAAAGAGCATGTCTAGTGGGACTGCTAACAGAACTGACAGCTAGCATCACAGCTGCACTGTGGTTAGAGATGCTGGGTTTTTTTATTTTATGCTACTCTAGTACTGGTATTGAATCACAAGTAAAGAGAATCACCAGACTCCACAGGACTATGTGTCTCTTACTTACAGGCACAAGGCTGTTTGATGGGAGTATAACATATCATGATTTCAAAATTCAGTTCCATGCCCTATCATTATCCTTTAAGTAACTGCAGCTCTTTGCTAGCCTGATATTTTAAAGGGGAAAAAAAAAAACCCTTTAGAAACAAACTAGGAGTCTCATAGCTTCCAAAATTAAAAAAAAATTATTAGACCCCCCCAAAATCCTGAATTTATAAAAGCCCAGGCTAAGAATATGCAAGTGAACTCAGACCTGTCTTTCAGCCAAAAGTGATTCTACACATCATAGTTTAATGAAAAAAAGTCTTGGTCAAAACAATTTTAAACATGCATGGAGAAGTTTGTGAAACAGCTTAATTTCTTTTATCATTTGTATATTTGAGTTTTGAATGAACTCTGAAAAAAACAAGCACCGGTGGATCCCAAGACCAGATTGTGATCACTTAGTCTGACCTTCTGTATAACACAGGCCAGAGAACTTCCCCAAAATAATTCATTTTCAACTAGTGCATATCCTTTAAAAACAATCCAATCTTGATTTAAGAATTGCCAGTGACAGAATTCACCACGACCCCTGGTAATTTGCTCCCATGGTTAATTACCCTCACTGTTAAAAAATGTACACTTTATTTCCAGTCTAAATTTGTCTAGCTTCAACTTCTACTCACTAGACTGTGTTAAACCTTTGTCTGCTAGATTAAAGAGCCTATTATCAAATATTTGTTTCCTATGAAGCCCCCTTAACCTTCTCTTTACTAAATGAATGAATTGAGCTCCTCGAGTCCATCAGTATACGGCATGTTTTCTAACCTTTCAATCATTCTTGTGGATATTTTCTGAACCCTCCTCAATTTATCGACATCCTTCTTTGAATTGTTGGCACTGGAACTGGATGCAGTATTCCAGCAGTGGAGGTACCAGTGCCAAATACTATGGTAAAATAACCTTTACACTCGAGGTTCCCCATTCACGTATCCAAGAATCACATTAGCCCTTCTGGCCACAGCATTGCCCTGGGAGCTCACGTTCTGCTCATTCTCTATCATGACCTGCAACTCTTTTCCAGTCTCACTGCTTCCCAGGATAGAGTCCCCACCCTGTAAGCATGACCGTCAGTCTCTGTCCTAGGTGTATACATACATTGAGGCAGTGAGTAATGTAAAAAATGTATAGCTGCAACTACAATCATTTTCAGGGAGCAGGATACTAGATCCCATCTCTGATACCCTGGCTTGAATAAGCTGCATCACGGCTCCAGGTACATGGGGAGTGAAGCAAGAGAGCCTGCCATTCCCCCTTTCCTGGCTTCCTATTTCATGCAACACCTCCAAACCTCAGCGGCACTCCCAGCCAGCAGTCTCCACATGGCAATGTCTGGAGGCAGCCGCACCGGCCACTACAAGGAAGGGCTAGGATCACCTACCATAATAAACTCCCCTTCCTAAATGTACATGACTATTTACAAGACTAACAGAAGTAAGAAACGTGTGTTCCTTTAGAAGCACAGTTAATAGATCTGAGTCTCAGGATGGAAAAAGAGAGCAGAAGAAAAATCTCAAATCCATTTCTACTGGGATAAAATAAAAACGCCTCTCCCATTTCCACCCAAAAAAATCTGGCATTTAGGCTTGTTAGACTGTCATAAATTTGCACGACCACTTTCAAGCTCATTAATGGTGCTCACAAAGCAAGTACTATGCCAAAGTCTACTATATCAAAAGCTGAAATGACATGCCTTTTGTATAAGACACAGGAAAATGAATGGCAACAATTTTGTAATACTCTACCTGAGCCTTTCCCCTCAGAATAGTGTCATAATTTACTTTTCTCTCCCTATGCAACATTTGGCCCTTGACTTGGAAACTAATAATCTTCAATCTATCAGGTCTTACCCATCTGCTAAGTAAACTGGCCAAGACGATCTGCATGCCTTGAATTTCATATAGCCAGCTGCTCCCAAGGTACTATAGCATTAGCATCTGGAGACCATCCAGTAGTGTTGAAAAAGACTGTCTGCCAAGGCTGAATGACTACCTGGTTAACTGTGGCAGCTGACATAAGTGACAACAGGGGAGACAGAGAGATGGAAAATTCTGCTTTCAGTTACAATGGTGGGGGTCAGGAGTAAAACTCCCCAGACTGCCTGGCTGCAGCGCCATTCAGTTTGCCTGTGAAGTCTACTGTCCACAAGACAAATATTCAGAGTCCAGAGCTTCTGTGCAAACAGGTTTCAGAGTAGAAGCCATGTTAGTCTGTATCTGCAAAAAGAAAGAGGACTTGTGGCATCTTAGAGACTAACAAATTTATCTGAGCATAAGCTTTCGTGAGCTACAGCTCACTTCATCGGATGCATTCAGTGGAAAATAAAGAGGGGAGATTTATATACACAGAGAAAATGAAACAATGGGTGTTACCATACACACTGTAACGAGAGTGATCAGGTAAGGTGAGCTATTACCAGCAGGAGAGCGGGGGCGGGGGGGACCTTTTGTAGTGATAATCAAGGTAGGCCATTTCCAGCAATTGACAAGAACATCTGAGGAACGGGGGGGGGGGGGGGGAGGGGCTGGAATAAACGTGGGGAAATAGTTTTACTTTGTGTAATGACCCATCCACTCCTAGTCTTTATTCAAGCCTAAGTTAATTGTATCCAGTTTGCAAATTAACTCCAATTCAGCAGTCTCTCGTTGGAGTCTGTTTTTGAAGTTTTTTAGTTGAAGAATTGCCACTTTTAGGTCAGAGATCGAGTGACCAAAGAGACTGAAGTGTTCTCCCACTGGTTTTTGAATGTTATAATTCTTGACATCTTGACAGTCTCCACGTAAAAGAATACCGCTCCCTGCTGGTAATAGCTCACCTTACCTTATCACTCTGCTCACAGTGTGTATGGTAACACCCATTGTTTCATGTTCTCTGTGTATATAAATCTCCCCACTGTATTTTCCACTGAATGCATCTGATGAAGTGAGCTGTAGCTCACGAAAACTTATGCTCAAATATATTTGTTAGTCTCTAAGGTGTTACAAGTCCTCGTTTTCTCTGTACAAATAGTTTCCAAAGAAAGAAAGAAAACTACTATGTATTAGCTATGCTAAAGAGATCAAATTGTCCTTGTAAAATTCCAGAAGAATCAACATGGTTAAGCAATCTATTCTCTCATAATCAGCCTACTCTGGCTGGACAGATGTCAATGCTGTACTTAGGTAGGAATGCTCCTAATTTTCCACTATTTTAGTTCAAGAACAAGAAAAGCCACATGCATGCAGACACTAAACTATAAACTAATATACATTTTAATACTATAACTACTGATTTTCAAAAATTCAAGGTAACTGCAGTCCAAGGTTTCAGTTTCCCGCAGCCCCCATTGGCCTGGAGCAGCGAACTGCGGCCAGTGGGAGCCACGATCGGCTGAACCTGCGGACGCGGCAGGTAAACAAATTGGTCCGGCGCGCCAGAGGCTTTCCCTGAACAAGTGGCGGACCGGTTTTGAGAACCACTGTTCTAGTCCATCCCCCTCCCGCCCTCTTCCCCATGGGTAATGTGCTATGACCGCACATCACAGATGGGTTCAGCAGTGGAGGTGCCATCATCCCACATGCTTACACAGATGCGATGAGAGAGAGAGAGAGAAACGGGTTTGCCATATCATATGTGATGCACACAGAATAAGCATCTCGAACCACAAAGCTCCTAAGACACAGCAAGTAATAGAAAAGGTCCCTTTAAGACTTTAAATTGCTGTTTATGTGAAGCAGGAAGAAAAACAGATACACAGGCAAAATGTGACACTAAACCTTAAGCACGGTGCACACACTATTTCACACAGATATTGTCAGGACTGCTGATTAAAAACAAATGTATTAGATCTGAGTTAACCTCCAGCTATGGCAATTTGTATCAGGTTCAGTAACTTGAAGACAAATTCCACTGAGTCAAACCTGTTTTTCTGAGCTCCTTTGGTTTTCAGGTGTTAATAATCCCTTTCATGGGCGAAGAAAATATTCAAGGCTTAGAGGCACAAAAGGAGGAGGAGGATTCAGTTTTGAGACGTAGGAACTCCCACGCAAACAGACTGGAAGTTTTATATATTGCATTGTTAAAAAAAGGCAGCTAATGGGTCTTCCAATGATTATTTTCAATAGAATAATGGGTGTGCATTGATCCTTCTAGCTAATTCCACTTCAAATAATGTATCTCCAAGTGAGGACTTTGTAGTGATGTATTAACTTAATACACCACAGCTTTGTGGAGAGTATTTAAAATGAGATATTAACTAGCAATGCCAAAGAGGAGACTGCTAGGTGGATTTTTTTCTTAATTTTTTCTTTAAGGTTAAATTAAAAATGGTTTAAAAAGCTATTGAACTGGCTTAATATATTTTAAGCAGGCCTCATTTACATCAGGCATTCTGGCTGCCCCACACTTGCCCTGAGTACAGCACCGCTTCCTTACAGCACCACTGGGGACAGCATCAAAACACCCCTTACCCTTACCCACATGTGCACACTGTTCCTTGCTCAGCACTGTGATAACCACATCCAGGAAGGCCCTGGAATTAGCTGCAGGGATATTACACAAGCAAACTGGAAAACGTTACATCTTTGAAAATTTCCAGCTCAAAAGCTGTCTTGTTTTCAATCTTTGTGCTCTCAGCCTCGCTTCCTTGCTCTAGTGTTTGTTCTGGTTCACATGTTCTAGTCAGGTTTCAGAGATCTCAAGGAGTCTTTCCCAGGATGGGTCTTTTTTCTCTATAGGAAAATCAGGCTTCCCTGTTGTCCCAGAAGTTCCCATTCCCCTCCTCATAGTTCAGTTTCAGTTATAAATTATGCAGTCTTCCCAAGTAATCTTTTGCTTATTGTTCAGACTTGTTGGGGCTTAGGGCAGCCTCAGCTTTGCTCTCCTTCTATATGTAACACTTGGGCTGGCCCATTTGTTCTCCAAAATGAGGCTCATTTCAAAAGTCCAGTCTCTCCATATCGATAAGTCAAATCTCTGCAAGCAGCTTACTCCCAAATTTCCAGCACATTATCCATACAGAAATTACATAAAGGTCCATGATATAGAAGTGTAAATGAGATATTGTGATGTTGCTATTTATAAACAGCAGAAAACATCTTTGTTGAGGGACAGAGATAATGGTCTACACAATAAACTCCCCAAACCCACCCGTTTCATTGTATCCTGGCTACCTGGACTCACTTTTGTGGTTTTATTCTGTCCAGTAGGGATGTTTGAGAATGTACTTGCACAAATAATTTTATACAAACAGTTTGTTGAAACTTTAAAGGATTAAGAAAAGAGGAAAGAGACTGAATAACTTGAATGAGAAAACATAACATCTTGATATTGAACTCCAATATTTCCCAAGGCAGGATGCTAATGCAGGATGCACTGGGTCAAAAACCAAGGGTTTTGGACCCAAATGTAACTAATTAAGTGCAGTTTAATTACTCAGCTCAGAGCATGTTCTGCATTTCTATGTTAATCACATACTGCGTTGTATGCTGGTAACTGACTGATCAGTTCACTATGCCAAGCAATTCTTCACTATGTCACATAGACTATCGATGCCACCCAGTACCTTAAGTTATGTAATCACTGGCCCCGTAAGTGTGCTTTTATTCTTTTTCTGCTGTAAACCATTCCCTGTCCTAAACATTGACTCCATCCATTGACAAAGCAATACAGCAAGCCCTAATTTTACAAAAGTATTCCTAAGGCCGCTTACACGACTGGTTTAAAAGCACAAAGTAATAGCATTTTCATCACAGAAAGATAATTTACAATAAGTGAAAAGCACACTCAATTCACAAATTGTTGAAAAAAAAACCTTACTAATAAGCATCCATCTGAGGAAAAACAAAAGATAACCGCAGCTCAAAGAGGACACACTGATAAATGGCAATTTAAGCAGTTCAATAGAGTATTTAAAATATACCACAGCTCTGCAGAAGACAAAATTTAATTATGACAAAGAAGAGACAGCTATAGTGGTGGAATCTCAGCCCCAGGAAGGCTTGATTGATAGAATAGGCTATTTGCAGCTGAGCAAAAAAGGGAAAAGCTGCACGTTTATTTAAAGCAATTTTGGTGCACTGTGCCCACTTGCTTTCCTTTGAGAAAATAATGTCATTTCTTCATACAGCATGTCGCCTACTTATTTCAGCAGCAGAGTGCAAGATCTCTTAATCCTTCCAGCAGTTCAGCTGGAAAAATGGCATACTGGAGGGTAACATTTTATTGGGAAGAAATCTATTTTTATAAAAACTGCCATCAGTAATAAACTCCGTTCTCACTACTTCAGAAAGAAACTTAGATGGGTCCGTTTTTAGTGTTGCTGTGATGTATCCAATCTCAGAGAGACCTAAGGTGACAACAGCTATTACACCGAAAACGGGGCAGGGAAGGAAGTGTTGCCATGAAAAACAGAGCCCGCGTTACAGCTGGGTTATCCGCAAAGACCCAAGCCTCACTGAAGAGACTCTTTACACGTTTCAAGAGACCAGATTCGAAGTTGCGAAGTTATATTTAATCTTCTCATGTTCGTGGCTCCAACTCGGTAAAGATTTGTTTGTGCAACTGAGAAAGGGTTAAAAAAAATAAAAATCTGTGCTGGAGGAAACACAAAAGGTGCAGGGAACCAGTTCAGATTAGCACCCAGAATCCCAGCAGCTGGGTGGAATTTGCAAGGGGAGACTATGGAAACCGCTCCAATTCAGAATGTCAGGGTACATTAGGCATTTCCAGCCCTTTCCCCTCCTAGCTGACACAGAGGCACTGGGCATAGCAATCATCCCTTTCACAGCAGCTGCCAAGAAGAACTTTCACAGCTTCCTGCCATCACCTTTCATTCACCTTGGAAACCTCCCACTGGTGCTGGGCTCCCTGCTTTCCTAGTGCTGACTACCCACGTCAGCTGCCCACCATCACACTTCCGGGCCACCACCCAGCTCATTCCCCCAGAGCGACAATGGCTCTGCTGTGGGAACTGGCGCAGAAAGTAAAGCAGGCAGCTGGGACTCAAAGCACACGCAGGGGGCAGAAGTGTTGATTAAGGTAACATGTTGACATAGTCATTTTTCTGACCATAAGCACACCTCAGTTCACAATTCAATTAGCAAATCAAGTGAAAATAACTTCCTGGAGTACAGGATTGAGGGGGGACAAGCCTCAAATTAGGAGTTTAAAAAAGCAGGACCAATTTTTCTGCTGATGTAAATGGGCACAACTCTGTGAAAGATCAATGGAGCTGCACCCATTGACAACATCAGAAAAGTCAGTTCTTATTCTTATGTAAGAGGTTACTTTGAAATATAGTCACCAACGCAGACTGTGCTGGCAGCAAGAAGGAAACATAAGTGCCATGTTCAAATTTTACATTTCTCCCCTCCATTCATCCACTGACACTTGCCAGCTAGTGGCAAACGATCCACTCTCCTCTTTTTGCTAACCCAATATTTCTTGCCTTCAGACAACCATCTGTAACAAACCACACAGCTATGTCTTGTTGGGGAGAGAAAAGAAGGGGAGACTTTGCTTGTCTGCCTCACTTCTCCGACACAAGTTTCTCAAGGGAGACATTTCCCATTTCTGATGCCGTTGTAAGTCGAATGGACTCACACGCCTGCAGGAGTTTCGCGCTCCTTCTCCATGAACCCTGTTTTAGATCAACAGTGTTAATTAATCTTTTTCTGCCACAGAAGGACAAATTAGTCTATCAGTTACAATGTATTCGAGAAAATTCTTGGCATTTCTCTTTAAGGAAGTCCCTGCTTTTCCACTGTAAACTTTTAAACTAGTTCAGGTTCTTGCAGTGTCTTGCCAACAACTTCCCTTGTTTTGCTCTTCTTGCTCTTACTGGTGATGGCACATGTGTGGGGAGGGAAATGGGACACAGACCCACATGGTGTCACAAGACACCCCCCTGTAGTACAAATTCCTTCCAGCACCTCCATCAATAAGGCTCTAAACACCCCCAACTCTCTCTTCCTTCCAAATTTCCAGTGATACCTCCCTTCCCCATAAATCCCCATCCTCTCTCCCACCAACCCCCCCTTCCCCTCCGCATACATTCTCCCTCTCCTCCAAAGCACACCTCATTCTCCCCTCTCCAAGGCTTCCCACCAGTGGTGCAAGTAGAAATCATTTCTTGCCGGTATCCTGCACTCATGGCAGGGACACGGGGGGGGGGGGGAGGGGGAAGACGTGACCTCCCCAAGTGACTTCTCCCCAGCCCGGGCCCCCTGCATTCTCCCTATCCCATCCCCATGATCCACATCCATCCCATGTTACCTGGTGTAGGGGGGGAGGGACAACGACTCTGTCCTCCTCCCGCTGCGCCGGAGATTTTGGCTGTACAGACCTCAGGCAGGAGGACTCAGGAGATGCAGCTGCGTGGAAGGGCTGGGGGCTGGGCTGGTACAGCCGCGCCGGAGGAGCTGCTGGCCTGGGTTTAGGGCTATCCCGGGAACCGCAGCAGTGAAAGGAGCAGAACGTGCAGCTCCTCTGGCATGGCTTCCACTCGGCCCTTCCACGCAGCTGCGTCTCCTGAGCCGTCCTGCCTGGGATCTGTACAGCAGTCCTGCTGGAGGAGAGGGCTGGGGGGCAGTCCAGCAGCTGCGCCAGAGGAGCTGCTGGCATGGGGCTGCCTGGCAGCCCCATAGAATCATAGAATATCAGGGTTGGAAGGGACCTCAGGAGGTCATCTAGTCCAACCCCCTGCTCAAAGCAGGACCGATCCCCAATTAAATCATCCCAGCCAGGGCTTTGTCAAGCCCGACCTTAAAAACTTCTAAGGAAGGAGATTCCACCACCTCCCTAGGTAACGCATTCCAGTGTTTCACCACCCTCCTAGTGAAAAAGTTTTTCCTAATATCCAACCTAAATCTCCCCCACTGCAACTTGACACCATTACTCCTTGTTCTGTCATCTGCTACCACTGAGAACAGTCTAGAGCCATCCTCTTTGAAACCCCCTTTCAGGTAGTTGAAAGCAGCTATCAAATCCCCCCTCATTCTTCTCTTCCATAGACTAAACATCCCCAGTTCCCCCAGCCTCTCCTCATAAGTCATGTGTTCCAGTCCCCTAATCATTTTTGTTGCCCTCCGCTGGACTCTTTCCAATTTTTCCTTGGGCCCTTGAAGTGTGGGGCCCAAAACTGGACACAGGAGTCCAGATGAGGCCTCACCAGTGTCGAATAGGGGGGAACAATCACGTCCCTCGATCTGCTGGCAATGCCCCTACTTATACATCCCAAAATGCCATTGGCCTTCTTGGCAACAAGAGCACACTGTTGACTCATATCCAGCTTCTCATCCACTGTAACCCCTAGGTCCTTTTCTGCTGAACTGCTGCCGAGCCATTCGGTCCCTAGTCTGTAGCAGTGCATGGGATTCTTCCGTCCTAAGTGCAGGACTCTGCACGTGTCCTTGTTGAACCTCATCAGATTTCTTTTGGCCCAATCCTCCAATTTGTCTAGGTCCCTCTGTATCCTATCCCTACCCTCCAGCGTATCTACCTTTCCTCCCAGTTTAGTGTCATCTGCAAACTTGCTGAGGGTGCAATCCACACCATCCTCCAGATATTGAACAAAATCGGCCTCAGGACCGACCCTTGGGGCACTCCACTTGATACCGGCTGCCAACTAGACATGGAGCCATTGATCACTACCCGTTGAGCCCGACAATCTAGCCAGCTTTCTATCCACCTTATAGTCCATTCATCCAGCCCATATTTCTTTAACTTGCTGGCAAGAATACTGTGGGAGACCATGTCAAAAGCTTTGCTAAAATCAAGGAACAACACGTCCACTGCTTTCCCTTCATCCACAGAACCAGTTATCTTGTCATAGAAGGCAATTAGATTAGTCAGGCATGACTTGCCCTTGGTGAATCCATGCTGACTGTTCCTGATCACTTTCCTCTCCTCTAAGTGCTTCAGAATTGATTCCTTGAGGGCCTGCTCCATGATTTTTCCAGGGACTGAGGTGAGGCTGACTGGCCTGTAGTTCCCAGGATCCTCTTTCTTCCCTTTTTTAAAGATGGGCACTACATTAGCCTTTTTCCAGTCGTCTGGGACTTCCCCAGATCGCCATGAGTTTTCAAAGATAATGGCCAATGGCTCTGCAATCACATCTGCCAACTCCTTTAGCACTCTCGGATGCAATGCATCCGGCCCCATGGACTTGTGCATGTCCAGCTTTTCTAAATAGTCCCGAACCACTTCTTTCTCCACATGTTCTTCTGTCTCCCATGTTCTGCTCCTTTCCTTCCTTGAGCCTGGGAGCCTCTTCTCAAGTGCCATTCTGAGCTGCATCCACCTCCCCAAGGTGTCCTGGATCCTTCTCTCCAAGGCACCTACAAAGCTTCCCTGGCCCTGTGTAGCCCCCTAATTTCCTCCCTCATCTTGTGTCCTCAGGAAGTCTCTGTGCCCCCCAACTCAATCACTTTCTCCTACCTGGGTGTCCTCCACGGAAGTGGGGAGAGGAGATGGAGCAGGAGCTGCTACGGGGCCAGGGCTCAGTGTTTTTCCTTTTGTGTCTTTATCTGCCCACCTGGGTTCTTCTGCGCTGTGCTCAGAGGCAGTGGGAGGACAAGGAGCCAGATCCAGAGAGTAGCCTTCTGGCAGCTTAGAAAAGGGACAGAGCATCGCCCAGTAGCAGGAGACCCAGCCCAGCCAGTCAACTGGCTGATATGGGCAGGGAGTGGGGGAAGAAATGGTTGCTGAGATGCAGCCTCAGGCTGTTCCACTTGGAGGGGAGGGAGGCAGCAGAAAAGTTGCAAGGCGGAAAGATAATAAAAGTTGGGGTGGCATTGTCCCGTGTACCCACTAGTTACCAGGGGCCCTTTGACCAGCAGGTTGAATAATCCACAGAGGGAAGTGCTGTGAGCCTGATTTCTTGGGACTAGACCAAATGAAACAGAGAAAATGGTCACTGGGGAACGACCCTTGCTGGACTGACTAACGGAACAGAGAGGGGCTGCAGGGAGACTCCTTGGACTTGGCTGAAGCAATCTGGGCTTGACTTCCCTGCTGACCTGGCTGGGGCAAGACACACGATATGGGAGGCTGTGGCTGAAAACCGCCTGGTGAAACCTGCATATGGAACTTAAAAGGCATAAGGATCTTGTGCTAGTTTCTTTACACTGAAACATACTCCTCTGGGTCTGCCGGTCCTTGCACAAGGTTTCGAGGGCACCAGGCTCCATGAAGACTTCTCCTCACTTCCGGCTCAGCCTCATGAGCTTGGGGAAGAAGGAAACTCCTGGGAGGGCCTGTCCTATGCGGAAGCATAACGAGGCCGAAACGAGACAAACCAGGGCAACATTCGGGCTGTATTCCTTCCTCCACATACACATCCGCTTGCACTAAACCCCGCCTGAAAAGTAGCGTTCAAAGTTCCGGACATAAATAAATTACAGCACCCCCTATTGGGAAGTGGTTTATTGGAACAGTACCCACCACGAGACAAGCCGGCAGAAGCAGAGGCAAGCAGCTGCAGCAGGGGCCTTCGAACACTGATGGCATCCCCAGTGTCCAACTGCTTTCTACATTGTCACGCAGCTGATTGGCCAAGGGCTCCAATCCCCTCTTACCCTGTTCCTCAATCTCTGCACATCAGCCTCACTCCACCTGCCTCCCAGGCTCCCACGCTTCCTCCCATCCCCCTTCCTCAGTTTGTTCAGATGTTCTCCTCCCCCTAAACCCGTCCAAATAGTCCCTGTAACTCCCCTCTCCCCTGCACACACAAACTTTGGCGGGTGGGGGGGACCCATTGTGGACTAACATGATAATTGCCTCCTCCTCAACCTCTAGTCTGTGCTGTATTTAGACTGTAAACTCTTTGGTGCAGATACTGTCTCTCTCTAGGGGCTCGTCTACACTATGGGAGCTGCAGCAGCAGTTATAGTGCCCTAGCTGTGCAGGCCTCAACCCCTAGAGTAGACGCAGTCTGCAGTGACCGAAGGGGATTTTCCGAGCTCCTATTGAATGCAGGACTGCACACTGAGGCCCAGGCATATTACTCCACAGCTGTTTCCCAAAGTCTTCCACACTGAAAAGTTTTCTCTCTTCTTATTTCAACTTTTTTTCAAAAGTGCTTTTCTTATCTCATGCAATATTACACACACCATGGCAAAGATCACATCTGAAGCTGTTTATTTTTACTTGTTTAGAATGACCTAACTATTCAGGCTATAACTCACAAAAGAAATTTCCAATAAATCTCTTGTTCTGTGTTTAAAGGAAACGGAAGAATAATTGTGCAGAACAAAAAAGCACTTAAAACACAAGTGCATTAAAAGCCTGGAAAACATTTAGTTTACGGCAGCGATTTCTTCCTCTTGAAATACAAAGCAAAACAGAAGATGACATGACATGTGTACTTGTCTCAAGATGTTGTATATTTCACAACTGGGAAAGCTATTTGAAGGCTATTCAATCAATGTGAATATTTGATAGTCACAAAGTCACAGTACTTAACATGGTATTGTAAACTTCAGTCCTCTATTCCTGGCATTTCCCTGATCCACTGGCTTTCCCTGTGCCTGTACTGACCACAACCAGTATCCAGGTGTCATTTTCTCCCTTGCTGCCTCTCGCAGATCAGAAAGCTGTCTTCCTTTCCAAGCCATACTTCAAAATAACCATGTAGGAACCAACGAATTAAAATCAAGATACATTAAAAATAAAGCGATAAAATCTGATTAAAACAAGAAGCTATCTGCACAACATGCCCAGTCTTATTCTCAGCAAGAGGTAAGCTACCTGCAGGTGAGCTTATCTAGGATTCGTTTTAGTAAGGGAAAAAATCTTGTCTCCCCTCCTTTCATCCCCCTTGACCTTTTCCACCACTCTGCCTATCAGTGACACATCCCCTTTTCGTTTTCAGGTGTGCAACTCCTCCACGTCACCCCCACCCAATCCTTCAGAGTTGGTGACCATTTAGAATGTTAGAGGTGTGATTGGATTCATTAGCACATCAGACATTCAAGTCGAGGTTACACTTCAGCAATCTCGAGTGTGGTGTCGGACCAGCTGAATCACCTGGCAGAGTCGAACAGTCTCCGACCTCTGTACGTGACTATGCCCCCTATTTCTGCAAACTGCTATCCATCTCTGGAGGAACTTCCCCAAATTCCTCTCTCAAGGTCTAGCATTACAAAGGGCACTTTAACCTTGCCTGAACCTTAGGCTTTGTCTACACCGGTATAACAGTGCTGATGATAGGAGATAGAAGGGACGACAAAAACTTCAGCTGAGGGGTATACTGAGATGGTAACAGAGAAACAAGGTACCAACAGTAACACAGAGAGAAAGGTGGAATTGCCCAAACTGTAAAATACCTTTCAAAAAACCTCCAGCCCTCACCTACCACATGAATACAGCAGAAAACAGAATGCTAATGCTGCAAGAACAGCTAACTGGAAGAGAGAGAATCTCCATAGCTCATCAACAATTTACACAGGCCTCCAGCAGATCTATTGAACAGTGGGGTAGAATCCAGCTGTCCGGCACACCCAGACACTCAAAAGTTTTTCTAAAGTCTGCGTTGTCATATGGCACTGCAACGTACTGACCCTGTGCCACCTGGCTGGTATTCACTATCTCTCTCTCCCCCCACCCACCATCTGTCCTGAGACTAAAATGAATGCCTACCGGGGTATAGTGAAAGTGCCAGGCTAATGACCTATTTTAGGCTGGAGGATGATGGATGTCTTCATCCACAACACAGAGACCTTCCAACAGACTCTCATAGAAATATTTAAAGGTAGCTTTAATTTTTATATGTAGCTGTATGCCTAAGGTTATGAGAAAAGACTAGCCTTACCATAAGGTGAGATGGGTCCTGCATTATTACGGAATGTAAGCTTGTTATCTGAGATACAATAAATCTCTGAGGATATATGGAATAGCAGAAGGTAATAGCTTGCTTAGCCATATCGCTGGTAATGAACTGACAAGGGTAGAACACTCCAAAAAGTTAACCTTTTCAGCAGGGGGTTGGACTAGATGACCTCCTGAGGTCCCTTCCAACTCTGATATTCTATGAACCTAAAGTTTAATTTGATCGGTATGTACTTTGAGAGAATACTTAACTTGTCTGGTTTATCTCAGATGTTGAATGGTGTGTCTGCCCTGCATATCATGGAAATAAAATAGGATATAAAATTGAGAGTTTTCGCAGCCTGGAATACAAAACGCTGAGAAATTTTTGAAAAATAATTGATGTAGTCTGCTCATGTTTCATACAGGAATATTTCAAATTATGTTAGATGTTTTAATAGGATCTAGATTTGACAGAAGTTAGCCAGCTGGCAAGATAAGCAGAAGAAAGAAGCTAGAAAATTTTGAATTGACTGCTACTAATATTCGGGAATAAATATGGTCTAATACAAATCATAGATGAAATATAGAAAAGAAATATTCACGGTTACAATGACAGAGCTTGACTTTCTAATCAACACTTTGCACTATTGTCTATGGCTGGTTTTTAAAATATATATTTGCTTGCATTATCCTGAGGGAAAATGTATCTAGAGGAGTGATTTAATTCAATCATAGATTCCAATATAATACAACCCTGTTTCTTCTAAGACCCCAGAAAGTGGCACGGAAAGTAAAGCTTACAGATCACCTGATGTAATAATTGTGGTGTTAAGGTAATGTATGGCACACTATAAAGAGACTAAAAGAAAAGGAGTACTTGTGGCACCTTAGAGACTAACCAATTTATTTGAGCATAAGCTTTTGTGAGCTACAGCTCACTTCATCGGATGCATACTGTGGAAAGTGTAGAAGATCTTTTTATATACACACAAAGCATGAAAAAATACCTCCTCCCACCCCACTCTCCTGCTGGTAATAGCTTATCTAAAGTGATCACTCTCCTTACAATGTGTATGATAATCAAGTTGGGCCATTTCCAGCACAAATCCAGGTTTTCTCACCCCCCCCCCCCACAAACCCACTCTCATGCTTTGTGTGTATATAAAAAGATCTTCTACACTTTCCACAGTATGCATCCGATGAAGTGAGCTGTAGCTCACGAAAGCTTATGCTCAAATAAATTGGTTAGTCTCTAAGGTGCCACAAGTACGCCTTTTCTTTTTGTGAATACAGACTAACACGGCTGTTACCCTGAAACCTATAAAGAGACTGAAATCCAAAGTTAAATCTGTTTTTGAAATATTATCCACACCAACTGAAGACGAATTTTAAATTGAAAAATTTATTTTACCAGGAGCAAAACTGAGTTTGCAAAAGTCTGGCTGCTTTCTAATATTTTACTCTCATTTTACTCTCTTAATAAAGAGAGGAGTTTGCCAAATCTATAGTTAGGCCTTATTAATTTGATATAGTACATACGATGCAAAACCAGTACTTATATCCAGTAAGTCTCTTCACTCTTTGACAATTACTGTATTGCTATACGTTTTTGTCTACACCTAAGTGACACAACTACTGTGATCAGACGCTAAATGAACACATATCTCACACTATCAGCACTTTTTCATTGTCTCCACATTTCTCAATCTGTTTTTCAGAGATAGCAAACACCATGGGAAGGGAGAAAACTTCCTGCCCTAACTTTCAAACACTGAAAGCTTCTCTTTCAGAGTTGTCAAGAACAGGTTCGTGCAACCTTTCCTTAAAACATGAGATACATGACACACTGTTTTAATTCTCGGTGAAGAACAAGCCCTGCACTGGTAATCCTTTGCATTATTTATCTCCAGTAGAACTTGATGCTCACAAGAGCACGCCCACACTTTTTGGTTGGTTTCTTAATAGAACCTGAATACCAGCGTTACTATGGAACGGTTTGGAGAGAGTGGCAAAAGGCCCACACTTAGGGCATGGCTACACTTGCAGATGTAGAGCGCTTTGAGTTAAACCAGCCTTCGGAGAGCGTAGTAGGGAAAGCGCTGCAGTCTGTCCACACTGACAGATTCAAGTGCACTGGCATGACCACATTTGCAGCGGCATTGGGAGCGGTGCATTATGGGCAGCTATCCCAGCATGCAAGTGACTGCAACGTGCTTTTCAAATGGGGGTGGGGTGGGGTGGAGCGTGACAGGGAGTGTGTTGTGTGTATGTGGAGGGAGACCGCCTCTCCCTCTCACACAGCATTCCACGCTAATGGTTGCTTTGTCTCGGAGCAGATAAGCAGCCGGCTGTCAGAAACGGAGCTTTCAAAGGGCATATCCGCATTCCTGCAGTGATTCAAAAACAATTACAAGAGTGGCCACTTGACTTAAGGGGATTATGGGACGTTTCCGGAGGCTGATCAGAGCGCAGTAATGCAACACCTCGTTCACACTGGTGCCGTGGCGCTCCAGCGGGGGCGCAGCAAACGTTATTCCACTCGCCGAGGTGGAGTATCAGCAGCGCTGTAGCTGCGGAGTCAGAGCGCTCCACGTGCCTTGCCAGTGTGGACGGGGAGCGTGCTAGTGAGCCTGGGGCTCTTTTATCGCACTGCAATTCACAAGCGTAGCCCAGCCCTAAGTATATCACACTTGGCATTTTAAAATTCCCATATCCAATGCTGGCTTTTAAAACTGAAGCAGGATTTACCCCTGCCAGCAGTGAAGTCCTGATTCCATTCAAGTCAGTGGATGTTCTGCCCTCA
Organism: Natator depressus; assembly: GCF_965152275.1. Taxonomy (NCBI): domain Eukaryota; kingdom Metazoa; phylum Chordata; order Testudines; family Cheloniidae; genus Natator; species Natator depressus. The sequence goes on along the minus strand of NC_134240.1, from coordinate 4,305,295 downwards.
ACTTTAATAGGGCCAGGATTCCACCACAGCTGTGCAACCAGAACAAACTTGTTACAACTTGGGCTCATCAAAATGAACCAAGCAGCTCATCTGGTTTAGTTAAAATTAGGTATGTGGTCAAAGCCAATCTTGAGCATGCATAAAAACCATGCCCGTTTGGAAAGCTATTTGTGGAAACACTGGTTATGGCATCATAGAGGAGAATGCTAGGAGCTCTCAGTTACATATTGCTACCAGAATGCTATTATAGCTCAAATTTGTTTCACAGCTGTGTGGTTGTCTGAACCCTGGGAACTAACTGAAAAAGTGGAGCATGCTTGTGAGTAGAATAGAGACTTAATATTCCCAGCTTGGGGTTTCATTTCAAACTCACAACCGAGGCCAACTTTGCTGAGCGATCTGAATCTGGAACTAGTTAACATTATGGGTGAAAAGTATGGAAACAGTGTCAGGTTCTCATGGTTTGGATCCAAATCCAAACAAAACCTTGAAGATTCAGCTTGGTTCTGATCTGTGGTTTGGGATTAGTTAATAGCTGAACCACAAAGTGAAAGTTGGGCGGGGGGGGGGGGGGAATAAACAAGAATAGAGGGCAGCAGTTTCACATAGGGCTCAACCTGGGAAGGTGCTGAGTATTCTAGTTCCATTCTAGCAAAGCAATTAAGCAGGTGTTTGAGCATGTAAGTAGCATCACTGAACTCAATGGGGCTACTCACATATGTAAAGTTAAGCACAAGCCCAAGTGCTTTGCTGGATCAGAGCTAGAGTGCTCAGTACCTTGCAGAATCAAACCGATAATCCCCTATGAGCTGCAATCACAGAGTTTCACACAGCTTTGCTTGCATACACTCTTTTCTATGGTGTTGTCAAAGCAAGGGAAGGTTTAACTCACTTCCAGCTACCAGAGCTTGCAGTGTGAGGGCTCTTTCCAGTTGAAAACTGGTAGCAAACTCCATCCCCATTTGTGTACACTTTGTTTATATCCTTTAGGACAAGAATTTCAGAAATATGCAGGGTCTTGTACAGCTATTCATGTTCTAGACATTATTAGAAGTGTATTTGATAGGGTGCCAGGAAGGCTGGGTGGCCTAGTGGTTAGTGATCTGATGTCTGGCCCCTTTCTTCCCTGACAGGGCAGCAGAGATGCCTGGTTTCTGGCCTTGGGCCGGGAATCAACTGGCCTCTACATATATCTGGGCCCCACAGCCCTTAAGAAGGTGTGTTAGGGGGGCCTGAGACCTCCACCAGGTCCCAGCCCAGGGCCCTGTGTGAACCACCATTTGCAGGGTCTTCCTGTCAGAGAGTCTAAGTCAACTGCCCTGGGCTACTTCCTACCTACATGGCCCCCTAGTCCAAGTAGCCTGTCGTGGCTCACCTGGAGGAGCACCCCATGGGGACCTTTCGCAGCATGCTGCCATTGCCTCAGGTCCCTGGAGAGGCCTAGCCCAACAATGTCCTTCCAGTCAAAGAGTAAAGGTCACTCACTGCTGGGTGCTCTCCAGTCTGCTTAACAGCCTCTCTCAGCCAGGGACGCAGTGTTTCTCCCCCAGCAGAGAGAGGCTTGTAGTGATGCTCTCCTCCTAGAAATGCAGGACTGGAAGGGACCTTGCTAGGTCATCTACTCCAGTCCCCTGTACTGAGGCAGGACTAGGTATTATCTAGGCCTGACCATCCCTGACAGGTGTCTGTCTAACCTGTTCTTAAAAACCTCCAACAAGGAGATTCCACAACCTCCACTAGGTAATTTCTTCCAGTGCCTTACTACCCTGACAGGAAGTTTTTCCTAATGTCTAACCTAAATTTCCCTTACTGCAATTTAAGCCCATTACTTCTTGCCCTGGCCTCAGTGGGTAAGGAGAAAACCGGATCACCCTCCTCTTTATAACAACCTTTTATGTACTTGAAGACTGTTATCATGTCTCCTCTCTGTCTTCTCTTCTCCAAACTAAACAAACACATTTTTTTCAATCTTTCCTTGTAGGTCACCTTTGCTAGACCTTTAATCATTTTTGTTCCTTTCCTCTGGACTTTCTCCAATTTGTCCATACCCTTCCTGAAGTGTGGTGCCCAGAACTGGATACATGCTTTGCTGTAACTAATCAAGTCACTGCATATACAATAATCATATGTTGCATTTATTTGTACAATTTGAGCTATATCAGACTCATCTCTTAGGAAGAGACACAGGCAAAAGATTTCTTTGCCAAAAGGGTATCTTGGTTAAATATTTTAAATAAATACATAAATAATACATCTTCTGTATATTCTTTCTACCACAGGGATCAGACTGAAATAGGACTAAAGAACAAACTAGCAATAGTCTTTTATTTGTATAAAAATTTTTAACCTGTTGTCCAAGATGAGTTTTTATAACATTTGGTATGCTACCCAAGAAATACTATGAGTCTTACATTGTTTATTATTGCCAATACTAGCAGAAACTTGGCATCGTTAGATTTGAGAACTGCAGAAATATTTCTTCAGGCAGAACAGCTTACATTTAATAAGAATAACTTTCTCATCTGAGCCAGAAGATTACGTTTTTAAAGATATAAAGGCAAAGGAAGTCCCAATTTATTCAGACTTTACAACCAATCTCACTTTTATGGTACAAAGCAGAACCAGGTAATCATTTAAGAATAGATTCTGAACACATCTTTACTTAAAATGTGCCATTACACGAACTGGTAGTCAGAGACATCTGAAGACTCTACAGGTTTTTAATTGCAGAGGCAGAGGTTGGAATGGAGGCCACACAAGTCCCTCCACTGTTCAACGGGGCTGCATAAGACAGCCCCCACAGGGCAGTACAGGGATGGACTGGGGATCTGTGATTACTGGTGGGAGTAGATGGATTTCACCTCCCAAGCTCGTCTGCACTTCATCCACATAAAGTCCGATTGCTCAGGCTCTAAGTGGGGCTAAGTGGGCATGATCTTCAGGTGACTGCACAAAATGGGGTCTTGGAGAGGGGATGGGGGGTACAGAGAGATGGACTGACCCTACATAAGACAATTATTATCCAGGAACCGGGGCAGACTGTTAAGGAGAACAGACAAAGCTGATCTCCATAGAGCGGCTGGCTATGAACTGGGCAAGAGAACAAAGTGAAAGGGATAGACACAGACTCTTAAACGTACAACTACCATCCTTCAACCTTTGTAACGGAGACCCATTCTATCGAGACTCGGCACAAGTTATGATAGTTCAAAAGAGAGATGATGCTTTATTTCAAGGTTCTGTCTGTTTCTTCTCTCTCGGATACAAACAGGATCAGGTTTAAATACAACTGTAATTTGGAATTGGATATTCATACTGAAGAAACAATTGCTGATTATCCCAGGGGAGGAGAAAGGGCTTTTTGGGAGGCAGAGTAAACAGGTGGAGTCCACCAACCCTACAGTACCAAAGACACAAGGAGGAGCATGACAGTGATGTGAACCTTGCACGAGTAGGGGCCATAGATGATTGATAAGAGTCTGTGCTCTCAATGAGGGAGTTCCTCAACCTTTCAGTACGGAGCCAGACTATTCAGGAATTTTTTCATGCAGCATTAACATTTCTTAGTCGAGAGAGAGAGAGAGTTTTAAAGTGTGTTAGTAAAATGGTGCATTAAAAACACCTCTTTCAGTGAGACAAAAGTATAAACAGTCTGAAATTGTAATTTGTTAACAAAGCATAAAATGCAAGAAGCATTAAGTGTTGCTATAGTTAGGGAATATCTAACTAATTTGTTCTTTTATTCTGATAATTATGATCAGCAGGCATCCTGGTTATCAATCTTCCCTAAACCGCACAGGGTATGAGATAATATGATTGCTATGATTGACTACTGTAATTTTTACATATTAGACATCTAAGTATTGGTAGCAGGAGTCTGCTAACGAAACACCCATGAAGTATATTCTATCCCTGTAAAGATTTTTACTGTACAGCCACAAAATTAATTTCTATTATTAAAGGCAAGACATTCATAACTCACAGAGAACCAAATTACTATGTTTAGGATGCTGACATTAAAAGACACTATAAATAATAGACACTTTAACTACTTAATGCTAAACAATCTGTTCCGCCTTGTATTTAGCGGTGACACTCTGAGCACCTTACCTCTGAGACCTGGAGAAGAGCTCTGTGTACCTCAAAAGCCTGTCTCTTTGGTCAGAAGTTGATCCAATAAAAGATATTCTCTCATCTACCTTGTCCCAATTTCAATATTCCTATGCTAACTCCACTCCCCAGCATTTAAGAAAAATACAGAGGCAGTGATTCAGTAAGGAAAAATTAAGATATGAACTCATGCTCAATGAGTTTTTAAGGGAAATAATTCAAAAACAGAACATCTTTTTAAAATAATGGGATAATTAAAGTAATTCAATGTAACAAATTAAGATATAAGTCAGTGATACAAGGCAAAAAACAAATGTCGTCCCAATAGGAATTATTAATCCTATTACATTAATTGATTAATAATCACTTGGAAAAGCAAAGAAGCTGCAAGTCAAAAACACTTACACACCATAAACTAAAAGACACCAATTCTGACATGTAAAGGCACATTAAAGTGTAGGAGCATAGGAGTCTA